>NC_062551.1:162514828-164006779 GCF_016906955.1 Phacochoerus africanus
TGGATGGATGGATGGATGGATGGATGGATGGGTGGATGGATGGATGGATGGGTGGATGGATGGATGGGTGGATGGGTGGATGGGTGGATGGATGGATGGGTGGATAGATAGTAGATGAATGATGGATGGATGGATGGATGGGTGGATGGGTGGATGGATATAGAACTCTTAAGCACATCAGTGGTAGAGCCGGACCTGAAGCTATGTAGGGGCATCAAAGAGAGGCTGGTTGATTGTCTTTGCGTATCATAGAGAAGGTGACTGCTGAGCCAAGTCTCAGGCGAGAGCTGGGCCCCAGGAGGGACCTAAGGCGTTACAACAGAGAGGATGGGGAGGTAAGGACTGTGATTCCTCTCCTTGCAGACCACCGCCCAGCTGCCCCCCGCTTCCTTGAGATCTTTGCTTCCTCATCAGAAGTACCCTCTACTCCGCCACCCTCTGTAAGAGCGCACACATCACACCCCCTCCCAGGGCACGTGCTAGTCCTTCTCCGCCGCTGTGTCTCTCCCATTCTGCTATATTTGTTTGAGTATTGTCCTGAAGTGAGTGTCACAAAAAACTGAATGGAAGAGTGCCTCGCCTACAACAGGGGCTCACAGTTGGATAAATGAATGAGGGAAAAGGAATGAGGGATTGAAAAAGCTCAGTGGCTTCTCAGCACCGCCAGAGGTCCTGCGTGCGGTCTGGAGTGTGGGGTCGGGGTCTGAGTGAGGTCTGCTGAGAGACAAGACTGTGGGGTGTTGGGGGGCCAGGGCCCAGGCCTGCAGGCTTCCCATGCCCACAGGCTAACGAGCTGGACTTTGCTTTCAGGTGGCAGCAGGGGGTCATGGAAGGGTGTTGAGCCCGGGAGTGACGTGGTCAGATTGGTGTTTCAGAAGGACCACTCTGGTGGAATTGTAGATGATGAACGGAAGAGGGTGAGATTGGATATGGGGAAACAGGAGGCTGGTCAAATGGTCCCTGCGAGGACTGTGGGGACCAGAGCAAAGCAGGGGTTCTGGGAATGAAGGGGTGGCCAGGGCAGGTCAGAATGCAAATGCGTGTTTGGGGTTAAGCCACCACGATTTGCTGATCAGAGGGGAGGAGATATGGGCGCCGATTCCCTTTTTGATTTGGCTGAGTAGGTGGGCGGTGATGTCCTTCTCTGGCAAGGGCCTAGGGGTTTGCCCTCCCTGGGGCACTGTGATGGGGCCAGAAGAAGTATTTGTCCCAGTAGGAATCCTTGGCTGAATGTGAATCACATTGTTGAAAAGCAATCATCCAAATGTAGGTATCAGGAGTTCCCGTCGTGGCTCAGTAGAAACGAATCCAACTAGTATCCATGAGGATGCGGGTTCGATCCCTGGTCTCACTCAGTGGGTTAAGGATCCTGCGTTGCTGTGGCCGTGATGTAGGCTGGCAGCTACAGCTCTGATTCGACCCCTAGCCTGGCAGCTGTAGCTCTGATCTGACGACCCCTAGCCCGGGAACTTTCATATGCCAAGGGTGTGGCCCTAGAAGAAAAAAAAAATGTAGGTCTCATGTTTTGGGGCCCCTGTTGAAGGGAAATGAAACCCCTAGAGATGCAGTTAGCAGGACTGTCTTTTGATGAAGTGAGACAGGTGATGGCCTGTCCAGTGAGGGGCCACCGAGAATCTGCCTGAATCTACCACCTGCTCACACCAAGGTGTCCAGCCTTCATCCCTCATTCCCTTCGAGGCCGCTGTGTAGGAATAGAATGAGCATAGGATTTCAGTTCAGATAAACAGGCGTGAGTCTCACTTCCTTTGCGGGGAAGGTGGTGGGCATTGGGTCTGCCTAAGCCTCAGTGTCATCCCCTGTAAGATGAGAATCGCGGCGCGGTCTGTCTTGCAGTGAGATCACGAGAGTCTAGGGAAGGGGTGCGAGCAGGCTCAGTGAACCGAGGAGGGCCATTCCGTCGGAAGAACCCAGGCAATGCCCAGACTGCCTGGCGGGCAGGCCCAGTCCCAGGATCACGTGCTGCCGGGAAGGCAGAGGAGGGGGCCACTCTGCGCCCAGCCTCTTCCTCAGGACCTTGAGCTCAGTCACTCCATCCAGGCTCCTTCTAGGGAGAGTCCATCTTCCCTACACACAAGGATGCTCGGGGCTCCCTCTGTGCAAAGCTTCACCGCAGGGAAGCTCCCCTTTGCCCTCATCTTGTGACCCAACGGCCTCTCCTCTCAGGCACCCGGGCTGCTCTGGGCATCCGCTCTCCTGGCCCAGCCCCCAAGGCTCCCTCCTCCCCCAACACTTTCCCCCAGGAACAGGCTCCCCCACTGCCCCAGTTGCTTTGCCGAATGCTCCCCACCGCCCCCTGGCTGTCCCCCGCTGTCCCCTGGGGATGATGCTTCCCCTTGCACTCTTCCCATCTGTCTTCTGGGTCAGGTCCTGGGTCCCTTCTCACCTCCGGTGCCACGTTTTCCAGGAAACTCGCCAGGTCCATCTCAGTGCACTTTCTGTTTGTTTCCCTGTCTGTCCCGCCCACCAGACCAAGGACTTTTCAAGGACAGCAACTGTGTCTTCTCACCACACAGCCTGTGCCTGGCAAGCGTGGCCCCACATGGGCCATCGTGGGGTGGGTGTCTGCCAAGCGTGCTGGTGCCCAAGAGGGCTGCTTGGCTGCTGTTCCTCCAGAATGAGACGCAGTGCCCTGAAGGTGGCCAGCGGGTCTTATGCGGGGGCCTGGGGGCGGCAGGGCCGGGCTGCCAGAGTGACTATTCCTAGGGTTTCCGGGGCAGTGCTGTCTCCCTCGTGTGCGCTCCTGTTTTAACCCCATCTGCGGGGGCCACAGCCACATAATTGGATTGAGCAGACACTGACAAGGTCAATTTGACAATTTCATTAATCTTTTATTAAACACGAGCCCTGAGCTCCCGCCAGGCCGGTCTGCGTGCCGCCCCAGGATGTTCCTGGCGTAATCTCGTCTCACATGCCTCCTCCAGGCCGGGCCAGTGATGCCAGCAGCTGCCGGTGCTGCCCGGGGGCCAGGCCTGGTGCTGAGCGGGTCCCTGGGCTGCTGTGACCCGCCTGCAGTGGGGAAGGCTTTGATACGTAAGCACCCGGGCTGGGGCTGAGTAAACTCAGGGCTCTGCGTTCTTATTACTCTTACTGGTGCTGCTGTTGTCAACTCAACAACCTCGAGGGTGGGGGTTCAGGCCTCGCTTTGCCAAGTGGGGACGCTGAGCCCCAGAGACGGCAGATGACACAGAGAGCAGCAAAGATCGGTCAGAAGCGTTAGGAAGGGACCAAGTGCTGAGGGCCCCTGCCTCTCGAGCAGTTTTGAGCGTTGGAGGCAACGGTGGGTGTGATGTGACCCCCACGGGGCCCGGCACACAGCACACTCGCAACGCAGATTCGTTGAGTGAAAGAAAGGAGCAGAGTGTAGGAAAAGCTGTGTGAGCTGATGCTTCCTCTAGACTCTCAGAGAAGAGGGGTCAACCCCTTGGGGCAGAAGGGAGCCTGGAGCCGGCCTGGAGCACTTAAGGTTCAGAGAGGAGTGGGAGGCACAGGAGTTCATGCGCGGAGCCAGGAGCTGCGTCTTCAGGCTGGGGGGTGGGGGGTGACGGCTCTCCCTGCCGGGCTGCTCCACTCAAGGACGGCCTTGGCAGCGCACGGGACCATTCCAGATGGCCGATGCTGACCCTCTGGAGTGTGGCCACCTTGGATCAAGGGTCCGGTTCCCGCGGTGCTTTCCTGAGGCCCCCAGGGGACTGTGTCTAAGTGAGGGCTCTGGGCTCCGTGGGGAGACCTTGGACCCCGTCGCTTCATCCACTCACTGGCTCGTCCAAGATTCACCAAGACGTTCACTTATTCAACCCGTGTGTGTGGAGCTTCCACGCCGCTCCTGGCCTGTCCTGAGCACTGGGCATTTAAAGAGAGTGGAACGTCAGCGTCCCTGTCTCTGTGGAGCTTCTATCCTAGTGGAGGGAACAGAGGGGAACGCAGGTGGACAAATGGATGTAGACGTGTAGGTTGTGATTAGTGCTTTGGGGGAAAGGAAAGTAGGGCACAGGGTCCATGGAGGAAGGATGCTGTTTTAGAAAGGTGATCAGGGAATGTCCCCGTCGTGGCGCAGGGGTTAATGAATCCGACTAGGAACCATGAGGTTGCAGATTCGATCCCTGGCCTTGCTCAGTGGGTTAAGGATCCGGCGTTGCCATGAGCTGTGGTGTAGGTTGCAGACGAGGCTTGGATCCTGAGTTGCTGTGGCTTTGGCGTAGGCTGGTGACTACAGCTCCAATTAGACCCCTAACCTGGGAACCTCCATATGATTCAGGGGCGGCCCTAGAAAAGACAAAAAAAAGCAAAAATAGAAAGTTGATCAGGGGAGTCCTCTCTAAGAAGATGGCATCTCAGCAGAGACCTGGGGAAGTGGGAAAGCCATCCATGTGGGCATCCGTGTCCCAGGTGTCAGGAGAGAGGAGTGTGCAGCGCTCTGAGGGGCGAGGGCCAAGTGTTCCCGAGTTGAGGTAGTGAAGTCTGTTGGTAACTCCCCAAGTGGAAGGCTTCATGGAAGAGGGGACTCTTCTGCTGAAGATTAAAACAGGCGTTTGCCAGACAGACATTCAGGGTGGGAAAGGCGTGCCTGCAAGAGAGAGCTGCATGATCAAAAAATGGACTCGTGGAGTTCCCACTGTGGTTCAGCAGGTTAAGAACCTGACGTAGTATCCGTGACGACACAGGTTTGATCCCTGGCCTTGCTCCATGGGTTAAGGATCTGGCATTGCCATGAGCTGTGGTGTAGGTTGCAGACATGGCTCAGATCCTGCGTTGCTGTGGCTGTGGTGTTGGCTGCAGCTATAGCTCTGATTCAACCCCTAGCCTGGGAACGTCCATATGCCACCGGTGCAGCCCTAAAAGGCCAAAAAAGAAAGAAAGAAAGAAAGAGAGAGAGAGAGAAAGAAAAAGAAAGAAAGAAAGAAAGGTAAGAAAAGAAAGAAAGAAAAGAAAGCAAGAAAGAAAGCAAGAAAGAAAAAGGAAGGAAGGAAGGAAGGAAGGAAGAAGGAAGGAAGGAAGGAAGGAAGGAAGGAAGAAAGAAGAAGGAAGGAAGAAAGAAAGAAAGAAAGAAGAAAGAAAGAAGAAAGAAAGAAAGAAGAAAAAAAGAAGAAAGAGAAGGAAGGAAGGAAGGAAGGAAGGAAGAAGGAGAGAAGGAAGAAAAGGAAGAAAGGAAGAAAGGAAGGAAAGAAAAGAAAGAAAGAAAGAAAGAAGAAAGGAAAGAAAGAAAGAAAGAAAGAAAGAAAGAAAGAAAAGAAAGAAAGAGAAAGGAAGGAAGGAAGGAAGAAAGAAAAGGACTGATGTCCTTCGCGGTGTCCTTGAAGCCCTGGGATGAACTCTAGGATGAAGGAATTTGAAACAGGCTGGTTTGGGAGGAGCAGAGCGGTGAGGTCTGTGTGTCCTTCTGCGGAGAAAGCTGCCTGGCGAGGCGCAGAGGACAGCCCACTGAAGATGAGGCTGCCTGCATCCGGCCACGTCGGGAAAACTGCCTCACCTCTCTGCACGATTGTTCCTCAATCCGGAATGACATCATGGCACCGACCTCACGCTGCTGCGGTTAGAATTCAAGGAGAGGATGGTTGTAACGTGCCCACGACAGGTGCCTCCCAGACCAGAAAGGGTTTGAGAGTGTAGACCTGGGCTGGGGCTGAGTTTAGAGGGGCCGAAGTGTCGAGGAAGGCACCCCCAACAAGCAGGAGGGAGTAAAGAGGACAGGCAGGTGGAGCCAGGAACACCAGTGAGCTCTGAGGGTCCAGAGCAGCCACTGGCTGGTGTGGACTCTGGGCTCAGACGGAATCAGTACCGCCACCCCATACTGATTCTCAGGGATGGAGAGCTGCCGTGGGTGCTCTGACTCTGTGGAGGGTGGCTCCAGGCTGCGGAGGGTGGGCAGCAGAGCCCACCAGGGACTGTCACCTGGGAGGGGTGGCCCCCTCCTCAACAAGGCCACTCCCCAGAGTTTGAAAGGCCTCCCTGCTGCAGCCAGGAAGCCAGGTCCGTTCACATCTGAGGGCCTCTATGACCATCAGCTGGGACCCAGATGCTGCCTGAACAAGTTGGGAAAATGAAATATATTCCCTCCCCCCACCTTAGGCCTTAACGCATCTTATTTTTTTAATTCAAATATATAGTTTTTATTAATTAAAGATCAGTAACTTTTTAGAGTAATTTTTTTAATTTGAGAATTGTACTCTTCACATGAGCAAATGGTTAACAGAAATAATGGTAAAAATTCAAAGGAAAATAGCTAAGTTAGGAATGCTTTTAATGAGAATTTAAGCTACATCTGCTTATATGCAAAATTGCAAAATAATAGAAAAAAAGAAAAATCCTTTTTTCTTTGCCATTTTTAAATGATTTTTATTTTTTCTATTATAGTTGGTTTACAGTGGTCTGTCGATTTTCTACTGTACAACAAAGTGACTCAGTCACACATACATACGTATATTCTTTTTCTCACATTATCCTCCGTCATAATTGATTAGCTATGGTTCCCAGTGATACACAGCAGGAGCTCATTGCTTATCCATTCCAAAGACAATAGTTTGCATCTATTAAATCCAGATTCCCAGTCCATCTGATTCCCTTCCCCTCCCCCTTGGCAACCATGGGTCTGTTCTCCGAGTCCATGAGTTTCTTTTCTGTGGAAAGGTTTATTTGTGCCAATTATTAGATCCCAGATGTAAGTGATATCATATGGTATCTGTCTTTCTCTTTCTGACTTACTTCACTTAGTATGAGAGTCTCTAGTTCCATCCATGTTGCTGCCCAAATGGCATTATTTTGTTCTTTTTATGGCTGAGTAGTATTCCATTGTGTATGTATACCACATCTTGTTAATCCATTCATCTGTCAGTGGACATTTAGCTTGTTTCCATGTCTTGGCTATTGTGAATAGTGCTGCAATGAACATGCACGTGCACGTGTCTTTTTCAAGGAAAGTTTTGTCTGGATATACGCCCAAGAGTGGGATTGCTGGGTCATATGGTAGTTCTGTGTGTAGTTTTCTAAGGTGCCTCCATACTGTTCTCCACAGTGGATGTTCTAACTCACATTCCCACCAACAGTGCAGGAGGGGTCCCTTTTCTCCACACCCCCTCCAGCATTTGTTATTTGTGGACTTATTAATGATGGCCATTCTGACTGGTGTGAGGTGGTATCTCATGACAGTTTTGATTTGCATTTCTCTAATAATCAGTGACATTGAGCATTTTCTTATGTGCTTGTTTGCCATCTGTATATCTTCTTTGGAGAAATGTCTATTCAGGTCTTTTGGCCATTTTTCCATTGTGTTGTTGGTTTCTTTGCTGTTGAGTTGTGGAAGTTGTTTGTGTGTTTTAGAGATTAAACCCTGTTGGCATCATTTGAAACTATTTTCTCCCATTCCATAGGTTGTCTTTTTTTTTTTTATGGTTTTCTTTGCTGTACAAAACTTGTCAGTTTGATTAGGTCCCATTGGTTTATTTTTGCTTTTATTTCTGTTGCCTTGGGAGACTGGCCTAAGAAAACATTTGTAAGGTTGATGTCAGAGAATGTTTTGCCTATGTTCTCTTCTAGGAGTTTGATGGTGTCTTGTCATACGTTTAAGTCTTTAAGCCATTTTGAATTTATTTTTGTGCATGGTGTGAGGGTGTGTTCCAGTTTCATTGATATATATGCAGCTGTCCAGTTTTCCCAGCACCACTTGCTGAAAAGACTCTCTCTTTCCCATTTTATATTCTTGCCTCCTTTGTTGAAGATTAATTGGCCATAGGTGTCTAGGTTTATTTCTGGGTTCTCTATTCTGTTCCATTGGTCTGTATGTCTGCTTTGGTACCAGTACCCCAGTACCACACTGTCCTGATTCCTGTGGCTTTGTAATATTGCCTGAAGTCTGGGGGAGTTATGCCTCCTGCTTGGTGTTTGTTCCTCAGGATTGCTTTGGCAATTCTGGGTCTTTTGTGGCTCCATATAAATTTTTGGTTTGTTTGTTTTAGTTCTGTGAAAAATGTCATGGGCAATTTGATAGGGATTGCATTGAATCTATAGATTGCTTTGGGTAGTATGGCCATTTTTATATTTTATTAATTTTTCCAACCCAGGAGCATGGAACATCTTTCCATTTCTTTGAATCCTCTATAATTTCCTTGATTAAGTAGTTCTCAGCATATAAGTCTTCCACGTCCTTGGTCAGGTTTATTCCCAGGTATTTAATTGGGGGGGTGTAATTTTAAAGGGTATTGTATTTTTGTATTCCTTTTCTAATATTTCATTGTTCGTATACAGAAATGCAAATGATTTCTCTTAGTCTTGTATCCTGCTACTTTGCTGAATTCAGTGATCAGTTTGAGTAGTTTTGGGGTTGAGTCCTTAGGGTTTTCTATATATAGTATCATGTCATCTGCATACAGAGACAACTTCACCTCTCCTTTTCCAATTTGGATACCTTTTATTTATTTTTTTTTTGTTTTATTTATTTTTTTTTGTTAGAACTATATTGAATAATATGGTGAGAGTGGGCATCCTTGTCTTGTTCCATATTTTAGTGGGAAGGCTTTCAGTTTTCTTCACTGAGTATTATATTTGCTATGGGTTTGTCATAAATGGCTTTTATTATGTTAAAGTATGTACCCTCCATACCCACTTTGGTAACGGCTTTGATCAGGAATGCATGTTGGATTTTGTCAAATGCTTTTTCTGCATCTATTGAGATGGTCGTGTGGTTTTTGACTTTTATTAAGGTGGTGTATGACCTTGATTGATTTGTGGATGTTGAACCATCCTTGTGCACCTGGGATGAATCCCACTTGGTCGTGGTGTATGATCTTTTTTATATGTTGTTGGATTCGGTTGGCTAAAATTTTATTGAGAATCTTTGCATCTATATTCATCAAAGATGTTGGCCTACAGTTTTCTTTTTTGGTGGTATCTTTGGTTTTTCTATTAGAGTGATGGTGACTTCATAGGATGTCTTTGGAAATGTTCCTTCTTCAACTTTTTGGAAAAGCTCAAGGAAAGATGGGTGTTAAGTTCCTCTTTGTAGGTTTGGTAGAATTCTCCTATGAAGCCATCTGGTCCTGGACTTTTATTTGCAGGGAGTGTTTTTATTACATATTCAATTTCATTTCTTTTTTTTCCTCTTTTTGACCTGCAGCATATGGAAGTTCCCAGGCTAGAGGTCGAATCAGAGCTGTAGCTGCCGGCCTACGCCAGAGCCACAGCAACTTGGGATCTGAGCCAAGTCTGCGATCTACACCACAACTCACGGCGACACTGAATCCTTAACCCACTGAGTGAGGCCAGGGATCGAACCCACAACCTCATGGTTCCTAGTCCGATTTGTTAACCACTGAGCCACGACAGGAACTCCTCAATTTCATTTCTAGTGATCAGTCTGTTCAGTTGATCGATTTTTGCTTGATTCATTTTTGGCAGGCTGTAAGTCTCTAGAAAGTTGTCCATTTCTTCTGGGTTGTCAAATTTGTTGGCCTTAACACATCTTTAGTCTGGGGTTTCCATCCAGGTAAGTGTCTCAGACTTGCTTTGAACATCCCCAACCACTCTCTCCAGGAGGAGGATTCCTTGTGTGAAGCATGGAGGCAGCTGCAGGAATGACGTGCTCTAGGGCCACCCTTCCGGACAGCTTGCCTTATGCAGCGCAGCTCCAACAATGTCAGGGCCGCTTTGCTGAGCTTGACGACTGGGCCTCCCTCAGCCTTGTTTCCTTCCTTTGCAAATAGGTTTTGTGAGCCGTTCACAGTGTTCTAGGGTGAGAGGGTACCCAAGTTCCTGCCCTCGAGGCACTTTTAGTCTAGCAGGGCAGATGGACAAAGTATAAATAAAATCACATGACATGCCTAAGGAGAGCATTCAGGGTTACGAAGGATGTGTAAGCCCAGTGAAGACAACAGAGATGTGACTAGTTCAGCAAGCATACCTTCGGTTCCTGCTTTGGGCCAGGCCTTGTGCTGGGTCCTGGCGTGGACTGGATGCTCTCTGGCTGGCCTGCCCTCCCACCTGCCCCCAAACTCCCCTGTGCTCCCAGAAAGACATGCTCGGCCTTCCTTTCTTCCCTCCCCCCTCCCTCCTATCCATCCTCCTTTCTTGCTTTCCCCGTTCATTCAGTCATCAAACCCATTCTGAAATGCACCGTGCTGAGCATTAAGTCGGATGATGGACGTGTTCACAGTCACCCCGAAATGACCTTCATTCTTCAAGGCCATCCCACGTGTTCCAACCTCAGAGAGCCCCACCTGATGGGAGAGGGACCTGGCCCACCTCTGAGTCCATAAGGCCCTGTGGCTTCTCCTCTCCTTTGCTCTTGGATACATGCTGTCTTGTTAACTAGCATGTCAGGTGCGTATGTGTTGATAGGCATGCTTTCGTCGGTGTGCCTACACTCAAACAGAATTCTGTGATAAGGCACATTATAAGCACATGCCTGTAAGAGTGTATTTTGTGCCTGAGTGTGCATGTTGGATCTGGGTTTAAAGTTGTTTATTTACCTACTATGAAACATCTGTTCATTTTCTATATCATTAATGTACTTAAGAGTCTTGTGGGAAGAAATCAGATCTTGTATTTCTTTATCAAATCTACTATTTTTCTTTTTGATAATTTATTCATTTATATTTTACTACTTCTTTCCTACTGCTTTCTATGGGTTTCTTTTTTGTTCTCTTTCCAAATTATGTAGTTGCCTCTTATTTTTTTTTTTTCCTCAATCCTTCTTATTTAGTTAAGAATGCATTCGAGTATAAGAATTTCTCTCTGAGTATAGTTTTGGCAGCATATTGTTTTTATGAATTGTGTTTTTTAATTTTAAGTATTTTCTATTTTGCAATCATATTATTTTCTTTTATTCTTCGACATAATATTTTTCTAAAAGTGATTTTAATTTCCATGTGGCAGTTAGTTGCAGCTGTTTCTATTGTTGTTGAAACACTATTCTTGTTTTAGTAGCCAGGATCAGAGAATGAAAATTGTATATATTTATAACTTGATTTATTTCAAAGTTGTTATTTTATTCAAATTTTTTTTATTTTTTCTTTTCATATTTTTACCTTTTCATTGTGTAATACATATAATATAGGTATATATATACATGATAGAGCATATATAATCATATATACATGTAATCATGATAAGCATATAACAAACACCTCTGAACTTACTACCCAGCTCAAGAGTGGAACGTTACCAATAACTCACATTTATCAATGTCCCATCACTTGGCTTGCCCTTAGGGGTAACCACCACCACCAATTTTGTGTTTATCACCTCCTTGCTTTCTGCTTCTTAGGGCGGCACCTGGGGCATATGGAAGTTCCCAGGCTAGGGGTCTAATGGGAGCTACAGCTGCCAAGCTACACCACAGCCACAGAAACTCGGGGTCCAAGCCATGTCCGTGACCTACACCAGATCCTTAGTCCACTGAGCAAGGCCAAGGACCGAGTCTGCGTCCTCATGGATACTAGTCAGGTTCGTTACCACTGAGCCACAAGGGGAGCTCCCTAAATACTTTTTTAAAAAATCACCTATGTGTGGAGTTCCCATCGTGGCTCAGTGGTTAACGAATCTGACTAGGAACCATGAGGTTGCGGGTTCGATCCCTGGCCTTGCTCAGTGGGTTAAGGATCTGGTGTTGCCGTGAGCTGCGGTGTGGGTCGCAGATGTGGCTCGGATCCCGCGTTGCTGTTGCTCTGCTGTAGGCCGGTGGCTACAGCTCTAATTCAATCCCTAGCCTGGGAACCTCCCCTAGAAAAGGCAAAAAGACCAAAAAAAAAAAAAAATCACCTATGTGTGACTTTCTGAAACTAGAAACAACGTAATTGACTATTTGGGTCTATGCTTTCCACGCAGCCTCCTGCTACAATTTCTGTTGCTTTCCTCTTGGGTTTCTAATGCTTGCTGCTTTAAATATTTGGCGGTTTTGTGAGTTGCAGTGAGTTCACGATTGTTAAATCTTTAGTGTGGAGTCTGCCTTTTGTCAGTCTGACAAACCTCCCCCTTGTTAAATGGCTCTTCCCTTGCATTCTGCCTTACCGTGAATGTTGTCCCCTCCGCTTTCTCTTTAGTCGGGTTTCCCTGAAATCTTTGGAAACTTAATTTTTTAACTTTATTATGTCATCTTGCCTGAGGTGCAATAGATGGCAATGTTTAAGAAGTTGTGCTCTGAGACTAGACGGGGCTTAAATTCCAATTCTTCCGTGTAGTAGCTGCTCAGCGTGGGGCTGGCGACTCAGGAGTGACAGCATCTCTGCCCCCTGTGCTTGTTGGGAAGACTGGATGAGATAATGCCTGTGAAATGCTTAGCACAGTGCCATACACGTGGCACGTATCAATGTTGACCATTTAAAATTAGATATATCTTGGGAGTTCCCTTGTGGCACATTGGGTTAAAGATCTGGCATTGTCACTTCAAAGGGGTCGCTGCTGTGGCCTGGGTTGGATCCCCGGCTCAGGAACCTCCACAGGCCACAGGTGCTGCCAAAAAAGATTATTTATCTCTGGCAAGTTTCACATAATTTAATAGTTGCATTTTACCTTGATAATGTTTGTCCTCCAAGAGAATAAAATATTTACAATCATTTCATATATAGTCTGTTTGACCTTAAACCATCACCCAATCTTACAATTTCATATACGTCTTGGCTTTTAACAATATTTTCTCTCTCTCTTTGTAAACTATATTTTCTTTGTTTATATCTTTTGTACTCATTTAGAAGTTTAAAATCCTCTTTGCAACTTAATTCTCTAATGCACGCCCTAAAGTGTGTGATACACACAGTTATATCTGTATTTCTTTGTCAGTTAGGAACAAGGTAATAATATTTTACTTGTCTTTATACAACATAGAATCTCAAGCTCCCTGGCCATCTTCCTCAACACTTGATAATTCTTATTTTCTAATGGCTGGTGCTGAGCTTAGCTGTCAACCTGCTTTCTTTTGTGGCTGTTAATACAATGTTTTCCTTATCCTTGAAGTTAATTTTGTTAAGATCTTGCTCGTTACATTTTTTTCATTAATATGGCCTGGATTATATAGCTCTTTGGGGTTTTGACTAAAGCGGATATTGTTTCATTTTGCTTTTTTCCTTCTCGTTGATTAAAATGTTTCCCTATTATGTTTTTGTCACTTCCGTTTGTATCATATGCTTCCGCCCCTCCAGAGTGTTGATAATTCTTAGACTCCATTCTTGTCTTCTGTATCATCTTCTTTCTCAGCATTTTCATCACTGATGGTTTTTTCTCTCTTCTTTGAGAGGCACTCAGGTGAGTTCTCATCACTGATGCCATTTTCTGCATTATCAACTATGTTCTTTTCTCACTCCCTGGGGATTTTAATTTGGTGTTTTCTTTTGTGTGAATTAGCCAGGTCACCCTCATTTAGCGGACTTCCTTTATGTTTCTGCCTTCACCTCATCCTACTTCCTTCACCTCGTCCTACTTCCTGCTCTTCCTAGAAGCCAAGTCGTAAAGGGTACAGAGCAGACGGGCTCTGCAATGGTCTTAACTTCTTTTCAAACGTTCCCTTTCTCCAAACTTCAAGGCCATGTTCTTTTCCTTTTGCTATCCTCTCTCTTCAAAGGCTCCATTTTGTTGTTGGTGTTATTTTGGAGGTGTTCTTTTGCTTGGCTCCATCATCTTTGAATCGAGGAGGCCTCCGCAGACCTGGCCTTGCAACCCGACAGCCCAGGAGCGAAGCATGATTGGCCCCTCACTGACGTGGACCCATCATGCCAGTCCACTTGCTCTGCCCAGGTCCATCTGTGAGGTTTCAGAACAGGGTTGATTCAGGACTTTCCCTCGTGGCACAGAGGCTCTTCCCCAGGGACAACCTCTAGACTTTCTGACTGCAGAACAGATGCCGTTTGTACTTCCTCCTTGCCCCGAGTGGTACCTAAATGACTTCCGGAGCACTTCCTGTCGGGTTCCTGTTTACGTGGTTTCTCCTGAGGTTCTAAGGGCTCCTGGATGCCAGCCCATCTCTGCTTCCTGTTGTGCTGCCTGCTCAGGGTTGATGCTTCTGTGCGCATGTGAGAAAAAAGAAAAAGAAAAGGGAAAAGAGGACAGGACCCCAGGGTCGAGGAGAGGGAGGGCAGTGCGGGCTCCAAAGAGAGCACGCTCACCTGGTAGACTCCCGTGTTGCTGCTCAGCACATCCTGTGTTTGGGAACAAGACAAGCAGGAGTAAGACCTTTTCCTTCAGGTTGAGATGGGGGAAATTCAGAGGATGGAATTCGCCCCCAAACCTGCCATAACTCATAATACTTTTGTCAGTTTTTGTTATTTTGGGAATATTTGTCTTTTAAGATAGAAACTGCCATGTTTTGCTACCATATTAATTAACAGCTGAACCTTTCTATGAAGAGGCTGTAATTTTAAGTGCTTCATTCATTCATTCATTCATGTACATCTATTCCTCCGAGTAGCCTGAGAATTCAGGAAACCATGGATTTTCATTGTTTTGCTCCCACCTCACCACAGGAACTGGCATCTGATGTTTGCTCAATAACTACTTGGTGAATGTATATTACCCAGCAGAAAACAGGGCAGACTGCAGACCTCTCGGTGTGAATGAAATTATATTTTGAAGTCTTAGTGCTTTAAGTCAACAGGTATACTACACATTCACAATTTTAAACATTTTAATATCTAATTCCATGCTAAGGAGTTCCCTGGTGGCCTTGCGGTTAAAGAATGCAGCGTTGTCAACTGCTGTGGTGTGGGTTTGATCCCTGGCCCGGGTACTTCCCTATGCTGTGGGCTCGGCCAAAAAATTGTTTTAAAAAACTGATGCTGAAAACAATGTGGGATTAGGTAAGATGGGTATTATTCTTCCCACTTTCCAGACGAAGGAACGGAGGCCCCCAGGCAAGCAGAGACCTGCCCGGGTCATCATGCAGAGTCCCAGGTAGGACCAAGAATCCGTCTCCCCGCTTCCCAGGGGTGTGCTGTCCTCTGGACCAGCTGCATCCTCCAGGGCTGGTCATACACATGAGAAGAGAGACGAGAGAAGTCTGAAGGGGCCAGAGAAGGCTTCCTGGGGGACTGGGGCTGGCTCTTGAGGGTGGAGGGGGACAGTGGAGAGGAACCTCCGGAATGGGCCACAGGGGCAAAGGTATGGGCGTGGCCAGAGGGTCAAGGGTCGTGGGGAGATGGGCCCGAGGCTCTTTGCCCGCCTCTCTCACCCGTGCTCGGGATGAGTGCAGTCAGCTCCTCCCGAATGTTCTATCTGCACGTCAGCCAAAGAGCTCTGACCTTCCCTTTGCCCTCAGGCTGCCCGTCTGGCCCTGGCATGGCCTCCCCGTTGGGGTAGGGGCAGGGAAAGAACAGGGAGGGTGGAGTCAGACAGACCGGGGTTAGAAGGCTGACTCCGCCACGTAGCAAGACCTGCCACGGACAGGTCGCGTCATCGCCCCGAGACTCAGTTTCCCCCGTGAACACGGGACAATAATGGTAGTTTTGTGAAGCTGAGATGAGAGGATGTGTGAGGTCCGTGGCCCAGGGTGGGCACCGAAAGCTCTTAGCTCCCTTCCTTCCCTTCCTGGCTCTTTTGTGGGCAGAGCTGGCCCCGGGCTCTAGACTCTCACAGAACCGCGGAGCAATGCAGACAGGATGGCCGTCGGCCTGCCCTCCTCCCCAGCCGGGCCACAGCCTCGGGTCTCATCTCTCATCTCCCTCCTCTGAACACGGAGGCCCACTTCCTCCTAAGTGAAGCCCTTGGCAGCTGAGCCTCTGCAGATGGCGGACTCCCTTGTTTGCTGTCAGACAAAGCCCTGTGCTCCATGCAAATGCCATGCATTTTAATGGTCTGAGCTGCCTCCTCCCCGCCTGCCCGCCATCCAGGATGCATCTTGAATAAGGCGCATGGTCAGAGGAAGCCTTCTGGAGGTGCTGGGTAACTCACTCCAGCTACAGAGGCGGCCCTTGAAGCCACATAGCTGCATTCCTGGGAACCACAATAGAGGGACTCCCTGAGCAATGTGTGTGGTGGGCGCTGGGCCTTTTCTAATGGAGGCAGGGGGAGGGCAGGGGCACGGCGGAACTAAGAGAATAATGAGAGCAGCTTAGTTTGGGTCACCCCACAGACAGACCCTCAGACAAGAATTTCAGTGCAAGAAGTATTTTGCAAAGTGAGGAAACACCAGGAGGGAGTGGGGATAAGACAGAAAAGGAAAGGAAGCCGATCAAGGGCATGTTATTGAGAAGGGGGAACCTCTGTGGGCAGCGGAGGCCCAGTCCTGCTGGTGACTCAGGGAGACAGTGTAGAATACGCCCTGCAGGCAAGGCGCGAGGGAGCCAGAACGTTCCACAAATTCCCTGTCCCTGGTTGAGGGCTGCTGGGGGAGAGGGAGCTGTAAATCCTTGGCACTTCTGGCTGCCTGGCTGAGGGACAGACTGGGCCGCAGCAGCCAGAGGGAGGCCCGGGGCCAAGGGTGAAAAGGCTGGCAGCTGGCCGTCAGGTCAGCTTGCATTGAGGTGAGCTGATGGAATGGGGGCGGGGCCCCGACAGCACCTGCTGCCGAGAGAGACCTGTGTGAAAGTGTGTGAAAGTCACAATACTCAGAGGGTCGTTAACTAAGTGCCTACCAGCACTTGCTATTCTAATGGAATCTCTACAAGCCAGAGTCCTGCCATCCCTATGACTGTCTCTCTTCGGTGGCAGTGAAACGGAGGCTCTGGAGGGCCTGTGTCAGGCGGAAGGTCATTAAGCTCCCTGGCCGGTGGGCAAACCCGCATGCTGGCCTCCAAACCTGGGTCCCAGGCAGGGCTCCTCGGGAGACAGGGGACAAAGGAGGCAGGGACCCACTGCTTGGCCCATCCATCCGCCTGGCCGCAGATAAGGGAGGGAGTCATGCGCATTGTGCTGGACTTGGACTTGGTAGATAAGGAGACTCTTCGGAGGGGAGAAGCAGCCCAGGAAAGAATGCGGTTGGTGAAGGACCCCCGACCCCCCAGCCCTGGGAGCTAAATGGATAGAGGACATGTTGGAGATGAGAAGGGAAAGTCCAGCTTCCAGGAGTCCTGGGGGCTTTGAGAACAGCTAGACCTAGCTTCTCCTGCTCTCCGTCCTACTCATGTGCTCTGTGTCCTGGAGCCAGTTGTTTGCCGTCTCTGAGCCTTAGCATTCCCATCTATAAAATAGGGACAACGGCCCCGCCTTATAGGGTAGGATGAAATGGCAGAGCACAGATAAGGTACCTGCACAGGCCGGACACACAGGAGGTAGGACGTGAGGCCAGGAAACCCTGGCGGTTCCTGGTCCAGCTCTGACTTTATTCCCCAGCCTTGGGCAAGGCTTGTCTCCTCTTTGAGCCTTAGTTTCTCATCCAGGAAATGGAGATAAGAGTACCTGGCTCACAGGCACACAGGGCTGCAGGGAGAGACTGATAGAGGTTAAGCACCGGAACGTGGCCGTGATCCAGCTTCCCCAGCAAGGCTGTGGAGGAAGGCGGGCTGGGAGCAGGGCACTGGCTCTATCTGGTCTCTGCCTCCAGCACGCTGGGCAGCCTCAGGCTGTTTCCTCTTCTTTGAGTCAAAATGAGTCTTGGCTGAGGCTACCTCTGAAGGCTCTGTGACGCTGGCCTTCCCCTGCTCGCCCCAGGGGCTCTGTGCTCCCCATCTCCCAGTGGCAGGCTCGTGCTTTGGGGGGTCACTGCCTGTCTCTGTTGGCCCGGCCCCCATGCTGCTTCTCAGTGATTCTCTGTGGCCCACTGACTGGCTCTGGGACTGGCCCCAATCCTGACAGCCATTCTCAGTGTCCATGGCCCCACTGATGCCACCCGCGAACCAGGGCTGCAATGCATGTGGGTGCAGAGTTCCCAGGTCCCTGGGAGCTAGGGCGTACAGCCCAGGCTAGGAGTTTCCTGGGCAGGGTTCATTCAGTCCCCGCCTCAGAACTTGGTCTGAAGTCAGGCCGAAGGGTTGGAATGTGACAGGAGTCAGGCGCCAACCGTGGCTGAGGTTCAGTAAATGGACACACTTTGTCTTGCTCTAATATTCAGCCATCCTCTTCAACAGACGGACCGGGCTTTAGCCCCTTGCCTCAACGCAGGCCCCAAGACACTTGCCCAGACCCCGTAAAGTGACTTCACACTGCAGATACAGAGAGGTTTCTGTGATTGTTCTCTCTGTCCCTCATTCCAGGTGTGTCGCAAAAGCCAGAACTAATTGAGCAGGTGCATGATGACATGGTGTGATTTCAGGGGTACCAAGGAAGCTGCTAGAATCCCCCAAATGTTCCATCTACCTGGTCAGTGCTGAAACCCCTCAGTTAGAGATTCATTCCTTTGGATTAGCTTTGGAGCAGTGGAAAAATCCCTGGACTAGGAGTCAGTAGATGAGGAACCATCTTATCTTTGCCTCTTCCTTGCAGCAGTATTACTACGCCACTCTGAGCCTCAATTTCCCTGTCCGTAAAATGGGAATGAGAATTCCCACCTTCCAGCATTATTACCAAGAGTGAGACAAAGTGTGTAAAACACTGGCATCTGGCTGGGGCTCCACTAAGCCGCCTGGCAGGAAGAGTGGATTTGGAGAACGCCATGCTGGAAGCCACCACCAGGTGGCAGCACAAGGCATTCGTTCCTTCACTCTGCTCCTGAGGAGGAGGCCCATGAGTGGGTGATGTTGAAATGAACCCAGGCAATGGGGAGCTCCGGGCCCTGCAGGTTAGCAGGTCAAGGTGGGACAGCTTCCCGTCCTGCTTGTGAAGAGCAGCTGAGTCCTCTTTTGGTGGATGTGACACATAGAGTGTGAACCAATTTCCCCAGGGATATCAGAGTCTGGAGTGTGGGGAAGGAAGGGTCTAGGCCAGCCCTTCCCAAACCCGGCTGTGGCTGACAATAACCATGTTTAAAACCTGAACTCTGAAGGGCTGTCTTTGAGGCCCTTGGGGAGGTGGCTTAAACCTTGGCATTTTCATAAAAGGAGGTGCCTTCAAACGGGGTCTACCTGCAGAGTTTGGCGGTCCCGGAGCCTCTCCCTGGAGCCAGCATTCAGACTCCATCCAGGTCCAGCGCTCCACTCCCACGCAGCCACCTTCCGACGCCTGCACAAACCTGTGGCCGGCTCTCCACCGGCTCTCGAGCTCCCCTCCGGCCCGAAATAGGAACCAGGAAACACGACCTGTGGGGGAGGGGAAAGGTGGAAGTCAGATGCATTTGAAGGAAAGCAGCTTTGAAGTCCTGAGGCCATTATGTTAATGGCATTACTCAATTTCTGGAAGCAATCCTGATTAAATATTCATTGGCTTTGATTATACTGAAATTAGGGCTAAAGCATGAAGTCAAATTGAGGGGAGTAATGGCAGTGTAAATAATGCATGGCCTCTAAATTGAAAACACCAGCCTGTGCGGCCCCCGCTCTCCCCCCACCCTGCTCGTCACTGTGCCATTTGTTTAGAAGGTGATTAGTCCGACGTGGGCATCTCTCACCAGCTGGGACAGGGAGCTGGCAGGAAGCAGCGCTCTGTCTCTGCAGCTGCGAGCGGACTGAAGCGGGCATCTTGCAGCAGGGGTTTTTCTCCAGGTCAGGGACCTGGCAGCTGGGAATCCTGGGGAAGCCCCATCACAGAGTCCTGTATCCTCTGAGTGACACAGACATGGACTCCGAGCGTGATAGAGGCCCCTGCCACTGCATCTTCCACGACATAATCCCTGAACAGAAAAGGGCAAGCGGGTGGCGGAGGGTGCGGCAGGACAGAGGTTAGAACAACAGGTGAGACTTTTTCCAATGGGTGTGGTAGAGACAGGTAAACTGACTGTAACTTTGTGAGGTGAGTGCTCCATGGAGGCGTGTGCAAGAGGCTGTTGTGAGAATCCAAAGAATAATTTCTCGGGGGGTTGGAGGGGGGGTGGCTGAGCCGGGGAGGGGAGGAAGTTGCGGAAGCATCAGGGGAACGGGCTGAAGGGCCTCTTACCCTCCCCTGGTCCCCTAATGCCTGGCCCAGGGCCTGGCCCAGAGCCGAGCTGACGATGTTGGTAGGGGCATGGATGAATGGACAGCTAAGAAAACGGCATCGAGGAAGGAGGGGCCGACGCTCCCTGCTTCCTGGATGGAAACTGTCACTCGGGGACACGGGAGGACTGCGGAGTGGCCGGAGCCCACTCCCTACGCACCCGGCGCTGTGTGCGGCGCCAGGATTACGTGAACCATCTCGTTGGATTTAATTTTATCCTATCTCTCCCAACGGTTTTAGAGGACTATACACTTATTATCCCCATTCTATGGTCCAGAAAAACCAACACAACAGGTTAATCTGCACACACAGCTAGTAAAAAACGCTGTTACACACACCGCTAGTGAGTGAAGCTGGAATCCAAACCCATGTTCCTTTGTGAAGCCGTTTTTTAAAATCTTTCGACGCTGTGGGTCAGGGTGAGTCAGAATGAAAGGCAGAGCCAGGTCCTGGCAACAGTTCCAGGGTTCAGCCGGGAGAGCCCGTTCTGCCAGCGGCTCACACTTTCTATGGGGCAGAACACCTGGGAGTCACAGGAGAAATCGCTGCCTTTCATTTTTCTTCAGGCTTGGAAGGGGTTCCTGTTTTGTGCGTGGGGTCTGTGACTGCTCTGTAAGGTGGCGGAGAAACGGATTCACCAGGCTTCTTCGAGGACGGGTCTCAGGGATGTTGAGCTACTTGAGATGAAAGACATGTCGAGTAGGGCGCCCCCTTCTGGAGAGACAGTGCCGGGTCCTGGAGCCCAGGCAGAGCCCCGGAGCGTCCCAGGGGCGTGTCCCCACCTCTCCATGCCAAAGTGTCATCGAGGAATCTGCTTTTGTGGAGCAGGGCGTGGGCCCTGGCACAGGAAAGCAGGCGAGCCAGGAGGCGCGGACCCCAGAAGGGATTCCCAAGTCTTCCACGACCCCCCACCGCGATGAGTCTGGGGCCAGCAGCCGCCCCTGTGGGTGAGCCTGAGGCTGAGGTTGGACTAAACAGCCTTCCCATGCAAATAATTTTTAGAGTCACTCCCTTTCCCAGCAAATGGTCACTGGGCATTCACTGACAGGGGGCTGCAGAGTGTCGAGGGGCCTGGGGAGACTAATCGAGCTTAGCCTGTCACTGCCTTAAGGGAGGAGCAAAGACACTGGAATCCGGGAGGAAATAAGCCTGTTAGCAGGGCGGCAGGGACAGCGTGAGCTCTGCAGCCACACAGCCTGGGGTTAAGTTCTGGATCTTTCCTTTACCAGCTCAGTGAGCCCGGACAGGCTAATGAGAGTTTGTACCCAATAGGGTTGCTGAGACATTAAATGAGGTAATCTGGACAAAAGCCTCCAACAGCACCTGACACAGACTCTCAAAAAGCCTCAGCCGTCCCTGGGGCGGTGCAGGCTTCTTCCCAGAACGCAATTCCCTCCGGTCCCAGTGCCCTGGGTGGGAAGAGGGAGAGGCAGAGGTGAGGAGAGAGCGAGCCCTGGAGGTGCTCACTAGCCTGCGTGTGATGCCTGCAGCGTGCAGGACACCGTGTCATACCCAGCCCCTTTGACGTCCCCCACCACCCCGCAAGGCAGGTGGGGTCCCCTGAGCAGACGAGCCAACTGCAGCTGAAGCCCAGATCTGCCCAGGGTCACCATCCTCTTTGGGGCAGGGCCGGGATTTGGATCCAGTTCTCCCGGAGTGGCAAGCAGGGTCGTGGCTGTTTGCAGACACGATGTTTATCCCCCTTATGGTTCTGGGGGGTTGGCCAGCCCACGCTCCTTCTCCCAGACACCCCTCTCCCCCGCCTCCTGCGCTGCTCTGTGTGGGTGACTCGACAGACAGCCTCGCGCGACGCTTCCCAGCTCCCCCGGCATTACCTGCAGGTCCCCGTGGGAGGCACAATGGCAGGCTTCCAGCGCTCCCCAGCACACCCCCGCCACGTGCTGGTGCTGGGATCTGTGGGTGCCTTTCCAGACTCAGAATGAGCAGGGCTCCTGGCTGGGTTGGGCTTGTCTCTCTTTCTGAAATGACCATTCTCTGCCATGAGTTGCTGCTGTGCTATAGCGCATCAGGAACTTGGGGTTCCCCCCACCCCTGGTCCCTGTGTTGCTACCTCCTCTCTGCTTCCTCCTCTTACTTAGTCTTTTAATGGGAAGCAGTAACCGTCTAATTAGAAAAATCCTTAGAGACAACTTGTTTTGCAATAACATGGCTCTGCAATACTTAGATTCCTCCTAAATAGAAATTCATAGAAGGGACAAATTGGTGGGGACTCCGATGAGACAAAGGTCAGAGAACGTTTCCCAAGGGAGGAGAGACCCAGGCTGGGCAGGTGGGGAGAATCGGTCTCTGTGGAGGATGAGGGAGGGCCGGGTCCAGCAAGAGACACAGTGGATGCACAGGCCAGGTGGGGGCTCAGGAAGGAGACCCCTCTGCCCTTGGCCTCCAGGCTCTGGAAGGAGCGGCTGGGGGAAGGCAGGGCTTGGTTCCATCACGCGCTCGCTCAGCCGTGCTGTCGTGGGCAGCTGTCTTCAGCTGTGGGTCTACTTCCCACGGGGCTGAGAAGACGCAAACACTGTCCAGTGCTGCATCCGTTATGAGCTGGGTAGAAGCAGGAAGACACTGGGTTCTCTGCCCCTCATTGTCACCCACACGACGAAACGCCAGCCAGACCAGCACCCTCTATGAGCAGGATAATCTCATCCTCAGTGTTCTCCCTTTGCTTCCATCTGGAAAAGCCTTCTGCCTCCCCCTGCCTGGCCGCCCCCCTTCCTTTCTCAGGGACTCCTTCCCCAAAGCCCCCTGCTTCCCCTGATCCTGTGCTGTCCAGTCCATGGCCCTGGGCATACGTGAGCCCTCAACTGCGGTCAGTCTCGCGGAGATGTGCTCACGGGTAAATACAAGGCTGCATTCCAGACTTAATTTTAAAAATACTATGTATCTTATTAATACAATTCTTCAAATTGATTATGTGCTGGCGTGATAGTTTAGATACTTGCGTAAAAGGAGTCATTAAAGTTAATTTCGCCTGTTCACTTTTTAAGGTGGCTTTTAGGGAACTGGCGTACATGCCTCACAGTGCATCCTGTGTGATGCTTCTTTTGCTTAGTCCAAGTCTGGCTTTAGCCTCTGCTCATGCTCCTCCCTGGCCACATAGGTTTCAGCACTTGATAAGGTTCAAATGATACTTTGCTGTCTATTGCCCTGTTTTATTTTATGTGTGTAGAATAACCACTCACAGGGGATCTGCCACTAACTCTGTGCCCCTCCCCCAAAGTCACCCCGCCCCGGCAGTCAGTTTTCTACGTGGAAGAGGGGGGTGCGGGGCTTGAGCTCGCGGGTCTCTATGTCCTTGTTTCTCTGACTTCTGATGACTTGGTAGTGAATCCTGATCTTTCTCCTGTTTTAATGTGGACGCTTGGGGAAGTCGCCCCCTTCTGGGCCATTTTTGCGTCTGTCGTGTAACCGAGCTGAGACTTTCTGTGCACCCCGTTCCCTTGAATCAAAGTGGTCTGGGAACCAGAGAACTTCAGGGACTAAGCCCAGGTCCCGGCTCAGCACGCAGCGGTGCTTGGGAGCGCACGTCCGGCACGTTCGGGGAAGCAGCACACGTCTTGGAAGCTCGGGCCTGGGTGGGCCCTGACCTGTTCTATTCATTCCACAAGCAAGCAGTCATTCACCAAACACGCACGGAGCCTCAGGCCGGGCCGGGTGCCAGGCTCTGTGACACACGCGCAGACCTGCTGCCCTTCTGCCCTCGAGGTGCTGACAGTGTAATGGGGATGCCCCGAGGGAGGAAGGGAGGGAGGAGGAAGGAGGGAGAGGGAAAACAAGAAGGGAAGGAGGGAAGGAGCCACTCAGGACTGAGGTGGCCGGGACGGGCTCCCAAACATGGCATCCTCTGTCTCTGCCTTGTATCGAACCTGCAGGGGCTCAGGTCCTTTTCCTGTTACATAATTGCCAGCTTCCCTTGCACAAGAAGTCCACGCCAGGCAGAAGATTTCCGTGTTTCTAAACAGGGATCCCGCCTCGATGTCAGGGATCCCGCCTCGATGTCAGAGATCCCGGTGGATCCTGGGCATCCACTGGCTGATGGACAAAGCTGGGCCTGAGGCTCAAAAGCATAAACTTTCACCTTGACCCTAGTCCCTCCCGTTCGCGCTCCTCTCTCCCCACAGATGCACAGACACTCCTCCCGCCGTGTCCCCATCCTGTGACAATGGCACAGAAATGCCCTTAGCATCACTACCTGTATCTCTGATGCTCTTCCTGGACCCCGGGGGCCTCTTGGATCAGACCGTTCCCCACCTAGGACTCCTCTCTCCCTTCCAGTCCAGTGTGGATGGCTTCCTTCATCCCAGGAAAGCAATGTGTGCCATCACCTGGTTAGGGTTCTGGCAGCTTCTCAGCAGTACTCAGATCTCTCCTGCAGTGTAAGCAAAAGCGGATGGGGGTTGTCTTCTAACACTGGGGAAATCTGGGTCCCTGGGGCCATGGCTCCATCAGATCACAGTCTAAGTCCTGACCCGGTAGAGCTTGTTCTGGCTGCTTAGACACAAACACTCAGCACTGAGCTTTTGTAGGAATGGATGTGGAATGAATGAATGAAGCGGGACTGGAGCTAAGCCTTGAAGAAGGTCGGGACACCGGAGAGCAGAGCAGAGGAAGGGATTCTGGGCCCAGGGTGGTGCCTGGAGGGGTGACTGCATGGAGAGGGCCTTGGGGGAGCCAGGAGCATGGGGAGCAGGGGGAGGGACAGCCCCAAAGCAGAGAGAGCTCCAAGGCGGGCTGAGAGAAGGACCGGGGGCTCGGTGTGTGTGGAGAGAGGTCCTCCTTCCGCCCTCCTTTCCAACACACTGACTTCCTCCTGACCCCGGAGCCCCGGTCTGAATCCAGGCTGCGAGTGTCTCCATCCTCCCTCCCTTCTTTACTCTCTCCCACAGGCATTTAGTCAGTACCTGCTGTTCTGGGTCTGGGGGTCACAGCAATACATCCGATAAAGTCGCTGTTTGCGTGAAGCCTGTATTCCGGCAAGGAGCATAAATACACACATCGGGGGAAGAAGACAGAAATAGCTGGAAGGGCAGACGGCCGCTGGGTGGAGGCCGCTGGGCAGAGAAACCCGCAGCCACAAGGAGGGTCAGCGCGAGCCGAAGTGGGCAGAGCCACCCCGCAGGGGCTGGCCGAGGGCCCCCACAGACTCGATCTGTGGAAGCAATCCACGAGGACAGAGGCAGCAGACAGCATGGGTGCCCCTATTTCACGTGAGGACAGAGGCTCAGAGAGGTAAAGAAATAGACGCCAGGTCACGCAGCCTCTGATCAGCAGGTCTGGGTTTTTAACCCTCGTACGTGGGGTTTTTTTTCCCCACCGCACCCTGAGCACCCTAGTCTGAGCTCACAGGACCAGCCTCTCCCCCAGTCCCTCTGAGCACAGGGGGTGGTCTGCGGTATAGACCCGTCCTGTCATCTGCTGCCAGCAGCGCCCAGCCCTTTCCTCCCCTCCCCTCTCCTCAAGCAGCGCTGCTCCCTCCTAACCCAACAGTCTCTGGACACAGGGACATTTTTAATTGAAGCCGGCGGTTTGGCGGCTCTGCTGTCCTTCGCTGTGGCCCATGTCCTTCTCCTGGCACTCACCTCCTTTCCTGTAGCTCTCTGTGCACCCTGGGTGCGTGTCTGCCACCTTCTCCGCATTCGTCTGCCTCTCTGCCTTGGCTCCGTCTGCCTGTGTCTGCCCGGGGTCTCCTGACCTCTCTCTGTCCATCACCTGACCTGACCCTGTCCCTAACCCACTCCCCTGAACTTGCCCTGCCCCCTCTGGGCTGGTCCCCTGTGAGTTTCAAACACCCCCAGACCCCTTGCTTGATGCCTATGGTGAAGGTGCATGTGTGCGCGCGCACACGCACATACACACACACACACACACGCATGCACGCATGCACAGGCACACACGCGCACACACACACATGCACACAGGCATACACACGTGCACACGCACACACACACACACACAGAGGCACACACATGCATGCACAGAGGCAGGCGAGGAGCTGTCCTCTGTCCTCGTGGAAGGCTGTCCGTGACCTCGCGGGCAAAGGCTCGCAGAATGGCTGTGGCGCAGAGCCTGAGCCCTGATGAAAGCCTTGGTTTGGGCCCCTCACTGTGTGGCCAGATGGGGACACCGAGGCTTCAAGAGGGGTGGGGCGCTGCACAAGGTCAGGCAGCCCCTCGGCAGCAGAGCCCAGGGTCTCCAGAGGCCATGCCTGCAAGTCCCTGCCCTGGGTCCAAGCTCCCTGGGGCTCTTGGCACAGCAGGGCCAAGTCCTCTTAGTTTCTATGCCAGGGATGCCCGTGGGGAGCCCACGGCATCTTGTGCTGACGGGGCTGGCCAGGCCGATGGGCTCTGGGGTCGTGGACTCCTGAGATGTCATAGGCAGGAGTGTCCTGCTCAGGGGGCTTCTCTCCTCTCATTTTATTTTATTTTATTTTTTTTGTCTTTTGTTGTTGTTGTTGTTGTTGTTGTTGTTGCTATTTCTTGGGCCGCTCCCACGGCATATGGAGGTTCCCAGGGGTTGAATCGGAGCTGCAGCCACCGGCCTACACCAGAGCCACAGCAACGCGGGATCCGAGCCGCGTCTGCAACCTACACCACAGCTCACGGCAACGCTGGATCGTTGACCCACTGAGCAAGGGCAGGGACCAAACCCGCAACCTCATGGTTCCTAGTCGGGTTCGTTAACCACTGCACCACGACGGGAACTCCTCTCCTCTCATTTTAAAGGAGGGAGAAGTGAGACACAAGCAATGAATTATAGTTGCCAGAAATGGTAAAAACACCAAGATTTTCAGGGCTCCACAGCTTTGTAACAGAAAAATGGACCAAGCCCATAGACTTTCTTTTTCTTGCTTTAAAAGAAAACAGAGTTCCTGCTGTGCTTAGCAGATTAAGAACGTTGTGTCGTGAGTATGCGCGTTCGATTCCTGGCCTTGATCAGTAGGTTAGGGATGCGGCGTGGCCGTGAGCTGCGGTGTAGGTGACAGACGTGGCTCGGATCCAGTGTTGCCATGGCTATCGTGTAGGCCTGCGACTGCAGCACCAATTCAGCCTCTAGCCTGAGAACTTCCATATGCTGCAGGTACAGCTGTAAAAAGCAAAAAAATTATTAATTAAAAAGGTAAAATCAAAATTAGTTTCTAATACTTAAAAATGAGAGATTTTAGGAGTTCCCGTCATGGCGCAGCAGAAATGAACCTGACTAGGAACCGTGAGGTTGCAGGTTCGATCCCTGGCCTTGCTCAGTGGGTTAGGGATCCGGCGTTGCCGTGAGCTGTGGTGTAGGTCGCAGACGAGGCTTGGATCCTGAGTTGCTGTGGCTGTGGTGTAGGCCGGCAGCCGTAGCTCCGATTAGACCCCTAGCCTGGGAACCTCCATATGCCACAGGACGGCCCTCAATAAGCAAAACAAACAAACAAGCAAACAAAAAAAACCCCAAAAACAACAACAGAGATTTCATATAAACATCCCATCAAGATCCCTGGCAACTCTTGGAAAAGGCTCTGAAAGGACCATGGAACTCGGGGCCCCACGGAGCGTGACAGGCGCCCACTCAAGGGCTCTCGGTGCTGGCCTGGGCCACAGGGTCCCCTCACATCTGCGTCTGTGACCGTGCGCCCCGGTGGCATTTGCCTTCAGAACCCCCCCTTCACAGCGTCTTCGCTTAGGTTCCCGGCGGGGGGACAGGATTGGAGCCCGACTCCTCACTCCCTGTGGTTTCCACCTGCCACGGAGAGGACATGGAAGTCTAGATGGATTCCACCCCGCAGGTGTCCTGGAGCCCGCCGTCAAGGAAGTTTTTCTTGGACTCTCTTTTCCTCATTTTCAGTTGATAAGTTACCGAAGCTCCTTTTCTGATAGCTGTTTCTTTTTAAACAAACACACGGTCTCCCTTCTTGAATTAACTCTGGCATTTGATGGCCTTTGGGGCCACCATCTGTGAGCCATTGGAGGGATGGTGCCTCTTCACTCCGCTGGGCCTAAGTGGTACTTGAATTGAGGGCCTTGCCCGCTCCTGCCCCCGAGCCCGGGTTGGGGGGTGGGGGAAGCCGAACAAGCAGGCCCTCCCTGAACCCTAAGTTGACCCTCCTCTTGTCGCTCACTTAGATGACAAACCGTGATTGAGGGAAGGCTTCGACTGAGGTCCCGGGCCGGCCCTGGTGTCAGCTGGGCCTGAGGGCAGAGCTCGGGCTGCAGCCAGAGTGAGGGCCGAGGCCACGGGCAGGGCATCTTTCTTCTGCCTTCCTTTCCTCGCCTCTCCCTCCCACCTGGACTCCTCGCTAACACAGGCTCCTGGGCCTCCTCTTGACCAGTGTCCTGGCGCTCACGGCCTTGCCCGACAGCGGGAACCAACTCCGGTGAGGACTCCAGAGAGGTCACAACCTGTGAGCCTTCAGCCATAGTCACAACGGCTGTGGTTTTTTTTGTTTGTTTGTTCTATCTTTTTAGGGCCACACCCACGGCACATGGACATTCCCTGGCTCAGGGTTGAATCTGAGCTGTAGATGCCGGCCTACGCCACAGGCACAGCAAGGCCAGATCTGAGCCATGTCTGCAGGCTACCCTGGAGCCACTGCAACGCCAGATCCTTAATCCACTGAGCAAGGCCAGTGGATCCTCATGGATCCTGGTTGGGTTCCTTACTGCTGAGCCACGACAGGAACTCCAACACTGACAGCCTTCGACAGGGGAGGAAAATCCCCTCATCTCTTCCTAGCCTCTTTCAGAGCGAGGAGGCATGGCCTCACGGTCTAGGCAGCCACACTCTGTGCCCGCACAGCCAAAGACATGACTTCCTCCGGGCACATTTTCTGGGGCATTGTTAGAACATCTCATGACCACCAAGCAGAACTTCCTGATTCAGTTTGCAAAATGTTGTTTCAAAGAAGAAGGATGGGTTAGGCCTTCTTCTCATTTGACCCCTGACCCCTTCCGCTAAGCAGCTAGAAAGTAACGACATCCAGCGGGTTTCTGGTACATCAGCTGCTGGCCGGTGCCTGGTGCTTGACCACAGAGCTAATGCTCTGAGGCTCGTCAGTGTACACTCACCTCCTGATCCGTGGTTCGAGTCCTGACAACCTCATGATTTTACTTGTTGATGGAGAGCCAGTGTTGGGCAGGCCCCCAAGGACAGATGCCCCACCTTCCGCCTACACCCCACTGCACACAGCCTTCCCTGGATGAGTGGTGCTGGAAAGAGGTTTCTTTTCTTATAAATACTCTTCTTGTAATGCTTGCTGCCTCGTCCCCAAATACTTTGCCTTGTCCTGATTCTGAGTCAGGTTGGGTGGTGGGGAGAAGCTAGGGGGTCGGCTGTGATTTAGAAGGAGACGCTGCACAGACTGCCCGGGTCGGGTGGGCAGGAAGCTGGGCTCTGAGTCGGTTGGTGGCCCCGGCTGAAGGCTGAGGGGCCAGGAGCCAGGTGCTGTCTGTGAGGTTTTGAGAAGGGTGTGACGTCTGTATCAGAAGGCGATTCTGATGGGAAAGAGGTAGCGCTTCTCCCAGACGCCGGAGCAAGTCCTCTGGCACTGATTCCACACGATGCCATTGGGAGCAGGAGGGAAATCTTCCTGTGCTGGACGAGCTCATGGAATCACTTGGGACTTGGTGGACGCTTGCATGGATAGCATTAGCCTCTTCCCTCACAGTTGGCCCTATCCGGGTGTCACCGCCAGGACCCTGAAGCTGCGTGAGGTGCCCACATGCTCACTGAAGTGGCAGAGCTGGGGCTCGAACCCAGGGCCTGTGTGTCTAAACCCACGGCTCTCCCTGCTGCTCTGAACCTCGGCGCTCAGCGCCACAGTGCGTCAGCGAGGATGAGGCCCGGCTTCGCCTGGCATAGCCGTTCTTCCCGTCTGTAAAGTGCTCCAGACCGTCTTGAACCTGTTTTCCCAGCGGTTCTGTTCAATCGGATGGACAAGGGTGGCATCCCCATTTCGTGTGCTTGAAATCGAGGTGACAAGTTATAGGACACAGCGAAACAGGGAGAGGAGACAGCACGTATCACACAGTAAACGCCAGGCAGGTGGCGCGTCTATGGTGTTGGTCCAGTTGTGCCCACCTTAACGACCTTGAGTCAAGCACCGTGTTTTCCCCCTTTACGGATGAGAAAACTGAGGGCGACCTTCCCAAAGCAGGAGTCGAAGAGCCGGGGGAAGGAGCCTGCCCCGGCTGCCATACAAACCCCACCGCCTGGGGCCTTATACAACAGAAAGTCCTTTTCTCACAGCTCCAAAGTCCCAAAATCTGAGGTCAGGGTGCTGGCCAGGTCGAGCTCGAAGACGGCCGTCTTCTGTGGGTCCCTGCGGGGTCTCTATCCTGTGCCCGTGTCCCAGTTTCTTGTAAGGACGCCCACCCACCGCACCTTATTTTATCCTAATCGCATCTCCAAGGACGGCCATGCTCTGGGGAGTTGGAACCTCAGCATCTAAACCGGAGGGGACACAGCTCCGCCCGTGACACACCACGTAAGGCCTGCATGGCTTCACCCAGGCCTCCTGACCGCCAACCCCTTCCCTGCCTCCACTGAATCCTATCCCTGTGGACGTGCGTGACCTGGGAGGGGTCTCACTCCTTAAGATCCCACTGAGCCACAGGACCTACTGCTTGGGGAGCCCAGGGAATAAGGAGCAGGAACTGGAAAAGCAGCTGTCAGCTGAGCTGATTCCATCAAGGACCTGGGGGGTCGCAGCCACCCTGGCTTCTCCCAGCAGAGCTTCCCCAAGGAAGCCGGGTCCTGACGTCCCATGCTGCTGAGAGCCCTGGAGCCCTGTGGCTCGTGGGATGGGCCAGGACCTGTGACAATGCCCCCCCGCCCCCGGGGAGCAGGAGCATTTGAAACGGAAGCTTCCAAAGCTTGAGAATAAAAAGAGGGGCTTGTAGCCCCATTGGAGGCCCTGGATGGAGGCCTTCAGCCTTCGCTCCTCTTGGGCAGGCTTCTCACACGTGGCGCATCTCCTCGGGGCCAGGCACCATCTACGAAACATCTAATTTCTTCCTCGGATGCAATACACCCCTGAGGCGCAGGGATCCCCAACCCCAGGGCATAGACGTGGAAACGGAAGCCCAGAGAAGGGATGTGACTTGCCCAAGGCCAGACCGTTCCCCAGGGGCTCCCATGAGGAAGGTGTTAGTGCTTTAAGTGACTCATTTCCAGAACATCAGAAAGCACCCAGGGCACTGGCTTAGGAGAATATCCACTCCCAGGCCCTCTGCTGGAGATTCGAATTCAGTGAGTCTGGAGGGGGGTTGGGACCCTGTCGTTTTAGCAAGCACACCAGGTGATTCTCACTCACCGGTGCAAGTTCAAGGTCGGGGATCAGGAGGTTAAGAACCTCACCCCTTTCTTCATTACCCCCAGGAGGCGTGGTGGCCACTCCTGGAAACCCGAGCCCAGGCTGACGCCTTCGTTCAGTCAGTGCCCTTTCCTGGCCTGTAGCTCCTTTCGTGCGCCCCCCTGTTGCCAGACTGAGGTCCCCGTCGCTCCCCCTCGTCTCTGCTTCAGTATTGCAGAGGCTTGGCTGCCGACACCCAGAGCCAACTCTAGTTAAGCCGTAGCACCTGCCTGGGGGAGCGGCGGGCAGGGACCTCCACCCTTAGCCTCCCAAATTGGGAGCCTTGCCTTTCGGCCAGTGCTGCTAAAATCCATCTGATGAGTCTAACGTCCTGGGGCTGAGCTGCGACCCTCTGGGACAGGGAGGCCGAGTGAGTGTGTTGAGGGCTGTTTTATTGTGGGTTCTGTTGTACCAGGTCAGCTTCTAGCAATTATTTTTTTCTAATCGCCTGGGATCACTCACGTCTAAGGACCTATACCCCAAGAAACACAATGCATCCCAGAAAAGAAAAACAGACAAACCAACGAACAAAAAGCTCTCTCCCCAGCTCTGCTCAGTTTTCAAGGTAACGGACACCATCTCCCCGAATCCCCTGCAGCTCTCGGAATGGTGCTGCACATTAATTAGAAACCCAGAGCCCTGGAACAGGGGAAATGGCTTTGTGCTTCAATTTAATTTCTTCTCATTTTTTTTGACAGGGTCAAAGTTCACCTTTCCAGTCTGAATCTGAAAGCAAATTATAGCTGTGTCATTTTGATATTGATGTGTCCAGGCTAAAGATCTTTGGCAAACATTTCCTTCTGGGTATTGGCCTGGTTAATATCATTCTCTCTCAATCTGGGTAGCAAACACTGACTGCAACTTTGGCACATGCCAAGGACTGTGAGAGTTGCCGGGAGTGGACGGAAAGGAGGAGGTGACAGAGGCACAGGATGGCAGTGATGCGGGGGACTGGGAGCCAGGGACACCCAAGGTCCTCTGGCCAGGGAGGACGGGGAGCTTAGGGAAGGAGAGATGGGTGGCTGGGCTTTGCAGGTGGCGGGCAACCACCACAGCCGGCTTGGATTCTCACACCCATTTCTGGAGTGGGCGGCAGAAGAGCTTGATGTTTCATTGCCCTGAGGCTCAGGATTAAATCCTGCCTGGCCAGCTGTGTGGTCTGGAGCAAGTGATCCAGCCTCTCTGATTCTTCGTCTCTTGTCTGTGCAAGGGGGACGCAGGAAGTACCCCATAGGGTGGTTGTGAGCATCAGAGGCGAAGGCAGAGGTGAGGTGGGAGGGCGGAGAGAAGAGACAGGCAGGGTCAGGTCCCACAGTGGCAGCACCTAGTGAGGTCACCCCCTCTGTGGTGCTGGGTGCATTGAGCAGGTCCACAAAGGCTGCCCTCTGCTGACACCCAGAAAGGGCTCATAAGCTGTCTGTTGTAAGTGCCACCCAGCTCGTGGTGTCAGAGCCGGGATTTGAACCCAGGCCTGTCCGGCTCAAAGAGCCTTGCTCTTAACCTCAGCCTATTGCCACGATAACCAACAGGAAAGGAAAGGGCCATGGCTAAGCCCAGTGCTCTGACTTGCTCACCAGCTTTCCATCCTCTGCAGAAACATCCCCCTGGCATCAGACGCCCTCCTCTGTGAAACCGGGGTCTCCTCTGGGCTCTGGTCCCCTGCACGTCCCTCAGCCTGCACACAGCCACCCAGAATCCTCCCTCTTCCCGACTGGGGCCCCGAGAGCAGGGAACCGAGAGCAGAATTGGAACAGCAGTTGGGACCTCACCCACGTTGGGATGTTTCCCACATAGAAAGTTTCCCCTGAACAGTAGCAGGTAGGGAATGTGTGTTAATAAACCGCGGGGCTGGCAGGTTTAAAATATTAATGATTTCTAGAATTGGAAATGCAAATAGCTGTCTGGAACGCCTCCACCTGGCATCAAAGAGAAGGGCTTTGAAAGGACGCCCTGGGGAACACGGAGACGGGAGACTGTGGCTTTTGCCAGAAGACAGGGGACAAACAGACAGTCCCCACCTTGTTAGTGCCGCGTCAGCACCGCTCGAAAGCGGCCCCTTCTTCCAGAAGGCAAGTCCATCACAGGCTGCTGTCTGAAGGTGGAGCTTTAAAGTGGGGGAGCAGCTTCTCCACCCCCTTCAATGTTCACACACACAGAGCACCTGCTACCTGCCAGGGAGGAGAGTGCGTGCCCCCTGCCACACGGGACCCTCACTCTCAGAACCAGAAGTGGGGTGAGCGGAGGAGATCCCAGCCCAGCCCCGGTCAGCCAGGTCCGCAGCTGGGCTGGCATTGGGCCCCGATTTGACCGAAGCTAGGAGTTGGTCCCGGGAAGCTGTCACCTGTGGTGCCGTGGTACCAGCTGGTCTGGGAGCACTGCCTGCCTCCAGCCCAGCACTCTTCTTTCCCAAGCTCTCTCCCTGTTCAGCGTGCTCTCTCCAGCCCCAGGCCTTCCAATTTTCACAGGGCACCTCGTTCCTAGAGGGCAAGTTTCTGGAGAGCAGCTCCAGGCCTACATCCTCGTGTCCCCAATGCTCGCCCTGGGAGCGAGGGCACAGCCAGGTGGAGGTGGCTGGGACGGGACTGTCCTGACAGGCATTCTCCTCTCCGACCCCGAGCGCGACCACCCCGCTGTGGTGCTAGTTGCACTGAGCGGGCCCCACACCTCAGCTGCCAGGCTGCCTTCCCCCTGCCAGAGGCTGGGCAGGTGCTTCCTGCAGAGCCCTGAGGCCAAGCAGCCCACTGCCAGCCATGCCAGCTTCCTTTGGTGTGTGCATAGTGTCACAGTGTCAGGCCACTGGGAACATGTCCCAGGACACCCAGTCTTGATGGGGACCTGACCAGTTCCCAGTGTGTATCACTGTGCTCATAGACCAGCTCTCAACTGGTATATGCTTTGCCCCATTGCCCCAGGAATCCCCACTGTCCCCAGCAGGTTCTCCGGAGACTTGACCAGGCCTTGAAGGTGGGGCCATGGGGCTGCATCTGAGTGGATCTCAGCCCTTTTCTGCTTCCTTCTGGCTGTTTCCTGTGATCTGGGTGTGTGAGGTTATGAGGACAGAAAGCTCTGGATAAGCGAGGCACCAAGCCACAGGGGCAAGAGCGCAGGGTTTGGGAGTGAGCGACTTGGTACAGCTGCTCAGACCGGTGTGGTCCGTGGGATGCCGTCAGCCCCCTGCCTCCGGGAGGCTGCCAGGATGGGACGAGATTAGACGACGACACGCCCTGGTGCCTGCGCAGATCGGGGCTCAGCTGCACGGATCCGCCTTCCCTCCTGTTCTCGGAGGATCCCGAGTCTTTCTGGCCCCCAGCGTGCGTGTATGTGTGCCCCTCGGTGTCCCTGACTGCAAGTGTGTTAACTCTCCCCTCTTCCTTCTTGAAAGTGCCTTGCCCCCTCCTTCGCGTGCACACGACTTCCATTTCCGGTATAAATCCAGTCTGTTTGCTCTGAGCTTAGTGAGTTCCCGGAGAGGCCACACCGCTATTATCTCAGTACTTCTTGTCTCGTGCCCTGCAAGGGACCGTGTCTGCGAGAAATTAGCCAATTGACGTGTGTGCGTGTTTTCTTGTCCACTCACTGCAGTGCTTCCTCCTTGATGCGAAGACCAATGTGGTCTAATCAGAACCATCCCAAGCCAGCTCGTGGGTCCGCCACACCTCCAGGATTCTTTCAACCTGGAGGGGGCTGCGAGACCACCTAGGCCTGGCCTCTTTTACTACAGATGATGTAGTAAGAAATCCAAGATCCAGGGAGTAGCTGGTCTGGCCCCAGCGCACACCGGACCCGTGGTTCCCAGCTGGGACTGCAGAGTATAGGGATAATTTGCTCGAGCCCCTCCCACAACCTCAGTTAGGGCAGGGGTATGGGGGCGGGGGGGTGGGGGGAGTTGGGCATCAGTATTTCTAAAAGCTCCCCACTAGGTGGTTCTAATATGTAGCCAGGGCTGAAAAACCAGAGAATAAACTGTATTTCTTGCCTGTGTATGTATGAGCCTCTCCTCGCTGGAGAAAAGCATCAAAGAACTGTCCATCGGAGACCAGGTCTGAGAAGGGTCTGTCACAGACCCTGTGCACTTGGATGCATGTTATCAGTCAGCATTTCTTTAACAACCACATATTCATACCGGATGTACGAGGACGCTGTTCTAGTGCTTGACAAATTCCCGACTCCTTTTCCCCTCAGAGCATGCCTTGGAGGTGGGCCGCTAGTGACCCCATCTCACAGAGGAGAAGACTGAGGCACAGCACAGAGAGTTGGAGGAGCTTGCCCAAGGTCACACACCCCGAGAGGGTGGGGGCACTGCCCTGCTTGGTGCCCGAGTCCCTGCTCAGAGCCTTTGTGCTGAGGGCTTCTCTGTTCTCAGCCCGCACGTGCTCTGACCGCGCCTTCAGCCCGGACCCTCCAGGAGGAAGGGGTCTACCAGAGGGTGGGCTCGAAGCTTCCGAGCTCAGTAACAGCAGAGGCTGCCTTTGTGGAGCGACCGTGACGTACAGCCCTTTCTTACTTAGCCTCTGATGAACCTGTGGTTCAGCAACTTATCTCAGTTACGCAGCTTCAAACTCAGGTCTGCCGACTCCGGTCCAGGAGCCCCGGGGGTTCATCTGGGGCAGAATTTGCACATGGCGTCCAGGTTTATCCTAGAAGCCTTATCCCAGGAGCATGTGCCATCCTATGAAAACACCCTCTGGCAATACGTTCTTATGAATTAAGTTTTTATAATTTATTTTATTCAAGAAAGATACCATTCAATCTGGTCCTGCAAACCATGAAGGCAGTAAGGATATGTAATTTCCTAACTCAGGTTAACAGGGCTTGCTTTATTTCGCTGGCTCTAGAAAGTATCACTTATGGAAGCAGATACAGACAGGGAGCTCCGGCACGTGCCCCCCCTGCTGCCGCAGCTCGTGCTCCCCTCCTGCGGGCCTGGGCCACCCCCGTCTTGCTGCTTCACTGGACTGCCTGGCTAATGTGATATTGACAGCCTGCCCGGTCGGACACTAAACCTTCTTTTACCACGACCTTGGCCGATCCAATTTCCAAGCAGCATGCCCAGGGCTTTAACACCCTGCCGTGGTCTCTCTTCCAGTCTGTTGAGTGCAGGCCATGGGCTCAGGGGTGGGGCTGGGGTCCAGAATTTAGGGCACAGCGTGAAGAAGTTATCCAATGACTTGTCACATGTTTCCGACCTAATGTGAAAATCCAGTTCGCTGTGAAACCTTGCTCAAGTCCCTTTCTCTCTTGGCACCTTGGCTGTAAAAAGGGGGAGATTAACTAGACCACATGCAGCTCTAAAGATCTCAGCTGTGTGACATCAGGTGCCATCCTTAACTTCTCTGATCCTTACGGTAATGGAAATATCCTCACTGGAACAAAAAGGAAGTACTGAATTACGGGGGGGGGGGTGGTATTAGGCGTCGCTGATTGCTTGGTAATCTACTTACAAGAGTGTTGTTTTTTTTTGTTTTTTTTTGTTTTTTTTTTTGTCTTTTTGCTATTTCTTGGGCCGCTCCCGAGGCATATGGAGGTTCCCAGGCTAGGGGTTGAATCGGAGCTGCAGCCACCGGCCTACGCCAGAGCCACAGCAATGCGGGATCCAAGCTGCGTCTGCAACCTACACCACAGCTCACGGCAACGCCGGATCGTTAACCCACTGAGGAAGGGCAGGGACCGAACCCGCAACCTCATGGTTCCTAGTCGGATTCGTTAACCACTGCGCCACGACGGGAACTCTCAAGAGTGTATATTTTAAACCCTGGCCAGGTGGCTTCCGTACAGAGTTCACAACTTAGACACAGTCCTTTAGTTTCAGCCACACTGATGCAACTTCTCTGACACAACTGTTTGGAAACGGGGACATTTTGACACAGCCGAGAAAACAAAGCATTACACCGTCCGCTTTTTAATAAACGTTACCAAATAATGTGCCAAGGAGACATTTCAGGCTACCTCCCCTCCTTCCAGAATGTTCCCATCCCTGATCTCCCTTCCGACAGGGGCTCAGAGGAGAGGGAGGGGTGGTGGGGCTCGGGGTGGGCTCCCGGTCACGTTGGGCCGTGAGGAGTCCGGGAATGAAGGACAGTGAAGATGAGACATGCACGGGTAGCCGGGGGGCGGGGGGAGGGGGGCGGCCGTCTGTTTCACACACTACCTGGTAATTTTCAACAGCAATTTTACATTTAAATGCAGCCATTTCAAAACTCTTGCGTCAAAACAACCATGTCAAAACGCCCTTCTCTGTCTCAGACAAAGGAAATGATTGCCAGAAAGAGATGAACAAGACAGGGCTTCTGCCCCCAAAAAGCTCAGAGTCACCAAAGGGGAAAGGCAGGAAGGAAAGAGAAGCAAATGCCTATTATGCCGCCAGGCAGTGGCTGTAGGAGCGGAAGGGCGAGGGCGGAACCCAGCAAAGATTGCCTGGCTCTGCCCAGGGTGGGGAGGGGTGACTGGGGGGCGCAGGCAATATTTGTTGAAAGATGAGGAAGAGTCACCATTATGGAGGGTTTAGCTGTGACACCTGTTATTAGGGCTTGATTTGGGCACACTTCGTCCTCACGACTACTCAGTAGGATGCCTATTATTGTTATTCCTATGTTATGGATGAGGAGACGGAGGCTCCCAGAGGTCCAGTCAGTGACTTTCCCAAGACCACACAGCTAGTGAGTGGCAGAGGCAGAATCGGAGAGCAGGCACGGCCACACCAAAGGTTCCGCTCACACCCTTGCGCTCCGTGGGCTCCGTCTGAGGGATGGGAGCCTCGGGGAGAAGGAACGAGGTTTACCTTGCCTCAGACTGGGGTCTGCTCTGTTCTCAGCTGGTTGATCTTGGACAATCTGCGGACCCCACGCACCTCTTCTGGCCTGGCCTCCCCCCTGCCCAGCGCATCACTCACTACCTGCGAGCTGCACTGACTGGTTCCGTAAGTGTGCAGCCAGCCCGTGTGTCCGTCGGTGGCACCACGCAGATGCGGGTCCACAGCAGTTAATAAAACCCAGTCCTGCCATCGTGGGGCTGCCCTTCTTGGGGGAGGGGGCCTGAGGGGTCAGGAGCCAGCTCTGTGGAACCCAGAGGAGCCCTTCAGCCAGCTCGGAGGATCCAGCTATGTGAGGAGGTGGGGTGAGAGTCAGAGGTGAGGGTGGTGGGTGGGCAGGGGACAGGTGGGTCCGGGTGGACTGGCTTCCTGTCACGAGGAAGCTGCTGTAGGACAGGGCGCAGGAGTGTGAGCTCACTGCTGAGAAGGGAGCACAGGGCACAGGAGCTGGGGGGCGGCTATGAGAGTTCCTGCAACACAGGATGGGGCTGTGCTTGGGGGAGTCTCCCCAGCGAGCGCCAAAGTGCCTCAGAAGCTGTCCAGCCTGGGGACACGGGACTTGATGCTACCTGCTCTTCCTTTCCTCCCATTATTGACCCTTCCTTGCCGCCCAGAGTCCGTGTGACCCCCCCTCGCGGCTGAGGCGCGGGCTGTGCGTTCTCTCAGAGGCCACAACAACCCGGCTTCCCTGGATCCTCTGAAGATGCTGTGTGGAGAGGGAAAAAAAATTACACTCTTTAATAGAAATACTTTTCCTTCATTAAATGAAATCTCCAAAGCCCAGTAGCATTTTCGGTGCTTATATGAAGATGCCAGTGGGATTTGAGATGGAAAGTGGTATTTTTATACAAGTCAATGAAGAGCTCAATGGGAAAGAAAGAACACGCTTCAGATCTAAATTCCTTCAGCGCCGGGCAAGACAGAGCTTCGGCTCAGGGCCTGGATAGCATCCCTCCCAGCCCTACCAGCAAACCCTTTTCCTGAAGCATTTCCAGTGCTTGTGCTCATAAACATTGGTTCTCTGTTTGGGGAAATTGCATTAATGGTGTCTTTCCAAGGCGGCAAATCATTCGACTTGAATTCCTGTTCATGCCTCAAGTCCGATAACTTCGTGCAAAACCCCGGGAACCGTGGGAGCTGGAGGCAGCAGCAGCTGCGCGTGCTCACATTTACAGGCAGAAGAACACTTTTTGTCTGGTGTAGCTGGAGAACGAGCTCTTCCCCTTGGAGGCGTCAGAAGAAAGACTGACCTCAGGAGACGGAAAGACTGGGTTCAAAGTCCAGCATGACTCTCACTAGCGGGGTGGCCTGGGCAATGCACTTGACCTCAAATTTCTTGTCTGTAATACAAGGAAAACAATGCAGCGCTCTTGGGGCCTGGGGAGACCGGATCTTAATATATGGACGGTGTAGGCCCTGCAGAACCCCTCAAAGCCTGTTCCTTTCCACCACCTCTCACCTGACTGCTATGTTACATCTCAGGCTCATCAATTTTGTGGCAATTATTCTGGCTTGTCTATCACTATGGAATAACCCCCCCCCCATTGGGAGCTCACAATGGCAATTGTCTTTGCAGAGAATCTGCCGTCTGACCACCCCTTTCTGCTCCCTGCTGTCTGGCCCTTCAGCAGGGCTGACTTCAATAGCTAATTTTACAAATGGAGAAACAGGGGTGGGAGTGGCCAGAGGGAAGGGGTCCATCCCAAGCGACACAGCAAGTTAAGGAAAGCTCTTACTGAACACATCACTGTGCCAGGTCCTGTGAAGGAAGGAAAAAACGGAAAGGCCCTAACGTTTGAGTAGGTGAGACCCCCCGGTTGGCAAAAAAAAAAAAAAAAAAAAAACACTGAAGGGATTGACTTTATATGCTCAACAGCTGGGTGCTTTGGCCCCTCAGCAGCACCAGGCTCGAAAGTCTGGGAAATCTGGCCCTTCCTCGCCTTCACCCTGGCTTCCTCCTCCACCAGACAGGTGTTCTCGCCTCTCAAGGGGCTGAGGGGAGCTTGCCAGCAGCTAGTAGTTGCTCAATAAATGGCATCCGTTAAAAGGATTAGTTCTCTGCTCTGCCTCCAGGTACCCCGGTGCCGGCCCCATCAGCCCGCATTGCCAGGAAAGCAGGAGAAGGGTCTGATTGTGACTAGCAGGCGGGCTGAACTCGCGCCTTTCAGTGTGGAAAAATCCATTACGGAGAAGTCATTTCTCAAAGCCAACTGTTTGGCTGCTTTAATTTACATATTTATCAAGTTTGATTAGAATGTATTGTCTTCGACTTTCATCCTCGCTTTCACCTCTTCTCGCCCTCTTTTCCTGGGGAAACTGTTTTTTTGTTGTCCTTGTTGCAAAAGGGCACCTCGTAATTCAATTTGCATTTGCTAATAAGCCTGAAACTGAACCTGGTGAGAAATTTCTGGAGGCTGGGAGAGATGAAAGGCGGAGCTGGGAGCGCGTGTTAGGCAAAGCCGGGGCCCTCAGTTCTAGCCTGATGCGCTCACACAACCAAAGGGCAACAAGCACTCGAGAGCTATTCCAAGAGGGTTTATTGTGCGCCTTCTGTGTGCAAGGCCCTGGGAGTACAATTTGGGAAGAAGACGCAAAGGCACGGCTCTAATGCTGAAACGCTGCATTCATTCTGCTCTAATGTTCAACATTCTACTCGCGTGTTGAAACTCTAGCCGCCTTGGTTTCTGCATCTGTCAGGCCGGGCGACCTCGCAGGGCCTGTAGGACCCTCTTTCTGAGCCCATCCTGTGCCTTGGGCACAGACCCAAGGCATTGTATTGCCTCTGTTCTTACAACACCCCTGTGAAGCTGTTAGCATCCCCCTCATGTCACAGGTGAGGAAATGAAGGATCCAGAGCTCAAGGTCACGTGTGGCAGGGTTTGGACCGAACCCTCCCTCTACCTCTGGCATTCAAGTTTACAACTGCAAAGCCAGGCTTGATTTTTCTTCGCTCGTCTTTGAGCTCCTGGATGGCAGGGACAGGGTCTGAGTCCCCTCTATGTCCCCAGAGTTTGGCATACGGTCAGTGTTGGAAAAGATGCATAGAAGGAAACTAACAAAGAAACTCCTTTGTCCTGGGCCTTCTGGTCTCTTTGGCCTCAGCCCTGCCGGCTCTCCTCGGCCACCGCAGCTGAAGGCTGGTGTAGCACCACCCAGATCCCTCCCCGGGACCAATTCCCCCAGCTCCCAGGAGCAGAGCGCTGCTGCCTGACAGCGCACAGCTGAGCTCCCCCTGAAACTACACTCAGCTGAAGGAAGCAGCCTTGCCTGGGGCTCCACCCCAGGCCTTGCGGGCCGCCCACATCCGTCTCTTGCCCACGCCAGACACAGAGCCAGCCCCGCTGCCTCTTGGAACAGAAATGCGGGGCCCTCCTGGCCCAGAGCTCCCCACGGGACTGATTAAAGTCACTGCAGAGATGGTCCCAATCCTGCCTGACTCCCTGCTCACACGGGTCGCGAAGAGCCGTGCCCGGGAAGCCTCGCGCGCTGCCATCTCGGCGTCTCCCCAGGAGCCCTGACCGTGGTAGGTACCCTGAGCAGGTGGCTCAGATTCTGATGTTTGGAGGAGCTTGGAGGATGCTGGGGGTCAAAATAGATGGTGGTGGGACAGCCATCCTGCCGTGACCCACCCGGAAGGCTGCCTGCCTGCTCCAGGCCCAGAGGCCCAGCCCAGCAGGACAGCCTGGCCAAGGGCCACTGCCCCTGTGACTGTTGAGGGGACGACTGGCCCGTCTCCTCTGTATCTCAGGCCCGTCACTTTCTGGCTTTCTTCACATCCCTGGCAGGCATCCCCTGGGCGCTTTCCAAGCACCCGTCTGCATGGACGTGCCCACCGCAGCCCAGTGGCATGAGAGGTGGCTGTGTGGGCGCTGGAGCTCTGTGCCCTGGGTTCCAGACCTGGCTCACACGCTCTCTCGCTGTGTGGCCTGGGGCAGGTCGCTTGCTCTCTCTGGGCCCCTCCCTTCATCTTCACATTGAGGCCCTTCCACTTAGCAATTCCCCGAGCGTGGCAGTTCTACTGGCCTCACGGAGCTTCCTTTAAGTCGGAGGCCTCCTGACTGAGTTTTGAAGCCAAGAGAGCCGATTTCCTATGTGGCAGACAACACGAAGCGGAAGCTCCTTCCCAAAGGCCTGAGACTCCAGCATTACTGCTTCCTTTCTCCGCAGGAGCGTTTCTCTGTCATGAGCAGACTCTTTGCAATGATAAGCTTTCTTCTTTCCTCCCATTGCATCGAGGGTAGCAGATGCCGTCCCTAACCTCGGCGCATGGCTCTGTCTCCCTCACAGATATGAGATTTTAGCCCTGAGACATCTGAGCCTCACTGAGGGCAAGTGACCCAGAGGGCAGGGGGGCAAGGAAGTGGGAGACCTGAACATAAACTTGGCCAACACCGCTGTTTCTCAAGGTGATGGGAGGCTCAGAAGAGCAGGTGCTGGGCATGAGGCAGAACAGATCTGAGCTGTGGCTTTCGGCCCTGCCTGAGCGAGGCAGCAAGTGACCTATGGCCAGATGATGGGTCCAGATTGAACTCCGTGAGTTCAGAGGTGGCTGAGGGCACTGTGGTCTGGGGGGTCTAGAAAGATTTTTGGAGGAGTTGGGGCAAAGACAGGACATCCACGGCATTGAAAGTTTGCTTGGGAAGATCGTGACACAGCCAGTGTGAATAGAGCAGAATATCTTATTGGCATTTATAGAATATTCAACCAGGGACTGTGATGTGGGAAGTTTCGTGACATCTGGAGCTGGTTTGATTGTCATGTGCGGGGGAGGGGTGCGTCGGCATCTAGTGGGCCGAACGAGAGAGTCAGCCTTCGGGGCACGGCGCAGGGCTCCACGCAGTCAGTTACCGGCTGGCCACGTCCACGGGTGCCGAGAAACCTGTTCCCGTGGCTTGTGGCTCAGTAAACGGGACCTGCTGTCACAGGCACAGCCAGGAGAAGGAATGGGACATCTCTCACTTAAGGCTTGTCTTGGGAGCCAGGGATGATGATTTTCATTTTACAAGGAGCTGAGGCTCAGAATATATAAGGAATTTGCTCAAGGCCTCACAGCCCGTGATCTCAGAGGCCTGGCTACGAGTCCTGGTCTGTTTGCCCAGGAAGCCAGCGGGCTTTCCACCTGACACTCCTTCAGGGAACAGAGGACACACAGGGGCCAGCGTCCTGCCCAGGGTCCCCCGTCCAGCTCTCCCTCCTGTCGGATTCACCCTCAGTCACCTGGGCTGAGTCAGCCCCGAATGCTTTTGCTTTCAACAAGTCTCATCTCTGCCCGATGCAGTCACTCACTGGTCCTCCAGGGCCTCCGAGAAAGCTTGATCCATGCCTCCTAAACCTACATTTCTCATAAAATTACCTACAAGAAATCACGCACCTTGAGCCTGTTCTGATGTAATTCGCAGCTCCTCTTCCTTCTTCGGGGTCTGTATCAGCAACAGCGTGAGAGCCTCACAGCCCTCAACATGACGTATTTTACAGGGAAAATCATTGTGCTGATGAAATCCGATACGAGACAGCGGTAACATCGGGGTGGCCTAGGACAAGTCCTGGGTGGACGTTCGTTTCCTCTCCCCCTCCTCAGGGGAGGCCCAGCCACGCAGAGTCTGGAAGGCTGAGGAGGAGGGAGCCAGACAGATGAGCTGGGGGCTGGCATTCTGGGCAGAGAGGAAAGCGCACCCCCGGGAGTGGTGGTGTGGCGAGAACTGTCCTGCTCATGGGACCTGCTTGGCCCCAAGTATGAGAGACAAGACTGCAACTACGCTGGTTTGGAAACCAACAGGAGGGCACTTTGCTTTCCTTTTCTTTTTCTTTTTTTTAAAGTTTTACCCAAGGGTAGTTGATTAAGTTGCACTAATTTCTGTGGTTCAACAAAATGATTCACTTTTATGTATACACACAGCCATTCTCTTTCAGGTTCTTTTCCCACATAGATCATTACAAAATATTGGGTAGAGTTCTCTGGGCTACACAGCAGGTCCCCGTTGGCCAATCATTCCATGAACCTCAGTGTGCATATGCCAAATCCCAACCCCCTCCCCCACCGTCTTTCCCTCCTATCCCCTCCCTTTGGTAAACATGAGTTTGTTTTCAAAGTCTGTGAGTCTGTTTCTACTCTGCAAATAAGTTCATTTGTATCCATTTTTTTTTTTTTAGGTTTCACACATAAGTGAGATCACATGATGTTTATCTTTCACTGTCTAATTTCACTTAGTATGATAATTTCTAGGTCCATCTATGTTGCTACAAATAGCATTATTTCATTCTTTATCATGACTGAGTAATATTCCATTGTGTGTATGTACCACATCTTCTTTATCCAATCCTCTGTCGATGGACATTTAGGTTGCTTCCGTGTCTTGGTTATTGTACATAGTGCTGCAGTGAACATTTATATGTCTTTTTGAATGATGGTTTTGTCCGGATAGATGCCCAGGAGTGGGATTGCTGGGTTAGATGGTAGTTCTGGATTTAGTTTTCCAAGGAAGCCCCATACTGTTTTTCAGAGTGGTTGTACATTCCCACCGACAGTGTAGGAGGGTTAGGAAGGCACTTTCTTGACTTCCTGATGCGATGCCTTCAAGGATGATGAAGTCAAGAAAATGAAAAAGACTTACCTGTTTTAAAAGCGGCTTCTCCTGTCGTGACATTCCCACTTCCTGTCCCAGTTCCCTGCCGCTTCTTCCTTCATGGAGCACCTCAGTCCCTGTGACAAGTTACTGTCAGGAGAGGTGGGGAAACCAAAGCGACAGTGTGTGCTTCTGGGAGATGTGTGTCCTCAGAGGCCTCAGATGTGTGTCCTGTCCTCTGGGTCCTTGTGGCATCTCGGTTGGTGCCTCCAACAAGCACAAATCATGGATAACTGAGCAGACGGCTGGAGGCTCTCTTTCCTGACACCAAGGTTGTGGCTCTGGGCCTCACTCAGCCTCGGAGTCAACAGAGGCGATGCAAAGTTTCTCACATTCTCCTTCAACCAGGGAGGTGGAGTTATCTCCAGGGGCATGGGTTAGTTATCTCTCACTGCCTAACACAGTACTTCAGAATTCAGCCTTTTAAAACAACGAGAACTTATCATCTCTCCATTTCTGTGGGTCAGGAATGTAGGAGCAGCTTAGCTGGCTGGTTCTGGCTCAGGGTCTCTCCTGAGTCTGTAGTAAGTTGGCGGTCAGGGCTACAGTGTGTCAGGGACGTGGTGGTCCTTTCTGGGGGCCTCTCCACAGGCCACCTGGGTGTCCTTCCGTCCCGGCTGCTGGATTCCCCCGGAGTGACTGGGATATGAGAGAGAGAGATCATCCCAGATGGAAGCCACTGTTTTTTGTAGCCTAATTTCAAACCCAAGCATCATCACCTCTGCAGTATTCTGTTTGTTAGAACAAGTGTCTAAGCCCAGCCCACACGGTGGGGGAGGGAGATCACCTGGGAAAAAGGATTGACGAAGAACCTGTGGATGCATTTTTAAAACCACCACCAAGGGAGGAGTTCCCGTCGTGGCGCAGTGGTTAACGAATCTGACTAGGAACCATGAGGTTGTGGGTTCGGTCCCTGCCCTTGCTCAGTGGGTTAAGGATCCAGTGTTGCCGTGAGCTGTGGTGTAGGTTGCAGACTCGGCTCGGATCCTGCGTTGCTGTGGCTCTGGCGTAGGCCGGTGGCTACAGCTCCGATTTGACCCCTAGCCTGGGAACCTCCATATGCCGTGGGAGCGGCCCAAGAAATGGCAAAAAGACAAATAAATAAATAAATAAATAAAACCACCACCAAGTTCCCTAGTGGCTCAGCTGGTTAAGGATCTGGGGATGTCACTTCTGTGTCTCTGGTTACTGCTGTGCTGTGGGTTCAACCCTGGCTCAGGAATTTCTTCATGCTGCTCCCGCCCTCAGACAAAACAAAATCAAAACAGAAAACCACCGCAAGGACCCTATGTCATCTCCAAGAGGTGAATGACACAGTGGCTAAGAGCATACATTTGAGATTCATAAAGATCTGGGTTTGACCCTGGCCTCCACTTTGCTCCTTAGGCAGGTCCAGACACGTCACTCACCTTGATAGATCTCAATTCCTATATGGGGTAAGAATCAGGTATTGCATTGGGTTGCTGTGAAAATTAAATGAGATCATACATGTAAAGTGCTGGCATAGATAAATACGGAATCAATACGGCTTAATGGCTCTGGCAGCTGGGTGATATTATTGTCCTCCTTCACAAGAGGCAGGAGGGCACAGAGGTAAGAACACAGGGGGAGTCGGACTGCCTGGTGGGACTCGGGCTCTGCCAGCCATTAGCTGTGGGAGGCAGGGTGAGCCGCTTAATGTTGCTCAGTCTTGATTTTCTATAAAATGAAGAGAACGATAGCTAGTACCTAATAGGTGCTCAATACATATTTTATGAATAAAGAAATGGTGGCTGATAGAGGGATACCATCTGTCTATGAAGGAGTGTGTGTGTATGTGTGTGCATGTGTGTATGCGTGTATATGCGTATGTGTGCTACACAAAGCACATTTGACTCCACACACCTTCTGCTGGCTGGGGATCCTGGTGTGGCTGTCCCAGCTCCACTTCAGCGTACCCCGCACCCCTGAGCATGTCCCCCCCAAAGCCCCCAGCTTTCTCTTCCCTTACATGGTGTTCTTGTTCTCATTGTTCAGCTTCTTTTCCACCCTGGCTTTGTTCAAGCATGTGCTTCCTTTATCATCCCTGCTGCCTCCACCAAGAATATGTTTAATTGGCTTTGCCCGAGTCTGGGGATTTGGTGATGGGATGGGGGGACGTGAAGGGGGGGGTGTCCCGTGTCACACCACCTCAGAGCTGCTGCATTACCTTAAATTGATTTTGCAAATGAAAACTAAAAGCTAAGCAAAGACGATCCATCCATTTTGCCTAAAGATGATTATAATGCTCTTTTACGGCCTCCTAAATGACAAAGCAATTTGTTACCTGCCTGCATCAACATTTGCTTATATTAGCACCCGAGATGCTTGATTTTTATTAGCCCCATGTTATCATTTTATGAAGACGCAGGGGCTCAGTAAAATTAGTGTGCAAATGGAATGCCCCTTTTGCATTTCCCTGTGGTCAGCAGAAATGCTGAATGCAATTGAGTTGATACCAGGTCAGGGGAGACATCCACAAAGGTAGCCTTCCCTGAGGCCCCCGTGCTGCCGTGCATTATTTCTCTGCTGCTGGATAGATGGGGTCAGGGTTAGACAGTGTTTTTCTAAAAGGGCTTGGTGGCATTTTGTTTGGTGTTTTTTAAGTGAAGAAGCAATATGAACACTGAGACACAGCTCAACTCCCACCAGCAACGAGGGATGAAATCAAACGCTCTTTTGTACATTGTAGATGGAAACGCAGTAGATCTGGAATCTGACACCTCTGTTTGTGGGTCCAGGAGGAGACAGTGAAAGGCGCTGGGTTCCGCCACGCTGGCTGCAGGACCTCCTTCTGCCAGCCTCAGTTCCCGCATCTGTAAAGTAGGGTTGATTCTCTCCACCTCACAGAAACATAATGAAGATGAAATAAGATAATTTGTGTCTAAATTTCTCCATAACCCGTCATCTACATGAGTATTTTTTTACTTATTAATTCAAAAGCCAGTTCGTGAGCATGCATTCCACACAGGGCCCTGGGAAGGACGTTAAGCAGACACCCTGAAAGTCACAATTTCTCCCACAATGAGCTTGTATGGAGTCCAAGAAATGTTCAGATATCTACCTCCTCTTTTAAACCATACGCTTCTTAAGAACAGGTGAGCTTTCTCTCTCTCCCTTTGCTCTTTTTATTATTATTATTAAAGTATAGGTGATTTACAATGTTTGGTCAAGTTCTATTGTACAACACAGTGACGCAATCTCACACATTCCCCTGTGCTGTACAGTAGGATCCCATGGCCCATCCATTCCAAACATGACAGTTAGCGTCCCCCAAATGCCCATCCATCCCGCTCCTTCCCCTTCCCCCCCAAGTCTGCTCTTCTTGGCCGTGATCTGCTTCGGTGTTTGTTTGTTTGTTTGTTATTTTTAGATAGGATCATCTGTTCCATATTTTAGATTCCACAAATAAGTGCTAGCATATGGCATGTGACTTTTTCTTTCCGGCTTTCTTGACTTAGTATGAGAGTCTCTACTCGAGATCCATCCATGTTGCTGCGAATGGCATTAGCATTAGTCTCCCTTTGCTCTTAAAGGTGTTTAACTTAGGGTGCTTCCAGAGTCCCCCCCAAACCCCCACATGCTTCAGATTCCCTGAATCTCCGTCTCAGAGAGACCCTTACGCTCTGTTCAGGACACCCCTCTCTGCTCTTTGGTCTGGGATGGGCCTCACTAGCTTCCCTTTTCTCGTGAATTAGTCTTGCACTGATTCTTGTTCAGGGTCTGCAAACAGTTGTTACTTTGTCCATTCTTCTCGTCGCTTAAGATGAACGAGAAATCCGGTCCCACATAGTTCACTACGGCCATGGACTCTAATCTCAGTTCTGCTCTGCATGGCTCTGTATAACTTGAACAAGTTCTGTAATTTCTCGGAGCCACGGTTTCTGCCTGGATAAAAGGAGTCTTAACTGTCATGTTTTTGTAAGGATTACAAATAATGTGTATAATGGGCCTGATGCAAAAGGTACTAAATTAAATGGCAGCTGCTACCATCGCTTTACTAATATAGTAATATTAGTAGTATATTACTATTACTAAAACGACTAAATGGTAATGTTACTATTTCTTTAATCCATCAGTTACTGACTAGTTACTGTGTTCCAGGCCATATGTGAGCTCATTTAATTATGACAGCAGCCCTCTGAAGACAATAGAGTCATCCACGTTTATAGATTAGCCCATGAAACTCAGAAGGGGATACGTAACTTGTCGTTTCGTGCTGAATGGATCTGGGATTTGACTTTCCTCATGTGACTTCTTCAGATGATTATAATAGGAGCCTAATCAATTGCACCACAGGGCAGGAAAGGAGTTGTTCAATACCGGCTAACCAGGGGCAGCATGCAATTAGTTCGTATGGCTGGCCCTTAATGGTTCTAACCCAATGATTTAGGATAAATGTAAAGCGACCCTCCCATTCCCTCCCCCCGGCCCACGCGCATACACCAGACCCCTTGTCTCAGCTTTCCCCGTCTCCCTTAGCAACCTTCTGACATTGTATCTTACAGACAACCTTCGAGAGGGAGCAGAGAAGAAGGTGGTGTTCATTACAGGACGCGTCCACCCAGGGGAAACACCCTCTTCATTTGTGTGTCAAGGTGAGTGCCAAGACCCCGTGGGCATCCTGGGCCACGTGCAGAGTCATCTCGGATGAGAATTCACTTCCAAAGAGGCTACCTCTGACCTCCATTAGAATTTATTTCTCTAAATATTTATTGAATGCATGCGTGTCTGGAAGAACGGATGAATGAGTGGATGGATAGGCGCATGGGTAAATGAATACATGGAGCTGAAGGAAGGTCTCTTGTTCCTCTTGTCTGGAGGAAGCGTCACAGAGTCATTGCTTCCCAGCTTTGTTTTCCTTGTCTCTGGGGGTTTACAAAAATAAGAAAGAAGGCCTTCTCTTATTCACCATTACAACAGGAAAGGAAGGAAGGAAGGAAGGAAGGAAGGAAGGAATCATTAGTCTGTGTTGGTTAGGGTGCAATAGACTGGGGAAGTGAGGGTTGAAAACTATCTAGGACTCCTTCATTCAATCATTCACTTCACCAGCAACACTGGAAATAACTATCGCAAGCAAGGGATCCCTGCTTTGTATCACATGACCAGAGTTAAATGGGTGGTAATTTTTCTTCTCAAATCTCTCTCTTTATAATTGAATTTTTATTTATTATCATTTAATCCATATAAATGTATATTTGGTCAACAGTATATACATGCATATATTCAGTTAGCAGTATAAAGAGGTTCAATATATAGTATATAAATAATAATGTAATGAATGCCCAGGTTCTCACCAGCTTAAGAAGCAGAATATTATCTACTGCTTTTAAATCCTCTGTTTTCCTTCCTTCCTCGTCCCACAGTTAATTAACCGTCATTTTGAATTTTTTATTTGTCCTTCTTCATAGTTTTACTACACATGCAAGCTTTCCTAAAACATGTATTTCTTAGTTTTGAATGTTTTGGAGATTCGTAAACATGGCATCACTCTGTATCTTTCGGAGTTGTTTTGCCCAATGTCCATGTCAGTGAGTAGAGCTGTCATTCACTTGTTTTTACCCTGTGTTCCATTCCATGTCTGCCTTTGCCTCAACTTACCTATCTATGCTCCTGAGGATGAATGGAGAATATATGCCCAAGGGTGTCTAACTGTGGGATGTAATTGCCGGGTCATAGGTTGTGTGCTTCTTCGACCTTACTGAACATTTCCAAGTTTCTCTCTACAATACCCACCTTGACACCTCCACCATCAACCTATGCCCTCCTACCAACCCGCATTCTTACCAGTGCTTTCACATTTTTACCACATAGCAGGTGTATTGTACATACACTACGTGATACTATGTGTGAGCCCAGCTTTGTTCTAAGCACTGTACACATTTTTATTTTATGTTAGTAATTTATTCTGTTAATTCAATCTAAATTCTTTGATTTATTTTGATTATACATAATATTTGGATTATTCTTTTTCTATGTCAGAGGAACTAATATTAACTATATTTTTATGTATGGGAAAACTGAAGTTTGGAATGGTTAAGTGATCTATCTTATTTTAGTCTCAAAATGACCCTGAGGTCAAAGAGATATGAAAAAAAAAATCACAGAGGTTCTATAATTTAAGAGATGCAGCATGCTGCTGTGGAAGTATCCATGACTGGCCATCGATCTTGGGGCCAGATATTGGCTCTGCCACTTCCTAGAAGTTCAGTTTCCTCAAACCTAAAAGAAATGATGTTAATATCTATCTGTAGAGGCTGCCGCGAGGCTGGCACGAGACGAATGTAAACATACACCCAGTCCTGTGCCTGGCACACAGCAGACACTCAGCAAATGTCGCCCCCTTCCCCATGGGATCTGAGAAGACGAAGCAGGTAATCTGCCGTGTAAACTCTGAGGCACTCTACAAACAAATACGGGCTTTGTTTTCCCCGTTCGTATTCTGGCAGGGCTTGGGTCAGGCACCACTGCCTCCCTCTCTTTGTTTCAGACAAGGAGGCTGAGCTTCAGAGAGAGGAAACAGTTGTCCAAAGACAAGTAACGGCATGGCTGGGGGGGTCTCAGCTCCCACTCCAGCCACCTTAGCTGATGCCTTGCCATTCTCACTTCCAGCCTCCTGCTTCCCGGGCACTGTCCTTGCAATAACCTCTCCCAGGTCCCTCCTGGTTGTACCAGCCCCTTTACTGGAAGCCATCTGTCCGTTACTAAACTTGGCAGCAGCGCTGTTCCCCTAGCTGATCAGATGCAACTATTTTGTCCTTGTTGTGGAAAGACAGTAGTCTTACTCTCAATACTTCCATCTCTGGGAGCCCAAAGTCCCGTGCCCACCTCCTCCATGGGCAGCAGAGGACAGGGGCACCATCCCCTTTCACAGACAAGGTCTGAGACACAGAGAAGTCGGGTAGATCTCAGGTGCTCGCTGCATTACCCTGCCTTTCCCCAAAAGGAATCGGGATGGTGCCGAGTTTACCAACAGACTCAGTGCAGTCCTGTAGGCTTTCAGTCAGTGTTTACTCCTTGGCAGAGACTTTCAATGCCTTTACCTTCTCAAGATCAACTCCAAACTCCTTGGCGTGACGCTCACAATCTTCCAGGATCTGGCTCTTGCCAGGTGGCCTTGGCCTCATTATATCCAATCCCCACCACATCCCCGGGATGGACATTCTTCCCCGACCCCTGGGCCTTTGCACCTGCTGCTCCTTTGCCTAGGAGGTCCTGTGCCCACTTCTTGCCATCTGGCAAACACCCCTCATCTCCCAAGCTTCACTCCCTTCAGCCCACTGCTTTGCGCCTGCCTTGTGGGTTACCCCGTGGTCATCTTCTCCCTCTGATTTGTTATGCATTTTATTTCTATTGGTGACTCTCTTTAAACTTGAGGCCTAAGCGAGTCTGCCATTTTCCACATCTGTGAAATGGGCATTACCTGGTTCATCTCAGGGGGCTGTTTGAGGAACAGACGTGGTCTTGGCTCTGGCATGCAGTCTGAGTTCAGGAAGAGGGGCCTCCAGTTCACACAGCCAGTAAAGAGCAGAGGGGGCTTTGAACCTGGGTCTCCCAAGCCTGGCTTGCTCTTTTCCCCCATTGGGGATGGGAAGCTCTAGAAAGCCAAGCTTTCTGCCTGGAAAAACACAGCGCTCTGGCCACCCCACAATAATCAATATGCATTTGACGGGTGAGGCGCTGTACGCTCAGGGAAGTGAGGCAGCTCACCGGGGACCACACAGCCAGTCCACGGCGCCCAGCCCCAGGCCTGGCCTTCCTCCTTCCCTGTCTTTGTAATTGTCCTGAGACAACTCACCCTTCCTGAGGCAGCTCGAGACAGGCAGCATCCCCCACTCTGCCTCTAAGGACCAGAGGCAGTTTTTCCCCAGGGTCCCCCCCCCCCGCCTCCTGGGGACAGCCCCGCTCCAGCCCCACAGGGCTCAGCTGGACCCCGCTCCCCAGCCCACCTCATTCTGGGAAGGGCTCGAGGGTCTACAGCCTAGAGGAACGGTGGCTGAAGGACCTTCGGTTCTGTTAACTCCTTTCCCCACTAACTGGTGCAGTGACCTTGAGCGGAGAACAGACATGTGGGGCCTGGCCGTCCCCATCTGGCTGGGACCTCAGTTCTCACAGCCGAGCTGCTGACGCACCTGCTGCTGGGAGCTGTGAGGTCCTGTTCTGGCAGAGCTCTGTGGGGGTGGCATGTGTGGTGGGGAGCAGGGCTTCAATTTCCTCAAGGTTCTGCTTGGTGGGGGGATGGCTGACCCTCCAAACCCCCACTCACAGTCTCTGTGAGGCCACACTGCTCTCCAGCTACGACGTGCGAGGTCAAGGGAGCTCCCACGTTGCCCCGGGGCAGAGACCGTGAGCTGACTCTCTGGAGCTATGTCACCTGGGATCAAAGCTCAGCTTCCCTACCTAGGACAGGATGACCTTGACGATGGTCCATGACCTCTCTGTGCCTCGATCCCTTTATCTCAAAAGGGAACTAGTAATGGGAATTCTGCCTCCTAGGGTTGTTGTGAAGATTAAATGAGTTACTATCCATGCAACATTTAAGAATTCCAAGAAGCACGGAGGAGGGGTTATTTGTAGGGGAAGAGGTGGCACTAATGGGGCACCTCGCAGGTGCCAGGTGAGCTGCCTCTGATCCTTACTGGGAACCCAACCCCAGGCACATGACTCCTGCACTGTCCCGCCTTCCTCACCGCCTTCTCAAAAGAGCCGTTAGCTGAACCCTCCTTGTCTACGCACCGGGAAGAACGCAGTGCAAGTCAACGAGAGTCCCAGCACTCGGACTCCCGGTCGAAGCTTCCCAGAGTTGTTGGCACATCTCTCGCTGGAACATTCCACCTGCGGCACCCCCGTCCTCCTCACGCAGTTCGTAAATGAATGGGTTAAACCCATGTCCATGGTTAAACCCACACACCTACAGCCAATTCATCTATGACAAAGGAGGCAAGACTATACAATGGAGAAAGGACAGCTTGTTCAATAAGTGGTGCTGGGAAAACTGGACAGCCACATGGAAAAGAATGAAATTAGAACACTGCCTAACGCCATACACAAAAATCAACTCCAAATGGATTAAAGACCTAGATAGAAGACCAGACACTATAAAACTCTTAGAGGAAAACATAGGCCAAACACTCTCTGACTTAAACGACAGCAACATCTTCTCAGATCCACCTCTTAGAGTATTGGCAATAAAAACAAAAATGAACAAACAGGACCTAATCAAACTTAAAAGTTTCTGCATAGCAAAGGAAACCCTAAACAAAACAAACCCTAAAAAAAACCCACAGAATGGGAGAAAATCTTTTCAAGTGAATCGGTGGACAAGGGATTAATCTCCAAAATTTATAAACACCTTTTGCAGCTCAATACCAAAAAAACAAACAAGCCTATCAATAAATGGGCAGAAGATCTAAACAGACAGTTCCCCAAAGAAGACATACAGATGGCCAAGAAACACATGAAAAGATGTTCAACATCACTCATTATTAGAGAAATGCAAATCAAAACCACTCTGAGGTACCACCTTACACCAGCCAGAATGGCCATCATCCAAAAGTCTACAAACAATAAGTGCTGGAGAGGGTGTGGAGAAGAAGGAACCCTAGTACACTGTTGGTGGGATTGTAAATTGGTGCAACCACTGTGGAAAACAGTATGGAGATTCCTCAGAAAACTAAACATAGAACTACCATTTGATCTAGCAATCCCACTCCTGGGCATCTATCCAGAGAAAACCACGACTCGCAAAGACAAGTGTACTCCGAGGTTCACTGCAGCACTATCTACAATAGCCAAGACATGGAATCAACCTAAATGTCCATCGACAGAAGAGTGGATCAAGAAGATATGGTGCATATACACAATGGAATATTACTCAGCCATTAAAAAGAATGAAATACCAGCATTTTTAGCAACATGGATGGACCTAGAAATTATCATGCTAAGTGTAGTCAGCCACACAATGAGACACCAACATCAAATGCTTTCACTGACATGTGGGATCTGAAAAAAGGACAGACTGAACTTCTTTGCAGAACAGATGCTGACTCACAGACATTGAAAATCTTATGGTCTCCGGAGGAGACAGTATGGGGGGTGGGGGGATGTGCTTGGGTGTGGGATGGAAATCCTGTGAAATCAGATTGTGATGATCATTATACAACTACAGATGTGATAAATTCATCTGAGTAATAAAAAAACAAAAACAAACAAAATCCCACGTCCATGGAACGCTCGAGGCTGCTGGGACAGAGGGTGCGGCTGAGGCTCTGGACTCAAGCAGCCCTGAGTCTGAGTCCCGCCACTTTCACCTCCTCATGGGGACTCTCAGAGCCAGTTTCTCTGCCTATAAAATGCGGCAGCGGCCAGGAGGGATTCAGTCAGCCTTCCTCACAGCACGTCAGGGGGCCCACCAGGCTCTTCCCCTGGAAGCTCACTGTTCAGGGGTGTCCTGTGGGGGCGGGGAGGGGAGGAGGACACACACACACAACCACCAAGCACAACCTAACATTTCCCACAGTGCAATGCTGACCTTTGCCCCTCCCTCCCTTCCCCCCTGTTTTCCTCCCACCTCTTTCCCTCCCCTGTTCTCCCCCTCAGCCCTCTCTCTCCCACACAGCCTCACACATGCATGACACTAGATCCACTAAGGATTGCCATGGGGCCTTTTGCTTCCCCAGATGTGTCTTTTCATCTGCGAAACGGGCAGAGCTGGGAATGGGAGAGTGAGAACTTGGGTTCTGTGAACTGCAGGCCCTCCAGGGCCAGATGACCTGTGCTTCCATAACCTGGGGTCCTCGGGCATCTAAGGGCAGACTAGACCTTGGTACCCAGAGAGAGAGGGCCTAGGTAGGTAGCTAGGCCTAGAGAGGCTCCTGTTACGTGACCCACACTCTGAGCCCAGCAGAGACCCGCCCCCCGCCCCCAACTTTCTTGCTTCAAGCCCAGGCTCTTCCCCCTGTAGTGTCCTGTCTCTTAGAGAACAGCAACAGTAAGCCCTATACAAATTCTCTAGAGAAAAGTCATGCAGGCATGTAAGCAAACCCTTCTGCAGATCATATGCCAACAGATTCCTGGCTCTTCTCATTTGGGCTTAATGGAGAGGGCACCACTTTGAAGCCGGTAGAACTGCGTCTGAATCCCGGCCAGGCTCCTGTTGACATTCTTGCCCATGCTGTCACCACCCTGACTTTGTTTCCCAGTCTGCAGAGTGGAGCCGATGCAATTACAGTCGATGCATCTACGGAACGTACAGCGCCCGTTGCTGGGGCATCTGTATTTGTTCAGTTCACACGTTCTCTTTTGAGGACTTTCCTGTCCCAGCACCGAGCTGGGCCCAGACAAAATCATGGCCAAGAGGAGGAGCTGACCTTGCCCTCCTGCAGCTCAGAGCCCGGAGGGACCACACCTTGCTCGGTCCCCCAACTCAGAAGTACCAGAAACGTAGCTAACCTTCCTTCCTTTCCTGAAACGGAGCTCGGTTCTCATTTTGAGGCCCGTTCTGCCGGGACCAGAGACTTCATCTCAGTCATTTTGAAGTCACCTTTCCCCAAGACTTCTGATGCTCCTGGGGACGACAGACAAAGGGTCTTGTCACCGGCGCCACCATCTGTCTGCAGTGCTTCCCCGGTGTCGGCAGCATCCTCGTGATTCTCACTGCAGAGCCCCTGCAGGTCTCCCCCAGGTCAGACCCCGGTTCCCGACCGCAGGCCTCTTTACGTGTGCTGGCTCTTTGCTGTGTGTCCCCTGCCACCACTCTGTCCGCCTTCAGGACATCCGCCCATCATTATGACTTCTCTCCAGACCACATTCCACGCTGCAGCCGGGGGAGCTCACTAAAGCCCAGACCTGCCCCGACCTTGCCGTGGCGTCCTGTGCCCTTTATGTGCTTCAGCAGAACATCGAATGCCTGTTCATCCCGCCCACTTCTCTCTCGGGATCCTCCCGCCTTCACACCTTCAGCCAAACCAAATAAAAGCAACGAATAAACAACAGGCTTTCTGTATGTGGAACATGTTGCTTATATGAACTCACCGGGATCCTCCCGATACCCCACAAAGTAGCTACGGTTGTTCTCTTCTTGTTAATGGATCAGGAAACTAAGGAATTGTGAGGCGAAGGCCACACAGCTAGTCCAGTTTCATCACAAAGCTACATCCCCGGGAGTGGACGAGCTCTGTTAGCCAAGAGGCTCTCTTCCTTCTCCCCTGCCAGCCTTTGTGTAAGGGCTTCCCCTGCCTGGGACAGCAGCCACTGGCACCGCTGTCATCAGGCTCCCTCTACTCATCCTTTCAGTTTCCGTAGCGCCTTCCTGACCCCCAGGCTAGGGCAGAAGCCCCCTGGGTTCCTAGTGCTTGGCCAGTGGATACATCAGAGAGCTGCTCTTCCCCCGTCCACCCCTTCAAGCAGGAATCTTTCTGCATTTTGGGATGGCGAGCTTGTGGCCACACCTGGCCCCGTGAACATCTGTGGAAGGAGTGATTGTCAGTTCAAGCAACCCTCTACTTACTTTGTCCAGGTCAAACGAACTCCTGGGCCCAATCTACCAGCAGGCATCTGTTAGGCACCTGCTGTGTGCCTTGCCCTGAACCAAGTACACGGGGAGAAAGAGCAGTGATGAAGGTTCGGCTGTGCTTTGCCTGACAAAGGTCACCACGGCCGTGCCAGGTCAGCACCGGGCGGGGATGTCTGCCAGGCCGCGATCGTCTTAGATTCTCTGCCGCTCCTCCTCCAGCCTCTACCTTCCCGCCTTCCTGTCGTCCTGCATCCTTCCATCCCCCTGAACACATCAGCTTAAAGGAAAAGACCCACAAATTTATTTACTGAAGGGGCAGAGATTGACCTCCAAGGGGGCGGATTGCGTCTCCCAGCAGGTGAGCGATTATTCCCCTCACTTAACAGAGGAGGCGCCTGCTGCTCTGGGAAGGGGAACAAAATAGATGGAATCAGACTGTTGGGTTGAGATTTATGGTTGTTGGGAATTACCGGGCTCTTTCTTTTTTTTTGTCCTTTCGTCTTTTTAGGGCCACGCCCGCGGCATATGGAGATTCCCAGGCTAGGAGTCAAATTGGAGCTGTAGCCGTCAGCCTATGCCACAGCCCCAGCCACATGGGATCCGAGCTGCATCTGCCAACTACACCACAGCTCACAGCAACGCCAGATCCTTAACCCACTGAGCGAGGCCAGGGATTGAACCCACAACCTCATGGTTCCTAGTTGGGTTTGTTGACCTCTGAGCCACGACAGGAACTCCTCTTTCTTCTTATTTTAAAGCTGAGTCAGAATGAGACCCCAGGGAGTTCCACTTGTGGCACACCAGAAATGAATCCGACTGGTATCCATGAGGACGCCAGGTGATCCCAGGCCTCGATCAGTGGGTCAGGGATCCAGCATTGCCATGAGCTGTGGTGTAGGTAGCAGATGTGGCTTGGATCCCATGTTTCTGTGGCTGTGGTGTAGGCCGGTAGCTGTAGCTCCATGGGTGTGGTCCTAAAAAAGCAAAAAAAAAAAAGAAAAAAACAAAACGGAAGACCACAACCCAGGTTCTCTGCTGGTTCGTTGGCTTCTCCAATTCAGGGTCTCTGTCCCCAAACCCCATAGTTAGTAAGCCTCACAAACCAGGACTCCTCATTCTAAATCCACTCTGTTTTTCACTCCCCCCCTGCCAGTGCCTTTGATCTCAGTGAGTTTCTGAGAGCAGAACACAATGCTCAGCTGCTATGTCAGGCAGTGAAAACACGGGAGGTCTAACCCAGTCCCGCAATGGTCTTCCAGATTAGGTGTTGTTATCTCTATATCGAGATGGGGAAACTGGTCAGAGACAGCTCGTAACCAGTTAGCAGTCACGTGGAGGAGCCAAGCCCACATTCTTTCTGCTTCCTTGGTCTGTGCAATGCTTTTGGCCCATCCCAAGGATGGCATTTCTTCTCCACTCTTATTTCTCTGCCTTTTCTCCTTATATTCCTCTTCACTCACCACCCGCTCCCCACACCAAACTTGAGTGAAAGGGCTCCTCCCAGTGTCCTGATCAATGGGAAGGATGCCTGTTAAACGTTACAGGACCTCAAGCCAAGAGATGGGTCAAAAACCTGGCCTTTCTCGCACCGCACTCACTCCAGGTGGCCGCGGCCTCTGGTCTGGCTTTGTTTTCCTCTCATCCTTTTGCTAGCTGCCCAAGCAGCAGCCCAGTTAATCTGCTCATCTGTGAAGGAGGATGGCTTGCAATGAGCTCCTCCATTTCCAGAAGCCTTCCTCTGAGGCAGCATGGCCAGGCTCTGAGCACAGGCTGGCTCCTGGATGGAGAGGGCTGCCCCGGGAGCTGGGGTCAACTAGTGGACAGATTAAGCAATTATTAGCCCCTAACAAGGGTGCCTGGCATCATTACCCCGCCTGTGTACTGGCACACTACAGCTTTAATACGAGGACCAACAAATAAATGAGGGCATCTGGTCTACCGCAGCGTCGGCCGCGAGGTAAGTGATGTCCAACTGGCTCTCGGCTGCTGATGGAGTCTCGGCCTCGACCTCATAAAAAGCCCAAGATGTCCCCCCGCTGGTCACAGCGGCTCTGGAATGTGCCGTGGAGCCGCTTGTCATTCCAAGGGCTCACTGCCTGCCACTGGGCACGTGGATTGTTCTCAGTTCCCTTGCTGCTTCCTCCTGTCTGGCTGTCGAAACCTACTTATATTTCAGGGCCCAGCTCAAAGGCGTCTTTCTGCTTGGCGTCTTTCCTGCTCTCTACATCAGGAAAGGCGTCCTCCTTCTGCACTTTGGGGAAGGTTTGTCTGCTCTTATCACTTTCCGGCATTATGGGCATTTCATGGAATGCCAGTGCTCCATTTCTCTCTTTTTCTCAGGTCTCTAATGAATATGTAGCGATGTGAAGAAGAAGGACAGGGTGGGTGAGGACTCAGAGCTGCGGCTTTCTCACACCCTCTCCGAAGATCCCTGCGGGCCATTGCCAGAAAATCCACAAGGGCAGGGACAGGGTCAGACCTGCACATGAGCAAGAGCCCTCTGGCGGCAGCGACGGGGCCGCATTCCGGGGCGGTCGCTGTCACCGAGGCCAGCTGAGATGGTGGCCTACACTAGAAGAGAGGCAGAAGGATGGCGAGAAGGGGCAGATTTGCTGGATTCGAGGAAGGGGCTTGAGGGCTGCCTGACTGTGGGAGGAAAGTCCTGGGAATTCAACTTTTCTAAATCTGGTGCCCTGGAGGTGAGGCGGCGTTGGTGCCTTGAGACACAGAGAGGGCAGCTGGCCCTGGAGGCGAAGAGCAAAGGTCCCGCAAAGCGGGGAAAGAAGTAGTGCCGGAGGCATTGATGAAACCTCCCTGTCCTCTTGTGACTTCTCTCTGCTCCCTGGTGCGCCCATCAGCCACACGAGGCCTGAGGCCCCCTAAGGTGCCTGACTCCGTCGTCACCCAATCCATGTTAGCGCTTAGCTAGCAGCACGCCTGTGAGAGAGCAACTCTGAATTTACTGTTCAGAGTTATCCTGCCTCTCCGCCATCTGTCCATCAAAGCCCAGGGGCCTGCCGAGGCACAGCCCGTGTGTTGTCTTTTCCGGGAAGCCCTGCCTGGGCTCTTGAGCAGGACTTGCTCGCCTCCAGCCCATGAGCTTCAATATTATGTCTCGAGCTATCTCTTGGAAACAGAGATATCCTGTTTGTTAAATGCAATGGGCAGTACCTCATCCGTAGCTGTACACGCACAGTGAGTGGTTCACAACATAGGCCCCAAATCACCTGATGGGTTCTTACCGTTTTCCCAGCTGAGGAAAATACGCTCCTTCCTTCTTGAAACACTTTGAGGTTAATCCAGATGCTTCTCTTTCCCCAGGGATCATCGACTTCCTCATAAGCCAGCACCCTATTGCTCGCGTCCTGCGGGAACACCTGGTCTTCAAGATTGCACCCATGCTCAATCCTGATGGCGTCTACCTGGGCAATTACAGGTGAGGGCGGGCGAATGCTTGGATTGTGCTGTGGAAGCAAGAAGAACAAAGGGATATGCTTTCGAGGAAGAATTTTCAGACCAGCCATGCGTTCACTAGAGAAAGTTTCACCCTGGCTCTTGAGAAATGTGTCTAACAGGCTTCGGCTGTTTCATGCACAGCCACTTGAGGTCCCTTGCTGGAATCTTCTGGGGTCAGCTTGCTGGCCCAGAAATCAGGAGACTAGCATCGGTGTCAGTGCCTACTTCCTGTGGAGCCTTGGGGAATTCACTTTCCCTCTCTGATGCATTGCAGTTCTCTCGCAAAATTAAGACAATAGTTACCTTCCCGACACTTGTAAGCATCAAAAGGAATGGTGTGATGAATGTGGCTTTGCAGACTATCATAGAGGGGTGATGATGGATTCTGTTTCGTTTCTGGGTTTCTTCTTGGAGATTCTGAACAGGGGAGAGTGACATCCCAGGTCATGTGAACAGCATTTCTCTTCGGCGGGGCCGTACTGGCTGGCTCTATACTCACGCGACACTCATATCTGGAACTCTCCTTCTCCTGGCTTAGCACCATATTTACAGCCGAAAATTCTGCTGCCCGGGAAACCATCTGCTGAGAGAACATTGGTCCTCTGAGAGATATAGTGTTATTACCCTTATTTCACAGTTGAGGCAACAGACTTACCCAAAGTCACACAACCAGTAAATTATGGACTGTCTAACTTCACTGCCCAAATTATACAACTGTAGAGCTGATTGGCCCCACAAAACCAAACTCAAGGTAACACTCAAACTCCCCAGCTTTGATGCAAGGCTCTGTGTGACCTCACCCCCCACCCTCCAATCTTAGAACTGTTCCTTAGACATGTCCTGTTGGTCCCTGATACCCCACCCTCTATCCTCCCGGTGCCTTCTTCAACGTAGGAACCCTTCCTTACAACTCAGCTTGAGCCTCTTCTTCTGGAAAACATCCCCCAAACCCCCAAAGAGGACTGGTCATTCCCTTCTCTGAGCTCCCACTGGCCTGGCTATTGAACACGTCTTGTCCCATTGCATGGACCCCACTGGACGTAAAGCACCAGAGGGAAAGGACTGAGCTTTCATGGCTGTTGTGCCCCTGGTGACTGTCACCAGGGAGCAGCACACAGTAGATGCTCAGAGAGTTTGGCAGATAGGAGAGAAGGAGAGGGATGACTTTACTCTTGGAGACACTATGGCTCAGAGCTGAGATGGGATTTGCCCAAGGTCATTGGCAGAGATCAGACCAGAACCCACACTTCCTGATACCTGTCAGCTCCATTCTAAACAGGGCTGGTTAATGCTTTCCCAGAGTGTGGGCATTGGATCCACAGGGGCTTCCTGGTACCCCTGGGTATGCATCAGAGGGAACCCATGGGATGCATGATGCCGTAATTAAAGACAGTTTTGCTTCCTTTGTTAATTGGCTCAAGCGACAGTTCATTAGTGTTGGCGGGTTTTATGGCGGCTGCAGGCCTAGGAGCAGTGTCTTTCCACCTTCCCTGGACAGAATGCACTGGAAGTGATAATGGAGGTGGAAAGACCCTTTGATTCGTGTGAGCATTTCTGTTTAATTACAAGAGTGGCTGTGGTCAGAGAGAGGTCAGTACCGTCCACTCCGCATATGTATTCGTGTCGTCATCTGCTGTCTGGGGACGACAAGCTGGCAAGAGGCCTGTGACCTTGGCCAACATGCGTCCTCTCTTTGGGCTTCAGATGGCCAGGGTGGGTGGTGATGGGGCCCTAGCTGTTTCCCACATGTCCTCAAGCTCCAAATTCTGTGATTTGGGGATTTCAGGATGAAAGAGCTCCCGCCTTCAGAAATGGTTCTGTACTGAAGTTTAAAAGCCCAGCATTCTGTAGTGAGAATCTGTGATTCTCGTTATGAGAGTTGAAGAAAATCTCCAACCACAGGCATAATCCTATTGCTGAAACAGCTCTGAGAAGCAACAAAGAGTCTATCAATCGTGAGAATGCACCACTAAAGATTTGGAGAATGGGAAAAATAATCAAGACTCCAAATGGAGAGCTTCAGGGTACCCTAGAGGCACGGGCGGAGCCCCTCCCAGACCCTCCCTGCCCATCGCAGCATTATATCTCATGGTTTGGTGGGAGTTGCCACCAAAAAGGGGAAAAGAAGGATTTGGAGTTCAAAAAAATTGGGGAAACAGAGTTAAGCAAAGTGAAACACACGTTCTTTCACAATGAGATTTTTCAGTTTTGAATCTGCTAATAATCAGGAATCCCAGGAGAGGCATAGAGAGTCCAATGTTTCCCAAAGGAACCCTTTTCCTGGACAGCCCGTTCCCCCTGCACCTCTCACCCCCTCCACCCCCCCCCCCACCCGCCGCCCCCAGGGGGTGTCAGGGTTTGTAAAACACGTTTTGGGAGATCCCACTTGGAGAATTCTGCTGGCCCACCCAGTGCCCAGGGTGTCAGATACTCACACGCTTAGCTCTTCTCACCCCCTCAGCAGCTCTGTGAGGGAGGGTCTTTGCGAAGACGTCTCTGCTTGCAATTACTCCAGTTAGCTTGAGCACAGGAGGAAAAGTGGGGGCGGGTGAGGCAGAGGTGCAGAGGAAAGAAGGAAGGAGGGAAGGAAGGATGCTGGTCCGATTCCGGGGCAGTGCACAGAGCCCGGCTCAGGGACAGCAGCACAGCGCTGGACTCGGCTCTGCCTCGCTCTCCCTTCCCCGACCTTCTCTCTCTCAACATCCCCGCAGGATGTGCCTTCTCTCAAGCCTCAGTGACTTTAATAGCCTGCCCTAGGCCTGCGAGGAGCAGGCAGGGGTGCAGGCATGTCCCGGCCCTGCTCCCTCGTTGTCCTATGCCCTCTACGGCCAGCGTCACACATGCCGGACTCTACAAAAGGGGGGAGACAGGCCTGCCCTCCAGGACCTCATCTCCCCCTCCCACCACTTCTTTTGGCTTCTCCAGAGTCGGAATTCCCAGATTTGATCGTGCAAAGCTTATGTTTAATGATACAAGTACCTATACCATAAGATTTATAGTAAAACAGACAAGGACACTCTAACATTTCATGGCCGAGGATGGCAGGTCTCCCGTGAAAGATGCTTTTTATTATTATTTTTCTTTTTTGTCTCTCTCTCTCTCTCTCTTTTTTTTTTTTTTTTTTTAGGGCCGCACCTGTAGCATATGGAGGTTCCGAAGCTAGGGGTGGAATCGCAGCTGTAGCCGCCGGCCTACGCCAGAGCCACAGCAACGTGGGATCTGAGCCGCATCTGCGACCTACACCACAGCTCACGGCAACGCCGGATCGTCAACCCACTGAGCAAGGGCAGGGATAGACCCCACCACCTCATGGTTCCTAGTCAGATTTGTTTCTTCTGCACCACGATGGGAACTCTGAAAGATGCTTTTTATATCTGAGAGCAGCAGCATCCACTGACTGGACTACTGTTTATGCTCCCAAGCACTGGCTTATGGGGTGAATACAGAGGGCCCACAGTTTATAGCGACCATAGTAATCTCTCCAGTCTCCCTCTGTGACAGTTAGAGGGTCTCACAGTAGATGACAATGATGTTACGGCATCCAACAAAAACATGGGAGTGCCCATCGTGGCTCAGTGGTTAACGAATCCAACTAGGAACCATGAGGTTGCAGGTTCGATCCCTGGCCTTGCTCAGCGGGTTAACGATCCGGCATTGCCGCAAGCCATGGTGTAGATTGCAGATGCGGCTCGGATCCCGCGTTGCTGTGGCTCTGGCATGGGCCGGTGGCTACAGCTCTGATTAGACCCCTAGCCTGGGAACCTCCATATGCCGTGGGAGCGGCCCTAAAAAGACAAAAAAAAAAAAAAAACAATGACAACCAGGGACAGCTGTACCCTCTGTCTCACTTACTATACTCCAGCGACACTGTTCATGTCTTTCAGTTCAGGTCTGAGCTTTAATGCCACGTCCCTGGAAGGCCTGCCTAGACTCTCCAAGGTAACTCGGGTTTCCCGTGACTCACTTTCAGAGCCCGCCGTGCTGCCCTCTCAGGACCTCACCCCAGTGTGTAGCCTGTGTGTCTATTTACTCCAGAACTCTCTCTCTACCTCCAGACGATAAACTCCATGAAGTCAGGACTTTGCCTGCCTGTGTCCCCAAGGCCTGGCACCGTGCCCGGCCCGCGACTGGCCTTTGATAGCCATTTTCCGAATGAATACTTTCCGGGCTGTGTTTGGCAGCTGCTCTGGCCTGGAGCTGCAGTCCCCGTGGACAGCAGTCCTCACCAGAGGCCGCCCGCGCCCAGCCCCGCACTTTCAGCAGCACAGCCTCCTCATGGCAGGGGTTTTGATCTTTGCGCCGTTGTGACGGGAGTACTAGGATGAGCTGCAGCGTTTTCGCGAACACTGGGTTCACAGCCACACTTCGTTATTGGACAGGGCATTACGCTTCCAAACCTCATTTGATCGTTCCTACAACACGATGAGAAAGGAACGTCAGTTTTTCTTATCTCCGTTTGAGCAAAGGGAAAACAGGCTGCAAAGATGAAGAGCCACGTTCGAGGTCCCAGTGGTGCTTCCAGGACCTCCACACCCCCAAACCCGGCCTGTGCCTCACCAGCTGGAGGCAGAAGCCAAGAACTAGGGGTCGAACTTTTCCCCCTGTCCTGAGCCTTCTCAGCCTGGGCAAGGCTCTCTCTCCTGGCCTCTGCTTCCCCTGCCCTGTTGGGCGAGGAAAAGGAGGTGAGAGGCACTTTTCTTCGTTTAGCTGAAGCTCTGGGGAGAGGGCCTGTCAAGAATGGTGTGTTTTTTGAGTCCCCTTCTTAGAGCAGAGTCAGAATCCTAGAGACAGAAGGTGAAATGGTGATTCCCAGGGCTGGGGAGGGGGAGGGGGTTCGAGAGTTATGGCTGAAAGGGGACAGAGTTTCAGTTTTACAAGATGGAAAGAGTTTTGGAGATGGTTGGTGGTGATGGTTGCCCCACATTATGAATGTACTTAATACCACTGAATCGTACACTTAAACGTGATTAAAATAGTAAATTTTACGTTACGTGTATTTTATCACAATAAAAAAATAATGGTATGACTTACTGATGCAATTTGAGCATCGTGGCGTGTTATAGGGGGAGCTGGCGCCTCGGAGCTTTGAAGGATGAACACAGTAACGTCAGGTACTGTAGAGCCAAGAGCTACAGGACAGTGGTTGGAAGCCCTTTGGGGTTGGGGGTGATGGGCTGAGTCAGTCTCTGAGGGCTGGCGATTCTCACTGCCCCGCAGTAGGTGTGGCTGTCCCCACACAGTGCAGCAGGTGCACTCTCCCTGCCACCTGCCCCTTGCCGTCACCTCCTTTGCAGAGAAGAACAGCTTCCACCCCTACCTGTACCCCACTGTGTTTTCCTCTGAGCCTGTGTGATGCACAGGTTGCCTAGCATTTGAAACACAGACCCTCCACCTCCCTATGACAATATGTAACTCTGTGTTGGGTTTGCATTTCTTAATTAGGTGCTTGTCATTGTGTATTCCATAGAGCCACGTATAAGTAAACAGTCATAGACCTTTGAATAAATTTATTGGTTTTATTTATGTTTCTGGGCATAAAAATCTATAATTACCAGGTACAGCCTCAGTATAACTGGTATTTAATGACAATTACTTTTTGTTACCATAGAAATGAGTCCAAAGTAGTTACCCATAATTTCTCATTTCCCAAACCTCACACATGCGGAATTGCAATATTACCATAGTAATTGCCTATTAGTCATCATAAAATACGCAGTTACCCAAAAGATAGCAGGATGCCATGAAATTTCTCATCTTGGGAAGGCTCCGCGCTTCTCGGGAGTGTGGAGGTGGGGAGAGGAGCAGACTTCCACGGGTGGTGCAGCCATGATTCAAGTCGATAGCTCAGCCCCGCAGCCCCGCCGTGGAAACCACGCTGGTATCACGCACAGACTCGCAAAGCGTTCCGTCTCCTGGCCCCAGTGAGCTCGAGGAGCAGAGACTGCTCCAGAGCAGGACGTCTGATTAACTAAGGTTTGTCGAGGGCCTGCTGAGGATCAGGCCTGTGCTGCGTCGGAGGGAAGCAGATGGAAGTCAGAGGCAGCCCTTGGCAGGAAGAAGCCCAGTGTTCATGCGAGAGGTGTGTGTGCATGAGAGAGAGAGAGAGGCCGTGAAGCCTGGATGTGATCAGAGCTAATGTCTGATCACACATTATATGTATCATCTCCTCGGACCCTCATGACAGCCCTGAGGTGGAGGTAGTATCATGGCCCTTTTTCAATTAGAGACGCAAACTGAGGCCCAGAGACACCAAGGAACGTGCCCCAGGTCCCCCAGCAGGAAGGGTCAGACCAGGTTTATGAATCCAGGCAGGTCAGCCGTAGCCTGCTGCAGATCCAACCCCCTGCTCCTCTGTCTCCTGAAAGCAGGGGGTGCTTCCTTTTGGCTGCGAGTGACAAGGGAGGGTTTTTGAAGGATGGAGGGGTCGAGGAGTTTACCAGACATAGAAAGGCGATAAGGAGAGGTGTGCCCAGCAACTGTCATGAAGTATGGCAGAGGGTGAAACACCTGGGGATGTATTTCCAACCTGCACACACATCCACACACAAACACAGACACACACTCTCTCTCTCTCTCTCTCACACACACACACACACACGATAACTGACCCACTTTGCCCACCTCAACATCCGAAGGAGGAAACATTTTCAACTTTACGAAATAGAACAGAACAGGAAATTAGCTCTGCAAAAGGTAAAGCACATGTCAATATTCTCTTTGCTCTTCGAGGGTATGAAACCAAAAAGTTGCAGTTTCCATCAGCTACAAATGGCAAACAAAGATCCACTGCCAGCTGCCTTCCCGGGTGGTATCTGCCAGCCCCTTCTCACTGCGCCTCCTTCCCCACCCAGGCCACACGTCCCCTGCCTGCTGCCTCTGCCATGGCCTCCTCTGCCTTGGAGTGCGGTGGCAGCACAGAGACCTCTGGAGGACTGCCTCCAGGCCTGGGTGCTCCCTTCCTTCCAGAGCATTGAGCGGCACTGATGCCGGCTCTTACGGCCACAGGGTGTTCATGTTCAGGCTAAACCTGCCATCCCATCACTTCTGCTCCCCGCCAAGGATTAGTCAGGTTCATGCCCTCTTTTACATGGTGGTCCTTCAGCTGTTTGCCGGTTGTGTGTCCCTACTCCTCCTCACTCCCCAGCCACTCCAGCCCTGCCAACTCCTGTTCTCCAGGCTGAACCCCCAGAGTCCTCCATCTTTCCATGTCATCTAAACTTCATTCTTCTCCCTGTCCTTCCTGCTGTGCTCTGAACATGCTTCAGATGTTTGTCCTGGTGTTGAGGCCTGGCGTCCCGGATGGGACAGTTAGGATGATGACGATGGGGAGGAGGAGGATGGTAGAGGTGGTGGCAGGGACAGTGATGATGACATTGATGAGGAGGACGTGGTGGTGACAAGGATGAGGGTGGTGGTGGCAGTGACAATGATGATGACGTTGATGATGAGGTTGTGGTGGTGACAATGAGGAGGAGGAGGATGGCGGTCGTGGTGACAATGATGAGGAGGAGGATGGCGGTCGTGGTGACAATGCTGCTGCTGCTGATGATTATGGTGGTGGCAGTGACAATGATGATGACGTTGATGATGAGGTTGTGGTGGTGACAATGATGAGGAGGAGGATGGTGGTCGTGGTGACAATGCTGCTGATGATGATTATGGTGGTGGCAGTGGCGGTGACGATGATAAGGATGAGGTGGTGACAGTGATGATGATGAGGAGGAGGATGGCGGTTGTGGTGACAATGCTGCTGCTGATGATGATTATGGTGGTGGCAGTGGCGGTGACAATGATGACAATGATGAGGAGGAGGTGGTGACAATGATGAGGAGGAGGATGGTGGTCGAGGTGACAATGCTGCTGCTGCTGCTGATTATGGTGGTGGCAGTGGTGGTGACAATGATGACAATGATGAGGATGAGGTGGTGACAATGATGAGGAGGAGGAGAAGGAGGATGGTGGTCGAGGTGACAATGCTGCTGCTGCTGCTGATTATGGTGGTGGCAGTGGTGGTGACAATGATGACAATGATGAGGATGAGGTGGTGACAATGATGATGACAATGATGAGGAGGAGGTGGTGACAATGATGAGGAGGAGGATGGTGGTCGAGGTGACAATGCTGCTGCTGCTGCTGATTATGGTGGTGGCAGTGGCGGTGACGATGATGATGACAATGATGAGGATGAGGTGGTGACAATGAGGAGGAGGAGGATGGCGGTTGTGGTGACAATGCTGCTGCTGCTGCTGATTATGGTGGTGGCAGTGGTGGTGACAATGATGACAATGATGAGGATGAGGTGGTGACAATGATGAGGAGGAGGAGAAGGAGGATGGTGGTTGTGGTGACAATGCTGCTGCTGATGATATAATGGTGGTGGCAGTGACAATGATGATGAGGATGGTGGTGGTGGTGGTGACAAGGATGAGGGTGGTGGTGGCAGTGACAATGATGATGACGTTGATGAGGAGGACGTGGTGGTGGTGACCATGAGGAGGAGGATGGTGGTCGTGGTGACAATGCTGCTGCTGATGATTATGGTGGTGGCAGTGGCGGTGACGATGATAAGGATGAGGTGGTGACAGTGATGATGATGAGGAGGAGGATGGCGGTTGTGGTGACAATGCTGCTGCTGCTGATAATGGTGGTGGCAGTGGCGGTGACAATGATGAGGATGAGGTGGTGACAATGATGAGGAGGAGGAGAAGGAGGATGGTGGTTGTGGTGACAATGCTGCTGCTGCTGCTGATTATGGTGGTGGCAGTGGTGGTGACAATGATGACAATGATGAGGAGGTGGTGACAATGATGATGACGTTGATGAGGAGGACGTGGTGGTGACAATGAGGAGGAGGAGGAGAAGGATGTGGTCGTGGTGACAATGCTGCTGCTGATGATGATTATGGTGGTGGCAGTGGCGGTGACAATGATGACAATGATGAGGAGGTGGTGACAATGATGATGACGTTGATGAGGAGGACGTGGTGGTGACAATGAGGAGGAGGAGGATGGCGGTTGTGGTGACAATGCTACTGCTGCTGATGATTATGGTGGTGGCAGTGGCGGTGACAATGATGACAATGATGAGGATGAGGTGGTGACAATGATGATGAGGAGGAGAAGGAGGATGGTGGTTGTGGTGACAATGCTGCTGCTGATGATATAATGGTGGTGGCAGTGACAATGATGATGACAATGATGAGGAGGAGGTGGTGACAATGATGAGGAGGAGGATGGTGGTCGAGGTGACAATGCTGCTGCTGCTGATGATTATGGTGGTGGCAGTGGCGGTGACAATGATGATGACAATGATGAGGATGAGGTGGTGACAATGATGATGTTGATGAGGAGGACGTGGTGGTGACAATGATGATGCTGCTGCTGATTATGGTGGTGGCAGTGGTGGTGACAATGATGATGACAATGATGAGGAGGAGGTGGTGACAATGATGAGGAGGAGGATGGTGGTTGTGGTGACAATGCTGCTGCTGCTGATGATATAATGGTGGTGGCAGTGACAATGATGATGACAATGATGAGGAGGAGGTGGTGACAATGATGAGGAGGAGGAGAAGGAGGATGGTGGTCGTGGTGACAATGCTGCTGCTGATGATGATTATGGTGGTGGCAGTGGTGGTGACAATGATGATGACAATGATGAGGATGAGGTGGTGACAATGATGATGATGTTGATGAGGAGGACGTGGTGGTGACAATGATGATGCTGCTGCTGATAATGGTGGTAGCAGTGACAATGATGATGACAATGATGAGGAGGAGGTGGTGACAATGATGAGGAGGAGGAGAAGGAGGATGGTGGTCGTGGTGACAATGCTGCTGCTGATGATATAATGGTGGTGGTGGTGGTGATGATGAAAGCTAACAACTAGTGGGCTCCCAGGGCCTGGCCCTGTTCTGGATATTTTGCATGTGCTGTCTTATTTCTCAGAACAACCCTATCGTTATTCTCATTTTACAGATGAGGAGACGGAGACACAGTAGATTAGGTAACCCCCTCAAATCCACAGAGCTATCTACTAGCAGAGGAGAAGGAAAGGACCATCCCAAGCCTTCTGGTACAGCCTACATGCATTCACTATCTGACACTGAGCTCTCCTCAACCTAAATCTTTCTACGTGCATTCCTGCTAGGTCGCAGCCCCCAGCCCCAGCCCCTGCCCACACCACCTTCTCTGAGAGCCCTACAAGGAGGCATAGAGAGGGTGGAAGCCACGCCCCCTCTTTGACCAAAGAGGAAACCAAGCCACAGAGAGGCTAAGTAACTTAGTCAAGGTCACACAGGGAGTGAGCCACATAGTCAAGATGAAGTGTAAGTGACAATGGGCGCCAGACAAAGCTTTACCTCCCAGCGACTCCCTCCTGCTTTATGTGACCTGGGCAATGTTTCTGTGGAGGCTGAAAGGACACTGGGGTGACAGTATAATCAGGTGTCTAACCCACGAGTACACACGGCCAAAACCAATTATTCAAATGAGCTTCCCAGCCAGGTTCCACAGAAAAGGCCAGATGGCTAGATGTCTGTGGAGGCAGCTCCCCATCTCTGTCTTGCAAACAGCATTTCAAAGTTAGAGTTGATAGCAAGTTGATTTTAATAATTGATTGAACAGTGAAGACAGGCCTCTGAGGAGACAGTAACCCAGAAGCAGTAGCTGTGATAGAATCAAGAACTTCATCATTCCTGGACTTAGTTCCTAAACACTGCTGGAATAGTGTCTGTTCTCTACGTGCAATCCTTTCACAGCTCCTCATGGTTCAGCAGAAGGAACCGCACTCTTTAGCCTGGTCTTTAAGGCAGGCACAGTGTCCAGAAACCTCCTCCCCAGCCTCATCCCCCACTGACCCCCTGGCCCCGTGCTGCCTTGCACCCTCCAGCCTGGCCTCTTGCCTTCCTGAGCCTTTGCTGGCACCTGCCTCTGCTTAGGGAGCCTTCCTCCTCTTCTTCCCCACCAGCCGCTTCCTTCCCTCATACACTCACCCAGCCTATGCTTTGTACCGGGCACCGGGGATCCGAGGTGGCCTCAGCCCTGGGCTTGCCCTCAGGAAGGAGGGGCTGTGTGAGATGGGTCTTGAGGGATGAGCATGAGTTTGCCAGATGAAGAGTTTGGCAACACAGTCTCAACCGCAGGAATAGTCATGCTAAATAACGTAGGTGATGATAATCATGCAAACCTTAGGGGATTTCTACAAGCTGCTGGGCCCTGTTCTAATTGGTTTTAAGTGCTGCTTCCACTGGAGATGGAGGGGTGGTGACTCATCCTGCTCCTGCTCCCACTCTGCCAATGTAAGAGGAGATATAGGGACCAGAAAGCTAGAGGTCAGAATGCCAGCTTCATTTTTGATAAAAGCAGTATTTAAAAGGCATGCCTTTTATCTGTAGTGAAAATTGGCCTTCTTATACTTCACCCCAAAGCCAACTTCTCTACCAGCCATAAGCCGAGCAGGAAGTGAGCTGCCTCCCTGAAGGCGCACCGGGTGGCAGAGAGGAGGCCGGAACGGACTTCCCTGTGCCATCACAGATCCAGATGTGCCAGGAGAGCCAGACCCAGCAGGCTCTGCTCCTTCCCACAGGGAGACCCATCAGCCAAGTTCCACCCCCTCCCCTGGGAAGAAGCAGCAAGGGGATGGAGACGAGGAGCTGTTTTCTTATTCCTGGGACTGAAAGTCCCACCGGGATTGAAAGCAAAGTGGTTTCTCCCAACAACCCCGTGAACCCAGGAGGTAGATTCTTGTATTATCCTTATTTTATAGACAAGGAAGTGGAAGCACAGAGAGGGGTTGACTCATTTGCCCAGGATCCCATGCCAGGGAGACCCAAGAGTCACATCAGAGAGGTGATTCGGAGCCCTGAGTGAGCAGGACCCTGGGGGAACCGCCCTGGGGTCTGGGGTGGCTGGTGCACGGTTCACGCCCCACATGAAGGCTAAGAGGGCAGGTGACCAGCCTTGCCACTTGGAGGCAGTGCACCCGCCCACAGGAGGGGGTGCCTTTTTGTCATTAGCCCCTGGGACATATAATGTGCACGCCTTGCACGGTGCACAGGTTGGGGACAGGATGCAAGAAGCTGGAGGAATCAATGGGGCCCGGTTCGTGGAGGACCCTCAGAGCCATATCAGGGTCATAAGACCAGCCTCTGTGTGTGTGACCCGAATCTCACACAAGGTGCTATCCCCAGCATTTACACGGCTGATCTCCTTAAATCCTCACAACAGCCCTCTGAGGTCGCAAAAGTCACATTTTGTAGATCAGAGCTGAGGCGCAGAGAGGTTAAGCCACCACTCATATGTGGCCAGGCTAGGCTCTTATCCAGGCCATATGGCTCTGGAGTCCACACTCGCAATCTAAGTCACTTCTCAGGCTCAGAACAGGTGGGCAAGAGTTCTACCAGCTCCCATCCCACATCTGTAAAGACCTAAAGGGCTTTCTTCCCCTCAGTGCCTCTTCTGCCCTGTCTCACTTAAGAAATGGAAACAGGAGTTCCCGTCGTGGCACAGTGGAAATGAATCTGACTAGGAACCATGAAGTTGCGGGTTTGATCCCTGGACTCCCTCAGTGGGTTAAGGATCTGGCTTTGCTATGAGCTCTGGTGTAGGTCACAGACACAGCTCACATCTGGCGTTGCGTAGGCTGGCAGCTACAGTTCCAATTCAACCCCTAGCCTGGGAACCTCCATGTGCCCCAGGTGTGGCCCTAAAAAGACAAAAGGAAAAAAAAAAAGGAAACAGCTGATTCTTAGCCCCAAGGGCCAGTGCACGCCCTTAGAAAACACCCCACCCCCACCCCCGCACGGGGCCTTTGAAATGGTTCTTTTTAACTCTCTGTCAGTGTGTTCTTGGAGAGAGAAAAATAATCCATCAGTCCTGGAATGGACTTCCAAGTCTACCCTAACAGAGCTGTGTGACCTTGGCCTCAGTTTCCCCACCTTTGAAATGTGGGGATTGGGTTTTATGAAATCTTGAGCCCTTCCAGGTGGTGACTGGCTGTCAGAGCTGTTTCAGGACAGGCCTGGTGTTTGTTGCTGCCCAGCAGGAGGTGGAAGGAGGAGGCTGAGTCCCAGAGCACCTGATCTCCTTGGGAAGGGGACAGGGCCTTCCAGCCAAGGTTCTCCGCTTCCACTAAGGGCCCCAGGGCGGGGAGGTCAGAGACGACCCCTTTCCCAGGTGTGGTCTCACACCCCCTCCCCAGTCCCACCGGCTCCCCAGAAGGCCCACCCATTACCCCACAAACACCTTGCTGACCCTTGGAGGTAGGAGCCCAAGTGTCCGTGCTGGCCCTGCTGTGAACCTCGGGCATATCTAGGGCCACCCCATGGACATGCAGTTTGTGCACTGCCCAGAGGCTCCTGGGCAGGGCACCAAGGTGGGCTGTGACTCTGCTCCTAACCCCACGTCTGGCCAGAGCAAGTGGCATCCTTTTGTACCTCACCCACTGAGAAGGGGCATCTGTTTCTAAGTTGTCAGCCCTGGGGGAGAAACCTTGCATAAAGGTGCTCAGTTTCCCCATTTAAATATTCAGAATGCTAATCACTTATGATGGAACATGATAATGTAAGAAAAAAGAATGTATACATGTATGTGTAACTGGGTCACCATGCCCTACAGTAGAAAATTGACAGAACACTGTAAACCAGCTATCCTGGAAAAAAATAAAAATCATCATATATGAGTAAAAAAACAAAAAAAATTAAAAATTAAACAGAAATAAATAAATAAATAAATAAATAAATATTCAGGATGTCACGTCCACGCCTCACCTGAGCCGAATCCCTACAGGAGGCGCTGACCTGGCTCCCAGGGCTGCTAAGAGAGAATTAAGCTATGGTCAAGAACATGGGTTGTAGAGCTGGGCAGACAGGGTGCGAGTCTTGCCTCTGTCCCCTGCCCCTGCTGGACTAGGAGCAAATTGCTTAACCTTTTGGTTGATTCTGTTTATTCAGTTTAACTGTGACTTGGCTCTGTACCTGACACTGGGCTAACGCTGAAGACCCAATGGCAAATGAAATCGATTTAGTGTCTGCCCTCCCAGTGCTTTTAGGTATTTGAGCAAAACATGCATTTGTCCAAGGTCATAAAGCTACTCAGCAGTAGAGCTAAGACTCCAACCCAAAATCCTTCGGAGTCGGGATCTATGTAATTATCCACCCCTCCTCTCTGCCCTCACAGCCCAAGCCACATCCTCGTTGGGATAATCTAAGAAGGACTGTGTGGGCGATGCTTTAAACATTGTGGTGATGGTGATGGGCAATGGATGTGTTATAATTACCCCTGTGTGTGGTTGAACAAAGGACACTGCTCACTGCCCTCTGTCTCCACCATAGCAGAGCCCACCCCACGTGCAAAGCATTTTGCAGGAGCTGTTGATGGCAGATTGTGTGACATTCTGACACTGGCCAATCAACAGGACTGGAAGGTGCTTTCGGGCCAAGAGCAATTGAATCCCAACCTTTCAGTGGCATTAAATAAAGCAATATTTATTTTGCCTTTGGTGCAAATATGCTTAATCCAATGCAGCTCATTGGTGATGCTGAAAACCTGCTGTGGTGGAGGACGGTGGCATGCTTGCCCTATGCATCTCTGCTTGTCAATGCCACCCTTCCAGGAGCACACAGCCCCACTGTGCTCCGGACAAGAATGATTGATCTGCAGCCACCCAGCTGCCTTTTTTTCTATCCTTTAGAGGAGATGAAAAGGAAAACATGAGGACGGGAATTAAAATCATTGCTCTCCTCCCAGCTGCCATTGTTACAACAGAGATGAGGCATGGTGCCCTTCACAAGACAGGGCTATTTATTTGCCATTTAAAGAACAGTCTCTGGAATTCCCATTGTGGTGCAGTGGAAACGAATCCGACTAGGAACCATGAGGTTGCGGGTTCGATCCCTGGCCCTGCTCAGTGGGTTAAGGATTCGGTGTTGCCGTGAACTGTGGTGTAGGTCGCAGATGTGGCTCGGATCTGGTCCTGTTGCTGTGGCTCTGGCGTAGGCTGGCGGCAACAGTTCCAATTAGACCCCTAGCCTGGGAACCTCCATATGCTGTGGGTGTGGTTCTAAAAAGACAAAAAAGAAAAAAAGAATATTCTCTGGAACCATTGTTTGTCTGCTGTTGGGCAGAAGAGGAGGGAACGAGTCCAAGAAGAGCAGACAAAGCCTAGCATCTCTTTCCTAGATCACAGCCTCCCTGATGAATGGGGGGACCTCAAAGTGTTACTGTAAGACCTGGTTCAATTAAGACCTGGGTTTGAATCCCAACTCTATATTCTGTAGTTAGCATGTGGCCTTCTCAAAGTCCTATCTCTCTCTGATTTCATGTGCTTATTTATAAAATGGGGATAAAGAATACCTCACTTGGTTACTGTGAAAGTGTCTAGCCAGCAACAAGTGCTTAAATACTTTTCAAAATATGTCTTCAAGTAATTATCTGAACCTTGCTGGCAGAGACACTGGATTTCATCCTCAAAGACTCTAAACTGGCTGCCATAGGGGTGAGAGCCTGGCATCTGGAAGTTTTCTTGTCCATTCTCCTATCTTTAGGCAGCTGATTTGGGTCCTGAAATCACTGAAGAGAAAGAACCTGCACCCACACTGCCATCCTGGTGCTTACAGCCTAGTTAAGGACCGGAGCAGAAAACCCTAGAAGCCCATTAGAAATATGCATCATTTCCAAGCATTCTACCTCCCTTTCTTTGCACATGCCACAAACTCTGCCTGGAATGCTCTCTCAGGTCTTACTTTGGCAACTCCCACCGTCTCTTCAAAACTCTGGGCAATTGGAGAACGCCTAGCAGCAAGGACTGGGTCCTATGCAAATCTCAAATGTTGGAAAACACATGCAATTTATGTTGACATCAGTAACCCTTGGTGATTTGATATCTCTTTTTAAAACCCTATCAATCCTTTTTCTAGAATGTTTTGTTCTCTTTGTATTTCAACTCAACTTTATTCAAAATGTCTGGTTCTTCCAAGTCCCTGCCTTTGGAGGTAAAGCCTAGTTATTGATGCTTTATTAATGAGTCAACTATAACACCCTCATTTTACAAGGAAGGACACGGAGCCCAGTAGAGGGAAGTGACTTTCCCAAGATGACGTGGACATTCGAGGTGAGGCCTGTCCCTCAGCTGCTAGCCAGGGCTCCTGCATCTTTAATAGATGTTTTCTTCAATAAATACCCACCTACTGATAGCCTGATTGCCATTAGAATCAGTCTCTTAAAATCAGCTCCAAAAGAACCTACCATAGGAACTACTGGTTTAAGAGTTCCACAAATGCTTTCGCTTCTAAAGGGCTCTCGGATTCTTGAGGACTGAGTTGCCTTTGAATCACCAGCCCTACTCTGCTTTCCTCTGAAGGCTGAATTAGGATCTCTCACCAATCACATTTCTCCTTCAATTTGAATTTCACTTTTTTGAATTAAAGAGGCTTCCCAGAAAGCAGGCCGGCCAGGTGTAAAGACCATGGAGCTGAGGGCCAGGACACCTGGATTCCAGTGTGGGCTCTACAGAGGGCTGGTTAGGTGACCGTGAAGGGGTGGCATACCTTCTCTGGTCCTCAGTGCTCCCTCATGGAAAAATGGAATCTGACTGTGTGGCTGGATGGTTCTGAGAACAATATGATGTGAGATAGGAAAGTGCTTGGGAACGAATGAAATGTTCACTCAACAATGATGCCTTTAATGCCTACCGTAGTCCATGCTCTTTGTCAGGCACAGGAATACAAACACACAAAAGACATCATCCTTGAACTTGAGGAATTCATTGGCCAGTGGAGAAGACAGACTCAACAATTGCTGCATCTTATGCCGTAGCCGCTCAAATGGGGGAGCAGTGGATGCCATGGGAGCAGAGGAAAAATACTGGTCCCACATTTGCAGAGAGCAAGGCAGCAAGCCTTCCTGGAGGAGATGGTATTTAGGTTAGACAATTTTGACAATATCGCAGTCACCACTAATACCTCTGTCATCACCGACTACCATTTACTCAATGTTCATTCTGTCTGTGGATTCTGCTAGACCATTTATAGACATTAGCTCAAGTATGGAATCCAGAAGGTCAAGGTTGCTATCCTCATTATACATATAATAAAATAGAAGCCCAGAGGGTTTTTTTTAAGAAAGAAATTTTAAAAAGGTAACAAGTGGAGTTCCTGCTGTGATGCAGTGGGTTAAGAATCAGACTGTGTTGGCTCAGATGGCTGAGGTGGTGTGGGTTCAATCTCTAGCCTGGCACAGTGGGTTAAAGGATCTGGCATCACTGCAGTCACGGCTTGGGTTGCACCTGTGGTTCAGACCCAGTTCCTGGCCCCGGGAACTTTCATACACTATGGGTGTGGCCATAAAAAGCAAAGATCACAGCCAACACTTAAGCCTAACTGACTCCTAAAGCTTCTGGTTTTCTCAACGTAGCCTCATTGTTCTGTGAGACTCTGTGGGGCAAGGCTGAGACTGGTGGAGGAAGTCACTGGAAGATACATTTCAGCTAAAGAAAAGGAAGACTTTCTTGGCAGAGCTGTCCAAGCCTGAGATAAGCTGCCTGGGGAGGTGATGAGTACAGGCTGCTGGAGGTGTCATGAAGCAAGCTGGTGACTTGGCTAAGATGTGCTGACAGCATTCTTATTTTGAGGAGGTAGAGGTGGATAAGCTCGCCATCTCAAAGGACACTGTCATTTAGGATGAAGTCCTGTTATCAGTGACAGTGTTCTCTTCCAAGTTTTTAAATGCTCAATGCAGGCTGGAAGAGTCCTGTAGGAATGGTACCCAAACCGATGGTTTTGTCTGCTTGATGACCATCCATAGACAATATAGGGGCCTGCTGGAATTTTGTATAAGTTAGTCCACAAAGCCACACTGGTAGGGATGCTTCCAGTTAAAGAAACAGGGACTGACTCTGCCACTTTAAGCAAAAATGGAATTTGTAAGAAGAGGATCAGAATGAAGCCGAGGCTGGAGGACCAGACTTGGAAATAGCTCCGGAGGGCAGAAAAGCTGGCTATTGGCAGGAATCGTCTACCTCCTTTCCACTGTAGCACTGTCATACGACCCAACTCCCAACCTGGCATCACCTAGTCTAAGTTCCAGTCCTGGGTGGAAGTCGCTGCTGCCAGAGTCTGGGTTTCCTGCCGCTGTCCTGGTTTCCAGATCACCTGGCCCATCTCTCCTCTGGACTAAGAGAAAAGGCGCCACCACGGTCTCAACATCTTGTAATGATGGAGGAGCCAACGCTCCCCAACCCTGCCCCATCTAACCACAGAGTTAGATGCTGGATGTTCCCCAGAGGAAATGGACAAATGCCTACCACATTAGGAGGGAACAGAGCATACGTATGAACTCCGACATGCCTGATTTCCAGCCTGGGGGAGAAGCCAGGCGGTCCTCCCCGACTACCACAGTCAGCTGCCCACCCCAGCCTGCTTTGGACTACCAACCTGTTAGTCTGTCTGACTCATATAGCATTTGACACAAAACAATGTTAAAGCACAAACAACAACCCAACATTTTTTATCTGCTCCGACGTGCCAGACCGGTGCTCCGTTAAGTTTGTTACATGCATTATCTCATTCAATCCTCATACCGTTGTCCTGAATTATAGAGGGGCATGAGCCTGGGTGCTTCTCTTCTTTTCCCCACCAGATTGTGTTCCTTGGGAGCAGGAAATGTCAAATGGCATGGAAACCCATCTTGATGTCGCCTCTTCTCTCAAGCAAGTTGTTTCTAGCCTCTCAGTGCTTCAATTTCCACAGCTGCCCAAAACGGGAATAATAATAGTACCTCCTTCATCAAGTTGACATAGATAAAATATTTCATCCTTAGTGAGGTCCTGCATTCTCGGGACAAAGTGACCTCCGTAACGTTGACTGTGCTCCCTTGATCGGGGTGGTGATGTTGTCGTAACCTGACTGTGAGACTGTTTTTGTCTCCACTCTGCCATCAGGGGGAAGCCGACATCCGCGCTCAATTCTTCTAAATATAGAAATGCAAGGACAAAAGCATGAAACTCCCGGCCAGGCACTCGAGACCCTTCACGTTTCCCCTCCGGCCCCTTTTACAAAGCTCACCGTCACCACCCCCTCCCTACACCCCCAGTGATTTGGTCAGACCAGATTGCCCACCATTCCCCCAAGATCCTGGGTGGTTTCACAGTTCCTTTCTTTGTTTACACGTTTCCTTCTGCCCCAACACTTGGAAAAAAATTCCATTCACTCAGCAAGACCCAACTTAAACAGCTTTATTGAAGCCTTTTCCCATGTGTCCCCACAAAACCTCAGGGCTCCCAGCAGGCTTATGTTAAGTGATGGGGAAAGTGCTATTTGTTCCTCCCCACCCCCACCCCAACCACCCTGAAGGGGAGGTGGGTCCCCAGTAATGTCCTCTTTTTCTGAGTACGTTGAGGGGGGTATAAAAGGCTGAGATGGGATTAAATCATATTGCCAGGGAAATAGAGGGATTTGGGACATACGATGAGGAGGGTAAAACAGTGGGATGAAGGGGTAAAGAAAAAAAAGGAAGAAAATTGGGGCATAAAAAGCTATCATCCGTTTTGAATCTGGTTCAAAATCTGCAAAGAGCAGACGTTCACCCCCTGGCTGGTGGAGAATCCGAGAGGACTCCTGATCGAGAAAACCAGACACTAAGGTCTAGGGGGAGACATTCTGGGGGTAGGAGGAGATGGATTGGAGAGACGAAGAGTGGTAATTTGAGTTGCGAGCAAGCACAGGGTTTCTGGAAGTTGTCCCTCCGCCTGGGCGGCATGGGGAGTGCCGCCAGAGGGCCTACAGTGTGTGATGTCCCAGCAGATAGAGGCCTGGGCCCAGAGGAACCAAAGGAGGACGAGGCAGAGGAGGAGCCCAGAGGTCTTGGTCCCATTTGCCCTAGTGGAGTCATTAATGGGCACAAGGCAGAGCATGGAGGAGGGGGGCCAGGCAGCCTTCTCTGAGCAGGTGACACGTGAGCAAAGATTTGCCGCAAATGAGAACAGATCACTCAGCTCTCTGGAGGAAGAGGCAAAGGGGACACCTGCACAAAAGCCCTGGGGCGGGAGCACCCGTGGTGTTGGAGGGACAGTAAAGAGGCCAGAATCTGGCACAGAAGAAGCAGGAGGTGGTAGGAGGTGGTAGGAGCTGAGGTCGGGGAGGAGAACAGGGGTGGACCATGTGGGCTCCTGCAGCTGCTGCAAGGAGTTTGGCTTTTCCTCTGCACAGAATAGAGAACCATTTGAACGGAGAAGGGACACCGTCTGACTTAGGTTTTAAGAGGACCACTCTGGCTGTTGTGTAGAAAATGGGTGTGTGTGTGTGTGTGTGCAGTGATTAAATAGGATGAGAGGCAGGGTGGGAGGAGGTGAGGGTGGGAACAAGACGACTGAGTAAAGTATTGTTACAGGGCTCTGGACCTCGGTCCAAGTTCAAGGTGATGGCGATGGACGTGATAGAGAAGTGCTGGGTTCCGAATATATTTCAAAGGCAGACATAAGGGCTTGGTTGTGGGTGTGAGACAAAGAAGAACAGTGGGGACGTGCGTGGTTTCCCGGCCCTGTACTGGAGACGCGCACGTGCCTGGGGTCTCAGGGCGTGGATGCTGAAGTGAGCCTGCTCCACAGATATAAGTTCGAACCTCTCTGCAGCCTAGTGTCTTCTTCTGTAAAGCAGGAATTGTCATAGTCGTGACCTCAAAGCGTTGTTGAGAGTGACTGAATTAATAGACATAAAAGGTGCGACACTGTCTCTTTTCAAAAAAAAAAAAAAAGAAATGCTTGGTGAGTGATAAATGTCTGCTCCTGCTCTTAACTGTATTTGACAAGCCGGGAGCTTGGCTTGTCCTGTCTGCACTGACTCTGACTCTGGGTACTGCCTAGGTGCTCTCTGATGGGGTTTGACCTGAACCGTCACTGGCTGGATCCCTCTCCGTGGGCCCACCCTACCCTGCATGGGGTGAAGCAGCTCATCATCCAGATGTACAACGACCCAGTAAGTAACCGAACTTCCTCAGCAGCTGCTGATTGTACGCCTTGCTCTGCAGGACGGCAGTGCTGTTCCGGGAAAGTCCACAAGGAACTGCAAATTAGGGATTCCGGGTCAAAACCGGCTGTGGGGGGTGCTGGTGCTAGGCCTGCTGGTCTCTTCTCGGAACTGGACAAACCCAAGGGCTTGCCCCATCCTCATAAACACTGTCTTCCACGTGGCACTCTCGTGGGGCAAAGGAAATATACCAGAACAGGTCCACATCTGTCAGAGCTCTTGGTTGATGGGCCAAAGAAGTGCAGCCTGAACCAGTTGAAGCAAAACAGAGAATGTCTTAGGAAAGTACCAGAGCATCTCACCCAGTTGAAGGCTGTGTGTAGCCTGGTCTCCTCCACCTGCAGGGTGCAGGGAGCATATGTCCAGGATCACACCCAGTGGCTGCCCCGGTAAGGGAGCAACTCGCTCTCCTTTTCTGGTTCCAGCTCCCAGAGGACTGTGGTTGGCCTCACATGAAGGGCCTGTCCACCTCTGGGCAAGGCCACTCTGGCCAAGAGGCAAGGATTTTTAAGGAGAATACAGCCTCGCTGGGACCACATGTTGGACTTGGGGGTGTGGCGGCAGTGGTGAACTTGTTCCCAGAGCAGAGGGCCTGTCATTTCAGAAAGGAGGGGAGCAGGGGGTGTCCACAGTGAGTTGGCTCCGGGGACAAGGCTGTGAAAATCAGGGGGCACTGGGGTTCCAGAGCTTAGAGACGTGAGGCCGATTGCCATCGTTCTGTCTGAAGCGTTTCAGAGAGGACAGACAGACATCTTCATGGTGGAGGCCACAGCAAGAGGTAAGGCTGATGGGGAAAGCAAGCCTTGTAACCATGAGAGATGCCTGAGGATGGAGGGCGGGGGGCAGTGTGAGCAGGGAACTTGGCCTTCCTAAAAGCGTTCAACCTGACGCTCACTGACACTGTCAAAAGGTGCACGGAGGAGGCGCAATTGTTTGGAAAACGCTGTAGTGAGATTCCATCTGAGCCTCTTCCGACGTTGATGACTGTGATTTATGACCGTCTTGACTGCCGTCAGGTGACAAACAGTGATTGCTTGGACGGCGAAGGTCCCAGAGTGGGGGTATTTCCGAGATGCACCCATGTACCTCATTCTACCCCCTCTCTTTGGAGGTGCCAATAAAAATATCCAACAACATGCAGATAGATGTAGATACATAGAGATATATATACACCAGGCAGAAATATGTACGTAAAAACAAATGCATATATTAGAGCAAGGATTAATGAAAAAATAAGTCCTTAGGTGCAACATAGTTAACTGGCTTAACTCAGCTCGACTCCTCTGTGAGCTTTGCTTCCCTCCCTCTTTTTATGGCTCGCCTGCTGTCAGGGCTCGCTTAGCCATGGCTTTAGCATGTCTGCTTCCTTCTCCAGCTCATCCCTCCTTGTGCACAAAAGAAGGTGTTAGCTGTGCTCCAAACCCCTTTATTGCCCCCAACCCCCGATCCATCCTGACCAGCTTTCCTGGCAGAGAAGCTGCTCCTGAATTCCTTAGGGATCGTTGTTGTCAGCTGGGTTCTGCCCCCAGACGTCAGGGCTGACTGTAGTTTCCCTGATAGAATCACGACACCTCCTTCCCCTGCCACCTCTGTCTTTTTTTTTTTTTTTGGTCTTTTTGACTTTTTTTTAGGGCCATACCTCCAGCATATGGAGGTTCCCAGACTAGGGGTCCAATTGGAGCTATAGCTGCCAGCCTGCTCCACAGTCACAGCAACGCCAGACCTGAGCAGTGACTGTGACCTACGCCACAACTCAGAGAGACGCTGAATCCTTAACCCACTGAACAAAGCCAGGGATTGAACCTGCAACCTCATGGTTTCTAATTGGATTCGTTTCCGCTGTGCCACGATGGGAACTCCTGCCACCTCTGTCTTTTTTTTTTTTTTAATTTATTTTTTTTCCCACTGTACAGCAAGGGGATCAAGTTATCCTTACATGTATACATTTTTCCCCCCACTCTTTGTTCTGTTGCAACATGAGTATCTAGACATAGTTCTCAATGCTGCTCAGCAGGATCTCCTTGTAAATCTATTCTAAGTGGTGTCTGATAAGCCCAAGCTCCCAATCCCTCCCACTCCCTCCCTCTCCCATCAGGCAGCCACATGTCTATTCTCCAAGTCCATGATTTTCTTTTCTGTGGAGATGTTCATTTGTGCTGGATATTAGATTCCAGTTATAAGTGATATCATATGGTATTTGTCTTTGTCTTTCTGGCTCATTTCACTCAGTATGAGAGTCTCTAGTTCCATCCATTGCTGCAAATGGCATTTTGTCATTCCTTTTTATGGCTGAGTAGTATTCCATTGTGTATATATACCACCTCTTCCGAATCCAATCATCTGTCGATGGACATTTGGGTTGTTTCCATGTCCTGGCTCTTGTGAATAGTGCTGCAATGAACATGCAGGTGCATGTGTCTCTTTTAAGTAGAGTTTTGTCCGGATAGATGCCCAAGAGTGGGATTGCGGGGTCATATGGAAGTTCTATGTATAGATTTCTGAGGTATCTCCAAACTGTTCTCCATAGTGGCTGTACCAGTTTACATTCCCACCAACAGTGCAAGAGGGTTCCCTTTTTTCCACAGCCCCTCCAGCACTTGTTATTTGTGGACTTCTTAATGATGGCCATTCTGACTGGTGTGAGGTGGTATCTCATGGTAGTTTTGATTTGCATTTCTCTTATAATCAGTGATGTTGAGCATTTTTTCATGTGTTTGCTGGCCATCTGTCTATCTTCCTTGGAGAACAGTCCACCTCTGTCTTAAAGAGAACAGCCCCTACGTTTTTTTTTTTTTCTGATAATAGATATTCAATACCTATTTGTTGAGTTGAATTGGATGGAACATGGACAATCCTGTGATGCCCAGTGTAATGTGGTTTATCGATACAAAATAGCTATTCATGCAGAGGTCAGTGAGGCGTGGTCAAAGAAGAGACGTGAGGCAGGCGAAGAGACAGAGTGGGGGCCACGGAACCCAGTGGGGCTTTAGGTGACTCCCCAAGGAGAGGACTGGGGGAGGAATCGAAGGGAGGACGTCAGGTTTGCCATCACCAATCAGAAGTCATCGATTTGCTCGCAAGTAACTGGGTGCTCGTCCCTGATACAGAACATAGATCAGGCAAGACTGTGTTCAGAAGGTATTAGGACCCCTCTCTGTGCCAAGAGGAGATTGGTCATCAGGGGTCGGATCTTAACACAGTTGGATGCTGAGCGCATTGTGGGAGCTGCATTCTTCCTGAAAGTCTGCTCCTGCGCACCCCAAGCAAGAACGGGGAGCGCTAACAGAGGTCACGCTGACCTGGACCAGGGTCAGCTCCCTCAGCCGCGTGGTCTCCCCACCCCCCACTCCTCTTGCCCAGAATTCTACTCCATCCATTCTTGCCTTCCTCTCCCCACAAATAGTGATCAAGGAGTTTCTGTACACCAGGAATTGTAGTTGTAATAGTGAACGAAACCCTAACCTTTGCAGTCTAGCAGGAAACTTGACATTAAACAAGTAAATATCGATAAATACATATTTACAAATTATGTCAGGGCTTACCAAAAAAAAAAAAGTGCAGAATATGAGCTATAGCTTGCCTGTGACAGCTCTGGTTTATACCTGTTGTCATGGCGTATTTATTAATAGTGCCCCCTCCCACTCTCAAAAGCATCCTTGGTGTTCCCTTGTGGCCTTGCAGGTTAAGGATCTGGCATTGTCACTGCAGCCGGGAACGGCCCTGGGAACTTCTTCGTGCCTTAGGCATGGCCAAAAAAATAAGTGTCCTCATTTGGATGACACATTACACAGTCTCTCTTCTTAGATGCTATGTGAAAGCACGTAATAGAATACCTGGCGTGTAGCAGATCCTCAATAAACATTACTTGGATCCCATTCCAATTCACGCTTGACTTCAGGAGTCGGTGTGCACAGGTGCAAACACTCCCAGTGCCCTGGGTCTCTGCCCAAGCTTTAAATACCTTTCCACCCTGGACCTTCGCTCCGCCTACATCATCAGGCTCACTCAGCCCCCAGCTTTCTGCACAACAGGACAGCCTCTGACCTTGTTTCTAAATGCCCACAGTCTCCCTCCTTCCATCCGGGGCCTTCTGTTCACAGGACCAGCAAGCAGGGAACCAACAAGACCCTTGCTGATGGGCGGGGTCTGCTATTGTGAGCGTTGTCCTTCCTCAGAGCTGTGAATAGTCTGAGCTGGGGCCTCCCCCAAGGAGCTCACAGCCCGGGGGAGACACCTGAGCCTGGTCCAGATACCTGAGCTGATGTGTGAGGGATGCTGCAGGCAGGGAGGGCTTTCCAGGGAAAGAGGACATCTGAGCATCTGCCTTGAGAGGGAGGCACCCTCAGGAGGCTGCAAGTCGTCAGTGTGGCTGGTACTGGGAGCAGGCAGAGGGGCAGGGGGCGCTGAGACATAGGGCTTTCTTAGAATAAGTTCAGACTTTATCCTTGTGGGAATGGGGAGCCAGGGTAGGATCTGAAGTAGGGAAGTGACAGGATCAGGCTGGCATTTCAGAAAGATCTCTCTGATGCCTGGAAGGGGATGGATTCAGAGGGGGCCAGGATAGAGGCTGGAGACCATCAGAACCACTGCTGGAGGGCAGAGGCTAGAGCTGTTACAGAGGAGACACAGCAACTGTGGCGGATGAGAGACGAGAGAGTCCTGCGTGATGCCCAGGGCTTGGCCCGGACAGTGGAGTGGAGGGGGATGGGAACCAGGAGGAACAGTAAGCGTGGGGACAAGCTTTAGATGTGCTGGCTTTGAAGTGGAGCAGGAGGGGGTCTCCTGGAATGAGCCCTTCTGTGTCCTCACCTGGCAACCAGGGCCCACCGTCCTTGTGTTAACAGTGGCGTCGACTTCAAAGGCTGCTTTCCTAGCCCTGTGCTCACTAAGCCCTTCACTTCTCTCAGAGGCCGGGATATTGAATGATGATCTTGACAAAGGCGTCTTTAACCCAGAGGACTGCACTGAGTCTCAGATAAAGAGCGTTTAATGTCCCTCTCCCAGGACAGCTCCCCGTGGATGGTGTGGCCCTTGTTGGCCAGTTGTGATTGATTGTCCCCGGGGCAGGGTCTGGCTGATGGGTCCCCAGTGCCCAGAAGGGCCCTGGCTCTGAGCAGGCACTCCGTGCAAATATCGAGCAAATGATGAAGCAAACCCAGAGCCCCTGGGACCTGCTCTTTATAAGAGTCTCCTGATGAAAGGGGCAGCTGGACCGCGGACCCTGCCCCAACCTCCCCTCCCCCTCAGAGTGTCCTGCTGCCACCGTCGCTGTGGCCTCCTTTACTTAAGGCTCTGGTCTGCGGACACAAACCCTCTCCTTGGGTTCCCTGCCACCTGCTGAGACTGTCCTAAAGTCTCCAGGACAGATCCTGGGCATTTGGGACAATCTCAGCTGGTTACCACGTGCAAGGCCCTTGGGTCACCTCAGAGCTACAGAGAATATTGGGGCAGGGTGTCGGGCCAGGAAGAGCTCGCCATCGGATGGAAAGGCCGGGCCCTTGTGAGCAATTTTGATCCAAGGCAGTAAGGAAGGTGAGCTGTAATAGAGAAAATGGGGTGCTCCAGGACACAGGGCTGGGGGAGATGAACCCAGCGTGTGTGTGTGTGTGTGTGTGTGTGTGTGTGTCTGGGGGGATCCGAGGACGTTTTTCCAAGGACTTTGGATTTTCCTTTGGGGATGGGGAAGACTTTTTGAGGGGGCTATGGCTGAGGGGAGAGGGCATCCCAGGGAAAGCCCAGCACCGGAACATAGGTGGGAGACCTCAGCCGTGGCGGGGTGGGGCGGTGTGCAGGGCACACGACAGGGCAGCTGTGAGGATGCTTGCAGACAAGTGTGAACCTTGGGCTAAGAAATTTGGCTTCTCCCTATGGCCCGATGCTCTCTTCTCATTAAAATCAAAGTCTTAGGCCCTTTTTAAACTTGATTTTTTTAGTTGAATTATATATGATAACTATAAAAAATGAAGGCTGTGGAACAAAATGCTGCTTGTCGGGACTATTACAGCACACACGCTCCCTCAATCTTGAGGATAAGCTTCATCACCAAGAGGCATCAAAAATGCTTGAGCAAGGGAGAGAGTGGTCCATGAAGGTATTTCCATCCACTCAGTCCCCCATCTAGAAACTCTAGAGACATCCTAAAATTTAGATCTGCCCGTATCTCTCTCCTCTGCGTAAAACCTTCCGGTGACTCTCATTACTTGTGGGATAAAGGCCAACAATCCTGACATGCTATCGAAGGACATGCCCTATGCGTGTCCAGGACGGAGCACAGAACATGGCACCAGAGAGAGTATTGTGTTGAATGAGAGATGCTTTATTTGACAGGAGGAGGCAAGCCCTTTAGGTGCTGATGGTGACAGTCCAGGTGAAGGCCAATGAGACCTGGACCTGAGAGTGGCCAGGGATGCTGCCCAGAGCACAGGAAAGGGACATGGGGGGTGGGGGGTGAGCGGGTCCCCTTCTGCCCTTTCCTCGGCCCCCTGAGTCCCTCAGGGCCCCGGGGCTGCTGCTGTGCGAGATTTCTATGTTCTGGGGTGATGCCTCCCTTTTTCCTAGAGGAGAAGGGCCTGTGTTGCTATAACAACTTGGCTGCAGCTCGTTTAAAACAGATCCGTTTCCTTAAATCATTTAAAGAAAATTAGCTGCCATAACAACACGGAACAGTTTTTAAAATAGAGCAACACAGGGCTGAGGTTTTTTCCTTGCCTCCTGCAATCCTCAAGATAAGCTGCTCTCTTCCTGTCAAGTAAATAAATAAATTATAGCACGTTTACGTGTTCACAGAGCAGGCAGCGACATGGTCGGGTAACACACACAGGCCCGGTACCCATTCACACTACACACAAGACACACACACACACAACATGGAAATATGCGCAAAACCCACCCATTCACATACCTACATGAGAAAATGCTATTGTGTGAAAACATAAAATGGTAAATAAGAGATACGAAAACAAGTTTATGGTTCTATATAATCACACGAAAGATACGTATCCAAACTCGCAGCCAGGCAGTTTCGTGTTCAGTTAAAAAGGAAGGAGACGGAGGGGAAGGGAGTGGGGCAGACGGAGAGTCTGGGGTTAGTAGATGCAAACTCTTGCATTTGGCCTGGATGAGCAACGAGATCCGCTGAGCAGCACAGGGACCTCTGTCTTGTCACTTGCGATGGAGCAGGATGGAGGGTGATGTAAGAAAAAGGATGTGTGTGTGTATGTAAAACTGGGCCTCGTTTCTGTACAGCAGACAATGACAGAGCATTGTAAATCAACTATAATTAAAAAAAAAAATTAGGAGTTCCCGTCGTGGCGCAGTGGTTAACGAATCCGACCAGGAACCATGAGGTTGCGGGTTCGGTCCCTGCCCTTGCTCAGTGGGTGAACGATCCGGCGTTGCCGTGAGCTGTGGTGTAGGTCGCAGACGCAGCTCGGATCCCGCGTTGCTGTGGCTCTGGCGTAGGCCGGTGGCTACAGCTCCGATTCGACCCCTAGCCTGGGAACCTCCATATGCCGCGGGAGCGGCCCAAGAAATAGCAACAACAACAACAAGAAAAAAAAGACAAAAAGACAAAAAAAAAATTTAAAGAAGGAAATGGCCCCTGAGGTCTGTTTTTAGGTGAACAGAGGTCTCACTGGCCACTAGACTGAAAGGCCCTTTGATGGCAGCTCTCTCTAGAAATCAGAGGGACATGGGTGTTTGTACCCAAGGGATGCCCTGCTGGTGGAGGGTAAAGCCTCCTGGGGAAGGGCAGGGGTGCAGGGAGGAGGTTGGGGGTGTCCCATCCCCATCCTCATACACACACGCACGTGGGAGTGAGCCAGGAGTGCGGGAGGCACGGCCATGGCACTTCAGGTGGGATAATTTTCTCTGCCCAGTGGCAGGATGTTCATTACCCCAGGGGGAGGCGGTAACGTCCGGGGAAAACCACTTCCTGCGGGCACTGAGGGCTGGGACCTCTGGAATCTGGACTGTGGGTTCCCCAGTGTTTGTTTCCCCCCCATGTCTCTGACTTTGTTATCCCAGATATGCCCTGCAGGGAGAAGCTAAAACTCTGAGGGCTGATCTCCCTGGTAGCAGGAGGGCCCTGCCGGGATGTAACCCGCCCCCAGCAGAGGGGCTGACCACCGATTTGCTTGGTGTCCTTGGGCAAGTCTCTCCCCTTCTCTGGGCCTTTATCACCCCCCCCCCCCCCCCCCGGTGCAGTGAGGGGTTGAAGGATGCTTTCCACAAGGCCTTCTGGCTCCAAAAGTCTGTGTTGTCTTGTTTCTTGGTCACATGCTCCACAGTGGGGCAGGACTGCACTGCCAGGCACATGGTCCAGGCTAACGCCAAGAGGCACAGACTGAGGGGATGCATGTGAGCAGCTGTGCATGCAGTAGAAGCTCCAGGAAGGCCGGTTGCCCAAGCTTCAGTGTGCCCACCTGCTAAAGGGAAGGACGGCCCCTAACCTGCCTCCCTCGCAAGTTGGGGAGAGACGCCCCGCTGCATGAACCTGAAGCATTTGATAAAAGCGCAGAAGGATCCTAGCCCTGGGGCAGGGGGAGAGGAACGGTCTGTGGAAAAGTCCAGACTGCCCCCAGCAGCTGGGGGGTGGGTTCAACACACTCACGCCACCAATAGATCACACACGGCAGTTACTCAGATGTTTCCCACTCCTAGCAGCCTGGCCTAGGAGACCAGCAAATAGCCACCAGGGGAAGGGTCAGGCTGGGACTAAAGGCTGGAAGTCCATGTAATACTGTGCACTCAGGGTGCTTGGATTTCAGGAAATTTTTACAGTTTTTCCTGCAGCAGTTAACGATGGTTTATGAAACCGAAGGAAATTTAAGAGAAATCATTATTTTTCTAAAGGGCAACTTCTCTCACCTATGATAAAAGGTGGTTTTTCCACCTCTCTAGAATACAGCTTTGGCTCAGGCAGCAAGTGGGGTAGAAAGATGGAGCTCTCACGTCAGAGTCATATTCCTGTCAAGTTGGTTGTTCCCTTCAATTTCTCTAACGTGTTTTCATCCTGAGAGACCCCCCAGATACCTCTTAGCAACTGACTAGCTGTTTCAACCGCATGGGGATCAGCAAAGATTCTAGAAGGTTCCCTTTGAGTCGGGTCTGTTAAACTCTGTCTTATTTTCCATATGTGTAAATTGGGATGGACAACGCCAACCTCAAGAGATCTCTCTCAGGATAAGATAATATGGACATAAATAATTTTCCACGGGAAGCTCCCGTTGTGGCACAACGGAAGGGAATCCAGTTAGTATCTCTGAGGACTCGTGTTCAATCCCTGGCCCCGCTCAGCAGGATTAAGAATCCGGTGCTGCCATGAGCTATAGTATAGGTCACAGAGGCAACTCAGATCTGGTGTTGCTGTGGCTGTGGTGTAGGCCGGCAGCTGCAGCTCCAATTCAACCCCTAGCCTGGGAACTTCCACATGCCATGCGTACAGCCCTAAAAAGCAAAAAAAAAAAAAAGAACCTTCCATAGTAGGTGCATTAGAAAAGGAGCTCTTGGTGTCTTAGGCATTCTGTCACCACAGCACTTACCTCACTGTCCCCACTCCCAGCTCCCATGGCCCACCCACCAGACTGATCCCACTGCAGCCCTGGACTTCACCTTCCCCGTTTCTGTATCCCTAACGCCCAGCACAGGGCACAGGCCCACCTTGAATGTGTGATGGGAGAGAGAGAGAGAGATGAGAGACTAGGGAGGAAAGAAGAAACCCCCTCACCGGGACCCGGCATGGACGCCTGCACTGGGTCCTGAAGAAGGGGTGGGAATTCGCTAAGAGAGGGAAACGTGTTCCAGAGACGTACTGAAGTCACTCTCAGAATCCCACATCTCCTTCAGAACCTGCCTCCAGCCCCACCTGGTCGAAGGGTTCCTTGAACGCTTCAGCCTGCCAAGCGTTTGTTTCTTTGTTCTTCTACTGATAGATTTTTCTTCTGTCTAGTAGTTTCTCTCAGCATTTATAGAGGGCAGGGCTGGCTACTGGCTGGTAGCTCAATGAGAGCCTCTTAAGCACCGATTAAAATGCAGTTTTCCAGAAGCGTAGTTGTTTGGACCTCTTTAGGCAGCCCACAGAGCTGGGTATGCCCTGGTTCAAGTGCACGTTCTGCTGTGTTTTGGTGCAGGTTGCCCGGCCTCCGTTAGGCTGAGCTGCTCAAGGACTGAGCTCCATCTTTTTCCACCTCCTGGCAGAGCCCCAGGGTTGGTAGGCACTCGAGAAGGTTTGGGGGAATCTTGGCGGCTCCCTCCTCCGATCCCTTGTTCCCCAGCAAGACAGCCCAGAGGCACTCCCGAGAGATCCCTGGCACGCTCACCTTTCAAACCTCCACAGTTCGCTCTCGCTGGGCTGCGTTTCCATGGACCCGTCTTGCCTTCGTTTGGTGCCCTGGCTGATTCCTCTCACAAAGTGTTCCCACAGGTGGAAGACTTTCCTGAGCTCACACATTTGGAAATTTCAGAACGTTAGAATCCAGCCACATAGGATTTCCACCACAAATCCACAGATTCTAACATTGTTCTCCTCTCTGCTCCTCTTACCTTAGCTTCTAGGTGAGACCAAGCATGCTTCTCATTTTTCCTATCCCATGAGCATCCAATCATCCAGGCCACGGTGAGTTAGAAAGGGGTCTCTGTGCGCAGCCTGACACTCTGGGAATAACCTTTTTACATTCCTGCAGCCGCTCCAGCTTAACATGGGGTCATCTCTTCCAGAAAGGTTTCCAACTCACCTACCCCCCCGCCCCCCCAGTGCTCACCCTTCCCGAAGACTCCTCCTCTTCCCCCTTGGACCCCTGCTCCCAGTAGGTTGGGATTTGCACACGGCCTGCCGCCACAGTGGGGACTCAGTGGGAGCTGAGCACAGGTTGCCTTTTAGGATGTTCGTGTGTTCAACATGTGCAGAACTTCTCCGAGAGTTATTTTTGGTTGTTGCTGTCAGGAGGCTCTTGAGCCAAGGATGAATTCATGCTGGTACATCAAATAGCATATTGCATTTCAGAAATTGGCCTTAGCCATGGGAAATCAAGTAAGCCAGATGCCTAATTAGTCCATTATTTACCATGGTGGAGAGAGCTGAATTCTGATGAAAGGGACCAGACTAATCACTGCTTCCAGCAAGAACAGATCTGTTTCACCTTCCATCAAGAAACTGCCCCCGTCGTCCCAAAGAACTAATGCCCACCTCCCAATCCTGGTCCTGCTCCCAGGGGTCCGGCTGTGAGAAATATTACCAGGCTGGATACAGCCTGACCTTCCGGCCACCGAGCCTTGATGCTCTCTCACTCGGCAAGTCATTCCAGGCTCCTATTTCTTGCCTTTACTACAAGGCTAATAAAGTGTACACCTGAAAGAATAACTTCCCTATGGCTTTCAAAAGAAAAAAAAATCATTTGTGTTTCCATTCAGCAAGCATTTCTGAGCCCAGCCCCTGTATACTGGAATACACAGGCAAATAAGAAATAGTTCTTCCTGGAGTTCCCGTTGCGGCACAGTGGAAACAAATCCGACTAGGAACCATGAAGTTGTGGGTTCAATCCCTGGCCTTGCTCAGTGGGTTAAGGCATTGCCGTGAGCTGTGGTGTAGGTCGCAGACACGACTCGGGTTTGGCGTTGCTGTGGCTGTGGTGTAGGCCGGCAGCCGTAGCACCAATTAGACCCCTAGCCTGGGAACTTCCATATGCTGCAGGTGCGGCCCTAAAAAGACAGAAAGAAAAAAAAAAAGAAATAGTTTTTCCTCTCAAGGAGTCGATAGTCCAGAGTAGAGCAGTGGTTTTCAAGTTTTCTTTAGGAAAATGGCAGGAGTCCCCTCACATGGGCTCCTCTCCATTTTAATCAGAGTGGAATACTCTTGTGGCCCAGAGCTCAGGCTCAGGTCCGTGTTTAATACTCATTTCAACATTCAATGGCTTTGCTGCTTGGATGGATCCCTTCACCCTTCTAAGTTTCAGTTTCCATGTTTGTAGGAGGTTGGCATGAGGATTTGCGGAAGGGATTCATGGGACTTGCTCAAGGGCACTGTGACAGGCACATTTATTCTCAAGCGATATTAACTATAATTAGTATTTAAAAAGTATTTGAATAAAGGATTCTCTGGCCATAGAAAGTCTGCAGATCCCTGGTCTAGCATTCCAGACCCAGTAAAGCAGTGACCACATGACAGGGTGCTAAGTGTTAGGATAGAAAAGGGATCTGGGTTCCATGTGGGAAAATCAGCTTATCCCAACTGGACTTGGGTCAAGCAAGCTTTGCTGGAGAAGGCGACGTCTGAGATGAGTTTTGAAGGAGTTGTTTAGACAGAGGTCAGAGGAAGCATCAGAGGCAGAGGGAGCAGTGCGCGTGAGTGAGGACCGGTGCGTATACGGAGGGGATTCCAAGGAGAGTGGTGTGCTGATCTGGTGGGGAGTACAAGGGGGAGAGGCTGGAAGTAGGCAGAGGCCAGTCATAAGGAGCCCTGTGGGCTGCCCCAGGAAGCCTGGACCTGATCCTGAAAGCTGTGGGAGCTTTCCCGCAGGGAGCAGGGAAGACATGAAATTCAAAAGTGAGAGAGAAAAATGCTGCTATGACCTTCTGGGGTTTAAAATATATTGTTGTGTTTGTAGCTTTGAGCCAGCAACCGCATTACTAAAACCCTAGACCAAAATAATCTGAAGTGTGAATAAGGATTTACGCCAAAAAAAATAGTCTGCGGAATCATTATTTATAAATAGTGAAAAACCAAGAAAAATCTAAATGCCTAACCGTGGGAAACTGATGAGGTAAATCACAATACGTTCATGTAATAGATGGTTGTGAGGAGTTTATAATATTGTGAAAATCCTTACGCTATAATTTTAAGTGAAAAAAAGCAAAAGACAAAGTTGCATATGTATTATATGTTAAGACATGTATAACAACCAGATTCAAAACGTACACAAAAAGAATAGATGTAAACTAGATGTTAGCAGTGGTATTTCTAGGTATTAGGGTTGTTTTTGTCCCCCCCCCCAGCCGCTTTTTTATATTTCCCAATAATTTTCCATAAGTGTAGGCTAACTTTAAAATTGGGGGGGGCGGGAATATTGGAAGGAGGAGGGGAACTTCCTACCCAGATATGAAGAGGGACTTTATTTTATAAAATAGAATCAAGCTCATCAATTGCTTGGTTCTGGGCCAATCCCTTTGCTATGGTAAGAGCCTCATGAGGCTGGCTCAGCCCACATTAGAAAAAGAAGCTGGGGAGTTCCCATCGTGGCTCAGTGGTTAACGAATCCAACTAGGAACCATGAGGTGGCGGGGTCGATCCCTGGCCTCACTCAGTGGGTTAAGGATCTGGCATTGCCGTGAGCTGTGGTGAAGGTCTCAGACGCGGCTTGGATCCCGCATTGCTGTGGCTGTGGCGTAGACCGGTGGCTACAGCTCTGATTCAACCCCTAGCCTGGGAACCTCCATATACCACTGGAGCCACTGTAGAAAAGGCAAAAGACAAAAAAAAAAAGAAAAGAAAAGAAAAAGAAGCTGGGATCAGTCAATATCATCTATGCATCCATCCCCTTAATAAGCCATCCTTCCATCTTTCCATCCATTTGTACCTCTACTCTGTTGAAAACGCCTGTCTCACAGGTACCTAACATCTTGGGAAGTGCACCAACTCTGTGCCCTCTTTGTAAGCCTAACAAGGACTCCCACCTGCCTTTCCCCCAGGCAGACCTCAGAGTGTGCCCTTTATTCCTCCTTTGGCCCATTCTCGATCTGCTAAGTCTTTGGCCTTCCAGCACTGCCCCGTCAGCCAGAAGGACTGGAGGCAGACCTGTCACTCCCCCAGGGATGAAGAGCGAGGGCTCTACAGTCAGACACTGCCTCCCGCCTTCATTCCTGCCACCTCACCTCTCTGAGCCTCTGTGGCTTGATCTGTGAAAAGGAGATGTGACATGCCCTGTAGGTGTGGCCAGTGAGAGGCCATTTCTGTCAAATGGCCATCTCTTCATACAGGGTGAAAGAAAACACAGCATAGAAAGCACTTAACACTTAGTGTGGTGTTTCCTGAGGCTGATAAATTGTAAGCACGCAATAAATTTTAGCATTTATGCTTACTACAAGGTCAAATCTAGTAATACGCAAAGCTGATGTTCCCATTTAATTTTACAAAGGCATCTTCAGAACATTATCACTATTTGTAAATTATAGCATCGGAGTTCCCACTATGGTGCAGTGGGTTAAGAATCTGACTGCAGTGGCTCAGGTCACTGCGGAGGCAACGGGTTTGATCCCCAGCTCAGTGCAGTGAGTTAAAGGATCTGGCATTGCTGCAGCTGTGGTGTAGGTTTCAGTCCCTGGCCCGGGAACTTCCATATGCCATGGGTGTGGCCATAAAAAATATATAAATAAATTATAGTATTAAAAAATAACTATAGCTCTGGTTATTGCAATAGCATGGCAAGTAGGTCTTAAAAGATATACTGGGAGCAGGTCTAGTCTTTATCTCAGCTTCTGTGATTACTGCTCAACCTCCATCTGGACTCAGGCTTTATGCAGCCTGAGCTGAGCTAATAATCCTTAACTGGTGACTGTCAACTCAGTTCCAGGCATGGAGACTTCATCACTTAAGGCTTCCTATGTTTGTCTGTTCCGGTCCATTCTGAATGGACTTTGTGGTTTAGCCTCTGGAGAGCAAGTGGATTCCATCATCCCTAGCGTTTGGGTACCTGTGCACAGGTGTGTAGGGACAACTCACTCTGATCCTTAAGGGCTGACACCAGCAAGGATGGTTCTGAAATGAATACCAGTGAATGTGATCTTCCAGAACCCTCAGGTGATTCTAGACCCCAGGTGTGGCATGGGCGGGCTGCACTAGCGCTGAAGGAGAGCAAGCTGGAAGGCAGAGTTTGCAGGTTGATTGGCAGTTAAGGCCACTTGACAGAAATGGCCTCTCACTAGCCACACCTACAGGGCATGTCAAGGCCAAAGCTCCTCTTTAAACTCTTGGCACTACCAGTGCACACTCAGCCATCAAAAAGGTTGACTTACTTAGGCTCCCAATTACAAGATAACAATTTCTCTCTTGTTAGGATCTACTCTAGGCTGTGACCTTGAAAAATCCTCCAATTGCTAAGGCATGTTCTTGAATAGACATCTCTATTATGAGACTGGACCTTCTTGGGTGGGTGGGACAAATGAAAGCAGCTGTATAGGATCCTGGGTGGGTGGTGGGGGTGAGGAAATGTTGCTGAAGCTTGGCCTCCATTTGCTGGTGCCAAAACACAGAGACAGAGTTTGGGGTGAAGTAGAAAAGAATAGCTTTTTTGCTTTGCCAGGCACAGCAGGCTAGTGCCCTCAAAACTGTGTGTCCCCCTGGAGGGGGCAGTAAGGAGCCTTAGTGTTCAAGGAGCAGGGCCTGATCAGCTCGTGCATGTTCCTCTGATTGTTGGGAGTCCCAGCATCATCAACCTTCTGGTTCCAACAGACCTGGGGTCTCTGTGCTTGTGGGCAGCATAAGGTTAACCTCTTCCTCCTCGTGGGGGCTGCTGCACCTGCAGAACAGCTCAAAGGACATGGCTCAGAATATTCTCCCTAGACCTTGAGGAAGACCTGAAGGTCCTTGACTTTGCTGAATGGCTATTATTTTGTCTTGCTTGACTGTTTTCCTTTCTCTCTGCATTTTCCCACTCCTCTAAGTTTATTTTTGGACTGAAAGTTTTCTATAGACAAAAGGCAGGCAGAGGACCTGGGTAGGGGTCTATTCTGGGAAGGGTGCCTAGGGTCCTGCTCAGTTACAGAAATGAAGAGGCACTGATATTTTTCAAGCCTCTGCTAAGGGCTAGGCATTGTCATCAGATCCATCTACGAGCTGTGGGAAATGCTTGTCACTGTCCCCATTTCTCAGCTGAGGAAACGAAGGCTCAGAGTGAATGACCCCCCCACCCCTACCACTGGCGCTTGTGTTCACCACTCCACAGCACGCTGCTGGCTCTATGTGCTTGCTTTTCTCTACTCCGCTGAGAACTCCTTGAGGGATCAATATGTCTCTGTCACCTCTGCGCTCTCTTGCCCAGAGCATATAGTGCTTCGCACATCAATAAAACGTCAGCTAAAACAAGGAACAAAGGAAAAGCAGTTAGACCCTGCAAGGTCCCACAGCTGGTGGGAGCAGAGCTGGAAGGGCCGTCAGATCTGCCTGATCCCAGGGTTCCTTTCCCGGGTGCAGGTAAGATGAGTGCTCCCTGGGGCAGAGCAGCCCACAAGACCTTGACATTTCTCAGGGGTCTCCTCTTTTATCTCGAAAAGACTCAAAAATGGCCACCCTAGAGAAGACGGCTTCTGGTGATTCGGCTTTTTCTTGAGAGTGATGGCACCCTGAATAGCCCATGTTCGGAGTTACTCCATCATCTTCAGGCTCAACTGACATTATACCTGGATATGCCAGGTGTATTCCATTACTTTGGGCACCCCGCCCCTCCCCCACTGCTGTAGGGACCCCTTGGTTTGAGACGTTCAGGATGGCATCCTGCATTGACCCTACCGGGCAGATTAGGAGCTGGAGTCTTGAGTGGGGCTAGCTGAGACCAGTGCAGACAAGAGGCCTGCACCTCAGGATGTCTCTTCTTTATCACAGACTGTGGGTCTCACCCGAGGATGCACACATCCCTACTTTCTCCTGACTCGGGCACTTTGACATTGAACTAGTAACTTAGTTGTGACCTTCTGAGGTCTCAGAGGTTACCTTATGAAGCCAGAGAGCTTCAGAGCTGGAAAACCGGAAAAGAGGCTCCAAACTAACCTTTCATAGAAAGAGACCTTGGCGACGGAGCATTTAAGCCCAGGGCCGGGAGCTGGCCTTCCTCAGGTCCCGCAGTGGGACAGTACAGTAGAGCTGAGACTCAGACCCAGGCCCCACAGCATCAGTGACGTCCAGAGCACGTCACTTAGGTCCTGGGGATGAAGCACTGGAACATGGGTCTTGTTATGACTATTTTTACTGTTTCGTCACAGAGATGGAGGGTTTTCCGAGCAAGATCACATGTACGCATTCATTTGACCTTGATTGAAATGTTGTAAGATAGGGATCATTGGTTTGGTTTGGTTTGGTTTGGTTTGGTTTTGCAAGTAGGGAAACTAAGGCCTATAGTTATTAAGTAACATTCCCAAGAAACAGGGTCAAGGTTCAGTCTTTGTTCTTCCGACTCTGAGTGTCCCCTGGTCCAGGGCTGAACACACAGATGGTTGAATCAAAAAAAGGGAGGGCTGGAGTTCCCGTTGCGGCTCGTTGGGTTAAGGATGTAGTCTCCATGAGGATGCAGGTTCTATCTGTTCAGAGGGTTAAGGATCTGTCACTACTGTGGCCATGGCCTAGGCCTGCAGTTGTGGCTTCCGATTCAGCCCCTAGCCTGGAGATATCCGGATGTCCATATGCCGCATATGTGGCCCTTAAAAAAAAGAAGAAGAAGGAAAAAACAAAACAAAAAACAAGAAGGGAGCCCAAGAGAAGCAGAACATCACTATTTTCTTTCCCTATTTTTCCCCTTTAAAAAGCACTCAAGGGAGTTCCCGTCGTGGCGCAGTCGTTAACGAATCCGACTAGGAACCATGAGGTTGCGGGTTCGGTCCCTGCCCTTGCTCAGTGGGTTAACAATCCGATCCGGCGTTACTGTGAGCTGTGGTGTAGGTTGCAGATGCGGCTCGGATCCCGCGTTGCTGTAGCTCTGGCGTGGGCCGGTGGCTACAGCTCCGATTCGACCCCTAGCCTGGGAACCTCCATATGCCGCGGGAGCGGCCCAAGAAATAGCAACAACAACAACAACAACAAAAAAGCACTCAAATGCAGGGTCGCCTCCCAGACCACCCAGCCTTTCCCAAATGCCTCCAAGGGAGATAAGGGTGGGGCAGAGCAAAAGGTGGGAGAAGCAGAGGGAACTCAGAGTTCAAGCTGTGGTCAGGCCAACTCAAGGCTGAAAGAGCAGGAGCGGCAGACTCCAGGCCAGAGCAAGTCCAATCCTGAGGGGGAAGGGGCCCACGGGGGCTGGGAGGGAAGGCAGAGAAAGGGCAGAAAGAGTCTCCAGGGGCATCCAGTGCGAGAGATGGTGGTTAAAACAAGAGATGTCACATGAGCAAATGCACGTAGGAAGAGGACAGAAGGAATGAGGTGGGTCTGGCTGGGGTACAGTGTCCCTTTGCGGAGGCATGGATTTTTTTTTTTTTTTTTTTTAAGTCATCAGATTCTAAAAGGCCTCAAAAGACAGGCTGAGACATTTGAGTTTCATCACTTGGGCCAAAGGGAACTACTGGAGATCTGTGGGCAGGGAGAGGGCAGAATGACAAGCATTAGCTCTGATTATGCAACCAGCACCAGCGTTCAGACCTCCAAATGGTGACCCCTTTAATCTGACAGTCTGCTTTGGTATAATTTGTTAAAAATGACAAAATGTCTCATTTTGCTGCAGTTCATTTTGACCTTTCTTAATATTAGAAAGTTAATTTCAAAAGGGAAATAAATGTATTAGTGTTGTCACCATCATAAAAAGATGAATTTTGTACTGTCAAGTGATTTCTTTGAATGAATCCATCATGCATCCAACGTTTGCTTTCCAACCCCCAGAACCTTCCCAGCTCCCTCCTCTCCCTCCCTCCCTGCCTCTGTCCTTTCCTTTTTTCTTTGCTCCCTTCTTTCTTCCATCTCTCACTCCATCTGCTGGCACATCTACTGTGATGGCTTCTGGGGAAACAGAGAGAAAAGCACAGTCCCTGTTCTAACGCAGGACACACCCTAGTGGGGAAAACAGAAAAAGAAACCAGCCACTGCAGGTGTGTTTGGATCCCATTGTAGCTCAGCGGTGACGAACCCAACTAGTATCCATGAGGCTGTGGGTTCCATCCCTGACCCCACTCAGTGGGTTAAAGATCTGGGGTTGCTCTGGCTGTGGTGTAGGCTGGCAGTTGTAGCTCTGATTCAACCCCTAGCTTGGGGACTTAACATTTGCTGCATGTGCAGCCCTAAAAAAAATGAATGAATGAATGAATGAGTTAATTAAATGCCAGGGGAGGAAAGAGCCTGAAGCCAGGGGAGCTTAGGGAGGGGGTTGTCCATTCTGCAGAGGGAACTCCTATTAAATTAGGAAACTGTGCCCTGTAGTGGGATTTGGGTGGATCCTATGAATAGGAAAAAAGACAGCAGGTAGGATTCTGAAGGGTTGGGTTCTCGTTCCATCTCCGAAATATTGTGATTACTTGGTATTGAACGCCCAGACTGTGTTAAGGATTCCTCATACATTATTTCACTTAACCTTCGCAGCTTTATTAAAAGGCTTCTATTGTTCCCATCTTCTCAGAAGAGGAAAGTGAGGCTCAGAGAGATGAAGTAATTTGGCCCACCTGGATTGTAAATATTGCACACGGACTTGACCTCAAACTCAAGGTGGCTCATGATGTACTGTTGTGTACTCTTCTGGTTTCATTATATCCAGTTATGCTCACTAGTTGTGTGACCTTGGAAAACCCAGTTCTCTCCTCTTTCAGGGTCTCAGTTCCCCATCAGTTCAATACAGAGGTTGGGCCAGCTCTGACCTCCTCTGGTTGTAGAGAAAGTCTGGGGTTGGAGAGCATGCTGTCTCCCAGTGCCTCCCAAACCTTAAAGGTACAGGAAACTCCTGAGTATCTCATTAAAATTCAAGTTCTGATGGGTAGGTCTGGAGTGTGATCTGCAAATCTGCCTGTCTGACAAGTTCCCAGATGATCTGACGTTGTAGTCCCTGGACCCCATTTTGAGTAGCAGGGGCTTAACATGTGGCAGGAACAAACTTTTGGGTACCAGGTGGACCCACTGAGAACGTGGGTTTAAGATTGCTGGAAGGAAAGCAAGCAATAACAGCAATCTTACTCAGATCTGGTCGGCGAATGGAGCTCTGGGTTCATTTCATTACCTGGGATTTTCACTATCTTGGGTTTTAAACCAGTGATTCTCTTAAGAGATTAAAAGGAAGAAAATTGAACTTTTAAGGTCTCAAGGAAATTTTTTCTACCATAATCACATCTGTTTTAATTCAAGGTACAGTCTGATGTTTTCCCCGTAGCTCAGATTTCTATCTCAGATGAGTACAGCAGCAGTTCTCCCATGGGAGGGGGACTCTCTCTCTTCCCTCCTCCCCACATCTTGGGGTGGGGGGGTGCATCTTCTTTCCCAAGATGCACCAGTACGCTCACAACTTCCTAAAGTTAATTTCCTAAAGCCCTTCAGGGATCCCCATTACCTACTGGGTGAAGACCCTCCAGCCCGGGTTTCAAAGATTTAGACTCATTTCCCTCTGCTCCCTTGCATGAAACTTGTAGTCTTATCCTAACTACCTGTTCCTCTTCTCCCCAAAAGACAAGTGGCTCTCCCATATTCACACTGCTACCCTTCTACCTCCATCCCAATCCCCGCACCTTCATCCCCGAACACACTCTCCCCTCTAACTGGGCTATTACCCCTCCTCTCTCATTGTCCAACCCTCAAAAGTCTACACAGCCTTCAGGCTTGTCTCCATGCCACCAATTCCAAGAAGCCTTCTGTCCTTGGCACAGCTGTAATGATTATTTACCTGGATCCGTAAACTTTTTTGCATCATGGAATTCTGAGAACTGTGCTAGGTAAACCTCACCCCCATCTTACATGTGAATGAAAAGAAACATGGGGATTTCACCCTAGATCTGTCGGACTCTGGCTGCTTTCTCTCCCTCTTTCATCCTCCTTTGCTCTCCCCAGCATCTTACTGGTACATTTTTATGGGTGTCAACACATACTCCTTCAGTTTAGAGCTACTGTTCTTTCTGCTGAGAGTTTTGTTGGGTAAAGAGGTTGAAGGGACTGAATGGCCCGAAAGACTGCTCACTGTTAGAAGCAGGTGATGCCAGGGCGATGCAAGCTGGGGAACAGGGATATATTTGTCCACCTCTTCTCAATGACAAACACACAATTGGGCCTGTACCGTGTGCAGGGCCCTTTCCCTAGATTATCCTGAGTCTCAAGATTACCTTCTTTGGGCTACATTTTGATGGATTTCTATGATTATCCTCAATACCACTGGGTCCCATTCACGCCAGTTGAGACTAATGAGTTAGAGGCAATCAAATCATAGACTGTTGGAGCCAGAAGGAAAATGAGAGATTCTCATTCAGCCTCTTCATTTTACAAATGAGAAAACTGATGCCAGAAGGAAAATGACTTCCTCAAGGTCACACGGTGATTTAGTGGCATAGATTCATGTGGCATTTATTGCATCTTTTTCCTTAGCCTCTTCCATTTCAGAGTGAGTGCTTCTGGGTGAACGTGTGTTTTAGTTAATGCCAACAGTCCTTCATGTGGCAGAAGTACAAGAAAGAGACTAGGGCCTTTTGATTCATCATTGTCTCTCTGCCCACAGACTGGGTTTACCCTGCAAGTTGCTTTTCATCACAGGGTGACCTTGGAAATCCAGACCTTTGACACCTCGTTTTGCCTCCTGGGGCTTATACTTTTCAACTCTCTCTAATTATTTCTTATGTGTTTAGAACTAAAAAGGCTCACAAACACAGCCATTACCCTCTTGGCCTGAATTCGTAATTATTGCACAACTAAAGACAGCTTTGAGCATTAGACAAAGAACACATTTCTGCAAGAAACTGGGTTGTCTTAGTCAGCTTTTGCTATGGTAACAAATGACCCCAATAGCTCAATAACCTAACAGGAAACATTTCTTTCTCACTCATGTTCAGGAGGGCTACGAGCGGGTCAGCTACTGCTCTGCTCACGTTGTTGTCTAGGTCCAAGTTGACAGTGCTTGTCTCCTACCTGGGATCGGGTCTTTTTTTTTTTGGTTATGGGTCAGGAATGGCATCCTGTTTGAAGCTTCCACACACGAGTGGCAAATATTGTGGCTGTTTGCTTTCCATTGGCCAAAGCCCATCCCAAGGCCAAGGCTAAAGCAGTGAGGTGGGGACATACACACGCCTGTTGGATTCTTGGGCGAACAAAATGGCAAAACAAGATCCCTTATAACAGGGGAGAAAGAAGAGTCGGGAACAGTGATCTGATCCACCAAACTGTCTTATTTCTGACAATCAGAATATGACTTCAGGGAACTCACTTGCCCTCTTTGGACCCTAGCTTCTCTTCTTTAAAATGAGCAAGTTGGGTGAGAGAAGCAAACATAATAGAAAGAATCAGATATATCTGAGTTCAAGTTCCAGTTGCACCTCAGACTAGCTGTGGATCTTAGGTTGGTTACTTAACCTCTCTCTGTTTTCTCATCTGTTTCTGCTAAAATTCAAACCCAAAGTTTGAAAAAAAGAGAGAAAAAAACAAAACCCAGAATGACTTCAACCTCTTAATGTTTCTCATAAACGCTTTTTTTTTTTTTTAACCTTGGAAATATCTTTTAGGAATATTGTCTCCTGAGAGAAAACTTTTTTTAAAGATATATTTCTTTTAGGTTCTATGAATTTAAGAAAAATTGAATTCAACACCTATTTGTTTATTCATTCATTTATTTGCTTTGTTAGGCCGCACCCGTGGCATATGGAGGTTCCCAGTCTAGGGGTCGAATCCGAGCTACAGCTGCCGGCCTGCGCCACAGCCACAGCAACATAACATCCAAGCCGTGTCTGCCACCCACACCACAGCTCACAGCAATGCCGGATCCTTAACCCACTGAGCGAGGCCAGGGATCGAACCTGCAACCTCATGGTTCCTAGTCAGATTCGTTAACCACTGAGCCAAGATGGGAACTCCCTCGATACCTTTTTAAATAGAAATATTTATAGCACGTTGTGGTTTTGTAAAAGGATTTTATATTTTTTTAATTTTTTTTTTTTTTTGTCTTTTTGCCATTTCTTGGGCCGCTCCCACAGCATGTGGAGGTTCCCAGGCTAGGGGTCGAATCGGAGCTGTAGCTGCCAGCCTACGCCAGAGCCACAGCAACGCGGGATCCGAGCCGCGTCTGCAACCTACACCACAGCTCACGGCAATGCCGGATCCTTAACCCACTGAGCAAGGGCAGGGATCGAACCCGCAACTTCATGGTTCCTAGTCGGATTCGTTAACCACTGCGCCATGACGGGAACTCCGAATTTTATATTTTTTAAAAAGGATTTATTATTTTTTATAAAAGGATGTGTTATTTATTTATTCTACCAATTCTCTTTTAATTTCTCTGTACCTGCGGGAGGTTGTTCATGGTCATTGCTTCTGGACTGTAGGATTTCAAGTGACTTGTCACCGTCAGTCTGAGGCAGTGTCCAGGCTTTGGCTCTAAGCTTCCATCGGGACAGCCAGGATCCCGCACCCGCCAGCTCCCTTCTTCAGGAAGCTTTCTCTGCCATTCCCAGGGCTTAGGTTTCCTTTCCCGGCTCTCTCATAAGCCTTGTGCCGCTCTCACCACAGCCACCGTCACTCTGCACGGAAGTATTTGATTTCTGCCTGTGTCTTCCATGAGAGCAAGCTCTTCCTGATGCAGGAACTAGGGCTAATTTCTCTCTCTTTGATCACAGCACTCAGAACAGAATCTGACACATAGTAGGTGCTCAAGGAAATAGTTTTCAACAAATTAACAAATGCGGTTCTGTTTCATCCAAGCAAGCTGTTGATTCCCACAAAGCCGGGAACCCTAGCCTAGCAGCAACAGGCCGGCCAACCCCTGGCAGTGGGTGGAGCCAGCAACCACCCCTCCAGCCCCCGTGGTGGGTGGAGGCAGCGGCTACCCCTCCAGCCCTGGGCAGCGGGTGGAGCCAATGGCCACCCCTCCAACCCCGGGCAGAGGGTGGGGTCAGTGGCCTTTTCTCAACTCTGCATTGCAGGTTTTTCTCTGTGGCTTCCCTCCCTCCCTCCTTCTCTACCTCGAGGGGCCCCAAGAGCTCCCTGTCTCTGAGCCTAGCTGTTTGTTTTTCTTTTCCCCCTTGTGGAATGTTGCAGCCCTTAAACATTGAAAAGAAAGGGATTGATTTTTTTATCTTGAGTTTTCGTTTGTTTCTTTCTGACTAGGGAGTTAAAAAAAAAAAACCAAAATCTGATTTCCTTCACGCCAAAAGAGAAAATCTTTCTTATACAGACAGAGAGGCCCACAAAATGCTCTTCTACAGCCTGGCTTAGTGGTTGTGGAGGGAAGGGGAAAACGGAGCGGGCATTTGCTGTGAGAGTCTCTAAAATGGAGCCGGGAGGCCACGTCCCAGCTTAGACGGGACCTGACCCTTTGACTACTTACTGTCTTGCATCCAGAACATCTGCCCGAAACTCAAGATACTATCGGACCTTTACCCTAAGATAACTTGTGAATCTTTAAAGACAAATAATTCCTGTCTTGTGTCAGAATCAATCATGCTTCTCACCAGGAAGTTTTAACATCCTCTTGGAGTTTGGTCTTTACAAACCCCTGACTCTTTCTCTTCCCCTAACATTCTTTTGGTTTTACCAGAATCTGTGTCTCCCTACTGCAATTCTGAAGACTCCAAATAAAGCTCTCTGTTCTCTGCAGCCTCCATACTAATTGTGGGCCCACGGGGTCAAGGGCCTGGGATTTGCGGTCAGTCAGGTTGGCTGTAAATCCTTTCTCTCACTCAGCTGTGTGACCTTGGGCAAGAGAGGCACCCTCTCTGAAATTTTCTTTATCGTTAAAATGAGGATACGATCTAAAGCTCTGGCTTAGGTGACAATTAAATGAGATAATGCATGTAAGACACAACACCCTGCCTGACAGTCCCATTAAATGATGAAGGTTGCTGGGCTATAAACACTACAGACATAACACTCGCCAGGGCCAGGCACTGTTTTCAGAAGCACTTATTTGCATTTCCTCTAGTAGTTCTCACCACTGCAAAGATAGGGATTATTATTACCCCATCCTATGGACGAGGGAACGAATGAAGCTAATTCTCTGCAGTAATTCACGCGGTCCTACCCACAGTCCTGGCCCCTGGGAGTGCGAGCAGAGTGTGCACTCCTGGTGCCTACCGCTCTCCACCCGGGACTGCAGGGGGCGGGGGGCGGTGAGATGGCCATTGGCTGAGGCCAGGACCCTCCCCAACAACCCTCTCCCAGGCTCCCGGCTTTCTCTTGCTCTCTGTGCCCCCTGCCCTGAAAGTCAGGTCACCTGATACAAGAATCCTTTCTCTCCCAGCCTTCGCTGAAGCCAAGAACCGTGGGCCTCTGTCGGGGGAGGCTTGGTTTGCTTCTAACCACTTGTCAGGCTGCCAGAGGTCTGGGCGGCCTGTCCATTTGTCACACGCAGCTCTCAGGGCAGCTGACAGAGCCAGACAGCTTGGCAATGGCTTTAGCTGTGAACAGAATCTCAATGAGGCTTTCGCCCAACCTGTAGTGGGTGTTTGTGACCCGGAACCCTGCCCTGGCAGTGGGGGGAGTTGGCAGAGTGAATATCGCTGGCTCAGGGCCCTGCCCTCTGCTAGGGGGTGATTTCTAGTCCTTGGCCATGGGGAGAGCCGTTCAGTGGCACTCGATGCCCACTGTTTCCCAGATTGTATGTGAGCTGTGTGTGTGTCTGCGTGTGTGTGTGGGGGGAATAATACCTTATTCCTTTGCAGCTGGTTCCTGGGGCAGAGAAGTGTCCAGCAGACAGGAAGTATGGAAACAGGAGGGCAGAGTAAGGAGGAGGATAACAAGGAATGAAAGTCTGAGGGCAGCGAGGGCACCTTGGAAGATAAAAGGCAATATATCGACTCTCTTAGACAACGTAATCTGACGCTTTTCCACCTAAACATGTGTAGTGACTGAAGGCAGGAGTTCTGAAAGTTTTGAGGTGGGAGGACAAAGCAGCCCCTTACAAAATTTATTTAAACATCGTCTTTTATCTTCAAAATGCATACAACCTAAATATACAATATACCTCAATATACAGCGTAAACTCCAAATAGGTTTCCTTCGAGCATGTCTTCATTCTCACCTTCAGGGCTGCACCCCAACCCTGCTTCCCATTGCCCCTACCATCCTCGCAGCGGTTCTGTGGGATGCGTAGAGGTCATGCCCAGAAATGCATCCTAACCAATGGCCTCACTGTGGGCTGGAAGGATTCTGTGTCAGGCACTGAGCGTTGAGGATGCTGAACCCAGTTAGACCAGCCTCCATCCTCAGGCAGCTCAAGGTATAAAGGGAGAGGGAGACACCGTATCAGGTTATTCTGGGGCAGCACAGACAGGCTGAAGCAGCAGCAGCTTCCACCTGTAGGCACGTGGTTTATGCCAGGCATTTGCGTGTTATCTCTAACCACAGCCCCATCCTGGGACAGATGTTATCAGGCTTATTGCAGAGATGAGGAAGCCAGGGCCAACAACGGATAGTGGGGGGACAGGATTTAAACCCAGGTCTCTTTCATTTCAAAGCTTGGGTTCTTTCTGCTCTATGGACTCCTGTAATAAAGAAGAGGATGTGGAGTTCCCTGGTGGCCTAGGGTTACTGCTGTGGCTGGAATTCAATCCATGGCTTGGGAACTTCTGCATGCTATGGGCATGGCCAAAAAAAAATTAAAAAATAAAAATAAAGGAAGAGGGGGATCTAGGAGGACAGAAAATAAACCCGGCCTGGGAGGGTGGTCAGGAAAGGCTTCGTGAAGGAAGCAATGCTAATATGGAAACTTTGAGGATAACAGGAGCTGGCCAGGCATCCACAAGCAGGGGAAAGAGGTTTTAGGGATGGAGGGATCAGGTGGTAAAAACAGAGTGGTGCAAATGGCACGACTTTCTTGGGAGTCAAAGAGGGTGCTAGAACTAGAGTGAAGAAAGCTATGGAAAAGTGATGATGTAATAAGGACAGAGAAATGGGTAGGGCCAGATGGTGAAGGCGTTTCATAGTTGAACATTATCCTAAGTCTTTGGGGAAGCAACGCGGGTGTATTAAGTGGAGGAGTGATGCGGTCAGACTCGTGCTTCAATAAGTTATCTGCAGCCGTGGCAGAGGATGAATTGAAGGAGAGATGGGAGGCTCTCTCAGCATCCGTCCATCCATCTCCATTTGTCTCCATCATTTAGTCAGGTCTTGGGCTTCTCTGTCTTGTCTTTGTTTGCCTGTTATTTGCCTCGTTATCCGTCTCTACCTCTTCTGACCTGTCTTATTCATCTGGTCCCTTAGCCTCCCTACATAACCATCGACAAGATGCTTTCCCCCTCCAAGACCAGGTTCCCTGCACAATAAAATGAGGATTATAATGTCAGCTGCAGAAGGTTAGATTAGGGATTAGATGTGAGATCTTTTTGTCTATTACAAAGTACCGCACAAATGCGAAGGATTATTGTTATCTAGCTGCTACTCTCTCAGAGGCTATGCCTTGTTTTGTTTTGAGCAAATACTCATTAAGTAGCTAGTCTAGGGTAGGTATCTGGCTTTATAGCTGGTAAAGAGAGGGACTTTATAATGCATCAGAAAAATACCAGTCTTCTAGAGGGCTGGAGGATAGGACACGAATACACACAAAAAACTAGGATAGATAATATAACCTATTTTATGTTTCTAACTCACTGCCTATCTGTCAGGTTGTCTGTCCACCTGTTCCCCTGTCCTCCATCCATCCATTTATTCATCCACCCATCCACCCATGATTTAGCCATCCATCTATCCATCCATCCATCCATCCCTCTTTCTCTCTCTCTCTCTGCACTCACAGACAGTTACAGGCTCAGAACCATTCAAATCATATTGACCCTCACTTGCAATTCCCTTCATGCTATGGACCACCTTTCACCAGATAATTTTTGAGCACCATGCCCTTAAAATAAGAAAAACAAACTGTGTAAAGACCAGTTTGGGATGACTTGGAAGGTGCCATTTTTCTTTACAGTTTCAATACTCTCTCCACCCCTTCCCTACTCATGTGGCTCCAGCACTTTCCTGAAAATGTGAGCGATCCCCCACAGATCTGGCATTACTACATGCTAGAAATCAAGAAAGCTAGGCTGAAAGGCCCGAGCAGCCAGTTTCATTGCACTGTACAGTCTCTGTGACGAAGGCAGGACTGCCAGGTAGACCCCAGGCAGTTCCAGACAGCCGCATTTTTTTTAGAAAAAATATTGTAAAGAGTTAGTGGTGACTTTGCCCTCTAAGCCCCTTTTCTCTGAAATATCCTTTAAGAGGCAGTATTCTATAGCAGAGAGCAGGTCCTATTCTGTTGCTTATAAGCCTATGACTTCAAGTTACTCCACCACTCCGGGCCTCAAATGTCAGAATAAAAGATGAGGATAGACCTTCCTATCAGGATTGTTGTAAGGATTTAGTGATATAATGTCCAATGTGAAACGTTTGGCACAAGACCCGACTTCGCATGCTGTCAGTTTTGTGTGACTTGACTGAGTCAGGACTCAGGTTTATTTTTCCGTAGTAATGAAACATATTGTCACTAACCTAAGCACTCTGTTTTCGTGGGTTCGTATGTGGGTATGTGCTTGCGTGTATGAAAGCAGATGTGTTTGTGCAGGTATAGCTGTGTATGGATCTGATTTAAACTTCACTGCACAACCTGCAGCTGCTCAGGTACCAGAACGGTGCCACTCGGTGCAACTTTCTGTGACAGTGGTGGTGCTCCGCCAGCCACACATGGCTTTTAACTCTCACAATGTGGCTAGCACAACGGAGGAACTGAGTTTTTTTAACTAGTTATAATTAATTTAAATGTTAAGTAGTTACAAGTGACCGCTGCATAAGACAATGCAGCTCTAGACTCTGCTCTTGTTTCTAATGGCACCTAAAATAATAATATAATGATATCCATAATAATATTCTAATAATAATAATAAATCATGAACACCTGCTATAGTTTAGGCACTTGGACATGCACTACCTCATTTAACCCACGTCAGCCCTGTGAGGGGAAGGGTCTTCTGTCACTTCCTGTGTGTGACAAGGAAACTGAGTCTTGGAACAATAGAGTGACTCCTTCAATGTCCTGCAGCCAGTTCAGGGTTTGAGCCTAGATCTCCAGCTCCAACGCCCCTCCCTTGTCATGACCTATGCTCCTTATAGCAGGGATTCCTGTCTGCCAATAGCAGCTACATTGCTACTCCCTCAGGGGTGGTGCCTGGGGCAGTGAAACCCTTTCAGTGACCTGTGCTTATGTGTATGAAAGAGACCCACCTGATCTGGCCCTGTCACCTCTCTGGCCTCCTCTCCCGTGACCTTCCGCCTCACTCATTCTGTCTAGATCAGCTTCCTTGCTTTTCAACAATCTCTTAGGTCATGCTTCTGCCTGGGGGTCTTCCTACAGGCACTGACCCCAGTCTGCCTCCAGGCTGTATGTATAGTTAGGAATTGATCACTCTGGCTACAGGGTGGAGAGTGGATTTTGGTGGTGAGAGAGGGAAGGAGGTGTTTTGACTGGAGACAGAGAGGTCAGCTGGGTGGCTGCTGCAATAGTCCAGAACCGCTCTAACCAAGGTCAGAAACCGAGGAGTTCCCTTGTGGCGTGGTGGGTTAAGGATCCAGTGCTGTCACTGTTGTGGCTTGGGTCACTGCTGTGGGGAGAGTTTGATATCTGGCCCAGGAAACTGCCACACTCCATGGGCATGGCCCAAACAACAAACAAATAAACTAACCCCCTGACCCTGCCCAGAGCCTCACAGACTGCTAAGTGTCAGAGCTGGAATGACCTTAGAGATAACGTGGTGCAGGCCTTCTTTGAAGAATGATGAAACTGAGACCGAGTCAAGACGGAGATTTTCCCAAGGTTGGCTGGAGTTGCTGCAGGAGCTCCCATCTCCTGCTATGATCTTTTTCCTGCATCTCAAGACCATCATAAAAACAGAGGTTTTACTATCACCAACCGTTTTACCTCCATTGTAATCCTTCTTTCATTTTTCTGTTTTCTTAAAGGCCACAGAGTCACTTAAAAAGCAGGAATTCAGTTCTCCCTAAACAAATCAGTTTTTACAAAAAGAATGAGCAAATCTTCCCCCAGAAGTCTGTGCATTTCCTCTAGAGAATATAGAAATTCAGAGAAGATGTCTTGGAAGAAGACAGAAAAATCTTATTCCATTTTTTTAGAAACGAAGAGGGGGAAAAAAACCCACAAAAGCCCAAACATAACTTTTCTGATGCCTGATAATATTCTTCTCTCATCTCTCATTTCCCCACAACTATTTTGTCTTAAGGCTCTTGGAGCCTGTGGGAAGCTGCTGTGTGATTTTTATCTCTATGATTAAAGTGTTACACTTTATTGAGTTCTTTACATCAGCAGCAAAATCTGCAATGCAGGGTTTTACATAACACCTCATTTTCTTCTCGCACCATTACTGTTATTAACCTGGTGGCAATAAAAAGAAAATGCAGCTTTGCTTATGATGTACTTTTTATTTTTGTTCCAATAGCAAGAAGGGAAAAAAAGGGCGGGGGGGAGAACACAGAGAGAAAGGGGAAGAATTTTTCTACCGGTTGTTTCCCTTTGGTGTCTGCCCTTCTCTCCCCGTGTTCCACAGCATTTCTCACAGAAGGTCAAGGTTAAAAATCATCTCTGCTCAGGGATTTTTTTTTTTTATTCTCCATCATTAACTCATCCATTTTTTCAATGGACAAGTTGATGCAAGGATTTCCTCAGCATTTGCTACATGCCAGGCATCATGCTAGGTGTTGGAGATACAAAGTTTTTGGGTCTTGACCAGCGCTTGGTCCAGTGGGGGGATAGATACACACAGCAATAATAGTGAAATGGTGTGATGAGGATAATGAAATGGAAGTTTGAGTGAAAACATAAATGAAGGGGGGCATGGCCAACCATACTCAGGTGGGTTAAGGAAGCCTTTATGGAGGAAGAGGTGCTTGTCTTGTGTCCTAGAGAATGGCCAGTGAGAGTAAGGCTTTCTTGGCCAAGCGAACAGCACAACCAAAGCTTTGGACAGCATGGAAGAGCATAGCTGGTCTGGAACCATAGATTTGGCGTGATGAGAGCATAAAAGACCTGTTAGCAGACAGTAGGGAATGAGGTTGGATGGAGGTAAGTCACTGAGGAACTGATATTCATATACAAGAACCATCTTCCATGCCTGCTGTTAATTCACCCTCTGCGTGCCCGCAAGACCAGGTCAGAATGAGAAAATCAAGGCAGAATGACCTTGTGGGAAGAATTTGAACTGTGTGTAGAGGATCTAGATTTTATCTTTGCCTCTGCCACTTCCTAGTCCTATAATCTTGAGCAGAGTAAAATGTAGAAATGGGTATGGTGAGAATGAGGCAGTGATTGTGAACAAGTTTTCTAAGTTGTTGATAGTATTTCATATGGCAAAGGAAAGGGGGAGGGGTGGGGGGGTTGCAAAATTCCAGACAATTCAAAGAGCCAGAGAAGCTACAAGCTCATTCTCTGTGATTTTGGTGATGGTTTTGATGTGGACTTGGATGAAGGAGCCTGCACTGTCCTGGGACTTCCCTTCAGATGGAGAGAACCTTGTCCCATCCTTGCTCACCTCTCGCAACAGCTCCCTCGCTCCTTGCTACCCCTGGATGAGTGAGGAGTCTATCCACAGCTCTCTCTTCTCTTTGGAGGGAATGAGAGCCCGGAGTCAAGTCACAGCTTGAGAAAATCCTTGTCCTCATCCCATCTGCATTGCAGCAGGGGCCCCACCCAGGTGTTTGAGTACATGTATGTGGATTTTTTATTTTTTTAAAACTCCTGTTCTGGTATTATATCCTACCAAAAATGTGCAATAATGCTTGTGTTTAACTGTACGAATAAAAAGTTCCGTTTTTATAGGAAACACATGATTGCATGGGAAACATGCAAACATCAAATAGCTATGTTTAGGAAAAACCAACTTGTTTGTATCAAGATGTCATCATCTAAGACCATAGACCATCTAACAGCATCTCACTCTAACTGGGGACAAGCACCAAGGAAGCAGACCTTCAACTCAAACTTGTAAAATGGTAACTCCCCCAATCTCAGTGAATGGTTTCCCCATCACCCACCTAGCCACCCAAGCTAGAAACCTGGGAATCAGTCCAAAGTTAAGTCCCATAACCAGCACTGTCAGTCCTACCTTATAACAGACCTCATGTCTGTACCCATCTTCTCATCGTCACTACCCTGCTTTAATTCATAGTCTTATCTTCTTTCAAGGAGTTTTCACTTGGACTGTGACAAAAATGTCCTTACCATTCTATGCCTTGGAGCCTTATAACCTCCAATTCTTCCTCATCTCAGCCTCCGGAACAGTCTTTCCAAAAGGCACACATGGTCTTTTTGTACTGCCATAAAACACTGCTCTCGCTCTCTGTTTTCAGGACAAGCCCTGACCCCTTAGTGGCTTACACAGCCTTCAGGAATGGGCCCCTCAACGCCTCTCCAGGCTCTTTCCTCGCCTCACTGCCCCTCCACCCCATGCCCTTCAATTGCGCCAAATACCTATGGTTCCCTGAAGGGGCTGGGTGAGCTTAGGTCTTTGGATTTTTGCCCACACACTTCCCTCTGCCTAGAATGCCTTTCTCTCCGCGGGCGGCTTGCTGAGCACCTTCTGGTCTTTGAACACCTTGCTCAGCCGTCACCTCGTCCACTGCTGCTCCCGACCAGCCAGTGAATCCATGGTTCCTTCAGCTGTGACTTCACCCCACCGTCACACACACCTCCCAGAGCCCTGGAAAGCTTATGTACATTTATTCCTTGTCTGTCTTCTACCACCACACGGTGAAGAGAGAGAACATGGTGGGGGACAGGGAAAGGAGGAGAGAAGGAATGAAGACAGAGAAGAGAGAGGGGCAGGATGAGAGAGAGGGAGGTGGGAGGGGAAGAAAGAGCCAAGGGACAGACATGGGACCCCTGCACACACCTCACTTCTCCCCCATCGAAAAATCGGGTAGGAACCAACTTATCCTCCAGGACGAAAGGTGTCATTTCAGCATGAATATTGGCACCCTCAAACACTCTGTTGAAAAGCAGCAGTTTGCTGAATGGGAAGACTGCATTAACATGGGGACAGGGCTTGAGCAGCTGTCTTGCAGCATCTCTCTCCCCACAGGGCCAAGGGGGAGGACTGTGTGCTCAGGTTTTAAAAGAGATAAGGTGGGAGAGGCTGGCGGAATCTGTCCTCAGAGGTCGTGGAAGGAAACAAACAAACAAAGCAGAGAGTTCTTGCTGTGGCTCAGCAGTAATGAACCCAACTAGTATCCATGAAGACAGGGTTCGATCCCTGGCCTCGCTCAGTGGGTTAAGAATCTGGCGCTGCCGTGAGCTGTGGTGTAGGTCGCAGATGCAGCTCAGATCCTGCATTGCTGTGGCTGTGGCGTAAGCCGGCAGCTGTAGCTCTGATTCAACCCCCAGTCTGGGAACTTCCATGTGTCTGTTGTGAGTGTGGCTCTAAAAAGTGGAAAAAAAAAATGTCAGGGCAAAGCAGGAAGATGAGATGGTTGAAAAATAGAAGACTCTCAGGTCATAGCGGGCCCTGGGAAGTCGCCAAATCCACTCTCTAAATGGGGAAATTGAAGTGAGGAGAGAGACTTCTCCAGAGTCACAGATCAGGCTTGCCGAGCCAAGAAGCACTTCCTGGGAAGAAAAGAACCAACATTTCCCGTAGCCCCAGCTCGGCGGTCAGACCTGCGTTATTACCTCTCTGGATCAGCTAACAAGCTCCTGTAGGAGGTGTCGCCAAGCATTCAGACCACACATATTTATTGAGCTCTTAATATGTTCCTGGGGTGCCCTAGTTTCATCAGCCTTTGATTTATAACGAAGCAACATTAACTTTTAATTATGAAATTAAAATGTCCCTAGGCTCTCACAGGCTTAAATATTGCATCTCAGTCCTTTTCTTCATTCGTCTCCTCTTCCTGCTCAGACTGGGGCTTTCTGTGGGACGTTCTGGCTTTTCCACTTGTACCTACGTCCACTCCAGATGCAGGAGTGAGCACCTGGGGTGACCCCCAGGGGTGAGAATCAGGCAGAGGCTTTGGAGGCAGTGTCATGTAAGTTAGAAGCCCAGTTCAGACGCTCCCCTGCTGTGAGATCTTGACAAGTCAGTCTCTGAGCTTCTGCTAAGAAGCTAAGGTCATGTTCCTATTTACTTCAGTGGCTGGTGGAGAGAATCAAAGGAGCTCATTGGAATGAAAATGGTTTATAAACTCTACGAATGGGCGAGAAGATGGTTATTGTCAATAGGTGTCCTACTGAACAAAGAAGATACTTACATTTATGTATGCTGGGTTCCCAAGCCCCTCTCGATGCTGTGCTCCTATGGCCCCTGCACCTCTCTTCAAATCTTCCATAGTACACGCAAAAACTTTAAAAATGTCCATCTGGGATTTCCTGTCGGGGTGCAATGGAAACAAATCCGACTAGGAACCATGAGGTTGCGGGTTCGATCCCTGGCCTCGCTCGGTGGGTTAACGATCCGCCATTGCCGTGAGCTGTGATGTAGGTGTAGGTTGCAGATGTGGCTTGGATCTGGCGTTGCTGTGGACCCCTAGCTTGGGAACCTCCATATGCCGTGAGTGCAGCCCTAAAAAGACAAAAGACAAAATAAGTAAATTAAGTAATTAAAATGTCCATCTTCCCTGTAAGGTTTTGAGCTCAAAGGGACCCATATCCCTGGTACCAAGCATAGCACCTGAACATAGTATCACTGTGTGATTGAAAAAGAATGCATCGAGGGTGTATAAGCTGCCAGGCATTTCACTAGGTGCGAAGCCTCTCGCCTCAACTTCCCGACAGCTCTGTGAGGTTGGGATTATTATCCCCATTTTTCAGATGAGGAAACTGAGGTTCAAGTCATAAACCTTGCCCATGGCTAAGCTGACACTTGAAGCCAAGTCTGCCCAACCCCCAAGCCCCACCACTCCCGTAACTGTCCCCTGTCCATCATCATTATCATTGTCACAATCAACAGGAGGGGCACCAGTCACTGCCGTAGGGAGCTGGAGACACAGGCCAGCTGCTCTTCTTTCGCTCTGGGAAGGTCTGCTACGAACCAAGACCTCTTGTGCTGAGTCTCTGTTCTCACCCCCTTTTTCTAGGCAGAGGAGGAGGGGCTAGAAGCAGACAGAGGAAGGCTCCCTCCTGCCAGGCCGGGCCTGGCTTTTCCTGGACCCTTGGAAGCGATGCAGAAATGCCTCCACTTCCTGCACATCTTTCTCTTCACTTTTAAGTAGAGCACAGACTGGAAGTAGAAAAATACTTTCCCTCTTCAACTTGTTGCTGCTGATGCTTTTTCCCCACATCTCATCAATACGCTCACAAATTTCCTTGGTCCTGAAGTTTGTTCTGCTGAAGCCCAAGAGGCACAGATGCAGAGGCCGGGTGTTCTGGGTGGCTAAGAGATGGAGGACTTGGCCTCCGACCAGAAAGACCTGGGGTATGAATTTCAGCTCTGCCAGCTGCGTGTGCTCTGCCTCATTGGCCGTAGGACTTAAACTGCATGGGACTGGTATACAAGACTACCCATAGGAAGGACGTGTTACATGTCACCAGCTTTCGATGGTGGGGTCGCAGTTCAGAGCATGGATGGCAGAGCCAGGCTGTTTGGCTTCTGCCAGTTACCAGTTATGGGGCCTGAGGGTTCCCTTGCAAATCACTTAACCTCTCTATCCCTCCATTTCCCTCTTTGTAAATGATGTTTCCATCAGATAGGGTTGTGGGAGAGCTCGTGAGTGCCTGGCATGCAGTAAGTGCCATGCTGTTATTATCATCCTCCCTATAACTCACCCTGGGGATGCAGAGGTGACCCAGGAGTGGCCTTAGCCTTTATAGGGTTCACAGACCACACCCTTCTTCTTAAAACCTTTCTTCTATTATTTTCTTTTGGTTTTCATGAAACCACGCTGTCCCTGTTTCCTCCTACTTCTCTGGTCATTGCAGTTGCCTTTGCTTCTTCCTTTAGCCAGACTCTCAACCTTAGCCATTCTCAGGCTCCATCTTGGGACCCCTTCTTTTTGTTTTTGTTTTGTTTTGGTTTTTGGCCACACCTGTGGCTTATGGCAGTTTCCTGTGCCAGGGATTGAATCCGAGCCCAGGTCACAGCAACACTGGATCCTTTAACTCACTGCGCTGGGCCAGGGATCAAACCTGTGCCTCCCCAGTGACCCAAGCTGCTGTGGTCGGATCCTTAATCCACTGCACCAGGGCGAGAAGTCCACTGGGACCTCTTCTTGATCTACACCCTCTCCCAGGGATGGTGAGTAGCGCCTCCACACTGATGATAACACCTTTACATCTCTGGTCCAATCTTTTCCCCAGGACTCAATTTCCATAGAATGAACTGCTTAGCTGACACTTCCAGTTTGGTACCTGATAGTCATTCCCAATGGAGATTCATGTCAGAAATCCCAATTTCCTCACCTCTCTTCCAACTGGTCTGCATCCCAGTCTCCTCCATCTCTCTTCACGGCACCACCCTCTGCTCAGTTGCCCAAGTCTTGATCCATCTTTGATGCTTCTTGCATATAACCCGTGTGCAGGTCCTATGGAGGTGTGGCCAAAACATTTATCGAATATGTCCCGCTCTTTTTGTCTCCACGGTCAGCACCCCAATTCAAGCTACTATGATCTCTTAGGAGACCAGTTCATTGGCTTCCACTCATGCCTCATGAAAAACCATCATTTACACAAGAAGAAGATCCTTTTAGAGCATTCCCCTATTGTGATGGCTTCCGTCGTGCATAGGGTACACTCCTGCAAGGCCATGTATGGGCTGGATGCTATAAACCTCTCCAGGCTCCCCTCCAGTGCCCATGTGATCCAGCCACTGGCCTTCCCTTTGGTCTTTGAAAATGCAACACTCGTCGTTGCTTCAGGGCCTTTGTTTACTCAGAATTCTCTTGCCTGCCTCATTAAATGGCTCATTCTTGTCATCCTTCAAGACTCAGCTTACATATCAGAAGCCTTTCCTGATCACACTATCTCAGCAGACCCTGCCCCTGGCCACTCACCCAGGCACCATCCTGTGGCTCACCCTATGCATTCCTGGCACAATCTGCCATCACCTGGCTCTGTTGCTATTCATGGTGTGTCCTCTCCAGCCGAATACAGCTCCTCAAAGGCAAGAACCTCATCTGTCTTGCTCACCACCAGGTCTTGGAACATAGTAGGTTCACAGTAAACATTTGTCCAATGAACGAATGAATGAATACATTGGATGATAAACACCTTAACAGGAGAGAGTCCGGAGAACAGAGCTGCTCTCCCTGGGAAAGTGAAGGAATCTTCTCATACTGGGAGCCTTTGGGCTGATGATGAGAGATGAGAAAGAAATTACCAGGAGGGGAGGTGGGCAGCCCTCCCATCTCCAGCGGACACAGAGCACAGAGTAGGAGAGCCTCCCCATGCTCGGGAAGCTGCAGGTGGTCTGTGGGCTTGAGAGCAAGGAGGAAAGGTGCAGAGGCAAGGGCCTGGCCCGGCCCCTGTGCTCAAGGCTGGCTGCCTAGGTTTCCTTTGTGGTGCTTCCTGTTTGTTCCCATTGATTCATCACAGGATTTTTGTGGCAAGAATTTCAGTCCAGCCATACAGAGAATGAGGGGGAAGCCTTCACGGGGCCACTTCAGCGATCCAGACTGCGAGATAAAGGATGTTGTTTTGTTTCTTTGAGTTGCTCGGTTGTTTTTAAAGAAAGAATTCTCTATTTTTCTGAAAGTTTCTCCTTTCTGCTTTAGGACATGTACCCTGACTTCCATAAATATCTACTTTAAATTTTAAAAAACAGACAGGCAGATATTTTAGTTGATAATAAAAAGAATGGATTTGGGGGTTTTTTTTGCCTGAGGTTCATGAGGAAACAGCTGTCATGGGCACATCTGAGCAGGAGAGTTGACTGGAAGTTCTATAACCCTCCTGGCTCTTCCCACCTCCCACCTTTTTGAGAGTCGAAGCCTGATAGGTCCCAGCCCCCCAGGTGGGAGTCGGGGAACTGCCCAGGGCTTCCTTCCAATGGTGAGGGCAGTTACCTTGCTGGATGGTGCAGGATGCCAGCATGGGCCAGTAACAGAGACTGGTTGGAGTCTCTGACTCTTCCTGCTGCCTCACTCAAGTTACTTAACCTCTCTGAGCTTTGGCTCCCTCCTCCATATGAAGGGAACAGGAAAGCCGCTCACCTCCTCAACTTGTCCTTATCTCCACCTAAGATGCAGTGTCTCTCTCATCTCCAAACTGAGATAGATCCCTCTGCCCTTCCTGGGTCAGGTCTCCCTTCACGTGGGAATGAAGATGTGATGAACCCCGAAGTGTGGCCCTAATGTAGAGGAGCCAGCACCTCATCACAGCGTGAAGCCCAGGCTTTGGCGTGTGCCAACTGAGGGGAAGCAGGGAAGCAGCTCAGAATGTAGGGGAAAAAGAAAAAAAGTCAACCCCTTTCCTCCCTGGTGTCTAGGAGGAGGCAAACTCCACACTAAATTATGTCCCAAATATGCCCTAAGGTAGTTTTAATTTTATTGTCACTGATTTTAATTTACTTTTAGGCCCCTGTTTGCAGAATGAGCTGTTGGCTGCTGGCAAGGGGACAGCCCTTCATCATTTGGTTTTAATTAAGGTTCTTATGTTTGGAAGGAAAGGACAGAGATGCTGTCCCCCTGTTCCCGCCCCCCCCCCCAATTCTATTCTCAATCCCGAATTGTAATTAAGGGCCCTGCCTTAGCAGCACACCCCTTGCTCTGACAAGGCTGCAGAAAAGGACCTTGTTTGACTACTGGACAAAAGTTCAGATGCAGCTATTCATTCATTTAATTCACTCATTCTTCCATTGATTTATTTCATATGCATCCCCTTACTAAACCTCTAATGATAACCTACAATATACCAGGCCTTGCTCTGGTCCTATGGATTTAAAAAAAAATCAAAAATGTATGGTCCCTGCCCTGAAAGAGGTCACATTTTAATGGGAGATAGAAATAAACAAAACATCATTATGCCATGTGGTAAATGACAGGAGAGAGATATGTACCTTGATTTATGAGAGCCCAGAGGAGGCTGTTAATTCATCCCTGAGGGATTAAAAAAAATGCTATTTGAATTAAAATTTTGTTCCAGTCAGATGACTAATATTAGATGCTGTAACAAGGAATCCCCAATTCTCAGTAGCTTAATACAATAAAAGTTCATCCCAGTCTGATGCAGGTCATTTTCCTTCCAGTGTTGATTCAGGGAACTCACCTTTTTCCATCTTATGATGCCATTATTTTTATATGTAGCTTCCAGGCACAAGAGCAAGAATATGGGTGATTGTGAGCAGGTTTAATGGCCAGGCCTGGAAATAGCACTTGTTCCCACTGCCCACATCCCATTTGATCTTAGCCAAATATCAAGGGAACCTGGGAGCTGTCTTCCATGGTCCAAGAAAAGAAGATGGAATTGGTGAGCATCTCCTTGGTTTCTGCCTTAAGTTGTAAGGTTGTAGCAGAGTTAGCCAGATAAAGAGAAAATGTATTCCACTCAGAAGAGATATTCATTGTTTGTAAATGTGGAGACAAAAGTCACAAGCATAGAGTCCTAAATACTCCAGGCAGCTCCACAGAGCTGGAGTGTAGGGTAGACCAGAAGCAGCCAGGGCTGAGACCAGACAGGGTACAGGGACCAGATCATGCAGGGCCTTTTCAAATATATTAAGGGGTTGGATTCTATCCTGTGAGCAATAGGAAGGGGAGAGCAGTTTCAAGTAGAGAAGTGACATGATTTGTTTGCATTTTAAAAGGTCACTCTGAAGCAGCAAGGAAACCAGGTCAGAGGCTATTGTAGGAGAACAAGAAAGAGATGATGAAACTTGGATCAGATATCATCCCTGTCCTCAAGATGCCCATAGAAGGCAGACATACTTTTCAGCCAGATTAGGGATACAGTAACAAGCCAACATCAGGGTCCAGGCAAGAAGCCATTTGGAAAATAAGGGGGGATTTATTTTAGCTGAGCATGAAGAAATCGTGAAAAGTTGAAGAAAGTTGTATCTCCTCTCTCTCTTCCAACAACCACTCTTTTGTTTTGGTTTTTCGTTTGTTTTGTTTTTTAGGGCTGCACCTGCAGCATATGGAAGTTCCAAGCCTAGGGGTTGAATCAGGGCTGCAGCTTCCAGCCTATGCCACAGTCATAGCAATGACAGATCCGAGCTGTGTCTGCGACCTAAGTCACTGCTCATGGCAACATCAGATCCTTAACCCACTGAGTGAGGCCAGGGAGCAAACCTGCACCCTCATGGATACTAGTCGAGTTCATTACTGCTGAGCCACAGTGGGAACTCCCCAACCACCAGTTTTAAAGATGTAAAAATGGAGGCACAGGGAAGATCTGCTACTTATGGTCACAGATTATGTTAATATTAAAACCAGAGTCAGAAATTCTGCCTCTGCCTTCCCTGCTCCATTCTAATGGACCAACACAAGTCCATAAAGCCAGTCTAGGCACAAGACATAATCAGGATGGTGATGGAATTAGTATTTCTGATCTTTGGCATTTCCAGCAAACTGCTGAATCTGTGTAATAAAGAAGAACTAAGACTTCAAACTCAGACCCCATGCAGGTAAATTTCCTAGACCTTTTTCTTCTCCAGTTAGAATCTAAACTCTCAGAGTGGGAAAGGATCTTGGAAACTAACTAATCCTATAACACTGTTTTGGAGATACAAGCCAATGCAATTAGATACAAAAAAGAAATTAGAGGCAGAAAAACTGAAAAAGAAGAGATAAAATTACTATGTATAGGTGATAAAATTACAAACCGGGAAAACCCTGTCCCCAGCTCAGGCTTCCTTACCTCCTGTTGCTCCTCAAACATGCCAAGTGCATTACTTCTCCTTCTTCCGGGAAACTCTTCTACCTGATATCCTCAAGACTAACTCTCCTATTACATTCGAGTCTCTATTTTTCTAGAGCCTTTATTACTTTCTATTCCTTTACTATGCTTTGTCTCCATGGCATTAATGCTTCCTGACATATTGTATATATTTATTCATTGATTTTCTTTCTCTCCTATAGACTGTAAACTCTTTGAGATCAGGAGTTTCTATTGTGTTCATTGCATAGTCCCAGTGCCTAGAACACTCTCTGTCACATAGTAGGTACTCAGTGGTCATTTGTTGAATAAGTGAGCAAATGAAAATTTAAACAATAAAATGAGAAATTATTATGGGAAATAATAGAATTAGTGAGGTGTCTGTGTACAAATTTAATGTGTTGAAAATAAGAGCCTTTATATTTATAAAAAACCACCAGTTAGAAGAGTTAATAGCGGAGTTCCCGTCGTGGCTCAGTGGTTAACGAATCCCACTAGGAACCATGAGGTTGCAGGTTCGGTCTCTGGCCTTGCTCAGTGAGTTAAGGATCCGGCATTGCCAGGAGCTGTGGTGTAGGTTGCAGACTCGACTTGGATCCCACGTTGCAGTGGCTCTGGTGTAGGCCGGTGGCTGCAACTCCGATTAGACCCCTAGCCTGGGAACCTCCATATGCCGCAGGAGCAGCCCAAGAAATGGCAAAAAAAAAAAAAAAAGAAGAGTTAATAGAGGAGCTCCCATTGTGGCTCAGTGGTAACAAACCCGACTAGTATCCATGAGGATGCAGGTTTGCTCCCTGGCCTCACTCAGTGGGTTAAGGATCCCACGTTGCCGTGAACTGTGGTGTAGGTCACAGATGTGGCTCAGATCCCATGTTGCTGTGGTGTAGGCCAGCAGCTGGTGCTCTGATTTGACCCCTAGCCTGCGAACTTCCATATGTTGCAGGTGGGCCCTAAAAAGACCAAAAAACAAAAAGAGTTAATAGAAGAAATCATGTTTACAACAACAACTAAAACTATAAACTGCCTTGGCATCAAAAATAAATATTCAGTGTCTATATAAAGAAAAAAAACCCCTGTATTAAACTTCCCATTATACCCAAAAGAAAACTGAAAAATGGAAATTCAAAACATATTCTTAGATTGGAAGGCTCAAAATCATAACAGTCCATTTTTCCTACATGAATATGAAAATCTAAAAGGATTATATTACAAATGCTGAGAATATCGACAGGACTTGAGGGAGCAAGGAAAACTAAAGAAGCTACTTACAAAGATTGTATAGAAAAATATGTAAGAAAATATAGGAAAATTTGGGAAAAGAAGCATAATGAGGTAATACTAGCCCTCCAAATATTAAAATACATTAAAAAGTTAATATAATTTAAATTGTGTAATACTAACACATGAATAGACAAATGATTAGAGCAGAACACAAAGTCTAACAATCAACCCATATACATACAAAAAATTTATATGGTAAGATGGCTTTTTGAGTCAGTGGGGAAAAGATGCACAGTTTGATAAATGGTGTAGGACAATAAAGTTTAATCCTTACCTCACACCTTACATCCATGTAAATTAAAATTGAAATGAAATATTTAAATATAAGAAATGAAACCATAGACATAATACCAAAAAAATGGTGAAGAATTCAACCCAGAAACCACAAAAGGAAAGATTGATAAATCTGTCTAAAAAATTAGCATTATAAAATTTCTGCATCGAAAAAAGTACTAGAAGATGAAAAGTCAAAAGACAAATGACAAACTGAGCAACAATATTTTTATACTACACTAAAGGCTAATTCCTCATCAATAATGAATAAAGCCCCCAAAGCCCAGTTTTTTAAATGGGCAAAGGAAATGAACAGACAATTCATAGAAAAGAAAATGCAAATCATTCCTAAACATGTGACAAAAATAACCATGTAACAAAAGATAATTATACTGAGAGAAAGTCTGATTAAAACTAGGTATCATTTTTCAACAATCAAATTGGCAAATATCAAAAAGTTTGGAAGTTCCTGTAGTTGCTCAGCGGAAATGAAACCGACTAGGAGCCACAAGGTTGCAGGTTCAATCCCTGGCCTTGCTCAGTGGGTTAAGGATCCGGTGTTGCCGTGAGCTGTGGTGTAGGTTGTAGACATGGCTCAGTTCTGGCACTGCTGTGGCTGTGGTGTAGGCCTGTGGTTACAGCTGCGATTGGACCCCTGGCCTGGGAACCTCCCTATGCCACGGGTGTGGCCCTAAAAAGTTTGGCTACACCCATGTTTTCAAGGTAATCAGGAAAGAGACGCTGTTTGACATTTTTGCATTTCTAGGACTGTAAACGGAAGGTCAGTGCCTCCGTGTCGATCAGAATTGCAAATGCACATAGAACCCAGAAATTCAACTTCTATGTAAAACTGTATGTATGTGAAATGGTGTTTGGAACAGGAAACAAATGCCTATCAGTAGAGGACTGGTTAGATAATTTAGATATGGCTGCTAAAGAAAAATGAGGTAGCTCTTTACGTATTGAGGAAGAATTAACGCTAAGATACGTTACGAGGAAAAATGCTGATCCAAATGATGTGTTTTGAGTGTGGTACCTTTGTGTGTGTGTGTGTGTGTGTGTGTGTGTTGGCGTAAAATGGATCAGAGGAGGAATATTTGCTTGTTTGTGTGTGAACCATCTCTGGAAGGATGTATGAGAAACTGATAACCTGAGTTGCCCTTTGGAGAGTGAGCCTGGTGCCTGGAGGACACGGGTGGAAGGGAGATTCTTCACTGTAAATTCTTTCATATCTTTTTGACTTTGGAACCATGTAAATCAATCAATATAATTCACTTTCTGGCTATTTTACGTAGAATCACCTTAGGCGCCAGGCATCAGGACGGGGCAGTGGGAGCCACTCCGGAGCAGTTTTCAGAGATGCTAGGCTCTCCTTCTCGCTCCTTCACTAACCTGTGGGCTGCCTGTAAGCAGGCCACCTCCCCAGGCCCAGCTGGTCTGGGAAAAGGTCTGAGAAACTGGTTTCCTAGTTCCGCTTCAGCTCCCACATGCAGAGCTATAAATTGCGGTTTTTCCTTACACATTTCCTAAGTCATCTCTCTACCACCTCCTTTCCTCTGCAGCTCGTCAAAAGCTCAGAGGAAAAGACAGACAATTGAAGAAAATAAAATTGCCACGATGACTTTTATAGGGCTCCTGTTGAATCATTGTGTATTCTACCTCCAAAGCTGAAAGTGATGAGTTTAATATCACACAGAGCAGTGCATCCTGAATCTCTCAGAAGGCAGCTTATCTACCCAGAGAACTGGGAGCTCGGCAAGGCGTGATTTTTCACTCCAACTCTGAGGCAAATGAAATGACAGTCATCCGGCCCACATTCTAGAAGCAGCGTGGTGTTCATTTGCTTTTAACTTTGTTTAAAAGTGTCCCAAGGAGGGAGAATCCTCCTCCGTGTAGACTTTTCTTCTTTCCCAGGACTGCCTGCTAGGAAGCAGATGGAAACACGGCCAGGTTTTGCCTTGGCTGTTTCAAGTGTCGCCTGTTGATGGTGACACATTACCGGTGCGAGGGGCCGGTCCCAGTTAGGCTGTGATCTGGGGCAGATCCCTCGCCCACTGGGGGCTCCTGTTACTCTCAGAAAGGATTCGTAGGTGTCAATTGGACTGATGTTTAAGAAGAGAAAGTCGTATTTGAGGGACATTTAAGTTCTACGGGCCTGAAAATCCATCCCCCAATTCTCCGTCCATCCATGCGGTGTCTGGAGTAATCCCTCTGGGTCATTTCCTGGGTCGTTCAGTCCTTCTGCATCCAGCTACGGGGCCTCCTTCATGGACAGGCACTGGGTTCTTTACTGACAGCCCCCTACCTTCAGCGAGCTCACGGATGAAAAGGTTTCAAACACGACCACGCCAGGCTGGGAGTGCCTTGAATACGTGCAAGCAGAGAGCAAAGCCTGGTCACAATTACCTTTATGGATCACCAGGATATTTTTTCCCATACACTCCATTATGGGGGAGGAGGTGTGGCATCATGAAATGAGGTTAAATGAAAGAATTAACTCCGATGTCATAGGTAAACCTCCCAGAATGGTGGCTGGCGTGCATTAGCATTACAGTAAATGATAGTAATTACTACTGCTGAGAGGGAGTCCCACTCCAGCTCTCCGAGGGTGGAATTACAATCCTCCTATTTCAAGTCGAAATTTCAAAGTGGGTCTGTGTACCCCAGGCACGATTTTTACCCCCGACTCCCTCAGCTAGTAACAGCCCTGTTGGGGCACGACCATTAACAAGCCTAAATGTTACCTGAAGTTATTTCTCATGAATCGGAGACACACATTCTGCCGATGCCTTTAATCAGGAGTGTATTAAGTACCCTGGGCAGGCATTACTTCTTTAGAAGACCTCTAAGGAAGGCTGCTAATGGCAGTGCTCTCAGACCCTGAAGGCAGACGGTGTTGAGAGTAAGGAGAGATGGAGCCTCACTGGTCTCAAGGCCTGCAATCCCAGCGCAAGTGATTGCTATGCGGCTGGCTCAAAAGGAAGTGTGGGGGGTGTGTGTAAGGCCAGCTCTGGGGCCCTGACTTCTCACTGGTCATCCTTCCTCCCCACAGAAAACGAGCCTGGAGTTTTATATCGACATCCACGCCCACTCCACCATGACAAACGGCTTCATGTACGGCAACATCTTTGAGGATGAGGAGCGCTTCCAGAGGCAGGCCGTCTTCCCCAAGCTCCTCTGCCAGAATGCCGAGGACTTCTCCTACGTGAGTCCAGAGTTCCCTGTCCGCCAGCCCCCGCTCCCCGCCCCAGGCCGCCCGCCCTCCCTCCCGCCCTTCGCGCCCCGTCTTTCTCCTCGCTCAGCTGTTTCCTTTGCCATTCAGAGAACACCTGCTCCTCCCTGGGGCTTGCATGGGTGATGAAGATGGAGGTAAACGCGCTTTGTCTGCGCCCGCAAGCAGCTCATCCCCCAGTGGGGAGGGAGACGCTTGGCTTGTCTGAGGAGCTGGAGGGTGTTGAGCTGACCCGACTCCAGCGTGGACAGGATGAGCAGCTGAGCTCCTGCCAGGGCCAGGCCCTGCCCAGGGCTTTCTCGGACCTCTGACCTTCCTCCTTTTTAGTAGGAGGCTGGCCTGTCTGCCCGAGGGGGTCATACGGCTGCCGTTCTCTGCCTCCACCCCCCTTTCTGGGCCTCAGTTTCTTTGTCAGTACCTTGTGGGTGATGGTTTTCTGCCGTGCCTGCATCAGACGTTCCTGGGAGGACAGAGGCTGTGATAAATAGGAAAATGCTTTGTGGGCAGTAAAGACCTCAACAGACTCCACAGCCTGTTGTTCCTACACCCTCACATGCCGGGAAGGCCTGGAGAGGCTGAGGGCTGCCGTTAGAGTGATTTGCAGCAAAAAGTAATATTGGAAGATAAGGAGGGGATCAGCCTGCAGTGTGGGGACACGGGAAAGAGCTTTTGCACATTTGCCTTTGTTTTGATATGAAATCTCTGAGGTCTGTTATTTCCACGTGGCTAGAGGGGGAAAGGCCCACAAAGGTCATGGCAATTTTTGAAGCTGATGAGCTGAAAACTTGCCTGCCCGTTGCTTCAGGCCAGGACATTAGGGGAGATGATGAGTTTCTCCATGAGGTAAGATGAGCTTTGAATCCCAGAATCTTTGAATTCCAGACCAGGAAAGGAACTGGGAGATCATTTAGCCCAATCCACTCTTTATACCCAAGAGACACTGATAGCCCAGAGAAGTAGAGTCTAGGAGTTCCGGTTGTGGTTCAGCAGGTTACGAAGCCGACCAGAATCCATGAGGATGCAAGTTCGATCCCTGGGCCTGCTCAGTGGGTTAAGAATCTGGCACTGCTGTGATCTGTGGTGTAGGGTGGCAGACGCAGCTCGGATCTGGCGTTGCTGTGGCTGTGGTGTAGGCCAGCAGCTGCAGCTCCGATTGGACCCCTAGCCTGGGAACCTCCATATGCCATAAATGCAGCCCTAAAATGCAAAAAAAAATTAAAAGTTGAGTATCTAGGTCAAGGTCACGCAGCATTTGAAGCAAGTAGCGTTAAGATGGCTCGTCATTTGCCACTCAGGGATAACAACCGCCATGCTTGTTTCTGTGGATATCTCTGTAGGTAGCCAGTGCTTGACTTTCTGAACCCACTCTAGTTTCAGAGCAGACCATGATCTCCTGGAGGAGACCCTGGGAGACTGTCGTTTTCCAGGAGGCTGGGCCACAGGCCTCAGAGCCCCGATGGGGGTGAGGTTTCCAGGGCCCACAAAAGGGGTGCAGTCTGGGAGCTTTCTTTCTGGCCTTGCCTGAGGATGTTCCTGCGTTGCAGCCTCCTTAAGAGCTCAGGGCATCTCTCCTCTGCGCTTCTCTGATCCTCCAGACCCAACTCTAGAATGAGAGAGTCGGGTTTCAGCACATGGACTTGAGCTGTTCTTCCAGATCTGGCACTCAGATTTTTTGATCCTTTCCTTAAAATGCACAAATGCATGCGTGCGCGCACACACACACATGCATGCACGCACGCGCATGCACGCCTGCACACACTCAGCTCTCTCTCTTTCCATCTCTCTCTCTCTGTCTGTCTTGGTTTGCTGTTTTCTTTCTCCCTCTTCTCCTCCCTCTTTTCCTTCTTCTCTTATATTCTGCTGAGCAAGACATGCTTTCTTTTATTACAGCCAGTCTCTGGAGTTCTTGTTGTGGGTCAGCGGGTTACGAACCTGACGAGTATCCATGAGGACATGGGTTTGATCCCTGGCCTCGAACGGTGGGGGATCTGGCGTTGCTGTGAGCTGTGGTGTAGGTCGCAGAGGCAGCGCCGATTGCCTTGCTGTGGCTGTGGCCTAGGCTGGCAGCTGCAGCTCTGATTCACCCACTAGCCTGGGAGCTTCCATATGCCACACGCGTGGCCCTAAAAAGCAAACAAGCAAAAAGCCCAGTCTCTTCATTTGCTTAGACCTCCATGGGTTAGCATAGAAAGCCTGTCTAATCCCAAGGAAACTGACCCTCATGACTCTGTGAAAGAGATATGCTTATTCCCTCTGATTTATAGATGGGAAACGGAGGCTAAGACAAGTAAGGAAGGTTTCCTGACCTCTCACACATTTTTGAAGGGCAGACTTGAGACACTGGCCTGCTGGCTCTTCCCCGTCTGCACCCACTGTGATGGGTAGAGGACACCCACGGGAAGAAGCAGCCGTGTCCCTGCTTCCCGCTGAGGCTGAGCGGGAACTCAGCTGTCACTGGCAGAGGAGGAGTTTTGTGCAGGTGTCTGGGGTCCACAGGGTCCTGGGTCCTTTCTGTACTGTGTCCCTTACTAGGCACCTCCATATCCTCACCTAGAAGGACAGCACTGTGACACCCACGTCCAGGGGTTACTGTGAAGCCTGAGTGAGTGACTACATGGGCAACAAAACTGTAAAATTGAAATTCCATCATGATTATCATTGTAATTGCTTCTTATTCTCTAGTTTTCCGTGCTCCATCTGTTCTCACTCAAATTTCCACAACTTTTTTTTTTGTGGGGGGGGGGCTGCGCCTGTGGCATGTGGGGGTTCCCAGGCTAGGGGTCGAATCGGAGCCACAGCTGCCAACCTACACCACAGCAGTGTAGGATCTGAGCCACATCAGTGACTTACACCACAGCTCACCGCAACACCCGATCCCCAACCCACTGAGAAAGGTCAGGGATCGAACCCTCAATCTCATGGTTACTAGTTGGATTCATTTCCTCTGCGCCACCATGAGACCTCCCACGAATATTTACTACATGGAGGTTACTGTGCCCTAAGAACTGGGCTGAAGCTTTCACTTAATTGTTTATTTAATCTGTCCTTCTAATAATCCCGCGATGTGGGACTCATATCCCATGTTTCAGATGGGGAAGCTGAGACTCGGAGGGGCTGGGAGATTTGCTCAGGGTCCCTAAGCAGCAGGTGCCCAGCCTGACTTTCTCCTCCCCTCTCTGTCCTTCACAGTCCAGCACCTCCTTCAACCGGGATGCCGTGAAAGCGGGAACTGGCCGTCGCTTCCTCGGTGGGCTGCTGGACCACACCTCCTACTGCTACACATTGGAGGTTTCCTTCTACAGCTACATCCTCGGTGGCACCACGGATGCTGTGCCCTACACGGAGGAAGCCTGTATCCTTGGCAGCTCCCCCTACCTCCCCCAGCCCTGGGCCAGCTCACGTCCAGCCGAGAGGATCCAGGTCTGCCAGGACTTATGAGGTAGGTCAGGGAATTTTGTCTCCAACTCAGGTGAGGGCTGAGACTCTGGGCTGAGGATGGACGTGGCTAATTCTGCTGGTGGCATCATTGGCTTGTCCTGTTTGCCCCTTGCCTTCCATTTGGACACCCTCTCGCATCTACCTCTGTGACGTCGCAAGGCTTCCCCAGGCACCTGGACCCTTGGCCTCCCCATACCTGTGCCGCTCCCATCTCTCCCTTTGAGGGTCTTGACTCCTTCGCAGCCTGAACACATCTGTTCCCCTCCCACTCTCTGTGCCCCTGCTCACTCGCACTCTCTTCCCTCTGCTGGTTTCCCTTTCGCTTATTTCTTCTGCCCTGTCCCCTCTCCTTCTGTCTCCATGCCCACCTGCTGTTTTTCTCTCCTTACTCCTTGTGCTGTGTCCCCCCCTGCCCCCCATCTCTAGTTCCCTCCCCCACCCTCCTTTCCTCTCTCCCCTCAGCCTCCCTGCCTCTTCCCCGCCTTCCCTCCCATCCTCTGTGCACCTTCTCCTGCCTTTGCCTTTCCTTTGCCAACTCGCTTTTCCTCTTGGCATCCTCATAAGATGCCCTCGAAAGGCCCCCAAATGTCCCTGAAGCCCTGTCACAATGAAATTAGAAGTCACTTTCTAGCTTGCTCGATTTTTTTTTTCTTGAGGGATTATTTAGTCATTCTAGCTTCCTGAGGGTTGATTTTCATCTCAAGGTTGTGACGGTTTGTGCTTTTCTTCACCCTTTTGTTTTCTGAGTTGACCCACTTCTCCTTTCTGAACGCTTAGTGTTCTCAGAGAACGAATTACAGCTGATGGAGAAGAAAGGGCAGGAATGCTATTCACTGTCTCTATGTACAAATTCTCCCTCCCTGGAGGTGGCAGTGTGCTCCTCGCAGCCTTGAATCAACGCCTGGGCAGCGTTTCTGGAGCTCTTACGGTGCAGGAAAACTCCCTTTCTGGCCGTGATAGAACACAGCACTAGTCCATGTTGTCAGCTGCACCCTCGTGGCTCTGGGGGTCCAGTGACCTAGCTGGGACCATTGCGGGGGAGGGTCACGGCCTCAGAGGGAGGGGTGAGCCGTAGGCAGGCCAGGTCCAGGTCCAGTAGAGCCCTGGAGAGATGCTGCTAAGGACTGAGAGCGCCCCCACCTCCCACCCCCAGTGGCCAGACTGGGACAGGCGTCTTGAGGTCTGCTTTACTGACTCCCTGGACACAGGCCACTGCAGGAGCTCTGCTCGGATGCAGGGTGCCCTTGGTTTCCAAAGTCCTGGCTATCTCTGTGCGCCACACTGCCCCCTACACACACACACACACACACACACACACACACACGATATCGTATGGCCCATAACTCCAAGATCCCTCACTCCTGTGGTCCACACACAGGCATATCCCACACTGCCCCTGCTGAGCCCGCCCCGGGTCCTGGCAAAGCAAGTAGAGAGAGTTGCCTGGAAGAGGGTCTGAGCCTGTGCCCCGAGGGTCCCACGTGAGGCTCTTCTCTCAGTGAGCTGGGGGTCCCTCCAAAGGTGGCCCGCGCTTAGTTTGTGGCTGATTCCCGATGTCAGAATCGATGTGTTCCCCTCCCCTGTCTCGGCGCCACCAACAGGCTTTTGTGTGGGAAGCAAATGTGTGTCTTGGGGGAACACCCCTCCCTTGGCCCAGACCCAGACCTTCTTCCGCTTATCACCTGATCCTGGTTCATCAGAAGCAAACACGCCATCATCCTCTGGGCCCCTGGGTAAAAGAGTGAGCAGGAAGGCATGACTCCAAGTTTTGGTCTACCTAGGAAGATGGAAAAGGGAAGAGGAAATTATAACCTCTGGGGTAAATTCTGTGGTGGAGAAATTCCAGAGAGCCATGGGAAACATTCATTTAAAAATATATGTTGAGTGGAGTTCCTGTCGTGGCGCAGTGGAGACAAATCCAACTAGGAACCATGAGGTTGTGGGTTCGATCCCTGGCCTCGCTCCATGGGTTAAGGATCTGGTGTTACCATGAGCTGTGGTGTAGGTCACAGACACAGCTCGGATCTGATATTGCTGTGGCTGTGGTGTAGGCCACTGTGCACCTTCTCCTGCCGATTAGACCCCTAGCCTGGGCACCTCCATGTGCCACGGGTGCGGCCCTAAAAAGACAAAAGACCAAAATAAATAAATAAATATTAAAACATAAATAAAAAATAAATAAAAATACATGTTGAGGGAGTTCCCTGGTGGCCTAGTAGTTAGGACTCAGTGCTTTCACTGCTGTGCCTCCGGTTCAATCCTGGGCCTGAGAACTGAACCCCACATCAAGCCAATGCACACCATGCCCCCCTGCCCCAAAAGCAATGTTGAGTGTCTGCCGTAAGCCGGGTGAAGTTCTAGGCACAGGGGATGCAGCGGTGAACATGCCGAAGGTGGAAATGTCTGCACACGGAAGCAGGAGGAGATGCAAACACAGTGTCAGGTCAGGGAAGCCTCCCCAGCGGAGGGGACATCTATGCTGAGGTTTTGAGATTGAGTGGGTGGTCAGAGGGGGGGGCTTGCAGACAGGGAGGGGAGGCGGGATGGCAGCTGAAGGAGCTGTAAGGGGTCCAGTCTGGCCCAAGGACCTCAGAGGCAGATGGGACCCAAACGGCAGCTGGTGAGGCCTTTGAACTGTAAGGACTAGGAAAGTGGGAGAAAGCCGCAGAAGGAAGCCCCCCTGGCTGCGGTGGGACGAGAGCTTGGAGGGGCAAGGCTGTGGGCATGGAACACACTAGGTGGCCTTTATGACAGTCCGGGGGGGACCTGATCCGGCTGTGGGATAGTTAGAATGTAAACCCGAGAGGACCTGCTTGAGTGACTGGGTGGAGAGGAGTGTCAGCGGGGACCAGGAGCCAGGGGTGGGAAGGGGTTAAGGGTGATGCACAATGAGGCTGCGCGCGAGCCCAGCCGGCCACGGTGCTGTTGGACCACCCGTCCTGTTCTGTCATCCGGGGACAAGAACAAGAACCTGGAGTTTCTCCAGGGACGTTCCGATCAAGTCAACTCGCACGGCAGTGATTTAACCTGGTTCGTGTTTGGAAGGAATTTTTTTTAAAGATCTTCGTCTCATAGCAGAGAGAGACGTCAGGCAGGCAGATTGTGATCTTTGCTGGCTGCCGGCTCCGTGTCCCAATCAGAAAAAGAAATTACATGGTCTGATGGGAATGGCAATGTGGGCAGGAGGGCGTCCTCCAGACTGGGAGTCAGGAGACCTGGCTCTGAGGACAGCGCCAGCATCGTCCCAGAGAGCGCCCTTCGGCACGTCCTCTCACCTCCCCGAGGCAAGCGGCTTCACCTTCCCAGAGGCACCACGTCCCTCACCCCTGCTCTGGGAGTTAAAGAGAGACACTCATGGAAAGGGCAGACTTTCAATTCAGACACCTCGGTGTTTGAATCCAGGCTCAGCCCCTTCCTGGGTGTGTCACCTTGGGCAAGTTATATAACCTCCCTGTGCCTCACTGTCCTTGTCGGTAGCAGGACGCCCGAGGGCTGCTTCACCCCACAGAGGTACGAGGAGGTTAAATGGAACAGAGTATGTGAGTGTGCCCCGCGAGCTTTAAACATCGAGCCGCTATTGGTTCAAACACCGGCAGAGGCTTCTGTGCCTGTGAATGTGGGCCCTCATTTGTGCTGAGGAAGGTGGTTGAGGCTGTTAGAGCACGAGGCCGGTGGCCGCGTTGGTGGGTTCGTCACCCTGATTGGGGACCTTGACCTCAGAAGGCCAACTGGTTCACACGGTGGGCGTGTGCAGTTCCCGCGGTGAGGTTTTTACGTCTGTCATCCAGAGGAGGCTGGAGGAGCCTGAGACCAGGGAAGGACTAGGGGAGGCGAGGAATCCCGAGGGCTATTTCACCCTCTCCCCACCTTCTAGAACATCTGTACCTGTCCGTTTGACTTTTCTCCCTGGAAAAGCACCGGCTAAACACTACCGGGGTCTTAATCTCTGAACCTCTTCTGCATCAGGGAAATAGAGCAAGGGACCGTCACTGATTCCTCCCTAGCCGTGTGACCTTGGGCTGGTTATCCCCCCACCCTGAGCCTCTTTCCCTATTTGTAAAATAAAAATTGTAATACTCACCTTGCAGGATTATCAGGGACGTGAAATGATGCAATAGATCTCTATTCTCTAATCTCCTGGCACTGTCTGGCACCTGGTAGGTATGCCACCAGTGCCTCCTCTGTCCCCACTTAGCTCAGCTCCATGCAGACTGCGTGAATGTCCTTCTGCTGGTTGAATCTTCAATCCCATGATCTACCTTTGAAGCCAGCACCTGGGGTCGGAATCCTGATCCCATCATTGTCACTGGGTGGCCTCAAGCAGGCCCTGTCCCTTCTTTTAGGCCAGTGTCTGTTTCTTCCTGCCTGTCCCAGTGTGACTTTTGTGTGGACTGGTCCCTATTCTGGTCCCTTCCAGCTCTGATGGTCTAAGATTTTCCTGATTCTAAATTCTAAAATTTTATAATTCCATCCTTAGAGGAATGTATGATATCAAGAATCCACAGTTGTGTAGTGTAGGAGTCTTCAGATTGAGTGATTCCATGAGCAGAGGAGTTTCAGTCTAACAGGGTCAGTCCGTACAAAATCCTGCCCAGCTGATCTAGCCAAGCCCATTGCTATTTTCATTCTTTTAGTTAAGTGTTCTTAATTGAGGGGTTTATGGATGGGCTTCAAGAAGAGCCTATGAACTGTCTAAAAAATATGCAAAACTGTGAGTAAAGATGTGAGAGGAAGACTCAGAACTTTCAGCAGAATCTAAGAGGAAGCCGTCCTCAGAGGCCCTGATCGGGCTGGTGGCCTCTGTCTAGGCCGAAGCAAGAACACAGCTCTGGGTCAGGGTTGTGGGTGTGAGTCCTGCATTGCACCATTCTAGCTGAGGGCCCTAACCCAGTTCTTTAACCAATCTGGCCCTCGGTTTTTTCATCTGGGAAGTGAGAATAATGACTGCCACTCAACAGGGTTGTTCTGGGGACGCATGAGAGGAAGCGGAGAAGGCACTGGGCACAAACTCAGCGCCATTCAGTATCAGTTCCATCGTCTTCCTTCCTGTGGTTCGTTGTTGTTGTTGTGAAATGATAAGGTCCTGAGAATGTTGGGCCAGTCTTCGACAAATCTTACATTTTACTGGGCTGCCAGTAATAAATACTTTGTTCAAATGATTTTAAAAAGAGAGAGAGAGAGAGTAAGGCTAAACTGGAATCATAAAATAACCCAGCGTTTCTCTGGCCTTTGTTTATGGTCTGGTTACAAGCCAAAAGGAAATAGCGCTTTGATATAATGGATGAGAAGAACTTTGGGAACAGAGACCTTGGGTCCTAAGCAGACCATCAGATGAGTTTCCACACGGGCTTATAGCTGTGGACACCTTGAAATCAGAAAGTGCTGGGCTCTGGGAGAAGGGAGTGACTTGTGCGGCCAAGAAAAAAGTCAGAGGTTTAGAATTCAGTGAGTTGTCTTAATCTCAATTCAAAGACTACTATGTGCCTTGCGCTGGGTCCTCTGAAACATACAGCAGACCTTGAAGATGCCATTTATTCATGAATCCCTCCAACAAAACTTACTGCACACTAGAAATCGGTGGGTAAGTAGGGCATGGTTCCTTCCTTCAAGCAGAGGGACAGTTTTGAGAGGAGAGAGTTAAGGGTTAAGTGGTCTGGCAGAAGCTCTGCAGGAGAGGTGAGGAGAGAGAGGGAAGGAAGACTTCCTGGAGGAAGAGACACATTGGGGCTCAGACCTCCAGGACAGGTGGGCTGCACACAGAGGAAGAAGAGTGGAATCACCTTCCTGGCAGAGGGAGCCACGCAGGAGAGAGATCAGATGCCAGAGAGAGGCTGAGTCCTGGAAGGAAGTTGGATTTGGCCCAGAGGCAGCAGGTGATAAATACAAACAAGCAGAACCAGACCATGGATAGGAGGAGAAAGATTTGTGAACTATGGAACAGGCCCATTGAACAAGCAGCACTCACAGGGTACATTATAAAATATTTCTATCTCCCATCAACCCTACAGATAGATGCATACAGATTATACATCTAGATGTAGAGCTATGAAAGTTCTTGTAGGAGTTCCCTGGTGGTCTAGTGGTTAGGACTCTCTGCTTTCACTGCTGTGGCCTGAGTTCAGTCCCTCCCTGGTCTAGAAACTATCAGCCTCTACCAAAAAAAAAAAAAAAACAGAAGAAGAAGCTCTTGCAGATCCTGTGACTCTCCAGCCACTCTCAGGAAATTAAGTTTTCTCATTAATTCTGGTCACAAGACAGTCTCAGTTCAACATTGACTGTGTCTGGCCCAATCACAGCCGTCAAACCTCTTTAGAGTAAAACCCCTCCCTCTCCTAGCTCAGGCCTGTCTCAGCCAGGCTGCTCGGGGAGACTCCTGTTTCCCCAACTGGACTTCTGCCCCCGCCCCCCCTGCCCCCTGCCCCCGTCCCCTCCAAGGCCGAGTAGGATGAGGGCCAGGAAGAAAGGGTTGGGAAGGCCTAGGGGAACTGGTACTCGCTGCAAGGGCCTGGGCAATCCCTGTGAGCTTCCCCAGACACACCTGCCCGGGCCTGGGGAGCTGCTGTCAGGGGCGAGTGCACCTGCTCAGGCCGCTGGCTCATGGTTCTTCCCTCCGACCCTGGTGATCTGGTAGTTCACGTCCACTGGGGCACTCACGACGCTGTCCAGCGGCCCGCTTGTCTGAGAAAGAGCTCAAGCTTCCTTTTGCAAGTCCTGCCTCACGTTGAAATGTGCTGTCTATAGGCCCGAGAGTTCAGCTGAAACCAACATGAAGACAATTCCATTTTAATTATGTGTTCTCTCAGCAAATCAGTGGGATTGAGTCCTTTTGGTGATTGCTTGGGTGTGGATGTGAAGGAAGGAGTCGAGGAAGACGCCTGGCTTTTTCACTTGAACAACAAAGTGAGCGGTGGGGCCAACTCCTTAAATACAGACTGTTGGAGAAGGGAGTTGGAGAGGGGGTATTCTGAGCTCTGTTTGGGATGTGTGAAGTGGGGCTCATGTGAATACAAGTGGAGAAGTTTGGTAAGGAGGTGGATCTATGAGCTGGAAGTTCTGGGGAGAGACCTGGGCTTTGGATGGACTTTTCTACAAGCTACTATATTGCTTCCTATTCTTCTGCCTAAAAAGTGAAGCCTCCTCATAATGAAGGAAGTGATTTTCTTGGTGTACTCAGTCAAGGTGTGCTTTCCCTTGAGGTGATGAGAAGAATGCTGGCCTGGGAGTCAGGATTCCAATTCCAGGATGGCCTTCTGCCCCTTCTCCCCATAAAGCTGTGTGGCCTTGGTTCAATCACTTTACCTCTCTGGCTAAAGCTTGGTACTAGGTAAACTTTCTGTGAACGTGAATGAATGAATGAATGAGTGAATGAAATGGAAGCAGACCTCAGTATCTGCTAAACTGGCTCACTAATAGGACAGTGCGTTATCAGAATATGTCCACGTGCTGGGATGTTTAGCTGGAGGAGTGGGGGAGTGGCCGGACTTTCTTTCATGGGGAGGAGGCTTCACTTTTTAGGCAGAAAAACAGGAAGCAATGGGGTCTGACCTGTTGGGTGGCATGGAAAGATACCTAGGTCCTTACTTCCCACTTCCTGTTTGTGACGGCCAAGGTCAAGCCTTCAATAAGAGGGCTTTGGGGACAGAAAACTAAGCTGGACTGAAGCTGTTTTAATTTTTTTTTCTCCTTATGTGGACATGGACTACAATTTGGTCTTTAAATATGAACACTTACGGAATGGCTGGTTGAATGAATGCATGACTAATCATAGTAGTAGTCATTTTAAAAATAAGAATATTGAGATGCTTCATGAGATGGGTCAGGCTCCACGCATTAGAGGATCAGCTTTGCTTCCAACTTGCCATGTAGGTTTGAGGAGTCCCCTTCCCTTTGGGTCCGAATTTTCCCATCTTTAGATTAGAAGATAAAATGGTATGACCTCCAAGTTTATTTCTAGGTAGATTGATAGATAGATAGGTAGATACCAAAAGAACCATTTGATGTTTGGCCTTTGAGATAAGTACCTTCTACATACAGGGAAACTAAAGCCCAGAGAAGTCAAATAACATGCTGCCTGGTCAGCTTTGTCTTCCCTTCCTCCCTGCTCCGCAGTTGGCCCAGTTGCCTCCCATTTCCTATAGGACAACCCCCCGCCCCCAGAGGCTGGGCCCCACCGGCCAGCTCTTGTCCATCCTCCCGCCCAGCTCTCTGTAACCCCTGTCCCCCAGCCTTGACATGCATGTCACCCAGACCCCGCCTCCAGATGCCCCGGCGGAGCTGCCTTGCTCTCGGTTAACCCTGACTGGGCCCTGCTGCCTCCCACGTCCAGATCAAAGAGGGCCTTCTGCCCAGGCCTAGAAAACCAAAATGTCATTACCTTCCCCGGCCTCCCTCATCCCCCCACATGAGGTTTCTAAGGGTTTTATCTGCTGTTGTCAAGTTTATAGCCATAATTCGAAATGCTGTTAATATTACTGACAGCAGAGAGCTACAAATTACAAAGTTGTAAAGTTACTTTATGGCGATAACTGTCAGCTTTCACCAGCAGTGCTGCAAGGCTCCATGGAAACCAAGTTGATGATAAAAAGAGTTGATATTGTCTCCGGATCGTGGCTGTCAGCTGACGGTCAGAGAAATGCTGGCTGGTTCTTCAGTAACTTGAACCCGTTGGTTTATACTCACATTCCCTTACACACTTATATGCACACTTGCGTTTCTGTTATCTTATTGCACAGATGTGGGAGAGGTCCCGAAGCAGAAGGTCCTTACCCGCATTTCTTCCGACCAGCCGCAGATTTGAGTCTTTGACCCGCCCAAAGGGCCCCGAGAGGGGCCGTCTACCACACTGTAGGTGTCCGACCGTAATTGCTGAATGAATGAATGCTTGGAACCCTCGAAGGGTTTAGGCAGTATTAAGAACAAAGGTATTGACATCTTTCTGCCTTCACAGTAAAACAAAACAAAAGCAGCTTTAGCAGTACTGATTTGGGGGAATGAGGCTTCCCACGTGGTGCAATGACTGAAGCATCTTAATTGGCATTATTAAGCTCAGTGTTATTAGTCCACAAGGCCAAGGTACCCACCCCGACACCCACACGCTCTCCTCCTGCTAAAATTGATGCTGATTGGCTGCATCAACAGAAGCAGATGTTGGGAGCGAGGAGGGGCTGCTCGCTCTTTGCCCTGTTGGCATTGACCCTTGGCGCCTACGTTCATCTCTGCCCATCCCCCTCCCTGCAGAACGTTGAGGAAAAGGTGCACAGGTTCTGAAGAACAAAGACGGGACGGGGAGACAAAACAAGGCTTACCATCGGTCCAGGTGTGCCTGGGACTGAGGGGTTTCCTGGGACAGGGACTTGTGCTCAAACCAGGACAGTCCCGGGCAAAGCAGGACAGTGGTCACCTTACCCAGTGCTATACCTGTAAGGAACTGGTCAGGGAATTGGGGATATTTTCCTGGGCAAGAAAACATTTAGTCTTTGCTTTGCTTTTTTGTCCACTGCCCCCAGCCCCCACACCCATGGCATGTGGAAGTTCCTGGGCCAAGGATCAAACCCGCACCACTGTAATGACCCAAGCTGTTGCAGTGGCAAGCCAGATCCTTACCCGCTGTGCCACAGGAGAACTCCGTGCTATGCTCACTTTCCAAGAGCCATCAGAGAGCAGGAGTGGCCCTGGAGGTCAGAACAAGAGCCACTGGAGGCAGCTCCTCTTTGAATAAAAACAGGGTCATACTTACTGAGCACCTAGCATGTGCCCAGGCCTGGCCTGGTTTCTGGGGATGCAGACATAATGGCAGTGACCTCCCAGTGTGGTGGGAGGGCAGTCACGAGAGTACTGCAATGCAGTGTTGTGACAGAGGAGGGCACAGGAGTGGCCAGGGAAGGGCCTTGCAGGTGGAGGGCCAGGGGCACAGGGTCCTGAGCCCTGAGAGAGCTGCTTCCCTACACTGCACAAGGCCGGGCCTCGGAGTGCAAGTTGGGGAGTGAGAGGCAGTGAGGGTGGAGAGGGCTTTGGGAATTAACTGGTGAGGGACTGGGGTCTGGCTGCCAAACTCACACTGTAGGCAGTAGGGATGATGGGACACGGGCAGCTGGAGAAAGGAGACGGGTGAATGACTATCCAGCTGACCAGATACACTCCGCCTGGCCTTCTTCCCACTCTTTCATCTTTGGCACTACATTCTCCCTGGAGACCACCTCTGCAAGTCAGTCCAAGGGTCCCCTTTTCCTGATTTCCCAAGGAACCGGGAGTTCTGGTTTCACAGGTCATCGCATCTGGCCAGAGGTTTGGCCATATCTTACTGGCATCGAAGCACAGTGGACAGTGTTCTGATATGAGACTCATGAGCTGTGGGCTGTGTTCACCTGCTCTTTGCCATTGACTTGCTGTGTGATCCTGAGCAAATCACTAGCCTTTCTGGGACCCCACTTTCCCATCTGTGAAATGAAGGGTTTGGACACGGAGCCTCCATCCTCCAGGCCTCATTCAAAGGGCCTATTGAGCTTGGATCTGAGTCACATTCATTGAACCTCTGTGTACCGGACACAGTCATGTCTAGGCTTTTGTCAACCGCTGTGGGCACAGGTCATTCGCCTCAGGACCATCAACCCTCCCTTTTCTTCCAGGAAGACCTGGAACCCAGCCCCTCAAACCTCACTTCCCAAGCAGCAGGCTGCATGCCCGCGGGACACGCTGTCTGTCTGGGGTTTCTTATCCATCAATATTTTCCTCAAGATGATAAATGTCCTGCCAATAAGAGGAGGCAGCTGCCAACCCTGTCTGAGACAAGGGCCTTTCGCTGAGGTGGTGGCCGTGCCTGGCGTGTTGATGAGAGGCGGGCCGTGGAGCTGAGGCTGGAAGGATGGAAGGTGCAACTGAGCCGGGGGGAGGAGGTCAGGACCACTGCTGTCCAGGGAAGCAGATTTTGCCTGGAGTCAGGGGAAATGAGAGAGGAGAGACGGAGGATGCTCAGATTTCAGTGCAAAGCAAAATATATTTACAGCATGTACAGAGCTCCTACAGGATGCTAAGCCCCGAGTGGACTCTTTTCGGGCAGGGAACAGTCCTTATCAGCGTATAAAGTGCATCCAGAGCCATCATCTTGTTTGATTCCCCCCAACAATCTAGAGAGATGAGTGTTATTATCTGTCCTTTATAAGCAAGCAGAGTGCATGTTGTCCCTGAGCGCCTGTCCCAAGGCACGAGCGGTCTCCGGCTCCAGAAGTGCAGAAACAGAGTCCGACCGAGGAAGCCTGACTCAGGTGACAGTTTGTGGAGAGTGGAGCAGTCCCCGCCTAGAAGCTTGAGACTGTTTCTTCTGCCATCAGATCCAAACCTAACTGCCCCGTGAGAGAACATTTTCTTTGAAGAAACCAGCCACATGGTCGGGGAGCTGATTCTAGCTGAGACGTAACTGAGAGACACCCTTGTTCCAGAAGAGGGTGAAAGAGCCTGGCCCTCAGAGCCGGGCGGACCCGGGGGCAGCACTTGCCTCTGCTTGTGACTAGTTGTGTGACCTTGGGCAAGAGACGCCATCTCTCTGAGCGTCACTTTGCCCACCCGTGACCGAGAGGATGCTGCTGCTTACCTCCTACAGGTGTTTCAAGTAGATGGAAAAAGAAAACGAATTAAATTCTCAGGCACCTCCTACCATCTGGCACACAGTAGGCACTCAATAAATAATAATGTTATCATTACTATTTCTAGTAAAGGACTGAATCGGGCAGGACCTGCGTTCTAAAATTCCGGGCCATCCCGAAGAGGCGAAATCAGTGCAGGCTGAAGGTTTCACGGAAACGCCCTCACAGGGTTCCTACGATTCTTAAGGGTTCCTAAGATTCTTAAATAGCAACCCTTCTCAAAAATGTGTTTGCAGGTCTCGAATATTCCAGCAGTCAGACTCCGTTTTCTGTACACATGTGCAGAGTTTAGAAGTTTTTTCCAGGACAAAGTCATTAATGGTCCGGTTCGGGCTCCGTCTGGTCAAGACGTGGGGCTGAGGCCCAGACTCAGGGTGTGACAGGGTTAGGTACTGGGGCTCAGAGCCAGCATGTGTCAGCCCGCCATAGTCCCGGTGTGGAGGACACAGTAGCCTACTTGGCTTCTCATGGGAGGTAAGGGCTGGAAGGCGCTGTGATTTTTCGTTTTTTTAATGGGGTCTCAGACCACTGATGCTCCCTCTCGGTGCCTGTCTGCTTCTCTCCCTGCTGTTGCCCACGGTGTGAATGGCTGTGCAGCTCGGGAGGTGGGGGGGGTGCAGAGTGTGCAAGAAATGGGTTTGAAATGTCCTGAACTCCAGGAAGGCATGATTCTTGGTGAAGGGAAGAGGGGGCGCATGGGGACAAGTGAGAGGCAGCCTGGCCTTCGGGACAGAAATCTGCCCTAGGGCAGGGCAGGGCAGGGCTGGGGCCAGGGCAGCTGAGGGGACCCAAAGCAGCTCACCGCCCGTCTGCAGGGATGCGCACAGGGGCCTGGCTCCAGCGGGAGGTGCTGGTCACCGCCCCGCCTCTCTACCTGGGCAGGGGGCTGGCCTCGCCTCCGCCCTCTGCCTCTGTGGCCTCCCACCAAGCAGCAGCGCCAGCCCCGTTGCTGTTGTCTGAGGCTGAAGTGCCCTCTCCTGGCCCCCAGGGTGCATGGCTGCCTTTGGAAGTCTGGCTTCATCCTGCCTGCAGAGCCTTGGGAGGCCGCCCAGTCCTTTGTCTGGGCTGGGATGTGAGCACTGTGGGGCCTGAGCTGCCCCTGGGGGGTGAGACGAGAGGGGCACATCCTCCGCTGTCCTCTGCCAGGTCTCTCTCCTCCCACGTGGTCATCCCCTCCCTCTCTCTCCCCCACTTCTCTTCCTGTCTGCTGGTCTGACTCTGCATGCCCCCATCGCCTCCACATGCCCCCATTGCCTCCACCTCCACTTCCCCACCCCCTCCATGCTTCCCTTCGTGCTCCTCTTCCCCCTTAGCTCCCTTCCTCTCTCAGGACAAACAGTGGAAATGTCTTGCACCCGAATCTGCACTGGACTCCGATGCCCTCATTTATGCCATCTTGAGCAGATGCTCAGAGATCTGACCCCTGAACTGACCTTGAGGATTGAAGGAGGTGGGTGGGGGGGGCACTGGCGGCCTTGGCACTCCCTCCCCTTCCTGTCTCCTCGCTGCCGCAGCCCCAGGGCATCTGTTCTTCCTCTGTCTCTTCTCCGGTCCTTCCCCCCTCCCACTTCTCCCCTCCTCACACCTCAGTACAGATTCAGACTCAAATTCCATTTACTGAGCTCTTTAGAAAGGTGGGGACATGACCTTCACCTTGATGGAGCCGTCTTTCAGGGATCTTGACCTCTCTGTCCTGCCCCCTTAGCTGGGCAGGGTGGGCTTTGACAGTGTGCAAAACGGGCTCCTGAAGGAAGGAAACTGAGGGACAACCGGGGGCCGGTAAAGACGTCAGGTGTCGCCTCTCTTCCTAGTGTGTCCCGGGGGGAGGTTTGTGGTAAGGAGACATCTCTCAGGCCCCACATGACATCCTCGTGTATGTATCCATGGGCCAGTTATTTTCATTTGCGTGCTTATTTATTTACCATATGTGCTAATCGCAACAAAAGCACATGCCACACGAAAGCCACACAAAGCGTTTCCTAGCACTGAGTTGTTAAGGAGACCTCTCCCCAAGGGACCCGTGTGGGAGGAGTGACCTCTGGCCTCTTAAGCATCCCCTTGCCTATGCCAGCATCTGCGCCATGAGGTTGCCTCTCAGGGTCCCCTGAAGAGAGCCGAGGGCACAGTCCCAAGCAGGCCCCAGGCCTCAGCTGTCTGAGGTCTAGCTGGCTGCTGCGCTAACTCGGGCCGTGGCTTCTGCACCCCCTACCCCTCCGGAGTGTCGTGTCTCTCCACTACCGAGGAGCCGGAACCGCCAACCAGTCCAGGCTCAGGCGAGGGCCGGGACTGGAGGTCTTAGAGCGGGTGTGGCTCAGCCGTCAGCATCCTGAGGTTCTGCCGTCACACAGATCTGGTTTCAAACCCTAGCCCTGCTGTTTCTGAGCCTTGCACAACTTTGGGCAGGCTGCCTCACTCCTCTGGACCCCAGCCTCTTGACCCGCTGCGTAGAGATAGTAGTACAAACTTCCCAGGGGTTTTGTGCGGTTAAATGAGAATGTAAGTACTTAACATCCTGACTGTCTCTTGTAGGGAATGGTAACTACTGCTACGTGTTACAATTCTGCATGATCCTGGGTTCCCAGTAGGTCAGGGGTTTGGGGGGTAGGTGGTTGCACCCCCAGACACGTGTGCAACCAGATAGCTAGTTTTAAAGCAAAGGGGATTCTTCTTTTGACTTCTTCATGAGAAAACTGGCTATAATCTGCCCCACTTATTTGCACTACCGGCAGTCTGGGAAAAGCCAAGGTCATGTCCCTTTGGCTAAGCATCTTAGCGATGATGTTTGCGAAGTGGACACCCTTGGAATTCTGGGAAGGCCCAGTGTTCCAAGTACGAGGAGATGTCTGACCCGTGGAAAGTTGGGAAGCTTTCGAGAGAAGGAAAATATTTCCTGATTGCTTGCCACGTGCCAGGCACTGTGCTACGTGCTCTGTTAGCTTGTTTAATGCCCACAGCAGCCTTATAAAAGAGTCACTATTTCTGTCTTGCTCATGAGAAAATGTTGGCTCAAGATATGAACTTACCTGAGGTCATACAACTTGCATGGGGCAGAGGCAGGCTCTGAACCCAGGGCCCTGTAATCCCGCAGCGCCCGCGCTGCTCCTGTGTGTGCATCCACACTCCTGAGATTTCCCTGCTTCGTCCCACCCCTTCCCAGCCCTCCAGCCCCCGTGGCTCCTTGGGGACACAGCAGACCACCAAGCCCGGTGGAGCAGACCCCTCTCCAAATATGCTGATGCACCCCGTCGCACCTCTGCTCTGGTTTTCTTCCGAGAGACTGTACGTTTTCACTTGGCCTTGAACTCTCCACCCCTCCTCTCCAGAAGGCGATTGTGGAGGGAAAGTTACCAGGCTCTGCTGAAAGTCATTTTTAGATTCTGGAGCAGGACAAGCAGGAACAATGACTTCATATGTGCATGACTAATTCAAAGCACTTTAATCTTCAAAATGTCAAACTTTATGGTCAGTGGCTGTTCTGGAGTGACAGTGGCACTGCGAATATTAAAATAGCAGGATGGCAGGGCACAGAGACTGAGCGTCTTTGCAAGGGCAAATGCTCCGAAGGTGATGCCTGGTGCCGCAGGCCCGCTTGGAAGTACAATCTGAAAATACAGCGTCGTTGTGAGTGACTGACCATCTAAGATTAAGATGGTCCAGGCACATGGCACACATTAGCGTCCATCTTTACTACAACCCTGAAAGTGAAGCATTGTGGTCCCCATTTGGAGCAGGAGATGGGGGAGGAGATGGATGCGCAGGGCAGGTAGGGAATTTTCTCAAGGTCATGCAATGAACAGGTGCTTCTGCAGATTCTTAAACTCAGATCTGTCAGCCTTCAAATTCTGCTGTGTTGCTGCCACATCAGTTGCCTTTTGCCTTCATGGCTTTAAAGCAGCATGAATTCATCCATGTTGGATCCATCGATGTTCTAAGACAAATTTGGAACAATTTTCGAAACAAATTTGGAACAAGTAATTCAGGTTCTACTTCATATAACCTTAGGTCTGTGTCAAGAAATGAGACCTTAGGAAAGGTCCAGCGGGTGCTGACCTCCTGGAAGTCAGAGGAGCCAGACTGGAATCCAGATCAACAGAAAATTACTGTGTGACTCAGCGACTTCATTTCCCCTCTCTGGGCTTTCATTTTCGTATGTGTAAAAGTATGACAGGAGTTCATGCCAAACAAAATATTCACCAAGTACCCACTTTGTGCCAGGTCCTATGCTGGGCATTGGGAATCAAAGATAAATAAGACATTGCTTCTTCCCTCAAGGGTGCCGTTGAACCAAGGAGTTTCTTGTGTCCTTTCCAATTCATTCGATGAACTCAAATTGCAGCCAGAAGGTGGATGGTGGGTCAAAGGACTTGGACCATATACGATGTGTCTTAGCTCTACTGGAACCTAGACCCAGGGTTTGGAGCTGTACCCCGGGGGCCCGGGGTCAAAGCACACACAGAGGGCCCGGGTCCAGGTAGACAGGCAAGGGAGCACAGAGAAAACGCAAGAGCCCATATACCGGCCAGTCGTCTGTTCAGTTATTCCCTCAGTTGTTTATTGAGGAGTTTCTGAGCACCCATATGCTGGGTGGCCGGGGACACAGATAAGGAGCCAGGGAGGCCCTTATATTCCAAGGTTGCATGTACAATCTGATGGAGAAGCTGATGGGCAGATGTGACACGTAATGAATATTCTAGGCCACGGCCAGAGACATGATACCCGATGTTGTCTTAGGAGCTGGGAACATCTGGAACTTCGAGTGCTGGAAGAGACCTCAGGCAGGAAAAGACCTCTTCCTTGTCCCACTGATGTTGGCATATTGGGGACATGCTTTGGCAACCAGGAGCCCAGCAGAACCAGTGCAGGCAGGTGGAGTCCCCAGTGTGCGGTTTGGCTTGGCGCTGGTTATTCCAGTAATCCGCCAGGAGGACAGCATCTCACAGGGAGCCTCTGCTGCTTCCGCCTGGCCCCAGAAGGAACCCGGGACTCCCCGGTAGCCAAGCCAGCCTGGAGCCCTGCCTTCCAGCCAGGTTTATCCTACATCATTTAAACTGGCCACCTGCAAGAGAGAGAGAGAGAATGGAAAAATAGATTTTGTTTTGAAAAATAGATACAATTATTAGCAGAGGGAATGCCGGGGGATGGGGCTGAGCAGGGTGAAGGGGCAGTGTCCTTGTTTTATGTGTCCTGCCAAGGAATGCAGGTCCTGGCCATTCTGGGTGAGGGGAGACATGATCAGATTTGCAGGATTCTCGACCCCCCCAGGGAGAGACGGCAACCACAAGACCCACTGGACTTGGTGGCCGGGGGGAAGGGGGCAAATAAACTTGCCAGCCGAGCTTTCCATCGGGAGGGCCCGAGGGGACCACAGCATCTCCTGTTCTCCCAGCTGTCAGGGAGGGTGTATGGCAGAGATTCCCACCAAGGTACTGATACCTTAGCCTGCGCAGCCCCATCAGGCCCAGAGCAGCCCAGGCTCCAAGGCCAGTAACCTCCAGCAAAAGGCGGCCCCTCCCTCTTCCTTCACTGTGCAAATATCATCATCTCCTCTGAGTCACGGCATGAAAGATTGGGAAGCGCTGGCTTAGTGTGAAGGGCCCAGGCCCTCCCCACCCTGCTAAAGACGTGTCACCTGACCTGTTTCCCGGACAGGGTCTGGGTCCTTCAGGCCCCAGACATGCCTCTGTGCTCTCAGATGGTGGGCAGAGAGCGGCGAGCCAGTGCTGTACCTCTGCCTCCATAAGATCTTGTCTGAGGGTTTTTTATTACCCTGTCGAGACAAAGAGCAATGGGCTGCATTTAAATTCAGGACTCAACTGACTGCAGCACCGCATATGAATCCTTCACAGCAGCCTCTGCTCTAGCTTGGCAAGCTGCCCCAGGCTGGTCTCTATTGGGTGGGTGTCTTTACTGGGCCCCCTGTCCCCACCCGCTCTGTCTCCCACCCAGTGCTCGGTGTCACCAGAGCTTAGATGCCAAAAGAAAGGACAGACCATGGGGGGTGGGTCCAGACTGCTCCTGGAGGACAGGAATGTCTGTGAATGAAGAGGGCTGGGGCAGGTGGGGACACCGTCCTGGAGGTGATGGGCCTTGATAATGAGACTTAGCCATAAGGTACAGGAGCTCGCAGTGTGCAAGGTTCTCACATACACAGCCAGGGTCTCAATAAATCACCGCAACAACCCTGTGAAGGAGAAATAATTCCTCTCATTTTCCGGCTTAGACAGCAAAGCCTGAGCCAGGTAAAATAACTTGACAGAAATGCACTGCTGGTGCGTGATCGTGTAAGTTGGGTTCTCCAGAGAAACAGAACTAATAGGATGTGGGTCTGTAGAAAAAGGAATTTATTGTAAGGAATTGACTCTTGGGGTTATGGAGGCTGGCAAGTCCCGAATCTGCAGGGTGGGCCAGCAGGCTGGAGACCTGGGCAGGAGCCTATGCTCTCATTCAAGCACAAAGGCTGCAGAAATTCCTTCTTGCTCAGGGGAGGTCAATCTTTTATTTCATTCGGTCCTTCAACTGATGGGATGAGGCCCACCAACGTGATGGAGGGTCATCTGTTTTATTTAAAGGTCACCAATTTAAGTGCTACGCTCTTAAAGTCCTCCAGAAACATCTAGAATAATATTTGAACCCTTAGCTGGGCACTGTGTCCTAGACGAGTTGCTATATAAAATTAGCCATCCCAGTGGTAGAGCGTGAGTCTGCCCCCAGGTCTGTTGGCTTCAGATCCTGAGCTTCGGATCCTGAACTCGACCACATCAGCGCACCCAACGTGGACTTTAAAGAAGACTCTGAAAGAGTCGCACTTAGTTCACGTTCGCAAATATTTATTGAGAGTCTTCACTGTGTCCAGCTCTATTGACACTGAACTGAAAGCAAAACAAAATAGCCTCCACCCTCACAGTCTAATGAAGGAGCTTACAGTCTAGTAGCGAAGCAGGGCAGGCATTCTGGAGGGTAGATCATCCTGAATACAGGCTGAGTGGTGGAGCTGAGCGTGTTAAAAAATTGGCCTGTCTTGACCTGTGAGTTCAGGCAAGGGAGACTCAGGAGCTAAAGCTGGAGAAGTCCTTTGGGAGCAGGTCACAGAAAGCCTTGAATGCCATCGTCTTAATCTGAGGTTTTAGCTGATAGGCAACAAGGAGCCAGAGAAGGTTCTTGAGCAAGAGAGTAGCACGAGGAAATTACTGTATTAATTAAGCAGGTAGTGTGTCTAGGAGGAGAGACAAGGGGAGTCAGGTCAGTTTACCCCCTGGACCAGTGAGTCCTCCCTCCTGGTATGATTTTGGGAGCATCGTGAAATCCGTACTTCATCCTCCAATCAAGACAGAAACAACCAGCAAGGGCCAAGAATTTCGGCCAGCAACTGACTTCACAGCGACGTCTCAGAATGAGAGAAGGGACTGGGCTAAGCGGCAGGCACTGCCCTAGGAATTTTCCAGAATCTCCAGACAACCCTGTGAAGAAGACAGGACAGAGATTATTGCTCTCCTGTGGCTGATGAGGACCTGGAAAGTCAGAGAGAGAAGTAGCTCTCCCAAGGTCACCGCCTGTGCTCACAACCATTAAGCAGCCCCAGAGGGTGGGGCTGGGAGGGTCCCTGGTGCTAGAGACTTGTAAAGAGAAAAGGAGTAAATAGGACAAAAGAGATAAGAGAGTTGAGGAAACCGAGACGACCTACGAAGACTCTAACCCTAACCACGTCATGACTCAGGAGTGGGTGCTGGAAATCGAGACCCAGTCATACCTGGAAGGATAGGGCGTCGGGGGGCGGGGGGGGGAGACCTCAGGAGGGATGGTGAGCCTTTTTCGGAATTAATCCCCAGCGAGAAGCTCAGCTGCGTGCACCATCCAGACTGTCTCTGTAGGCCCTGGGGAGGGGTCCTTGCCTACTAGGAGAGGGCCCTCTGCTAGACTCTGCTCAGTACAGCCAGTCCTTCTAGAGTTTACCCTCTGGCACTACAAGGGAGCAAGTTCCAGGAGAGGGCAGCAATCTCCTGGTTCTCGCCCATCTGCAACCATTGTCTTACCTGGTAGGAGGCATCATCTGCTGTAATTAGGCTTCATTAAAATGCTGATTAATAACATCTTGCCTGGGCCAGGCTTATGATGGGATTGGCTTAGTCGAGGTAAATGTTAGTGTTCTTTGCAGCTGTTTACACACAGTTAACACCCCTGCAGGGGCCAGAGGGGAGGAGACAGTGGAGGCTGTGAAAATGCCCCTGCACAGGGGAACCAGATGCAAGAGATGGAAACAGAGTCTGAGCATGGAGGACCTTCTGGGCCAAGCTAAGCTCTAAGTTACAGATGGAGTATCACCAACTGGCAGCCCATGGCTGATGCCTTCCTGAGATGGTCAATCTGCCCAGAATGTTTGCTGGCAGGGAGTTGGTTGGTGGTTGGGTTAATGTTGAGTTTGAGGATCTTAAAGTTTGGCATTCACCGTCCAGTTTTTGGCTGTGCCTCCTATTGTTTCACACCTGTCATTGCACATATTTATACTATAAACCCATCCTCTGAAGACATCTGAGCTTGTGACCCTTGTGTACCATATGATAACAGATGGGGCTGTAAAAAGAACAAGGGGCAGGGGACGTGTCTAAACAAAAGCACAGACACAGAAATCCACACAGAAGGAGCTGGGATCAATTAGGTATCGTGGGGCCGGTCTGCATGAGGAAGCGTCCAGCGGTCAAGATGTGTGAGTCATGAAGGGGCCCCATGTCATCTAGTGTGCTTGGAGGGTGAGTACAGGGTGGGGAGAAATGGGTCAAGGGAAGGTTAGGGAAGACTTCAGGAACCAGAGCCCAGAGGGAGGTCTTGAATCCTGTGTTTAATGGGCTTGGACTTGATCTAGAGAAAGTACGGAACTCATTAAAGAGGGGTTTAAATCAGAGAAAGACATGGCTGTATCTACATCTTACAAATGGCTCTCTGGCAATAAGACGGGATTGGACAGCAGCAAGCTGCTGTAGTAATCGCGAGATGCAACCCTGAGGCCTGAACCTGGGCTGAGGCCGTGTGGTGGAGTGGAGGAAGACACGGACGCCCTTTCTGAGGTGGACTCCGTAGATCCACTGCTTTCCTTCCCTGAGGCAGACAACAGTCCCGGCTGATTGAGGCCTGGCTGCTGGGCCCATTGGGTTTACGAGAGAAAGTGCACAGAAGAAGGACTGGTGACCTCATCATCAAGGCTCCTGGAAGGTAATAATACAATCGTGTATTATTGAGAAGGGATGAGAAGGACCTCTGGTTTGGGTCTCCTCATCTCTCCTCTCTTGGGTGTTGCCGAACTTTGCCAAGTTTTAAGTTGAACACTTAGAGCTAAGCCTGATTTTGCAGATCAGAACCCTAGGCTTCCGGGGGATCAGCTTCTTTTCCAAAGCTACAGGTGGTCAGACATCTTTTGTCCTGTCTTCTCTACATTTAAGAATTTTATCTCCTTTTCTCTGTACCTATCTGATTGCTGTTTATCTATCTGTAAGCCACCTTTCGTGTCTCTCTTGTTCTCTCTCACTCTGTGTCTTTGTGTCTCTCCCTTTGTTTCCCTTTTTCTCATTCTCTCCGCCACTTCTCTCTCTGTGTCTTTTTTGCCTCTTGAGACTGTCTGTCTTTGTGTGTTATTTCTCTCTGTATCTCTCCCTCTCTTTATTTCCCTTTCTCTGTCTCTCCCCCTCTCCCTCTAACGTTCTCTCTCCCTCTTTCCCTCCCTCCCACCCCATCCTCCCTCCATCCCTCCCTCCTCCTATTCTGTCTCTTTCTCTCTACCCCCAGTTCTGATTAGACAAATGACTCGGGGATGCAGCGCGTCTCTGCCTGGTGGCTAGGCTAATTGATGGCTGCTATAGAATTGCCTAAGCGAGGGACTCTTGTCATTAGTAAGAGATGGGTTGCCTTGGCCTACAACTAGGAAACCTTTGAAATCCTGCATCTAAATTGCCATTCTTTTGACTGCTGCTAGTGATGCTAATTAGCTGTGTTAATTGGGTGTTTTGATATTTGAAGAGCAAAGCAATCCAACTCCTTCCTCCAGAAAGCCAAAATTATTAATGAACTTGGCAGCAGCCTTGGCTATCTTTCCATGGTGGGCACAGCAAAAGATTTGGGGGCAGGGGAAGGGGTTGTTCTGAGGAAGCGTTTTGCCATTTCCTGGGGAGAGGGAGAGTCTGGGAAGATGGCTTTGGAGCTTCCTGGTGATGAAGTGACGCCGTGAGACAGGAGAGCCTCAGATCTTGGAGACCAGCGACCAACATAAGGGATCTGGCTCTGCTCTGCCATTACCTGCCCTGAGCCACAGCAGTCATGCCCGAAGTTTTGCACCCCAGTGCCTAGCACAGTGCCTGGCACACGGTTAGCATCAGTCATGTGTTATTGAGGGAATAACCGACATGGGCATTAGCATAATGATCCGGGAGTCAGTTCAAATCTCAGTTCCACCACCTTCTAGCTTGATGATTTGAGCAAAAGTCACTTCACCAGGCAAGGGAGAACAGGCGGCATAAGACTCAAACTCCCCTAATGGTTTTCAGGGAAGGTTTTAAAGGCAACATTTAGGATGAGGGTTTAGGTACGTGATCACCTCATGGACTTTCTTCTGAGTAGCTGGTGGTCAGGTAACAGGGTGATGTTTGGGAATCATTTTTTTCTTTTAATCAGTCTTCTGGTTCTAACCAGCCTATATGCTTGTGATCAGCATGTAGTCACCATCCTCCACCTGATGGGGTTTTTGCTCCTGCAGAACAACTCAAAGATATGCATCAAAGTGTTCTGCAGATCCCTTCGGGAGGAGCTGGACTCTGTTTTATCACTGAACTGCTGTTTAAGCCCTCATTACTTTCCTTGCGTGACTGCTCTGCCTTTGTTTCTGCATTTCCTCGCTTCCCTCATTAGTAACTCCTTGAGTCTGCTCTTTGGAACTCAGGGAAGGTCTAGGAGACGAAAGCTTTTTTTCCACAAATGAGAAACAGGGGACAAGGCGGGGCTTTTGTACCTGGGAGGGCCCGTGGGGTCCTGCCTAGTTTCAAAAGTGTTGGTAGAGCTAATACAACCTAATCTGCCCTTTTAATAGAAGAAGAAAGAGGGAGGGGGGAGGCTTTCTTAAAACCATTTCTTACTTAGAACTATTTCCACTTTACCAGTGTGATGCTCCCGCACATACCTCTATATTTTGGTACTTTCACTTCGTGTTGAAGGATCATCAGAAGTTCAGCAGGTAGAGAATTTTGAAGGGCATCCCACTTGCCAAGACATGGATGGAGCATTGGGAAGGACTTGCGTTGGAGTATGGACAGGACACAGGGTGTGTGGGGAAGAGGCTGGGCAGGTAGGCAGGGGTCGGATAATAAAAGGTCTTTGTTCCAGGTAGAGATTGGAAATTTGTCCTAAAGGCAGTGAGGAGCCCTCTTCAGGATTTAAAACAAAGAACTACGTATTAGAGAGATGTTCTACCCTCTCTTTATGATGTTCCTTTTCCTAATGCCGACTAGACTATGAGCTCTTGAAGGGAGCGATTCCTCTCTGACTTGTCTCTGTGTCTCCAGGACGAGGCGTCATGCCAGGAACATAGTGGGGGTTCATAATGGTTGGTGCTGTAAAATTGAGGTGGATCCAGAATGCGTAAATGGCTTGTACAACATCACTGTGAAACCTGGTGGCAAAGTGGTCCTTACCTCAGGCCAGAGCTTCTGCAGGTAGATTATGACTCATAGATGCCCGGCTACCAAGTCTCAGCTGATTCAGGGTGTTTGAGTTTGAATGCATCCTGTGTGACATAATCTAGGGGGAGACCCCCAGACCTCTGTCCCTAATACTAAATCCCTTCCCTCAGAAAGCCCAAGGACATCTGTGGCCAACCTCAAGAAGCTCATTAGTCTTGAGTACCCTCATAAGACCTACTGATGTCCTAGCCCAGATGTACTCTCCTGGGTGACCCTTTGCCATTATCAAATATTTAGGATCAAGTCCTGGGATATCGGAAGATGAGTCAAACACAGTGGCTGAGCTCAAGGACTAGTCTGAACCTGGATTATCTCAAGACACAGACACAGGTGGCACAGCACACAGACACAGCCCCTGTATCCATGGTGCTGAGCACACACCTGCTCAAGGAATTGGTTGAATGATCAATGGAAGGAACTTGAGCAGACAGGGAAGACAAGACAGCCCTATATATCCTATGTCACCCACGTGTATCTCCTATCTCAGGTGGAAAGCTGCAGGTTATTATGAAAGAGGAATGGCATTCGGAGAAGAGAGTGCTCCCAAGAACGAGGTTCAAAAGGTTCATGGAGGCTATGGTGGGGTCTAGGTGAGGCCCTGAAAGATGACCAGGACTGAGACTAAGGCGGAGAACAAGCGCGAGCAAAGGCACAGGCTCTGTCGATGGTTATTTAACAAGGGTCCGCTCAGTGTCTCCTGTGCACCTGCCGGGTACTGGGAGAGGCCACAGGGAGACCGGGCTGCCGTCCCAGAATTTACAGTCCCTAAGAGGAAAGAGGCAGGAGGGTGTGTGTGTGCGTGTGTTGGGGGGCAGACTAGGGGAGAACTGTAGCATAGGATTAAGGGGAGATTCTGGAGGTTTGGCTGGATTGAGAATATTCAAGCATCTAAGATTTCAGATAACGTTAGGCCTTTATTCTCCACCATCTCTAAAAGGTGTTTGAGGTGGAAGGAAAGGAAACGAGCCCATGCTGAGCTCCTGCTACACACCAGTGAAAAGGGCTTGGCGTACAGTATTCTTATTTAATCTTCCAAACCACTTTGAAGTAGGTCTGTGTAGCCCCGTTTTACAAATGAGGAGGCCAAGTTTAAGTGACTGGATAGCAGTGGCATCTTTGTGGCTCAGAAGTCCTTGCTTTTTTTTGTATAGCACCATGCTGATCAGACAGCATGCTCACTCTGTACCCTCTCCTTGTGCTTTGGTTGACTGGGCGCTGGGAGGAGTGTGTGTGTGTGTGGGGGTGTGTGTGTGTGTGTGTCCACGTGCCTGCTCATACTTGCCTGCATGCAGGCACAACCGTGGACTAAGGGAGACTCTGATTACTTCCGTCCAATTAAGGCTCTGTTCCTTCTTTCTGTCTCCTTGGGATGAGAATTAATTGCTGCTGATTACACTGTGTGGAAGAGAAAGGACGGTCATCAGCAGTTCCGCTCGGAGGATGAAAACATTGTAAATGCAAAGGAAAACTGGCTCCTGTGGACTTGAATTAAGAAATTCTCTCTGTGGAAGAAAGATTAGGTATTCTTTGACCAAGATCAGTGTTCTGTGACCCCATCCAGGCAGGAGGACCACAGGCCCATGTTCTGGTGAGCTGGAAAAAGCAAGTGAGGCAATATATTTGGAAATTTGGGGGAGCCACAGCCCACAGCACGCAGAAGTTCCTGGGCCAGGGATCGAACCTGAGCTACAGCAGGGACAATGCCAGATCCTTAACCACTAAGCCACCAGGGAACTCCTCTATTTGGATAGTTGATTGTATATAAAATCCATCAATGTGACTTTTCAAACCTCTTCCTCATCTGTAAGATTAGGAGGTTCAATGAGGTAGACGTCAAGGTCTTTTATTAGTCAGAATTCCCTTGGTTGCAGGTGACAGAAAACCCAATTCAAACTAACAAGTAAAAAGGATGAGTTCCCTGGTGGGTCAGCAGGTTAAGGATCTGGAATTGTCACTGCCATGGCTCTGGTTATAGCTGTGGCTCAAGTTTGATCCCTGGCTGAATGTTGTGGGCACTGCCAAAAAAAGTGTGGGAGGGGGGAGTGTTAATTAGCTCAGAAAAATTCAAAGTCCAGAGGAAGACTGGCTTTGGGCACGCCTGGATCCAGAGACTCCAACCGTATCATCAGGCCTTGGTGCTGGGTTGCTTCCTGGGGTTGGCTCCACTCTCCAGCAGGCTCTCTCCTGCCCTGGAACGAAATAGCAGCCAGCAGCTCTGGGTGACTATCCCATCCTCTCAGCCTTGAGGGCGATTCCCTCTCACCCGTCCCAGAATTGAGTCCCACTGGGCACATGCCACAGCTGACCAATCGCCATGGCGAAAGGAACCCAGTGCTCTGCTTGCCAGGAAAGTGCTGGCTCTGTCCCCATTGAGAGTCCGGGTGGGGTCAGCTCCTCCTGAGCCACAGAGACTGAGCCTGGGGCTTCACGGGGGACATGGGGTGTTGGGAGAGGGAATAGATTAGGAGCAGGAAACAAACCAAGGCCGATGTCTGCTATTGGTCCCCTCCTTCCCTAACCACCGGTGCACTGTCAAGGTCAGCCTAGAAAATATGAAGGTCAGTGGCGCCCAGGGAGGACTTGAGGTGTGGTTAAAAGCAAGAGAGAGAAGAAAGTATTTTTGAGCACCTTCTTTATGCTAAGGTCCACACCGGGTGCTCTCACGTTTGTGACATTGTTCAATCTTCACAAGGCTCTCCTTGGCAGCTATTGTCAGTCCCACTTTATAGATACGGAAATAGAGGAGTGGGGGTGAACCACGTGTCTAAGTTTATCTATTCACCTGCTTATTGTTTCCACTGACATTTCGTGGGTGGGGTTGTATTAGGCTGTAGGGAACAAGGATGGGGAGGACGGAGGCTCCGGCCTCCAGGAGCTCACGCTCTAACCGGGAAGAGGGAGGCAAAGAGCAGTGGAGATTACGAGTGTGGCGGGTTCGGTCTGGTGGGTGCCAGGCCACGTCCCTTTAGTCCCCTCCAGCCGCAGGTCCCTGCCGTGCCTCAGTGGGGCATCATTCCCACCATCTGTGGTTCAAGAGGAGTTTGTGTCCCTGGAAGCCGGGAGTACTCAAGCTGGTTATTACCCTCCAGCTCTAACTAACTAGTTGTCCAAGGAACCTGGCCCCTCTAGCCCAGGATCGCCTGCATGGGACCAGAGGGTCATGTTTCCTTTACAGAACCTTCATCTCGGCATCTGGGCTATCGGTTAGTGATAGCCAGGGCCTCCCTCTCCTCACCAGACCTTCCTCTTCCAGGATCCGTGTTCTGGACTTGTCTCCTTTCCTAGAGTGACAGAGGAAGGACCAGGCCACTTTACCTTCTGGCGTTTGTGCTGTTTGCTTTCAGCCTTCCTCTCGCCAGCGCCACAGCCTCAGCATTTCTCTTCTCGCAACCACATTCTTCACCTGTCCCGGGAAATGGCCTTCATTTCTCCTCCCAGCAAAGTCCCGAGACAGCCTTGGCTCAGGAGGAAGGAGGAGCCAGGCTCCCCTCCGGTTTCCTGCCAGTCGCAGCACCTCAAGTGTCATGCGCTCTGCGGGGCACAGGGGAAAGTGGCCAACAGATCAAACAGGTTTTGCAGTCTTGGAACTTGGCGGTCTAGCCAAGGAGACGGATATGTACCCAAAGCCACATGTACACACGTAAAGTTCCCCGGGTGAGAGGACCAGGAAAGAGCGAGTGCCAGGAAGGCCAGACAGTGTGTGATGGTGGCACCAACTGCCAGGTGGTCGTGAGGCTTTCTCGAGGAGGTGGCAGTGGAGCTGAGGGCTGAGGAATTAGCAGGAGTCACCTGGAGGCGATGAGGCAGGGGTCTGGGACAGCCGTTTAGGCAGAGGCCCTGCCATAGAAGGAGCATGAGATGGCACATGACCCACAACGGGTTGAAGAAATCCTGTTGCCTGAGGGTCAGTGAGTGCAGGGGATGGGGTGCGATTGGCTGTCGTATTGCTACTAAAATAGAGCAGAATGAACGTGCGTGGACGAGGCATGTTTGAGACTCCGGCGCTGAGCAGATCCTGATTTGTGTTTGTCAGAGGGAGGGGGGCCTTCAGGCGGACAGACAGGCCGGCTGGCCCAACAGAGGTGTGGGAGAGCGAGCATGGAAAAGAACAGAAAAGCTCCAGAGAAATACATCCCATCCTAAAGACTGCAGACATGTGTTAATCTCGTGGACTTGCCAGGAGACTCAGGCCCAGCTTATCACCGATCCTGTGGGTGGGATCACTTCAGCCCGGCCTGGCCCGAAACCAAGATGCCCCCCTCAAAGGCACTGGATACAAGGAAATGACAAAAGCTAGACATTACAATGGTGTTTCCTCATAGGAGCCATAGGAATCGCTTGGCACCACTGTGCAGCAAAATTAGGGGGCACCGCTGCTAGGAAGGGTGCCAAGGAAGCCACTCTGGGGAGCACGCAGTGCCCTGGCTTCTAGGAGCCACATTCAGACTCTGCCCAGGAGCAGCAGGGACACCTCCACCTGGTTCCTCAAGACGGGACCTGACAGGCCAACCTGGATACTTTTCCTGGTCCAGCCACCTCTGCGGGCTCCCTACATCCAACCCCCATGCCACACAAATTTTATGTTACAAATGTTTCTAGTTGTATCCCTCCCTCCTTACTGCATGGTTGGGCACTATCCCAGGCCCTCGCCATCCTTCCTGGACCAGAATGTCCTCCCTGTGTCTCGTCCTGGTCCCTTCCACACCACCCTCCCCCAGGGCTCCGGGGTGGTGGTCCTGAAGCCAGATCTGACACCCTCTCTCCCTCCCTGAAGACCCTCCGTGGCTCTTCATTATCTGCAGCCTGAAGCTCATGCTTGTTACATCACACAAGGCAGCGGTGACCCATCTTTCTGTGTTTCTCTTGCTTCCTTCTTCATCTCATAGAAGACATTCCAGCCCCAGGTCTTAGTCTTTGCAGGGCTCAGCCTGCTCACACATCATGCCTCTGCCTCTGACCAGGGATGTACCTTCCCCCCACCTCCCCTTGTCACCTGGCCAACTCCTGTTTTCCTTCAAGTGCCCCAGGGTTCAACCTTCTTCTACACTTGTTTATTGCCTATTTTCCCTACTGTGATGTGAGAATAGAGACCCTGTTGTTTTGTGCACAGTTGTATCTCGGCATCTGGAAAAGTACATGATACATAGTAGATTCTCAATGATTTACTGACTACATTGTTTAACAAAGACTCAGCTCAAAAAAAAAAAAAAAAAAAGATAACCTCCCAATTCAGCGCAGGTGTTGCCTCCTCCTCTAGGAAGTCTTCCGGGGTCCCTCTGATGTTAGGTCCTCCGTCTGTGCCCCATTTCCCCTCCTTGCCTCTGCTGCTGGAGCCAGTGCCTTGTGCGGCAGTAAGCGTTTATGTGACTTCTCTAAGGGCTGCTCAAGGGCAGGGCTGACTCCCTATCCCCTAATCCACAGCCACTGGCCCAGAGCCTACATAGCACATGATAACTATTGAATACATGAATGAGTTTAAGTTAAAATATTTTTCTTTAATTATGGCATCATAAAAACAAGCCACAGACCTTAGAGTTGGACAGATCTGAGCTTAAGTCCTAACCTCCAGTTGCTGGCTGAGTAATGTTACACAAGTGACATCTCTGAACCTCAGTTTTCTCACCTGAGGACAGGAGCAGCATGAGGTGCCTATTGTCCAAAAATGCCCCTGGGGCATCCTATCCAGACTCAGTCCCACTGTACCTGAGGCCGGAGCGCCATCTGTCCAGCCCCTAGCCGGATTCCTCTTCTAAATACCCCAGTAGAATGCTAGGCACCACCCTCAGGCCTGACAAGGTGGCCAAGAAGGAGAGCCCCAGCTCCAGGGCCGTGCTACTCTGGGGGGAACAGAGAGAGTGGGCGTCGGGCTGGAGGTCCCCTAGGTCCACCTCCAGCCAGGTGTATAGGAGAGGAAACTGAGGCCCACAGCATAGGAAGACCTGTTCTTATCCTTGGACATCTAGGGAACAGAATTTTAAAAATAATTTCTTCATCTCTCCTTCCGTCTCTCCTTCATTTTCTCCTTATCTTTTTTTTTTTTCCCCTGATGTGTGTTTCTCCCCACCTCTATTAATAGGCCTATAACATGGGTTAAATGACTCCAGAAACAAATTTTAACATGACACACCCTTGTCCTTAAAGAGCTCATGCTTTATTGGCAATGGCAGGTTCATAAGCAATAACTACGTCCTTAAGACCTAGTACATGGTAGCACTGGGCTGGGTGCTTTGGGTATGTCACTTCTAATCATCACAATTGTCCTATGAGGTAGGTAGTATTACCTATTTCAGAGGTAAGGAAACTGAGGCTCAGAGAAGGTAAGGAGCCTGCCCAAAGTCACACAGCTACATGTGTAGAAGCCAAGATTAAACCCCATGCTTTTCAGATTCTAAATCCCACATTTTTAACAGATGTTCAGGCCAGGGGTGGTGTGGCTGAAGCCGCAGCTCAGAGCCAGAGCACCTCTCCTGACCCTCACAGGGTCCCCGTCCCCAGCTAAGGAGATAAACTCGGGGAGCATGCAGTCACCCCCAAAGACGTCCAGATTCTAGAGGACACCTTAGAGGTAAAACTGTCCCCTTGTGTAGAAACAAGGTCTCTGCAGATGTCACTGCTAAAGAACTCGAGGTGGGAGATGGTCCCGGATTACCTGGGTGGCCCCCCTGTGAGCGCACGTGTCCTGCAGGAGGCAGGCAGAGGGAGGTGTGACTATGGGGCAGAAACTGGAGTGACGCGGTCACAAGCCAAGGCTGCCGGCAGCCAAGGAGCCAGGAGCCTCAGGAGGGAGCCTGGTGCTCAGGCTTCAGGCCTCCAGGACGGCAAGAGACTACATTTCGATGTTTCAACCGCTGAGTGTGTGGTGCTTGGTTACAGGGGCAACAACAGGACACCAACACAGGGCCTCGAGTTATCCCCAACTTTCAGGGTTCTTTGGTGGTTTGGACACCCCCACCACCGCCATTTAAGCCTGTGCACTCACCTCCAGCCTCCTCCCTGACGGGAGCCTCCCAGGAGGTTCCCACCCGTGAGCGGTGCATGTCGCACATCCAAGAAGAGGCCTCCCCTCTGTCAGTCTGTCTCTCTCGGTCCTTCTCTGCCTCTCTCTGTGTCTGCCTCTGTTTGTCAGTCTTGCTGCATCTCATGGAGTCTCTCTTGCGCCTGCTTCCCTTTCTTCCTTTGGTCTCTCGTCTCATCCCCTGCCTTGCTCCCTTTCCCTCCCTCTCACCCTCCCTGCTGTCTGCTGTGCACCTCTCTCTCAGTGAGATTCCCTCCTTGTCGTGGGCTCCCCAGGTCTCTGCCTCTCTGCTCCTCCCTCCGTCTCTCCAGTTTTCAAGTTCGGTTTCTCTAGGCGCCTCTGATGAGCTTTGTCTCCTTATCTGTCTTTTCCATCCTGAGCAGTTTCTCTTTGTACTTCCTGTCTGTTTGCATCACTCTCTTGCTTTCTCTCCCACTCCTGGGCCTCCTTACCTCGGGGCGGGGGGGGGGGGGACCTCAGGACCTGCCTGCGATTGGCGGGGCCTCTGCAATTACATCTGCAGCCTCTGCACGCACTTGAGAGATGGGTTCATCTGTTTGGTCCGACGCCGTGGGAGGATGGGTGAGGGAAGCAGAGACAAAAGATCCTTCTCTGCCATCGGGGTGTTCTTCTGGCTTTACCTAGAGGCTCCTAGACAGGTGCCTCTTAACATGCCAGCGGTGTTGTCAGCCTCACCAAAGAGAAATCACTTTTCCTTGGCCGCCTCCTCTGCAGAACTCATCAATCCCCTTTAATGATGATCGTGTGTTGCTGGCATGGGTAGGCGTGCCAGCAGAAAGAATTCTAGGCGGGGGTTTCCCAGCAGGGAGCAGGTGGGAGTTAAATCTTCATATGTGGAGGCAGGATGATGGCGAGGGACCTTCATGAGAACCGGGACTGTTGTCTGTTTTTCTTGTCATTGTATCATATCTCCTAGAATAGCATCTGACCCATAGAAGGGACTTAATATATGAATGAATGAATGAATGAATGAATGGGCTTCAGTCCTCTTTCTGCCCATGTTTGATGAGCTTCCTTGGACAAGTCCTGCTGATTTCTCATCGACAAAAGGAGAATCACAAGCAGACCTGGCGCGGCACACAGCTGTGGGGAGAGAGGAAGTGGAATGTGGTATCTGTTGAACGGGGCTGACCTCCACTCCTGGCAGGGCAGGGCAGGGCAGCCGAGGGCTCACGAGTTGTTCTGGAGGAGCTACATGGAGTGAGAGGTGTGGAGCCAGCCTAAGAGAGGAGGAGAGCTGGGGGAAGGGAGGCCACGGGCCAGGCAGGTGGGTGTCTGAGATGAGTCCCCCCCAGGCACGGCTCTGAGAAGTGGGGGGGACCTTCATTCAGGCGGGAAACTGCCAAGAGGGAGGTGTCCCTGAGTCCCACCACAGAGAACTTGCCCCCAAGTCTGGCTGTTGTCCCCAGCAGTGGGTCGGGCTGGACTTGGCAGGAGCCCAGTTATGCAGTGACCGCTCAGAGGTCCTGTCACAGATGAGGAGGGTCCCTCTTGCTCGGTGCGTGCCAGCCCCTTGGCCTCCTCCAGGCCCACTGAAGCCCCTCCCTCTCACCCAGCCCCCAACCCTCTACGCGCTGCCGCCCTGCAGCCTGACCCCAGCACTCGGCTGCCCCTGCTCCCCGTCTTTCCTTCGCAGCTCTCCTCTCTTTCTGGCATTCCTGATAATTTACAAAGGTCCTAGCTTAGCAGTTTGTCTCCAGGAGCTCGAAAGTCAGCTCCATGGACACAGGGAGTTTTGTGCACTGAGTCAAGCACCTAAAGTTACTTGGCACGTGGTAAGTTCTCGATAGGTATCTGCCAGACGAAGATGGGATGGGGTTTTTCCTAAGCTTATGGTGTTAGGGCCTTTGCTTGAACGTGCTGTGGCAACGCCAGAAAGAACTTGAGAGACTGTCCATTTTACCCACCGAGAAGTTAAGGCCAGAGAAAGACAACAACAAGGTCATGTAACAAGTTACTGATTGAGACCACGTTGGTCTCTTGATTTCCATTTTTGGGCTCGTTCCATGCACCAGATCCAAGGCCCCACAACCAGAGCACAGAGGGTCCTGCAGTCACTGCCATTGTCCTGGGGACCTTGGATGCCACCTGAGAGCCAGGGCCAAGAGGATAGGGAGTTGAGCAGTAGGGAACACACCATGCACTTGGCAAGAATTTGTGGCATGAATAATCCTTAAGAGTTGAGGGTCCAGAAATCTTTTCTGTTTTGATTTTTTCCTATTTCTGATTCAGGATGTCAGTGCCCACATCTCATAGGCATCTTGAACTCCAGCTGAACTCCTACCCTCTCCCCAAGCCCGTCCCGCCCTCGATCTTCCTCAGCTCAGATCACTGCCACCCGCTGCTATGAGGGCTTATGATGCGGGAGTCAGCCTTCACCCCCTCCTCTCTCTCAGGCCCCATGCCCAACCTGTCGGCAGGCCCTGCCACTTCTTCCCGCTAAAACTTATCTTCCATCTCTGCTGTCCCCTTCCTGGTCCAGGCCCCCTCACTGCCCTGAACCATCACTGCAGTATCCTGACTGATCTGCCTGCTTCTGCTCTTGTTTTCTTATTTTTAGCAAAGCAAGGACCTTTAAAAATTATACATCAAACCATCTCATTTTTCCTGCTTAAAATTTTGCATGCAGGGGTTCCATGGTGGCTCAGGGGGTTAAGGATCCAGTGTTGTTACGGCTGTGGCTCGGGTTCGATTCCTGGCCGGGGAACTTCTGCATGCTGCTGGCATGCCCCCCACCCCCAAAAAATCTTCATTCATTTAGACACTTCCTATTCACTTAGAAAATCCAGACTCCTTCAGGTGACCACATGATCTAGCCCTTACCTCTCTCTCTACTCCAGCCCTCTTTCAGGCCCTCCCCCCCAGGACCCTTCCCACATGCCCTTCCTCCTGCAAAGAGGCTCCCACAGCCACTGCCCACTCCCCTATCTAAAGCAGCACCCCATCACCCTCACAGACTCTGCATTTTCTTCTTAGTGCTATTAAAATCACAGCTGTGTATTTAGTGAGGTTATTACTTTGTTACTCTTTCTGTTTCTGGACTTAAACACTGTCCTTTTGGTTGGTTGGTTTTTTGTTTGCTTGTATTTTTTTTCTAACCACAGTATATCCTGGGCCTTCCAGAGAACGTGGACACAGTAGTTGATCAATAAATGCGCACTGAGGGAGCACATACTAGATATAACCAGAGATTCGCTCTGGTTTTCCTTGCCCTCAGAGTTGAGTGTAAATCCCTCAGTTTGACATCCAAAGCCTTCGTTAATTTGCCGCCAGCCCACCATTGCCACCCGCCTTCCCCTCCACACTTTAGCTTCCTGGGCTTGCGGGCCCTTGTCTTATTTCTGGCCCAGGGTCATGGGCCCGGCTACACTCCCCTCTTTTACGGATGCTCATTTCTCTCTGCCCCTCTCCTTTCAGATTCACCTTTGTCTTTCCAATCTTTGCTATACTTTCACTTCCATAAAGCCTTTCACAACTCCTCCATTTGGAATTAAATCGCCCACATGTCCACAGCATTTAGTGTTTGAATTTGTGATCACACTTTGCAGAAAACACATGCATGGTGTTAAGACACTCAGGTTCTGAGTTCCCTTGTGGATCAGCATGTTAAGGATCTGGCATTGTCGCTGCAGGGGCTCAGCTTGCTACTGTGGTGCAGGTTCCGTCCCTGGCCTGGGAACTTCCACAGGCCATGGGAGAAGCCAAAACAAGCAAGCAAACAAAACATAAATAAATTCCCTGTTTCTGTAGTGTAGTAGTTACCGTGTTCGCCTCACACACTCAGTTCACGTGCCACCTCTATCACGTTCAAGTCATGGGACTCTGGGTCGTTTATGCAAACTGTCCTGTGTTAGGTTCCTGGAAACTCTGTCGAATTGTGCTTTGCCCTTGCAGGGTTGTGATGGGCACTGTCCGTAGTAAATAACTACACTGTGTGATGCACAGGGTGTGCTGGGGAGGCGGGGGGGAAGTAGTGGCTTCTGTGAAGGTGACAGTGAAACAGCCTGCATGGTAATGCAGTTAGTTGGGACACGTTAATTTCCTCCTCTAGTTGTAAACAGCATTTGTCTGATTCTTTATTAACCCCAATCTCTGCCCCTCTTCGTAGTGGTACCCACATGGGAGGAGCCCAAACAATGTTAGAATGAATGAACTGAATGAGTGAATGAAATGGCCCAACCCTCGACACCTGTTGAAGGGCTTCACCAAGTACCAGATCTAATACCAGATCTACCGACACCCACCCTTTACCTAAAACAGCTCTGGGCAGAAGTCAGAGTCAGCCTGAGTTTCAGACAACCCCAGCCAAAGCCTCCTGCTTCTCTGATTCAAGAGTCCTGACCACCCCCCCCCCCCAGCTGTCTGTTCCTGCCCTTTGGGAGAAACCCAACAGGAAGCCACAGAAAAATCTGAGGGGGGTGACATTTTCCACCTATAGGCTATTCCAGGGTTTCTGTTGGCAATAAAGAGTTGGGAGTTTTCACCCCAATTTTTTCCTCTCTTAACTCTGCAATGTATTGGAAAGGGTTCCAGCCAAGAGAGTTATTGCTTTCTCCTTGCCTAGATCTTAAATCTTTGTTCAAAGACAGCTTGTTTTAATTGAAAATGTTCCATCAATCTCTCCCCTCCACCCATCCCTGTCCCATTTCTTGACGGCAATGGGGCCAGAGCAGTAAATAACCTAGTGCGAGGCTCTCAGAGTGGGGGGTATGTAATACGGTTGGAAAGAGAGCGTTGTCCCAGACAATTCTCACCTTTAAAACACTGTCTTTTTTTTTTAATTATAGTTGACTTACAATGTTCCTTCAACTTCTGCTGTACAGCAAAGTTACCCAGCCACCAATATACACCCCTTTTTTTTTTTTCCTTCAGATTCTTACCCAAGAGACTAGATACAGTTCCCTGTGCTGTACAGCAGGGCCCCATCACCCATCCATTCTAAATGTAACAGTCTGCATCGACCAACTCCAAACTCCCCATCAGCCCTGCCTTGTCCCCTGGCAAACACAAGTCTGCCCTCCATGTCCATGATCTGTTTCTGTTTTGTAGATAGATCATTTAGGCCATATTTTAGACTCCATGGGTAAGTGATATCATATAGTGTTTATCCTTCTCCTTCTGACTTACTTAGTATGACAAGCTCTAGTTCCATCTATGTTGCTACAAATGGCATTTTGTCCTTTTTATGGCTGAATAGTACTCCATTGTATATACGTATTGCATCTTCTTAATCCATTCATCTGTCCATGGACATTTAGGTTGTTTCCAGGTCTTGGCTATTGTGAATAGTGCTGTGATGAACACACAGTTGTATCTTTTTTAATGAAAGGTTTGTCCAGATATGCCCAGGAGTGGGATTGCTGGATCATAGTGTAGTTATGTATTTAGTTTTCTGAGGAACTTCCATACTCTTTTCCATGGTGGTTGTACCAATTTACATTCCCACCTGCAGTGCAGGAGGGTTCCCTTTTCTCCACATCCTCGCCAGCATTTGTTGTTTGTTGACTTGTTAATGATGGCCATTCTGACTGGTGGGACATGGCACCTCATTGTAGTCTCAATTTGCATTTCCCTAATAATTAGTGATGTTGAACATTTTTTCATGTGCCTGTTAACCATCCATATGTCTTCTTTGGAGAAATGTCTACATAAGTCTCTGCCCATTTTTCCATTGCATTGGTTTTTTGTTGTTGAGTTTTATGAGTTGTCTGTATATTTTGGAGATTAAACCTTTGTTGGTTGAATCATTTGCAAAGACTTTCCCATTCTGTGGGTTGTCTTTTTGGTTTTTTTAATGGTTTCCTTTGCTGTGCAGAAGCTTTTGAGTTTAATTAGGTTCTATGTGTTTATTTTTGTCTTTATTTTCATTATTCTAGGAGGTGGAGCCAACAAGATAGTGCTGTGATTTAGGTCAAAGAGCATTCTGCCTATGTTTTCCTCTTGGAGTTTTATCGTATCTGGCCTCACATTTAGATCTTTAGTCCATTTTGAGTTTTTTTTTTTTGTGTGTGTGTATGGTGTTAGAAAATGTTCTAATCTCATTCTCTTACATGTAGCTGCCCAGTTTTCCCAGCACTATTTATTGAAGAGACTATCTTTCCTCCATTGTATGTTCCTGCCTCCTTTGTCAAAAATTAGTTGAACATAGGTGCTTGGGTTTAATTCTGAGATTTCTATCCTGTTGCATTGATCTATATGTCTGTTTTTGCACCAGTACCACACTGTCTTCATGATTATAGCTTTGCAGTATAGTCTGATGTCAGGAAACCTGATTCTTCCAGTTCCATTTTTTTCTTTTCAATACTGCTTGGGCTATTCAGGTTTTTGGGGGTTTCCATACAAATTTTAAAATATTTTGTTCTCGTTCTGTAAAGAATGTCATTGATACTTGATAGGGATTGCATTGAATCTGTAGCTTGCCTGAGGTGGTATAACTGAGCTTATCTAAAATGATCTACATCTCACAGTAGGACGTTTTACTGGAATGGCCCAACTCCTCCTCCTGATGGATCTCAGGAGCATTGAGGGACAAACTAGGAGATCTCCTAGGGTTGCTGAGTCTGGCCTGAGTCACTGCAGGTCAGAGAAAGGGTTCAGGCTTCCCTTTGGCCCTATTCATTCATTCATTCACTTAGCACCCACATGTTGGTCTGTCCGTTGGCTCAGCACCGCAAGCCCATGAGGCAGGCATTGTTACTCATGTTGCCAGTGAGGACACAGGCTGGGGGAGGGGAGGGGCAGATGGGGGCGCTTCTGCAAAGTCACAGGTATATTCTCATTCTCCTCTGCTACGGATCTGCTACAGCTCCTGCTATGGACCTTCTCCGGATCTCCCCTGCAGCGAAATCTCCCCCAAACTTAGTGTTTAAAACCAGAGCTAGTCTCACATGTTTTCTGTGTGTCCGAATTTGGGAACAGCTCAGCTGAGTGGTTCTAGCTTGGCAGCTTTGATGCAGTGGCAGTGAGGCACTGGCTGGAGCTAGAGCAGCAGAGAAGAGCGTGGGAGGAGCTGCAGGCTGGCCAGGACTCTCTATGTAGTCTCTCTGCCACGCACTCTCAGGGCCTCCCCGCCACAGCCCCTTGCTTTCTAGTTTGGCCTCCGTCACAACAGAGTGGCCTCGGGGTGGTCAAGCTGCTTGCACAGAGGCTCAGGAGTCCAGCTGGAGCATTCCAGCAGGGAGGGTGCAAGTTATATCCACTTTTCTGACCTCTCCTCTGAGGTCCTGCAGTGCCACCTGGACCTTTCTTTTGATTGTGAGTCACAAGCCCACCCAGATTCAGAGAGAGAGAGATACAGACCACACCTCTCGGTGGTAGGAGGGTCAAGGTCACATTCTGGAATAACAGGTGAGATGGGAGGCATGGCTGCAGACATCTTTGGGAAGTACAATCTGCCACATACAGCACATGGCCAAGCCAAGGATTTGGATTAGATGCCTAAGATTTCTGCTACAACCTTTTAGCCCAGTCCATGGGGACCCATCCCTTCCCCCGAGCCCTGCAGCTCTGTCGACACACAGCCCTGATCTGGTCTCCCCAGGCCAGCCAGCGCCTGCCTAGGTTGAAGCAGCCATGGCCTCTGTGGGTCCTGGCAGTGGGACTGCCTCCAGGGCCTGCGGCCCAGGGAGGACATGCTCCATGCCAGCTTGGGAACCTTACAAAGAAGGGGACAGAGAAGGTCAGTCACAACCAGAGGAAAAAGCAGGTGGCAGCCCCAGAGCCCAGCGGGCCTGTAGCACGTCTCACTGTCATAAACAACTTGTCTGGTGTTTTTCCTTCTCCCACCAGGTCCTGGCCTGGGATGACTCAGCTCTTGACAGAAAAGGTGCCTTCTAGTTGGGAAATAGCCCAGTGTGGTGGAAAGCTCACCGTTCTGGAGTCTGACATTCCCAGGTTGGAGTTTTGACTCTGCCACTGCCAGTTAGGTCGCTTTGGACAAGTCCCTTAACCTCCCAGGGAGATAAAAATGGATTGTTTGAAATGCATATGTAAGCCAGGTACAAGTGCAGTACCAGGCACATAGTAGGTGCTCCAGAAATGCTGGTGTTCGTGTCTTGAGCCGTGTCCATCCCCGGCTCAGAGAGAGTGGTGGGAACGTGCTCCACTGCTCTGCAGATGCTGGCCCAGCTCCATGACCCAGGATGCAGTGGTGGCCGAGACTTACCCAGTGATGTGACAGCTAAACTGAGCTGTCCAGAGGCTGAGGAGGACTCAGCCCCCTAAGGCCTGTGGGCAGTGGGAACAGTGGTCTGGGAAGATGGAATGGGATGGGCAGAGGCCTGGAGGCAGAAGAAGTTCAGTATCAGTGGGGTGTGATGGCGTCGGCAGCAAGCACAAAGCTGAGAGCCAACTATGAAGAACCCTGTACATCAAGTTCCAATATGGGAACTTTAAAGGCAAGTGGGAGCCACTGAAGGGTTTCACTCTGTCGGGTGAGGTGGTGGTCAGATCTGTGTTTTAGAACAACTACCCTCCCATCCCACCCCCAGCAGCCACATTATAAAAAATGGTGTAGAGGCAGACAGGACTGTGCAGGGAGGCAATTAGGGCAGGAGGACTGCAATGCAAGGAAAAGGTGCTGCCCTCTTCTAGGGGGACAGGAGAGGCCTGGAGAGAAGTGGACAGACTGAAGAGAGAGGAGTTCCCATCGATAAGAGTTGGTGACGGTTTGGATGTTCAGAGCTGAGGAATATGAGATATAAGACAAGTGCTGTTCTTAACCCACCTTGGCCTTGCCTGCAGTATACAGAAGTTCCTGGGCTGGGGATGGAACCCACGCCACAGCAGTGACCCAAGCCACTGCAGTGACAATGCTGGATATGTAACCTGCTGGACCACAAGGGAACCAAAAGATGATGAGTGCTTTGAATGAAGTCAGCTCAGAAGCCATAGAGGTAGGGGGCAGCAATCACAGACTTGAGGAGAGGAGCGTTGTGGGAGGCTTTACTGAAGAGACCTCCCCTAACTAAAGAACTGATGGTTAAAAATCAGCCAAGGGGCAGGGGAGGCCCTTCAGGCAGCGCCACTACCTCGTATGAAGGCCCAGAGATGTGAGATATGAGGCACAGAGCTGATGCTTCATATTGGTGAGTAGATGACTGTTGTACTAATTTATACTAAAGTGTGAATGGTCAAGATCGACTCGGCCCTTTTCCTTCCCCAGGGAGTTTGTACTGTAACAGGTCATGAATCCTTATCCTAAGGATTCATTATTAGTAGATTTTAAGGTCGAGCAGGGATGCTATTTAGGGTTTTATCATTGTCAAGGTTACCAAAGTAAATAACTGATCCGTTTTAAGAGTCAAGTGAGCCTGGTCTATATACAACAGAGGGTCTCTTGGCCCTTGGAGTTGCTTATCTGCCTCTACCTTGAGCCACCTGAAGCCAGACCATGGAAGCCCAATGATCCCCATAGGGTGACACAGTAGGTTCTACAAGCTTTGAACATGGGCTTCAGGGTAGGACTATTTAGACCCAGATCTCGGTTCCTCCTCTCTCTGGTTCTATGACCTTGGGCAAATTGCTGGACTTCTCCACATCTCAGTTTCCTCATCTATAAAATGAGGAAAATAATAGTCTCTAATATTTAAGGTTTTGTGAAAATCAAAAAAAGCACATGCAACATACAGAAGTGTGAGTGATGATACTGTTTTTATCCCTGTTGTCACTTTCATTGCTAGTCCAGAGTTGCTCCTTAACGCCCACACTTGCAGATATGAAGCTGGGGCGGAACGTGGCAAGAACGTTTTTGGATTATTACCGGCTGAACCCAATGGTCGAGAAAGTGGCAATCCCTATGCCAAGGCTGCGGTAAGTGCACAGCAGGGCGGTGTGGGCTTGTGTCCTGCTTCACCAGCTTCTCGTTCAGGGCCAGCTCCCTTTGGCCTCTCTCTGACCCTTGGTTTCTCATCCGTGGCATGGCCACAGAGAGTGTACAGGCCAGAATTGCTTCATAGCACATTTCCTGAGTTGGCAGTGAGGGGTGGTCACAGTTCTGGGTCTAACACAGGAGCCCACAGGGATGGGAGTTGCTGGAAGCTGAGTCTGGTCACAGCTCTAAGCGAATCTGGGTGTGTCCACGTGCCACTTCATTTGATAGCTCATCCTTGGGATTCCTGTATCATCTCAGCTCACATGGTCTCTGCTCCTTCTGTTTCCTCATCTGTGAAATAGGGACAGTGCTGCTCCCTTGGAAGATTATTGAGGGATAATCTTAGAGCACAGTGCCAGGCACATATGTACCCTGAGCACAGGAAAGTCTCCTTCTCGCAAGATGCAGAGGCTCAGGGCTGAGAGGACATGCCCCTGAGAAGGTCACCTCAGCTCCTCTGCTGGGGCCAACTTGGGCTGGTGAGGAGAGATGATCAAGAGATGAGTCACCTGAGGGCTGGGACCACAGCCTAGAGTGCTGGGCCTTCCCGTGCCTTCTGGCCATGAGCCCACTAAGCACGTGGGCAGTGCTGCCCAGTAGCATCTGGAATGTGCTGGCTCCACCCCTACTTCTCAGCCTCATCTTCTGCTCCCCTGGTGGTCCACCGTCCTTGAGGCCATGATATTCAACTTACTGCTCCTGCCAGACCAATCTCCCCACTGACCTTGCCCATGACCTCGCCCAAAAGCTGCCACAGGGCCTTTGCACAGATGCACTTTCCTCCCTACCTGTTGCTAACACGGTTAATTGCTGTTATTATTGAGCAAAGTGCTTTCTGTGCATGATCTTATTTACTCCTCCTAGATATTTTCTCCCCCAGATTACGAATGAGGAAAAGGAAGCTACTCTTTGACCTCAGGCAATTCTGTCTAACCTCAGAAAGGTAGACAGAATTGCCTGAGGTTAGAGCGTGGTTGGGCAGAGGCAGGACTTAATCCTAGGCATTTATGATTCCAAAGTTGGACTCAAGTCTGGCTAAGCTCCATTTCCAGCAGGAAGCCTTTCTCACTATCAATGCGAGTTCGAATTCTGTCTCAAGCTCACGCTAGCTGTGGCTATTAGGCAAGTTTCTCTCTGTACTTGCCTAAAGTGGAGATAATAACAACAATCTCTAAGGATGCTTTTAAAGATCAGATACAAGCTTGGTACAGGGCCTGGCAGCCAGTAGGTGCTCCATAAATGTTTCCACCTCCTCTGGCTTCTGGGCTGCAATCCCAGATTTCCAGGCAGCTTGTCACGACCGAGGACAAGTTCTTGGACCTCACTGGTTGGGCCGGATGATCTCTCAGGGCCCCCGTCCCAGCAGGCTGTGAGCCCCACCTCTCAGATCCCCCGCTCCACGTGGAGTCTGCATGACCATGCACTCTGCCACATCCTGTCTCAGCGTGTTCACCCCCATCGGCCTTCAGAAGGAGAGCTGTGGTGCAGGTCACAGATGTGGCTCAGATCTGGCGTTGCTGTAGCTGTGACGTAGGCTGGCAGCTGTAGCTCCAATTCGACCCCTAGCCTGGGAACTTCCATGTGCTGCAGGCATGCTTCTAAAAGCAGGGAAGAAAAAAAAAAAAAAAAGAGCTGGAGAGCTTATTCCTTCAAGTTCACAGCCTTGAGGACTTGCAGTAAATGAGTACATGGGTCCACTCTTCAACTAAGAAAACCAAAGAAACACCTTCTCCATCCCACACCTCTGCCTCATCACACCATGAATATCACTAGCTCTCAAGGTGGTAAACTGAATCCCAGGAGCATAGAAGGCTCCGATTGGGACATGAATCCCTTCCCATTCTTATATTACTTTCCACCCAAGCATCAAATAACATTAAGTGAAAGAGCAGTTCCAGTTTTAAAGGAAAATTACAGGTTCAACTCAAAATTAATCTTTGTTTTCTCTCCTCTCTGTGGATACTTGTAATGCGTCAGTTTCCACGAATGGGCTAGGAGCCTGTCACCATCCTTGGGTGCTGGACCACCCTTCCGGGAGGGTCCCTGGGAAGGCCAGGCTCAGGGCCATGGCACTGATGACCAGGGCTGAGACCCCTCACGGACCGTCAGGGTAATATTTCTACTCCTCTTCTTGCTGTTCAAAGCCCTGGCCTACATCTTAAACTTCACCAACAGCCTCCGAGCACATGCTTTCCCTGTGAGTCCCCCACCCCACCCCACCCCACCCACTTTCTACCCCCAATAAGTTAGCGTCCCTCTTCCTGGAATGTTCTCCCCTTTTTATCTCTGGATGGTGAACGCCACCTCACCTGGCCAACGCCCAGTCCAGATCTCACACCTATTTATCTTTATTCCCCACTTGAGGTACAGTCACTTCCTCTCTACTGGATTCTTAGCTGCACATGGCACACAGGTGTGCGTGGTACCTCCCACAGGTGTTGTCACAGCATCTCTGCATGTCTGGCGCCTCTGAAACAGGTTGCTCCCGGAGGACCTGTTTTAGTCCCTCCTATATCCTCAGTGCCCAGTGCGGGTCCTAGCTGGGAGTCAGTCAGTCCTAAACAAGCTTGGATGTATGGATTATAAGATGGTAGAACTGAAGAAGCCCCTACAAGAGATCTACTTCAGCCCTTTCGTGTGATAGCAAAGAAAAGTGAGACCCAATCAGAAATTCCTCGCCCACACCATCTGGCCAACATGTGGCAGCCAGCAGGAGTATCCCAAGACGGCTTCATGGAAGAAGTGGGGTTTCAGCCAGGTTTTAAAGTCACAAAGAGTTCACACAGATCAACTATAAAGGGGAGAGAAGGTGTTCCGGGTTGGGAGAAAGGGTGTGGAAAGCAGAACCTGAAAGATGCATTCTAAGGCAATGACAGGCCAGGATGGCGAGGGCAGCAGAGATGGGAAAGCTAGAACTAAAAGCTCATTTCTATTCATCAGATAATCCCCAGGCACCCGCTCCATACCAGGCCTGTGCTTTGCCCAGGAATTACAGGGAAAAAGCAAAGGCATCAAACTCACAGTCCTGTGAGAAAAACAGACAGTCGAGAATGCCCTAGAAAATGGTGTGCTACGGGGTGAGGCACAAAGCGGTGCAGGAGCCTGGAGAAGGGAGAGGCTTATCTCCCAGGGAGTCAGCTTCCCAACGAAGGGGAGCCTGGACGGGTGGAGGAGGGCCCTACATCAAAGGGGCAGCTCTGCAGGGGCCCAGCTGTGAGATGCTTGCCTCCTAGAGCCTCGTTCTCTCGGTGCCCCGTCTTTAGCTGCAGATGCTTTTTGCCTCTGTTAGGACCTCACGGCCATTTTTCAAGTGCACGCTCCTCCCTGGCCGCCTCGCACCCTCTCCCTGCGCATGCCATCTGCCTGGGGCCATCCCCCCACCCGCAACGTGATCATAGCTGGGCGTGCTCACACTCCTTTGTCCCCACAGAAATGTACCCATGTTATTTCCCACGCTCCCTTTGGGTGTGAAGAACCACACTCTCAGTGACATACGAATGGCACCTTGCAGTTGCCAAAGCTCTTCCCCAGCCCCTGCTTACCAGCGCCTACAAGGCAAGAGGGACCTGGACTCTACTCTCAGAAAGGAAGAAACAGAGGCTACGGGGCGGGGGGGGGGGCACTTCTTCAAGATCGCACTGCCTGTAAGCAACATTCCAAGATGTGTTCCAGGCAGTTGATGGGGGCCAAGCTCCAGGTGGATCTCGCCCTTGCCAGGCGGCCTTCCTGTGTTAGCAAGGCCCTTCATGAGTGTGGAGTTTCAGGCAGTGAGGCTTTATGGTAGGAGAGATACATTAGGGTGAGATGTCGCTTTTGTGGGCTGCCACCTGTTCTGTCTTTTCCTTATTCATGACTCATCAACCATGAGGGAGAATGGTACTTCAGGATCACAGCATGGTGGGTTACAAGAAGTCAATTCTTGAATCCTAAATCAAAAACAGCCCGAGATTCCCAGATTTGTGGCATTGACCGTATTCTGCCATGCACTGTAGTTCTTTATTAATTTTTTATTTTGTACAACAATCTCCCCTACAAAACTGTAGGCAGACTGAGGGCAGCATCAATGACTCACCTTGTCTACCTCCAGAACCCACTGGACCATACTCAGCACATGGCACCATGCCTTTGTAAATTATAGTTGGCAAGGGAAGACACTAAGTGGGTTTTACATATTGTCTCATTTAACCTCACATCCCCCTGCAAGAGTGGACTCTCTAATCCTCATTTTGGAAATGAAGTTCAGAGAAAGTAACTTGCTCAAGGTCACACCTCTCATATATAGCTGATCTGGGAATGCAGTTCAGTTCTTTCTGAATTGCCCGCTCTTTCCACTGTAAATAAATCTTAGTCCAATGCTCAAATGAATGGCACATCAATTTATCACTCAATGACATAATAAACAGACAAGGCCCCCTATGAGGAAAAATACAAACATGGATAAACTTCGATCCCTGCCCACCAAGAGCTCATAGTCTAGTGTGTAAGCAGAACAGAAAGTGCACCCTGAAGAGTAGTGTTCAGGGTACTGTGATGGGTGCTGGGGAATAGCGTTGAACTAGACACATCGCTGCCTTCCAAGAGCCTCCAAGCTTGTGGGGGAGAGAGACCCACTGTAAAGTGACATAATTAGGCTATACTGAGAAACTCAAAGGGGACTCTGGAGTCCCTGGTGGTTATGGTTACGAAGGGAATGAAGTCCCGGCTCTGCCGTGCTATAGCTCACCCATGTATCCATCCCATCCCATCGTGGGGTGGATAGAATGGGTAAGAATCGAGGCAGAAACGTAGAAGAGTTCTATTTTTTCCATCCATCCATCTAACAGTCAGGGTCAGGGTTCCTGGGATGCAGAGGAGAGGAAGTCAAGGCCCGTGCTCCTAGGACGTCATGGTCCCATGGGGGAGATGGACATGCACACAAATGATGCCAATACAGTGTGATTATGTGCTGTCTCTCTTCTCTCTGTTATCTCCCCCTTTGCAGGAAAGAAAAACCCCCTCCCTACAAGCACCTACTCCTGCGGGGCCCGGCCAACAACTCCCCCAACAGCAAAGGAAACAAGAAGAGTTCAGTGACCCACAAAGACCCTTCAAACTCTTTTTAAGGATACAGAGTCTGGGGAGGTCTTGTGGTGGCAGGGGCATGCATTTTCTGGTGGGGCATGCAATTAATCATCTTTTTCTAGTTTCCAAAATAAGGGCTGAGATCATGAATGAGCTAGTGAAAGGGAAGGGTAAGAATGGGAAATCTCACCATCGATTTTCCCTTTTACCAATGGAAAATCAATCATGAGCCTTCAGCTTAAGGCTTGGGAACCAAATGGGAAACTCAAACCAGATGAGTGCAGATGCTATTTCCTACAACACAGAGACCCTCGCAGGAAAAGAAAGCCCACACATCCCTTTTGAGAGGTAAATACTTCTCAGGTCAGTGATTTCCATCCCTTTACTGCTCTAAGTTGTGCAGTTACTACAGGTGGTTACCTTTTAGAATTGGCTACGGTTGTTCATAGTTTTAGAAAAGCAGTGTCTATATTTGCTGGCCCCAAACAATAGCAACCACACTTACAACCCAAAGACACTGTTGGGAGCAATGGGAGCTAATTTCTGAGATCACAGTGGACTTAAACCCCCAATCACTTTATCCATGAGCTGCATGCTTCCTGACTCCCCCAAACCCCAGTCTATGCAACTTCAGAAAACTGCTCTGAGAGCTATTTCCCAATGACCTGGGTAGTTTAAAAGGAAACAGTTCCTAAAACAAAGGGTATTAGCCGTACATTCCAAAAGGTCTGTCATGGTTAAGATCTCTAGATCCTGGTGTCAGAGATCAAACCCGACCACTGAAGAGGCGGGCGTGAAAGATCCACAGTGGGAGGAGGCGGCCGACTGCCAGATACAGGAGATGCCGAAGACAAAAGGATGCACTCTGAGGCTGGTGGGGATGATGAAACAGCATCAGTGCCAAATCCCAAGGCGGGGCCAGCTCAATATTGTGCATTTTTCTACAGAGTAAAGTGCCTTTGCATGATGAATGGGTCCAGGGGAGTCAGCTCCCTTCCTGTCTGTGAAGCAGCAGGCTGAGTCACCATGACAGCCTGCTAATTAAAATGACCTCCCCGAAATGAGGATTAGGAGATGGAGAGAGGAAGGGAGGCTCGAGGGAGATAGGCCCTCTAGCACAAAGCTTCAGTTTAGCATTCTTTTGCTTTGCACTGGAGATTTTCAAAGTTTCTTGCAAAAATTGAGAGCAAAGCTCATTCTCCCTTTGCTTATTGGTTTTAAGAAATTTTAACAAAGAACCATATGTGAGTTGGCTACAAATGTTGTGTTGTATATACAGCTTCTCCTCTGGGTTCTTGTTGCCCAGAGGAATGCAAATAAAGTGCTTTGTGCAGCACCTCTGTTTCTCAGAGCGTTCGTGACGCCTTTCCCTCCAGTCTCTCGCTCCCTTAAGAACCAGGCAGTCGACCCAGTTTGGTGTAACCCTCACTTTGCTGTCAGGGACTCTGTCATCAAGATAAGGAGAACAGCCAAAACTTGACTTTCCAGCAGTTCCTGTGGCAGAGTCCTGGGGAGTTTATTTGACTGCAACCAGCTCACTGTGAGCCAACAGTGTGGCAGGCCTTTCACAAACGATAGCATCTCTTGAAGCAGCATAAATAGAGACAGTCTTCCTAAAATTAGAGAGATGATAGTCCAGATCTATTTTTCCCTGGTCAAACTGCTTCCATAATATGACCATATTTAGACCCCCTCCCCTTTTTTTGGTGCTAAGGTAGTCACTGTATAGAGTTATACTGCAGATTCAATAATGACATAGTATATTTCCAGTATATTTTACTGTAAGTAAACTGATATCCATTTAAGTCAAATCCTCATTGATATAAAATCATTGATTTTCATTAAATTTAGAGTATCCTAAGTTATAGACCCCACTTTTTAAAAACTGCATTGGTTAGTTGGATCACAGGCCAAATAAGCAGCAGGTGTGCTAGTGGTTTAACATTGGAGCCAGGTAACTCTGAGTTCTAACTCTGCATTCGAACCCTCGTTCTGTCTCTTACTATCTGTGTGATCTTGGGTAAGATATTTAACCTCTCCGAATCTTACCTTCCTGTAAGATGGTGATAGCAACGTCTACCTCATCACACGAGTTACGTAGGTTTAATGAACTTAGGTATGAGGAACGTCAGCAAAGGTATTTAATAAATAATAGCTGTTCTTTGGAACATGACCAGGATGGTGAGGTGTCTAGAAATCATTTCTCACTAGAAACAGATGAGCTTTGGAAATCTTTTAGCACTAAGTAATAAAGCAGAATAAATATAATACCCAACAATTCCATTGTTAGGTAGTCAGCAACATAACCATGCCCCAGTGTGCACCAGACATAAACACAAAAAGGTCACAGCACTATTGCCCGTATTAACTGTACATTGGAAACAACCCAAGGAGCCTTCAGTAGTAGAATGGATGAATAGGATACGGTGTATTTAGTCAAAGCAATAGTCTAACGAATTAACATGAACCAAGTATGGTTAGACTCCACAAAGATGAACCTTACATACATCATTTTGAACAAACGTCTGAGTCCATTATTTAAATTTAAAAATAGGCAAAAATTCCTCGAAGCTAGAATTCAGGACAGATTTTTCCTTTGGAAGGCAGGCAGAGGTAGAGACTAGGAAGATGTCTCGGTGGCTATTTCTTGGGTGCAGGTTAGAGCTTATGTCTTCATGAGCATTTAGGTTATAAAACCGTGTTCCATTTTTAATAATTCATTCTGATATACAGTTGTGATTTGAGTTTTTCCAGTGGATATTACACAAAAATAAAAGTGATTATTAACAAACATCTAACAATGGGGCCAGATTCTAGAGACGGGGCCTGGTTGTCTGTGTAGCCCTTTCCACTTTTTGGTCTTCTTGGAAGAAAGAAAGAGGAAAGGTCTGTCCATCTCTGGTTCCCTTTCTGCCTTGCAAAAAATGTGTAAGTTATTGCACAAAAGACATGTTAGGATATAGGCATATCTTGTTTCATTGAGCTTAACTTCATTGCTCTTAGTAGATACTGCATTTTTTTCCAAACTGAATATTTGTGGCAACCGTGCATCTGATAATCTATCGGTGCCATTTTTCCAACATTTGTTTACTTCCTGTCTCTGTGTCGCCTTTTGGGTATTCTCACAATATTTCCAATTTTTCATTATTATTATATTTGTTAGGCTGACTTGTGAACAGTCATCTTTTATGTTACTGCTACCACTCGCTGAGATGATTATTAGATTTTTATAGCAATAAATTATTTTAAAATTAAAAAAAAAGAAACAGATGAGGAGACTAGAGCTGTTTACCCCTGAGATGAAAAGTAAGAAGAAACAGGGGTAGGAAAGCAAGATCACAATCTCTATAACGTTGAAAAAATATCTTGGACATTTTTTCCTCCAAAAAAGAAAACGTGTTCTGTGTTGCCCAAGGTAAGAACCAAACTCAGGGAAGTAATCTCAGGAAGACACATTTCAGTTAAAAAATGAGGAAAACCGGAGTTCCCGTCGTGGCGCAGTGGTTAACGAATCCGACTAGGAACCATGAGGTTGCGGGTTCAGTCCCTGCCCTTGCTCAGTGGGTTAACGATCCGGCGTTGCCGTGAGCTGTGGTGTAGGTTGCAGACGCGGCTCGGATCCCACGTTGCTGTGGCTCTGGCGTAGGCCGGTGGCTACAGCTCCGATTCAACCCCTAGCCTGGGAACCTCCATATGCCTCGGGAGTGGCCCAAAGAAATAGCAAAAAAGACAAAAAATAAAAAAAAAATTAAAAAATGAGGAAAACCTTCCAGTGAATAGAGTCATCAACCACTGGAAGGGCTTCCTTGAGAGACACTGAGTTTCCCATCACTAGAGGTATGCAAGCAGAGTCTGAATGAACACCTGTCATGGAGGAGCTAGAGGGATTTTCTTCTTTAGGGGGGATACTGGGTACTCTGTGGCATCACCTCCTATTCTACAACTCTAGTCAGAAATGTCATGAGACAAGGGGTTACATTGCTGATGTCAGAAAATGGAGTGTGTGGTATAGAAAGTATCATTTAATACTAAACAAGCGACATTAAATGTCTCTGAATTACAGAACGGACTCTGCTGACATTTAGCAATCCTTAAGAGGGAAAAATACATCGTTCAAAAGCAGTCTGTAAGGTATGCTTGCAAGAGGACTGTCTGCTTCAAGTTGGCAGAGTTCCTAAAACTAAGGGACAAGGGGTTGACACTGGACTTCCCTGTGGCCTTGGCCTTGCTCAGCAACTCCCTAGCTTTCTGGGACCAGGTTCTACCAAGGGTTTCAGGCGAGAGGGGAAGAGTTTCAGCACTGAGGACAGCACCTCACCAGTGAACTAGCCCACCCAGACACAGCAGGGGGCGCTCTAGGCTCTCTTTTCTGCCACCTTCCTTCTCAGGATGGAGCCACAGTGGGTAAAACAGGCTATCAAACCAGTGTACTCAGGATAGTGAGACAACCATGCAAAAAGGGAAGAAAGTGGAGGGACCTGCTGGATTGCTACCTGGCTTTTACACAAATCTCCATAAACAGAACCAGGTTCGCTCTGCATTAGTCCACGGGCTCAGAGACAGGACTAAACGTGTATTTACCCTCAAAAGCTGTGGCAGAGACAGGATTAAATGGCAAAGTAGAAGGACTGGACTCACCTTCTCTTGTAAAAGCAACAAAATTACAACCAACTGCTGGACAACCATCAACAAAAGAGACTGCAAACTATCAAAAAAGACATCCTACTCCAGAAGACAGAGGAGGCCACACCAAGATGGTAGGAGGGGATTACATGATATAAGCAACACCATACCCACCAAGTGGGCGGCCCACAGACTGGAAAGTAACTGTATCTCAGTCTCACCCATGGGAGTGAGAGTTTCTAGCCCATGTCAGGTTCCCATGCCTGGGGATCTGGCACTGGGGGGAGGACTCCCCTGAGCATTTGGTATTGACAGCCAGCAAGGCTTGTGTGCAGGAGCTCCATGGGACTGGAAGAAACAGAGACTCCATTCTTGAAAGGCCCACCCAGGCTTTCATGTGCACTGGGTCCCAGGGCAAAGCAGAGACTCCTTAGGAATCTGGGCAGATCTGCTTGTGATTCTTAGAGGATCTCCTGGGGAAATGGGGTGACTGTGGTTCACTGTGGGGGGCAGGGGGGACATTGGAAGCAAAGGTCTCGGGAGTAATTGTTAGCATGAACTCCTCTAGAGGTGGCCATTTGGGGAAAATCTGGCCCCACCCATCGGGGCTGAGTAGCCCCAGACCAAACAACAAACTGGGTGAGAACACAGCCCCACTCATCAGCAAACAGTCTAAGACAACCCCCCCAGGCACACACCTGCTTCTAATTGCACCCAGAGACAAAGCCCCCCCCCCCGCCCCAATCAGAGGGATGAGCATTAGTTCCACCTACCAGTGGTCAGGCACCAGTTCCTCCCATCAGGAAGCATACAGCAAACCCCTGTACCAACTTCAGCCACAAGTCAGGACGGGGTGGGGGGGGGTGCCGGCAGCCAGACATCAGAAGCAAGAGAGGCTATAACCCTATTGTCTGCAAAAAGGATACCACACCAAAAATCTATACAAAATGAGAAGGCAGAGAATTATGACTCAGATAAGGGAATAAGAAAAACAAACAAAAACAGAAAAACAGCTAAGTGATCTAGAGATTATTAACCTCCATGAAAAAGACTTTAGACAAATAATAGTAAAGATGTTTCAAGATCTTGGAAATAAACTGGAGGCAAAGATTGACAAGTTACAGGAAACACTGATCAAAGAAATAGAAGATTTAGACCAAAAAAAAAAAAAAGGAGTTCCTGTCGTGGCGCAGTGGTTAACGAATCCAACTAGGAACCATGAGGTTGCAGGTTTGGTCCCTGCCCTTGCTCAGTGGGTTAACGATCCGGCGTTGCTGTGAGCTGTGGTGTAGGTCACAGACGTGGCTCGGATCACACGTTGCTGTGGCTCTGGCGTAGGCCGGTGGCTACAGCTCTGATTAGACCTCTAGCTTGGGAACCTCCATATGCCACGAGAGCGGCCCAAGAAATGGCAAAAAGACCAAAAAAAAAAAGAAATAGAAGATTTAAGGATTAAACAAGCAGAGACACAAAATACAATAACTGAAATAAAAAATTCACTAGAAGGAACCAACAACAGAATACAGGAGGCAGAATAATAAATATGTGAGGTGCAAGACATACTAATGGAAATCATTAAGCGGGACAGAAAGGAACTCTGGGATAACATTAAATGCACAAACATCCATATTATAGGGGTGCCAGAAGGAGAAGAGAAAGGGCCAGAGAAAATATTGAAGAGATAATAGCCAAAAACTTCCTTGACATAGGAAAGGAATCACTCACTCAAATCCAGGAAACACAATGAGTACTATATAAAATAAACCCAAGGAGAAATACCCCAAGACACATACTAATCAAACTGACCAAAATTAAAGGCGAAGAGAAAATATTGAAAGCAGCTTGGGAAAAGAAACAAATAACATACAAGGGAACCCTGATAAGGTTACCAGCTGATTTTTCAGCAGAAACTCTACAGGTCATAAGGAAGTGGCACAATATACTTAAAGTGATGAAAGGAAAAAACCCGCAACCAATATTGCTGCACCCAGCAAGGCTCCCATTCAGATTTGAAGGAGAAATCAAAGCTTTACAGACAAGCAAAAGCCAAGAGAATTCAGCACCATCAAACCAGGTTTAAAACAAATACTAAAGGAACTTCTCTAGGTGGAAAAGACAAGACCACAATTAGAAACAAAAATGTCACAAATTACAAGGTTCACTGGTAAAGGCATACATATAGTAAAGGTAGGAAATCATCCACAAACAAATATGCTACCAAAACCAGAAATCGTAAGAGGAGGGTACAAATGCAATGTACTGGAGATACACTTGCAGTTAAAAGACCAACAGTTTAAAACAAATGTGTGTGTGTGTGTGTGTATGGATATAGATATAGATAGTTATAGATAGTCCTATATCAAAACTCCATGGTAACTGCAAACCAAAAATATACAGTAGATATGCATATTAATAAGAAAAAGCAATCCAAATACAATGCTAAAGACAGTCATCAAACTGCAAGAGAAGAGAACAAGAGAAGAAGGGAAGAAAACGGAGCAACAAAAAATCCAAAATAGTTAATAAAATGGCAATAAGAACATACATATCAAATAATTACCTTAAATGTAAATGGAATAAATTCCCCAACCAAAAGACATAGACTGGCTGAATGGATACAGAAACAAGGCCCATATGTGTGTTGTCTTAAAGAGACACATTTCAGTTCTAGGGACACATACAAATTGAAAGTGAGAGGATAGAAGATAATACCCCATGCAAACGGAAATCAAAAGAAAGGTGGGGAGTTCCCGTCGTGACGCAGTGGTTAACGAATCCGACTAGGAACCATGAGGTTGAGGGTTCTGTCCCTGCCCTTGCTCTGTGGGTTAACGATCTGGCGTTGCCGTGAGCTGTGGTGTAGGTTGCAGAGGCGGCTCGGATCCTGCGTTGCTGTGGCTCTGGCGTAGGCCGGTGGCTACAGCTCCGATTCAACCCCTAGCCTGGGAACCTCCATATGCCACGGGAGCGGCCCAAGAAATAGCAACAACAACAACAACAAAAAAAGACAAAAAGACAAAAAAATAAAAAATAAAAAATAAAAAAAAGAAAGGTGGAGTACTTGTATTTAACAAAATAGACCTTAAAATAAAGAATATTATAACAAAGAAATACATTACATAATGATAAAATCATCAATCCAAGAAGAAGATATAACAATTGTAAATATATATGCATCGACATTGGATCACCTCAATATATCAGGCAACTGCTCACAACCTAAAAAGGAGAAATTGACAATAACACAATAATAGCAGGGGACTCAACACCCCACTTACAACAATGGACAGATCATTCAGACAGAAAATCAACAAGGAAACAGAGGCCTTAAATGATGCATTAGACCAGATGGACTTAATAGATATTCATAGAACATTCCATCCCAAAGCAGCAGAATACACATTCTTCTCAAGTGCACAGGGAACATTCTCTAGGATTTATCACATACTGGGACACAAATCAAGCTTCATTAACTAAAGAAAATTGAAATCATATCAAGCTTCTTTTTTTTTTTTTTGTCTTTTTGTCCTTTCTTTAGGGCTGCACCTGCAGCATATGGAGGTTCCCAGGCTAGGAGTCTCATCAGAGCTGTAGCCGCCAGCCTATGCAAGAGCCACAGCAATGCCAGATCTGAGCAGTGTCTGTGGCCCACACCACAGCTCATGGCAAGGCCAGATCCTTAACCTGCTGAGGCCAGGGATCAAACCCGCAACCTCATGGTTCCTAATTGGATTCGTTTCTACTGCGCCACGACAGGAATTCCTCAAGCATCTTTTCTGACCACAATGCTATACTACTGGAAATAAACAAGGGAAAAAACTGCCAAAAAACACGAACATATGGAGAGTAAACAACATGCTATTAAAGAACCAGTGGTCACTGAAGAAATACAAAAAGTTTAGAAAATACCTAGAAGCAAATGACAACAAAGACACAACACTCCAAAACCTATGGGATGCAGCAAAAGCAGTTTTTTTGTTGTTGTTTATTTTTTTTTTTTTGTCTTTTTGCCATTTCTTGGGCTGCTCCTGTGGCATACGGAGGTTCCCAGGCTAGGGGTCTAATCAGAGCTGTAGCCACCGGCCTATGCCACAGCCACAGCAACACAGGATCTGAGCTGCATCTGCAACCTACACCACAGCTCACGGCAATGCCGGATCCTTAATCCACTGAGCAAGGCCAGGATCAAAACTGAGTCCTCATGGATACTAGTCAGATTTGTTTCTGATGAGCCATGATGGGAACTCCAAAATGGACAAATTCTTAGAAAAGTACAATCTCCCAAGACTGAACCAGGATTAAATAGAAGACGAATGGACCAACCACAAGTACTGAAAATGAAACTGTAATTTAAAAACTTCCAACAAACAAAAGTTTAGGACCAGATGGCTTCATAGCCAAATTCTATCAAAAGTTTAGAGAAGGGCTAACACCTATCTTTCTGAAACTATTCCAAAAAATTGCAGAGGAAGGAACACTCCCAAACTCCCTCTATGAGGCAACCATCACCCTGATACCAAAACCAGACAAAGACACCACAAAAAAAGAAAATTACAGGCCATTATCACTGATGAACATAGATGCAAAAATCCTCAACAAAATACTAGCAAACTGAATCCAGCAGTACAGTAAGAGGATTGCACACCATGATCAAGTGGGATTTATCCCAGAGATGAAAGGATTTTTCAATATCTGCAAATCAATCAGTGTGATACACCACATTAACAAACTGAAGAATAAAAGCCATATGATCCTCTCAATAGATGCATAAAAAAGCTTTTGACAAAATCTGAAACCCATCTCTGATTTAAAAAACCCTCCAGAAAATGGGCATAGAGGGAACTTACCTCAACATAATAAAGGCCATATGTGACAAACCCACAGCTAACATCATTCTCAAAGGTGAAAACCTGAAAGAATCCCCAGTAAGATCAAGAACAAGACAAGGATGTCCACTCTTGCCACTACTAAGTCCTAGTTAGAGCAATTGGGAAATAAAAAGAAATAAAAGGAATCCAAATTGGAAAGGAAGTGGTAAAACTATCCCTGTTTTCAGATGACATGATACTATACCTAGAAAATCCTAAAGATGCTACCAGAAAACTGTTAGGAATGCATCAATGAATTTGGTAAAGTTGCAGGATATAAAATTAATACACTTGGAGTTCCTGTCACTGCACAGTGGAAATGAATCCAACTAGGAACCATGAGGTTGCAGGTTCGATCCCTGGCCTTGCTCAGTGGGTTAAGGATCCAGCATTGCCATGAGCTGTGGTGTAGACTCAGATGTGGCTCAGATCTGGTGTTGCTGTGGCATAGTCCAGCAGCTACAGCTCTGATTAGCCCCCCAGCCTGGGGACCTCCATATGCTACGGGTGCCACCCTCAAAAGACAAATAAATAAATAAATAAAATTAATACATAGAAGTCGACTGCATATCTGTATACTAACAATGAATCAGGAATAGAAATTAGGGAAATAATCCCACTTACCATCATCTCAAAAAGAAAAAAAAAAAACCCTGGAAATCAACATACCTAAAGAAACAAAAGACTTGTACTCTGAAAAATATAAGAAACTGATGAAAGAAATCAAAGATTACTCAAACATATGGAAAGATATACCATATTCTGGGATTGGAAGAATAAATATTGTCAAAATGACTATACTACCAAAGGCAATCTATAGATTCAGTGCAATCCTTATCAAATTACCAATGGCACTTTTCACAGAACTAGAAAAAAATATTTTAAAGTTTGGAAGCACAAAATACCCAGAATAGCCAAAGCCATCCTGAGGAAGAAAGATGGAGCTGAAAGAATCAGGCTCCTTGACTTCAGGCTATACTACAAAACTACAGTCATCAAAGTCATATGGTACTGGCACAAAGACAGAAATCTAGATCAGTGGAACAAGAAAGAAAGCCCAGAATTAAATGCACGCACCTATGGTCAACTAATCTATGGCAAAGGAGGCAAAAATATACAATGGAGAAAAGATAGTTCCTTCAATAAGTGGTGCTGGGAAAACTGACAGCTACATGGAAAAGAATGAAATTAGAACACTACCAAACACCATACACAAAAATAAACTCAAAATAGATTAAGACCTAAATATAAGACCAAATGCTGTAAAACTCTTAGAGGAAAACTTAGGCCAAACCCTCTCTGACATAAACCACAGCAACATCTTCTCAGATCCACCTCCTAGAGTAATGACAACAAAAACAAAAATGAACACATAGGACCTAATTAAACATAAAAAGGTTTTGCACAGCAAAGGAAACCCTAAACAGAAGACAACCCACAGAATGGAAGAAAATATTTGCAAATGAATCAACTGACAAGGGATTAATCTCCAAAATTTATAAACACTTCCTGCAGCTCAATACCCAAAAAACAAACAACCCCATCAAAAAAAAAAGGGCAGAAGATCTAAAGAGACAATTCTCCTCTGAAAACATTACAATGGCCAAAAAAATATGAAAAGATGTTCAACATCACTAATTATTAGAGAAATACAAATCAAAACTACTATGAGGTATCACTTTATTCTAGCCAGATTGGCCACCATCTAAAAGTCTACAAACAATAAATGATGGACAGTGTGGAGAAAAGGGAACCCTCTTACATTGTTGGTGGGAATGTAAATTGGTGCGACCACTATGGAAAACAGTATGGAGAGTCTCAAAAACTTAAAAATACCATTTTATCCAGCAATCCCAATCCTGGACATCCATCCAGAGAAAACCATGACTCAAAAAGATATATGTACCCCAATGTTCACCACAGCCCTCTATACAATAGCCAATACATGGAAGTAACCTAAATGTCCATCTACAGAGGAGTGGATCAAGAAGATGTGGTACATATACACAATGGGATAAGCCATAAAAAGGAATGAAATAATGGCATTTGCAGCAACATGGATGGACCTAAAAATTATCATGCTCAGTGAAGTTAGACAGTGAGACACAAATGTCATATGCTATCACTTATTATGTGGAATCTGATAAAGAATACAATGACCTTATTTGAAGAACAGAAACTGACTCACAGAGTTTGAAAATCTTATGGTTACCTTAGGAGACAGGTTGGGGGTGGGGAAGGGATGGGATGGGATGGGGTTTGAGATGTAAAACTCAGTTGTGATATGGTTGTACAACTATAAATATAATAAAATTCACTGAGTTTTAAAAAAAGAAAAAAGAAAGTACTCAAAGAAATGGAAAGATATTCCATGCTCCTGGATTGGGAGAATTAGTATCATTAAAATGGCCATACTATCCAATGTAATCCCTATCAAATTACTCATAACACTTTTCACAGAACTAGACCAAACAATCCAAAAATTTATATGGAACCATAAAAGATCCAGAATGCCAAAGCAATCCTGAGGGGAAAAAAAAAAAGTCATGAGATAAAACTCTCCCAGACTTCAGACTATATTACAAAGCTGCAGTAATCAAGACAGTGTGATACTGGTACAAAAATAGATACACAGGAGTTCCTGTCATGGCGTAGTGGTTAATGAATCTGACTAGGAACCATGAGGTTGCGGGTTCGGTCCCTGGCCTTGCTCAGTGGGTTAACGATCCGGCGTTGCCGTGAGCTGTGGGGTAGGTTGCAGAGGCGGCTCGGATCCTGCGTTGCTGTGGCTCTGGCATAGGCTGGTGGCTACAGCTCCGATTCGACCCCTAGCCTGGGAACCTCCCTATGCCGTGGGAGTGGGCCAAAGAAATAGCAAAAAGACAAAAACAAAAAACAGATACACAGACTAATGGAACAGAGTAGAGAACCCAGAAATAAACCCAGACACCTATGGTCAATCACTCTTCAACAAAGGAGGCAAGAATATAAAAATGGGAAAAATCCTCTTCAGCAAGTGGCGCTGGGAAAACTAGACAGCTGCATGTAAATCAATGAAATTAGAACACATCCTCACACAAAAAGCAACTCAAAATGGCTTCCTTAAAGACTTGCGCATAAGACAAGACACCATAAAATTCCTAGAAGATAGCATAGACAAAACATTCTCTGACATCAACCATACAAATGTTTTCTTAGGTCAGTGTCCCCAGGCAACAAAAATAAAAATAGTAAAATAAACCAATGGGACCCAATCAAATTTAGAAACTTTTGCACAATAAAGGAAACCATAAAAAAACAACAACAAAAAGACAACCTACAGAATGGGAGAAAATAGTTTCAAAGAATGCAACTGACAAGGGCCTAATCTCCAAAATATACAAACAATTCATACAACGCAACAGCAAAGAATCAAACAACCCAAAAGAATGGAAGTTCCCAAGCTAGGGGTCTAATTTGGAGCTCCAGCTGCCAGCCAATGCCACGGCAACACTGGATCTGAGCCACATCTGTGACCTAAGCCACAGCTTGCAGAACACAGGATTCTTAACCCACTAAGCAAGGCCAGGGATTGAACTCACAGCCTCACTGAGACTACATTGGGTCCTAACCCACTGAGTCACAATGGGAACTCCCACTTTGCTTATTTATCTATTTATCAACTATTTCACTCAGATGATAGCTCCTTCCTTCCTTATCATTTCATTTCTAAGAGCAGAGATAAGGTTATATTCATCTCTGAATCTCTCATAGCACCTAACACAGTTCCAGGCATGTCAGAGGCACTCAGTTAATGTAGCAGGATAAAAGAATGAGTAAATCTTAAATCCAAAATTCCATTCTGAGTTGATCCTAATAACTGGATCCTAATTACAGTCTTATCTTCCCAAAGCACTGACCTCTCTGAGACAATGCACTGCTCAGACTTTGTCCCTGGCTCTCCTTACTACGTAAGTAAATTCCAGCTCCCCAGGAGAAGCAGTCTGTATGGCAGAGGGCTTTGAACATGGAAGTCCCGGGTGGTCTTCAAGGCCCCACTCTCAAAGGAGAGATGGAGGAGATAGATTTACCTCATCTCTAGTCTCTTTTGAAGGCCAAAGTCACTTTTAGAGCCCAAGGCAATTAGATCTTTTTTTATATAACAATAAAAACAACTATTGTTGTTTCTGCTGCAGCTACTGCTGCCCCTTCTACTACCACCACTACCAGTATTGCTACTAGTACTGCCGCTACTACTAGTAGTACTACTGCTCCTGCTGCCACCACCACCAACCAGTACCGCTACTGCTACCACTGCTCCTCCTCCTACTGCTACTAGTACTATTCCTGCTGCTACTACTATCACCACCACCACTACTGTGCTACTACTAGTACTACTATTGCTAATATCACCACCAACACTACTGCTACTACTACTAGCGCTACTATTGCTACTACTGCTGCTACTACCACCACCATCACCACCAGAACTGCTACTGCGACTAGTACTACCACTGCTGGTACTACCACCACCACCAGAACTGCTACTACTACTGTTGCTAACAATACTACTGTTGCTTCTACTACCACCACCACCTCTACTACTACTAATCTACCACAACTAGTTCTGCTACCACTATCACTATTGGTGCTGATGCTGCTACTACTAGCTATTCCTATTACTAGTCTTTTATTAATCTGCTGCCACTATTGCTACGGCTGCTACTACTACCATTATTGCTAATCTGATGCTACTGTAACTACTACAACAACTGCTGCTGCTACTCTGCCCTGGCTGGGTACCTGTTAAGCTCTGGACCCCAGACTGGTAGTTTTGTCTTGCATGATCTCATATAATCCTCACAACAACCCTATGAAGCGGGTACTGTTCCCCGAGAAGGCAATACAAGCTTAGAGAGGTTTAGTCGTCTGTCCAGAGTCACGCAGCTCCTACGTGGAGGAGCCTGCGTGGCACCAGACTCCAGCCCTTGTGTTCTATCTCCCGTCTCCTCTGTGGGTACGGTCCTCAGACTGACAGAATGATACATATTTAATGCTGGTGATAAAAGCCTCCCCTCGGGGAGCTCACCCGTTGCCTTCATTCCCGGGCACGACCTCATTTGGCCTCATTCCCCCGAGCCTGGCTCTAGGCGCTCTCCTCCGCAGCTGGGTGTCTGTCCCTGCACATCCTCTGGGCCTGAGCCTCTGCCTTTGAAACAGCTGCTGAGAAACAGCTGTCTTATAGGCAGAGCTGGTGCTACCCTCCCTGTTGTAACAGGAGAGATGTTGCACCAGGAGATCGGGATGGGTTAAGTACATGCTGCAGTATTAGTGTTGGTAGTATTAGTAGCATCAAAAGCAGATACTAGAGGGCGTTTTTCCCAGGAAATTACCCCACAGACTTTCTTTTTCTCCACCCCAAGCCACTTCTTGCCTCCATGATTCAAATTGTAAAGGCAGAAAGCTTTAAAGATGTAGCCCTTAGGAAACTGGATTCTGCTCCCAGCTCTGATGCTGCCTGGTTGTGTGACATTAAATGAAACTCTTGCCTGTCTGGAGTTACCCCAGAACTTCGGCTGGTTTCCAGCTCTTACTCTTTGACATAGGGAAGTAATTCTCAACTAATCCTCTTAAGATTATTGTGAGTGGAGTTCCCGCTGTGGTGCAGTGGGTTAAGAATCCAGCTGCAGTGGCTTAGTTTGCTGCAGAGACACAAGTTTGATCCCTAGCCAGGCACAGTGGGTTAAAGGATCCGGCATTGCTGCAACTGTGGCATAGGTTGCAGCTGTGGCTCGGATTTAATCCCCAGCCTGGGAACTGTCACGTGCCACACGCGTGGCCATAACTACCTATTTGTAATATATATATATGTATATATATGTGTGTGTGTGTATATATAATATATGTATGTGTATATATATGTATGTATGTGCATATATATGTATATGTATGTATATATTTGTATTTGTGTGTATATATATGTGTGTGTGTGTATATATATACATATAGTGAGGATGCAAAGAGAGGGTGATTGAGGAAGTACAATATTTTGATAAGTTTTTCCCTTTTTTCTCCCTCCTGAGACTTCATAAATGTCCCCTACCTGGTCCCTGCCTTGACTTTGACCCAGATTGTCCTGTCATTAATTCATCTAACAAAATTTATTAAGCATCTGTGTTTACCAGGCATTTCTCATTCCTCTCTGCTGCCCTGATTCCTACTTATCCTTCCAACTCCTCCTCTAGGAAGTCTTCCCGGACCTCTCAGCCCTCGGGGATAACTCATCCTCTGAGCTTCTAGAGAGCTATAATCTAAACCTTTCACTCGGCCCTTAGGAGTGGCTTTGGTATTTCACTTCTGTGTATTGGCCCCCAGCTTCCCCACTTGACTTTGCCTTGTTCTTGGGGTGAGATGATCAGAGAGAGCAAAACCAGACTTAGTCCTTGCTTGGGTCCCAGGCCCAGCACAAAGCTGAGCAGAGAGTAACCATTTACTGAGGCTTGGAAGGTACTGCTGCTGCTGCAACTGAGAATGCAGATGAGATGCCTGCTCTGAACAGAACATTCTGAGAGGCTGCTGCCCCTCCCTCCCTCCCTCCCCAAGTTCATAAATAAGGGCCACCGCTTAAACTTCTGGGCAAAGTAGAACCAGCGTAGTTTACGGCCTGTATAGGAAGATGAGAAACATTGAGCTCAAGAGCATTCATAGGAGAGAGAACAAGAAAGGAGAGGGATGCGGATGGGCTGGGAGGGGTGGAAAAGATAAGTGATTGTGATGGATGCGTGAACGTGTGCACAGGCATATTTGCATCGTTTGTGAGGCTTTTGTGAGCAACCTCTTTATATCTGGGTGTGAAAATGCATGAGTTTGTACAGTTTGTATAGCTGGGAATATATGTGCCTTCGCATTACTGAGTATTAAATTATAGATCATGGTCAATTCTGAGCACATTTTTGTATCAGCTCCTGGTCTGAGGTCCTGCGTTAAGTTTCTATTTGAAATTCTATCTAATCTCTTGACATGTCATCCATATTAATGGGTCACTTCCTCCACTCCACCTCCCTGAGACTGTGCCCAGAGGATGTCAGGTCCACCTCTCCTGCTTCCCAATCCCAGGGTGATGGGAATTCCAGCCAGACCAGGCCCTGGCAGAAGCAGCTCACCAAGAGCCCCTTTTCCAAAACTGTTGGTGGATGACTTCTTGTTTGTGGCCCTTTACTGTATCTCGGCCTTCATGCTCCTGTTTTTTTGCTCTTTCTCCTTCTTCAGACCAGCCTTGACTGAAGGTTCAAAACACAACTGTGGTGTGGTGCTGGGAGGAGAGAGGCTGCTTTCCTCGACAGCCCAATACCTCTCCGCACAGCTCCTGGCAAATTGAATGGTTCAGAGCCGTGGTTCCAGAACATTCCCTCCTGCTCAATTTTAGAGGCACTCGCTGAGGGCCTGCTCTGAACGAGGCTGTGTCCTGGGCCCTCTTTAGAAATGGTGGGCGCACCACTGCAAATAAACACTTCATTGCTCTGGCCCATAAAGCAGCTCCAGGGGCCCTGAGACTTTGACTTTGCTAAAATGCAAGTCCAGGGGATGGGACCACTGGGAGACCCTACATTGACTCTTGTTCATTGTGCATGCCTAAGTTGGTTCTTCAGCACATTTCGCATCCATTCATTCATTCTCTGTTCATTCACTCATTCGTCCTCACGGAGGCCATGTGAGCACTAATTCAGAAGCCTGGATTTAAGCCCGATTCAGCTGCTGCCAGCTTCCCTCTTCGAACCTCAGTCTCCCCTGCATAATGGAATTAAGAACGAATGAGTGCTCTGCCTAATTCACAGGATTACTTGGGGGACGTAATGGGGAGAAGGAACTAACATTCTTTGCATGTACCCCATGGGCGGGGGGCAAGAGCAAGGGACAGGGGCCTCCAAAAGACCCATTAGAAAGAGCCTGAACTGGAAGCACATGGACCTTTAATTGAATCCCATCTACTGGCCTATGTAAAATTAGAAACGTCAGTCTCCCTCTCCCAGCCTCAGTTTGCACGTCTAGAAAATGAGCCCATTGGTGTAGGTGATCACCAAAGCTCCCACAGTCCTGCAGCGTTCGTTCTAAGACCCCCTGCAACCCAGCTGCCTTCCCCGAGCGATGATCTCACATCGACCTTGTCAGATTCCCAGACCCATGCTATGGGCACCATGGGTAGGAAATAAGCTTTCATACCCTGCTCAGCAACACTGGTAGTGATACGAGCCTCCCAAAGATTCTCTCTGTCCTCAGACCTGATGCTGAGCCAGAGGCCTCTGGAGAGATGAGACCAGCAGGGGACACAGCAAACCTTGCATACAGAAGGTGCAGTGCTGCGGACCTAATTAACATCACCGTGTAACAGAGTCCATGGAGCCTGTGCGAGCTGCTAGACAGACTCAATAAAGCAATGTTTTATCTTCAGTGTTATTCAGGGTAAGGAATGGACACGTGCTTTGTTTACTGCCCTTCACTGCACAGCCCTGCAATGCTTCCCTAGACCCCGGGAGAAGCCAAACCCAGATCTCGGGAGTGTGCATGACCAAGTGCTTGCCAAGCAGCTAGAGACGAGGGACCCTGACTGCATGGGGACACAGGAGTACAGGCTCTGGTGTCTGACAGACCCAGAGGTCTGGCCCTGCCACGGTGTGACCTTGAGCCCCCTCCGTGAACCTCAGGTCCCTCACTTATAAAAAGGGATTAGGGGTTCCCGTCATGGCTCAGCCGTAACAAACCCAATTAGTACCCATGAGGACTCGGGTTTGATCCCTGGCCTCACTCAGTGGATTAAGGATCCAGTGTTGCCGTGAGCTGTGGTGTAGGTCACAGACAAGGCTCGGATCCTGCGTTGCCGTGGTGTAGGCGGGCAGCCGCAGCTCCAATTCAACCCCTAGCCTGGGAACCTCCATATGCCACAGGTGTGGCCCTTAAAAAAATGGGATTAATGCATGCCCGGGTCACAGGTTTATTAAAAATAAATGGCATCATGTGAATAAAGTCCCTTGAAGGGTAACTACTATTCTTCGTCACGTCACATGACTCTCAGGCTCAGTATTTCTAAGCTAATCGGTCAAGCCCACACGCTGACACAGACACACTGAAGCCAGGGTCCCTCACTGTGAATGATACTGAGGTGGCAGGGTCTTCCTTCATCCACAGCAGGTGGTCGTCCCTCCACTGTCATCAGTGTCCTTCACTCCTTTCATCAAAATATCATCAATCGCCCCTCCTTCCTCCCTGCCTTCCATTCTTAATTCCTGCCTGCCTTCGTATCTTGCGTGGCTTCTTCCAGACAGAGACTGGGCGAGAAACTGAGAGCAAGCAGCTTGTTCGCCAGGTGATACCTGGGAAGCAGACACGGGGAGATGCAAACGTGAGAGCAGGGGGGGAACAGCCAGGAAACGGCGCGTTAATGAGCTCATGATCACAGGGGCGAAAGGGGCCTCTGTCCCTCCAGGAACTTTCTTGGAAATGGTATAAAAGCAGTCCCCAGAGTTGTCTCTCCGGAGGACAGGGAGACAGCTGAGGGTTGACTCCTTGGGTGTAAATTCCCCTTGCCTTCCTTGTTTCTCCTCTGCAAGGCTGCTCCCTGAGGCAGCCCTGGTCCCTGGTAAGTCCCAAGTGCATGGAACGGTCCACCGTGGCTGTGCGGAAATCAGGTGAGCCAGACCGCATGAGCATCTGCTACATGTGGTACAGGAGAGTCAAGTGAGGCAAGGGGGCCTTGGCTTTGCTGTTCCACGGCTGTTAAGTTTGGTAGGGACATGGAGTCGATTCTGCAGCCAAGTGCCTGCACAGCCTTGCACGCCCAGTGATTATTTGCTGAATGAAAGCGTGGATGGATGGATGGATGTTCTCCTTCATAAGAACAATTTCGACTGCAGTTGAAGGGCAAAATCGAAGTTGAGGGAGATTGGATGTTTCTGGGCTGCATTCCACGGCCTGCGAGGCCTGTCCTTGCCCAGCGTTAAGACTGAAGAAATAGACCAGCGTCAGAAAACAGAGACATCCATGGTTTAATGGATGGGGGAGCTCACGCATCTGAAGCAAGGTCCTAGAGTGACACCCCCCTATGTGTGCTGGAGGGCAGGCAGGACGTGGTGGCAGTTTGGTGGGGAACTGACATCATGGGGGCTCATTAGTTACCAGGGCAATCAGAAGAAGGGAAGGGCCCTTGCTGCTACTTTGAAAAGAACCATCCCTAGCTGAAGCCTGGGGCACATACAGAGGAAAGTTGGTCATGTGTAGGGTGAAGCAGGCACGGGTCAGACAGGAATGGACCGAGGGTAAGGGAACAGCCCTCTCGAGGGGCCTGACCGCACACTCCAGCCTGTGTGACCCTACAGTCTTGGTCTACCCCCCTTTCACAATATCCCAGGGGTCAGGTATGTTGGGGGCATAGAAACCAGAAACCACAAACATGATACAGACAGCAGCAGCTGAAGAGTATCAAGAGTAAGATACCTAATATGCTAATAAGTCATTTTCCAGGATGTGGGCAAATTTTGGACCCACGCACTTACCAGGTCAGTGGAGACGGCGTCAACAGCAGCAGTCCCCTGTCCAGTTTTAAGGAGGGGAAGGCCACCCCTGGTTTTCACAAACCCTGAGCCACCCCCATGGGGAGGGGAAGGTTCCAGCTCTAAAAGAAACATGCTGTTGGCCTAGCCAGGAGTCAGCCGTCACCGTGGAGGTCTGCCACCCCGAGTTATGCTGGGTGCCATTAGGGATGGACCCGTTAGGTCTTTCGAACAGTAACAGTTAGTCCCACTAGCTGGACTTGTGTGTCCAAGAGCCAGCCTATTCCACCCCACAGAAAGCGTAGGGCAGGGGTTCTCATGAGCGCTCAGTTTTATAGTAACGTTGACTGACAGGTCCACGTGATGTACTGGCTTGTGGGACAGGAAGACGGTGAGATTCTTTCTCCCCCGTTGTCCATACTCCCCACATAGTCACGGTAGCAGGGGCTATAGTTGAGGGACGTCCGGAGGAAGACAACAAAGGCATCTCGCGCTAGACCTACCAATGAGACGCATTTCACCGCCAGGCCAGTGTTGCTGCTCGGTGCTCGAGCAGATGTCCTCTGCGGAGGCCAGTGATGAGACGCAGGACCGCTAACAGGTACAGCACAGCCGAGATCATGACAATTAAGCCAAATACAAGCCGCAAGTGCATTGGGAGATAATACCACACACACCTCTGGATTCTGTCCTGGCCTGCAGTACAGCTCATAAAATTCACCTTCCCAATAATGCAGAACCACCTCTAAAATCAGGTCCGCAACCACCTAGTTTTTCCTTAAATGTCTGAGCCACAACTACTCTGTTCTGAATTTCAAATGCCTTTCTTTCCTCAGACACCAAAGGTATAACGCGTGTTTGAAAGGCTGCAAAACAGGCTGTTCTGATCAGCAAGACGTAGGATAAACCATGTATAGCACTTCTGATTTCCCCACACCTCAGTACTGCAGATGTTCCCATCATATCCCCCACGGACTGCAAATCTTTCAACACAAAGCATTGACGAGCGGAGCATCTGTCCTGCAGTGATGGGGTGCCGGCTCCAACACCAGATTTAGATCATGTCCCTAGTACTGGGCCTGGTTAATATCTGCCTAGTCACCCGTGTTGGTGGGAAAGTAATCAGATCTCATGACAGGTTCAGAGGTATGGTTTTGATTTTTGGTTTTTTGTGGGGTTTTTTTTGGTTTGTTGTTGTTGTTGTTTAGGGTCGCACCTGCTGCATATGAAGGTTCCCAAGCTAGGGGTAAAATCGGAGCTACAGGTGCCAGGCTACACCACAGCCACAGCAGATCTGAGCCACGTCTGCAACCTACACCATAGGTCACAGCAACGCCAGATCCTTAACTCACTGAGCGAGGCCAGGGATTGAACCTGCAACCTCATGGATCCTAGTCGGATTCATTTCCACTGCACCACGACAGGAACTCCCAGAGGTATGTTAATGGGGAAACACTTTATAGGCCATGTTTTATCACTTATACCAAACTGGCACACTTGTATTATACATGTGCTTTTAGGACCAGACTTGCAAGCAGTGTCATATATAATGAGCACTCATACTCTGTGACAAACCCATTCAAACCTATGAGGTGAGTACTATGCAGATTCCTATTTCACAGATTAGGAACCTGAGGATCCGAGAGGAGGTCAATGACTTGACAAAGGTCACTGTCTTGGTTCAGATTCCCCACCGAAGGAGGCCATGGGGTAAGGACCTAAGGACAAGGGATTTAAGAAGGGCGTCCAAAGAAAAAGTACGCAAATGGGGAATGAGACGAGGAGGGCAAGCAGTTGATGAAAATTTCATCATCCAACAAGTTGCCAGTGTGGATAAGCAGCGTTTTCAGCCCTGCTGGGGAAAGTCAAGGATCCAGGGTCCTCATGACTCAGCGTTTCCCCACCTGAGGGAGGGGAGAGTAGGGTCTCTGTTCACCCCACTCCAGTCTTGGTTGAGGCTGACCCCAGGGGCCTCTATTCCCTGTCACTTCTAGACGGCTGAGGGAGGAGGCAAAGCAGCCTCTGGGACCCAAGAAATGCAGGTGTTGGCAGTCAGAAGATAGGCAACGTGGCCCTTAGTGATGAGGGCAAGGGGGTAAAGGTGGGTGCTGACCGGGGCCACTAGGGTCGGTCACAGAACTGGTAACTGTCAGAGCTGGCATGTGAATGCAGATGTGCCCAAAGCCCATCAAAAATGGGCAGATGAACCCAACAGATAATTCTCCAATGAAGACAGAGAGCCCAAAAAAAGGCATGAAAAGATGTTTAACATTATACATTAGAGAAATGCAAATCAAAAGTTTTACGAGGCCAAGACATGGAAGCCACCTAACTGTCCATCCACAGAGGAGTGGATCAAGAAGATGTGGTACCCACACACAATGGAATATGACTCAGCCATAAAAAGGAATGAATTAATGGTATTTGCAGCAACATGGATGGACCTAGAAACTATCACGCTAAGTGAAGTTAGACAGTGAGACACAAATGTGACATGCCATCCCTTACACACGGAATCTAAACAAAGGATACAATGAACTTATTTGCACAACAGAAACTGACTCACAGACGTTGAAAAACCTAGGGTTACCCAAGGAGAGAGCCTGGGGGTGGGGTGAAGAGATGGGCTGGGGGTTTGGGATTGAAATGTTCTAAAACAGGGTTGTGATGATGGGTGTAGAACTATAAAGATAATACAATTCATGGGGGGGGGAGGCACAGGAAAACTCCTGATCACAATGCAACTGATGAAGAAAAGTTGGTGACAATATGGAGAATGAAGACTGGTGAGTCTTAATCCTTTAAAAACCTTCATCTCCAGCAACAAGAAGTAGTTTGTGACCCTCCTATAACATAAACATGTCCTGATGGGGAGACGTGGCTTCTATTCCTTCTCTCCGAAGAGGTTGGAGTTCATTCCACTTAGACCTGCCCAGCAATTGACATTCCAGCCAATATATTATCTTTGGGAAATGACCCAAAGGGTCAATGAATTCTCTTCATTTCACTTAGTTTCAAAGGTTACCAAAATCCGGCAAGACCATTTTAGATAGTCATTTTTATATAATTTACCTAAAAGTTCTTTTTTTCCTCCTAGACTTTTTTTTTTCAGCGACACGTGCAACATATGGAGGTTCCCAGGCTTGGGGTGGAATCGGAGATGCTACCACTGAGGCCTAGGCCCCAGCCTTGGCATTGCCATCCCAGCCAAGGCTTGCAGCAATGCCAGACCATTAACCCACTGAGCAATGCCATGGACACAACCCACATCCCCACAGAGAAACTGTCAGGTCCTTAACCTGCTGAGCAACCACGGGAACTCCCTCCTCTCCTCCCACAGATCGTAAAGATTCAACTTCCGGAAAGCCCAGGGAGATCAGCTACAGCTCAGAGGCAGGACAAATACCAGTTCCTTCTGGAGAGCTGACTGAACCAGTTACCAAGAGCTCCTGTTTTAGCTTGACATAGTAGCAGAGCCTTTGGGGGGTCATGGTTCTCCAAACCTCTCGGCAGCCCCTACTCATCGAGGACAGCCACTCCAGGACCCCACCAGTTAGTGCACAGCCACCCAGGATGACCCCTGCAACTTTCAGGATGACTCCCGCCACTTTTGGGCCCCACGTGTTTAGTGGACAGCCCCCCAAAACATTCCCTGCTCTTGCTGACCTTCAGGAGTTTCCTGGGATCTCATGGCTATTCCCAGCTATTGCTGGGCCGCCTTCCTCAGGCCTCCAAGACCTGGGCTTGCCCACCCTCTAGACCCAAGACAGAGCCTACAGCCAGTGACAGAGACACCAGTGTCTCAAGCAAGGTCCTGGAACAACACCCCACCGTGTGGGGAGGACGGCAGGAGGACATGGCGTCGGCAGCCCCCACTCCAGGGAGCGGAAGCCAGATTGCCCGTCACAGGGGGAATGGACCTCAGGTGGGCTCCTTAGTGACCAGGGGAACCAGCAGAAGGGCAGGGCCCTCACTGCCCCCGTGCCAAGAACAAGCACCAGCTGGGGCCTGGGGCAAGGACCTAGGAAGGTCGGGCTCAGGATGGGTGGGTGTAGGGGAAGCAGGCACTGGCTGAGCAGGGGAGGGACAGAGGGTGAGTGGACCACCCTCTCAAGGGGCCTGACCCTTCAGATGCAGATGGAGTGTGACCCACAGGGATGATCAAGATGGGGCCTGGCCGTCAAGGAAGCCTCAGAAGAGAGGAATCTGGAAGAGGGTCAAGGCACGCGATGGGCCATCGGTGCCTGGCCTGTTGATGAAGTTGCCTCCAGCTGGTACTCCAGCTTGGATTCCACACCACAAACAGTAGCCATGAGACTGGCTAACATGAAATTCTGAAGACAAGCAGTATCCCGGTAGTATCAAAAGAGGGGAGTCTGGGGGGGTGGGGGGAAGGTAGCCTGAAGCTTGAGCTCAGGACGACCTTGGCTTTAGACATTCCTTAGGCCTATGGACAGTCTTGCCCTTACTGTCCACTTGGATACTGCATGAAAGGTGGTTTTTCTTTTATTTAAATTCTTTTTCTTTTTACTTTTTGGTCACCCCGCAGCATAGAGAGTTCCCAGGCCAAGGATCAGAACTGAGCCACAGCTCGGGCAATGCCTGATCTTTTAACCACTCTGCCAGTCTGGGAATGGAACCTGCACCCTGGCGCTGCAGAGACACCACTGATCCCATTGTACCACAGCAGGAAAGCCTGAATTTCCTTCTCATAACTAGTTTGTGTGACCAGGGAAAAGGAACGCAAAAACAAAATGTTTTCACTGGGATGTTATATGTTTTGTAGGCATCTTCGTTTTTCATTTCACTTGCAATCTTGGTCCGTTTCTATAGGTGACTTTCCCTCTTTCCTAACTGTGACCATTGATGAGTCCCCTTCCTGGCTCAGTGGTTAACAAAGCCGACTAGGAACCAAAAAGATGTGGGTTCAATCCCTGGTCTCTCTCAGTGGGTTAAGGATACGTCGTTGCCAGGAGCTGTGGTGTAGGTCGCAGACATGGACTGGATCCCGTGTTGCTGTGGTGTAGGTCAGTGTCCATAGCTCTTATTAGACCCCTAGCCTGGGAACTTCCATATGCTTCAGGTGCAGCCCTAAAAAAGCAAAAAAAAAGGGGTGGGGGTGGGGGATACTATTTGGGGGAAAAACTTTTGACATCTGAAAAATATGAAAAGTGTAGAGTAAAATAACTGAACCCCTCGCCGAGAGAGAGAATATGATGTGTTTTCAATCTAGTTTAACAACATTTAGCTAATTTTAATGAACAGGTTTAGACATTTTTCTCCACTGAGCTCCCCAGTTGGACTGTGTACTATATGCTTCTCATGTACAAGTCTCCATGGCATGGACTATATATCAAAATAATGTTCATTGATTATGGGATGTTCTGTCATACAGATAAGACCTAATTTATTTACCCATCCCCTCTTGTTGGTCATTTCCCATTTTTGGATGTTCAGATGCTGCCGGCATGAACAGAATGTACAAAACCCTTACCTCCTATGCCATGTGTCCTTAAACTTCCCTGCCAACCTAGGAGGAGAGTATCTACACATTCTCTCTTCACAACTAGGAAACTGAGGTTCCGAGAGGCGTTCAATGACCTGCCAAAGGTTACTTTCTTGGTTCAGGTTCCCCGTAGATAGGATATGAAGCAAGGACCCAAGGAAAAGGCATTTGAGGGCATCCAAAGAAAAAGCAGGGAAAGGAGGAAATGAGATGAGCAGGGCAGGCCGTCAGTAAAAAGTTCCTTTTCAAGCAAGTTGCCAGCGTGGATAAGCAGCGTTTTATGCCCTGCTGGGGAAAGTCAAGGATGCAGGATCCTCATCACTCAGCGTCACCCCACCTTAGGGAGGGGAGAGCAGGGTCTCTGTTCACCCCACTCCAGTCTTGGTTGAGGCTGACCCCAGGGGCCCCAATTCCCTGTCACTTGTAGACGGATGGGGGAGGGGGCAAAACTGTCTCCTGGGGCCACAGAAATGGGGGTGTTGCCGTCAGAAGAAAGGCAGCGTGGTCTACAGTGAGGAGGACAAGGGGGTGAGGGTGGGTGCTGCCCAGGACCACTAGGGTCGGTCACAGAGCTGGTCACTGTCAGAGCTGGCATGGGAATGCAGATGTGCCCAAAGTCCATCCAAAAATGGGCAGAAGATCTAAACAGACAATTCTCCAATGCAGACACACAGATAGATAAAAAACACACGAAAAGATGTAGGACATCCCTCGTTATTAGAGAAGTGCAAATCAAAACCCCTATGAGGTACCACCTTACACCAGCCAGAATGGCCCCTATCAAGAGGTGTACAAACAAAAAAATCCTGAAGAGGATGTAGAGTAAACGGAACACTTTTTTTTTTTTTTGTCTTTTTAGGGCTGCACCTGTGGCATATGGAGGTTCCCAGGCTAGGGGTCCAATCGGCGCTCTAGCAGCCAGCCTACACCACAGCCACAGCAACGCAGGATCCTTAACACACTGAGAAAGGCCAGGGATCGAACCTGTGTCCTCGTAGATGCTAGTCGGATTTGTTTCCACTGAGCCACGACAGGAACTCCGAGAAAAGGAACCCTCTTAGCACTGTTGGTGGCCACGGAAGTTGGTACAACCACCATGGAAAACAGTACAGAGATTCCTCAGAAAAACTACAAATGGAATTACCATTTGATCCAGCAACCCCACTCCTAGGCATCTATCCAGAGAAAACCATGACTCGAAAAGATACAAGCACACCCCCGTGTTCAACACAGCCCTCTAACAATAGCCAGGACAAGGCAGCCACCTAACTGGCCATCAACAGAGGAGTGGATCCAGAAGATGTGGTTCACATAGGACTCAGCCGTAGAAAGGAACAGACTAATGGCATTTGCAGCAACACAGATGGATCCAGAAATGACCATGCTAAGTGAGGTAAGTCAGACAGTGAGACACAAATATTATACGCTTTCGTTTATACATGGAATCTAAACAGAGGATGTGATCAACGTGCTTACAGAAAAGAAACGGACTCACGGACTTCGACAAACTTAAGGTTACCCAGGGAGACTGACTGGAGAGGGAGTGCGATTGGGAAGGAAGAAGCTGGGGGTTTGGGATGGAAATGTTGTAAATTCGTGTTGTGAGGAGGTTTCACAACTATAAAGGCAGTAAAATTCATGGGGGGCGGGGGGGAGAAGGCACAGGAAAATACCTGATCACAATGCAATGGATGAAGAAAGTTGGTGGTAATATGAAGAATGATGCCTGGTCATAGTCAATCTTTCAAAACCTCCATCTCCAGCAAAAACACCAAGGAGCAGGTACTTGCGAACCCCTTGTCTTACCAGCATGTCCCGACTGAGACACTTAAAAGCTTTAGTCCTCCTCTCCGAAGAAGACAAATTTCACCCTACTTAAAACTGCCCAGCAATTCACGGTCCATCCGATATTTTATCCTATGGGAAATGACCCACCAGTCGATGAATTCTCGTCATGTGACTTCAAGTTACCAAAATCTGGACTTCCCGTCGTGGTGCAGCAGAATCAAATCTGACTAGGAACCATGAGGTTGCAGGTTCAACCCCCGGCCTTGCTCAGTGGGTTAAGGATCCGGCGTTGCTGTGAGCTGTGGTGTAGGTCACAGACACAGCTTGAATCCTGCGTTGTTGAGTTGTGGTGTAGACTGGCAGCTGTAGCTCTGATTAGACCCCTGGTCAGGGAACCTCCACAGGCCACAGGTGTGGCCATAAAGGGACAAAAACAAAACAAAGTTACCAAAATCTCGGAAGCCTACTTTAGATAACTATTTCTGTAGAATTTACTTCAAAACTCTTCATTTTCTCTCCTCTACTCTCTTTTTTCCCGGCCACACCTGCAACATATGGAAGTTCCCATACTAGGGGTTGAATTGGAGCAGCTGCAGCTGAGGCCTAGGCCCCAGCGATGGCAATGTCGGGTCCTTAACACACTAAGAAGGCCAGGGATCCAACTCACATCCCCACAGAGACCCTGACAGGTCCTTAACCTGCTGAGCCACCACAGGAACTCCTTCTTTTCCTCTCCGAGATCAAAAGATTCAACTTTCAGAAAACCCAGAGAGCACAATTACAGCTCAGAGGGAGGAGAAACACCAGTTCCTCTGGAGAGATGGCTGAACCAGTTACAAAGGGTTCAGCCTTGATACAATAGCAGAGCCTTTGGGGGATCTCTTGGCAGCCCCCACTCATCCAGGACAGCCACCCCAGGGCCCCAGTGGACAGTGCACAACAAACCAGAATAACACCTGCAACTTTCAGGTTGACTCCCACAAATTTTTGGCCCCACCTGTTTAGAGGACAGCCCCCACCTCCACCCCCAGTTTCCATGCTCTGACCTGTGTTTTGAGAGTTTCCTGGGATCTCTGGCTGCCCCCGCCCCCAATTGCTGGGCCGCCTTCCTCAGGCCTACAAGAACTGGGCTTGCCCACCCTCAAGACCCAAGACAGAGCCTACAGCCAGTGACAGAGACACCAGCATGACAAGCCTGGGGGAGTCTTACGTGTCTCAAGCAAGGTCCTGGAGCAACACCCCACCGTGTGGGGAGGACGGCAGGAGGACATGGCATCAGCAGCCGCCATCAGCAGCCCCCACTCCAGGGAGCGGAAGCCAGATTGCCCGTCACAGGGGGAATGGACCTCAGGTGGGCTCCTTAGTGACCAGGGGAACCAGCAGAAGGGCAGGGCCCTCACTGCCCCCGTGCCAAGAACAAGCACCAGCTGGGGCCTGGGGCAAGGACCTAGGAAGGTCGGGCTCAGGATGGGTGGGTGTAGGGGAAGCAGGCACTGGCTGAGCAGGGGAGGGACAGAGGGTGAGTGGACCACCCTCTCAAGGGGCCTGACCCTTCAGATGCAGATGGAGTGTGACCCACAGGGATGATCAAGATGGGGCCTGGCCGTCAAGGAAGCCTCAGAAGAGAGGAATCTGGAAGAGGGTCAAGGCACGCGATGGGCCATCGGTGCCTGGCCTGTTGATGAAGTTGCCTCCAGCTGGTACTCCAGCTTGGATTCCACACCACAAACAGTAGCCATGAGACTGGCTAACATGAAATTCTGAAGACAAGCAGTATCCCGGTAGTATCAAAAGAGGGGAGTCTGGGGGGGTGGGGGGAAGGTAGCCTGAAGCTTGAGCTCAGGACGACCTTGGCTTTAGACATTCCTTAGGCCTATGGACAGTCTTGCCCTTACTGTCCACTTGGATACTGCATGAAAGGTGGTTTTTCTTTTATTTAAATTCTTTTTCTTTTTACTTTTTGGTCACCCCGCAGCATAGAGAGTTCCCAGGCCAAGGATCAGAACTGAGCCACAGCTCGGGCAATGCCTGATCTTTTAACCACTCTGCCAGTCTGGGAATGGAACCTGCACCCTGGCGCTGCAGAGACACCACTGATCCCATTGTACCACAGCAGGAAAGCCTGAATTTCCTTCTCATAACTAGTTTGTGTGACCAGGGAAAAGGAACGCAAAAAACAAAATGTTTTCACTGGGATGTTATATGTTTTGTAGGCATCTTCGTTTTTCATTTCACTTGCAATCTTGGTCCGTTTCTATAGGTGACTTTCCCTCTTTCCTAACTGTGACCATTGATGAGTCCCCTTCCTGGCTCAGTGGTTAACAAAGCCGACTAGGAACCAAAAAGATGTGGGTTCAATCCCTGGTCTCTCTCAGTGGGTTAAGGATACGTCGTTGCCAGGAGCTGTGGTGTAGGTCGCAGACATGGACTGGATCCCGTGTTGCTGTGGTGTAGGTCAGTGTCCATAGCTCTTATTAGACCCCTAGCCTGGGAACTTCCATATGCTTCAGGTGCAGCCCTAAAAAAGCAAAAAAAAAGGGGTGGGGGTGGGGGATACTATTTGGGGGAAAAACTTTTGACATCTGAAAAATATGAAAAGTGTAGAGTAAAATAACTGAACCCCTCGCCGAGAGAGAGAATATGATGTGTTTTCAATCTAGTTTAACAACATTTAGCTAATTTTAATGAACAGGTTTAGACATTTTTCTCCACTGAGCTCCCCAGTTGGACTGTGTACTATATGCTTCTCATGTACAAGTCTCCATGGCATGGACTATATATCAAAATAATGTTCATTGATTATGGGATGTTCTGTCATACAGATAAGACCTAATTTATTTACCCATCCCCTCTTGTTGGTCATTTCCCATTTTTGGATGTTCAGATGCTGCCGGCATGAACAGAATGTACAAAACCCTTACCTCCTATGCCATGTGTCCTTAAACTTCCCTGCCAACCTAGGAGGAGAGTATCTACACATTCTCTCTTCACAACTAGGAAACTGAGGATCCGAGAGGCGTTCAATGACCTGCCAAAGGTTACTTTCTTGGTTCAGGTTCCCCGTAGATAGGATATGAAGCAAGGACCCAAGGAAAAGGCATTTGAGGGCATCCAAAGAAAAAGCAGGGAAAGGAGGAAATGAGATGAGCAGGGCAGGCCGTCAGTAAAAAGTTCCTTTTCAAGCAAGTTGCCAGCGTGGATAAGCAGCGTTTTATGCCCTGCTGGGGAAAGTCAAGGATGCAGGATCCTCATCACTCAGCGTCACCCCACCTTAGGGAGGGGAGAGCAGGGTCTCTGTTCACCCCACTCCAGTCTTGGTTGAGGCTGACCCCAGGGGCCCCAATTCCCTGTCACTTGTAGACGGATGGGGGAGGGGGCAAAACTGTCTCCTGGGGCCACAGAAATGGGGGTGTTGCCGTCAGAAGAAAGGCAGCGTGGTCTACAGTGAGGAGGACAAGGGGGTGAGGGTGGGTGCTGCCCAGGACCACTAGGGTCGGTCACAGAGCTGGTCACTGTCAGAGCTGGCATGGGAATGCAGATGTGCCCAAAGTCCATCCAAAAATGGGCAGAAGATCTAAACAGACAATTCTCCAATGCAGACACACAGATAGATAAAAAACACACGAAAAGATGTAGGACATCCCTCGTTATTAGAGAAGTGCAAATCAAAACCCCTATGAGGTACCACCTTACACCAGCCAGAATGGCCCCTATCAAGAGGTGTACAAACAAAAAAATCCTGAAGAGGATGTAGAGTAAACGGAACACTTTTTTTTTTTTTTTGTCTTTTTAGGGCTGCACCTGTGGCATATGGAGGTTCCCAGGCTAGGGGTCCAATCGGCGCTCTAGCAGCCAGCCTACACCACAGCCACAGCAACGCAGGATCCTTAACACACTGAGAAAGGCCAGGGATCGAACCTGTGTCCTCGTAGATGCTAGTCGGATTTGTTTCCACTGAGCCACGACAGGAACTCCGAGAAAAGGAACCCTCTTAGCACTGTTGGTGGCCACGGAAGTTGGTACAACCACCATGGAAAACAGTACAGAGATTCCTCAGAAAAACTACAAATGGAATTACCATTTGATCCAGCAACCCCACTCCTAGGCATCTATCCAGAGAAAACCATGACTCGAAAAGATACAAGCACACCCCCGTGTTCAACACAGCCCTCTAACAATAGCCAGGACAAGGCAGCCACCTAACTGGCCATCAACAGAGGAGTGGATCCAGAAGATGTGGTTCACATAGGACTCAGCCGTAGAAAGGAACAGACTAATGGCATTTGCAGCAACACAGATGGATCCAGAAATGACCATGCTAAGTGAGGTAAGTCAGACAGTGAGACACAAATATTATACGCTTTCGTTTATACATGGAATCTAAACAGAGGATGTGATCAACGTGCTTACAGAAAAGAAACGGACTCACGGACTTCGACAAACTTAAGGTTACCCAGGGAGACTGACTGGAGAGGGAGTGCGATTGGGAAGGAAGAAGCTGGGGGTTTGGGATGGAAATGTTGTAAATTCGTGTTGTGAGGAGGTTTCACAACTATAAAGGCAGTAAAATTCATGGGGGGCGGGGGGGAGAAGGCACAGGAAAATACCTGATCACAATGCAATGGATGAAGAAAGTTGGTGGTAATATGAAGAATGATGCCTGGTCATAGTCAATCTTTCAAAACCTCCATCTCCAGCAAAAACACCAAGGAGCAGGTACTTGCGAACCCCTTGTCTTACCAGCATGTCCCGACTGAGACACTTAAAAGCTTTAGTCCTCCTCTCCGAAGAAGACAAATTTCACCCTACTTAAAACTGCCCAGCAATTCACGGTCCATCCGATATTTTATCCTATGGGAAATGACCCACCAGTCGATGAATTCTCGTCATGTGACTTCAAGTTACCAAAATCTGGACTTCCCGTCGTGGTGCAGCAGAATCAAATCTGACTAGGAACCATGAGGTTGCAGGTTCAACCCCCGGCCTTGCTCAGTGGGTTAAGGATCCGGCGTTGCTGTGAGCTGTGGTGTAGGTCACAGACACAGCTTGAATCCTGCGTTGTTGAGTTGTGGTGTAGACTGGCAGCTGTAGCTCTGATTAGACCCCTGGTCAGGGAACCTCCACAGGCCACAGGTGTGGCCATAAAGGGACAAAAACAAAACAAAGTTACCAAAATCTCGGAAGCCTACTTTAGATAACTATTTCTGTAGAATTTACTTCAAAACTCTTCATTTTCTCTCCTCTACTCTCTTTTTTCCCGGCCACACCTGCAACATATGGAAGTTCCCATACTAGGGGTTGAATTGGAGCAGCTGCAGCTGAGGCCTAGGCCCCAGCGATGGCAATGTCGGGTCCTTAACACACTAAGAAGGCCAGGGATCCAACTCACATCCCCACAGAGACCCTGACAGGTCCTTAACCTGCTGAGCCACCACAGGAACTCCTTCTTTTCCTCTCCGAGATCAAAAGATTCAACTTTCAGAAAACCCAGAGAGCACAATTACAGCTCAGAGGGAGGAGAAACACCAGTTCCTCTGGAGAGATGGCTGAACCAGTTACAAAGGGTTCAGCCTTGATACAATAGCAGAGCCTTTGGGGGATCTCTTGGCAGCCCCCACTCATCCAGGACAGCCACCCCAGGGCCCCAGTGGACAGTGCACAACAAACCAGAATAACACCTGCAACTTTCAGGTTGACTCCCACAAATTTTTGGCCCCACCTGTTTAGAGGACAGCCCCCACCTCCACCCCCAGTTTCCATGCTCTGACCTGTGTTTTGAGAGTTTCCTGGGATCTCTGGCTGCCCCCGCCCCCAATTGCTGGGCCGCCTTCCTCAGGCCTACAAGAACTGGGCTTGCCCACCCTCAAGACCCAAGACAGAGCCTACAGCCAGTGACAGAGACACCAGCATGACAAGCCTGGGGGAGTCTTACGTGTCTCAAGCAAGGTCCTGGAGCAACACCCCACCGTGTGGGGAGGACGGCAGGAGGACATGGCATCAGCAGCCGCCATCAGCAGCCCCCACTCCAGGGAGCGGAAGCCAGATTGCCCGTCACAGGGGGAATGGACCTCAGGTGGGCTCCTTAGTGACCAGGGGAACCAGCAGAAGGGCAGGGCCCTCACTGCCCCCGTGCCAAGAACAAGCACCAGCTGGGGCCTGGGGCAAGGACCTAGGAAGGTCGGGCTCAGGATGGGTGGGTGTAGGGGAAGCAGGCACTGGCTGAGCAGGGGAGGGACAGAGGGTGAGTGGACCACCCTCTCAAGGGGCCTGACCCTTCAGATGCAGATGGAGTGTGACCCACAGGGATGATCAAGATGGGGCGTGGCCGTCAAGGAAGCCTCAGAAGAGAGGAATCTGGAAGAGGGTCAAGGCACGCGATGGGCCATGGGTGCCTGGCATGTTGATGAAGTGGCCTCCACCTGGTACTTAAGCTTGGATTCCACACCACCAATTGTAGCCAGAGAGTGGCGCACATGAAATTCAGAAGTAAGTCTCAGGGCAGGATCTAAAGCACAGAGCCTGTTGGGGTGACTGTGGCCTGAAGCTTGGAGCCAAGTGGACTGGATTTAGACATTCTTTAGGACTTTGCATAGCCTGACCCTTTCTCTTTTTTTTTTGCTTTTAGGGCCACAACCCCAGCATATGGAGGTTCCAGGCTAGGGGTCGAGTTGGAGCGACAGCTGCTGGCCTACGCCACAGTCTAGGAAATGCACGATCCGAGCCACGTCTGAGACCTACACCACAGCTCACAGCAACGCCACATCCTTAACCCACTGAGTGAGGCCAGGGATGGAACCCGCAACATCATGGTTCCTAGTCAGATTCGTTTCCACTGCGCCATAACGGGAACTCCTTGCCTGAGCCTATCTTCCTGTCAACTTTGATATTGCATGAAAGGTGGTTTTACTTTGTAAGGGCTTTAACGCTTTTTATCTTTTTGGTCACGCCACAGCATGTGGACTTCCCTGGCCAGAGATCAGATCTGAGCCGCAGCTGTGGCAATGCCTAATATTTTAAACAACTGTGCTGGGCCAGGAATGGAGCCTGCATCCTGGCAATGCGGAGACACCACCAATTGCATTGTGCCACAGCAGGAACTCCTGAATTTCCTTCTCATAATGAGTACATTAGACCAGGAAAAAGGGAACATGAAAACCACATGTTTTTATTTGACATAAACGACAGCAACATCTCAGATCCACCTCCTAGAGTAAAGACAATAAAAACAAACAAATGGGACTTAATTAAACTTAAAAGTTTCTGCACAGTAAAGGAAACCCTAAACAAAACAAAAACACAACACTCAGAATGGGAGGAAATATTTGCAAATGAAGTGATTGACAAGGGATTAATTTCCAAAATTTATAAACCCCTTCTGCAGCTCAATACCCCCCCCCAAAAAAAAGAACTCCATCAAAAATGGGCAGAAGATCTAAACAGACAATTCTCCCAAGACAACATACACATGGCCAAAAAACACATGAAAAGATGTTCAATATCACTCATTACCAGAGAAATGCAAACCAAAACCACTCTGAGGTACCACCTTACACCAGCCAGAATGGCCATCACCCAAATGTCTACAAACAGCAAGTGCTGGAGAGGGTGTGGAGAAAAAGGAACCCTATGACACTGTTGATGGGATTGTAAATTGGTGCAACCACTGTGGAAAACAGTATGGGGATTCCTCAGAAAACTAAACATAGAACTACCATTCGATCCAGCAATCCCACTCCTGGGCATCTATCCAGAGAAAACCGTGGCTCGAAAAGACACATGTAATCAATCCAGTGTTCACTGCAGCACTATATACAACAGCCAAGACATGGAAGCAACCTAAATGTCCATTGACAGAGGAGTGGATGAAGATGTGGTACATATAAACAATGGAGTATTACTCAGCCATTAACAGAAAATAACGGCATTTGCAGCAACATGGATGGACCTAGAAAGTATCATGCTAAGTGAAGTCAGTCAGACAATGAGATACCAACATCAAATGCTATCACTTACATGTGGAATCTGAAAAAAGGACACAATGACATTCTTTGCAGAACAGATGCAGACTCACAGACTTTGAAAAACTTATGGTTTCCTGTTGGGAGCCGAGTTTCAAGAAGGGAATCTGCCTGATGACAAAGTCCAGGGGATTCTGAAGAACGGGCTGCAAAACAACAGGCTTGCCAGACCCCCAAAACTAGAGGACGTTATGCCTGAGGAAACATACCTTTAAGTTTCTGCTTTTTGTTTTTAATAAACAATCTCTGCCTTGTTTACTGTACCTAACTCCCTGTCCCTTACCTCGAGAAAGGACTTTATTAACTTTTATTATCTTTGCCTGCTAAACCTTTAACTTACCTCTGGGAGAAGAACTCCCCAATGTCTACATTCAAATGGGTCTCTGACTTGGCTTCTGTTTTTCACAAGATCTTAGATAATATTGGTATGCATTATTTAGCTAAAATTGTTTTAAGTTTTTAGTAATAAGTAAGTTTTAGGAGCTATAGGTAGTTATTGATAATTACTGATTTATTGAATTAAGTATTGTAAGTATAGAAATCTATTAATAATAAAGTTAAAAGTAAAATAGTTGGGAGTTCCAGTCGTGGTGCAGTGGTTAACGAATCTGACTAGGAACCATGAGGTTGCGGGTTCGGTCCCTGCCCTTGCTCAGTGGGTTAAGGATCCAACGTTGCCGTCAGCTGTGGTGTAGGTTGCAGACTCGGCTCGGATCCCGCGTTGCTGTGGCTCTGTTGTAGGCCGGCGGCTACAGCTCCAATTCGACCCCTAGCCTGGGAAGCTCCATATGCCAGCGGGAGCACCCCAAGAAATGGCAAAAAGACCAAAAGACAAAAAAAGTAAAATAGTTGTTAGGTTTATAATCAGATGATTGTTCTAAGAAAACAATATGTTTGTAACTTTTACAAAGGTCATGTGTGGCTTACGTGATTCCTAGTTCCTGCTTGATTGCTCTTTTATGGTGTTCAATTCGATTTTATGCTTTTAGACTGTACTTTACCCAAATCATGTGCTTTTTTATCTTAAAAGTTTACCTACGTTTTTTGGAAAATTTTGAGATATTGATCTTCCATTGTTTATGTCAGTTTTAGCCTTTTCCCCTGTGTAATTCACTGCTGTTCACCAATAAATTTGAGACTGCTTGAGCACTCCTGGAGAGTGTGTGCGTCTCCTTTATTCCTGCACCTGCGTTATTCCTCCTCTTCGGAAAAGTCCCCTGACCCCCAGGGCGGGACCCCAGCAGTTTCCAAAGGAGACAGGTTGGGGTGTGGGGGGATGCATTGAGGGTTCGGGATGGAAATGCTATAAAATTTGGTTGTGATGATTGTTGTACAACTATAAAGGTAATAAAATTCATTGATTTAAAAAAAACATGTTTTTATTGGGATACTAATCATTTGGTAGGCATCTTCATTTTTCAATTTACTTGCAGTCTCAATCAATCTCTATAGGTAATATTTCCCTTTTCCGAACTATGAGCATTAATACTGTTTTGGGAAAACTTTTGACATTTAAAAAAATAGGAAAAAGTATAGAGTAAAATAGCTTACCACCACCATCAAGGGATAGAGAACTCACTGTATTTTCAATCTATTTTAACAGATGATTTTTAATGAACAGGTTTATACATTTTCATCCACTGAGCTCCCCAGCTGCATTGTGTACTATATACTCTTCATGTGCAATTCTCCATGGCACTGATTACTTATCAAAAATAATTTTCATTGATTACGTGATATTCTGTCATACAGATAACACCTAATTCATTTTCACATCCCCTCTTGTTAGGTCTATAGGTCTTTCCTATTTTTTGATGTTCAAACTTTGCTGGCATGAACTGAATTGTACAAAACCCTTCCTTCCTATTCCATGTGTCCTTAAACTTACCTACCAATCTAGGAGGTGAGTGCCATACAGATTCTCTTTATATCTTTATACAGATTTGGAAACTGAGGGTCTGAGAAGAATTCGATGACTTGTCAAAGGTCAGTGTCTTAGCTCAGGCTCCCACAGAAAGAGGTGACAGGGTAAGGACCCAAGGCCAAGGGATTTAAGAACGGCATCTCAAGAAAAAGCAGGCAAAAGAGGAAATGAGACAAGGAGGGCAGGCAGTTGATGAAAAGTTCATCATCCAACAAGTTGCCAGTGTGGATAAGCAGAGTTTTCAGCCCTGCTGGGGAAAGTCGGGGATCCAGGGTCCTCATGACTCAACATTACCCCACCTTAGGGAGGGGAGAGCAGGGTCTCTGTTCACCCCACTCCAGTCTTGGTTGAGGCTGACCCCAGAGGCCTGAATTCCCTGCCACTTCTAGACGGATGGGGGAGGGGGCAAAGCAGCCTCCCGGGGCCACAGCAATGCAGGTGTTGCCGTCAGAAGATAGGCAGTGTAGCCCATAGTGATGAGGGCAAGGGGGTAAGGGTGGGTGCTGACCAGGACTACTAGGGTCAGTCACAGAGCTGGTAACTGTCAGAGCTGGCATGTGAATGCAGATGTGCCCAAAGCCCATCAAAAATGGGCAGAAGATCTAAACAGAGAACTTTGCAATGCAGACATACAGGGAGCCAAAAAAGCATATGAAACCATGTTCAACAGCACTCATAAATGAGAGAAATGCAAATCAAAACTCCTCTAAGGTACCACCTTACAGAATGGTCACCATCAAATAGTCTGCAATCAAAAAATGCTGGAGAGGGTGTGAAGAAAAGGGAACCCACTCAACACTGTTGGTGGCCATGTAAATTGGTGTAACCACCATGGAAAACAGTACAGAGACTCCTCAAAAAGCTAAAAATACAAATTACCATTTGATCCAGCAATCCTGCTTCTGGGAATCTATCCAGAGAAAACCACTGACTCAAAAAGATACATGCACACCCCAAAGTTCATCGCAGCACTATATGCAATAGCCAAGACACGACAGCCCCCCTAACTGTCCATGGACAGAAGAGTGGATCAAGAGGATGTGGCACACAAACACCATGGAATGAGACTCAGCCAGAAGAAGGAACTAATGGCATTTTCAGAAACATGGATGGACCTAGAAATTATCATGCTAAGTTAGTGCGACACAAAATTTATATTCTATCCCTTAAACGTGGAAAATAAACAAAGGGTATGGTCAACTTATTTGCAGAAAAGAATCTGACTCGCAGACTCTGAAAAATTGAGTGTTATCCAAGCAGACAGGTTGGGGGTGGGGGGATGAGAGACGGGCTGGGGGTTTGGGAGGGAAATATTGTATAATTGGGCTGAGATGATGGTTGTACAACTATAAAGATAATAAAATTCATTGGGGTAAAGAAGGCACAGGAAAATACCTGATCACAATGCAACTGATAAAGAAAGTTGGTGACAATATGAAGAATGATGCCTGGTTATTGTCTTAATCTTTTAAAAACCTTCATCTCCAGCGAAAAAAAACAAGGAAGAGGTACTTGTGACTCCTCCCCGCTCCCACGTCATACCCGCATGTCCTGACTGGTAGAAGCAGATGCTAACCCTCCTCTCCTAAGAGGGTAGAGTTTGTTCTACTTGGCCAACAATTCATGTTCCATCCAATATTTTATCTTCTGTGAAATGACCCAGATGTTCAATGAATTCTCTTCATTTCATTTAGTTTCAAAGTTCACCAATATGGGAAGACAATTTTAGATAAATCATTTCTATAGAATTTACCTAAAAGCTTTTTTTCACTAGTACTTTTTTTTTCTGCCACACCTGCAATATGTGGAAGCTCCCAGACTAGAGGTTGAACTAGAGCAGCTTCAACTGAGGCCGAGGGCCCAGCCTGGGCAACAACAGGTTCGAGTTGCAGCTTGCGGCAACGCCAGACCTTTAACACACTGAACATGCCGGGGATCCAACGCCCATCCCCCGGAGACCCTGTCAGGTCCTTCGCCCGCTGAGCCACCACAGAACTCCCTTCTTTCCTCTCACAGACCGTAAAGATTCAACTTCCAGAAAGCCCAGGGAGACCAGTTACATCTCAGAGGCAGCACAAATACCAGTTCATTCTGGAGAGGGGGCTGTACCGGTTACAAAGGGCTCAGCCTTGACACAATGGCAGAGCTTTTAGGGGGTCACTGTCGTCCAGACCTCTTGGTATCCCCCACTCATTGAGGACAGCCGCCCCAAAATCCCACACAGGTGTGATTGAGTGCACAAACACCCAGGATGACCCCTGCAACTTTCGGGATGACTCCCACCACTTTTGGGCCCCACGTGTTTAGTTACACCCCCCCACCCCAGTTTCTATGCTCTGATCTGTGTTTTGAGAGTTTCCTGGGATCCCTGGCTGCCCCCCCCCCACCCCGCCACCCTGCAATTGCTGGGCCACCTTCCTCAGGCCTCCAAGACCTGGGCTTGCCCACCCTCAAGACCCAAGACAGAGCCTACAGCCAGTGACAGAGACACCAGTGTGTCAAGCCTGGGGGAGACTTACGTGTCTCAAGCAAGGTCCTGGAGCCACCACACCCCACCGTGTGGGGAGGACGGCAGGAGGACATGGCGTCGGCAGCCCCCACTCCAGGGAGCGGAAGCCAGATTGCCCATCACAGGGGGAATGGACCTCAGGTGGGCTCCTTAGTGACCAGGGGAACCAGCAGAAGGGCAGGGCCCTCACTGCCCCCGTGCCAAGAACAAGCACCAGCTGGGGCCTGGGGCAAGGACCTAGGAAGGTCGGGCTCAGGATGGGTGGGTGTAGGGGAAGCAGGCACTGGCTGAGCAGGGGAGGGACAGAGGGTGAGTGGACCACCCTCTCAAGGGGCCTGACCCTTCAGATGCAGATGGAGTGTGACCCACAGGGATGATCAAGATGGGGCCTGGCAGTCAAGGAAGCCTCAGAAGAGAGGAATCTGGAAGAGGGTCAAGGCACGCGATGGGCCATCGGTGCCTGGCCTGTTGATGAAGTTGCCTCCACCTGGTACTCCAGCCTGGATTCCACACCACAAACAGTAGCCGTGAGACTGGCTAACATGAAATTCTGAAGACAGACATTCTCAGGGCAGCATCAAAAGAGGGGAGCCTGCGGGGGAGACAGTAGCTCGAACGTGCACTCAAGACGACCTTGGCTTTAGACATTCCTTAGGCCTTTGCACAGCCTGGCCCTTTCTTGCCGTCCACTTTGATAATGCATGGAAGCTGAATTTCCTTTTATTTTTGTCTCTTCTTTTTTCTTTCATGGTCACCTGGCAGCAGATGGAGTTCCCAGACCAGGGGTCACATCCAAGCTGCAGCTCTGGCAACACCTGATCTTTTAATCACTGTGCCCGGCTCGGAATGGAACCAGCGTCCTGGTGGTACAGAGACACCACTGATCCCATTGTGCCACAGCAGGAACACCTGAATTTCCTTCTCATAACTAGTTTATTTGACCAGGGAAAAGGAACACAAAACCAAAATGCTTTCATTGGGATATTATACATTTTGTAGGCATCTTCGCTTTTTATTTCATTTGCAATCTCAATCAATATCTATAAATAACACTGGTTCTTCCCAACTGTGACCATTAATACTGTTGTAGGATAACTTTGACATTTGAAAAACAGGAAAAAGCCTAGACTAAAATAACTTACAATCACCATCAAGAGATAGAGAACTAATTTTCAATCAATTTTCACAGCATTTAGTTCATTTTAAATGAACAGGTTTAGGCATGTTCCTCTACTGAGCTCCCCAGCTGGACTGTGTAATATATACTCTTCATGTACAATTCTCCCTGGAATTGACTATTGATCAAAAATAATTTTCATCGATTATGTGCTATTCTGTCATACAGATAAAACCGAATTCATTTACCCATCCCCTCTTGTTGGACACAGAGGTCATTTCCCATTTTCTGATGTTCAAATGTTGCTGGCATGAACCGAAATTCCTTCCTGTGCCATGTGGCCTTCCACTTCCCTACCAACCTAGGAGGGGCGTGCCATACTGATTCTCTGTATACAGATTAGGAAACTGAGGCTGTGAGAGGAATTGAAGGATTTGTTAAAGATCATTGTCTTGGGAGTTCCCGTCTTGGCGCAGCGGAAACGGATCCGACTAGGAACCCTGAGATTGCGAGTTAGATCCCTGGCCTCGCTTAGTGGGTTGAGGATCTGGTGCTGCTGTGAGCTGTGATGTAGGCCGGCAGCTCGGGTCCGGTGTTGCTGTGGCTCTGGCGTAGGCCGGCAGCCACAGCTCTGATTAGACCTCTACCCTGGGAACCTCCACGTGCTGTGCGTGCGACCTAAAAATACAAAAGACAAAATTAAAAAAAAAAAAAAAAGAGAGAAATGCTGTCTTGGTTCAGGTACCTGCCACCCTCCCCCAAAACAGGCCATAGGGTAAGGACCCAAGGACAAAGTATTTAAGAAGGAAGGGCATCTCAGAAAAGCAGGGAAATGAGGAAATGAGACGAGCAGGGCAGGCCGTCAGTGGAAAGTTCACCGTCAAGCAAGTTGCCAGTGTGGATAAGCAGCGTTTTCAGCCCTGCTGGGGAAAGTCGGGGATCCAGGGTCCTCATGACTCAGCGTTTCCCCACCTGAGGGAGGGGAGAGCAGGGTCTCTGTTCACCCCACTCCAGTCTTGGTTGAGGCTGACCCCAGGGGCCCCAATTCCCTGTCCCTTCCAGATGGCTGGGGACAAGGGCAAAGCAGCCTCCCGGGGCCACTGCAATGCAGGTGTTGGCGGTCAGAAGATAGGCAGCATGGCCCATAGTGATGAGGGCAAGGGGGTGAGGGTGGGTGCTGCCCAGGACCACTGGGGTCAGTCACAGAGCTGGTAACTGTCAGAGCTGGGATGTGAAGGCAGATGTGCCCAAGTCCATCCAAAAATGGGCAGATGAACCCAACAGACAATTCTCCAATGCAGACACAGAGAGCCCCAAAAATACACAGGAAAAGATGTTCAGCACCGCTCATTACTAGAGAAATGCAATCAACTCAACCAGCCAGAATGGCCACCATCAAAGAGTCAGCAAACAATAAATGCTGGAGAGGGTGTGGAGAAAAGGGAACCCTCTTAGCACTGTTGGTGGCCATGTAAATTGGTTCAACCACCATGGAAAATAGTACAGAGATTCCTCAGAAAAACTACAAATGGAATTACCATTTGATCCAGAAATCCCACTCCTGGGCATCTATCCAGAGAAAACCATGACTCGAAAAGATACAAGCACACCCCGTATTCAACACAGCCCTCCCTCTATACAATTGCCAGGACAAGGCAGCCACCTAACTGGCCATCGACAGAGGAGTGGATCGAGAAGATGTGGTTCACACAGGACTCAGCCGTAGAAAGGAACAGACTAATGGCATTTGCAGCAACACAGATGGATCCAGAAATGACCATGCTAAGTGAAGTTTTCAGACAATGAAACACAGAACCCATATGCTATCCCTTAAACGTGGAATCTAAACAAAGGCTAGGATCAGCATATTGGCAGAAAAGAATCGGACTCACAGGATTTGAAATACTTAAGTTTACCCAGGGAGAGAGGTTGGAGATGGAATGGGATTAGGAGGGAGAGGTTGGGGTGTGGGATGGAAATGTTGTAAAATCGTGTTGTGATGATGGTTGTACAGTTATAAAGGTAGTAAAATTCATGGGGGGGCAAAGACGGCACAGGAAAATACCTGATCACAATGCAATGGATGAAGAAAGTTGGTGACAAAATGAAGAATGATGCCTGGTCGTAGTCTCAATTCTTTAAAAACCTCCATCTATCCAGCAAGACACCAAGGAGCAGGTACTTGTGACCCCCCTGTCTTACCAGCATGTCCCAACTGAGACACTTAAGCTTTAGTCCTCCTCTCCAAAGAAGACAAATTTCACTCTACTTAGAACTGCCCGGCAATTCACGGTCCATCCGATATTTTATCCAACGTGAAATGACCCACTAGTCAATGAATTCTCGTCATGCGACGTCCTTTCAAGTTACCAAAAACTAGGAAGCCTACTTTAGATAATAATTTCTATAGAACTTACTCCAAAGCTCTTAATTTTTTCTCCTTTACTTGCTTTTTTTGGCCACACCTGCAACTCATGGAAGTTCCCAGACTAGGGGTTGAATTGAAGCAGTTGCATCTGAGGCCAAGGCCCCAGCCTCAGCAACATCGGGTCCTTAACCCATGAGGAAGGCCAAGGATTCAACTCACATCCCCACAGTAACCCTGACAGGTCCTTCACCCACTGAGCCACCAAGGGACCTCCCTCCTTTCCTCTCAGAGATCATAAAGATTCAACTTCCAGAAAATCCAGAACAATTACAGCTCAGAGGGAGGAGAAAATACCAGTTCCTTCTGGAGACCTGGCTGAACCAGTGAAGAAGCACTTGCCTTTAGGGGGGTCTCTCTTATCCAGACACCCTGGCAGCCCCCACTCATCAAGGACAGCCACCCCAAGGCGCCACTGGATAGCGCACAGCCACCCAGGATGACCCCTGCAACTTTCAGGATGACTCCCGCCACTTTTGGGCCCCACGTGTTTAGAGGACAGCCTCCCTCCACCCCCAGTTTCCATGCTCTGACCTGTGTTTTGGGAGTTTCCTGGGATCTCCCCGCTATCCCGAATTACTGCTGGGCCGCCTGCCTCAGGCCTCCAAGACCTGGGCTTGCCCACCCTCAGACAGAGCCTACAGCCAGTGACAGAGACACCAGCATGACAAGGCTGGGGGAGACTTACGTGTCTCAAGCAAGGTCCTGGAGCCACACCCCACCGTGTGGGGAGGACGGCAGGAGGACATGGCATCGGCAGCCCCCACTCCAGGGAGCGGAAGCCAGATTGCCCATCACAGGGGGAATTGACCTCAGGTGGGCTCCTTAGTTACCAGGGGAACCAGCAGAAGGGCAGGGCCCTCACTGCCCCCGTGCCAAGAACAAGCACCAGCTGGGGCCTGGGGCAAGGACCTAGGAAGGTCGGGCTCAGGGTGGGTGGGTGTAGGGGAAGCAGGCACTGGCTGAGCAGGGGAGGGACAGAGGGTGAGTGGACCACCCTCTCAAGGGGCCTGACCCTTCAGATGCAGATGGAGTGTGACCCACAGGGATGATCAAGATGGGGCGTGGCCGTCAAGGAAGCCTCAGAAGAGAGGAATCTGGAAGTGGGTCAAGCCACCAAATTGGCCATCATTGCCTGACTTTGAATGAAGTTGCCCTAAATTGGTATGCCAGCTTGGAAGCCATACCACAAACAGTAGCCGTGAGACTGGCTAACATGAAATTCTGAAGACAGACATTCTCAGGGAAGCATCAAAAGAGGGGAGGCTATGGGGGAAACGGGAGGCTGAAGCTTGGACTCCAGCAGATCTCGGCTTTAGACATTCCTTAGGCCTTTGCACAGCCTGACCCTTTCTTACTGTCCACTTAGAAATTGCAAGAAAGATGATTTTTCTCTTTTTGATTAATTAATTAAAAAAGTTTTTTTTTTGTCTTTTTGCCATTTCTAGGGCTGCTCCCGCGGCATATGGAGGTTCCCGGGCTAGGGGTTGAATCAGAGCTGTAGCCTCCGGCCTACGCCAGAGCCACAGCAATGTCAGATCCGAGACGTGTCTGCAACCTACACCACAGCTCTCGCGGCAACACTGGATCATTAACCCACTGAGCAAGGGCAGGGGCCGAACCCGCTACCTCATGGTTCCTAGTCGGATTCGTTAACCACTGCGCCACGACAGGAACTCCTTTTTTTTTTTTTTTTTTTTTAATTTTAAATTTTCTTTCCTTTTACTTATCTGGTCATCCGTCAGCATATGGAGTTTCCAGGCCCAGGGAGCAGATCCGAGCCTCAGCTGTGGCAACTCCTGATCCTTTAATCACTGTGTCAGGCCTGGAATGGAACTTGCATCCTGGCACTGAAGACACCACTGATCCCATTGCACCATAGCAAGAACTCCTGAATTTCCTTCTCATAACCAGTACATTAGACCAGGAAAAGGGAACATAAAAACTAATTGTTTTTATTGGGATACTAATCATTTGGTAGGCATCTTCATTTTTCACTTTATGTGCAATCTCAGTCAATTTCCATCTTTCTTTTTTTTTTTTTTTTTTGCCTTTTTGCCATTTTCTTGGGCCACTCCCTCAGCATATGGAGGTTCCCAGGCTAGGGGTCGAATCGGAGCTGTAGCCACTGCCTACACCACAGCCATAGCAACACGGGATCCAAGCCGAGTCTGCGACCTACACCACAGCTCAAGGCAACGCCGGATCCTTACACCACTGAGCAAGGCCAGGGATCCAACCCGCAACTTCATCCTTCCTAGTCGGGTTCGTTAACCACTGCGCCACGACGGGACCTCCTCGATCAATTTCTGTAGGTAACATTTCCTTTTTCCCAACTATGAGCATTAACACTATAGGGGGAAAATTTTTGACATCTGAAAACTAGGAAAAAGCATAGAGTAAAAGAACTTACCACCACCACCAAGAGACAGAGAACTCAAGTATTTTCAATCTATTTTAACAATATTTAGATAGTTTTAAATGAACAGGTTTAGACATTTTCCTCCACTGAGCTCCCCAGTGAGACTGTGTAATATGTACTCTTCATGTGCAATTCTCCATGGCACTATTTGTCAAAATAATTTTCATTGATTATGTGATATTCTGTCATACAGGTAAAACCTAATTCATTTACCCGTCCCCTCTTCTTAGACATGTAGGTCATTCCCCACTTTCTGAGGCTTGAATGTTGCTGGCAGGAACCGAAATGTACAAGACCCTTCCTTCCTATGCCATGCGTCCTTAAACTTCCCTACCAACGTAGAGGCAAGTACCGCACAGATTCTCTGTTCACAGATTAGGAAACGAAGGAGCCGAGAGGAGTTCAGCGACTTGTCAAAGGTCTTAGTTCGGGTTCCCCCCAGAGGCCATGAGGTAAGGATCCAAGGCCAGGGATGAAGAAGGGCATGTCAAGAAAACGTAGGCAAAGGAGGAAGTGAGACGAGGAGGGCAGGCAGCCGATGAAAAGTTCACCGTCAAGCAAGTTGCCAGTGTGGATAAGCAGAGTTTTCAGCCCTGCTGGGGAAAGTCGGGGATCCAGGGTCCTCATGACTCAGCGTTTCCCCACCTGAGGGAGGGGAGAGCAGGGTCTCTGTTCACCCCACTCCAGTCTTGGTTGAGGCTGACCCCAGGGGCCCCAATTCCCTGTCCCTTCCAGATGGCTGGGGACAAGGGCAAAGCAGCCTCCCGGGGCCACTGCAATGCAGGTGTTGGCGGTCAGAAGATAGGCAGCGTGGCCCTTAGTGATGAGGGCAAGGGGGTAAGGGTGGGTGCTGCCCAGGACCACTGGGGTCGGTCACAGAGCTGGTCACTGTCAGAGCTGGGATGTGAATGCAGATGTGCCCAAAGTCCATCCAAAAATGGGCAGATGAACCCAACAGACAATTCTCCAATGCAGACACACAGAAAGCCCCAAAAACACAGGAAAAGATGTTCAGCACCACTCATTATTAGAGAGATGCAAATCAAAACCCCTTTGAGGTGCCACCTTACACCAGCCAGAATGGCCATCGTCAAGGAGTCTGCCAACAAAAATTGCTGGAAGGGGTGTGGAGAAAAGGGAATGCTCTTAACACTGTTGGTGGCCATGGAAGTTGGTGCAACCACTATGGAAAACAGTACGGAGAGTCCTCAGAAAAACAACAAGTGGAATTACCATTTGATCCAGCAATCCCACTCCTGGGTATCCACCCAGAGAAAACCGTGACTCAAAAAGATACACGCACACCGCAGTGTTGATGGTAGCCCACTATCCAACAGCCAAGACACGGAAGCCACCTAGCTGAACATTGATAGAGGAGTGGATCAAGAAGGTGTGATACGAATACACAATGGAATATGACTCAGCCATTAAAAAGGAACGAACTAATGGCATGTGTAGCCACATCGATGGACCTAGGAATTATCATGCCTAGTGACGTTAGACAGACACAAAATTCATATGGTGTCACTTATACATGGAATCTACACAGAGGAAGCGATCAACTTGTTTGCAGAACAGAAGCACACAGACTCTGAAAACTGCAGGTTACCCAAGGAGACGGGGTGGGGGAGGAGAGAGGGGCTGGGGTTTGGGATGGAACTGTTCTATAACTGGGCTGAGATGATGGTTGTACAACTATAACGGTAGTAAAATTCATTGGTGGGGCGGGGAGAAGGCACAGGAAATTGACTGGTCACAATGCAATCGGTAAAAGAAAATCGGTGGCAATAACTAGAATGATGACTGTTCATAGCCTTAATCCTTTAAAAAAAAACCTTCATCTCCAGCAAAAAACCAAGGCAAAGGTCCTTGTGACCCCCCCGTCATACCAGCATGTTCCGAGTTGGGGACAAACGCTCTGACCCTCCTCTCCTAAGAGGGTAGAGTCCATTCTCCTTAGACCTGGCCAGCAAGCCATGTTCCTTCCAATATTTTACCCTATGTGCTATGACCCAGGTGGTCAATGAGTTTGCTTCATTTCACTTATTTCCAAAGGTTACCAATCCGGGAGGACAATTTTAGATAAATCATTTCCATAGAACTTACCTAAAAGCTATTTTTTTCCACCTGTTTTTCCTTTTCTTTTCTTTCCTTTTTATTCTTTTGGCCACACTTGCAACACATGGAAGTTCCCAGACTCGGGGTTGAATGGGAACAGCTGCAACTGAGGCCTAGGCTCCAGCCTCAGCCACAAGTCCGAGCCCTGGTTTGCGGCAATGCCGGATCCTTAGCCCATTGAGCAAGGCCAGGTTTCCCACAAACATCCCCCTCGGAGACCCTGGCGTGTCCTTCATCCGCTGAGCCCCCACAGGAACTCCCTCCTCTCCTCTCACAGAACATAAGGATTCAACTTCCGGAAAGCCCAGGGAGATCAGCTACAGCCCAGAGGCAGGACAAATACCAGTTCCTTCTAAAGAGCGGGCTGAACCAGTTACAATGGGCTCCGCCTTGATGCAATAGCAGAGCCTTTAGGGGGTAACTGTCCTCCAGGCCTCTTCCCAGCCCCCGCTCATGGAAGACAGCCACCCCAGGGCCCCACCAGCGAGTGCACAGCCACCCAGGGTGACCCCTGCAACTTTCGGGATGACTCCCACAAATTTTGGGACCAAACATGTTTAGTGGACAGCCCTCTGGCAGCTTTCCATTCTCTGTCCTCTATTTCAGGAGTTTCCTGGATCTCCTGGCTGCCCCCCGCCCCCCATTGTTGGGCCACCTTCCTCAGGCCTCCAAGACCTGGGCTTGCCCACCCTCAAGACCCAAGACAGAGCCTACAGCCAGTGACAGAGACACCAGTGTGTCAAGCCTGGGGGAGACTTACGTGTCTCAAGCAAGGTCCTGGAACAACACCCCACCGTGTGGGGAGGACGGCAGGAGGACATGGCGTCGGCAGCCCCCACTCCAGGGAGCGGAAGCCAGATTGCCCATCACAGGGGGAATGGACCTCAGGTGGGCTCCTTAGTTACCAGGGAAACCGGCAGAAGGGCAGGGCCCTCACTGCCCCCGTGCCAAGAACAAGCACCAGCTGGGGCCTGGGGCAAGGACCTAGGAAGGTCGGGCTCAGGGTGGGTGGGTGTAGGGGAAGCAGGCACTGGCTGAGCAGGGGAGGGACAGAGGGTGAGTGGACCACCCTCTCAAGGGGCCTGACCCTTCAGATGCAGATGGAGTGTGACCCACAGGGATGATCAAGATGGGGCCTGGCAGTCTAGGAAGCCTCAGAAGAGAGGAATCTGGAAGTGGGTCAAGGCACGTGATGGGCCATCGGTGCCTGGCCTGTTGATGAAGTTGCCTCCACCTGGTACTCCAGCCTGGATTCCACACCACAAACAGTAGCCGTGAGACTGGCTAACATGAAATTCTAAAGACAGACATTCTCAGGGCAGCATCAAAAGAGGGGAGCCTGCGGGGGAGACAGTAGCTCGAAACGTGCACTCAAGACGACCTTGGCTTTAGACATTCCTTAGGCCTATGGACAGTCTTGCCCTTACTTACTGTCCACTTGGATACTGCATGAAAGGTGGTTTTTCTTATATTTATTTTTTAAAAATTTTCTTTTTACTTTTTGGTCACCCCGCAGCATCATGAGTTCCCAGGCCAGGGATCAGATTCGAGCCACAGCCTTGGCAAGGCCTTATCCTTTAAGCACTGTGCAAGGCCGGGGATGGAACCTGGGTCCTGGTGCTACAGAGACACCACCGATCCCATTGCTCCACAGCAGGAACTACAGAATTGCCCTCTCATAACTAGTTCGTTCGACCAGGGGAAAGGAACACAAAAACCAACTTGTTTATATCGGGACATTATACACTTCGTAGGCATCTCTGTTTTCCATTTCATTCGCCGTCTTGATCAGTTTCTGTGGGTAGCACTTCTTCTTCCCACCTGTGACCATTGCTACGATTTGGGGAAGGACTTTTGACGTTTGAAAAACAGGAAAAAGCGTAGACTAAAATAACTTCACCACCAGCGCCAACAGATAGAGAACAAATTTGCAATCAATTTTCACAACATTTACGTCATTTTTAAGGAACAGGTGTAGGCATGTTCCTCCACTGAGCTCCCCAGCTGCACTGTGTAATATACACTCTTCATGGACAATTCTCCCTGGAATTGACTATTGATCAAAAATAATTTCCATCGATTATGTGCTATTCTGTCATACAGATAAAACCGAATTCATTTACCCATCCCCTCTTGTTGGACACAGAGGTCATTTCCCATTTTCTGATGTTCAAATGTTGCTGGCATGAACCGAAATTCCTTCCTGTGCCATGTGGCCTTCCACTTCCCTACCAACCTAGGAGGGGCGTGCCGTACTGATTCTCTGTATACAGATTAGGAAACTGAGGCTGTGAGAGGAATTGAAGGATTTGTTAAAGATCATTGTCTTGGGAGTTCCCGTCTTGGCGCAGCGGAAACGGATCCGACTAGGAACCCTGAGATTGCGAGTTAGATCCCTGGCCTCGCTTAGTGGGTTGAGGATCTGGTGCTGCTGTGAGCTGTGATGTAGGCCGGCAGCTCGGGTCCGGTGTTGCTGTGGCTCTGGCGTAGGCCGGCAGCCACAGCTCTGATTAGACCTCTACCCTGGGAACCTCCACGTGCTGTGCGTGCGACCTAAAAATACAAAAGACAAAATTAAAAAAAAAAAAAAAGAGAGAAATGCTGTCTTGGTTCAGGTACCTGCCACCCTCCCCCAAAACAGGCCATAGGGTAAGGACCCAAGGACAAAGTATTTAGGAAGGAAGGGCATCTCAGAAAAGCAGGGAAATGAGGAAATGAGACGAGCAGGGCAGGCCGTCAGTGGAAAGTTCACCGTCAAGCACGTTGCCAGTGTGGATAAGCAGAGTTTTCAGCCCTGCTGGGGAAAGTCAGGGATGCAGGGTCCTCATGACTCAGCGTTACCCCACCTGAGGGAGGGGAGAGCAGGGTCTCTGTTCACCCCACTCCAGTCTTGGTTGAGGCTGACCCCAGGGGCCCCAATTCCCTGTCCCTTCCAGATGGCTGGGGACAAGGGCAAAGCAGCCTCCCGGGGCCACTGCAATGCAGGTGTTGGCGGTCAGAAGATAGGCAGCATGGCCCATAGTGATGAGGGCAAGGGGGTGAGGGTGGGTGCTGACCGAGGCCACTGGGGTCAGTCACAGAGCTGGTCACTGTCAGAGCTGGCATGGGAATGCAGATGTGCCCAAGTCCATCCAAAAATGGGCAGATGAACCTAACAGACAATTCTCCAATGCAGACACAGAGAGCCCCAAAAATACACAGGAAAAGATGTTCAGCACCGCTCATTACTAGAGAAATGCAATCAACTCAACCAGCCAGAATGGCCACCATCAAAGAGTCAGCAAACAATAAATGCTGGAGAGGGTGTGGAGAAAAGGGAACCCTCTTAGCACTGTTGGTGGCCATGTAAATTGGTTCAACCACCGTGGAAAATAGTACAGAGATTCCTCAGAAAAACTACAAATGGAATTACCATTTGATCCAGAAATCCCACTCCTGGGCATCTATCCAGAGAAAACCATGACTCGAAAAGATACAAGCACACCCCCGTGTTCAACACAGCCCTCCCTCTATACAATTGCCAGGACAAGGCAGCCACCTAACTGGCCATCGACAGAGGAGTGGATCAAGAAGATGTGGTTCACACAGGACTCAGCCGTAGAAAGGAACAGACTAATGGCATTTGCAGCAACACAGATGGATCCAGAAATGACCATGCTAAGTGAAGTTTTCAGACAATGAAACACAGAACCCATATGCTATCCCTTAAACGTGGAATCTAAACAAAGGCTAGGATCGGCATATTGGCAGAAAAGAATCGGACTCACAGGATTTGAAATACTTAAGTTTACCCAGGGAGAGAGGTTGGAGATGGAATGGGATTAGGAGGGAGAGGTTGGGGTGTGGGATGGAAATGTTGTAAAATCGTGTTGTGATGATGGTTGTACAGTTATAAAGGTAGTAAAATTCATGGGGGGGCAAAGACGGCACAGGAAAATACCTGATCACAATGCAATGGATGAAGAAAGTTGGTGACAAAATGAAGAATGATGCCTGGTCGTAGTCTCAATTCTTTAAAAACCTCCATCTATCCAGCAAGACACCAAGGAGCAGGTACTTGTGACCCCCCTGTCTTACCAGCATGTCCCAACTGAGACACTTAAGCTTTAGTCCTCCTCTCCGAAGAAGACAAATTTCACTCTACTTAGAACTGCCCGGCAATTCACGGTCCATCCGATATTTTATCCAACGTGAAATGACCCACTAGTCAATGAATTCTCGTCATGCGACGTCCTTTCAAGTTACCAAAAACTAGGAAGCCTACTTTAGATAATAATTTCTATAGAACTTACTCCAAAGCTCTTAATTTTTTCTCCTTTACTTCCTTTTTTTTGGCCACACCTGCAACTCATGGAAGTTCCCAGACTAGGGGTTGAATTGAAGCAGTTGCATCTGAGGCCAAGGCCCCAGCCTCAGCAACACCGGGTTCTTAACCCATGAGGAAGGCCAAGGATTCAATTCACATCCCCACAGTAACCCTGACAGGCCCTTCACCCACTGAGCCATCAAGGGACCTCCCTCCTTTCCTCTCAGAGATCATAAAGATTCAACTTCCAGAAAATCCAGAACGATTACAGCTCAGAGGGAGGAGAAAATACCAGTTCCTTCTGGAGACCTGGCTGAACCAGTGAAGAAGCACTTGCCTTTAGGGGGGTCTCTCTTATCCAGACACCCTGGCAGCCCCCACTCATCAAGGACAGCCACCCCAAGGCGCCACTGGATAGCGCACAGCAACCCAGATGACCCCTGCAACTTTCAGGAGGACTCCCGCCACTTTTGGGCCCCACGTGTTTAGAGGACAGCCTCCCTCCACCCCCAGTTTCCATGCTCTGACCTGTGTTTTGGGAGTTTCCTGGGATCTCCCTGCTATCCCGAATTACTGCTGGGCCGCCTGCCTCAGGCCTCCAAGACCTGGGCTTGCCCACCCTCAGACAGAGCCTATAGCCAGTGACAGAGACACCAGCATGACAAGGCTGGGGGAGACTTACGTGTCTCAAGCAAGGTCCTGGAGCCACCACACCCCACCGTGTGGGGAGGACGGCAGGAGGACATGGCGTCGGCAGTCTCCACTCCAGGGAGCGGAAGCCAGATTGCCCATCACAGGGGGAATGGACCTCAGGTGGGCTCCTTAGTGACCAGGGGAACCAGCAGAAGGGCAGGGCCCTCACTGCCCCCGTGCCAAGAACAAGCACCAGCTGGGGCCTGGGGCAAGGACCTAGGAAGGTCGGGCTCAGGGTGGGTGGGTGTAGGGGAAGCAGGCACTGGCTGAGCAGGGGAGGGACAGAGGGTGAGTGGACCACCCTCTCAAGGGGCCTGACCCTTCAGATGCAGATGGAGTGTGACCCACAGGGATGATCAAGATGGGGCCTGGCAGTCAAGGAAGCCTCAGAAGAGAGGAATCTGGAAGAGGGTCAAGGCACGCGATGGGCCATGGGTGCCTGGCTTTTTTTTTTTTTTTTTTTTGTCTTTTTGCTTTTTCTAGGACCACACCCACGGCATATGGTGGTTCCCAGGCTAGGGGTCTAATCAGAGCTGTAGCCGCCAGCCTATGCCAGAGCCACAGCAGTGTCAGATCTGAGCCGCGTCTGTGACCTACGCCACAGCTCACAGTAACACGGGATCCTTAATCCACTGAGCAAGGCCAGGGGTTGAACCTGCAACCTCATGGTTCCCAGTCAGAATCGTTAACCACTGAGGGAACTCCAGGGCCTGGCTTTTTGATGGAGCTGCTTCCACCTGTTACTCTAGCTTAGTATCCACACCACAAATTGTAGCCAGAAGAGTGCGAACATGAAATTCAGAAGACAGACAGTTTCAAGGCAGGGTCTAAAGCAAGGAGACTGTTAGGGAGACAGTAGCCTGAAGCTTGGACTCAAGAGGACCGGATTTAGACATTCTTTGGGACCTTGCATAGCCTGACCCTTTCTTCCTGTCCACTTTGATAGTGTACGAAAGCTGGGTTTTAAGGTTTTTTTTCTTTTATCTTTTTTGGTCACCCCATAGCACATGGACGTCCCAGGCCAGGGCTCAGATCCAAGCCTCAGCTCTGACAATGCCTGATCCTTTAACCGGCTATGGAGAACCTGCATCCTGGCACTGCAGAGACACCACTGATTCCGTCGTGCCACAGCGGGAACTCTTGAATTTCCTTCTCATAACTAGTACATTAGACCAGGAAAGAGGGAACATAAAAACCAAATGTTTTTATTGGGATACTAATCATTTGGTGGGCACCTGCATTTTTCACCTTATTTGCAATCTCCATCAATTTCCGTAGATAACATTTCCTTTTTCCTAACTATGAGCATTAATACTGTTTTGGGAAACTTTTGACATTTGAAAAATAGGAAAAAGCATAGGTTAAAATAACTAACCACCACCAGGAGATAGAGAACTCAACGTATAGTCAATCTATTTTCACAGCATTTACATCATTTTAAATAAACAGGTTTAGGCTTGTTCCTCCACTGAGCTCCCCAGCGGCACCGTTCATGTGCAATTCTCCATGGCACTGACTATTTATCAAAAATAATTTCCATCAATTATGTGATATTCTGTCATACAGATAAAACCGAATTCATTTACCCATCCCCTCTTGTTAGACATATAGGTCATTTCCCATTTTTTGATGTTCAAATGCTGCTGGCAGGAACCAAAATGTACAAGACCCTTCCTTCCTGTGCCATGTGTCCAGTCTAGAGGGAAGGGCCAAGAGATTCTCTTGATACAGATTAGGAAACTGAGGATCCGAGAGGAGGTCAATGACTTGACAAAGGTCACTGTCTTGGTTCAGGTTCCTACCCAAAAAGGCCAGGGGGTAAGGACCCACGGAAAAGGGATTTCGGAAGGGCATCCAAAGAAAAAGTAGGCAAATGGGGAATGAGATGAGGAGGGCAGGCGGGTGATGAAAAGTTCATCATCCAACAAGTTGGCAGTGTGGATAAGCAGAGTTTTGTGCCCTGTTGGGGAAAGTCGGGGATCCAGGGTCCTCATGACTCAGCGTTTCCCCACCTGAGGGAGGGGAGAGCAGGGTCTCTGTTCACCCCACTCCAGTCTTGGTTGAGGCTGACCCCAGGGGCCCCAATTCCCTGTCCCTTCCAGATGGCTGGGGGACAAGGGCAAAGCAGCCTCCCGGGGCCACAGCAATGCAGGTGTTGGCAGTCAGAAGATAGGCAGCATGGCCCATAGTGATGAGGGCAAGGGGGTGAGGGTGGGTGCTGCCCAGGACCACTGGGGTCGGTCACAGAGCTGGTAACGGTCGGCTAGGATGTGCACACAGATGCGCCCAAGTTCTGAGTCCAGACTCTTTTTTTGGCCACATGTATTTTGTGGGGAAGGTCCCTGGCCAGTAATCAAACCCAAGCCACAGCAACAATCGGAGTCACAGTAGTTCCAATGCCGGATCCTGAACCCATTGAGCCACCAGGGAACTCCCAGAATCCACTGTTATTCTTTTTCTGTTCAAGTCTGCACCTGAGTCACATGTTAATTCCTGGCTCAGGGGTCAAACCACAGCTGCGCTGCCAGCCTACACCACAGCAATGGCGACCCAGGATTGAAGTCAAATCTTTGACCTATGCTGCCGCTTTTGCCAGCCCTGATTCCTTAACCCCATGAGCAAGGTCAGGCATGGAACCCACATCCTTCTTGTCACAATATAAAGTCCTTAACCCACTGAGCTCCCAGGGATCTCCAGAGAGCACACTTTTAATGACCTGGCTTTGCAGAGACAGGAAATCTTCCTCCGACCTTGAGCAAGTCACTTCCCCTCCCTGAGCTCCGAAATCTGATGGGGATAATGCAATCTGCCACACGTGACTGGAAGCGCTGGGTGAGATGTGGATGTCAGCACTTTGCTTATCAACAAGGCCAAGGGTTGGTTCAGCATTGCTGACCCTGCTATCAGGTGCGTAGCAATCACTTCAGGCAGACATTCAGTCTCTCCTGATGATAACTAATTAAAAGAAATTAATAGAAGATGGGCCGCTTCCCTGAGTTTATTGGCTGAGTAGTTTTCTAGATTAGTTATATAGTACGCCGTGTACACACAGCTCATTGAAATACAGTGTAAGTCCTTGATGAACTCTGGAGCTTTCCATTTTTATGGCAAGAGGGAGACAAATACACAATTGCTTATCTCTACGCACTGACAGTCTCCGGGTCCAGATCTTCCCGGGGGGGCTTTAATTGCTCCGTAAGCTTCAAACTCAAGGACTCCTCCAAGCTAAGATCCTGACGAGCTACGTTAGAATAAACATGACAACGATGCCAGTTGACATATTTATTAAATATGTGGGTACTGGAGGGGGTGATGTGGGCGCCAGCAGGAAGTCAGTATTTCTGCAGCCCTCCCCCCCAGCTGAAGTTCACGTTTAAGGGTAAGGCCAAGATAAACTGGAGACTGAACCCCGGTCTGGCTGACTTCAGAATCCATGTTTGCTCTATGACACCTGCTCCCCCCTGTGCTCGTGCCTACAGAAGATACTTTATAGCGTTTCCAACCACCCGAAAGCAAGGGTGATTGAGTTGCCTAGAACCATTCTATGTGGCAGCTGTCTACACCAAGATTCCTGCTCCCTACCCACACCCCCCACCCCGCCCCCAGCCCAGGCCTCTGGAAGCATTTATCTAGATTTTGTTTGTTGTTAATATTTCAAAAATTTGAGTTTGAAAAACTAGCATGTTTACTTACTTCTAGGCATTATGGCTGTAATTCGAGAAGTTTTCAGCAGGTGAGTGTTATACGAAGTCCCTACCAGCTACTACTACTCATTCCAAGAGATTTACATGTTCTTTTTTTGTTTTGTTTTGTTTTGGTCTTTTTGGGGCTGTACCCAAGGCATATGGAGGCTCCCAGGCTAGGGGTCAAATGGGAGCTGTAGCCGCTGGCCTACACCACAGCAATGCCAGATTGGAGCCGTGTCTGCCATCTACACCACAGCTCATGGCAACGCCGGATCCTTAACCTGCTGAGCGAGGCCAGGGATTGAACCTGCATCCTTATGGATACAAGTCAGATTCATTCCTGCTGAGCCACGCGTCTGAAAGAACTCCAGATTTACACATGTTCTCAGTCCCCTCATCTCCCCTGAGAGGAGGTAAACCATTTTGTAAACAAGGAGCTGGAGAAAGGAAGGGTGGCTCCCCAGGGCCACATCGCTAGTGACTGGCAGAGCGGGGAGTCAGACGCACTTCAGACTGGCTTCAAAGACCAAGCACGTTGACACCGGGACACCACCTCCAACCATCTAGATGGTTCCCGGCCTCAGAACAAAGCGTTCACATCCATGAACTGGGCTGACAATGCCAAAGCCTCGTCTGCGTGTAGCCTGACATCCTCCCAGAAATTCAGATGCATATGTAGTGGATCTCCAGGTCTCTCAGACTTAAACGGAATTTTTGATTTCCAGGTACCTTGGACCCGGTCCCCAGTCTCCTCCCGTCTGTCTTATCCATGCAAATGGCACTGCCATCGGCTTGCTCAGGCCAAATATTTTGTTGTTATGCCTCATCCCTCCCTTTTGATCCTTCATATCTCGTTCATTAATAGTCCTGCAAAGCACACCCTAACTCCTTCCACCTCTCTCCCTGATCACAACGGCCACCCTGAGCTCCAGCCTGTGTGAATGCAACAATTCCCTCTAAAGATCCAGCTTCCCCCGCCTTCCTCCGCAATCCATTCTTCACTCCCAGCCAAAATGCTCGCTCGCTCGCTCTCTCTTTTTTTAGCTGCACCTGTGGCATACAAAAGCTCCTGGGCCAGGGATCTAACCCACAACACAGCAGGGACCTTAGCCACGACAGTGGCAGCACTGAGTCCTTAACCTGCTGAGCTACCAGAGAAACTCCAAAGTGCTCTTTCTGTAAAATCATAAATCATATCCTCGGCTACAGATTGAATGTTTATGTCCTCCCCACCCCCTGCAAATTTGCATGTGGAAACCTAATGCCGAATAGGATAATTTTAGGAAGTGGGGCCGGGGGAGATGTTTAGGTCATGCTGGGGAGCCCTCATGAGTGGGGTCAGTGCTCTTATAAAAGAGATCCCTCCCTCCCACCCTGTGAGGACACAGAGAGAACACAGCCATCTGTGCATGTGGCAGTAGATCCTCTCCAGACACTGAATCTGCCAGCGTCCTGATCTTGTGAGGAATAAACCTGTTGTTTACCAGCCACCCAGACCATGGCATTTTGTGACAGCCGCTCAAGTGGACTGGACATCATTTCCCTGCTAAGGGCCCGTCTTTTATTTCCCATCACACTAAGATCACAAAACGTTTCAAATGGTCACCTGAAACTTGCACACCTTAGGAGTTCCCACTGTGACGTAGTGGGTTAAGAATCCGAGTGCAGTGACTCGGGTCACTGTGGAGGTGCAGGTTTGATCTCCAACTCGGTGCAGTAGGTTGAAGGATCTCACATGAATGCAGACCCAGCCTAGGTTACAGCTGCGGCTCGGATTCAATCCCTGGCCTGGGAACTTCTATATCCCACGGGTGCAGCCGTAAAAAATAAAAAAAGAAAGAAAATGCGCACATCTTAGTATATGCTCTTCAGATGGCCTTTCCCTGAACACCTGCCACCAACTCGGTGCCTGGGGCTACCTGGCCTGCTTCTTCATCCATAGTTCTTCCCAGGGCTTTCAGACTGCTTGCCACTCCCTGCTCCTCAGCTGTCTTTACGGTAATGTCCCACAGACAGTGGGGCAGTGTGATGGTCTATGAAGTGTCCGACCAATCACGGCCCCTCCAGACTGCACTGTATCCCTAACAGCGGGTGGGAGCCTTAATGTAGCTCTAGGGCGAGACTGAATATGTACACTGAAGTCCCAAGTAAATGCACTTTTTCTGATTCTTTTCTATGTTGGGGATTAAAAGAATATATGTCAGTAGCTCGTGCAAGTGCCAGAGGCTGTTCTGATGTATGAGTGAATGTATCACGCCTGTCTCCCTGCGATTAGGCGAGCATTTGGCTGCATTTCCAGTAATCCAGAGTCTTGCACCATAATCATCTCTTTTTCTATGTTCAATATCTCTGTTCCAGTAGAATCAGGATTGCTTTTGGCTTCTTACCTTGCTAAGGTGGGGTCCAATCTCAGGGGCGTGCACTTTTCCTCTCCCACCATGACTCTTGTTCCACAGATCTCAAAATGAATGTGACACTTCCGCCAGCTGCTAAGTGTGGTCGTCTCAATTACACATGTGGGTCCCAGGAAATGATCACATCAGATCTACTGGGCAGTGGATCAGGAGTCAACGTATTCTTGGCTTCCCTAGGTCTTCACTCTAATACAGAAGTCCTACTGGCGTTTTGGGTTTCCTGGAAACATGTCAGTTCAGATCCTTTATGTAGCAGCCTGCAGAAGAGCTGGGAACTCTTTACTCCCCAGTACCCAGCACTCTGGAAAATGGCCATACATCCCTTTGGAGAAAGACTGGAGCAAACGCCACTGTAGAAACGTTTGGTGGTGTGGTAGGGTCCTTCCTAAAGGGAACCTGGCTTCGGCTTTCACCCGTGAGCTCTGATTTTGAAAACCGGCTCAAGTCTGGACACTGAGCATAAGGGCTTGATTTTTTTTCCTTCTGGCAGCTGGCATTAGCCTTCTGCCTACCTGGTCTCAATCTTTTTTGGTTAAGATAAGAAAAACCCTCATTGCCTGCCCATCCATCTCACTGCTTTGCCACAGATCCACGTGGGTCAGGAATGTGTGGCCACCACTGTGGCTTTGTTATCCATTATGTAATCATATCCATCTTCGCTTTGACCAAGTGTTAAATCTGGTCTCCTTCACTTCAGAGTTCTGCCGTGCTCATTAACAGTGGGGCAGCTTCATGACAGTGTTCCCTCCTGTCCCAGAGGGTCACCAGCACTGAGCTCTTAGGGATGCAGGGGCCAAGGCTGTTCTCAGGACTCTCCTAAGTAACACAATCAGCTGATGGGTTCTCAGATTTTTATACTAAATCCATTTCAGCATTGGTCATGTCTTTGTGCCTTTTGGCCCCTTTTCAATCCAAGGCAGTCTTAACATCTTTCATCATTTACTTCCAGCAATCGTGTGTGTGTGTGTGTGTGTGTGTGTGTGTGTGTGTATTTTCAAAATTAACAGAGCCATAAAGGGCATATTAGGACTGGTGTCAGGTGTCTCTTGGGATGCTAAATCCTCAGTCACAGGTTACTGCCCCAGTTGATATAATCTCTCTTATCTGGTCCTATTCAGCTACCCCTCCCAACCCCCATCACACTGGTCCCTTAAGATGCACTCTCAGGTTTGTACTTTCAGATTGTGGTTGTGCATAAAACCAGGTGAATAATCCTTTGTCCCCTAAAGATGATCCCTTTAAAAAAAGATCAATAAAATAATCACCCTCTGGCGAGACTCATCAGAAATAGAAAAAGTGAGAAGACAAATTATCAAGATCAGGAATGACAAAGAGGATATGATCACAGACCCTAGAAATACAAGGTTAATAGGAAATATTACGAACAAATTTGTGCTAATAAATTTGACAAATTAGATGAAATCCAAAAATTTCATGACACACACAAACGTCTAAAGCTCACTCCAGGAGTTCTCTTGTGGTGCAGTGGATTAAGGATCTGGGGTTGTCGCTGCAGTGGCTTGGGTCACTGCCATGGCTCAGGTTCGATCCCTGGCCCAGGGAACTCACACATGCCATGGGCGGGGGCCAAAAAAAAAAAAGGTGTTTCAAAAAAAAAGCTTACTTGAATCACACAGTATTGTCCTATACCTATTAAATAAATTGAATTTGTACTTAAAAACCTTGCCACAAAAACCCTCCAGGCCAGGTCTTTTCACTGGTGAGTTCTATGAACGTTTAGGGAAGAAATAACACCAACCCTCCACCATCTCCTCCAGAAAATAGGAGCAGAGGTATACTTCCCAATTAGTGTGGCTAACATGACTGATTAAAGCAAACCAAAAAAAACCTAGCCGTTTAAAGAAAGAAAACAATTGACCAATATCTCTTGCAAACACAGATATAAAAATCCTCAGCACAAGTTTAGCAATTCAAAAACAGCGCAATATAAAAAGGATGAGATATTTTGAGCAAGTCAGGTATGGCCTCGGAATGCAAGCTTGGTTTTGAACATTTGAAATCAGCATAATTCACCATATTGGAATAAAAAAGAAAATCCATACGATCCTCTTAATGGATGCAAGAGAAAACAATGACAATTCAACGTGTTAAAAACGATAAAACCTCTCAGCAAACTATCAGCAAATCTGATAAAGGCCACCTATGGTGGATTTTCCCCCCGCAAAACAGGCCTAGGAACAAAGACAGATCCAGGAGCCTGTGGCGTGGCCCCGACATGCCAGCTCTCAGTGCAAGAAACCAGCACGTCTCAGAGAAACGGCTGGCCTGGCACTGAGGCAGGGAATGTACTAGATGAGCCTCGGATATCCTGTCCTGCCAGAGAGCAAGAGCAAATCTAGGTACTACTAGGACCCAGCTGAAAGACTCAGGAGTCAACTTGGGAGTCTCCCAACGATCAAAGAAGGGACAATTTCAGCTTCGCCAAGGATGACAACTACAATGGCTGGAAAACACCACGTATGTTTAAATACATTATTAGTTCATTAAAAAGAAATTAGTTCACTTTTGTAGGATGATAGGCAACCTCATTATTTTAGAACATTCGTTTTAAAAAACTGGTGAATAGGAGTTCCTGTCATGGCTCAGTGGTTAACAAATCCGACTAGGAACCATGGGGTTGTGGGTTCGATCCCTGGCCTCGCTCAGTGGGCTAGGGATCCGGCGTTGCCGTGAGCTGTGGTGTAGATTGCAGATGTGGCTTGGACCCCGCATTGCTTATGGCTGTGGTGTAGGCCGGCGGCTACAGCTCTGATTCGACTCCTAGCCTGGGAACCTCCATATGCCATGGGAGAGGCCCAAGAAAATGGTAAAAAGACGAAAACAAAACAAAACCAAAAAACTGGTAAATAGAGGGAAAGAATAAAAATTTATCCTCTTTCTTGTGCAAACTGGGAAATGGGCTAATATCAAAGAGAAAGAAACATGTACCTTTGTTGAAAACACACACACACACATGCATATATTTTTAATTAACCTGCCTTCGATCAGGCCTCTAAATTCAATACCAATTTACACGAAATACAGAGGACAGAGGAGCATATTAACTTACAAGTAGGCAAATAAAATCCAGAGTGAGATTACCTAAAAGCCAAATAACCTAGGTTTTCCTACAAATAAATTGCAAGTAAAAAGGTGGGGGCAGAGAGAGAAATTTTAGATTCAGGAGACTTATGAAACATATAAAACAGGAACAATTAGTCTGTATCATTTAGGAATTCCCCCAAAATATAAAACTCCAAAGACAGGCAAGGGAGTGAAAAACTATACATGTCAAAAATAATGGTTATTTTCCTTTTTGTTGTTATTGTTTGTTTTTTGCTTTTTAGGGCTGTACCCTCAGCATATGGAAGTTCCCAGGCTGGGGGTTGACTAGGAGCTGCAGCTGCCAGCCCACACTGCAGCCACAGCAACTCGAGATCTGAGCCACATCTGTGACGTAAACCACAGCTCACGGCAACACTGGATCCTTAACCCACTGAGCAAGGCCATAGATCAAACCCACATCCTCATGGATACTAGTTGGCTTCTTAACCCACTGAGCCACACGGGAACTCCAAGATAATGGTTACTTTGAGCAAGGAAGGAGGCTGTGGTTGGGAGGGAGACCATGGAGGGCTTTTGAGTTAGCTGCCAAAGTTCTATTACTTGACCTTGATCGGTATTTACAAGGGTGTCTGCCTTAAAATAATCCATTAAGCTATTCTTTATGTGGTTTTCTGTACCTGCATTTTATGTCATAATAAAAATTTTTTAAGCCACTATGAAGCAAGTGCTTTGAGTGGGAGAAGATACTTGTACACATAAAACCAACAAAGGAGTATGTTCGAAACACAACAAAGGACTCCTGAAAATTCATGACAAGATGATAATCAACCGTGTTGGGAAACAGCTGCCCACATTATATTGGCAAACTTGTGGAGGAGAACCTTATAAATATATAATTTACAAAATAGAGTAGGGTGCAGGAATACCACAAGATTAGCTCTCTAAATCTAAAAGGACAAGGAGTGGTAACAGCTTCTAGAACTCAGAAACAGAAAGCGCTGTTGGAGACAGCTACCTGCCAGGAACAGGGCCTTGAATCAAAGGAGACATCAGCCCCTAGTAACTCAGCGGAGAGAGAAGCGGGCAAGTAAACACCCAACCGCCCTCCTTCTTTCCCTCCAATGCTCCAGTAATGAAGTCAGAGGGTCAGAGAGCCCATTGCTGCAATCCACCTGGGTCAGCCCCCCGATGAGATAGATCAGAGTGAAGAAGCTGTGAGTGGATCTAGAGGCGTAAGTCAAAGACATCCAGCACCTCAGCCCGGTAGACAAATAGCCAAGACTTACATGGCAATTGATAAAGAGAAAACCCAAATGTCCAAAACTCATAAAAAAGGTGAACTTGCTTTGTCATCAGGGAAATGCTAGTTCAAACTACAAGAGATGATTCTACACACACCTATCAGCTTAGCAAGAATTTAAAAGTCTGACAGTAACTAGTGTTGGAGAGGATATGGAGCAAGGGGAACACTTCTGCTGTTAATTGTGTCAACTGGTAGGACTTTGAAAAACAATTGACTTTATCTAATATAGCTGAGAATACTGTGACCCAGCAATTGCACTCCTGGGTATATACCCTAGAGAGACTTGTGCACAAGCATGCTCACAGCAGCATCGTGTGCAATAGCCTCAAACTGGAAACATCCCACCTGTAGAATGGATATCCACATTGCGGCGGCTCCACATGATGAAATGCTACCCAAAAATGATAATGCTGCCACTCGCAAAATACAGATGAATCTTAATATATTGCTGATTGAAGACAGCAAGACACAGAGTTCCCATTGTGACTCAGGGGGTTAGGAACCTGACATAGTGTCCACAAGGATGCTGGTTCGATCCCTGGCTTTGGCTCAGTGGGCTAGGGATCCGGCATGGCTGCAAGCTGTGAGGTAGGTTGCAGGTGCGGCTCAGATCCAATGTTGCTGTGGCTGTGGCATGGGCCAGCAGCTTCAGCTCTGACTTAGTGCAGCCTGGGAATGTCCATATGACACAGGTGCAGCCATGAAAAAAGAAAAAAGAAAAAAGAACCATTGTACCCACTGGTTGATGAGGAGTGTGGTGGACCTGGTTTGCTTCCCTTCCGTCATCCATTTCTCCCGTCTTCAGCTGTGAAGGGACCAGGCTAATGGATGAGACTGACCTTTCACTTTCAACTGCAGAGGACACCTTGATCCGTCTAAAACAGGAGTCGGCAAACTGTTTTCTGAGAGAGCCAGTTAGGAAATATGCTAGGGTCTGCAGGCCATAAGCTCTCTGTCCCAATTACTCTGCCAACACAGCATGGAAGTGACCACACACAATCCACGCATGAGCGCATGTGGCTGTGTTCCAAGCAGTTTTATTTACCCAAGCATGGAGTGGGGTGGATCGGGTCTGTGGGCCTTGAAACCATGTACAAACCCCTGTGCCCTTGGGTTTTGAAGCAAAAGTCTTTTCCTTTAGCCTCCCAGGACTCCCCTCACCCTCAATAAGCTGACTCGGGAGTTGATTTTTACAGCAAGCAGGTGGCTAGGGAAGAGCAGAGACAGGGGGCCGTGGGGCCAGGTGGCAGGAAAGCAGGTATCATGTAAACAGCAGGGTCCAGGGGTCCACGGGCAGACAAAGCAAAGCAGGAACCTGATAGGAAACCACACGTGGGGATGAGAAGAGTCCTGGGGGCAAAGAAAGGCGGGAAAAGGTGCAACTCTTTTAGCATCGAATGTAACCTATTGCTCATTATGTCCTCATTAGAATAAAATCAGCCTTGTAGATAAGAAATACCCATCATACCCTGACTCCACGACACTTCTGATCAAGTTCAATGACAAACGTCTTTCCTCCCTTCCTGGCAAGTGCAGCTGGGATGAAAATCAGTGAAAACCCCATATTCCTTCCAATGAACATTCCACCCCTTCATTTGAATGCCCCTCATATCCGGCTTGCCAAAGAAACACAAGGCAGCTGCTCACCTCTCTGCCCACTACGCTTTAAGAGTACTTCTCACCTAAATAAATCCTCACTTTCTCAGTTTGTCTGGTTTCTGAATTCCTTCCGCAAGAACATTTCCATGGGAACATAATGATTAGGAAACAGTGTCACAGCTAAAAACTCGTTGAAACAGTCTCCACCCTGCCCTGGCTCACTCCCCTCCCTCACTCTAACTGGCTTTTCACAAATGAATCCCTCTCCGCTTCACTGCTTTCTTTGACCAGTGTTTATGCTCTAGTTAAAGTTGCACTGCATGCGGGGTGTTTTCTTCTCCCTTGAAGCAGTCCCTAACACCCCTTCTGTTGGTAATCAGTCCTCACTCTGCTCCAAGGAGGTTCGGGGGAAGCTGGGATATATAGGAGTTTTGCAACAAAGGGCAGGTGGTAGGAACAAACGATTTCTGGGTTTTTTAAGGGCTGCACCTGCGGCACATGGAGGTTCGCAGGCTAGGGGTCCCATCGGACCTGTAGCCACCGGCCTACACCACAGCCACAGCAACTTGGGATCTGAGCCATGTCTGCGATCTACACCACAGCTCAGGGCAACATGGTCCTTAACTCACTGAGTGAGGCCAGGGATCGAACTTGCATCCTCATGGATACTAGTCAGGTTCATTAACTGCTGAGCCACGATGGGAATTCCCAAGATGACTGTTAATAGAAGAAAACCAGAGATTTCAAGTGAAGGAATTTAGTGCTTTTCTATTTGTGGGAAGATGCAAGGGCTGGGCTCACTGAAACACTCCTTTGATACACCCCTCAGCTCTCTGGGGCCTGAACCCTGGGCTTTGCACACCCTGGGGGCTTACCTTCCATCTTAGGGAGCAGCCGCAGTCTGGGGGCTGCTAGATGGCAGATACTCTTTGTCCTGTTCCAGAATTCTCTCAGGTTCACCGGCTCAGAGGTGGCTACAGTGGCTGAGGGCTGTGACATTCTTAGTTTCCTGGTATGGCAGGTAATATTTTATTTCTCAGAGCCACATGTGGTACCAGAGCAGAGTTCTGAAGGCCTGCTCCTATACAGGGTACAAATCCTGTTCTTGCTGAATCAGGGATTTGGCTGAAGGGTTCTGGGGGAGGAGCCAGGGAGGCCAGGGAAGGGAAGAGACCCTTAGGGGGAAGCAGCTGCTGGAGATGCAGCTATTTACCAACTGTATTCAAGTGCTTCACTGTTTTAAGCACTGTCCCGGTGCATCCATCTGACAAGCTGCCCAGGACCCAATGGGCACAAGACCCAATGTTTTCCTTTAGTCACCATAGAAGTAAGAGCCTGCCTCCTGCGTGTGATAAGTCAATAGTCCATGAAGATACCAATGTAAAGATGAAGCCAACACAGGGCGTACACAGCTGAATCGGAGAGAAATGCAGCAGCAGCTCTGAAGGAGCCTCTTGAAACTCTGCTAGGTTCCATCTACCTGATGCAGCTCGAGTTGACGTCTCCAGCGTTGGCATCAGAAAGCACTGCCTCTGAAGCCTCAACGAGGCCGCAGAGAGGCATCCCAAGGAAAACGTGTTTCCCAGGGTTTCCCGGAAGGTTCTGCTTTCTTCCAGAAGATCTGGGCCATGGAGCGCCTCCCCCCCGGACCCGAGTGTCTGGTGGGGGAACAGCTCAGACACCCTTCGTCCCAGCTGCGCCCCGAGTTGGCGGCGACGCTTTGTTTATGAGTGAAATGCATCTGATCAGAGAGGCCAGCCTGACAAGTTCGTTACGTATCAATTTAATTAGCTGATTTACATTTAATTTACATTTCAATTAATGTCTTTAGCAACCAAACGCAGCCTTAATAGGGTAATTGCCTGTTAGGCAATATGTAAAAGAATAAATAGGCGCATTCTGAGGAAGAATTCCTATTTTCAATTTTTTATTACCATAAATAACTGAAATAATTATTGCTCTTAAGGGCCACGTCCGCGTTTCCTTCTGGGCCTAATTAGAAAGACTTAGTACCTCATTAAGCAAAATGGGTTTGGAGCCACAGAAAAACATGACTGGAATCGTGACTCATTAGTTTCGACGAAAGGGGGGAACTGTGATAGTAGACACAGTTGGGGGGCTGGGGATTGGACAGTTACCAGAGGCCAGCTTTGTCCTCTCTGTGAGCTATGACATTGTGATGGCAGAGGGGTCTCTGTTCTTATGCCTGTTGGGATATTAGTCTGGGGGGATGCCTTTTCAAAGAGCCTCTTTTAAGTGTTTCTGGAGGAGCTGCTCTCGAGGCAGGCATTAGAGAGCTCTGATTTTATGAGTTCAAGTACGTTAAAACTTGCCCGAGCTCCAGCTGTGGTGCGGCGGGGTTGGAAATCCGACTGGTTGCTGCAGAGGCTTGGGTTCAATCCCCAGCCCTGCACAGTGGGCTAAAGGATCCCATGGTGCTGCAGCTGCAGTGTAGGTCCCAGCTGCGGCTTGTGTTCAATCCCTGGCCCGGGAACATCCATGTGCCGTGGGTGCAGCTATGAAACAAAGCAAATCTGCCCCTTCCCTGAATCGATTGTGGTAAATGCCTGCTAAAGAAGATGTTTCTCCAGGGCTATGATTCTTCTATAACCATAATTGTGCACCAAGAGGGACCAAAAGCACAGAATAAGCAGAAATAGCAAATGAGCTGAATACTGTTGAAGAACAGAAAATGATCTGAGAAATGGGGAGAATGAGACTCCGTATTCTGAGCGTTCGAGAGGAAAAACTGCGGTACAGGTGAATCCAGAGGAGGGGAAAGGATAGAGGGTTGGGTCTGAGGCGTCAGACACCAGTGTCTCAGTGCAAATGGGCGGGCTTGTCCCTTGAAAGGGACGTCATCTGAGAGAGCAAGTACTGTTGCAAAACTCAGCCTCTGCCTGTTGGCGCCAAAGAGAAACTCAGAGACAGTTTTGGGTGAAGGAGAAAAAGATAGCTTTATTGCTTGCTAGGCAAAGGCGGGTCACAGCAGGTTAATGCCCTTAAGACTGTGCCCCCGCCCCCAGACACAGACAGAGAGACAGACAGACACACACACACACACACACTCCTTGGGAGAGATTGGGAAGCACTTCTATACTTTGGGGAGTGGAAAATAGGGCTGCAGATAAGGAAGAGGGAGGAAGCAAGCTTGCATTGTTTTTCAAAGCTAGTGTTTAGCAGTCTGGAGGTCTTCTTTCCAGAAGGAAGAATGCTTCATTAGCATCTTGCATGTTCTGCAGAAGAACTCAAAGATACTGATATCTAGATCCCTCGAGAGAGGAACCAGGACCCTGCCCCAAGGCTGCACTGAGGTCTCGTGCGGCTCCTCCCTGACCTGCATCCCTCCATGATTAGCAGCGGTTTGAACTCAGGGAAGGTCAAGGAGGCTGAAGGAGGCCGACTTCCTGAAAAGCAGTGGGGGACATAGGCGTTTGTGCCCAGGAGCCCCACAGGGCCCTGCTCGGTTGCAGTACTAAGAATCGAACACTTCAGGGCCAAAGCATGCCGTTCCTCTAGGCGAAGGTGACCCTTCCTCAAAGAACCGGGTCTGTCATGACCGTCAACTCCGCTGCTGGCCTGCCTGCATCTTTTGTATGTGCTCGGCGAGGGACTGTCTCCAACAGCGCCACCACGTGGGAACAAGGCGCATAGCAAGGCCAGAGTACCTGGCCTGGTTCGGCTGTGAAAGCCTAGCAGATCCCAGCTTGAACTTGGTTCTTAGACAGAGGAAGGAAGGGAAGACTCAGGAAAGAGATACTGGAAATAACTCATCTAAGGGGGGAAGAAAAGGTGAATTTGATTACTTAATTTAAAAGAATAAGTGACCATATTTACACTCTAATGTTTTGGAAGCTTTCATTCCAGTTTTATAACCACCAGTCCTAGCTTTCTTATCTCCCTCACACACAACCAGTTTGTTCATCTGGTTTAGGTCGTTTGATTGGTTGGTTGGGGTTTTGTTTGTTTCTTTGTTTGTTTTTAGGGCCGCATCTGAGACATATGGAAGTTCCCAGGCTAGGGGTCAAATTGGAGCTGCAGCTGCCAGCCTAGGCCACAGCCACAGCAGCGAGGGATCCGAGCCATGTCTGGGACCAACACCATAGTTCAGGGCAGCGCCAGATCCTTAACCCACTGAACAAGGCCAGGGATTGAACCTGCATTCTCATGGATACTAATCAGGTTCCTAGCGTGCTGAGCCACAATGGGAAGCCCCATCTCTTCTTTTTAAGGTTTAGGTTTTCAGATCCCCTGAAACATGGGTCACTCTTGTCTGGAAGTTGTCAGATTTGTTGATAGCCTTCTTAAGGCAGATACCAAAATCTGAAGACAAATTCCAGAATTGGTTGGTCCCCACACTGTGGGATGGAGGAGCCATCCGTGGGAGCAGCTGGTCCCCACCAGCAGGGGGCGTCCGGAACTACTCTTGCTCTTCCTGGTATTTATCTGGTAAGCTGAGCGCAGCAAGTCTTAGCCCTACCAGACCCAACACTCCTTTTTATAACAAATATTTGTAACACTTTCTCATCCACACGAAATTCACAGAACATAACACTTGCCTACCTGTACAACTTGTAAAAATTCAAATATTATTCGTCCTGCCCTATATAAAGTAGAAATAAAATAGAAGTAACGTATAGTAGAAATACGTCTTTCCATAGGTACATGCTCTGGTGCAACTAGAAAAAAGATAAAACAAAGGAGCACATCCTTTCACCTCTTCCTAAAATTACCTGAATGTGAGATCTTCATGCGTGAACTGACTCCAGCTGGTATGTTGAATTGGTGAATGAAATACATCTCCTAAGTGGGATGTGCTCTTCTAAACTTTGGGGCAACTCTTGGCAGAGTTCTGAAAAAAATACATAGTTTTCTCTTGATTTAAAAGGAAGTTGCAGGAGCTCCCATCATGGCACTGCGGAAATGAATCCAGCTAGGAACCAAGAGGTCGAGAGTTCGATCCCTGGCCTCGGCCAGGGGGTTAAGGACCCGGCGTTGCCGTGAGCTGTGGTGTAGGCCGGCAGCAACAGCTCTGATTAGACCCCCAGCCTGGGAACATCCATGTGCCGCAGGTGCGGCCCTAAAAAGACAAAAGACATAAAAGGAAATAAATAAGATAAAATAAAAGGAAGTTGCATCATGCCTGGAAAAACTGCTCTGTATTTCAATCATGCAAGAAAAAAGACTGATTTCATATGTGAAATGAAGTTGGGCTGCAAACTCTAGGTATTTATAAATGCTGTTCTTTTCTAAGAATATGTCAAGGGGTAGGATTTGGGGATGCTGGACAGGTCTTTAGCGTCCTGTCATTTCTGAATATTTCCCACTGAGGGCCAGGTGCACCCCCTTGGTTACTGTGATGGCCACTTTTAAAAGACCCACATGTTTCTGAAACACCTGCCGGAGGATATTGCCTTCAGGAAGAACCACTTGTCTAGAGCAATGCAGGTGGAAACCCCAGTTTCCCCTCTCTCTGACCCCTGCTCCCCCTTGAACCAGGTTGTCTGTCCTGAACCCCAGTTCCCTGCCTTACTCGTACCGGTGCCCAGTCACCTAGGGATGTGGGACTGACCCAGTTCCTACATTCTTAGCTGTTCCTTCCTGAGTAGGTCACTCAGGGCTCCCTCCAGACTCTATTATCACACTTCGAAGGTCCCAGCTCTCCTTGGTTCGTGGCCTTCTTCATGGATCCTGAGAGAGTCCTGCTTGTCCGCCTTGGGAGGGGTAGCTCCCTTTGTCAATGTCCCACCACTGTCACCTCGTATGCACTGTGTCTGTGCTCACCAGCTGGATTTCCAACTGCCAACGCCCGTGAGCCTCTGCTTTTTCCAGCTGTTTCCTACCATACCCCCATGGCAGGCCAGAAGGGCTGGAATGAACTCCCTCAACCAATGGCTGATGGGAATGGATGCATTAGGCCTCAGCTTCCTCACCCATAGGACAGGATAACTCTCAGATGTGTATTCTACGCTGGCTCTGAAGGGGGTTAAATTCCAGCGGCCCACGATGGCGACCTGCTTGAAAACTTACATTTTAGGGGCCTCCTTCCTTCTCTGACTAGTTTCCTGGGATCACTGCCTCAATAAACGACTTACATTCAAATGATTCTCTGGTGGCTCTAGAGGAACCCAACCTGGGACAGGAACTCTGGGGAGCAGCAGTTCCAGGAATCCCGTTTGCAGAAGGACTCCTAGGTCTCCCGGGGCAGAGACAGTGACTGAGACGCGAACTTGATGGCCGAGCCCCAGTTCCTGGCCCTTGAGTCCTCAAGAGAGCTGACTCTCAGAGGACGGCCTCCAGCAACACACTGGGTGCTCAGGGAACTCGCCCTCCAGTAGGAGACAAGGGCTCCTGCCTTGGAGTGTTCATGGTTTGTGGGTTGGCGGGAAGGAATCCTGTTTTGTACTTGACATTGGAGGTTACCATTTAACTGTCTTCGTACCAGGCACCAGGCCCTGGATAGCAAGGGTCCAGAATGGACGTGAGACTCAGAAAGGGCTTTTACCCTTGGTAAACCTGAGGTGTTTTCAGGAGACTGCCAGACCCTCTGAAGTCTGCCTGACGGGGATTTTCCTGGCTGGAGAGGCTCTGCCTTCGAGGACGTTTGCTACGGGGAGAGGAGAGAAGCCAGGAAGATATACCTCTAAGGAATACCTGGGATGGTGCTGGAGGCTCAGGCCTCCATTCTTTTCTGCTGTGGTCGTAGCACCGGTGGACAAGCAAGGCCACAAAGAGGTGGAGTGGGAGTGACTCTGGGGCCCAGGGCCAGACAGCTTCAGCGGCTCCTGAGGACGCCTTAATGCCCAGCCCCAGTGGGGAAGGGAGGGATCTGGGCAGGCTCTGGAGTCCCAGTGGCTTTGCAGGGTAGGGGCTAGAAGAGTGGCCTGCATTACTGACACTGCATTACCCGTGTTCATCAGCAGGGCTGCGGCCACGGCTCCCTGAAGGAGAAAGCAGTCATTTCGCTTGGGTCAGCGCATCGCAAGGCTGCGCTGTAACTTCACACCAGACAGGGGCTTTCTTTTCCTCTTTCCAGTCTATCGGCAACGTCTCCGATGTTTTATAGGACAAATGCTGCCATCTGCCCACCGGTGCTCAGCAGTGACAGCCAGCGAGGAGGTTTCAGTGGGGACTCGCACGAGGGTGACTTCAGATTTAGAAGCTTACCTCTGAATGTGATACTTCATGTCTTTTAAATGTTGAGAATCAAAGAGGCTGGGTGAGGGAGTTCCCATGGGGGCTCAGTGGTAACGAATCCGATGAGGATCCATGAGGATGTGGGTTTGATCCCTGCCCTTGCTCTGTGGGTTAAGGATCCAGCATTGCTGTGAGCTGTGGTGCAGGTCGCAGACAAGACTCAGATCCTGCATTGCTGCGGCTGTGGTGTAGGCCGGCAGCTATAGCTCCGATTCAATCCCTAGCCTGGGAACTTCCATATGCCATAGGTGTGGCCCTAAAAAGCAAAAAAAAAAAAGGAAGCTTGGTGACTGGCAAACTTCCTGTCGCAGGGATAAGAACATAGCCCTTGGTGTGGCTAGAACAGCCACGGGTGAGGAGGAGGGGTGAACACAGGCAGCTTCCCCGGGAGGGCAGAGCCCCCAGTGGACAAGCAAAGCCAGCTGCCCGCTGAGGTCAGGCAGGGTACCCAAGACACCTCACCCCCACCAGCCTCACCCCCACCAGCCTCACCCCCACCAGCCTCACCTCCACCAGCCTCACCCCCACCAGCCTCGCCTCCACCAGCCTCACCCCCACCAGCCTCGCCTCCACCAGCCTCACCCCACCAGCCTCGCCTCCACCAGCCTCACCCCCACCAGCCTCGCCTCCACCAGCCTCACCCCCACCAGCCTCACTCCCACCAGCATCACCCCACCAGCCTCACCTCCACCAGCCTCACCCCCACCAGCCTCACCTCCACCAGCCTCACCCCCACCAGCCTCACCCCCACCAGCCTCATCTCCACCAGCCTCACCCCCACCAGCCTCACTCCCACCAGCCTCACTCCCACCAGCCATATCAGGCATTGCCTTCCTTTCAGGCACGAGCACTCTTGCTCCTGCTTTCTCCTCTGCTTCTTCCTTTCCCTCCCCTTCACATGTATTCATTCATTGAGCTCCCACCCACCGTGGGACAGACTCACAAGTTTATTGTAGGTTCGAGAAGCATCAAGGTCCCTGACCTGCCCTAGCCACCCCCCTCCACCCTGTTCCCCGCCTCCCCCCGTGCTGTATTCACCTGAGGATACATTTTTGATAAACGGCCTAAGGGAGATTTTACTAGCAGTCTTCTAAGACCCATGTGTCAGTTTCCTCCTTGCCTCACTTGCCTTCACATACGGGGCAATGAAGGGGCCGTGGGCATTTGGGGATCCAGCTAAAGGGAAGTCAGGTTGAAGTTTGGGTTTGCTGGGTTGTGTTTATGCGCTCACAGCCACGTCCCGTGGACCCTTCAGTCACTGTTAGCCATTCCTGCTGTGGGAGTGGCTTCCAGGCATGTTGTCGCTGCCCCGGTACAGACTCACCCAACGCGGTCATCAAAGGTTCAGGGCCTCTGCGACACTGGCAGCACCCCAGTCGGGGAGTGAGTGCTGTCAGTTTAGAGACTGCAGGTTAGGACTGCACAAGGAAATGCAAGATGCCCTGAATTCTTGTTTTTTTTATTTTTGTTTTTGGCCACTCCCATGGCATGTGAAAGCTCTTTCTCTCCTCCAAGAGCAATAAAGGCACCCAGTCTGTGGGCAGACTGGACCCTATTGCAATGGTCAGGCCAGGGTGCTGCGGCTTAAGAGGACCACAGACCACTCAACAGGGTCTCCAAAGGAAAATGAGGGGGATGATGGGGAAGCTGAGCCTTATTAAAGCAGGAGGGGGAACCAGGGCTGAGAAGCCTGGAGAAGAAAGGCTGTCATGGCGACTGGAGAGGAGGAGGCACGTGTTCTAAGCAGCTCCAAGCAGGAAGTGGATCATTGAGTGGAATCTTTGAAGAGGTACATTTTGCCTCATTGTGAAAGAGAACTTGATCAAGGTCCCAGCCACTTGGCCCTGGAAATGGTAGCCTCATAGCCCAGGGCCCTGCTAACCTACGTGGCATCTTCATGTGAATTAGAAAAAGGTACTTTCTGTAGGAGGTTGAAGCCTGACACAGTGGTACTCAGGTACTCGCTACTTTGGGCAGGTGCCCTAGTGCAGAGCCTAACTCACACTGTCTTATGTATGAATTCTGGAGGTGGAGTGGGCCGGGAGCTTTCTGTCCCTGGGAGCCTTCAGCCAAAATGACTGGATGATCTGCTTTAGTTCTGCAGGGAATATCTCTCACACTCCTGCTTAAGATGCTCTAACGTTGGCCATGAAGATGTGCTGGAGATGGAGGGAGAGGGAGATGAAGGGACGGACAGTGGAGTAGGAGGGGAGCGATGGAGAGAGGAGGACGGAGGGAGGGAGATGACAGGGCAGGAGGGACGGTGGAGGAGGAAGGGAGAGAGCAGAGAAAGGGACGGATTTTAATTTATTGAAATTTAGTTAAATAAATTAAATTTATTCAATTACACTTAATTTATCTGAATTTTACAGTAGCCAAATCTGCCCCAATCCAGCTGCATCTTCCCTGTTTTTTGTTTTCTTTTTGGGTTTTTTTTGGGGGGGAGGGCCGTGCCCAAGGCATGTGGAAATTCCTGGACCAGGGATCGCACTGTGCCACAGCAGTGACCCGACAACCAGAGCATTTGGTATTTCTGAGGAGGAAGGATATTATGAAGCAGGAGCTGTACTTCAGAGTTCAGAGTTCAGAAAATAAGTGCTTCTAGGAAGAAAATGTACAATGGATTTGAGATCAGTTTTTTCCCTGGTGGTATTAGATTGCTAGGGCTGTTCTAACAAAATACGACAGACTGAGAGGCTTAAACAAAAGAACTTTATTTTCTCATAGTTCTGGAGGCTACAAGGCCAGGATCAAGGTGTTGGCAGGATTGGTTTCTTCTGAGACTCTCTCTTTAGCTTGTAGATGGCTGGCTTTTCTCTGAGTCTTCAGTCAGTCTTCCCTCTGTACGTATCTGGCCCTGATACCCTATTCTGATAAGGACTCCATTGGTTAGGACCCACCTCAACAGCCTAATTTAATCTTCTTTTTTTTTTTTTTTTTCATTTTTGGCTGCCCTGTGGCATATGGAGTTCCTGGGCCAGGGATGAGATCCAAGGCATCGTCCAAACCTAAGCTGCCGTTGCGGCAATGCTGGATCCTTAACTCACTGTGCCAGGCTGGGGATCAAATCTGCATCCCAGGGTTCCTAAGACACTGCTGATCCCATTTTGCCACAAGGGAACTCCCAACCCACCTGCAATTTGACCAAATCAAGGACTGATTAGTTTCCCACTGCTGCTGTAACAAATTACCACAGACTTCATGGCTTAATACAACACAAATGTATTAACTTACAGTCTTAGAGGTCATAAGTCTGAAATGAGTCCTACAGGGATAAAATCAAGGGGGTTGACAGGGCAGGTCTCTCTGGAGTCCCTAGGGGAGCATCCATCCCTCGCCTTTTCCAGTTTCTAAAAGCTGTCCTCATTTTTTAGCTCATGGCCCCGCATCACCTTTTCTCCCTCTGCTTCATCACACTGCCCGCTTTCTGGCTCTGACTCCTCCTGGATCCGTAATTACATAAGGCTGATCTGGATGATGCAAGAAAACCTCCCCATCTCAATATCATTAACTTGGTCACAACTACAAAGTCCTTTGCCATAGAAAGGCACACTCCTAGGTTACAGGGCTTAGTACATAGACCTTTTTTTTTTTGTCTTTTTGCCTTTTCTAGGGCTGCTTCCAGCAGCATATGGAGGTTCCCAGGCTAGGGGTCTAATCAGAGCCATAGCTGCTGGCCTACACCACAGCTACAGCCACACGGGATCCGAGCCGCGTCGGCAACCTACACCACAGCTCACGGCAATGCCGGATCCTTAACCCACTGAGCAAGGCCAGGGATTGAACCCGCAACCTCATGGTTCCTAGTTGGATTCGTTAACTACTGTGCCACGACAGGAACTCCTGTACATAGATATCTTTGGGAGGTTGTTATTCAAAGGTACCACAAGGACTCAGTAGAACACTGGGAGCTTCAGACTTGGTACTTGTGCACAAAGCCAAAGTCTATCTACATCAGAATCTCCCCTCCCCCAACAACTGCCTACCGCCAGCATCGCAAGTGGACCCTTCCTTGTTCAGAAAGTCTTCTCTAAGACGGATGAGGCTCACAGTTGCCACAGTGTCAGCAGCCATTTGGGGACCCCTGTGCAGGTACCTGAAATAGAGACTGCGGTTGAGTCTCACAAGGCCACCAACCAGCTTGGAAATAGTGCCCAATTCCAGCAGACCCAGCTCGTAACCAGTGCTCAGAACTTGTGCTGTGTGTCCTCCCACTAACATCTCTTGCTTCTCAAAAGCAAATTGCCCTGATGCGGGTCCGTGTTCTCTAAGGCTGTTATCTGGGATATTAGAAGCGATTCCTCTTTGAATTATTACATTCTAAAACTCAATCAGAGGAATAGCAATCTAATTATTATTGGCTGAACAAACATATCTTACATAGGGAGATAAGATTAATAAAATATTCTTTGGGGCATGTATTATTATAGTTGCCTAATACAAAGTAAGACAAAACACATTTTTCCAAGGTGGTACACTTCATACTGTTCCACATAAGAACATTTTTACTATGGAGTGATTCCTGCTTTATCTTTTCAGTTCAAACTCTATCAAAAATTTTGTCTTGTTTCTTGTAAACCTTCCACACCATTCTGAGTGATAAATAAGCCCACAGTCTAGTGTTAGAGCTCTAGAAACAGTTCTACTTTAAAATACAAAGGGACTTCCCATCGTGGCTCATTGATTAATGAACCTGACTAGTATTGCTGAGGAGGCAGTTTCCATCCCTGACCTTGCTCAGTGGGTTAAGGATCCGGCATTGCTGTGAACTGTGGTGTAGGTTGCAGACGCGGCTCAGGTCCTAAGTTGCTGTGGTTGTCGTGTGGGCCGGCAGCTGCAGCTCCGATTGGACCCCTAGCCTGGGAACCTCCATATGCCACGGGTGCGGCCCCAAAAAGACGGAAGACAAAAAAAATAAAAATTAAAAAATTAAAAAAAAAAACCCATAGAATCATTCTGGGAATCACCTTAAGTGACAGGAAAGTACTTTCAGAAACACAAATTTACATTCAGAGGCAAGATCATGATAAAATATATAACACATTCTATTAATAGATACTAGTATCATTATGATTATGTGGTTGCATTGTATTTTTAATTGGCATGTTTGCATGTTGGCATGTTTGCATGTTTGAAAATATTAAACTAATAAATAATGAGAGGTAATATTTCTTTTTTGGCTGTGCCCACAGGGATGCAGAAGTTTTGGGGCCAGGGATTGAACCTGAGCCACAGCAGTGACAAAGCCAGATCCTTAACCAGCTAGGCCACTGGGGAACTCCCAGAGGCAGCATGTTATAGCAGAAGGAAAGCTGTCTTTGGAATAAGGCAGATGGACCTTACTCTTGTGCCAGGTACCATTCACGTGACCATGGGCAAGGTAACCCACTCTGCCTTTGTGTTCTCATCTGCTAAATGAGGATTCAAAGGCTGACCTTGTCGAGATGTGCGAGGTATAAAATCGTGTATATGAAGTGCCTTGTACAATACAGGTATGTAATGGACCATCGCTAAATGGTTACTATGGCTATTCTTATTGTCATTGGGCTTATAACTACGGAAGACCCTGAGCTCATTGTCCCCAAATCAATTTCTTTATGGAGGCTGAACATGAAGGGACAATAACAGAAGTCTTTAAAAATGTCCCTGACTTGCTAACCATTTGGCCAGGGTGTCTAAGCTACCAAGGTAGACTATATGAAAGGGGGAAAAAGTGCTCCAATTTATCCTCTCCAAGTAGTCATCAAATGAGGTAGGATCTGTGGGAAAGATTAAGAGCTTACATTTTTATTAGACTTATTTCCCATAAAATTTCACAGAGGATAAAGGAGGGGGAAGTGCAGAAGCAGAACTATCTCTGTTTTACCGGCTACCTGCCGTTATAAATCTTCCTGAGACATCATTAATTATAGGGGTGCCATTCACAAGGCTGCTATTCAGGCCTGTTAGATTTCTTGCCCAAAATTCTATGCCTGGGGCTTAGAAACTGGCAGCTGAAATTTTGTATGAGGCAGGAACCTGAAGGCTATGACAGAGGCAACACCTTCAAACTGGTCAGTACGGATGGAACATTCATGTCCTTTCCCCAGTTCACACGCTAAAACCCTGACCCCCCGTGTGACGGTTTGTGGTTGGGGGTCTCTGAGAGGTAGTTAGGTCATAGATGGAGCTCTCACTCATTACATCCTCATGGATACTAGCTGAGGTCATTACCATTGAGCCACAACAGGAATTCCTGATTCCTTTTTTTTTATTTGCCAGATTTCAGAACGAGTTGGTTCTTAAGTCACCCAGGGCCGACTCATGCTTTTTTGCCCCTTTGAGGGACATTACCCACTCATGGGTTTTTATTACCTCTGATGTGTTTCCATGCAATACCCTTATCGTTCCTTTTGGCGCATGCAGTAGGCAGAATAATGATTCCCCCAAAGATGTCCATATCCTAATCCTTGGAATTGGAGAATATGTTTTCTTAGGTGGCAGAGGGAGAATTCAGGTTACACATGGCTTTGGAATTGTTATTCATGTGACCTTAAGAAAAGGTGATTATTGGGTGTGCTCAATGTAATGGCAAGAGTCCTTGAAAGTGGAAGGAGGGAGGGAACCGAATAGAAAGCTTTAAGAAGAGGTCAGAGTGATACCAAGTGAGAAGGACTTGATGCTTCACTGCTGGCTTTGAGGAGGAGCAAGGGGGATCATGCGCCAAGGAATGCTGGTGGCCCCTGGAAGCTGAAATGGAAGCAGATTCTCCTCTAGAGCCTCCAGAAAGGAACCCAGCTGACCCTCTGATTTTAGCCCAGCAAGACCTGTGTTAGACCTCTGACCTACCGAACAGTGAGATACTAATTTTGGGTTGTTTTAAGCCTCCCCGTTTGTAGTCATTTGTTATGGCAGCAATAGAAACCCAATACAGAGCTTATCATCTCTGTAAGACAAATAGCAAAGGCAGAGAAACTGTTCCAATCAGTAAGAGCTTAACAGATTTCAGAGATAAAATTATCAATTTCTTTACAGTTGCAATAACTAGCAAATAAAATGAAACATGAGAAACTATTCTCGATATTATAAAGGAAAAAACTACAATAAAAGTAGGACCTTTATGCAAAAAACTTGAAAACTCTAGGAAATAAAATAGATGAACTGAGAAATGGAGAAACATTTTATGTTCTTGGATAGGCTAATGCACTATTACAAAGACATCAGTTCTCCAAATTAGGCTATAAATTTGATGTGTTGCAATAAAAATTCCAGTTGGATTGTTTGAGAAACTTGATCAACTTACTTTAAAATAAGAAGCAGCAATAAAGGATCACAAATAGCTAAATCAATTAAGAGAGAGAGGAGCGAGAGACTTGTCAAACAGGATATTAAGAAGTCTAGTAAGTAAGCAGTGTGGGAGTTCCCATTGTGGCTCAGGGGTTAAGAGCCCAACTAGTATCCATGAGGATTCAGATTCAATCTCTGGACCCACTCAGTGGGTTAAGGATCCGGCATTGCCACAAGCTGTGGTGTAGTTCGTGGATGCGGCTTGGATCTGGCATTGCTGTGGCTGTGGCACACGCTGGCAGCTGCAGCTCCAATTTGATCCCAAGACTGGGAACTTCCATATGTCGCAGGTGCAGCCCTAAAAAGGGGAAAAAAAAAAAAAAAAAAAAAAGCAGTGTGATACGGTTGCAAGAAAGTGGACAAATAGACCCGGGGAACAGAATAGAAAGCTTTAAGACGGAACTTTAGGTAGTTACAGGTGGTGCCACAAATCAATGAAAAGACGTATAGAATGCTTAGTGGGTATTGTTGGGAAATCTCACAGCATGTGGAAGTTCCCAGGCCAGGGATAAAACCCACACCACAGCAGTGACCCAAACCGCTGCAGTGACAACAGCAAATCCTTAACACTCCTCTGTCTTGCTCTTTACAGGGAAAAGCAAAACAAAACAAAACTAGACAAGATCTGGATCCTGGCTTCCCATCTAACATTACGTACAAAAATTGAGCCTTGATGGATTAAACTTCAAAATGTGGGAGTTCCCGTCGTGGCGCAGTGGTTAACGAATCCGACCAGGAACCATGAGGTTGCGGGTTTGGTCCCTGCCCTTGCTCAGTGGCTTAGCAATCCGGCGTTGCCGTGAGCTGTGGTGTAGGTTGCAGACGCGGCTCGGATCCCGAGTTGCTGTGGCTCTGGCGTAGGCCGGTGGCTACAGCTCCGATTGGACCCCTAGCCTGGGAACCTCCATATGCTGCAGGAGCGGCCCAAGAAATAGCAAAAAAAAAAAAAAAAGACAAAAAAAAGTGAAAAGTAAAACTATGAAGTTGATAGAAAAAAATATAGGACATGTTTCTGTCTCCTAGGAATGGGGAACACTTTTTAAAATAACAGAAATACAAACACAAAATATAAGGCAGAAATTATTGATTTATACCAAAGTTTTGGTATTTCTATTAACCAAATATAACCTTGACAAAGTTTACAAACAGATGACAGAGGGAGAAGATATTCGTATGTCTAAAACTGACAGGAGATAAATAGCTAGAGTTATTTACCCTGAAAAATAGACAAAAACTCCAATAGAAAAATGGGGAAGCACATGAGCAATTTATAATAAAGCAGAATATCTTACATAAAGATAGGCTCAGACTCATCTGTAATCTGAGAAGTTCACTAATGAGATGGTACCTTATATCTCTCATACTGAGGGAAACAGCAAAGCCAAGACTGGGAAGAATGTGGGCGCATAGTAACCTCAAGCAGTGGTTGGGGCAGTGTAGACTGTATGGCATTCCAGATGGCAACTTGGAATAATCTGGCCAAAGTAACTCCATGCCTTCATTTATGTTCTGTCCATTACACATTATATGGAAACTAAGAAGAAACTTGAAAGATAAATGCAACATACATGAAACAAAGATTATCTAGAACATACGAACTACTATCAATGAGAAGAGAGAGAGAAAATGAGAGAGAGAGAGATGGATGGAGAGAATCCAATAGAAAAATGGACAAGAGAATTATGAGGCAGTTCACAAAGAAGAAGTGGAAAGACTCATAAAACCGTGAAAAGGCACTCAACCACCAAAGTAGTGAGATGCAAAATAAATGAGCAATGACTACACGAATCTAGACGACCTAGACTACACAAACCCAAATATACAAAAATTAAACATTCGGGGAATTGTGGCTCAGCAGGTTAAGAATCTGACACAGGGTCTGTAAGGATGTGGGTTTGGTCCCTGGCCTCATTCAGTGGGTATGGATCCCATGTTGCCTCAAGCTGCAGTGTGGATCACAGATGGGGCTCAGGTCCTGGATCCCATGCTGTTGTGGCTGAGGTGTAGGCTGGAAGCTGCCGTTCCAATTTGACACCTAGCCTGGGAACATCCATATGCTGCAGGTGTGGCCCTAAAAAAAAAAAAAAAATTAAACATTCAGTACCAATACCTAATGGTGGTGAGGATGTGGACAAATAAAAGCTCTTATACACTCTCAGCAGGAACATTAATTGGTACAATTACTTTGGAAAATGGTACGGCATTACCTGTTAAAGTCCCACATGTACAAAACTCAATACCCACTCAATCCACTGCTATTCTAGCATTCGTGCACCAATAGACATGTACTAGAATGTACATAATATTATTAATAACAGCTAAAAATGGAAACAGCACAAATGACCAAAAATAGTAGAAAGCATAAATAAATCAATGCATGTTCATATATTATGTTGGGCATAGTCCACTGTCCAACAATGGAAAAACCATCTTATTACACAGCAGCAACATTGGGAGAATCCTGCAACATAAGAAGGAGAGAAGCAAATCACAGAAGAGTATGTATAGTATTAATTACATTTATATAACATCAATAAGGAGGAAAAGTTAAACAATATCTTAACAACATTCTCATTCATGAATAACAAAAGGATTTAGAAAAGCAAGGGATTCTATTATAACAGAAATCAGGGTAGTGGTTACTTTCAGGGCAAGGAAGGTAACACACCGTTTGGGACATTTTAAGGTGTTGGTTGTGCTCTATTTCTTAACCTGGGTGTTAGTTGCACAGGCATTTGCTTTGTTATAGCTGAAGATCAACATGTTTTATAAATGTCTGTATGTATAACATATTTTTCAATAAAAATGATGATGATGATGATGATGATATTGCTTTTTTAGGGCTGCACCTACTGCATATGGAAGTTCCCAAGCTCGGGTTCAAATCAGAGCTGCAGCTGCCAGCCCACACCACAGCCACAGCAAAGCCAGATCTGAGCCTCCTCTGGACCTACACCAGAGCTCAAGGCACCACCAGATTCCTGACCCAGTGAACCAGGCCAGGGGTGGAACCTGCGTCCTCATGGATACTAGTCCGGTTCTTAACCTGCTGAGCCACAATGGGAACTCCAAAAATGATTTTTAAAACGATGAAAAGCTCTTCGATTCTTTTAATCTTTGATGGTCTATGGCCCAGACCCTTCGCTGACAGTTCAATTTAAACAATGTGTACTGAAGTGCATACACAGGTGAATTAAACAGGAAACCTTGGGGGGGGGGTCGCACTAACAGAGAATCATAGAACAAGACACTAGAAAGAGGAAGGTGATTTGACTGAAGCCTCTCTTCTCAGGGAGGCAACCGGAGTTTTACTCGAGAGTTCCTGAGGTCCAGTCTTTCTTCTGCCTTTAAATTGGGCAAGTCTGTTTTCCAGGCCTCAGTTTTCTCAGGCTGGCTTTGAAAACTGTATCAGATTCAAATATGAGAACGAATAAATCATTATGATTCTTTACAGCTAGAGAAACTAGCAGAAGGAGGCCCCTAGCAAAGCTGCCACCGCCACCTTGGAACTCCGTGCTCCTGACTCCAACTCACCACCTGCCCACTGATCTATTTATTGTAGGGATATTCTCTTCTTGTGGCTTTGGGCCCATAGTTTGACGTCACAAACTGCCCGCCCCGCCCCTTCGGAAGCCCCGCCTCCCCCAGCGTTCGCCGAGCCCCACCCCCTGCTGCGGCTGCTCAGGCGCGTCCCCTCCCGGCTTCTCTTCCGGCCCCTCCCCTCCCGGCTGCCATGACAACGAGTCCGCGCCTCGCGCACAGCTGCTGCTCCGGCGGGACCCAGGCTGGACCGCGGGCCCCGGCCTGGGGGCCACAGCTGCCACCGCCGCCGCCACCTCGTCTCCTCCCCGTCCCCGCCCCGCCCCGCGTCTCCTCACCTCCCTCGGGCCCGCGGCCGGGGTCCCTCCCCGCCGCCCCACCTCGCGCGGATGCCGAAGGTGAAGGCGCTGCAATGCGCCCTGGCGCTGGAGATCCGCTCTGTGAGTACCGGTCGCGCCCCCTACGTCTCTGCCTGGGTGTCTTGAGCCCCCGGAATTTACTTTGGACGCTGCCTCCATTCACTTCCGAGAACCCCGGATCACCTCGAAACCTTCTCCCTCCGAATCATCCCTTCCTAGGGACCCTGGACCCCGTATCACCTCGGTCTTACCCAACCTCAAAATCACAAACGCCCTCCCACTCCAGCTATATCGAGGTCAGATCCCCTACCCCAGCCCCTAGCTTCCTCCCAACTTCCAGTTCGGGTTCCTTCAAGTTCTTTTCATACCACTTTAGAAAGTTCTCTCTCTGCTCTAAACTTTCCAGTGAATTGGGGTGGGTCGGGTTTTTTTTTTTTAAAATCTCTCTTCTCTGCTCCTGTTTTAGTGAGAGAGGATTACTGGCCAGGCTCCTGCCCAGTTTTCGGGAGTGTGTGTGTGTGTGTGTGTGTGTGTGTGTGTAGATTTCTTTCCAAATCACTGCTGGAGGATTTTTTCAGACAAATTTCCAAGCTTCTGATCAGTGAGGGGGATTCTTCTCTAAGTCGTCAAAGTAGAATCCCCACACTCCACCACTGAAATGTGCCATCACTGCACAGGGCACGTTGCCACCTCCCCCACCAGGGCAAACCTTTCGGAAGCCGGGTCAGGTCCCCTCCAGTCCCCAAACTCTCCCCACGTTCAGAGGGATCCCTCCTCCTTCCCTTCACTACAGGAAAGGCACCAACTTTTAGAGGCAAACTAATCATTCTCTAAACTTGCTGGAGGGGACCTGCGGGCAGTCCTGGTCACTCTGCGCACATGCTAAGAGCATCCTGCTCCCCTGCCCTGCTCTGGAAATCCAGCTAAAGCAGGGAACCCCCATGTCTTTCCTCAATAGAAGGGCCTTGGCCCTCCTCTCCGTGCTATGAGCAAACGCATCCCTCTGAATAATCTCAGCAGACTCTTCCAAGGGATTTTGAAGTCCTTCCCCCTCATTCTCTCCAGAACCCTCTCATTCTCTTCAAATGAAAGCTCCAGCCTCTCTCTTGTAGAGGATACCCCCCTCCCACCCTCCACTGCAAGGCATTTGGTAACAAGATTTCTCTCTCGGTCAATTTTTCCCTCTTTCTACTTCTCTCAGTTATTTATTTCTCAACCCTTTCATCTCCCAATAAAACTGTGTGTGGTGTGTGTGTGTACCTAAATTGCCAAGGCCGCTCCTCTGAGTGCTGTATCCGATAGCCCTCTCCAGTTCCTTCCTCCACTCCTGCCCCCTCCTTCAAGCATCCGCTGCTTTCCTGTGGTCTCCCCGACGTTATAGTGACACCCCTGCAGCACAGGACCCCTTTAGGTCTTTGCCTAGGGCTAGGTCTTGCAGGAACGCTGGGTGGGGCAGAGTGTGAGGCTGGAGTGGAGAAGAAAGTTTCTTGCCCTCTTGCTTTAGCATTAAGGCTGCAGAGATTTTACTCGCTACTATGTCCGAAACTGTCATTCTGGCTTCCGATCTTTTTTGTTTTCTTTTTCATCTCACAGCTGCCAACGTTTGGCAGCCTTTTTGTAAAGTAGGATTCATTAAACACAAGAATACACAAAGCCTCCTAATTCAGGCTCCATGCGGTTAGTAAGACTCCGGAGTTCCCGAGCCTGTGCTACTGGCTGCTGCTTCCTCCTCTGCTGACCAATGGCATTTAGCAGCCTGGTGAGAGCCGCTGCCTGACAGGCTGGCTTCTCTTCTTGGCAGATCCAGCCTTGCTGAGAGGAAGTACTTTGTGGAAACTGATGACTGCCTGAAAGACGGGGAGAAAGAAAAGTTCTTTCACTACCCTTTCTCTCAGTCTAAGTGCATGACTGTATCATGGCGCTTCAGAAATTATGCAGGTGGAAACCTTCCTGGTTTTTTTTTCAACAAACATTTGAGTCACAGAACTTCACAATTCTAAGAAATCGAAGCTATCATTGGTTTTAATTTCTTTTTACAGATGAGAATATTAAGGCATAGCATGGCTGATTATTTTTCTATGTTTGCACGACTCTGTAGCAGCAGATTTTCAACAAGATGATGTTTTCTGACCAGCAAAAACCCTGTTAAAAGGCTCCAGTGTTCAGAAGGAGCAAAAAAGACTCAAGAACAATACAGGAGTTTCCGTTGTGTCGCATCGGAAACCAATCCGACTTAGGAACCATGAGGCTGCAGGTTCGATCCCTGGCCTTGATCAGTGGGTTAAGGATCTGATGTTGCCATGAGCTATGGTGTAGGTCGCAGATGCAGCTTGGATCCCATGTTGCTGTGGCTGTGGTGTAGGCCGGCAGCTGTAGCTCCCATTAGACCCCTAGCCTGGGAACCTCCATATGCCGAGGATGCGGCCCTAAAAAGACAAAAAAAAAAAAAAAAAGAACAGTGCAGATTAAACAAACTTTTTAAATTTGGTTTTGATTGAACAGAGGAATTTTATTAGCATAGACGTTTTCAACATTTTTCAATTTCATTTTTTCTTTTCAATTTAATTCTTCACATTTATAGGGTATGAAAGTCAAAGCTAGGGAGTTCCTGTTGTGGCTCAGCCATAAGGAATCCAGCCAGTATCCATGAGGACTCAAGTTCGATCCCTGGCCTCACTCAGTGAATTAAGGATCTAGCATTGCCATGATCATCAGTGTAGGTTGCAGATGTGGCTCGGATCCAGTGTTGCTGTGGCTGTGGTGTAGGCCAGCAGCTGCATCTCTGATTCAACCCCTAGCCTGGGAACTTTCATATGCTGCGGGAGTGGCCCTAAAAAGACAAAGAAAAAAAAAAAAAAAGAAAAAGCTATATAAAATGATAGACTCTAAGAAGTCTCACTTCCAACCCTGTTCCAACCTATTTTTCATTTATTTTCATCTGCTATAGGTAATCATTTTTGTTGGTGTCTGATTTATTCTCCAGTATTTTCTTTTGCAGTGTAATCAAATACACACACACACACACACAGTATACTTCCCCTCCCCATATATATTTTTTTCTTTCCTTCACAGAAGGTAGCATATAAACTAGTATGCACTTTGATTTTTTTCGTTAATATATTCTGATGATCACTCTAGATCTAAAAAACTTGACATCTTTTTCCTTCAACTTTTAATCGACATTTTTCAAACATAACAAGGTAGCTGGAAGAATAGTACAATAAATAATTGCATCCCATGACCTATGTAATTAATTTGATATATTCATGCATATGTGTCTGTATAATTTTTTTTTTGCTAAAAGTTAGGAAATAATGTGTTACTATGAGTCTCCTAAACACCTCAGCAAGCATCTTCTAAACATAAGGACATTTGTTCTCATAACCACAGTACTGTTATCCAACCTAAGGTAATCACTGATAATTTCTTAGTATCAAGTCCATTTTCAAGTTTTCCTAGTTGTCACAAAAATGGCTTGTATAGTTAACTTTTCCAAACTGGGATCCAACCAAAGATTACCTGTCCCGTCTGATCATTAGGATGTTGTAGTCCATTTAATAGAGAGCAGTTCTGCTTCTTATTTCCCACGGCGTGGATGTGGATAAACTCATACACTCATGCAACTATTTTTCGGATCTAAATTTAGAACACTTCCATCACCCCAGTAAATTCCATTGCCCTCCTTTCAAAGCTCACACAGAAGGAACTCCTATTCTGATTTCCGTCTCTGAAGAGTAGTCTGTCCGTTTACTTGAACTTCCTATCAAAGGAGCCGTGTAGCGTGTAATGTTTTGTCTGCGACTCATCCGTGTCGCCGTGGGCATCGGCAGTTTGTTCCTTCAAGTCGTGGCGTAGCATCGCCATGGTCTGTTGCACACCCCAGCATGCGTATCCATTCTCTTTACTGTGGATTATTTGGGCCGTTACCAGGTTGTGGTTGTCAGGGATAAAGCTGCTATGAGCCTTCATTCTTGTAGAAGTGTTTTTATGGACATTACCTTTTGGAGACCAGGTTCAGGTAAAGAATAGTCCAGGTTGTGTGATTGTCGGAATTTTTTCCCATTGTGATGCCATTGAATTTGTTCTTCTAAACTGGAAATTAGCTGTTTTGTTTCCACCTGCCTGTTGAACATGTGGCATTTCATTCGCTTCTCCCTTCACCATGTTTATTTGTTAACTTTCAGTCTTGCATTTGTGTATATTTGTGGTACAAAGACATGTTTGGTACTGTGGTAATACAAGAGCAAACGCATAGTAAACATGAAAGGTTTTGGTGTATAACACAGTATTTTGTGTTGCTCAACAGAGAGCCATGACTTGAGAGAAAATGTATTGCTGGGAAGAAAGTGTGACTTCTCTCAAGGAATCTTTGGAGAATGATGTAATATGCCAAGTAACTTATTTTTAAAGAGCAGCAAAAAAAATGTATATATATATTTCCTATCACTTACACTTTTAATACTTGAAATGTCTTATCTCTGATATAAAAAATATATTTGCAGCTCTTTCTCTCTACCTCCTCCTTCTTAGTAGTGAGCTTTCGTGAGATTGTTTAGGAATATAGGAGGAAGAAATTAGAGGTTCAAGAGTAAAGCCCAATGCTGGGCAATAAAATTGGCTAATTTACCTTCCTAGAATAGTGTCAGTTTGGGGTTAGTTTATATTACATCGTGCCAAGTTTTTCTTCTCTGTATTCACCTCCCCTCATTACTTCATAGACTTTATTGATAGCCTTGGGCCAAAGAGACCTAGATTTTTCAGTCACTACTCCTCTGAATAAATGTGATCCTTATCTGGTTTCTTTACTCAGTTATGCTGCAGTTAGTGGTACCTGTACCTGGAATCCAGACTCTTAGAAACTTTATATACTATTTCAAACTTACAGAAAGAAAACCACTAATACTGTGATCTTTCCCCTCACCCTGAATTAATAAATGCTCCTTAGACATGTTTCCTTTAGATTTTTGTTTTCAAGAAATCAAAGGTTGCGCATCTAGTTAAGGCCCCTTTGCACCTCTTCCTGACCCCGATTTCCACCCTCCCTTCCTCGAGGTAAGGTCATCAGGATCTGAAATTGGAGTCTGTTCTTTTCATTCACGTTTTTGTGCATTTTCTGCGTATTTGTGTATGCCTGCGTACTACGTATACTCTTGTTCTGTGTTAAAACTTTACACACGTGGTGGTGTACTGTGGACATCCTTCTGCACTGTTTTGGAAAAATATGTACCTGTTATTTCTTGCAGACCTACTTCATTTCCTTAAGAGCTAGAGTATGCTGTATATTTAAACGACAGTGATTTAATTCTTATTCCCCTATTGATGGACTTTTAAATATCAGTTTGGGAGTTCCCTTTGTGGCACAGTAGAAAGGAACCCAACTAGTATCTTAGAAGATGCGGGTTCATTTCCTGGTCTCGCTCAGTGGGTTAAGGATCTGGTATTGCTGTGAACTGTGGTATAGGTTGCAGATGCAGCTCAGATGCCACGTTGCTGTGGCTGTGGTGTAGGCCAGCAGCTTTAGCTCTGATTCGACCCCTGGCCTGGGAACTTCCATATGCCAAGAATGCGGCCCTAAAAATAAACAAAGAAATAAATATCAGTTTTCTTTTTTAAAAAAATAATATAATCAATGTTGCTGTCAGAATATTTGTACATGCCTTCTGTGTCCATGAGTGAGTTGTTCTCAAGGGCAAGTACTGTATCTAGGGAGCATTCTGGAAATTTGTTGTGTTATCTTTGTTTGCCATCGCAGTTGGGGGGTTCTATGGGTGTTAATTGTCTCGTGATCTGCGTGACTTGAATGTGCCATTGAATATGTAGATGAAGCCTGTTTATAATTTTTAGAGATTAAGAACCCAACTTTATGTATAAACAGAACGTTTTTGTTGTTGTTGTTGTTGTTAAGAAGTCTTAAATACAGTGAATTTTTCCAGGAATGCAATTACCATGTAAATCGAGGAAAGCATGTACTTTGTTTTGCTTGGAACTCTGCTAAGAGTTTACTTTTTCAGGCAATCACAGCATCAGTGGCAGCTCTGCTTGTGTTTGAGTTGCCAACATGCGACACCTATCATTCAGCTTTTGAAACTGCCCAGTTCGTGTTGATTCTGTGAATGGGTGCAAATACTGCATCTTCTAGCTTAAGCTTGCCTGTGTGTTTACATGTAGAAATATATAACTTATTATAAATTATTTCTGTATTTTTTCAGTTATAGCACTGGTTTAATTTTTTAGTTATGTGTATAGATAAATTGCAAACTACTAGTTGTAAAAGGAGAGTTTTAGATCTTATAGAGACCCAAAGCTCTAGGGAATGGATAGAAGGGAAACCACTGACTAGAGACTTGTATTAGTTTCTTAGGACTGCCATACAAACAACCTCAAAATCGGTGTCTTAGAAGGACAGAAATTTATTCTCCGCATTTCTGGAGGCCAGAAGTTCAAAGCCAAGGTAACCGGCAGGGCAGCACTCCCTCAGAAGGCTCCAGGGGACAAGCCGTCCTTGTTCTTCTAAGCTTTTGGTGCCTCTAACCTTTCTCAGATCGTGGCTGCATAATTCCAATCTCCAGTCCTGGTCTGAATAGTCCGTTCACTTCCTTTGCCCCTTAGGAACATATGAGGGGGTGTTTTGTTTTCCGTCCCTTGTTGAATATATTTTGGACAACAACCTCTGCTCGTTATAGGTGTTACCCGAAAAAAATGCTCACCCTAAAAGTTGAGAATTATGTTTTCCTTGGCTGACGAAACTGAGGGTTTAAGCTAGGGACACTACCTCTCAGATACCTCTGAGGAATTGCTCCAAAGAGGTCAGGGAGGAGCCAGGATTTTTGGAGAGTTTGCAACAAAGACCAAGTGGGCAGAAGGTCAAACGATTACTGTTAATTAAAGGTCTCAAGTTAAGGCCTCAAGTTAAGGTCTCAAGTTAAGGCATTCAGTGCTTTTCTTTGTATAGGGAGAGGGAAGAGTCTGGGCTCTTTGAGTGCATATCATTCCTTTGATATGCACCTCTGCCATCCAGGGGATTGTCCTGTGCTTCCTCATGCTGAGTCTCCTCAGGGTACACCACCGGGAGTGGCTGCAGCAACTGCTTCTCTTTTCTACCCTGAGTTCCCCCTGGGCTCACTGTTGGGGTGGCTGTAACGTGGTGGCTTCATGGCTGCAGCATCCTTTGTGTACTGATGTAACAACCAACATTTTTCTCATCGACACAGGTAATGTGCTTTTCAAAGATCTTCCAATAGAAGCTTATTTTTTTTCTCACTTTGTGTTTGCTCTCTTTAGTGATGCTTTTTTTTTTTCATTTTCTATTTTTGTTGTTGCTGTTGCTGGTAAATAAAGAATGCTACTAAGTCTTTCAGTTAACTTTTCACAGAACTGTAGCATATATTCAGAAAGTGCGCAAAGCCAAGGCGTGTAATCACCACCCAGATGGATAATTCGAGCACTGTCAGCACCCCAGGTTGCTTTGCTGTGACCTATCCCTTCCAGCCACTCCACTTGCCCCCTTCCCATCACTACACCGAGGTCAGCACTGTCTTGACCTCTGCCTATCGCAACGTATTTGAGCTTTTGAATTCTCTCCTTTCCTTCCTTCCTCTTTCTTTCTTTCTTCCTGTCTCCGTCTCTGTCTTTCTCCCACTTCCTCCCTCTGCTTCCTTTCTCCTTCCACAAAGTGGACTTTTTTTTGGGGGGGGGGGGGCCTCAGCTGCCAGATGTAGAAGTTCTCCAGGCCAGGGATCAAACCTGAGCCATAGCAGTGACCTGAGCCAGAGCAGTGACAATGTCAGTTACTTAACTGCTAGGCCTCCAGGGAACAGCCCACGGTGTGAACTTTTTATTGAATAACTTCTTTGTGAGAACTCCTCCATGTCGTGTGAGGCACTAATTCTTTGTCCTTTCTGTTGTCCCCCGCCGCTGCCCAGCTTTATTGAGATGGAATTGCCACAGAGCCCTGTATAAGCTTAGACTGCACCATATGTCAATTTGACATGTTTGTAAATTACAGAGTGATTACATAGTTTACTACTTCTTTTTTTGTGGTGAGAACAGTTAAAGTTTACTCTCTTAGCAACATTCAGGTCTACATATAATAGGTATTATTCGTTATCATCAGCATGCTGTACAATCGATTACCAAACTTGGTAATCTTAGAAGTGGAAGTGGATACCCTTTGACCGATATCTCCCCATTTCCCCCACCTCTCCACCCCTTGATAACCACCACTCTACTCTCTGTTTCTCTGAATTTGTCTTTTGTAGGGTCCTCAAATCTATAAATGTAAGTGATATATTTTAGTATTTGTTTTCCTCTGACTTGTTTCACTTAACCTCGTACCCTCGAAGCCCATCACGCTGCCACAAATGGCAGGATTTCCTTTTCTTCTCGTGGCTCAATACTGTTGCTGTATGTGTGACATGTCCTTTGTCCAGTCATCCGCTCTCCATTGACAGACACTTAGATTGTTTCCGCATTCTGACTGTTTGGAGTAATGCTGTGAACCCGGGAGTACACATATCTCTATGAGATCCTGATTTCATTTTCTTTGGAAATATATCCAGAAATTCGACTGCCGGATCAAGTGGTCATTCTATTTCAGATTTTCTTGAGCAGTGTCCATACTCTTTTCATAGCGGCTGTATGCAGTTTGCATTCTCACCCGCAGTGTGGGGGGTTCCCTTTTCTTCAGATCCTCACCCACACTTGTTATCTCTTGTCTTTTTCATCATGGACGTCGTTCTGACAGGTGTGAGGTGATGTCTAATTGTGGTTTGATTTGCATCTCCTGAGGATTAGGTGATTAGTGATGTTGAGCACCTGTTCAGGCACCTGTTGGCCATTTGTGTGTCTTCCTTGGAAAACTATTCAGTTCCTCTGAATCTATTCTATTATTAATAACATTTTCAATTTTTACAGTTTTAAGATATTATACATTGTGCTCCGGTGAACATTCCTGCACATGTTTTTGTTCGATATTTTTTATTCAACAACGTCTTTCTTTCTTTCTTTCTTTCTTTCTTTCTTTCTTTCTTTCTTTCTTTCTTTCTTTCTTTCTTTCTTTCTTTCTTTCTTTCTTTCATTTTAGGGTCCTAGGCTAGGGGTCGAATCGGAGCTACAGCTGCTGGCCTCCCTGCAGCCACGCAGGATCCGAGCCACGTCTGCAGCCTACACCACAGCTCATGGCAACACCAGATCCTTAACCCACTGAGCAAGGCCAGGGATCAAACCCGTAACCTCATGGTTCCTAGTCAGATTAGTTTCTGTTGCACCACAACGGGAACTCCAATTCAGCGACGTTTCTGAAATCTCGTATTAGTTATATGGATTTTCTGTGTGGAAAATCACATTCACAAATAAAGTCAGTTTTGACTTCTCCTGTATAATCTTTCTTTTCCTTCCTCTTTCTTGCCTATATGTCCTTGACTAGAATCCCCAGTATAATGTTAAGTAGAACAGTAGTACATATAATTGTCTTTTTAAGTTATGCTGCTGAAGTTTCATCAGAATTAGACTGAATCCTATGAAATTGCTGACAGTGGGCCATTTTTTGACTTTTAAAAAAATGATGACAATCTTATCTGTTTCAACCCAATATAATGTTGGCTATAGGATTTTCATTTAATAAGAAGGTTCCCTTCTATACCTAATTTTAAAAATATCCCGAATTTTGAATTGTATTGAATGCTTTTCCTCAGTTTAATGAGATTATAACATTGCTCCATGTTGTATAGAAAGGACGCATTCTGTGATGTTGCACCCTTCCCATTCCTATGATAGCATCTTTCTAGCCAGGATATATTATTTTTACTATATTTTTGATGGATTTTGTTCACAATCTTTTTCGTTGTCGTTTTTTGTCTTTGGGGGCCGCATGTGTGGCACATGGAGGTTCCCAGGCTAGGTGCTGAATCGGAGCTGCAGCTGCCGGCCTATTCCACAGCCCCAGCAATGCGGGATCTAAGCAGAGTCTGTAACTTACACCACAGCTCATGGCCATGCCAGATCCTTAACCCACTGAGTGAGTCCATGGATCGAACTTGCATCCTCATGCTTGCTAGCGGGGTTCTTCCCTGCTGAACCACCATGGGAATTCCTCCCCCCCTTTTTTTCTTGTTATGATTTGCAATTTTTTAAAGATCTATTTGTGTTCATAGATGAGATTTTAGCTTACTAGGTCAATCCTTCCTTAGTTTTTTAAATGCTTTTCATTTTTTCCATTATAATTGATTTACAGTGTTCTGTCAATTTCTACTATACAGCAAAGCGATGCAGTCATACATATATACATACGTTCTTTTTCTCACATTATCCTCCATCCTGCTCCATCACAAGTCACTAGATATAGTCCCTGTGCTATACAGCAGGATCTCATTGCTTATCTACTTCAAATGCAATAGTTTGCATCTATTAACCCCAAACTCCCAGTCCATCCCACTCCCTTCCCCTCCACTTCAGCAACCGCAAGTCTGTTCTCCAAAGTTTCTTTTCTGTGGAAAGATTCATTTGTGCCCGTATATTAGATTCCAGGTATAAGTGATATCATACGGTATTTGCCTTTCTCTTTCTGATTTACTTCACTTAGTATGAGAGTCTCAGGTTCCATTCATATTGTTGCAAATGGCATTATTTTGTTCTTTCTTGAGGCTGAGTAGTATTCCATTGTGTATATATACCACATCTTCTTAATTCATTCATCTGTCCATGGACATTTAGGTTAAATTATTAAAACAGTTTGAAATATTTCAGACGTAGAAGAAGTTATAAAGAGCAATGAATACACTTGGATTCCCACCCATCAGCTTAAGAAGTAAAAAAACATTTAGGTGAAGGGGAGACTCCTGTCCTTCTAACAGAATCCCTGCTTCCTTCCTTTGGCCTGTCACTACTCTGAAGTTTGTGTTACTCTCTCTGTTTCTCAGTACTTCTCTCTCTCCCTCTCTGTCTTTCTCTCTCCCTCTGTCTCTGTTTGTCTGTCTCTCTCTTTTTTGGGGGGGAGGGGTGCTGAGCTTGATGTGGGATCTCAGTTCCCAGACCAGGGATTGAACCTGTAATGGTGAAAGCACCCAGTCCTAACCACTGTATCTCCAGGAACTCCCAGTAGTTTTCTCAGTATTTCTCCCAGTATTTGTCTTTAAGGTACTGGATTTACTTGCAAGTGCTGCTTAACTGGCATCCTAAGGGGATTGATAATACTGTTTGTTTCTAAATATTTTATACTTTTTATAAAATTTATTTTGTACCTTTTACTTTAGCTTGTGAGTTTTAATTTTAAGATGTATGGGATTTACATGTGTATATAGACCCTCATATCTGCCCCCCATACATACACACAATGCATATATAGACAGTCCATCTTTTATTGTGGTATTTTAATTTAATTGCATTGGGGGTCTTGAATGAAGTCTGATGATATTATTTCTTTTGCGATTTCCTATGTATTATTATCCAGTTATTATATATAATATATGTTTGAGTAATTATCTAATTATTGTGAATATTCTGTATTTACTTGAAAATAATATGTAGCTTTATTTGGTGGATGTAGGGCTCTACCTGCCACTATCACATCAAATTTATTTTCTCTGAAGTATCTTCAATTCTGTATTAAATTTTTTGTCTGTGTGCAACCTCTGCCAGATTCTAATGGATATATTAAAATTTTCACTATGGTAATATATTTTCACTTTATCCTTGGTGTATTCTAGTACACTGTGATGCATAGAACTACGAATTCATTTCTCTTTGTTCTGTTTTGCACTGGGTATGTACTGTAACACCTGAGAATTTATGGGTCTCTGCAGTTCTGGGAGATTCTTCACTTTTATATCTTTGAATGTTGTTTTTCTGCGGTTCTCTCTTCTGACAGTAGTACTCGACATATATTGGAACTTTTATCTATTCTCCTTTCTTAAGTGATTTTTGGGCATAATTTTTATTTTTATATCTTTTTGTTCTGGGAGAAGTCTTCATTACTCTTATTTACTTATTAAGTTAAATTCTTAAATCTCTTTTATTGAGATATTTAATTTCATTTCATTCCACAATTTCTCTTTTGGTGTGTCTTTTTAAGCATATGCCGAATATTTACATTTTTCCCTGTTTTAATCTCACAGTTTTTATGTTTTATGAAACTTTCTCCTCTTATTACATGAAATACTTATTTTATAATTATTTTTGGATTGTGTAAATTACTTTAATTTTCATTTGAAGTGGATTTATCTCCTGGTTGTCAATTCTGTTGGTTTTCTTAGCACTTGGGATTGTCCTGAAATCATGGACCAATTTTGGGAGAATTGCTATCTTAACAATATTGACTCTTTCAGTGCATTAACCTGGTATATTTTACCATCTACTTAGGTTTTCAGGTTCTTTCAGTGATGTTTGTAGTTTTCACAATACATACATTACACATATTTTGTTAAATTTATACCTAAGTAGCACATGCCTAAGCTTTTAATGTTATTATAAGTGGTATTAAATTTTTTAAAATGTTGTTGCTAATATATAGAAAAATGTTTTGCCTTGTTGACCTTATATCCTTTAATGTTTTTTGAGACTTGTTTTATGGCTCAGGATAGCATATGTCTTGATGAATGTATTCATGTATTTCACATTTGGGAAAAAATGTGTATCCTTCTGTTGTTGGATGGAGTATATGTAAATGCAGTTTGGTAAATTACTTGAAAGTTGATGTCCACATCTTCTATACCCTTGGCGATTTTTGACTGCTTATTTTATCAGTTACTGAGAGGGAAGTGTCGAAACTCAGTTATATCAATTTTTGCTTCATTACTCTGGCATTGTATTATTGCATACAATTTAATTTTATATATCATTTGATAAATCATATTTTTAATCAATTTTAACTTTTCTGCTTTAACCTTGGTAATCTTTCTTTTTCTGAAGTCAACTTTATATCATATTAAGATAGCCACCTCAGCTTATGATTAGTGAATGCATGGTATATATTGTTCAGTAATTTTACTTTATTCTGAATCATTAATTTTTTTTAAAAAAATTGAAATATAATTCACATACCATAAAATCCACCCTTTTAACGTGTGCTCTTCAGTAAATTCTCTTATACTCATAAATCTGCTTAACAACCATCACTAATTCCATAACATTTTCATTACCCCATAAAGAAATCCCATACCTATCAGGATCATCTCCCATTCTCCTCTACCCCTAGCTCCTGGCTACCACTAATCTAATTTCTAGGTCTACGGATTTGCCTCTTCTGGGCATTTCTATATGTGGAATTATATAACATGCAGCCTTTTGTGTCTGGCTTCTTTCAGTTAGCATAATGTTTTTAAAATACCTCCATGTTATATTAGGTATCAGTACATATCATTATTTTGTTCCTTTTTATGACTAAATAATACTCCATTGTTTGGGTATATTACATTTTGCTTATTCATCAGTTAATGTATATTTGGGTTGTGTCCACTTTTTGGCTATTACAAATGATGCTGTTACACTTTTGTACGTATTTTTGTGTGGACATAGGTTTTCAGTCCTGTTGGGTGTATACCTAGCAAGTTGCTGAATTCATGGTAACTGTTTAATTTTTTTTAGGAACTACCAAACTCTTTACCTCAGTGGCTATTTTATGTTTCCATTGGCGCAGTATGAGGATTCTTGTTTTCCAGGGTTTTTTGGGCATCCTTTCCAGCACCTGTTTTGTCCATCATTTTATCGGTAGCAATCCTAGTGAGTGTAGAGTCCCTCGTTGTGACTTTGGTTTGTATTTCCCTAGTGACTAATTTTGCTGAGCATGTTTTTGTGTGCTTTTTAGCCATTTATTAATCTTCTTGTGAGAGATGCCTGTTTGTTTTTGTATCATGTATTTTTGGGACTCTGTTAAGTGCATGTTTTATATTGTTATGGTCTTTGTGAAATATACTTCTTACCTATGTTTTTAATTGTTGTCATTATAAAATATCTTTGTTTCTGGTATCAATTTTTGTTTTAATTTTTAGTTTGTCTGATGTTAGTATAACCATTGCACCTCTCCTTTGTCTATTGCTTGCATAGTTCATTTTTCTCATTCTTTTACTATCAACTCATTTGTGTCTTTGAATGTAAAGTGTGTCTCTTACAGACAACACATAGTTGGATTATTGTTTTAAATATATTCTGCCAAACTCTACCTTTTGATTGGCGTGTTTAGTCAATTTACCTTTAGTGTAATCACAGATAAGGTAGGGTTTACCTCTCTCATTTTGCTGTTTTTTTCTGTCTTTTCTCCCTCAATGTGTTTTTGTTTCTCTGTTTCTGTATTAGTGACTTCTTCTGTTAACTATTATCTAGTATACCATTTCAATTCCCTTGTTTCTATTACCATATTTTTTGAGTTATTTTCTTTCTTTTTAATTTTAATTTTTAATTTTAAAATTTTCTGTGGAAGTTTAGTTAATTTACAATTGAGTTATAAGTTGTTCTGGGGTACACAATTAACATCCTAATTTAGAACAATCTAGTACGGATTCCTACCAATTTAATTTGAATAATACATAAAACTTTTGCTTTTATTTGTTTCTGTTTTCTCTCCTCTTTATAATTTTATTATACAGATGATATCTTTATTTTTTCAGGTGATTATTTATATATATATATATGAAATTATCAATACAGTTTAATAATTGTTGCTGCCTTATGCAATTTTATTTTAAATAAGAATGGATAAACGAGAGGAAAAAGATATTTATTCTGCCTTAGATTTACCTATGTAGTTCCCTTACTGGTGTTCTGTTTTTTCATGTGCATAAAATAGATAATTGAAAGACTTTGCATAGTAATCCCAACTTCTGGACTTCTTCAGGGACAGTTCTATTGACCGCCTTCTCTCCTGTGTTTAGGTCATGCTCTAGTTTCTTTACATGTCATAATTTTTGTTGAAAACTGGACATTTTAAATAACATAATGTGGAACTGTGTAAATCATACCCCCCCCATTTCCCAGGGTTTACTGGTTTTGTGTGTGTGTGTTTGTTTTGTTTTGTTTTCTGTTGTTGTTGCTGCTTTTCATTGGTTTAGTTACTTTCTTGAGCTGAGGTCTGTATTCTGTAAAGTCTGTCTTTGTTGTGTGTGGCCACTGAAGTCTCTGCTCAGTTAGCTTCATGGCCCTCTAATGACTAGACTTGTATTTCCTTAAATGCCTTGAACCAGTGAGTCCCCCTGCCTTTGCCAAGTATCTCTGTTGCATGTTGGGAAAGGCTTTCCATGCCCTGCAGGGAGTTTATAATCTGTCTTAGTCTTTACTGCCAGCATTTTTTTTTTTTTTTTTTTTTTTGAGGCTTGCACCCATGGCACATGGAAGTTCCCAGGCTAGGGGTTGAACCAGAGCTGCAGCTGCCAGCCTACACCACAGTCACAGCAACACTATCTGAGCTGTGTCTGTGGTCTACACTGCAGCTCATGACAATGCCGGATCCTTAACCCCTGATTGAGGCCAGGGATTGAACCCCTGTCCTCATGTATACTAGTCGGGTTCGCAACCTGCTGAGCCACAGTGGGAACTCCCCATTTCCAGCATTTTCTAAGCTTCAAGATCAGCCAGAGGTGAGACATCAGGGTTTCTTTCTGGGCATGTGCATAGCCTTGTGTGAGTGCATGACCTTCTAAATTGCCAAGAATATATCATAACTTGTCAAAGATCGCTCCCCCCCCCAACACACACACACACACACACACACACACACACACACACACACACACACATGATTCAGATTCTCCAGCTTTGCCTTTTAAGTATTTTGTTCACTCATTGTTTGCTGTAATTGTGATCACTGCCTCATGCATCCGTGTTGTTAAACAAGAGCTGCTTATTGTTTTTGACAAACACTTTCAGGTGAAGGATGTTTGTTGTGACTAAGCAGGGATTCAAGACAAATAAAGAGAAGCCCTGCGAAAGGGGGTTTCTAGGGTATTGTCAGACAGGTCAGATAATGACAGTTCCCTGGGGATGGGGCTTTTGGGTAGCTCTAAACCTGATTTCCTACTGTGGCTGTGAGGCTACTAGTTTTCATGGCTACCATGATTATAAGTGTTTTGGTTTTCAAGGCTCTAGCAGACCTGAGTGGAGGATTTGGGGAATAAAGTATATTAAACACAATATCATTGTTTTTACCAAAATTCAGCTTTTTTTCTTGAAAAAGTGCTCTTTAGATTGTTGCAAACTTCTGGTTAATTTCCAGAGCTCTAAAAAGTTGATTTTGACAGCTTTGGTAATATTCTCATTGCCTTTACAGATGGGCTGATTTTTTTGCTTGTTTCACATCTGATTTATCTCTATAAGTATAGATATAAACATACAAATGTATTGATGAATTATTTGTTGTTGTTGTTTTGTTTTTGCTTTTTAGGGTTGCACTCACGGCATATAGAGGTTCCCAGGCAAGGGGTCGAATTGGAGCTGTAGCTGCTGGCCTACACCAGAGCCACACCAATGTGGGATCCGAGCCATGTCTGTGATCTACATCACAGCTCACGGCAATGCCAGATCCTTAACCCACTGAGCGAAGCCAGGGATCGAACCCGCAACCTCATAGTTGCTGGTCCGGTTTGTTTCCACTGAGCCATGAAGGGAACTCCTTGATGAATTATTTGAAAGTAAGTTATTTACATTCAGACACTAAATATTTCAGTATAAAACTCCTAGGAACATTCTGCTACATAAATTATAATGCAGTTCCCCCACACAATAAATTAAGCATTTGTATGGCAATAATGTCCTATTTAGGAATCTTATTCATTATTCACCGTTTGTCACAACAACTTTTTTTATAGAATTATAATTGACATCCAGTGTTATATTGGTTTCTGGTGTACAACATAGGGATTCCATATATTTATACATTATAAAATGTTTCATAATGAGAAGTCTAGTTACTATCTGTCACCACACGGAATTATTACAATATTATTGAATATATTCCCGATGTTGTATATTAATTCCATTTCTTATTTACCTAATAGCTAGAGGTTTGTACCTCTTAGAGCCCTTTATCCACTTTGTCTGCATCCTGCAACCCACTCCTGCAACTCCCAGTTTGTTCTTCGTATCTGTGAGTCTGTTTCTATTTTGTTTGTTCATTTGTTTTTTAGATTTCACATATTAAGTGAAATTTTATGTTTTTGTCTTTTTCTATCTGACGTATTTCACTTGGCGCAGTACCCTTTACATCCATCCACGTTGTTGAAAATGGCAATATTTCTTTTTTTTTTATGGCCAAGTTATATTCTAGTGTGTATCACACCTTCTTTATCCATTCATCTATTTTTGGACAGTTAGGGTCGCTTCCATACCTTGGCTATTGTACGTAGGGCTGCAATGAACATGTTACATACATCTTTTCAAATTAGTGTCTTCATTTTCTTCAGAGAAATACTTAGAGGTGGAATCGTTGGATCCTCTGTTAGTTTTGTGGGGGACTTCCAGTATGCTGTTTGCCCCAGTGGCTGCACCAATTTATATTCCTGCCAGCAATGCCTGAGGATTCCCTTTTTCTACATCCCCACCAACACTTGTTTCTGGTCATTTTGAGAATAGCCAATTTTGTCACGTTGGAGGTAGTACCTCACTGTGGTTTTGACTTGCATTTCCCCCGACGCTTAGTGATGTGGAAAGTCTTTTCATGTGCTCGTTGGCTGTACATATATCTTCTTCGGAAAAATGTCTGTTCAGATCCTCTGTGGAGGGGCTGATTTTTGAGATATTTACTCCACTATTCTAAAAGTACTTTTTCTATATGTGTCTTAAATCTTTAAAGTTTTTTTTTTTTTGCAAACAAGCATATCATGTCTTGCTTTTTTATCCAATTTGATAATTTCTATATTTTGATTACAATACTTAGGATATTTATATTCATGTAATTGTCCATATGCTAGTTTAAGTCAGCTCCTTTGCTATTTATTTTCTATTTGTTCGATTGGATTTTCTTTAATCCCCCTTTTCTTGTGGCCTTTTTGAAATGTTCCATGGTATTCCTTTAAAGAATGGTAGAAGCTGTAGAATTGTGGATGAGAAAAAATGTTATGTCTTCCTACATACATTAGAAATTGGAAAGAGTCTCAGTAATTGCCACTGAAGACAATTAGATTTGTGCTGTATAATAGAAATGTAATTTGAGCCAAAACTGAGCCAAAGATGGAGTTTAAAATTTTTACTAGCTACATTAAAAAATTAAAAGTGATAAAATTAATTTTAACAGTAATTTTAAATCAGTATTTTCAAAGTATTATCCTTTCAACATATAATTAATTTAAAAGTTGTCAATGAGCTTTTTTACAGTTTTTTTTTTGTAAAAAGTCTTTAAAAATCTTTTTCAACAGTCTTCAAAAATCTTCAGAATCTTGTATTTTACACTTACGGTCTCTCTCAATTTGGACCAGTCACGTCTGTAGGCATAATGTGGATTTAGAGGGACTCTACCAGGTTTGGTTTTCATGAATCAGAGCAGAAAATGAAGCTGATGGGTAGAATGAAATTTACTGAAGACTTTGATTTTACAAGTAGTGAATATGTTGGGACAAAAATAGAAAGTGGAATAAGAAGCGGTGAATGGAGTCCGAATAGCTGGCATGGACAATGATCTTGACTGCTGTGTACGAAGGGACGCGAAGTCTTAGTGTGCGTTCAGTGCAGTAGTCCATATGAAGATGGGAGATGGTAGTGGTTTTTAGTCTAATAATAACTATAGCTGGTATTCATCGAATGCACTGTCAGGCACTGTTCCAAGCACTTTGAATGTATTGTATTGACTCATTTATTGGGTGACTTTAAGTAGGCAAATCACCTTTACTTTCATTTTCCTATATAAATAATCTGAAGCTGTACCAGATAATTTCTAAGCTGCTTCTTAATACTTCAAGTTTGTGTTTTGGGTACATTGATGAGGAAATTAGAATTTCTATTCTCAGGGAATTTATAATCAATAAAAGAGGTGAGATGTACCCACTTAATTAAAATGCATGGAGAAAATAATTAGGGGCCTTAAGAGAACTATAAAATGCCATGAGAATCTAAAACCTATTTACTTGACTATAATAAATTCACAGTAAATGTTTAAAGTAGATTGAATTGAATAGTGATAGCTGGTAAATTACTTTTTGTTTTGTTTTGTTTTGTTTTTGTCTTTTAGTGCCTCACCTGTGGCATATGGAGGTTCTCAGGGCAGGGGTTGAGTCGGAGCTGTAGCTGCCAGCCTACACCACAGCCACAGCAACTCGAGATCTGAGCCACGTCTGCGACCTGCACCACAGTTCATGGCAACACCAGGTCCTTAACCCACTGAGCAAGACTAGGGATTGAACCTGCATCCTCATGGATACTAGTCAGGTTCGTTAGCCGTTGAGCCACGACGGGAACTCCAGTCATGGGAAGTTTTATATATGGGGTGGCAGCTAATGTAAGCCTTGGGAAGTGGTGGAAGGAGATGAGGAGAGACAGACTGGAATAGTACTGAGTAGTATTAAGATAGTGGAAGAATGTGAGGCAAGAAAGCAACGTGTGTGTTTAGAAAACAATAACAAATATACTTTGCTTGTATTTTTAGGAGGTGTTGAGTCATATTTGCTATGTGATAGGTTGGATTCAAATGATAGAGAATCTTTCATATCCTAGTCAGGGTATGATTGATCACTGCTAATGAAATACGGCGGAACTGGAGAGACTGTGCTATGTATTTCTTAGAAAAACCCACATTTTATACCTATGCTTTGTGTCAGTCATGAGAATAGTTAAGTGCAGTTTTATATTAAAAATACTTATTGGGCTTGAAACTTGCAATTCACTTGCTTTGAAAGTTTGTCATATATATATATATATATATATATATATATATATATATATTTTTTTTTTTTTTTTTCTTCCCATCGTGAGGATGTATGTGGGCTGCTATTTAGGTTGAAACAGGTCTTTGTGCTTTTCTGGATTTTTTTTTTTGTGTGTCCTCTAGCGTAGTGTTTTATTTCTGCTGAGTCTTAATCTTTTGTGATTAAATGATGCTGAGTAAGTTTATGTCAGCATTCTACACACAGTGGGAGCCTAAGGCTGACTGTTTAAAAAACTGTTAGTGTCTGTCCCAGGAGCCAGTACGTAGTGTTCAAAATGTGGCACAAGTAACCAAGTGGAAAATCATAGATTTCTCAGAGGGATGGAAGTTATAAAGGCATTTCTTTTAACTCTGTAAACATTAGAATCTCTCTCTCTCTCTCTTTTTTTTTTCTTTTACTTGTGCATATTTTTATTAGCAGACTAGTGTTTTTAAGCAATGTTTGGTACGTTATTTTAGTCGGCTCGTTCGGGGAATTCATGAAGCAGTCATGTCTGTCTGTCTAATATCTTCCAGGTAACTTGCCCAGGAGTGGTGCTGAAAGACAAGGAGGACGTCTATCTTAGCATCTGTGTGTTCGGCCAGTACAAAAAGACACAATGTGTCCCAGCCAACTTCCCACTGGTCTTCAATGCCAGAATGGTGTTTGAAAAGGTGGGTTCACATATCCAGCCCAGTGTTACCCAATGAAGAATCAGGAGTTTCCTGGTGGCCTAGAGGCTTAAAGATCCAGCATTGCCACTGCTGTTCGAACTCTGGCCTGGCAACTTCTGCATGCCGTGGGTACAGCCAAGAAAAAAAAAAAAAAAAGGAAAAAGTCAAAGTGGTTCCAAATTTTGAGTAACACATATTATTGTTGATAATTCAGAAGGAGATTTTCTTTTCGTTCTTTCTTTCTTTCTTTCTTTTTTTTTTTTTTGCTTTTTATGGCCATACCTGTGATGTATGGAAGTTCCCAGGCGAGAGGTCAAATTGGAATTGCAGCTGCCAGCCTACACCACAGCCGCAGTAACACCAGATCTGAGCTGCATCTGTGACCTACGCCAGAGCTCACGGCAACACTGGATCCTTAACCCACTGATCAAAGCCAGGGATCAAACCCATGCCCTCGTGGATACTAGTCATGTTTGTAACCTGCTGAGCCACAATGGGAACTCTCCAGAAGGAGATTTTCAACTTAAATATAGAGGCTTGAAAATAAATATGCATTATATTATACATTAATTAGTTGCCTCTTTTCATATGGATCAGTTTACTTTTAAAATTGTCTTAGTGGGCTTTATGTAGACTATAGCACATTGAGGAGTTCCTGTCGTGGCGCAGTGGTTAACGAATCTGACTAGGAACCATGAGATTGAGGGTTCGATCCCTGGCCTCACTCAGTGGGTTGAGGATCCGGTGTTGCCATGATCTGCAACTGTAGTATAAGTTGCAGGTGCGGCTCTGATCCCACGTTGCTGTGGCCCTGGCGTAGGCCGGTGGCTACAGCTTCGATTCGACCCCTAGCCTGGGAACCTACATATGCCGCGGGAGTAGCTAAGTTGTAGCTGCTAGCCACAGCCACAGCACGTGGGATCCCAGCCATGTCTGCAACCTACACATACTGCAGCTCACGGCAATGCCAACCTACTGAGCGAGGCCAGGGATCAAACCCCCATCCTCATGGATACTAGTGAGGTTTGTAACCCCTGAGCCACATGGGAACTCCTTTTCCTTTTTTTTCTACAAATAATCACTGAGTACCTGCTTTAGTCTGTGAACTGTTCGAGCACTGGGTAAACAAGACAAACATTTTGCCCCTTTCAGAGCTTTTATTTTAATAGAAGAAACGGACAATAATCAAGTAAATGCATGAGTAATGTAATTTTAGATCGTAGGTGTCATGAAGAGAATAAAGGGAGGGTAAAGCAGAGGGATTAGGAGGATTGCCTGTTTTAAAGGGTGGTCAGAGAAAGCAGTTGTGAGACAGTATCAGTTATCTGAAGGTCTAGGGTAAAAGCATTCCTTTCTGAGCAGAGGAGCAGCAAATATAAAGGTGTCTTACTCCCTTAATGACACCCCTTTTCAGCAGGAAGCGCGTCGCCCCTTTTTCCCCCCCGCAGTTAGAGTTTCCAACTCTGGGGGGGGTGTTGAGGCAGAATACTAACTCCGGGGGTCAGCGCAGGAGCATGGGCTTGGATGCAGTCTTTGATGTGGCTGTCGATTAACTTTTATGGCTTAAGGGCTCCAGGGAGTAACATCCCCACGGGCCTTGTTTACTCTAGGGAGGGTACCTATGCCCAGACGAATATTAATCTCTAACCCCTGTGACTCCGTCTACAGGAAGAGAAGGGCAGAGACACCTTGAGACCTAGGGACATCCCACCCCTGAGACCTCTCTTGGACAAGGACTGATATAGGCAACTGGGCAAAGCCAATGGGAGAAAACCACATCTTTCTGGACCCCATGTTGGTAACCCCCATCTTTAAGGGATTAAAAACCCCTATAGGACAATAGAGAGGGGGGCTCTTCTCCCCCCTCCCAGCTTTCCTGGGAGCTGTTTGCTTTCCTGTAATAATGACTTTATTTATTTGCAAAAAATAAAAATAAAAAAATAAAAAAATAATGAAGGTGTCTTATTGGGAATAAGCTTGATGAGCTGGAGGAATACCAAGAAGGCAAGTATGACCATGGTAACCAGCACAGGGAAGAGTGCTTGCAGGTGAAATTGGAGAAGGAGGCAGAGCCAGCTGTGGTGGTTTTTTTGTAAAAACTTGCGTAACAATCATGGGAAACAGAGAGGAAGTGACAGTTCTCAATTATGTCCAAGGTTCTTTGGTTGAGAAAGGAGTATTTTGGGAATGAGAAAGAAAACACAGAGGCTCTTTCATATATAATCTCTCTTTCCTTTCTCTTCTCTATCCTGCTTCCTTCTACCTTTTCTCACTATAGGTGTTCCCTGAAGCAGTAGATCCTGGAGATGTGGTTGCACAGCTTGAATGTAAGTTTTCAACTTTTAATTCCCGATTGTAAGGGATTTTATTTTTTTGGCCATGCCTGCAGCATGTGGATGTTCCCAGGCCAGGGATCGAACCTGTGCCACAGCCGCAACCTAAGTGCTGCAGTGACCCTGCTGTTTCCTTAACCCACTGCACAACAAGGGAACTCCACTAAGAGATTTTAGAATTACACTCTTTAATCCTAAGTTAGATAAAAGTAAAAACCAGTCTAGAAGAATTTCAAAAATCTTGAGGTCAGACTTTCTTTTTTTACACTTTTTTAGAATTTCAGAATCTACCTGGAAATAACAAAAAATACATGTGCTGCAGAAAGGGAATTTTTCCTTTTTCTGTGTTTAATCTGTGAATAACAAAAAGACTTATTTGAACTTTTTATTGATTAAAATGATACAGGCTGTTAATGGTGGAAGGATTGAGACTCATGTTAGATGGGACTTGGCCCTGCAAACAGAAATATTTCTTTAGCCTCCTTGTGTTGTACATCAAGAAGTCCATATCAGAGGACTGAAGTAGGAGTAGCTTAACATATATATATGCTCCGGCATTTTGTATTACATTCAATACGTTCATGAACTATTTGAAAGTGACATTCTCAAGGCTGTGGATAATTAGCAAATTCTTCAAAGTACTGGGAATCAACTATAAAAACATCCCGCTGAGAACAGTACTGCAAAGGTAAACACTTAGGAATGTTATTCAGGCTCTAGGTATGGAATGAAAAGCCCTGTTATTTATCCTTGTAATTAGAGAGGGATTGGGGGTCACCAGGTTGGTCTAATATATAACTGTGGCTCAAAATGCCAGCAATATTCAGGATCATCAGTGTCAACTGTCCCTTCCACACCTTTGCCCTCTGTGCCCCACTGGGACTCTAGCAATGTAGAAGTATGGAGCCTGGCACTGTGCTAGAATCTGGGCCTGCAGGTAGAAACAGGGCTGGCTCATTGTCTTGCCTTGAGGGAGCTAATAGTTTAAAGAACTCTATATGGCCATTGTCAACATCTGATTTATTTTTTTACAGCTGTTCTTGCATTTGGTATTCTGTTTCCTCTGTGGCAGACTAGCTAGGTGGTAACTTGGTGCCAGAGGGTGACTGACTTTTAATTTTCTTGAACATCTTGTTTAGTATCTGGGAAACTGTGTATCTTAGAGAATATGAAGATAATTATTTCATCATTCTGAAATTTCTCTGTTAAAAGAACGTAATTTTTCCTTTTTGCCAGGGATTGAATCTGAGCCACAGCTCTGGCAATGCTGGATTCTTTAACCCATTGTGCTGGGCTGGGTATCGAACCTGTGCCTCTACAGCCACCCAAGCTGCTGCAGTTGGATTCTTAACCCACCGCACCAGAGCAGGAACTCCTGATCTTTTCATACTTAGTTTCTGCTCTCTCCTTTTACGTGATACTCTCCAAAGACTTGGCTTCCTGTTTACCTATCTTCTGATGGCTTCCATAGCAGTCTTTGTTCCCAACCTTTTTTGAGAGCTTTGGGCCCATTTTTCTTTTTACCTATCCTCTCAGTTTTGCAGTTTTTCTGTTGTCCCCTAACCTGATTAATATGAAAAATTGAAAACATGCTAAAAGTAGAAAAGGTAGAAAGATGAAATCCCATATACCTATCAACCTCAACAGTTTTCAGCATTTGGCCAGTTGTATTAGGTGTTTACCTTGCCACTTAAAAAATATTGGACCATTTAAAAGGAAATTCTGTGTATTGTTCCACTGCAAATATTTTGGCATGTCTTCTAATTGAAAAAGGCTTTTTTTTTTTTTTTTTGAAGAGCCACACCTGCAGCATGTGGAAGTCCAGGCTAGGGGTCAAATTGAATCAGAGCTATAGCCACTGAGCGAGGCCAGGGATTGAACTTGCATTCCTCATGGATGCTGGTTGGGTTTGTAACTCACTGAGACATGACGGGAACTCCCTATTTTGATTTTTAGGTACTTCTGTGGTAGTTATTTTTAATTTGTTTATTTAAGGAAATTTTTCTTTAAACTTTCAGATGATACAGCATTGTTTGAGTTGATTCAGCTTGTTCCACCAGGTACTGTATTGTATTTTGATAAGATGATTGACATGTGAACTCATTTCAATGAAATGCTTTTTAAAAATCTCTTTTCCCATTCTTCCCAGATTAAGAGCAATGCTGATTTCTAGCATTGGTCTACTATGTGGAAAATGTTGGTAGGCCAAAATAATATATACAGAAAGTTTGACATAAGTCATATTTGAACATATTGTTCAAAAATTAAATAGTTCTAATTGAAAGTGGAAAATAACCTGATATCCTAGCATGTTTTGTGATGTTCATAAAAACTGGCTTTTAAGTTTTTGTGATTTTTCTAAGACAATGTGCTTTTGCTGATAAAGTAGTTCATTATCTTTGTTTTTGTATATTGATATTTATTGGGAATGTAAGGGAATTAAAACTATACCTATTTAATAAATAGTACAGATCCTTGCCATAGGGAGAGTTAAATAAAGCCTAAAGGATAGTTTTATTTCTCTTATTGATTTCTGTGATTATACAAGCAATCTATCTTAAATCCTTATTTTACCTGAGAAATGGGGATCTATATTTTGTTGAAAGCTTGTAGTCTAAAAATTTTGAATATCTCTCACACACACACACACACACACACACACACACACACACACATATAACCACAAATTTTAGAAAATGTCTACTTTTTTTCCCAACATGTTACCCAGTATCTAATAATGGCAGGTAGAAAAGAATGGAAGATAGAAAAAAATTGTGGAGATGGTAATTAAGTTTTAGATTTGTAAACGTTATGGCAGTTCGATATGTTTGTTTGTTTGTTTGTTTATTTATTTATTTATTTATTTAGTCTCTTTAGGGCCTCACCCATTGCCTATAGAGGTTCCCAGGCTAGGGGTCGAATCGGAGCTACATCTGCCAGCCTACACCAAAGCCACAGCAATGCCAGATTGAGCCGTGTCTGCGACCTACACCACAGTTCACGGCAACACTGGATCCTTAACCCACTGAGTGAGGCCAGGGATCAAACCTGCAGCCTCATGGCTGCTAGTCAGATTTGTTTCCCCTGAGCCACGATGGGAACTCCATCAGTTTGATATGTTTAAAAGGACTTTCTTTTCTAGGAACTCAAAGGTATTTATAAATTGACATGAATATTCCCTTTCTATGAAAAGGGAAGAGAGATTTAGTAATTTGTATGACGTTTCTGAATATGGAAATGTGTTAACTCATTTAATATAACTTTAATTTTCCCTTCATAGAAAAAAATTTTAAAACATGGCCCTGAAGCAGGTATTTCAGTAAGGCATCAGGCATTATATATTTGTACTTGATATTGTTTCTAAATAGCGTATTTTGTTATAATTTGAATCATAGGCTATCTTTCTTGTAGTGGGTGAAACACTGTCTACCTATGATGAGAATACACGAGATTTCATGTTCCCGGGTCCAAATCAAATTTCTGGACACCACGATTCAAACCGCCAGGTTACCATGAGGAGGATTTCTGGCCTTCGAGTGAGTGCTTACTGTTTTTTAAATGAAGTTGTGATGCAGGATCACGGTCAGAACCCACCACATAGTCCTCAGTACCTGAAATGTGAAAAACCAAGTCAAGGTTTAATTTGGTTTAAAACATAATTGCTTTATTATTATTTTAAACATACTGAAATCTAAATGAAAATAATTTACCAAAATGCATGCATCTACCTTCCAAAACTAACAAGTATTATTTTGACTAAAAGTCCTTGGATTTCTCTCCTCTCCTTTGCGCCCTTTTTCTCCCCTCCCCACTGTCCCTATCTGTCTCTTGGTCTCTCTTCTCTGTATTTTTCTCTCAAAGGAATGACCAGTGTACATTTGAAAAGGTGTACATTCCCACTAGCATTTAGGAAAATTCAAATTAATACAATCGGGTGATTTTTTTAATGCAAATTAAAACAATCAGGTGATGTCATTTTTATAGCCATAAGACTGGTAAAATTGAATAAAAATGACAAATATCAAAGTGTGGAAAAATGGAAACTTTTGTATGTCATTATACCATTTAAACTGGAACAACCACAATTCAGAATTATCTATTGAAGGCAAAGATTCTCATAGCCTGTGACCTTCTAGGTATATATGTCTTTGAGATATATTCTGTCTGGTGTACTGAGAGCCTTTTTTGGAATGTTCATTTGTAGCATTGCTCATAATAATGAAAAATGGGTATAATTGAAATGTCCATTAGTAGGAGTTTAGATAGAATAATTATTATATGTTCATGTAATGGAAATACGCATTCTTACGCCTAAAAGAGAAAGACGAATTGTTATAGTTGATGCATCTTTTCCTCCAACTTCTTCAATTTTTATTGGGTGATTTAATGATATTTCTATTCCTGAAAATGCCTTCCATTTAGATTTAGTGAAGCCTTTGCTGTTTCAAAGAAGAAAAAAGTAAAAGTTGTCTAGATTGAAATTATTTGGAACATTTTTTATTAACTTGATAAAATATTAAAGTGGTCTAAATAAGGAAATTGGGATGATAGATGAGCCAATATTGTGAGTTAAGTAATTTTTCCTGTAGGTCTAGGCTTATGGTTCATTGTATCCTAGGAATAGTAAATTTCAGCATGCTGAAAGTATAAACGGGGACTAGAAAATCTATTAAAATATACCTCCCTTGGGATATTTTCATTGTCTATTAGACAAAAATGTCTTCAAAGAATGTCTTAGGGAGTTCCCGTTGTGGTTCAGCAGTAACGAACCTAACTAGTATCCATGAGGATTTGGGTTCGATCCCTGGCCTTGCTCAGCGGGTTAAGGATCTGGCATGGCCATGAGCTGTGGTGTAGGTCGCAGATTGGGCTTGTGTCCTGCATTGCTGTGGCTATAGCATAGGCCAACAGCTGTAGCTCGCATTCCACCGCTACCCTGGGAACTTCCATATGCTCTGGGTAGGGCCCTAAAAAGATGAGAAAACAAGATAAAAGACATGGTAGAAAAATAAATTGAACAGCAAAATAGTACATTTAAATCAGTTGTATTGGTTACTGTATTTAAATATGAGTGGACAATACACTCTAATCAGTAGTTTGTTGTCCTGGCAAGCAGCGATATACCCTTCCTCAGAATTCTGGTGATTCTGCATAGAATCTGCCTGAGTCTTAGACTGTCTTCCCAAAGGCATCACTGTGGCAAGGATTCAAGTCACGTCTGGCGTTAATCCTGGCACTGTCACAGACACTTGGGTAAACTTGAGCCAACCGCTCCAACGTGGAGATGACATCGTTGGATGGATTAACAAGAGCTTATAAATGGTTAGTTTCAGCACCTGGTGCTTAGAGAATGCTCAATAAATATCAGTGACATGATGACGGCTGTGGAGTCATGACAAGGTGCTGCGGGTGATGCTGTTCGTATTTCCTTTAGGATGTGAACTTCATAAAAACAGTCCATGACTTTCTCATCTTTGATCTTAACTCTGCGCAGTTTTTTGCATGGAGTAGGTACTAAACGCCTCGATTGAATTGAATGAGTGAATTACACTTTATTGTAAACTTCATAGAGGAAACTGACATTTCAGATGTATAGTGGTGAAATTTGTGTGTCAGCTTGGTTAGGTTATGGTGCCTGGGTGTTTAGTCCAACACTAATCTAGATGGTCTCGTGAAGGTATTTGGTTGATGTGATTAGCATATATCCCGGTTGACTTTACGTGTAGGAGGTTACCCTTGGTAACGTAGGTAGACCTCATCCAATCAGTTGAAGACCTGAAGAGCAAAACCGGAAGCTTCTCAAAGAATAAGGAATTCTGCCTCAAGACTCTAACATAGAAACCCCGTTTCCAGGCTGCTGGCTTGCTTACAGATGTCACACTCAAGACTGCAGTTTCACCTTGGCCTGAGTTTCCAGCCTGCCAGCTTTCCCTGTGGATGATGGGCTTGTCACTCTCACAGTTTCATGCACTAGTTCTTTAAAATAAATAGCTCTCTCTGTATATATCTTATCTGTTTTCCTGAAACCCCAACTGATACATACATATGGGTTTTGAAAGATCAGTAAAAATAACAGCTAAAACAATGAGTATTTACTATGTGATTGGCAATATGTGGGGAGAGGTAAAGCGAGCTGCAGTCCACAAATGATTCGACACTCTTCTCTTCCAAGGGCAGAGCTAACTCTGCTCCTTTTAAGTGTGGACTCTGCATAGTGGCTCTAACAGATGGAATATGGCGAAGGGACAGTATTCGACTTTGGGGACCAGGTCATTGGATACACTGTGGCTTCCTCCTTGCTCTCACTCACTCTGGGGGGAAGCCAACGGCCACATGTAGGACACTCAAGCAACTCTCTGGAGAGGACAGAGCTTGGAACAGCTTTGCTGGAGTGTTTATGAAAGCCGAAGAGCCTTGAACAAACTGTCAGATGAGTGTTTGCAGGAGAGTGAGGTAAATGTTATTGGAAGTTAGGGGGAAAAGGGACCCTTGTTATGTAATGGTGTGAAGTTTAGCAGTAGTGCAGGATATAGAAAAAATACGTAATGAAATGGCTGGTCTTTGTACGGGACTTTCAGACAGGGTGTTCGAGAGGCTGTCTGGTTTCTTCGTGCTGCTTAAAGCAAAATATGAGAGGAGAGAGAAGCAAAATAAAGGCCATTAATAACACAAAGAAGAGTTGAAACTTACTTTTTTTTGAGGATTTTCAGCCTTCCCCAATGGCAAATAATGCTGAAAATAAGGAATGACTGATGAACAAAAATCATTCCAGGGCGCTTTCAGGAAATTGTGGCCTGATGGTGAAATTACTGTAAAATCCCTTATTAAAATCACCAAAAGATTCAAGGTGCCTCAGAAAATAATTAACATAGGTTTTATTTTGATTTTTTACATTTTATTTAATTTTTAAAATGTTTAAATTTTTTATACAATTTTTATACAAAGTGATTTAGTTACACCTATATCTGTATATCTATTTCAGATCCTTTATCTATTTTAGGTTATTATAAGATATTAAATACAGTTCCCTGTGCTATATAGCAGGTCCTTATTGTTTATTTTTATATATAGTAGTGTATGTATGTTAATCCCAAACTGCAAATTTGTCTCCTACCCAATTTCTCCTTTGGTAACACTAAGTTTCTTTTCTATGTCTGTGAGTCTGTTTTTGTTTTGTAAATAAGTTCAATTGTATCTTTTTTTTTTTTTTAAGATTCCGCATATAAGTGGTATCATATGATATTTGTCTTTGACTTACTTCACTTAGTGGGATAAACTCTAGGTCCATCCCTGTTGCTGCAAATGGCAAGATTTCATTCTTTTTATGTTTTTTTGTTTGTTTGTTTGTTTTTGGCTGCACCTGCAGAAGTTCTAGGCCAGGAACCTAACCTGTGCCACAGCAGTGATGACGCCAGATCCTTGACCCACTGAGCCACCAAGGAATTCCTCATTCTTTTTATGGTTAATGTCCCACTATATGTACAAGGCATCTTCTGTACTTATTCATCTGTGGATGGATACTTCCATTGCTTCCATATCTTGGCTCTTGTAAACAGTGCTCTGAACATTGGGGTGCATGTATCTTTTCGAATTAGAGTTTTCATCTTTTCTGGCTGCATTCTCAGGAGTGGGTTGCGGGATCGTAAGGGAGCTCTATTTTTAGTTCTTGGAGGAACTTCTAAACTGTTCTCCATAGTGACTGCACTAATTTTCATTCCCACCAACGGTGTAGGAGGATTCCCTTTTTGCCACACTCTCTCCTCATTTTTTATTTATTTGTTTATTTATTTTTTAAGGCTGCACCCAAGGCATATGGAGGTTCCCAGGCTAGGGGTCAAATCGGAGTTGTAGCTGCAGGCCTATGCCAGAGCCACAGCAACGCAGGATCCGAGCTGCGCCTGCAACTGTACCACAGCTCACAGTAACGCCAGATCCTTAACCCAGTGATCGAGGCCAGAGATGGAACCCCGCAACATCATGGTTCCTAGTGGGATTCATTTCCACTGTGCCACAAGGGGAACTCCCATATTTATTATTTATAAACTTTTTTTAATGGTCATATTTTTAAGTTTTATTTTTCTTTATTTCTTTATATATATATTTTTTCTGCTGCACAGCATGGTGACCCATTACACTTACATGTATACATTCTTTTTTCTCACATTACATGCTCCATCATAAGTGACTAGACAGAGCTCCCAGTGCTACACAGCGGGATCCCATTGCTCATCCATCCCGAAGGCAACATTCTGCATCTATTTACCCCCAGCTCCCAGTCCCACTCCCTCCCCCATCCCCTTGGCAACCACAAGTCTATTCTCCAAGTCCATGATTTTCTTTTCTGTGGAAAGGTTCCTTTGTGCCATATATTAGATTCCAGATATAAGTGATATCATATGGTATTTGTCTTTCTCTTTCTGACTTACTTCACTCAGAACGAGAGTCGCTAGTTCCATCCATGTTGCTGCAAATGGCATTGTTTTGTTCTCTTTTTTGATGATGGCCACCCTGACTGATGTGAAATGATACCTCATTGTCGTTCTAATTAGTGATGTTGAGCATCTTTTCATGTGCCTGTTAGCCATCTGTATGTTGTCTTTGGATAAATGTCTATTTAGGTTTTCAGCCCATTATTTGGTCTTTTTTATGTTATGCTTTGTGAACTGTTATATGTATATTTTGGAGATTAAACCCTTGTTGGTTCCATCATTTGCAAATATTTCCTCCTATTGTGTGGGTTGTCTTTTCATCTTGTCAGTGGTTTCCTTTGCTGTGCAAAAGCTTTTAAGTTTAATCAGGTCCCATTTGTTTACTTTTGTTTTTATTTTTGTTACTCTAGCATGTGGGTCTGAAAAGATATTGCTGTGGTGTATCTCAGAGAGTGTTCTGCCTAAGAGGTGTATAGTATCTGCTTTTATATTTAGGATTTTATTTCATTTTGAGTTTATTTTGTGTATGGTGTTAGAGTGTGTTCTAATTTCATTCTTTTACGTGTAACTGTCCAGCTTTCCTAGCACTACTTATTGAAGAGACTGTCTTTTCTCCATCGTTTGCCTCCTTTGTCATAGATTAATTGACCATCGGTGCATGGGTTTATTTCTGGGCTTTGTATCCTTTCCCATTGATCTATCTGTCTGTTTTTGCACCAATATCCTACTCTTTTGATGACTATAGCTTTGAGGTATAGTTCAAAGTCAGGGAGACATTCTTCCAGCTCTGTTCAATCTTTCTCAAGATTGTTTTAGATATTTAGTTTCCATACAAATTTTAAAGTTATTTGCTCTGGTTCTGTGAAAAATGCCAGTGGTGGTTTGATAGAGATTCTTGATTCTGTAGATTGTCTTGAGTAGTATAATCATTTTAACAATATTAATTCTTCTAGTCTAAGAACACTATTTTTATATCTGTTTATGTTTTCTTCAGTTTCTTTCAAGAGTGGCTTGTAGTTTTCAGAGTTCCAGTTTTTGCCTCCTTTGGTAGTTTTTACCTCCTTTGATAGTTTTTATCTCTAGGTGTTTTATTCTTTTTGATGTGGCGGTAAATGGGATTGATTCCTTAATTTCTCTTTCTCATAGTTCATTGTTAGTATATAGAGATACTACAGATTTCTGTGTATTAATTTTGTGTTCAGCAACTGTACTGAATTCATTGGTGATCTGTAATTGTTTTTTTTTATGACATCTTTAATATTTTCTATGTATAATATCATATTATCTGCAAACAGTGGTAGTTTTACTTCTTCCTTCCAATTTGGGTTCCTTTTTTTTGTTTTTCTTTTCTGATTGCTGTGACTAGGACTTCCAAAACTATGTTGACTAAAAGTGGTGAGGGTGGGCATTCTTGTCTTGTTCTTGGTCTTAGAGGGAATGCTTTCAGCTTTTCAGTTGAGGATGGTATTAGCTTTGAGTTTGTCATATATGACCTTTATTATGCTGAAATATGTTTCTTCTGTGCCAACTTTCTGGAGAGTTTTTATCGTATGTGGATGTTGAATTTTACTGAATTTTTAAAGATTACTTTACCATTATTATAAAATATTGGCTGTATTTCCTGTATTATACAGTACATCCCTGAGCTTACCTTGCTCTCAGTACTTTGTACTTCTCACTCCCTACTCCCATATTGCCCCTCCCCATTGCCACTGGTAACCTCTAGTTTGTTTTCTGTATCTGAGTCTGCTTTTTTTTTGGTTATATTCGCTAGCTTGTTGTTAGATTCCACATATAAGTGATATACAGTAGTTATTTTTTCTGACTCATTTGCCCCTCCAAATGATAGCATAATGCCCTCCAAGTCCATCCATGTTGCTGCAAATGGCAAAATTTCTTTCTTTTTTGTGGCCAAGTAGTACCCCACTATGTGTGTCACATCTTCTTTATCCATTCATGTGTTGATAGACACTTAGGTTGCTTCCATATCTTGGCAGTTGTAAATAATGGTGCTTAAACACAGATTTTTGAAAATGCTTAAGGGCGTTATCCCTCAGCAGTCTCAGTAGAGGCCCTGTGGCTAACGAAAGTGAACGCCAATCAAATTCACATGAGAACCAAGAAAATTTTTAAGAGCATTTTATTGAGAGATGCACCATCAGTGTGATTTGAAATGTGGGAGTGACTTTGCAAAATGAAGAGGCTTTCAGACCCCCAGAATTCTATTGACGAGACTGAAGCTTGTTGCAGTGTACAGTTCCAAACATGGTCTACCTCTCATGGCAAAGGAATGATAATTCAAACGATGGAAATAGGAGCCCAGAGAGCGGAGCCAAGGACCATGGGTGGTTATTTCTGAGCAGGAACAGGACTAAACCTCTCAATAAGGAACCTCTCTAACAGTTTCCTGGCTGATTTCCGAATTGCTGTGGACCAGTGATTCCTATTTGCCCCTCAGATTCTCCCATTTTGAACAGGAATGTCTGTAGAGATTATCATCTGCCTGCTGCATGTGTGTACATTGGGTATACGTGGGGTACTTAGTTCATAGGTCTTCTAATTGCAAGGAAGTGTATTCTAGTAACTGTACTTAAAAAACCATACCTGAGAAGGCTGACTAATGATTTGATTTAGAGGCCAACATTCTGGATTTCAAGCTGCAGTTATAAAATATAAGCTTTTATTCCCTTTTTTTTTTTTTCTTTTGTTACGGCATGAGTGGAGTTTACACATGAGAGGAATGCAAGTAATTTGTAGTCAGAGAGTGAACTGTGGTGGTTAAAAACATAGCCCCCAAATTTTTGATGACCCTCTACTGAAAAGGTAGTCCGATTTCTTTGTCCTAGAGTGTGGGCTGAATTTAGGGATGCTAATGAATTGAATGTGACAGGAGCAATAGCGTTCGTCTTCTGAGACGAAGTCTTAAAAAGGATTGTGTCTTCCTCCTCGCTTTTCTTTGGGAAAACTAGTTATTTTCAAGCAGCCCACGGAGAGGTTTATGTGTTAAGGAGATGAATCTTCTTGCTAGAAGTTAGGAAAGAACTGAGTCCTCCAGCCAACAGCCGTGCGAATGAACCTTCTCGGGAAAGAGTTCCTCCAGCCTCAGCCAAGCCTTCAGACGACTGCAGCCCAAACAGCATCATGACTGCAATCCCATGAGAGATTTGGAGCCGGAACCATCTAGCTCAGCCCCTTTCAGATTTCTGACCCTTAGGAAGTCGTGAGGTAGTAAATATTTACTGATGTTTAAACTGCTTAAGTAATATGCTCTGCGGCCGTAGATAACTAACAAATAATCATTCTGGATATCATTAATAAAAGTATGTTTGCAGAAACATAGTAATGCAGTCAATTTATGGGTAACTCAGATTTACCTTTTCTGTAGTGTGTAATTTCTGAAACTTTAAAGCTAGTAGGTCAAAGGCTGGGTTTGTAGAGGGTGGATGTCTGACTTGCACCGTCTTCGAGTGAAGCTGCCCTGGGCACAGGCAGTACCGTACATTTTCATGTTTAGGTGATCGTGTGCTTTGTGTGCGTCCAAATGTTTTCTTAGGTGCTCTGGGACTGTTCCTTTGAATTTTACTCTTTGTCTCTACTTATGTCAAAACAGCGTTTAAGGCTGATGATTGAAATGTTACAAGAAATAGAAGCCAGATTCATTCACCATGGATCTGAATGTAAGCTACATTGTGGGAAGAATTGCTGGAGGAATTGGCAGAGACATATCTCTCTTCCATTTTCAAGAACTACATAATCAAAAACAAACAAACAAAAAAAGGAAGTCTCGTCGTGGCTCAGTGGTTAACGAATCTGACTGGGAACCATGAGGTTGCAGGTTCGATCCCTGGGCTCGCTCAGTAGGTTGAGGATCCAGCATTGCTGTGAGCCATGGTGTAGGTCACAGACACGGCTTGGATCCTGCGTTGCTGTGGCTGTGGCGTAGGCTGGTGGCTACAGCTCCAATTAGACCCCTAGACTGGGAACCTCTATTATGCCACAGGTGCGGCCCTAAAAAGACAAAAAAAAAAAAAAAAAAGAACTACATAATCAGGAACTGTGTTTTTTTAATATGTGGAGACTATGCAAAATATTTCTTGATTTTGTAGTAAATATATCTTAATTTGTAAAACTAAAAAGGGCTGGCATCCGTTAAGTATTTTCATATATTTAGGACTTTAATATTACTATTAAAAATCTTTTAAAATTTGACAGGGAAATATCTGAAAAATGAAAAAATGTTTTTTTTTCTGTAAAAGTGATATAATCATTTGTAAGTGAATCATCAGCAATGAAACTGTTTTTTGATAATATTTAGTGTTACTATGTTGTCTTTATCCCTAATAAGAAATTCAAACTAACAAAGCAGCTGAACCTTGATGAGTGTTTGTTACTGTAGGTCATATTTGCATCACTAATAATTGTCTCTTTAAAAACTAGAGCATCTAATAATATCCTCTCTTTCCTCCTCAGGGAATTGCTCCAAAGCTTGAATTTTCTACAACCTCGGTGATTACTGAATGTCTGATAAGTTCAAGGAAGTGCCGCACTCAGGTTAAAACCCTTATTTAAAGTGTCTAATGCTGTCATTTATTTGTTCACATGTATTAGGCATTTGGCAAGCATTGTTCTTTTATTTCGGCAACAACTCTTCCTTCTTTTTGATCAATCTTTAAGTAAAAATAATTATCATAGGTATTGAGCAGTTTGGTTACATGTTATTTATTTATTTATTTATTTTTAGTGGAAAGAAATACGGCTGCTAGAAAGAAAGATGTTGGGCTCAAGAGAATTAGATAGGATGCCTCTATAAATCCTAAAGAGGTTAAATTCGAAGGGTACCTTTTTAGCACCAAGGATATTGGTGTTAGTGGGTATAGCTTCTTGACTGTCTCTAATTTCTTAAGGGATTATTGCTTAGTGTGGTGGCTGTATTGGTGCTGTCAGATCAGGGGAAGCTTGGACACCTCAGCCTAAGTACCTTCTATGGTTGTAAAAACTGCCTTTAGTAAACTCAGATATTTAGATCTAATATTTTGTTTTGGTCTAACCTCCAACTGAGTTGCCAGGATCATCTTGCCAGGTTATCTAATAATGTGTTGGCATCACTCATACATAAGCAGCTGCGTTATGACCAGGTAACAATGGGCAGCCTGTCATGATAAGACAGTAGTGTATAAAGCCTAGAGGGCCCAAACAGGGCAGGACTAGACCTATGGTGAAAACGTAGAATGTTGATTTCCTGCATTATCAGTTTTAGAGTAGATTGCTCAGGGTGAAACCTGTGACAAGCTAAGAGAGGTAAAATATAGTTATAAGATTATCAAGGGATTATTCTTATTTTGTTTAGCAAAATACTTGGTATGTCAAAGCTTGGCCTAGTTATTTATCTTTCAAATGCAAGCTGAAACACTGCCATCAGAGATCCATGCTTGCAAATGCAGAACTGTGTTATTGACTTGTTATGTACTGTGTACCTTTGTAAATTGTCAGAAATGCTTCCCCCAGACTCAGAAAAGTTTCCTCTCCGCACTGGGGGGTGCGCCCTTCTAGTTGATGGGTAGAATGGTCCTTTTGGTCAGGAATATAACATACACACAGAAGAGGGCACATGGAAGTGTACAGCTTGGTGAAAGACTCCTTACTAAATGTAGACCTGTCACCCCACTGGCAGTTTCATTAGACCAGCCTTTTCCCCTGTAACTTTTGGCTAACTTCTTATTTCATTGTTTGCCATTTGTTCTTTTTTGAATAGAGATGTGAGAGAATAGGCTTTGGTGTCAGTGTTTAAGAAAATATTCTTGAAAAGCAGATAGACTTGAGTTCAAGATCCTTAGAAAAACTGGTTTAAAGATTAAATTAGAGACTACGCATGCTTGGCACATAACATATAATAATAAATTCTGTGGCTGTTACTAGGCTTATTTTTTTAATTAAAATATTTGGATGAGGACTTCCTGTTGTGGCTCAGCAGTAACAAACCTGACTAGTATCCAGGAGGATGCAGGCTTGATCCCTGGCCCTACTCAGTAGGTTAAGGATCCGATGTTGCCGTGAGCTGTGGTGTAGGTTGCAGACATAGCTCAGATCTAGTGTGGCTATGGATATGGTATAGCCTGGCAGCTGCAGCTCCAATTCGACCCCTGGCCTGGGAACTTCCATATGCTGCAGGTGCAGCCTTAAAAAGAAAAAAAAATATGGATGAGATATAGAAGACATGGATGAAAATATATAAGATAGAAAACGTTGTCCTGTAGGCACAACAGAGTATACACTTTGACATTAAAATTCTGAATGGTAACAGCCAGAATTTTAATCTTGTCTTATCTTATTTGAGACCTTGATAAATCCAGTTTTTTCCCAAGTGAATATTAGTTACAATTAAAATTTCAATGGCTATAAAGCAGCATTTTCAGGTTCAAATACAGCTGATGAATAAAACAAACCATTTTAGTTTTTAAGAGAGGAGTGAGTGAAATCAACTTTATAAAATCATTTAGGTTTATAAGTATTCATGATCATCTTTATTTCTTTTGGCCTATTATTTTCAATTTTTTTTTTGTCACAACTGATGTTTTGTCACCAACTGAATGGACTGAAAAAAATTATATTATTGGAATTTTCTGGAATAAATCTAGTTTTCTGCTTACTCTTTTTTACTGATTGCAAAGTATAATTTATTATTAAGTAGTTAAATATTACTGTTAACTTTATTAGTGTGAGTTTGTCCATCTATATCAGGTAGTTTTGCTGTGTAACAAGCCACACTAACTTAGTAATGTATAGAACAAAATGCTTCTCACAGTTGTGAATTGGCTGGGTGGTTCTTTTGGTCTGAACTGGCTAGGCCAGGACTGAATGATCTAGAGTGGCTTCACTTGCATGTCTGGTAGCTGGCTGACTTCCGGGTCTGAGAGGGACCCTCATTTCTGGTGTCTGGCTTGATTTCAGCTGCACTGATGGCCACAGGACTCGCACCATCTAGCAGGCTAATTTCAGCTCCTCCTCATGGTGGCAGGAGGGTTTTCAGGAGTAAAAGGGGACAAGCACTTTTCACGTCTCCTTGTGTCACAAGTGTTATTGTCCTGTTGGCCAATATAAGCAGCTATTTTGTCTAAAACAGTGTAAAACAACTACTATTTTAAGTTTCATTGGGCATTAATAGGCGACATTAAGAATTGATTAGGTTAGAAAGAATGTATCTGTGGTGGCTACAGCGCAGTCTCTAACTTCCTCTAGCAGTGTTCAGCATTCAAACACTGTCACGGAGAAAGAAGACGGAGTCACTGCAGGTTTCATATAAACAGAGGGGGGCGAGAAGGAATTTTGCAGCATTGCTGAAATAGGTGATTACCGGCTCATCTGGGTCCGAAGGAAAGAGACTCTAAGATGTACGGATCTGAGGGAAAGAGATCTAGGGGCTGAGCGGGTGAGGAAGACAAGCAACAGATTCAGTGAAAGTAAAAGAAGAAGGTTTGGTCCGCAAGGGGTTTTCAGAGGTTAGGGCCCAGTGAGTCTGTACCATGATCCAGTCTAAGATGAAGCAGAAAAAGACGGTCACAGCTCGGGAATGGAAAGTCCAAGTCTAAGGTCCTGGAAAGATTCATTGCTTGAACATCTTACTAAACCTCGAAGGTTCTTTTCACGTGCTAACTAACACTGCCTCCTCTGTGAGTCAGCATGATGTCATAGAGACGGGTGAAACGGAGGAAGAAATTCTACATTACTGGTCTAAGTCCTTGAACAAGGTGAGAGGAGGTCAAGGAGCATAGCACGAGCTGAAGAAGAAAGGTGATGAAATAATCCGATGTTGCTGATCTTGTGGACTTAGTTTTCTCATTAGGAAAACACGTTTTCTGGTTTTCCTATCTTCTTTCCCTGTTCATCTACTTTTTAAAAAGTATTTGGCTCTTACCCCTTTTATCTCACATTTGTATGTTATTTACTTAGAAATAGATACCCTTAGCCAGTAGGGAGGGGGGTTGAGAAAGCAGAGAAAGAGAGGTAGGATTGGGTGGTTTTATAATGTGGTTAAAGTTAGGCCATTCAGAGATTCTCAACTGTCCATTTTCTCTAATATTTGAAAGCTTATACATCTAGATAATGCTCCAAAGAGGTCTTATTTACGTGGATCTAACTTTTATAAGACAGAGACTATTTAAATAAATGTTGCCCTAATACCAAAAATTTAGAAATATCCCATTTGATTTTGAAGTTTTAGACTGTTGGCCGGTTTTACTCGAAGATAGAGTCCTCACCATTAAAGTTTGTAGCATGTCTTTTATGATTATTCCCTGTATAAAAGTATAGAGTTAAGACGTTACGGTTGGTTATCTCATGGAATTGTAAAGTTTAAGTTTGGAAGAGATCTTAAAGTCGTAATCACTTTGTATAAGCCAAATAATACATTTTACGAAAATATGTATAAAGATTTTCTTCAGATTTTCACATTGTACAAATATATGTAACCATAGTATGAATGAAACTTTTTAAAATAGTTTTCTCCATAAAGATTTTAATTTTTTTTGTCTTTTTCCCTTTTCTAGGGCCGCACCTGCAGCATATGGAGGTTCCCAGCCTAGGGGTATAATTGGAGCTGTAGCCGTCAGCCTACGCCACAGCCACAGCAATGTGGGATCCGAGCTGCGTCTGTGACCTACACCACAGCTCACAGCAACGCTGGATCCTTAACCCTTTGAGCGAGGCCAGGGATCGAACCCTCAACCTCATGGTTCCTAGTAGGATTTGTTTCCACTGTGCCACAATGGGAACTCCTCCATAAAGATTTTATAATCAACAATTAGACATGTCTGTCTATAATATTACTAAATAAACCCTTTAAAATTATATAGCCAATTATTTGAATACATAATTATAAGTGATAAACCAATGGTTGCATTCATTTTTTGGTATACTGAAAAGCAATTATTCTGTATTTTTTCCTAAGATTATTCAAATGGTTAAATATCAGGCTTCAAAATTCATAAAGTAAATTATTATACTTAAGAAGTGTGGTATAGTATACTTTATGAACTACAAGACAGAGTTATTTAGGAGACTGTAGATTTGACTTCCCCCAGGATCTGTGCATATGAGAGAGACTGATCTAGTTGGCTTTGGTAGATTATATGTGCCTTAAATTACTTGTTGAAGTTTTTTTCTATCTGTAGTTGTATCTATGGTTTACCCCAAGGGACATAATATGTAGGAAATCTATCTCTCCTGACCAAATTAATTTTTACTGTGTATGTTTAGGATAAATTTGTTTACCATACGGCTCCAGTGGAAAAATCACACAGCAGACTGCAAAGCAGAACATCGAGACCACCAAAGAAAAAATCCAAGTCACCCGAGAGAAGTAAATACTGCATAAATGCAAAAAACTACGAACAGCCTACAATTTCTTCAAAATCACACTCTCCATCTCCTTACACGAAAAGACGCATGTGTGAGCTGTCTGAAGACACCAGGCGGCGGCTGGCCCATTTAAATCTTGGACCCTATGAATTCAAAAAAGAAACAGATAAGCCTCCGTTTGTGATTAGACATGTACGTGTTCTTTGAAACATTTCCATCCGAAATTGATCTAATCTGTTCTTCCCTAAAATATTATTCTCAAACTTCTTTCAGCTTCTAGCTTATAGTAATAATTTGCTTTCCTGAATTGTCTGTTAGCCTAGCAATCTAAAAATGGAAAATTAACTCTATGAAAGAATCTATCTTGGTAGAGATCAAGTGTCCTTATGAATGCCACGTTAAATCCTCTCTACCCATTTCCTTTCTTCTTAGACGGTGGACAGCATGATAACTTTACAAATTGAGCAGAAATGTAATTGACATTAGTGCTGAAATGGCAGAGTAGGGCTTTAAAAGCGGACTAAGTTTTCTTTGTGAAAGGAGCGCTCCCCCCTCAAAGTCTTTTAATGGAAAAGTAAGTTTGCCTTGAAATTTTGTCCTGGATCTTTGTAGCAAATTATTATTTGGTGGGGATGGGAAGGCCTTTAAAAGTGAAGAGGTAACTTCAAGGTAACATAGTTTTAATCTTTCCACACGGAAACCTGCTTTCGGTGTGGTTCAAGTTTAGAGCTTGTGTCCATGTGATAATCGTCAAATGGTCTTGGGCTAATTTGAAGGGTCTATTATCAAAATATTTAATGAATATTAAAATTTATTGTTTTAATAAAAATGTTTACCTTAGAAGTATTTCCTTAACAAAATCTTACCAATTAATAAAAATTACTTTGTATAATAATAATAAACTTGAAGATTTTAGTACCTTTGGAACAAAACAACTTTTGGGGATATCTATAAAGCTATCTGATTTTAATGTCTAATTCATTTTTCCAAATTTTAAAATACATATATAAATTCAAACAAGTAAACATGTTCCTTTCATGGTCTGATAGCTTTTTGAATGTGCACCACCTGTACATTCAAATTTCTTTAGATACTTTTTTTAGCAATTAGATGTGCCTTAAGCAACATTTCATTCTATGTTCATATTTTGACTATGAATCCTTTATTATTTTAGTCTAAACTAATCATTTTTATTATAAAAATTGTAATATAATGGATACTTTTAAATAGTAACATTTTATTGAGATTATTGTGGTTACACTTGTCTTATTTTATAGAATTTGTTTTTTTCTGGTCACTTTTTGTTGTTGTTGAAACAGTATCCAGATAATATTTACTTGCTTGTTTGATGGCAATTTCAGAATGCCTTTAATTTTATATTTGCCCATAATTGCAAATTAAATTGAAAAGACATACTAATTGTTAATCTGAGGGAATATTAGCATTTTAATTAAAATGCCTGTGTACAAAGATAACTAGGAATATTTTGAGGGTTAGCCACATAAAAATTGTTTAGGGAAATAACTGCTCTTAAAATGTTTATAATTTTCATGTAAGTGTTCAAAACAAAATAATTTTAATACTGCTTAATATAAACCTTGACATTTTTATTTAAATGATTTCTCTTTCAGCTTTAAAATGAACAGAAAAGAAGCACATACCTTTAAGCCTATAGTTAGAAAATTGCTTACATTGCTGTATAGGACTAGATTTTTCCAATGCTATTTATAAACATAAAGCTACCTTCCCCCCATTTTTAATTGGGTTGCTTGTCTTTTTGTTGAATTCAGTTGTGAATTTTCTTTATATATTTAGTATTCTAGATCCTTATCAGGTGTGTGATATGCAAATATTTTTTCTCATTCTGTGGCTTGTCTTTTCAGATTCCTTTTTTTAAATTTAAATTTTTAAAAATTGGGAGTTCCCATCCCAATTTTTGCCTCGGTGCCTAACTAGTACCAATGAGGATGTGGGTTCGATCCCTGGACCTGATCAGTGGGTTAAGGATCCAGTGTTGCTGTGAGCTGTGGTATAGGTCGCAGATGAGGCTCAGATCCTGAGTTGCTGTGGCTATGGTGTAGGCTGGCAACTACAACAGCTCTGATTTGACCCCTAGCCTAGGAACTACCATATGCCACTGGTGTGGCCCTAAAAAGACAAAAAAAAAAGTAAAATACACACAAAATAAAATATACTATTTTAACCATTTTTAAGTGTATGCATTCAGTACATTCATTTTTGTACTTTTTTCGTCTTCTTAAACTGAAACTCTGTACCCCTTAAACAATAACTCCCCATTCCTTTTTCCCTTCAGCCCCTGGTAACTACCATTCTGTATTTTGTTTCTATGAATTTGACTATATTTGAGTACCTTATATAAGTGGAACCCAAAATATACAATATTTGTCCATTTGTCAGTTGCTCATTTCACTTACATAAAGTCATTAAGATTCATTCATGTTACAGAATGTGTCAGAATTTTCTTCCTTGTTACAGCTGCGTAATATTCTTTTATATGTGTATACCATATTTTGTTTATCCATTCACCTTGGATTCTTCCACCTTTTGGCTGTTGTGAATGGTACTGTTGTGAACATGGTGTAACAAGACCCTGCTTTCAGTTCTTTTGGGCGTTTACTTAGAAGAATAATTGCTGGGTCATCTGACAGTCATATTTTGCATTTTTTGAGGGACTTCCATGCTATTTTCTGTAGTAGCTGCATCAATTTACATTCCCACCAAGAGTGCTCAAGTGGTTCAGTTTCTCCACATCCTTGACAATGGTTGTTACTGTCTGTTTTTCGTAATGGCCATCCTGATGGGAGTAAAAATATAGTATTTTGATTTGCATTTCCCAAATGATTAATGATAATGAACATTTCTTCATGTCCTTATTGGTCATTTGTCTCTCTTTTAGAGAAATGTCTTTAAGTTCTTTGCCTGCTATTTAATTTAAGTTTTTAAATTGAGTTTTAGAAGTTTCTGTATGTATTCTGGATGGTAATGCTTTTTTAGATAATGTTTTGCAAATATTTTCTCCTGTGGGTCTCCTTTTCACTCTCTTGATACTGTCCTTTTATGTACAGATTTTGTTTCATCTTATTTATTTATTTATTTATTGACTTTCAGGGCTGCACCTGTGGCATATGCAAGTTCCCAGGCTAGGGCTTGAATTGGAGCTGCAGCTGCTGGCCTGCACCACAGCCACAGCGATGGCAGATCTGAGCTACATCTGCACCCTACACCACAGTACCTGGCAATGCCAGATCCTTAACCCACTGAGTGTACATCCTTATGGATACTAATCAGGTTCATAACCTGCTGAGCCACAGTGGGAACTCCCTATAAACACATTTAAAATTTTGGTGAATAGAGCTGTCTTTCTTGCACAGATATATATCATTCTGATTTTTTTTTTTAATGGCTCCTTGTGGCGCATGGAAGTTCCCAGGCCAGGGATTAAATTTGAGCTGTGCCGGGCTGGGGATAGAGCCTGGATCTCCATTGCAGCCTGAGCCACTGCGGTTGGATTTTTAACTCACTGCACCACAGTGGGAGCTCCTCTGACTTTTTTTTGTTGTTAGAAAACCTGGATGACTCATTATCTGTAATTATTATACTTGGAATCCTGGCCTTTGAGCAAGCCAAGCAAGGATACTGTTTGAATCCAAAATCTGTACGCTAAGGAGATAGTAGTGAATAGCTAAACTTGTTTTTTAAATGTGGCAAATAAGACTATTCTTTCTTTTTTTTTTTAACTTCATAATGGAAAGCACACTAGGCAATAGAGTTATGGACATTTCAATTGTGATCTTTTTTTTTTTATCTTTTGTCTTTTTTAGGGCCACATCCGAGGCACGTGGAGGTTCCCAGGCTAGTGGTCTAATTGGAGCTGTAAGCTGCCAGCTTACGTCAGAGCCACAGCAACGCCAGATCCGAGCCATGTGTGCAGCCTACACCACAGCTCACGACAACACCGGATCCTTGACCCACTGAACAAGGCCAGGGATTGAACCTGCAACCTCATGGTTCCTAGTCGGATTCGTTTCCACTGCACCACAACGGGAACTCTGTGATCTGTCATCTTAAAGTAGACTCAGACATCATTAAAAATTTCTGAAATTTAATTTTATTTGAAAGCAAACAGCAAAGTGCTCACCTACACTCCAGTTTTGGAACATGCCTGAACATCATGTTAATTTGATGACATGTGGTCTGTGTACTTCAGTTGATTTTCCGGTGCCATGGGACTGAAAAAAAACTTAAGCTCTTTTTTACATCAAAATCTTCCTTATTCTAGGTTGATCCCCCAAGTCCTAGGACTGATGCTTTATTTGGATCTTCTGGCAGAGACTGTGAAAGAGATGGATGGTCCAGGATGCACAATGGTAAGCTGCAAGTTCTCTCTCTTCCTTGTTTTAGTTGTCTTGGCTACAATCAGGTTTTTATCTTGGCATCAATTAACAAAAACAATCTTTGCTGCATTGGAAAGTGTGGTATAATGCCACTTTTTACAACTTGTGGGACACCTAAGTAAGTACTGTCTAAAAATAGAGTTTCTGTACTACTATAAACCATTTCCCTCTTGACATTCAAAACACATATTAGCATATGAAAGGTTATAATACATTTTAATAAAAAAATCTTTGATTTTGTTTTTGCTCAACAATTGCTAAATTTCTTTGAATATGAAACTCTGTTCTTACCTTAACTATATATTATTACATTAATTACCTATTAGTTTATAGAACAGACTTTGGGAAACACCATTGCAAAAAGTGTTCAAGGTTATAGGTTTTGGACATACATATATATATTTGAATACTTAACTCTTCTACTTATTTATAAAATGGTATTCTTTGTGTGTGCGTGTGTTTTTAGGGCAACACCTGCAGATATGGAAGTTCCCAGGCTAGGGGTTGAATCAGAGCTGTGGCCTCCATCCTATGCCACAGCCACAGCCACTCTGGGTCCAAGCTGCGTCTGTGGCCTACACCACAGCTCACGGCAATGCTGGAGCCTTGACCCTCTGTGCGAGGCCAGGGATTGAGCATGCCTCCTCATGGATACTAGTCAGGTTCATTACTGCTGACCCTCAATGGGAACTCCCTAAAATGGGTATTCTGAAACAAATCATTTTACTACTTTGATAATAATTTAACTACTTTGATAATCAGTTTATTACATTTTAATTTATTATTAACTACTTTGATAATGGAGTTTATTTACAATAAATAATAATAATATGTAATAACCATATATAAATAATAAATTTATGAAGTTCATTTATTTATTTATCTATTATCAGTTTATTTATTGAAGATGAAGATAATATGGTAAATGTTATCATGTAAAATGCCCTTGCACACAGGACACTTAATAAAATATCAGCTGTCATAATAATACTTATTTACATTTCTGAAAAGATAATGTCATTTAGGCTTAGTTTTTAAGAATTTTTTTTTTCATTTTTAGGCCTAATGGTTAGATAAATTATTTCTTTTGTTGTTGTTGTTGTTGTTTGTGGGTTTTTTTTTTGCTTTTTAGGGCTGTACCTGCAGCATATGGAAGTTCCCAGGCTGGGGTCTAATCAGAACTACGGCTGCCAGCCTGAATCACAGCCATAGCAATATCAGATCCGAGATGAGTCTGTGACCTACACGGCAGCTCACGGCAGCTCACGGCAACACCAGATCCTTAACCCACTGAGCGAGACCAGGGATTGAACCTGCAACCTCGTGGTTCCTAGTTGGATTCGATTCCGCTGAGCCACAATGGGAATGCCTGATAAATTCTTAAGTGCAATATGAAGATGATTTTTATGAAGAAGATTAAATGGTATTTTATAATTAGGGATATTTAAGTTTTAGTATCTATAAACATAGGCTAGTCAGTTCACCAAGCATTCAGCAACAATCTTTAAGTTAATTTACTGCACACTGAGAAAAGGCATAGAAAAATGAGTAAATGAAAAAAATACAATCAACATGTAGTGAGGTCTGTCTCTCTGTTTCTAAACGTTTTTTTTAACTTGGGAAATGAAACATTGGTTTCTGAGAACATGAAGAGTCTGTCCACTTGTTTTGCTTTTTTAGCACTAACAGGGAGATAGAGGGATGCTCAATGTGTCTTTTATACTCAGAATAGCAGATTATTCGAATTAGGAACAGATGTTACACTCTGTTTCCCCTCTTGGAGGAAATTTATGAACAAGAAAATCGAAAATATCTTCAACATAGACATTTCTTTGGAAGATGGGAATATGTTTTTGGAATGTACTTAAAAGTCTAATTTCCCTTGACAATTATTATGTATTTGCCAGCAGAACCATTAGTTTCTAGCAGCTTCTAATCAAGGCCGTCAGCTGCCTATTTAGAGGTGCAATCAGAGAGGTGAATAATGAGGTGCTTTTTAAAAACTTTCTATTTTGACATAATTTCAGATTTATAGAAAGTTGAGATAGTACAGAAAATTCCCCTATACCTTTTACTCAGAACCCACAAATAGGAGTTCCCGTTGTGGCGCAGTGGGTTAACGAATCCGACTAGGAACCACGAGGTTGTGGGTTCGGTTCCTGCCCTTGCTCAGTGGGTTAACGATCCGGCGTTGCCGTGAGCTGTGGTGTAGGTTGCAGATGCGGCTCGGATCCCGCGTTGCTGTGGCTCTGGCGTAGGCCAGCGGCTACAGCTCCGATTAGACCCCTAGCCTGGGAACCTCCGTATGCCGCGGAAGCGACCCAAAGAAATAGCAAAAAGACAAAAAAAAAAAAAAAAAAAGAACCCACAAATAGCAGTACTTGCTTTACCCTTTCCCTCTCCCTTTCCCTCTTTCTCCTCCTTGCCTCCATCTCTTTAGGTGTGTCTGTGTATAAACCTTTTTTGACAAGGGCTTTGCCATGACGTTGTATTCCTCAAAATTCATATGTTGAAACTCACCTCCAAAGATGGTATTTGGAGATAGATCATTGCCTTTGGGAGATAACTAGCTTTAGATGAGTTTATGGGGTGGGGCCCTCCTGATAGGGTTAGTGCCCTTGTAAGTAGAGACACCAGACCTCTGGGTTTCTGTCTGTGAGGACACAGCCAAAAGGCGGCCATTCTTCAAGCCAGAATGAGAGCTCTCACCAGAACCCGGAACCGACTGTGCTGGCCCCTACACCTCAGACTTGCAGCCTCTAGAGTTGTGAGAAATAAGTATCTGTTGTTTAGGCTTAAACTTACCTAGTCTAAGGTAGAGGGAAGCCTGAGGAAACTAATACCATTACCTCATATGATGCAATTATCAAAAAGGAAATTAATGATATAATAGTATTAAGTAATCTATAAACCTAACTCAGATTTTACCACTTCTTCTAATAATAGTCCCACATCATGGATAAGCGTCAGTTGCCATGTCTCTTTAGTTTTCTTTTAATATGGATCAGTTCATAGTCTTTCTTTGTGCTTAATAACATGCTAAAGAGTTAAGGCCAGTTATTTTGTAGAATGTCCTTCAGTTTCAGCTTGTTTGATTTTCCTCATAATTAGATTTATTTTTCATTGCCCCCAGAATACAGCAGAAGGTAATGTATTATTCTCAGTGCCTCATGTCAGGAGTATGTGATGTTGCTTTGTTACTGGTGATGTTAATTTACTCACTTGGGTAAGATGGTGTCTGCTGGGTTCCTCCAGCATCAAGGTGCCATTTCTTCCCTAATTATGGGGAGATAGTTTGAGAGTATGTTAATACTCCTTGACTTGACCCTTTGGCAAACATTGATGAGTCTTGCCTGAAACAATTACTGTGATGTTTACCAAATAGTGATTTTAAAAAATTCCATTTTTTTTTTTGGAGTTCCCATTATGGCTCAGTGGTAACGAACCCAACTAGTATTGAGGACATGGGTTTGATCCCTGGCCTTGCTCAGTGGGTTAAGGATCTGGCATTGCAGTGAACTGTGGTGTACGTCACAGACGTGGCTCGGATCCAGATTGCCATGGTGGTGGTGTAGACCAACAGCTGCAGCTCTGATTCAACCCCTAGCCTGGGAACTTTCATATGCTGCAGGTGTGGCCCTAAAAAGACAAAAAAAAAAAATTCCATTTTTTTTTTTTATCCCTGCCCTGCCCCCTATTGTTCTTTATACATTTGTTATTATTATTATTTTGGCCATACCTGTGGCATGCAAAAATTCCTGGGCCAGGGATTGAACTTGTGCCATAGCAGTGACCTGAGCCACAGCAGTGGCAATGCCAGATCTTCAATCTCTAGGCCACCAGTGAACTCCCTATACATTTATTATTTGCGTTTTAGTTTATAAAGAGTGTTTCCTTTCTAATTTATTTTTTTCTGGCTGACAGTTGAGCAGTTGTGCTTTGGTTTCTGATCAGCTATTTAAACACATATGGGAATTGATGACAGAATCTTTTACACATAGTGCATTTTCACTTGTGACTCTCTTTAATGAAATTCTTGAACATTTTCTTACCAAATTATCTTGCCTAATAATTCTTCAGTTTCTGTAGGATGCCATTTTCACCAGCATTGATTGACTGAGTCTTGTAGTAATCATGTGAAGACGATTTAACCGTATTTAATCAGGAAGAGTGACAGGCCTAGAGAGGTTACGTGATGGGCTGGAGAGTTCCCAATAGCGGTGCTCAGTCTAGAGTCCAGGTCTTCTAACCCCAAGTTCCTTTCTTTTCCACCACTCTCCTACTGCTTTCCCTAATTTCATCCAGGTGTATTTTTTTAGGTAAATTTTTCAAATGTTCTCTATCTGGAATTTCTGTGGTATATAATACTAATTGTAATTTGCACAGTCCTTTTGAGGAAATTCAGTATCTTTTGTTCTTCAAGAATATTTGGAAGCTTTATCCAATCATTTATGTATTTTGAAGGCAAAAATCAAGGGCATCACCTTGGCCCTTAGTTATTTGCTTAGGATTTAGGAAAGATGTTAGGCTCTGTCTCCTCCTTGGAGGAAACTTCTCTTATTTGCTTCATTTGAAGATTCTGTCACATTTCAATTCTCCATAAGATTGTAATCTTTTATGAGCTTCTACTAATACCTTTGCTGATGGTTATTGTTTTTTAAGTAAAATAAATTAGAAATAACATCCCAAATCCTAATAGGTTATATCTTGAGTTAGTGGTAAATGGTGATATCTTAATCTTTTCTGAATAAAATGCATATAGTCATGTTGTATATACTTATGAGCAAAATATCTTTTATTTCAGCTTTCATTTAAATTTGTATGTCTCCTTGTCTTACAGGACAGCAGGCAGTTGAACAGTGTCATTTTTAGTTTCTTTATTTCTCTATTTTTTTTTTGTCTTTTTCCCTTTTAGGGTTGCACCCGCCACAAAGGGAGGTTCCCAGGCTAGGGGTCAAATCAGAGCTGTAGCTGCCGGCCTACACCACAGCCGCAGCAACACCAGATCTGAACCGCGTCTGTAACCTACACCACAGCTCACAGCAATGCCAGATCCTTAACCCACTGAGCGAGGCCGGGGATTGAACCCGCAACCTCATGGTTCCTAGTCGGATTTGTTTCCACTGCGCCACAATGGGAACTCCTATACTTTTTTTTTTTTTTTTTTTGCTTTGGGGGCCCACACCTACGACATACACCAGATCCGAGCTACATCTGTGGCCTACACCACAGTTCACGGCAACACCGGATCCTATTTCGCTATTATCTTAACATTTTGACAGCTTTATTGAGATATAATTTGTATGTCATAACATTCACCTGTTTTAAGTGTACAATTAAATGATTTTAAATAAACCCGCACAGTTGTGAAATTATATGTTTTTAGAATATTTCCATCATCCTAAAGAGTTTCATTATACCCATTTGCAGTAAAATCTGCACCTCTAGCCTGATCACCACCTCAGCTACCCCTCAGACACTAAGTCTATTACGGGATCAGTGTTCTTGGCCTTCCTTAATCATTAGGAATTGATAAGAGGCCGGACAAGAAATTCAGGCAGGGCTTTATTAAGGCCCTGCTGCAGCAGAGGGGAATGAAAATTAACAGATTCCCTTGCTGGATCCCTGAGGGGAAGGCAGACTGCTTCCTATAAGGGGTGAGGTAGGGGTAAGGGCAGGGGTGGGCCCAGGGGTTAGACCAGCAGGGTAGCTTCAGTGGTCTGCCCACCTCCTTGGTGCTGCTCTGTACAGGGGGCATGCGCAGTACCTGCTTTTGCTCCTGGCTCTTCAGAAGTGGCATTTGGGTTTTTTGATCTTTCTCTGTCTTGTTGTCCATAATTTACCCCAGCTGCTGCGCGCACGTGGTTATTCTTAGTCCCTTATCATTTCTTTGTATTTTTGTTGCTGAAGAAGATGTTTGTCCAGGTGCAAACACTGCAGCACAGGATTCTGGGTCCCTGCCTGTCTCAGCCCCATCCTCATGACCTCATCTAACCCGAACTACCACCAAAGGGTCTTGTTTCCAAATACCGTCACTTTGAGGGGTGGGGCTTCAACACATGAATTTTGGGAGGACACACATGTTCTGTTCACAACACTGATGTCATGAGATTATTGGAAAATGCAATAATAGCTCATATTTACTATGCTTTCTGTTAGCCGCTATTCTAAGTCCTTACATTTCATTGATTACTTCTATACGGTGTCCTCAAGAATTTTAGATACTATTTATTTCCATTTTATGGATGAAAACATCTGAGATTTAAGGAAATAGAGTAAGGTGTTCAAGATGACACATGCAACATATACACACCAACTAAATTAGCTCTTTCTCCTCATGTTTTCTTAAGTGTGACCCATTCGTTAAGGCCCAGTTCACCTTTCTCCTCCTCCAGGCAGTTTTGCCTGATCGCCTTCAACTTTGAGAAATTGATCTCTGATAGGACCTTTTAATAGCATTAATTGCCTGTACCGTTCTGCTTTAGCATGTTCTTTTCTGCTGCTGTCCTTCAACTTGGTATGGCTTCACTAAATCGTAAGCACTTCACCACCATGGGCCATGACTTTTATTTCCTTTATCTCCTGTATGCAGAATATAGTTAGTGCCTAGTTGTTGGTAAGGGTGATTCCACGTGAACATCAGGAAACCTCAGATCAAAGTAACAGCTTCATTTATGAAAATGAGAGAAAATTACATAAATCTGTCTGAATTAGGGTACGTTTCTAAATGGTTTGTAGAAAGCAGAAGATATAGCCAGTGTTTGACTATATTGATATTTCGAATAGTACATTAGCTGCCAGAAAGAACATATACCATATCTAGAAATTATAATCTTAATTTTCAAAGTTAGCATTTCTGAAGAATTAGACTTAGTATGGCCTTATCATTCCTTTATTTCTTCTGCCACTTGTGGCCGTGATGTACATTAGACTTTCTAGAAGAGAGTTGGGCTGGGAGTTAGTTTTATTTTGAGTTTTGAAGAGCGCTTGAAGTAACTTGGAGTCTGAACTGAATGGTGAAGTTGGCCTTATGTGAAAGATATTTATGTTTTAGCTGTCCTCTAAAACGGCTCAGGACATTCGGGAAACAAACATTTAGTGTGATATAAGAAAGCTAATTGCCTGAATATAGACTTTCCTGGGTCTCTATCCATATAGCCTTTTTTTTCCTATACAAGGTGGTTTGGGAAAGTAAAATATAGAATGTTTGACCATAATTTATTAGTAAAGAAGTAGAATTACAAATTATGGTTCTAAAGTTCTCGTCATGGCTCAGCTGAAACGAATCCGACTAGGAACCATGAGGACGCAAGTTTGATCCCTGGCCTCGCTCAGTAGATTAGGGATCCGGCGTTGCCGTGAGCTGTGGTGTAGGTCACAGACGCAGCTTGGATCTGGTGTTGCTGTGGCTCTGGTGTAGGCCAGCAGCAACAGCTCTGATTAGACCCTTAGCCTAGGAACCTCCATATGCTGCGGGTGCGGCCGTGAAAAGACAAAACAACAACAACAAAAACAAATTAGGGTTCTCATTTTCTTATCTATCAATATAATAGAGATTTAGAACAGTTAAAAGTTGAGTAAAAAAAAAAAGTTGAGTAATTAAAAGTTAGGTAATAGGTAAAACCCAAGATCTGCATCTGCAATCTCATGGTCTTTGTCTCAGGGAGAGACTTGGAATGGGTTTATAATCCAGTGTTTTAGATACTTTGCCCTAGGTACCTTCATAAACTGTGTAGTTCAATCATCACTGTACCTCTGACATAAGGTAAGCGTTATGAATGAAATACAAATTAACCGTATAACTTGACAGACGTGTATGATAAGTGGTAGAAGTTGAACCTGACCTTATTTGACTTAGAATTCAATAGTAATGATGTTGATGATTGTTAGAAATAATAGTTAACATTTATTTTATTGCCTTACATGTCACATCGAGTGTAATCTTTAAAATAGTATTATGAGAGAGGTTCCTCAGACAGTTGAGGAATTTGAGACTTGGGAAGGCCGTATGGGAAGTGCTCAGGCCTGAACTGTAATGCAGATCCATTTGTCAGCAAGGCCTGTTCACTACTGTACCGTATGCTGCCACCTCTAACGCTGGTCCTGTTTCTAGTACACTCGCTTGATTTGAGCATAGACTCCAGGAAAAGGGACACATGTCGTTTGGCAATATCTATCAAATCTACATATTCAAATGACAGTTCATCGTAAGCTGGATTGTCCACTAAAAATTATTCTGGTCTATATCCGATATCTCCTATCCTAAAGAAAATATTATTTGTGAAACCACTTAATTGCTAAAGAACTGGTAAGATTTTAGCTTGCTGCTTATCATCTTTGTAACATTACTGAAGGATTTAAAAGATATTTCTGAAAAGTTCTGTATGAATTATAATCATAGAAACAGTGATTGTGGCAAAAAAACCAAAGATAAAACCAAATTTTCTTTTCCTTTTTTTTTTTTTGATGGGCAATATTTATAGTTTCTTTTATATATCCTTTTTCAGATCATTCTCATCTTGGGTGCTACCGACCCAAGGATTATAAGGTAAGTAGTATAAATGACAGAATGATAATTATCGTGGCTTTGAGATAAGAGCATACATTATAAGGTAAGTAGTATAAATGACAGAATGATAATTATCGTGGCTTTGAGATAAGAGCGTACATTTCTTAAATGTATGGGCAGATATTGTGACCTCATTTATTCAAGGAAATGTACAACCAGGAGTTGTCGTGTCATGGAATGTTATTATTTTATCTATGTTGTCAAGTGGTAGAATAGATTTTTCATTGAATGTCTTCCTACAAGTGTTTTGTGGCTTTTGATTTTTTGATTAACTATTAATGTGTATTTGTGTTTGTGTGTGAGAGAGACAGAGAGAGAAAGAAATTGGTTGTTACTTTTAGTGATACCTCACATAGTAGTATTTTTTTTTGGCCGCATCTGCAGCATGTGAAAATTCCCAGGCCAGGGATCAAACCTACACCACAGCAGCCACCCAAACTGCTGCGTTGACAATGCCGGATCCTTAACCCACTGCACCTCAAGAGAACTCGCTCACACAGTAGTATTTCTATATTTCAGCCATTTATAGAGCATCCTCATAATTTTTTCAATATCCAAATATAATATATGCTACTTAGAAAAATTAATTTCTTCTTTGTTTTACCAGTGTAAATGAAAAAATCAGAATCTTATGCTTTAAATGGCTGATGGCCTTAAAACTACAGTGAAAACAGAACAGTATTAACTACATTCTAGCTAGATAACTTTGTTTTCCAAAGGCTCTGAGGCATGTCCTCTGTGCCTTAAAATGACATAAGCAATGATAGACAGGAGTAGGAGACATACCAGTGGCTAACTGGGGATTTCTGATTGAAAGAGAGTTGAAAAGAAAATACATTTTTTCCCTCTGTGATTGGGTGTTTTTAGTGTGTGTCCATGTGCCATGTGAAATAATCGTGTGTATCCTCTCCATTCGTTCTGGGCATCACATTACCTGCTATACCCCTAGCAGTTCATGCCCTACATTTTGAGAAGTGCTACTCCAGAGATTATCTTTTCTGTGCTTAAGTGAAAGCTTCCTGTTAAGAAGTGGCATTATGTTTGGGAAAGGAAGATAAAACAAAAAGCGTAACTTACCTTATAATACCTTGTTTGTTTACTTGAAAACAATCCATTCCATGCTTACTGGCCCTGAACAGTACCAGCATGCTGGTGCTGTTGCCATGCTTTGAGTGTGATCAGAGAAGCATGAAACTGTTACGTAACAAGTCCAGGCCCTGTGTGACGAAGGGCCCACATGTACCAGAGTGTCAGAATCATCCAGGCGGAACTTTATCCCAGGGCTACTAAATTAAAATTGTTGAGAATAGAAATTGGAAATGTTTATGTTCAACAAGTTTCCAGGTGATTCTCACTCAACTCTTTTGCCATCTATCCAAGGATTAGCATTGGAGAAAGCCCTTAAATAGAACCAGTCCTTGTACGGTTTTTGTATAGGGTCGCGCCACTGTTTGTTTAAGGCTGTCCTTAGAGGAGTATGGCTCTGACGTAATTCACCTGATGCACACCCACCTCTTATGTGGAATTTACTCAAACACATACATGTGTACAGATGTGTGTAGTATATATACGTGTGCACATGCCTGCCACACACACACACACATGCACGCATGTCAAAAAGTGTAACGTTCAGTGTCTCGTGCGGGGCCTTACGGTAAGGCCTTATTACGGTAAAGCTGCCTTATTTATAATACCTAAGGGACAAGTCAGTCTTTGTACATGTTCTTCACGCCATGTTTCACAATTTTTATTTATTTATTTATTTATGTACATCTTTGTTTGAAGTCTGCCTTTTTTATTAATCTAACTTCAAGAATGGCAAGAATCTTATTGATCTTGCTTGTTAATAATTACTCGTACCTAGTATATTGTCTGCTGTAGAGTGTGGATTCCTAAATTATGTGTACTGTGTGAGTGGAAAAGAAAACAAGTAAACCAAATATTTAAACATATACAATGGAAAGAAAGGTATGAAGTCTGTAGGACACCAATCCTTATCCTAAGGTAACTATCTAATCCAGTTCTATGTTGACTGGTCCATTTAAAGGCAGCTACGTGTAAAATTTAGACTCCTCTTTTCTGATTGATTTATTTTGAAGAACCTCACTTCTCCCTGTCTTTGATAGCTGCCCGCCCCTCGCTTCTGAATTCTGCACTTTCAGGGGTCGAGGAGGAGTGGATTAGTTGCACTCCTCTCCAAGGCTGTGGGTAGTAAGTGGACTCGAGGATTATTTTTGTATTGAAGAGGTAGATTTTCCTAGAAATACATATGCATCATTGAACACTGCTGTCTTTTCTATGGGAAATAGAAAGGATTATTTTCTCATGGACATTTAGTAGCTCGTAGTGGAGCACTGTAGCGCTTCTTCAAGGAAAAGTGTTACGAAACGAGGCGTGCTTGCAAAAATTTTTCTAGAAAAGTAGGACTCGGCCAGAGTTCTGTTGAAAAATATATTCTGCATAAGAGAGAGAAGATTGTGTTCGAAGGAGACAACATTAAATAAAGCCTTGGCATGTGGAATAAGTCATTGTCTTAGAGGAAAAAAAAAAAACACCACCTGTTGAGGGGTAATGGCTACTTAACCCATTTACTTTCTATTTTTCCTGCTTCTCCACACCTATTGTATCAGTTGCCTCCCTCTTTAAGATTTCTCGTTCCTTGGTCATTAGCTGTTCTTTTGGCCAAAGTCAACTCTCTTCACTCCTGATGCTTTACAATCAGCTGTTCTATAAATACACAGCTCTCTGAAAAACTACACACCGCTCAGTCTGCCTCCCTACATCTTTCTTATCCCCTTTCTTTGTCTTTTCATTGATAGACTTAAATAAGCATCACTTTCACTTCTTTATCCGTTACTCCTAAAATATTTGATGAAAGCAAATTTTATGAGAGCTTTCAAAATTAAAGAGTCCTTATACTCTTTGAAAGGGATAGGAAACCATGTTGATGCAATTGGGAAACAGAACTGGCTTTAGCCAAAATTGTGAGATACGCGTGGAATGTATGGTTGATTCCTGGTAGCCTTATATCACTTTTAAAATCCTCACCTCCCTAGCATTTCCTTATTACACTGGGTGCCTCTCTGACTACCAGAATAAGGACTTAATATGTCTTCCTAGATTCATGAAGCTAAGTGCAACGTCTCGTTCATTCTGTCCTTGCAGGCTCGCAAGGTGTATGATAACTGGTGAACACTGGGTTGTTGTTTGACTGTGTGGGTGACTACACTTCAAGTGCAGAGCTCTCCGCTTAGATTTCTGTACTGCCTGTGACTTAGCTCCTGCTGCTGCTCCTGAACTTGCGTGCTCTGTTCCCATCGTATCGTCATGATCCTTCTCCTCTAAGTCATGTTTGTATTTCTAGCTCTGTATTTTGACTCACCCAGTTTATCAGGGTAATGCTAGATGTTCTGCTAACTCGAAGATTTCACTCTTTTAACACAGTAGAAATGATTTCTCACTAACTGTCTGGTGCGTCCGTGACGGCACGCCTGCTTCTTAAAAGCCTTGACGTGAAAGAGCCACTTGTTATATTCCGCAAGAACCAGTCACATGGGCTAGAAATAGAGATTCTGGTTGCGCAGCTGGTTTCCACTAAAGAGGGTCATGCATTTCGGGAGACAGCTATCTGTCACGGTCTGCCCCTCTGCCCCCCAAAATATCCCCGTATACCTTTCTCCCTCACACGGAATGTGCTTTTGTCCTCTTCAAGGAAAACTGCTGGAAGCTCCATTCAGTCCCTTGAATCTAGCTTGAAGGTCAGGGTCTTTGCGTGATGAATAGGCCGGTCCATCAGATCCAGATGGGCTCCTGATGACCCAGTGACCTGCGAACCAAGCCAAGTCATAGCGCCCCCTCCCGCCCCTTCTCACTCCACCTGAACCGTGTTCCTGCTGTGTTTTGTTAGAGCAGGGACAGGATACCTGAGGAAAACGGTGCTCTTATTTGCAAAAGGGAGAAACAGCGAATGAAGAGCAGTTATTTGTCTACAGCAATACCAGTCCTGCCGGGCAAGTTTTGTGAATCTGTCTGGCAGAGGCCCTGCTTCCCCGGGAGTAGACACATTTTCTTTCTTCAGCCTTTCTTTCCACGAGCCTGGTTCCACCCTACAGCCAGTTTTCCCATCTCTGTTTATTATCCTACACAGCCGTGAGTTATGCTCTCTGAAGTGAGTTTGGGGGATTTTCATCTCTTGGGACTGCATGGCTTTCTAGCCACTTCTCGCAGTTAAAAGTTTTGGGGCCTGAGACTTTTATAGACTTGGGCTCTTAAAGGCCAAGGTCTTGATTTCTGAGGCAATAAGGCAAATAGGCCTCTTGTTTATTTGCTTCTAGTCAGTTTAATGTAGCAGATACACCCGAAGCTGTTTCTTCCCTCCAAATATAATTCTAGGGTCTGATTTATTTCTTTAGTTCTCATGCCTTTTAATGGCACTTGCCTTGAGGTTATCTGAAGCAGGCTCAGATGGGAAGCAACCCCCTCAATCAGATTTTTGTTTTAGGATTTAGTTTCTCTGTTTAAAAAGTTTTATTGGGCCTTTGTTCAAAGCCGAGAGCGTTTTTCCGTCTGAAATATCTACCTTTCAGGGTCCACAAGCAGTTGGCAGAGGTTTTTCCTGACCTCGAGAGCCCATCAACTAGTAGAATCTTTTGATAATGTTTCATTTCTGCTCTCAAATCAATCTTTCCTGAGCTCATCATTTTTGAAATCCCTTGCTCAATACAAGTAGAAGCCAACACACACCACTGCTCTTGTCCTCTCCAGCTATTTTCCTAGAGATAATAACCTTGAAAGTTATGTGGTCTATCTTCCTAGCCGTTGCAGGCCACAGTTTTATTTTGCTGCTGCATTACGGGTTCTTAAATATTTGATCCTCAAGTATCTATTCCCTTGTTTCCTGCTCTTGACCCACAGGCCAGTGCATATTTGGGTCTGTGTTAAGGCCAGTACAGTAAGATTTGATTTCTGAATTGATTAGAGTAATGCTATTTGCTATAGAACTAAACCTCCAAACTTGAGAAGGTTACCCTAATAAAAATTTAGTTTTTATTCGCATAATAGTTGAATTTAGGATGCTTCTGCTCTGCATGTTCTTTTCTCCACGCGGTGACCCTATCTTGTGCCTTTGCCTTATGCTTGAGGGTTTCGCTGTTTTCTTCACATGGTAGAAAATAAAAAGAGAAAATGTCTCTTTCGCAAAAACCTTGTCCTAGAATTGACGCATAACATTTTTGCCTACACTCTGTTGCCAAGAACTAATGAGGTGGCCACACCGTGGTGCCAGGATTGCATCTCAGCACTAGCTCTGCTCGAGAGGAGGGAGAGACGAATTGCGGTGGAAAGCCAGCCGTTCCTGCTGCAAGCGGAGCTATTAGGTATTTAGAATTCATGTTGATAGAAACATAGGCCTGACGAATGGAAAAATATACCACGTTCTCCTAGAGAAAGAGTCAATAGCAAAAAGATATTCTTCTACTTCGGATAATTTGAAAATTAACAGCATCTCAACAAAAATATCTCCATGCATTTTTTAATTTTTTTTTTTAATTCCGGGAACTAGGCAAAAATAGCCAGGAAAACTTTGAAAACAGAGAGGGTTGAAAGGGGCTTTAACTATGCAGTGTTAGGAATGACTCTTATTATTTCCAGTTTTCACAACTCAGAGTTTGATGACACCGTTTATTGAGAGAGGAGATGTGCAAAGGATAGTTTAAAGTTCAAAGAATTCTAAATTTGCTGCAAATTCCTGCTTATCTTGTTTAGACTTTGAAGTGTGTCTGACTCTTCCGCCCAGAAATAGTCCAGAGCTTAAAAATCAACCGTTTGGCATTTGATGTATTCCGAAGGGAATTTAACTTTAAGAAGTCATTGAGCTTTTGTTTCTGGCAGGGCAGATGGGAATGAAAGCAGACGGGAAGAAGGATAGGGATCTGAGGTAACGGAGGAGCACAGGACAGGAGGGAAAAAATAGTGGGATAAAGCCTATTTCTTTCAGTGGGTTGTGGGGTTATCTAAATGAGACATAGTTTTAAATTTCACATTTTTAAAAAAATTTGCCTTGACCAGAAAATCATTTAAGGAAGCGATTTTGTAAACTCTGAAATTCTTTGTGGAATTTTTATTTCAGTTAAGTGCAGATCATTGGATGTGTAGGATTTCGCTCTTTGAAAAGACGTTTTCACATGAGTAGTTTTGTTCATTAAAAAAAAAAAAAACCAAATGACCACTGTAATTCTAAAATATGCTTAGTGAGGAGTTCCCTGGTGGCTCAGTGGGTTGAGGACCTGGCATTGTCACTGCTATGGCTTAGGTTGCTGCTGTGACTCAGGTTTAGTCCCTGGCCCTTCAGCATACTGCAGGCATGCCCCCCCCCCCAAAAAAAATGCTTAGTGAAATTATGCTGTTTGGGATAATAAGTGTACAATTTAAAATCGTGGTGTAAATACATGTAAGAAGACTGAAAGGTTGAATCTCACTTGGAGGGAGTGTGGGCCTAACCTGAAATACAGGCCTGAGAGTCTGGCCGTGTTAGTCATACGCTACTTGCACACCTTGTGTCTCGGTCTCCAACCAAGGGTGGTTGGTGTCTTAAATTGGAGACCTAGAAATCTATAATTCTAGGAAGATGGAAGGCTTGGTAATGACTTCTCCCAGAGGCAGTTTCTCCCAGCGGGGAGAACAGAGCTAGAAAAACTGTGGGAAGTGGTCATGATACTCTGACAGGCGGCCCGCGGCCAAGTTTTTACTGAGGATTCTGGTGTAATAACATCTGAACCCATCAGTCCTCAGGCCGGGCTTGAGGATGGGCTTTAGCAGCTTGTGCCTGCTCACTCCTTTGTGAGCCTCCTCTTAGACCCCACCACACAGCTGACCAAGGCAGAGACTGTTCCGAGCACTAAGGCAGATTTCCACCTGGGATACAGGTTTTCTGCATCCCTACGTGACCAAGTAACCTAGAGCTTCCGAGCCTTGCTGGGCGATCCAAGCCCAGACCAGCAGGAAGGTTCCCTTAAGTCCTCATCAGAGTCAAAGACACCCCCAAGGAGGGAGGCCCGAGAAGTCTCAGAGGAAAAAGCTGTTTCTGACTTGAGTGTCTTAGATGTGGCACCAGCGGGGGTGTGTTCAGATCTTCCTGGACTTCTAGGATTGTCAGCCATCAACTCACCGAAAAAGCCACCAATAACTGAGGATGCGTCGCCATCAGGCAGAGCTGAGCTCGTGATTATGCGGGAAGGGAGAGCACCCCCTTCACAGCCTTCGCAGTGTCTCTGGAGGTGAAGGGGAGCTATTTACAGGGTTTGGGGGTTCTGAGCTCTGAGTGTTTGAAGGCCGGGCTTTTAATGAGGGATGTAATTGTAAAGTTTGTGATGTCAGAGTCCTGAGAATAAGGGACGCAAAGGTTGGAGTCTTAAAGCAGAGTCTTGATAAGTCGACAGGTATTTGATGAGGAAGGGGTTTGTCCAGTGGCCTGATCTCTTGTCCTGAGAAGGGGACTGTTTGCTCAGATTAAGAATCTGTGGTTTTGAGAAGGGAGCGGATTGATGATTGAGCAGACTGTTTTTCAGGCAAATGATTCATGGGCATGTTCTGAAGCACATAGTGAAGCAGTTTACTGGTTTATAGCGTTATTGTCCTGACAGGAATTTCCTGAAACTCGTGGTAAAGTCGTATAGAGGTTCTGTTAGTTAAGCCGTGTGAATGCAGGTGGTCTCAGTTCTCACATTCTTGCTAAAGTTATATACACTTTTCCATTAATGTGCTATGCATTATTGTTAGACTTATTCCAGGAAACCGTGTAGTTTTGGTTGCCATTGTAAATAGTCTTTTATGTAAAATTACATTTTGGTTTGAAATAGGTTTTTTGTTACCTTCTTAGATACTTAAAAATTTTTTTAAATAGAGGGAACCGTATCATCTACAAATGATGAATTTTATTTCTGCCTCTCAAAGTATTTCTTTGTCTTGACTTACTAGGATCTTCAACCTACTGTTAAGTGACAATGGTGATAGTGCATGTGGCAGACATATTTCTTACTGGCTAGTCACGTCCTCTTTCATATTTTCAAGTCCTCTTGCAGGCATATGGTGCCTAATTCCAGGCAATGGGCTGTAAATGGAAATTATGTGGATCTTTTCCAGGGTGAAGCATAGAGGAATTGATATGAACTTTCTCTTGTTACAGTGACAATGAGGTCTCGTGTTCTAGATGGTGCAGCTATTAGCTCTTCCACCTGTCTCATCAGTCCGGGTCCTTGGGCAATTTTGTGAAGTGTGATTTCTCTTGCTAACCTATATATTACCATAAAGCACAGGGAAAAGCGAACCTTTATTATGTTTAAGCCACTAATTTTCAAACTTAATTTTCTATTGCAGTGCAGCCTGCTACTCTGAATCACATTCTAATACCAGGTGCATTCTTGTCTCGATCCGTCTTTGATAGGATCAGGTCAACGCTTTCATAGCCATGAATGTTATTTGCAGTAGATTTTTGTTAGATATCCTTTAGTGAGTTAAGGACGTTTGCTTTGAAATTCCTTGTTTGCAAGGAATATATAATTTTAATTATGAGTGGATGTTGAATATTATTTTTTTTAATTTTATTTTTCATTTTTTGTCTTTTGTCCTTTTAGGGCCGCACTTGCGGCATATGGAGGTTCCCAGGCTAGGAGTCTAATCGGAACTTTAGCTGCTGGCCCCCACCACAGCCACAGCGACGTCAGATCCAAGCCGTGTCTGTGACCTACACCACAGCTCACGGCAACGCCAGATCCTTAACCCCCTGAGTGAGGCCAGGGATCAAACCCACAACCTCATGGTTCCTAGTCGGATTCATTTCTGCCGTGCCACGACGGGAACTCCTGGATATTATTAAATACTTTTTCCTAATTTTTCTGTAGTGAATTAATAGATTTTCTAAAGATAACCATCCTTATAGTCTTTATAATATCATATTGTATTCTTCTTTTCAACATTACCAAATTTAATTGGTTAATTTTTTAAGTTATTTTTCCCCATATGGTCACTCGTAAGGGTAGTCTGTAATTACCTCTCTCCTCCTTTTCGTGGGTGATGTGGTGCTATGCTCTGATCACATCATAAAATTAATTTGGGGATATTTTCTTTCCTCATTAGAAAGTTCGTCAGTTTTCCTTGGCCCTATTTACTGAGTTGTCCGCACATCGGATTGTTAGTCTCTCTTCTGTGGATCATCCCTCATAGGCATCCTGTGAGCCTTGGGCTGTGGGAGTTTTCCATTTGTTTCCTGCCGTCGATCCCGTAGGCCACTGGCCTAGGACCCTTACTGCTTAAGAGCTCTTTGACTTTGCTTCAGTTTCCTCTCTTGAAAGGTGTGGATGATAAAAATACCTCAAAAGATTGCTGTGAGGATTAAACAAGTTATTTATATAGATGCATACAACAGCACCTATTTATATAGGTCTAAGAAGGAAGAGATTTCCCCCTGCTCCCTAAAGATTGACGTATTTAGGAATTACTTATTATTTTCACTGCATTATTTTGGAATTTCTTCTAAATTCTTCTTCATTGTCAATAAAATACATCTTCCTTCAACCAAACCAGATAGTAGGGCCTATGGATTTTTAAAGTGGGTAAGGTAGAATCTGATCATTGACTTGAGGAGCCTTCAACAGGAGTGTTTTCCACAGATTGAGAAACTGATCTGGGTTGCCCATGTCTGCTTCTCTCCCCCTTTGAATCAGGATGGCACTTCCTTCTTACTATCCTGAGAGTAGTACCTCTGCTGCTCTTCCCCCTCTGTAGTCGTCATTCTCAACTACTTCCCAGCAAGCTCCATTCGCATTATTTTTATTTATTTCTTAAGTTTATGTCCCACGACAAAGGAGAAATTTTAAAGCATGCTGTATAGTAACAGGCACTAAATGGACTTTCAAGAAACATTTGTTGAAAAAGTGAATTTCCTGGTTCCTATAATTAGTGGTTTGTTATCTCTTGTATTATATTGACCTTGAAGTTCCTATAAATATAAATGTTATGGCCATCAATATGATTTAAGTTATCAACTTACTGTATAAGCAACTTTTCAGGAAGCGTATTTCATAAGCATGCAAATCCTTGCATGTCACATATTTGAAAAGTATTTCATTTACGTAAGTATATTACATTTATGTGATTATAATGAATTTAGTCTATGATGTTTTTTTCCTACCTGTAATAATTACAAATTGCTTTACAAATATTAGATTTTATCTTAAAACATTTCAACATTTGCAATTTTGGAATTGTTACATTTCTGAAGTCTATAAAATGCATTAAAGAATTATTTCCAGGGAGAGGGCAAGATGGTGGAGGAGTAGGGGGCCACGCTTGCCCTCTCCCACAAACACAACAAAAAAAAGCACATCTACAGAATAAATGACTCGCACAGAATAGCAACCAATCGCTGGCAGAGGAACCTAAACTCCAATAACAGCAAGAAGTTCGTGACATTACTGGGCAGAACCGGAGAAAAGAGGAGAGTGAGAGAAGGCGAATCCGAGCGGGACGGGCGCTCCCGAAAGGGAACTGCGGAGGAGAAAGGGATCCCGCACCCTGGAAAGTCACCTACACGGGGGAAAGATCAAACGAACCGGAGGAATCTCCAGATGCAGAGAAGAGTGTAGCAGGAAGTTGGAGTACGGAAAAGCCGATCAAGAACCGAACGGACCATCTGAACTACGGCCCAGTCACCAAAAACTGAGACACCTGGGTGGGGGCTGGATACCGAGACCTCGCCTCCGAGGGTTGGTCGCTGAGAAAGGGCTGGGGGACGCCTGGGTGTGGGCTGGGCACCTAGACCTCTGCTCCAGAGGTTAGTTCCCGGGCTGGAGGGGCAGGGCGGAGCGGAAACTGCTTGGGAGGTCTAGAAACCATTTGACCGACGGGGCAGAGACTGACTGGGAGACTAGAAAACAAAGCTGTCGTAGAGGAAGGGAGCAATACTCTAGGGGCGGGGAAGTGGAAAGCCGCATCAGAGGGAACCTGGGAGAAGAGCCTGGTCTGCGCCCGTGCTGGGGAGGGGAGAGAAGAAGGGGTGGGTCCCCAGAGAATACCCCCCACGCCACAGCAAGCTTGCAGGCCCGCTAGCTAGCTGAAAGCTGTGCTTCCCAGTGCATCCCCGCCCCCCACCCCCTTCCCCCACCACCCCCTACCCTCTCTCCGCCAAACCTGGGGCTGCCTGCCATCCAGGAGGGCTGGCCTCAACAATTACCTGAAGCCTACCACCGCAGGGGCTGTCCCTGCACAGACCTGTTTGCCCTTTGGAAGGGCTACACTTCCACAGAGCAACACCAAACACCACCAGTCCCCGAGAAAAGGCCTGCAGCCCAGAAAAGCGGAGAACAAGCCTAGCCAGGCTGTGAATAGATCTGCCTAATTCTCGGACAGTTTTTCTGAGTCGGGCTGCCCCGGGGAGGAGCCTCTTGGGTTTCCAGTGGCCCTGCTACCCGCCCAAGCCCCCAGGGGTTGCCAACCTCTAGAGGATCAGCTGCATAGGACTGCCAGCTCCAGGCAGGACCCCCTGCAGCCCAGAAAAGCTGCCACAAGCTTGGCCAGACTGAAAATATCCGCCTACATTATCAGGCCATCCTTCTGAGTTGGGCTGCCCTAGGGAAGAGCCTCTTAGGTTCTCAGTGACCCAGATAGCTGCTCCAGCCCCCAGGGGGTGCTGCACCCCTGAGGAACAGCTGCCCAACACCGCCAACCCCCTGCAAGAACCCCACAGCCTAAAAACACCAGAGCAAGCTCTGCCTGACCAAGTGAAATCTGCTACCATCGTGGTGTGGACCTCCCAGTCCTGTCTGCCCTCAGGAAGCCCTCCTTTACTTCAAAGAAACACTGTTAGCCCCCTCAAACACTCCAGAAAAGCCACACTGCCTCAAAAAAGATTGACCAACAACGCCAGCCCTCAGGAAATATTCCACGGCAGTGACAAGGCAAACACTGCCCGATCACGGAGAGTACAACTCCCTCAGGAGAAAGAAGACAACAAGCAAGATGAAGAAGCTGAGAAACCACCCCCAGTCAAACCAACAGGAGAACTCACCTAAAACAGTCAACAATGAAACAGATCTCTGCAGTCTGACAGACCTGGAGTTCAAAAGAGAAAGAGTGAAAGTACTGAAGGAATGAAGAGAAGATATGAACAGTAATGCAGATACCCTCAGAAAGGAACTAGAAAATATAAGGAGGAGCCAAGAAAACTAGACCATTCATTTGCAGAGATGCAAACTGAACTAAGGGCAGTAAAAACCAGAATGAATAATGCAGAAGAACGAATCAGTGATATGGAAGATAGAATAATGGAAATCACTCAATCCGGTCAACAGACAGAAAACCGAATCAAAAAACTGGAAAGCAATATAAGAGACCTATGGGATAATATAAAGCGGGCCAATCTACACATAATAGGAATTCCAGAAGGAGTAGAAAAAGATAAGGGGATGGAAAATACATGTGAAGAAATTATCGCTGGAAACTTCCCAAATCTAAAGGATACTGGGTTCAAGATACAAGAAGCAGAGGGCCCCAAACAAACTGAACCCAAACAGACCCACAGCAAGACACATCATAATAAAAATGGCAAAAGTTAGTGATAAAGAGAGGATCCTAAAGGCAGCAAGAGAAAAACAGAATGTTACCTACAAGGGAACCCCCATAAGAATAGCAGCTGACTTCTCTACAGAAACACTACAAGCCAGGAGGGAATGGCAAGAGATATTTAAAGTGCTAAAAGGAAAAAATATGCAACCTAGAATACTCTATCCAGCAAGAATATCATTTAAAATAGAAGGGGAAATAAAAATTGTTTCCAACAAACAAAAACTTAAAAGAATACTGCAACGCAAAACCCAGGTTAAAGGAAATATTGAAAGGGCTTCTCTAAACCAAAAAGAAAGGAAGGAAAGGGAAGAAAAAAGAAAAAAAAAAGAAGAGGAAGAACTAGGACTGAGGAAACCGCAATCAGAGAGCAGTCACTCAAATAAGCCAGCATACAGATTTAATCATGAACAGGCCTCAAACAAAATAAAATTAAAAGAAAAAAATAAAAAAGAGTCATCAAAACCATAAAATGTGGGCAAGGGATGTTAGGAAGTAAATAACTCTTTTTGTTTGTTAGTTTGTATGTTTCTCTTCTTAATTTTAATATAGTAATGAAGTGTTTGAACTTACAGGACCATCAGGCTAAAACACACAATTATGGGAAGGGGTTAGCATGTTTAAAAAAACAGGGCAACCACAAGCCAAAAGCAAATATTGCATTTGCAAAAAATGAAAAAAAAATACACTCAAGCAGATAATAACAGGAGACCATCCAACCAAAAAAAAAAAAAAGAAAGGAAGAATGGAGAACCATAGAATCAACTGGAACACGAGGTTCAAATGGCAATAAATAATCATCTATCAATTATCACCTTAAATGTCAATGGACTGAACGCCCCAATCAAAAGACACAGAGTGGCTGAGTGCATAAAAAGGCAAAAACCTTCAATATGCTACCTACAAGAAACTCACCTTAGGACAAAAGAGACATATAGATTGAAAGTGAAAGGGTGGGGAAAATATTTCACGCCAATAGACATGACAGAAAAGCAGGAGTCGCAACGCTCATATCAGACAAATAGACTTTAAAACAAAAGACATAAAGACAAAGAAGGACACTACTTAATGATTAAGGGATCCATCCAAGGAGAGGATGTTACTATCGTCAACATATATGCCCCAAATACAGGAGCACCCAGATACATACAACAAATATTAACAGACATAAAGGGAGATATTGATGAGAATACAATCATAGTAGGAGACCTTAATACCCCCCTCACATCAATGGACAGATCCTCTAGAGAGAAAACCAATAAAGCAACAGAGATCCTAAAGGAAACAATAGAAAAGTTAGACTTCATTGATATCTTCAGGACACTACATCCAAAAAAAGCAGAATACACATTCTTCTCAAATGCTCATGGAACATTCTCAAGAATCGACCACATCTTGGGACACAAAGCTAACCTCAATAAATTTAGGAGCATAGAAATTATCTCAAGTATCTTCTCTGACCACAATGCCATGAAATTAGAAACCAACCATGGGAAAAGGAAAGAGAAAAACCTACTGCATGGAGATTAAACAACATGCACTAAAAAACCAATGGGTCAATGAGGAAATCAAGAAGGAAATTAAAAACTACCTTGAAACACATGATAATGAAGACACAACCGCTCAAAATCTATGGGATGCTGTGAAAGCAGTGCTCAGAGGGAAATTTATAGCAATACAGGCCTTTCTCAAAAAAGAAGAAAGATCCCAAATTGACAACTTAACCCTCCACCTAAATGAATTCGAACAAGAAGAACAAAAAAGTCCTAAAGTCAGCAGAAGGAAGGAAATTATAAAGATCAAAGAAGAAATCAATAAAATAGAGACTCAAAAAACAATAGAGAAAATTAATAAAACCAAGAGCTGGTTCTTTGAAAAGGTAAACAAAATTGACAAACCCCTGGCCAGACTCACTAAAAAGAGGAGAGAAAGAACCCAAATAACCAAAATGATAAATGAAAAAGGAGAAATCACAACGGATACAGCAAATACAAAAAACCGTAAGAGAATACTATGAACAACTATATGGCAACAAGTTTGACAATCTGGAAGAAATGGACAATTTTCTAGAATCTTACAGCCTGCCAAAACTGAATCAAGTAGAAACAGACCAACTGAACAGACCGATCACTAGAAATGAAATTGAAGAGGTCATAAAATCACTCCCTACAAATAAAAGTCCAGGACCAGATGGCTTCACAGGTGAATTTTATCAAACATATAAAGAGGAATTGGTGGCCATCCTCCTTAAACTCTTTCAAAAGGTTGAAGAAAAAGGAATACTCCCAAAGACATTCTATGATGCCACCATCACCCTCATTCCAAAACCAGACAAAGATACCACCAAAAAAGAAAACTATCGCCCAATATCATTGATGAATATAGATGCAAAAATTCTCAACAAAATCTTAGCCAACCAAATCCAACAACATACCAAAAAATTATACAACATGAGCAGGTAGGGTTCATCCCAGGTTCACAAGGATGGTTCAACATACGCAAATCAATCAGCATCATACACCACAGTAACCAAAAAAAAAGTCAAAATCATATGATCATCTCAATAGACGCAGAAAAAGCATTTGACAAAGTCCAACATCCATTCATGATCAAGACCCTCGCCAAAGTGGGTATAGCGGGAACATTCCTGAACATAATCAAAGCCATTTATGAGAAACCCACAGCAAATATAATCCTCAATGGGGAAAAACTGAAAGCCTTCTCACTCAAATCTGGAACAAGACAGGGATGCCCACTCTCACCACTGCTCTTCAACATAGGTTTGGAAGTCCTAGCCACAGCAATTAGACAAACCAAAGAAATCAAAGGCATCCATATAGGAAGAGAAGAGATGAAACTGTCACTGTATGCAGATGACATGATACTATACATAGAAAACCCTAAGGACTCAACCCCAAAACTCCTTGAACTGATTAATAAATTCAGCAAAGTAGCAGGATATAAGATTAACATTCAGAAGTCAGTTGCATTTCTCTATACCAGCAAGGAAACATTAGAAAAGGAATACAAAAATACAATACCTTTTAAAATTGCACCTCACAAAATCAAATACCTCGGAATACACCTGACCAAGGAGGTAAAGGACCTATATGCCGAGAACTATAAAACTTCAATCAAAGAAATCAAAGAAGATGTAAAGAAATGGAAAGATATTCCATGTTCCTGGATTGGGAAAATCAATATTGTAAAATGGCCATACTACCCAAAGCAGTCTACAGATTCAATGCAATCCCTATCAAATTACCCATGACATTTTTCACAGAACTAGAACAAACAATCCAAACATTTATATGGAACCACAAAAGACCCAGAATTGCCAAAGCAATCCTGAGAAACAAAAACCAAGCAGGAGGCATAACTCTCCCAGACTTCAGGAAATATTACAAAGCCACAGTCATCAAAACAGTGTGGTACTGGTATCAAAACAGACAGACAGACCAATGGAACAGAACAGAGAACCCAGAAATCAACCCTGACACCTATGGGCAATTAATCTTGGACAAGGGAGGCAAGAACATCAAATGGGGAAAAGACAGTCTATTCAGCAAGCATTGCTGGGAAACCTGGACAGCTGCATGCAAAGCAATGAAATTAGAACATACCCTCACACCATGCACAAAAATACACTCCAAATGGCTGAAAGACTTAAATATACAACAGGACACCATCCAACTCCTAGAAGAAAACATAGGCAAAACACTCTCTGACATCAACATCATGAATATTTTCTCAGGTCAGTCTCCCAAAGCAATTGAAATTAGAGCAAAAGTAAACCCATGGGACCTCATCAAACTGAAAAGCTTTTGCACAGCAAAGGAAACCCAAAAGAAAACAAAAAGACAACTTAACAGAATGGGAGAAAACAGTTTCAAATGATGCAACTGACAAGGGCTTAATCTCTAGAATATATAAACAACTTATACAACCCAACAGCAAAAAAACCAATCAAGCAATGGAAAAATGGGCAAAAGACCTGAATAGACATTTTTCCAAAGCAGATGTACAGATGGCCAACAAACACATGAAAAAATGCTCAACATCGCTGGTTATAAGCGAAATGCAAATCAAAACTACCATGAGATATCACCTCACACCAGTCAGAATGGCCATCATTAATAAATCCACAAATAACAAGTGCTGGAGGGGGTGTGGAGAAAAGGGAACCCTCCTGCACTGCTGGTGGGAATGTAAACTGGTACAGCCACTGTGGAGAACAGTTTGGAGATACCTTAGAAATCTATACATAGAACTTCCATATGACCCCACAGTCCCACTCTTGGGCATCTATCCGGACAAAACTCTACTTAAAAGAGACACGTGCACCCGCATGTTCATTGCAGCACTATTCACAATAGCCAGGACATGGAAACAACCCAAATGTCCATCAACAGATGATTGGATTCGGAAGAGGTTGTATATATACACAGTGGAATACTACTCAGCCATAAAAAAGAATGACATCATGCCATTTGCAGCAACATGGATGGAACTAGAGAATCTCATACTGAGTGAAATGAGCCAGAAAGACAAAGACAAATACCATATGACATCACTTATAACTGGAATCTAATATCCAGCACAAATGAACATCTCCTTAGAAAAGAAAATCATGGACTTGGAGAAGAGACTTGTGGCTGCCTGATGGGAGGGGGAGGGAGTGGGAGGGATCGGGAGCTTGGGCTTATCAGACACAACTTTGAATAGATTTACAAGGAGATCCTGCTGAATAGCATTGAGAAGTTTGTCTAGATACTCATGTTGCAACGGAAGAAAGGGTGGGGGAAAAAATGTAATTGTAATGTATACATGTAAGGATAACCTGACCCCCTTGCTGTACAGTCGGAAAATAAAAAAAATTATAAAAAAAGAATTATTTCCATAATTGTAGGAAAAAAAAAAGAAACCTCTTCATGCTGAAATAGGAAGATTGCTATAGAGGAAATAAATACTGTTGTCTCTCTAACTCATGCTTTCTGCTTTGTGTTTGTACTAATTTTGGCTCATTTATTTTCTGTAGCAAACCCATAAGATGATTTCCCTAGTGTATAGACAAGGAAGCAAAGCTTAGAGTAAATGATTTGCTTAGGGTCACATAACAAGCAGAGATTTGCACCGGTTCTTTGAACACTCTAAGCCAGGGTTCTTGAGGGGTCCTTCGAGAAATGTAACTCTTCTATTATGTGTCAAAGAGAGCATTCCATTTGGTTTTTAGAAGTGAATAAACAACCTAGAGAACTCACAAAGCTATGAAAACATTTCTTAAGCTAAGGCTTCATTAAGGTTGAAAAGTTGAAGTGGATTCTTATCAAAGACTTAACTCCATTATTTATTATGCCTTCCATTCCACCATGTAGATATAAAACTTTCCAAAACAAATATTTATTCTAATTCCGTGGAAGGAATACATCCCAGCTCTGTTCCCTCTGCGCAGTTACTTATTGTGTATCGGTTTAGTTCCGATTCCTTCTTAGTATTTTCTCATTCCTTGTTTTTTCATGCCTCTCCTTTTGAAGTGTCCTATCTTTGAGGTCTCCTCTTGTATTTGCCTGTGATTATTGTCTCCTGCCTTCTTCAGGTCGTCACGCACAGAGGATGCTTAATACTTGCTGCCTGGTACTGAGTTACAGTTGCAAGTTTCTCTGCAGCCTGCCCCTCTCCACCCCCGTGACATCTCTCTGGTTACTTTTCTGTCGCGCTATTCAAGTGATTGTAGTCATTGTGTATCTTTCCTTCCTCTGCCTTTCCCTCCATTCCAAGTGCCCTTCTCCCCTTTGTCTCTACTTATGGCTTGATTCCAATCCCACCTCTTCCATGAGGCCGCCACCATTTAGGCCCTTAGAGGTCTTTCAATTTCCTTCTGCAGATACTGTCATCAGGGGGTGTTTGCCACTGAGCATATCTCACTGTCGGTTTTCTGTTCATACCTGTCTCATCTGGATTTTGAGTTCAAATCCCTGTACCTCTCTAGATCTGTGTGTTCGCTAACGTTCAACAAAACATTCTCAGTGATTATTCTGATGGAGAAAAAGTCAGTTGTAGTCACCTGGAAGAGGCTTTATTTAAAGCATTGCTGATGAGTTTGGGGAGAGATTTTAGTAAACAAAAAAATGAAATGGTTCCCCAGCCAACATGACTCAATTGACATTGAAATTAATGAGGTGAAAACAATCTCTCTGCTTAAGCCAAGTGGCTCATATTTGGATAGTATTCTAGGAACAGCGTTATAGCACTTCTTTTCCTTTCCTGCCGTCTCTTAATGTATACGCTCGTATTCGTTGATTTTGGACCTCTTCAACCTCATTTTTGACATTCACTGTTTTTACTTCGTCTCTGTGAACAGCGAACAATAGAGCCTTTTTCATTTTTTCCCCTTTATTCCATCTGGATCACCTATTTCTTGGTCAGTTCTTTGGAACTGTAACTGAGTCATTTGAATTACATGCTGTTTGGATCTGGGGTGAAAGCTTGATTCAGCTGACTGCTGACTCACCATATGTTGCTGTAATTCTGGAAAGCAGTGAAAATTGTGGTACTGCTGAAGGAAAAAGCAATGTTGGAATGGCGTTTTAATAATAAATGACTTATATTTGTTGTATAACTAATTCATGCACCTAGACATTCTGCGAGATACTTTAAATAGATGATGGAAGACCTCTAAGGTAGCGATTATTAACCCTGTTTTACATAGGAGGAAAATGAGTCTGAGAAAGATGAAAGGTCCAGTTGACTTTCTGAAAGGTCACATATGTAGCCGACAGTAACCTCTGGGATGTAAGGGACTCTGTTGTGTTCCCTGTCGTAGTCCCAATACTTCACGTGGTGACTGGAAGTTAAATATTTCATTTTTTAAACGCAATTCCTCTCTCCTTCTCTCTTGAACTTAACTCCAGATTGTCACTCCCCCAGAGCTGCTCTTATTGATATTATTGGTGACCTTCCCTGTTGTCAAAATCCAGAGGTTCATTCCTAGCCTTTCGACACTGACCGATCTGTCTTATTTGACCCAGTTAGTCACTCCCTTTCCTTGAAATACATTATTTAATTGACTTTCCAAAACAGCGCAGTCTCCTTTTTCTTCCCCTTCTTCCCTGGCTATTCCTCAGTCAGTTTCCTTCTTACCTTCCCAGCCTCTAAACCGTGGAGTATCCCCAGGGCTCAGTTTTCATTTGTTTCCTATCTACACTCACTTCCTTGGCGGTATCACCTCACATCGTATCGTTAAGTGCCTCTTAGACTCTGGTAATTACCAATTTATATCTTTATCCTGGACTCTTCCTCTCAACTCTATGCTAATGGTTTGGATGATTAATAGACAGGTGAAGTTCAGACTCCTAGTGCCTTACTCTCCTACCCATCCAGTTGGAAAGGTGTAACTAGTTCATGTGCACACAGCTCTTGCAGTTAATTTGGCAAAAACAACTGGATATTACCATTGACAGGCCATCTATCAGCATATCCTGTTGGCCTCATCTTCCAGCTGAACTGAATCTGATCACTTTCACCTCCACAGCTGTCACTCAGGATCTAGCCAGTATTCTTTTCCATACTTTGTTGTAATTGTTTCTTAATTCATTTCCTTGCCTCTGCCCTTGGCCTCACTATAGACTGTAACACAGTAGCCAAGGAGACCTTATTTAAAAAAAAAAAAAAGAATCTTATTTTTTCTCTCTTCAGAATAGAAGCCTAAATCCTTAAAATTACCTTTTTTACTTCATTTTCTTGAGTCAAGCCCTGTTGGTTTTCTTGCTATTCTAACCATCAGGCATGCCCCCTACCCTACCCACAGGATCTTTGTGCTTATTTCTCTCTTTCCGGGATGTTCGTCCCACAGGTGTCCCCTGCCTCAGGTCCCGTGGTCTTTACTCAGGCCTTTACTCCTTAGGTCTTTACTAGGACTGTCTTGTCCGTGAGGTCCCACTGTCGATTCTATTTAAAAGTGCAGCGCCTTCCCACAACCCCTCACACCCCACCCAGCAGCACCTCTACCTCCTTTATTTGCTTCCTGTGGTATTTACCATCCTGTGACAAACTGTATGTTTCACCTATTTATCTGGGGAGTGAGGTGTTTTTAAATCTCTCTCTCCTTACTAGAATGTAAATTTTACTAGAATATAAATTCCACAAGGGTAGGAATTTATTAATTTATCCGGATTTATTATGAAGCAATGAACAAAAGTTAGGGCTAGAATTCTCTTCTCTTTGACCTCATAGCTAACCTAGGCCCTCATTAGTTCCAGTGTATTTGTCCTTTGTTTTATATGTATGTACATCCTACAATTTACCTCCATCCATACTCAGAACCCCTTAGAACTGATAAAGTTTCATAAATGTTAGACATGTAGAAAGAATAATCAGATGTATTTAATGTTTAATCATACAGTAGTAATAAGGATTGCTGCGTTCTGAAATTTACCTTCAGATATAGCTGTGGCATAATATATATATATATACACACACACACACATATATATATATTTTTTTTTACTTTTACAAAGATTTTATGTATGTGTGTATAATATCACTAAATATATCTTGAATACACACATATAATTTTTAAACAGGTTATCAGAACACCTCATGGGAGAGACTTCGACGACTCTTTGGAAAGGTGTGATGACTATTTGAGCTCCAGGTCATGCAGCAAGCCCCAGCATTCGGCCAGGACTCTACTCGTTCATTCAGCACCCTCGACAATGCCGAAGCACTCTCCAAGCCCTGTGTTAAATCGAGCTTCTCTCAGGGAAAGGTAATGCTTAGTCTCTATTTCTGTACTAAACTTTGGAATAATGGTCATTAGAAAAGAGCAGGCAGCAGTTATGTACGCGAAGTGATTATTTGTTAAAGAACAGTTTGATTTTAAGAGGCTTAATTTGTGTTTGTTTAGAGCATACTAAATATTATATGGTGTCAGATTCTCCTGCCCAGCCCAGTTCTTCTGAAGTGAGTTTATTAATTTTGGGTCACTTTAACCCTCTTTAAAATTATATTGTGGAGTTTCCATCATGGCTCAGTGGTGAATGAACCTGACTAGTATCCATGAGGACATGGGTTCGATCCCGGCCTCGCTCAGTGGGTTAAGGATCCCGCATTGCCGTGAGCTGTGGTGTAGGTTGCGGACGTGGCTTGGATCCTGTGTTACTGTGTCTGTGGTGTAGGCCGGCAGCTGTAGCGCCAATAGCCTGGGAACCTCCAAATGCCACGGGTATGGCCCAAAAAGAAAAAAGACAAAAAGAAAAATTATATTGTAGTTCACAAAGTGAAAAATAGAGTATATGCTAGTTTGTTTTTTAATAGATTCATAGGGATTTAATATTATAGTCATGGCTTATGTATAAAAACAGCATAGGTTATATTTTCCTTTTAGTCATGACAATACCGTATTTTGTTGGTGCGTGGTTCCTGTTTTCCTCAGATTACCTATCCCTGACTTGCCAAGATAATCTTCATCATGTAAAGATTCTAGGTCCCCCTCGGAAAATGCTTTGGCACCCAAAGTTAGATACTTGTTATAATTTGAATGTGAAAGAAATCACTTCTCTTCATCTGTTTTTGTTGTTGTCGTTGAATCCAAACTGGAAATTCCTTACCTCCCTCGCAGTGACATAGTTGGCATAGAACACAAGAGTTGTCATAAACTAAAAAAACCAAACCAGAAACCCAACCTGTGTACTTAAGAAATTTTACAGAAACTTGAGAACTTAAGAGATATACCATCAACACCAAGAAATAAAATCTATCTTTACAGATGGTATCAAAAAGCTGAAGTAGCACATTAAATTCTTGCAGCATATTAGGGCCATTGGACATAAATAACAAAGTTTAAAATAGCCATAGAGAGCCTAGCAAAAAGTTTCTCTCGAAATTGATGATTCAAACAAGGGTGTGTCAGTTTGGAAACTATATTAAAACATGCCTGTTCTGAACAGGTAGATTTGTCTGTTTCCTCATTAGTCCTGTAAGCATTCAAAATGGATATATGAAGGTGTGCTAGAGAAACCCTCATCCCAAGATAGGGAATTTTGATTAATATTTCAGGTGTATTAGAATCATGCCTGTGGAGATCAAGTTCAGATAGATAGATAGAGCGATTGATCCATTGATCTATATATTTATACAGGGAGATGTATCTCTGTATCATTGGCTTTAAAACTTCCAGAAAAGCTCTTGAAGAGAGATTTTGCTGCTGAAGTCTGGTAAATTTGGCTTCAGTTATCAGGGAGTTTCTTCCATTTCCATGTCTGCGCAGAAGTTCAGACACTCAGTTGGTGCTGCTCTCTTTTTTACCTACGTTTAGAATTAAGCACTTGGTTTTCTGCCATATTTGTAGATGTTCAAGAATTTTTAACCTGTATGTCCTTAGGTGTATTTCTATAAATATTGTTTTATTTTTCTGCTTTTTTCTATATTTTGCAGAACCCTCCAATTGTCTACTACTGTAGTAAAATATCAGTTTTAGTCTTTTGTTATTTTATCCCTGTATGTTATTTTGTCCCAGCTTTTGAAGCTAGATTGATAAATTTTTCTTTGAGGCTATTTTCAAAAATTCTTCATCGAGGATAGCTAAAGTCAGCTATCCCTTTGTCATATTTCAGTGCGGGGGATGGTTTAGAGTAGATAGCAGCATTTACACATTTATTTTGTTGTCAGATAGTAGATGTGGGTAAATTCTTTGCTAGAAGGAAGTCAGCAATTCAGATATTAAACATTGCATATTTCACCTATGACTTGAAGAAATTTGTGGTGATTTGAAAATAAAACAGTATAATGGCAAGTTAGTTTTGAAATTCTGAATAGGTTAATAAGATTTTATTGAAGGAGTTCCCGTCATGGCTCAGTGGTTAACGAATCCGACTCGGAACCATGGGGTTGCGGGTTTGATCCCTGGCCTTGCTCAGTGGGTTAAGGATCTGGTGTTGCCATGAGCTGTGGTGTAGGTCACAGAGGTGGCTCGCTCGGATCCCACGTTGCTGTGGCTGTGATGTAGGCCCGCAGCTACAGCTCCGATTCAACCCCTAGCCTGGGAACCTCCATATGCTGTGGGTTTGGCCCTAGAAAAGACCAAAAAAAAAAAAAAAAATGTATTGAGGTTCTTTTTAGGGTAAATAAACTTTTTTACGTTCACTAAGGTATAACATCTCTACTCCGACTGTGTTTTCTAAAAAACAATCTAGATCTGTCCTATAAAGGAAAGTAAAACGCATCAAACAATATGTCTCTACATATTGTCTTACTAGGAACAAAAATATTTTGTGTGTTTTTAGCCCAGTCGGTGCCATGGCTTTGAAGAGAAGGCATTCTCTGATCTGGCTTTTGGTCCCTGAGAGAGACACTCACAGGGTGTTTATACAATCCACTGGAATCAGTAAACAATTCAAACCGATGTGAATGTACATTGTATTTCCCAGACAAAATTGGGAGTGTGACAGACATATAGCTCTAGTTTATCTGGGTAAATACTCATTAAAATCAAATACGTTTTCCTCTAAGATTGCTATAAGATGCTGACTCCTTAATCATGTATATGAATAAACAGACTTTTTCAAACTGAATCGATGACTCTAATCACACGAATTTCTTTATTTATAGCGAAGGTCCTTTTTGTTTTAAGTCTATGTAAAGACTACCTCCGGTAGAGTTAGCATCCCATAAAAGGGTCTCAATTTTGATTATAAGTGTTACATTTCACAAGCAGTTTTTCCCTACTAGTATAAATATTAATATTATGACTTCTAATTTGTATTAGCTTGTTGAGTTATTACTAAAATCAGACTAAGAAATAGCGAATCTAATTTAGAAGGAGCTGATAATCTTTTCAGTCCTTGAGGTTTTGCTTTTTGTAAACAGATTGTTAGGCAATCATTCCTTATACCACAGCACAGACTAGTGGATCCTCTCACAGTGTCCTTGAAGAGAGCCTCTTGGAGCTGTGCGTTTGGGTGTCTGATTTTGAAGAGGTGTTACATGTGTAGCAAATAACAACGTCTGCCAATATGTTTCCATAGATGCATTAACACTTCCTTTTACAAATGTAGATGATTAAAATTTAGATCATCCATCGTTGATGGCATTCTTTAAAACAGATTATGTGAATCATTTATCCTGTTTAATAGGTTAGACTTTGTATAAACACACACAGTTATAACTGTATGAACAAAAACTCAGAGCTAAAAAGGCAAAGTTTTAAGCACTCTATTAGCATTTTAGTACTCATTCCTTTGTTAAGGAAGTATCAAGAACATGTCATATAGATGCATTATAATCTGATGGATGTGGAAATTTTCATTATTGCTCGAATAAAATAAAGTAGCTTAATTATACTTAAGCCAGTTTTGAGTTTGGGAAGAACATGAGAAAGAGGAATCATTGCTATATTCCTTCTTTGACATCTTTAACTCTAAGACTGGAAAATAAGAACTAATTTTAAAGGTACTGTATGTGGAATTACTGCTCTAATATAAAAATCTATATCTTTATTTAGAGATTAAAGCTCTAAAAAGTTGGGTATGGAAATTGTTAAAGTGGTCAGATATATACAGATGTTCCCTCAAAAGCCTGTCAAACTTTTACTTATTTATTTATTTTGATTTTTTTAGGGCATATGGTTCCCAGGCTAGGGGTCAAATCAGAACTGTAGCTGCCGGCCTACGCCCCAGCCACAGCAACGCAGGATCTGAACTGTGTGCAACCTCCGCCACAGCTCACGGCAATGCGGGATCCTTAACCCACTGAGCGAGGCCAGGGATTGAACCTGCAACCTCATGGTTCCCAGTCGGGTTCATTTCCTCTGCACCATGACGGGAACTCCTTTCCCCCCCCCCCCAAACTTTATTATTAAGATTATTTATCAAATGTATTGTGAGGACTTCATACTGCAGTTGAGAATTGGTACCTGATTTTATATCTCCCTGTCATCCTTGGACAAAGAGAGAAAAATGTTATTATAATCTTTATATGCCATCACATAGGGATAAGAAAAACATGACTTCTGTGTCTGGCGTTTGGAAAGATTTATTTCTCTCTCCCTCCGGCTACAAGTCACCTTTGTTTTTTATGCCTGCAGATTCCATTCTGATTGGTGTTCACCTTCAAACTGCGATGAGATCCATGACCGGGTAAAAAATGTCTTGAAATCACATCAGGCTCATCAAAGACATTCATATGTTAGTTTCTAAATTTTTCTCTTGAAGGCTTTTATCATTAGGCATGAAAACCACCCAAGATGCTGAAAGCTCACTATATCTAATCACTGGGAAGGAAAAGACAAAGCCCCCATTTACTGGAAGTCAATGGTTGTGCTAAAGGCAATGTATTTAACTTCCCGCTTGACCTGAGTCAGTAAGCAAAATGTTTGACACAGACCTTGTGAACTATGAAGAATGTTAGTGATAACTTTCTCATTAAGAATCAGTAAATAGTGACTTTATGATTATTTTTTATAACCTTCGAAATATGGGAACTCTTCTTTTGTAGCCCAGAATAAAGCAATTCCATTTCCTGCAAGTAGACTTGGTTTAGATGGTAGCATAAGAGAGGGGGATGAGACGTACGTATTTTAGGGAAGTTTCCTAGCTGATTTTTTTGTTAGTTACATACTTAAAAGAGGAAAAGAAATCAGGTGTATCAGGTTTAATATTAGAGAATACCATTATGAGAATACTTTCTGACATACGGCAGAAAAGTACATATGAATTACAGCTAGGAAATAATCACAGTGTACTGTTCTTTTTGTGTTTGATTTCTTATTTCAGTCATGAGTTTAAAAACAATTTTGTAAAATCAGGATCCATGTTGGACACCAGGCTTGGTCCTGGGGATATAACTGGATTATGTGACACTGGCATCAGTTTGTATGTTGAAAAGTTTCTATATGCATATCACTTTTAAGTTAAACTTGTTTTCAAAGTATAGTATATATACATAGATAGACCCTCTGACTGCCACTCCCAGGCGTAACATCATCTTAACCTCTAATAGAAGAGTCATATTGTGTTTTGTTGTTGTTGTCTTTTGTCTTCAGAGCTGCACCCGAGGCACATGAAGGTTCCCAGGCCAGGGGTCAAATCAGAACTGTAGCCAACGGCCTACGCCAGAGCCACAGCAACGCCAGATCTGAGCCTGTCTGCGACCTACACCACAGCTCAGGGCAACACTGGATCCTTAACCCACTGAGCGAAGACAGGGATGGAACCCACCACCTCATCGTTCCTAGTCGGATTCGTTAACCACTGAGCCACGACGGGAACTCCATATTGTGTATTTTTGATCTTTGTAGAAATAACATCCTAGCATGTCTTTGTCTTTTTCCTTCTTTATTGCTTATTTCACTTCTTTTTTCTTTTCTTCTTCTTTTTTTTTTTTTTTTTTTTTTTTTTTACAATTTAGACATTTTTGCAATGCAGAAATCTTGTTATATAGTTCTTTGCTCTTACTGCTGCATGGTATTTCATTGTGTGAAAATACTAACACTGATTTACTCATTCGTCTTTTTTTTGGTGGGGCTGTGGTGTGGAAACTCCCAGGCCAGGAGTTAAGCCCGCACCACAGCAGTGATCAGGGCCACAGCAGTGACAATGCCAGATCCTTAACTTACTGAGCCACCAGAGAAATCCTAGTCATGCCCTGTTGATGGACCTATGGCTTGTTTCTTGTTTGCACCATTATGGAACCGCTATGAGCAGCTTATGTATCCTCAGGTAACACTGTATATGTTTAATTTGGATAAGTCCCTACCAGTGGAATTGCTCAGTCATAGAGTGTGTGAATATTAAGCTTTACTAGTTACTGCCAAAGACTTTACCAAGAGATTTTAATAGTTTACACTCCTACTACCAGTGTCCGTGTGAGTGTTATATATTTCACATACTATTACTTGATAGGTTTGTGTGTGTGTGTTTGTGTGTGTTTTCATTTTGGCATTTTGATAGGTGAGAAGTAGTTTGTCACATAATGATTTTAATGTTTCCATATCATGACATAGTCCAATGTTTCCTAATGACTAATATATATGTTTACTGGCTGTTTGGATATCTTTTTTAAAAATTTCTCTATGATTTTTATTTTTTCCATTATAGTTGATTTACAGTGTTATGTTAATTTCAACTGTACAGCAAAGTGACCCAGTCATGCATACATATGTGTATTCTTTTTCTCACCTTATCCTTCATCACATTCCATCACAAGTGACTGGATATAGTTCCCTGTGCTATACAGCAGGATCTCATTGCTTATCCACTCCAGATGCAATGGTTTGCATCTACTAATCCCAGACGCCCAGTCCATCCCACTCCTTCCACCACCCCCTTGGCAACCACAAGTCTGTTCTCCAAGTCCATGAGTTTCTTTTCTGTGGAAAGGTTCATTTGTGCCATATATTAGAGTCCAGATATAAGTGATATCATATGGTATCTGTCTTTCTCTTTCTGATTATTTTACTAAGTACGAGAATCTCTAGTTCCATCCATGTTGTTGCAAATGGCATTATTTTGTTCTTTTTTTATGGCTGAATAGAATTCCATTGTATATGCATACACCACATCTTCTTAATCCATTCATCTGTTGATGGATATTTAGGTTGTTTCCATGTCTTGGCTATTGTGAATAGTGCTGCAGTGAACATAGGGGTGCATGTATCTTTTTCAAGGAAAGTTTTGTCCGGATATATGCTCAAGAGTGGGATGGCTGGGTCATATGGTAGTTCTGTGTGTAGTTTTCTAAGGAACCTCCATACTGTTTCCACAGCGATTGTACCAATTTACATTCCCACCAACAGTGCAGGAGGGTTCCCTTTCCTCCACACCCTCTCCAGCATTTGTTATTTGTGGACTTACTAATGATGGCCATTCTGACCGGTGTGAGGTGGTACCTCAGAGTAGTTTTGATTTACATTTCTTTAATAATTAGTGATGGTGAGCATTTTTTCATGTGCTTGTTGGCCATCTGTATATCTGCTTTGGAAAAATGTCTATTCAGGTCTTTTGCCCATTTTTCCATTGTGTTGTTGGTTTTTTTGCTGTTGAGTTGTCTAAGTCATTTGTATATTTTAGAGATTAAGCCCTTGTCAGTTGCATCGTTTGAAACTATTTTCTCCCATTCTGTAGGTTGTTGTTTGTTTTGTTTTGTTTTGTTTTTTAATGGTTTCCTCTGCTTTGCAAAAGCTTTTCAGTTTGACTAGGTCCCATTGGTTTATTTTTGTTTTATTTCTGTTGCCTTGGGAGACTGACCTAAGAAAACATTTGTAAGGTTGATGTCAGAAAAATGCTTTGCCTATGTTCTCTTCTAGGAGTTTGATGGTGTCTTGTCTTATGTCGAAGTCTTTAAGCCATTTTGAGCCTATTTTTGTGCATGGCGTGAGGGTGGATATCTTCTTTGTGATTAGTTGTTCAAGTAATTTGCCCATTTTTGTACTGAGCTGTCTCTTTTTTGGTTTGTTAAAAGTTCCATATAGATTCTTGATATGAGTTCCTAGTCAGATACATGTTTTGAAATTTTTTCTTTTACTCTGGGCCTAGCCTTTTCATTGTCTTAATGATATCTTTTTTTTTTTTTTTTCCGTCTTTTCTTTTTTTAGGGCTGCACCCGAGGCATATGGAGGTTCCCAGGCTAGGGGTCTAATTGGAGCTGTAGCCTCCAGCCTACACCACAGCCATAGTAACACCAGATCCGAGCTGCGTCTGCGACCTATACCACAGCTACGGCAACACCGGATTCTTAACCCACTGAGCGAGGCCAGGGATGGAACCCATGACCTCATGGTTCCTCGTCGGATTCTTTTCCACTGCACCACGACGGGAACTCCTTAGTGATATCTTTTGGTGAAAAGAAGTTCTTAAGTCCAGTGAATCCAATTTATCTTTTCTTTTATTAGTATTTTTACAATTTTTGTCTTCTTCGTCTATAACAGGAATAGAAAAGAGTTTTATTAGAGCCACACTGAGGACTATACCATAGGAGACTTGACTCGTGAAGAACCACTTGAATTGTGTTGTCCAGACTACGAAATGGAGGAGGCTTATGTGAGCAAAAGCCACAGAGTTACTGTTAGTTACATGAGTTGTTTATCAATAATTATAGTTGGAGCTGGCAGGAAGTAAAGTGCTCTCTTGTCAAGTAAGGATTGGTTGGGGTCCTAAATGATTGTGCAGTTTCAAGAGGAGACCTGGAGGCCTTAAGTTTGCAGCTGGCTGCTGCTAATGTTTTGAGACCGGCTGGTGGTGTCCTTGAATTTGATATAGTTATTTCAAATACTCAGTGATGCTGAAACCTGTTTGAAACTACCTCTTCAGTGACCACCTGGCTCCATTTTGGATGCCCCGAACCACACTTTCCTATCATCAGAACAAAGAACAAACATCAAACATGACAGGGGTACAGTCCTTCAAGGTTTCGAAAGAGATTAGCACATATATAGTGAGTCAGCATCACTTGGTGTCTGATAAGGGAACCTCATTGTCAAAGGGAGTATGACTAGCATTGGTGCTACGGAAAGGGGGGAGCATTTATTCTGGTTTCCCAAGTGGACATTCTAGGTAGTCAGGTAAGTGTATAGTGCTTTTTTTATTTTTTATTTTTATTTTTGGTTTAAGCAGTTGTACAAAGCTGTTTGATAGGCCAGGAGACAGGCTGCTCTAGGTAGCATAAAGTTCAGCCCAAATCATATACAAGCCAGGCCAGGAGGACTTCTGCATGCCTCAATATGTGAAAATTTCTTCCAGCAGTCCACTTCAAGACTTCATCCTTGGTTTTCTTCTGAAGGTTTTTTTATTTTTTTCACATTCAAATACATGATCTAGTTGGAATTATTTTTTTCTGTATAGTGGTAGGTAGGTGACAAATTTCAAGAAAGTTTCAAGTTGTGTCATTGTGGACATGTCTAATTTTCGTTCTATTTCTGATAATTTTATTTTGTATATTTTGGAGCCGTATCATTGGTTGGATACAGATTTAAGACTGTAATACAAACCTTTTATTGTGATGTGTCACTTTTTATTTCTAATAATGTCTCTTGCTTCACAGTATGTTTTGTCTGCTAGTAGTATAGTTATAGCAGCTTTCTTTTGGCTGGTATATCCATGGTGTATTTTTTCCATCCCTTTGCTTTTTATCAGTGTATTTAAAGTGCTTATCTTCTGAATAGCACGTGAGAATTTTTTCCAGTAGTGAAAATCTAGATTTTTATGTAGATTGATAAAACTTTTTTGGGATTAGATTAGTGACTTTTAATAATCCATTTCTTTTTTATTAACTTGTAGTTAATTTTTTTTTTTACTATTTGTTGGTTTCCCTAGAGATTTCACTTTGCATATGTAAGAAATTATTTCTTTGTTGACCTCCCAAATAATGTAGGGACCTAAAAACCATTTAACTATTTTTTTAACCCACCTCTTTTTTTGCACATCTCTTATGTATTTTATTTTATTTTCTGTCTTTTGTCTTTTTAGGGCTGCACCCACAGCATATAGAGGTTTCTAGGCTAGGGGTCAAATTGGAGCTGTAGCCGCTGGTCGACACCACAGCCACAGCAACGCTGGATCTGAGACACGTCTGTGACCTCCACCACAGCTCACAGCAACCCTGGATCCTTAACCCACTGATCAAGGCCAGGGGTGGAACCTGTGTCCTTACGGATGCTAGTCAGATTTATTTCCACTGAGCCACAACGGGAACTCATCTTATCATGCATTTTAATTCTACAAATATAAAACACCCGACAAATTAATATTGTGCTATTTATTAATTTTAATCACATATTTACTTTCTGTTATTCTTTATTCTTTCCTGCATTTCTGTGTTCCCATGTGGATTTTTAGAAGCATTTTCCTTCTGCCTGAAAAACTCCCTTTAATACTTTTTTCTTTTAAAAAAAAGTATAGCTGATTTACAGTGTTTGTACTGATTTTTAATACTTTCTTTTATTTTGTTCTCCTGGCTTTGAATTCTGACTTTGTTTGTTTGAAAATAGCAGTTTTACTTCTATGTAGGGTTGCTTTACTGGATATAAAATTCTAGAATGGTGGTTATTTCTTTTGTCCTTTAAAGATGCTGTTGAGATTGTCTTCTAGCTTCTTTTATGTTGGTTGATGAGTCAGCTGTTATTCCTTTGAAGTGAGGCGAAGTTTCTCCCCTCTATTGCGTTTAAGATTTGCTCTTCAACTTTTTGCTTGGCAATCTTACTATGGTATACGCAGATGTAGTTTTCTTGAATTAATTCTACATTAAGTTTGCAGAGCTTCTTAAATTTTAGATTGATATCTTTCATCTGTTTTTGGAAAGTCTATTCATTCTTTAAACAATTCTTCTGTTCCAGTATCTCTTTATTCTTTGTCTAGAATTTCCAATTATATTTATATAAGGTCTTTAGATTGTATGTCATATGTATCTTATGCTTATGTTGATGTTTTTCATTCTTTTTTTCTCTCTCTAGTTAGATACTTTATTTTGAAATGTCTTCTAGTTTGCTAGTCCTGTCTTCTACTGTGTTTATATTGCTGTTGAAACTGTTTGAAACTTCTTGAAAGACATAACTTTCAAGGACTTATTGAAAGATGTAAGCTACCAAAGTTAACTCAAGGCAAAGTAGATAATCTCAGTGACTGTATGTCTGTTAAAGAAATTCAATTTAAAGTTGGAAATCTTCCATGAAAGAGAACTCTAAGCCCAGACGCTTTCTCTAATGAACTCTCACATACCTTTAAGGAAAATGTAGAGCCAGTTTTACGCATTCCTGAAAATAGAAGAAAGAATACTTCCAGGTTGTCTTGAGATCAACATTTAGTCTAATGCCCAAACCAGACAGTGATGTACAAGAAAAGAAAAATGCAGACCAAAATCCCTCATGAACATTTACATAAAAATCCTAACAACAAACTAAGAAATTAGAACCAGCAGTATATAAAAATGAAAATGCAGGAGTTCCCATCATGGTGCAGAGGAAACAAATCCAACCAGGAACCATGAGGTTGTGGGTTTGATCCCTGGCCTCGATCAGTGGGTTAAGGATCCGGCATTGTCATGAGCTGTGGTGTAGGTCACAGGCACGGCTCAGATCCTGAGTTGCTGTGGCTGTGGCTCCTATTCAACCCCTAGCCTAGGAACCTCCATATGCAGCACGTGCAGCCCTAAAAGCAAAAAAAAAAAAAAAAAAAAAAAAGAGAAAAAGAAAGAAAGAAAATACATCATAATCAAGTGGGCTTGTTCCAGAAATGCAGTGTAAATTCATCCCGTTAGTAGACTAAATACGTATTTGTTCTCAGTGTCATTTCAATAGACACAGAAAGAATATCCAATAAAATTAAACTCTATGCATGATAAACACTCTTAGTAAAGTTGAGGTAGAAGGATACTTTCTCAGTCAATAAAGAGCGTCTTTGAAAACTTACAGCTAACATTTTACTGAGTGTTGAAAGACAGAAACCAGGCAAACATGCTCTCTCTCACAATTCCTTCAACATCGTACTGGGCATCTAGATAATTCAGATAGGCAAGAAAAGTAAATAAAGGCATATAGGCTAGAAAGGAAGAAATAAAACTGTATCTATCTAAAGGATATGGTTATCTGTGTAGAAAATTCCAATCTAGAGAAAACCTCCTAGAACTAAGAAGTGAGTTTAGCAATGTTACAGAATACAAAGAACATAATTTTTTCTCTGTATGCCAGTGAACAATTGAATTTTTTTTACATAATTTTGATTTTTTTTTCCATTATAGCTGGCTTACAGTGTTCTGTCAATTGTCTACTATACAGCAAGGTGACCCAGTTACACATACATGTATACATTCGTTTTTCTCACATTATTATGCTCCATCATAAGTGACCAGACATAGTTCCCAGTGCTTCTTTTTTTAAAAATTTATTTATTTATTTATTGGTCTTTTAAGGGCTGTACCCATTGCACATGCAGGTTCCCAGGCTAGGGGTCGAATCAGAGCTGTAGCCACTTGTGTTCACCACAGTCACAGCAATGCAGGATCCAAGCTGCATCTTTGATCTACACCACAGCTCATGGCAATGCCAGATCCTTGACCCACTGAGCGAGGCCAGAGATCGAAACTGCATCCTCATGGATCCTAGTTGGGTTTGTTACTACTGAGCCACAATGGGAGCTCCTGGAATTCTAAATTAGAAAATCTCTACAGTTTGCAATAGCAGCAGAAATTAAGGTGCCTAGGTATACTTCTAACCAGATTGTACCTAATACAGGTTCCGCATTCTGGGAACTACAAAGCTCTGTTAAAAGAAATCAAAGAAGATAGAACTAAACAGAGAGATACACCATATTCATAGATTAGAGGACTCAATATTAAGAGTCATTTTTCCCTAGTTTGAACTCTGGATTCAATGAAATAATAAAACTCCATCAAGCTTTTAAATGGATGACAGGCTGATTCTAAAATGTATATGGAGAAAATAAAATAAAAAAAATGTATATGGGAAAAAAAAAAGTGTGTATGGAAAAGCACAGGAACTTGGCAATGCCCAAAGGTATAGATAGCTACTTATACTATAGTACAGTTTGAAGGTGGTTTTGTGTAAGTTTAAACACACTTATTGTATGACACAGCAGTCCTACTCCTAGCTATTTACCCAAGTGAACTGAAAGCGTATCTCCACTCAGAAACCTGTGCATGAACGTTGATAGAAACTTTATGCATCACCACGAAAAGCTGGAGCAAAGAAGATGCTCTTTGTGACTGGTGAACCAACTGTGGTATCGCCATTCAGTGGAATGTATTCAGTGATGAAAAGAATGAGAAATTCGCAGATACTACAACATGATGACTCTTAAATCTAGTTTGATAGATAACCCAAAGCTACACGTTGTATGATTTTATTTATATGACACTTGAAAAGCAAAGGCTAGGAGGTGCAGAAGCTGTTAAGGGCAAAGAAACCAGCCTCTCAGGGGAGTTTTTAGGGTGCAGGAACTGATTGATATACTGATGTGACTGGTATGTGACTTAAGGAATTTATCAAAATGCCTAGAAAAAAATGTACTTTAGAAAGAGTTAAATTTATTGTGATGTTAGATTTTCTGAGGATTTAATATAGGTTGCAAGAAATCTAGCAGTACTAAAAATATAAGACTTGTCTTTCAATTAACTTACCTAATATGACATTTTGGCTGGATACAGTAAAGCTGAAGCCAAAAAGAACTACGTAATCACTGTATTCTCATTTCGGGATCACCAAACTTTTTCTGGAAAGAGCCAGATGGTAAATATTTAGTATGTATTTGACATAGGGTCCCTGTCAGTACTGCTCAGCTCTGCTGAGGTAGCGTGGAAGTGGTCAGGCATAGACAACACATAAACAAGCATGTCTGTTTTCCAGTAAAACTTTATCCATGCATATTAAAATGTGACTTTCATGTCATTTTCATGAAATATCTTGAATTTTTCCCCAAGTCATTTAAAAAAGTAAAAATTACTCTTAGCTCTCAGGCCTTACCAAAACAGGCCAGTGGCCAGAACTGCCCTGAGAGCGCTCTGCCAGCCCTGCTCTGGCAGGCAGAGAGTGTTTCACACAGGGATGTAGAGTAACGATTCTGAAAATACTTTGCATGGGTATGAGAGTTAGATAAAGAAGTAAATAAACTGTAGATAAAATAACCAGGTTTCTCATTGTCGGAAAAAAGTTTATAAAGAAGCCAGATGGATAAAAGCTAGATGTGAACCCTGTGAAGCTGGATTAAAGTCCAAGATGACAGTTTCATTTCCTTTTTATTTTAATAGGTGCAGGTAGACTGATACAGAGAAATAGATGTAAGAACATGCATAGGTTCGTACACATACCTATTTCCTAGCTTTGTCCTTTGAAAGGCCTAGGAAGAGTGACAACCCAATAGCAAAATCACACCCAGCTCCCCAGATCTAATACGTAATACGTGTTTCTAAATACCTATTTTCTATAAAAGTTACCAGGGCTTTTCTTTTCTTTCTTTTTTTTTTTTCTTGGAGCAATAGCTATTTCTGGGGATGGGTCAAGGAAAACAAAAGATTAGCACGAAACACCTTGCAGTGTGGAAAATGAGAAGTTGCTAAAAAAAAAAAAAGAAGAAGAAGAGGTGAGGTGGGAGTGCCCTCGTGTGCAGTGGATTAAGGGTCCAGCATTAAGACTGTAGCGAGTCGGTCACTTCAATGGCACAGGTTTGATCCCTGCCCAGGAATTTCTACACGCCATGGGTGCAGCCAAAAAAAAAAGTGGGGGCGGAGGGTAAGGGGAATAAGGGCATATCAAAAGGACACAGGAGCCTACCTGAATGAGCCTGCGGTGACCATTTCTAGAATATTTTGAGAAACAAAATAAATAGCGACAGTATTGGGTTATAATCCAATCAATAAAAATGAATATCCATGAATCCACAATGAATGACTAATCGTGAGAATGGACGCATCTTCCTTACAGAAGAATCCTAAAAATAATTGTTGATATTGCTTAATTCCCCTCCTCCTGAGCGTGGGCTGGACTTGAGAAATAGTAATTAGGTGAGGAACTCAGGCGAATGACACCATCTTCTCAAGAAAGTAATGACATCCCTAGTGACCACTCGTGTGGAGAGCATGTGTCTCTAGACACCACGTGATGCGAAGGGCATGTCTGTATCACGTCGACCCCTCAAACCTAATCTTAGTCTCAGAATACAATGGATGAAACTCAGAAACTTCCTACAAGGTACCTGACAAGTACTCTTCCAAACTGTCGAGGTCGTGAGAAGCAGGGAGGACAGAAACTTGTCACACAGATCAGAGGAGACTAAGGAGAAATGGTGACTAAATGCAACATGTTACCTCGTATTGGGTCCTGGAGCAGAAAAAAGTGCTTTATTGGAAAAACCGATGACATCCAAATAAAGTCGGTGCTTTAGATAATAGTATTGTACCAATGTTAATTTCTTAGTTTCGCAAAATTTTCCATGGTACTAGGAGATTTTTTTTTGTCTTTTTTTTTTTTTTTTTTTTGCTATGTCTTTGGGTCGATCCCGAGGCATATGGAGGTTCCCAGGCTAGGGGTCCAATCGGAGCTGTAGCCACCGGCCTACGCCAGAGCCACAGCAACGCGGGATCCGAGCCGCGTCTGCAACCTACACCACAGCTCACGGCAACGCCGGATCCTTAACCCATTGAGCAAGGGCAGGGACAGAACCCGCAACCTCATAGTTCCTAGTCGGATTCGTAAACCACTGCGCCACGACGGGAACTCCAGGAGATGTTAACATTAAGAGAACCTGCGTGAAGGGTGAAGTTCCTGTGTACAGGAATTCTTTGTCTTGCAGCTTTTCTCTAAATATAAATATTCAAATCCCCCAAATATTGAATTCTTAATCTCGGACCTTTGGGCTTTTACCTGAAAGTTGGTGTGATAACAGACCCCTTCCTTCTCATAGGTACTATGTCTAACTCTTCTCAAGCAAGACAGCAGAAAATCCATTTTACTTGGCAGAGGCTTTTTGCTGAGCTTTTTGTCCCTTCACCCTGCATAGTTTTAGACATTCTGAAAGTGTCTTGAGGGAGCAGTCAGCTCAGTTTTGCACCCATCATGTCTCACTTGGTTTTTGCCTTTCAGATGTTTACATGGAGCATAGCAAGACTGCCAAAACATGCTGGTTTATTTGTTCTCCAGAAGTGGACCTGTGACAAAGCATAGATTCTCAACATTTTGTTCTATTCTCAGAATCCACAAATGCCCCCAGGAAAATTGCAGCTGCAGACTCTTAGCTCACCTCTCCCCTCAGGAATCTTGGCATCACAAGTACTATTGTTTCAGCAGCTTCCTAATGCCTTTCAAGAAAAACAACACACACCCCACACACACCCCACTCCTTCCTGCTGAGAAGGGGACACCTTCACATCACTTCTTTTAATTACCCTAATTTGTATTTGTCCCTGCCCCGACTCTCCGGGATGAAAGGCGGCAAGGTTGCCCCTGTTGGCTTACACTAGACACTAAATCTAAGTATCTTAAATTGTTTTACACTAACAGCAGCCTGAGCATAAGCCCTTGAAATTAGTCATATTTTTTGGCCCATGTTCATTCATATAGTATATACAGAACATTTTTCATCAAATATCTGCATGGTCTGTACCTTGCAAAGCACTGGGGATATTTTCATGAAATTAAATTTTCCATGAGAAACTAATATGATCCACTGATCATTTTATAAACCAAAAATGGATATGAAAAATTAAAAAGCAGCATGGCACAGTATCCGATTAAGTATAAGAATTAGAAGGCGTAAGCAGGAAATGTTACCGTTCTTTCAGAGAAAACCTGAAATTGATGACCTAGGAATAATAACTTTATTAAACATTCCCTGGCACAGTGCATGTATTTATTATTCTATTTATCCTCACAATAATCTTACAAAGTAAGTACTATTAAGAAGTACTATTTCAAAGATGAGGGGCTGAGCCTCAGAAAAGTCGAGACTTGCATATAAAGTCACATAGCTACTTAGGATGATTGGAGCCAAGATTTGAATCCGGATTAATACGCTTTGATCTAAACCACTGAGCTCCAGAGAGAACCCACAAAGCACCATCTGACACATAGAAGCCTAATACTATGCCTAAACATAAACATATGCAAACATGCAAACCCAAGATCCATGTTGAGAAAGAAACAATAACATAACCAGAGACGGCCGTTCGAGGTGGACACGGAGACATGCTCCCCGTCACTGGTCAGACAGAAGCCCACGTGGGTCCTACGTGAAGGACACTCATAAACAAAGCTTCACCAGCTTAAGGAGAAACATTAGGGTGTTTTTAAAAATTACTTCCCAAAGGATTTATTTAAATATCAACCTCTTCTGGGCCAGTGAACAAGTCCTCCATGAATTATGAAATCTTTGGCTAGTGCAGAGGAGAGGAACACACACTATGTCAACAGTTTGGTAAACATTTATAGGTGGAGAGCACCCATCTCAAACTAGCTAATGAAGTCAGCGATCACAGAAGATTCTGCTGAAAACAGAACCTAGTCAGGGAGTTCCCTGGCGGCCTAGCAGTTAAGGAGTCAGCGTTGACACTGCTGTGGCTTGGGACCTTCTCCATGCTGGGGGCACTGCAAACCACAAAACAAAACAGAAATTCCCCAAAACAATAACAATAACAAAAAAAAAAAAAACAGTCAAGTAAGGAGAAAATATTCAATGTTTTGACTCCCACATTCAAGAAAATCTAAGATCATTTCAACAAAGACCCTGGTCCTTTGCTGTTACCCCTGAATCCCAGTTTCTGGTGCCTTTTGGCAGAAGTTAGAGAATGTGACTTAATCCTTTCTGTCTATATTGTCTAGAAATTCATGTTTTTACTTGAGACTTGTTCTGGAAATTATGAGGTATAGTTCAACTAAAGCAGAAAATATTTGGGCCGAATCATGGAAAAACAGAATAGGAAGCACAGACTTTATCCAAAATCCCGGAGTCAGGAAGTCAGATGCATTCGAGAACTGGGGTAGGTGTTAGTACTGTGACCAATAGAAAAAGGTCTATAACCTCTTCGAAGGAGAAAGTCACGCCTCAGACCTAGTTAAATTTTGCCATACGGCAATTCAGGCACGATGCTGCCAGGTCTTCCAATTATTTTTAAAAGTACTGATTATTATGTAAATTTGTTGCCTTTAATTCAAATTAAAAACATAAAACATTTCATGGGCCAAACAAAGCACATACACCCACTGTTAGTTGGCAGCCTCTCCTTGTGTGATCAGTGTATAATCAGTGTTTTTCTTTAAGGAAATGAATTTGATAGCATTAAGTAGTCAGTTGGCTTGGAGAAAGAAAAACAGTTTGGAGTGAGACTTTCCAACATAATGAAAGAATAAATCAGGAAGGGTATGTGATTTGCCAGGGAATATTATGGTTTAAATTTTTGTTTTTAAGGCCGCACCTGGGGCGTATGGAAGTTCCCGGGCTAGGGGTCAAAACTGAGCTGTAGCTGTGGCACAGACCCGAGCCAGGGCAACACCAGATCCGAGCTGCGTCTGTGACCTACACTGCAGCTCATGGCGATGCCGGATCCTTAACCCACTGAGTGAGGCCAGGGATCAAACTTGTGTCCTCATGGACCCTATGTTTGGTTTTTAACCCTCTGAGCCACAACTGGAACTCCATAAATTTTAATATTTTAAAATTGATTAGTGAGTTTAGCTAAGCTTTATTGAATTGCTACTATATGCCAGCCACTGGACTACGTGCTGTTTTATGAAGGCTCTGTCTGGAACCAGTCTTTTCTTCTGGTAGTTTCCTCATAGGTTTCTTGTGCTAGTAGAGTTAGTATATGTAACACACTTAGAATGATACTGGCAGATAGAAAATGTTTAATAAAGGTTTGCTATTAAAAAATCACTCATCTGTGGTAGTAATAAAATGAAGATTATTATAAGCAATGAAGAAGTCATTTTCACAAAGGACTCATTACTTTATCCCCTGAGAAGTCGATTTATGCTTTTATTGGCTCTGATGTATATATCTTTTCCTACATTATTAAATTTTGGTCTATATCATTTCTTTCCTCCTTTCTTTGGAATTAATTCGCTGTTCTTTCTCTTAAAAGCTTTTAGTAACTATTCACATGATTACATTTGGGCTTTTTCCTAATATGTACATGTATTTAATTAAGACTATAGATTTCCTTCTAAGCAATGGTAGTATTTTCACTACCATTTCTCATTTCCATTGTAATTTTTCCTTTACCCTTGTGTTATTTAAAAGGGTATTGCTAGGGAGTTCCCTTTGTGGTTCAGCAGTTAACGAACCCGACTAGGATCCATGAGGATGTGGGTTTGATCCCTGGCCTTGCTCGGGGGGTTAAGGAACTGGCATTGCCCTGAGCTGTGGTGTAGGTCGCAGACGTGGCTCAGATCACGCGTTGCTGTGGCTGTGGCATAGGCCAGCGGCTGTAACTCTGATTCGACCCTGGCCTGGGGACTTCCATATGCTGCAGGTACAGCCCTAAAAAGCAAAAAAAAAAAAAAAAAGTGTATTGCTAGATTTCCAAATATTCTAACCGTATTTTACCATTTCGTTGCTCTTCATTCTGCAGTGCATCTCCAAGCTTCCTCTGTCATAATATTCTCGCATTCCCTTTAGTGTAGATATTATTGCAGATGAATTCTCCCAGGTTTATTGTTTGGTTTTTTTCTTTTGTCTGAAATTTTCTTCATTTTGCCTCAGTTTTTGAAAGATTCTTTTTCTGGTTGTGGAATGCTAAGTTGGCAGTTATTTTCTTTCCGCACTTTCAAGCTATTATTCTATTGTTTTGGTAAAGGTATTGGTCTTGTTGCTACTTTGAACATATCATTTTTAATTTTTAGGCTTTTAAAACTGAGGACTATAACTCAAATACAGAAAGTTGCCTAAGATACATATTGCTGGCATTCTTTTGTTTTTGTCATTGCTGTTTTGTTCTGTCCATGCCTGTGGTGTGCGGAAGTTCTGGGGCGAGGGATTGAACTCATGCCACAGCAGTGACCCAAGCCATGGCAGTGGCAACGCCAGATCTTTAACCCACTGAGCCACCAGGGAACTCCTAAGATGAGCCTTCTGAACCACTTACTGCATCAGGATGTGTAATCCAGCCAGCCATCCCTGTGGTCATCTTCGTACTCCTGCAAAATAACAAGCCTCCCTCAATCAAAAGAAGAATCCAGGATCCTAATTTTTATGAAAATTATTTCCCTACCTTTCCCTATAATAATTATCCCCCAAAGTGAGCATTTATTTCCTTATAAAAAAACATTTTAAAAATAGTTTTAATACATTTTTTAAAGGCTGCGCTTCATTTACGGTTATTACAAAATATTGACCGTATTCTCTCTGTTAGACACTGCATCCTCTAGCCTATCTTAACACCCAGTAATTTGTACCTTTCACTCTCCCACCCCTATATTGCCCTCCCCCCCCATTAGAAACCACTAGTTTGTTCTCTCATATCTGTTGGTCTGCTGCTTCTTTGTTGTATTCACTAGTTATATTTTTTAGATTCCACATGTAAGTGATAACATACAGTATTTGTCTTTTCTCTGTATGATGTATTACACTTAGCATAACGTCCTTCAGATCCATCCATGTTGCTGCAAATGGCAACATTTTCTTATTTTTTATGGCTGAGTAGTATGCCGCTGTATGTATCTATATTATTCTCCTTCCCTCCCTCTCTCCTCTTTCTCTCTTTCATGTTAGCAGCTCCAATTCCAAGATGTATTACATAGGCATTAAAAATGTACCAATACAACTCTGCTATCCATTCTTTGTTTATTTGCTGGAATACTTCTGAGAGGCTTTGCTTCATCTGTTTGGTTACTTCATGGCACTGTCCATATTTGAAAGGCAAAATAAATGATCTCTTTTTCTAGTTTTCATAATGAAGATTTTTTGTTCTTTAATATACTCCAAAAGTGGCCAACTAGTTTTTCTTTTTATATGTCTTTTTTTGTTTTTTAAATTAAATTTGTTATGATTATTTTTCCTTTTTAGGGCCCACCCACGGCATTTGAAAGTTCCTGGGCTAGGAGTCAAATCAGAGCTGCTACTGCTGGCCTACACAGCCACAGCAATGTGGGCTCTGAGCTACGTCTGTGACCTGTGCCGCAGCTCACAGCAATGCTGAATCCTTGACCCAGTGAGCAAGGCCAGGGATGGAACCCGCATCTTCATAGGTACTAGTCAGGTTCTTAACCTGAAGTCCTATTTGTCTTTTTTTTAGATCATTCTAAACTCATGGATTTGAACATACTTGATGGATTTTGGTGTATATCAGCTGTTATTCTTATTGGTGCTCAAATGAGCATAACTTTGGCCAAGGGGAAACCCTTCAAGTTGACTCCCAAGTCTTTTTTTTTTTTTCTCCTAGGGCTGTGCCTGTGGCATATGGAGGTTCCCATGCTAGGGGTCTAATCGGAGCTGTAGCTGCCTGCCTACACCACAGTCACAGCAATGGAATCTAAGCCGCATCTGTGACCTACACCACAGCTCATGGCAACTCCAGATCCTTAACCCACTGAGTGAGGCCAGGGATCGAACCCATGTTCTCTTGATGCGAGCCGGGTTCGTTAACCACTCAGCCCCGACGGGAGCTCCTCCCCAGTCCTTTTGATGTGACCTTGGTAGTCTTTAACAGCCCCAGATTCATCTTCCGCATTTCCTCACCCAGTTCTCACATCAGCCATTTCTCTAAAAAATTCTGTGTTGTTTTGATAAGTTATATTTTCAGACCCAAACCTGTGTGCTAGTAATGCTCATGCTACAGAGCATGTCATGTTTTTTTAAGTCTTTTTAACGGACAGAACTAGAAAAGACATATTTTTAAACATATAATTCCTCATATATTCAGATTCTAAATTAAGCCCGCAATATTTTTTTCCTTAACTTCTTATATGTGTCTTCTTCTTCTTTTTTTTTGTCTTTTTAGGGCTGCACCTGCAGCATGTGGATGTTCCCAGGCTAGGGGTGGAATCGAAGCTGTAGCCACTGGCCTACGCCACAGCCACAGCAACGCCAAATCTGAGCCAAATCTGCCACCTACACTGGCCTACACCACAGCTCATGGCGACGCCAGATCCTTAACCCACTGAGCGAGGCCAGGGATCGAACCCACAACCTCATGGTTCCTAGTCGGATTCGTTTCCGCTGTGCCAGGATGGGAACTCCATATGTATCTTCTTTTTTGTATATCAAGTCTCATTTCTCAAGGACATCAGAGAAGATAAAATCAGAATATAACCCAGGTCCTCATTTGCTTTGTCAGCAAAATGTTCTCAGGACAAAAATAGCAATGTACCACAAGAGATTACTAAAACAGTTAATTTTTTTTTTTTGCATATTCCCTCTGCATTTTCTTCTCTTCTTCTCTTTTGCAATTATACCCATCTACATTTTCAGAGGATATACCCTTATGTGTTATACTCTGTCCTTTGTATCCTTCACTTAGATTTAGTTCTGCATGTAAGTCCTTCATGTTCGCTATTTCACGTCAGTGTCTTTTCCAATCATTTCAGTTTTCTTATACTGTTTTTTTTTTTTTCTTTTTAGGGCCACACCTGCAGCATATGGAGGTTCCCAGGTGGGGGTCCAAATGGAGCTGGAGCCGTTGGCTTACCCCAGAGCCACAGCAGCTTGGGATCCAAGCCGTGTCTGCGACCTACACCACAGCTCACAGCCACGTCGGATCCTTAACCCACTGAGCGAGGTCAGGGATCGAACTCTTGTCCTCCGGGATGCTAGTTGGGTTCGTTAACCACTGAGCCGTGACGGAAACACCCTCATTTCAGTTTTCGGAAGCTCTTTCTCTAGTAGATTCCTCACAAAAACTCATGGGACACATATTCCCAGAGTTGCATAATAGTGACATTTTTTTCCTATAGCCTTTATGCCTAAAAGTTAGTTTGGCTGCATATAAAAATCCTAGCTTACATTTTCTTTATTTTAAATGTGTTACTTGATTGTCTCAGACACAGAATGTCACTTTCAAATTCTGCTTAAAATCCAAGTTTCTTTCCCTTGTAAGTGCCTTGGTTTTTTTAGCCTGGGAATTAAAAAAAAATTTTTTTTTCTTCGTCTTTACAGTTCAGTAACCAGAAAACAGCATGATGTTAGGTATTTTGGATTGATTTTTTCCCCAATGTGTGTTGTGTGCCTTTCATTATGTTTTCATTTTTTGTTGAAAATTTTCTTTTAATTATGATTTTTAGGGCTTGTTCTATTCCCCTGGCCTTCAGTTTCTTTTCCGTTTTTTAAATTTTTATAATTTCTATTTATATGTATTTTGGATTTTATTTGCATATGATATGCATTTTTCATCTCAAATTCTTTTCATGTTCTCATTTCTCAAGTTATTTTCCATTAATTTCCTCTTTCTGATTTTTACCATCTCATTTAGGTTGTTTTTTTTTTCTGATTTCTTAAAATATGTATCATTTTTAAGGATGGTTAGTTTTATTTCTTTTACTAATTATTAGGGTGGAATAGACCTCTTCAGTGGCTGCCAGTGATTCTTGCCTACCGGTATTCTCACCCCTGGTAACCTCCTCCCACCTTCCATGAATAGGGCTCATCTGTGTAAACCATAGGCTATTGCAGAAATTGCAGTGTATGACTTCCAAGGCTAGATCATAAAAGACGTTGGTTTCTGTCTTGTTCTTCCGTAAGCTCATTTACTCTTGGTAAGTCAGTCGTCAGATCGTGAGGACATAGGTAACTGAGTACATTTTTGATCTGTTTTGTGAGCATGTCTTTGCTGGTGTGCTTTCATTGAGAGCTCCTTAATTGAGTCTGTTTTCCCCCTTCCTAAATTAAAACTTTTTATGAAGTTTAACCCACTTACAATGATTTTTGTGTGTGTGAATTATTTTTTCCTAGGCTTTGAGAAGGGACATATGATTTAGATTAGCTTTTCTAAATCCATAGCTTGAGAGCTCTTTTTTTTTTTCCTGTTTTTCTCATTTATTCCAAAATATGGCAGCTTATAGGTTTCCTGGCTTTCTTTCTCTTCCCAGCTATTATATAGATTTTTATTCTCCCTTTAATTTTGTTTCCCTTCTGAATTTGGATTCTTTTCCCAGATGTTTTTATTCAGTGTAAAGTTTTATCTTGGAAGGTGACTTTGGCATGTTCGTTTTGATAGTTAATGTGTCCCAGACTGCTCTAGCTCCTTCAGAATGTTCTGTAAATCCTTTGTACTCATTACTATGGAAGTAGGAAAACCTCTTCCAGTTTCAGTTGCTGTTCTTAAATTGGCCCACTGAGGTTTTGTTTTGTTTTGTTTTTTGTTTGTTTGTTTGTTTGTTTTTTCCCACTGAGCTTTTGAGTTAAACTTTCTTTTCTTATTTTGAAGTTACCCGGTGTATTAGATGCCTCAATGTTTTCTTCTGATTTCTCCTCCAGAGATAATGTTACCGTCTCTTGTAACTACTGGTGATTTGTTTTCATCTCCTCACAGTTGGAGGTTCATGCAAGTATCTTGTCACATCATTTTGTTGCAGATGTCATCCGTGGATTTTTTTAAAAAGTACTACATCCTAGATGCTTAATTTTTAAGAAAATTTCAGTATAATATACTTTAATCCTAAATTGTACAGCCCAACGAGTTTTCACCAGGTGAACCCATGTGGGAACAGCATCTGAGTCAGGCTGGCTGTTGGAAATTTTTCTTTCTGTCTACTTATGTATTAATTAATTTATTTACCTATCTGCTAAGTCTGTAAAGGATTGTTTGTTGGTAGATATTCTTCTTCCTGCACTTTAAACATACCATTCTCTTATCTAATGGCTTTTATGATTTCCTTGAGAAGTCGGTTGTCAGTCTTATCCTTGCTGCTTTGAAGGTAATTTCCTTTATCTCTGGCTTCTTTTAACATTTTCTCTTGCCTTTGTTTTCAAAGATTTGGTTTTATGTGTGAACCCTGCTCAGGATGGATGCTTAGAGCTTTTTGAATTTGTAAATTCATGACTTAAAGTTAATTTGGGAAATTCTAGCCTGTTCTCTCTTCATATGTGCTATATGAGCGTTCCTTTCTTCCTTCCTTTTTGGGTGTCCAGTTATCCTTCTGATCGTCTCCTGCATGTGACTGGCTTTCCTTTCTTTCTTTATCATTCTGGTTTCTCTTTGGTGGTGAGTGTTTGCTGTGCACCTGACTGCTGCTTCGCTGATGTGGTCTTATCTGCTGTTCACCCATCTGTTAGGTCTTCTTGTCTGTTCCCGTGACATCGGTTCTGCAGAGTCACCAAGATGTCTGCTGGGTTCTCTGTCCACTGGTACCAGCTCTAGTCTAGCTCTTCTCAGGAGTCAGGTGCTGCCGGGGAAATGGGGGTTGCAAATGGTCAGTTCCCCACTTTCTAGGGCTTTCAACTCTCACTTGCTTTGTTATCAAAGTCTTTCTTCCCGATGTTTGTCTTTTTAAAGTACCATCTGATTATATGACAATAGTTCTTTTGCTTTTCAGTCACTCTTAGATGAGCTTGTTGCTCCCAATCTGACTGAGGCTCAAAATTTAGCAAATAACTTGACAAGGTCCTTTTATTTTTTTATTTTTTATTTCACTTTTTTTGTCTTTGGTCCTTTTAGGGCCTGGCATGTGGAGGTTCCGAGGCTAGGGGTCGAATTGGAGCTGTTGCTGCTGGCCTACGCCAGAGCCACAGCAACACCAGATCTGAGCCGCTTCTGCGACCTACACCACAGCTCACAGCAATGCCGGATCCTTAACCCACTGAGCAAGGCCAGGGATTGAACCCTCGACCTCATGGTTCCTAGTCGAATTCGTTAACCACTGAGCCACAACAGGAACTCCTAGATTTTTATTTCTTAAGCACCATGAGACCGTACTAATGTCTGTGCTACTTTGAGATATTTTTGAGTTAGCTACCCAGTGGTCCCATGTAGCTTCATAAATCAATAAATGTCAGGTTGAGAAACTGGCTGTATATCTAAGGCCTAATAAAACTCAAGTTTCTGGAGTCCCCGTCATGGCACAATGACTAGGAACCATGAGGTTACAGTTTCAATCCCTGGCCTCATTCAGTGAGTTAAGGATCCGGCGTTGCTGTGAGCTGTGGTGTAGGTTGCAGATGCGGCTGGGATCTGGCGATGCTATGGCTGTGGTGTAGGCTGGCAGTTGTAGCTCTAATTAGACCCCTAGCCTGGGAACCTCCACATGCCAAGGGTGTGGCCCTAAAAAGCCAAAAACAAAAACAAAAACAAAAAACGAAACCAAACAAAACCCTCTACTTTCTGGAATTCCTGTCGTGGCTCAATGGAAACAAATCTGACCAGCATCCATTAACCTTAATCGGATGCGCTAAATTCCCGACTGCCATGGAGGTAACATATTCACTGGCTCTGGGAGTGAAGGCTTGGACATCACTGGGAAGGAACCATTATTTTGCCTGCCACAATGCCACTAACATCTTTCTATAATTCCCTTCTCTGGAATTTTGAAAAGATTTTTTTGTCATTTATTTTCAGTAGTTAAATATCATACACCTAGGTTGGTTTTCTTTGTATTTATTCAGTTCAGCATTTATAGTGCTTCTCAAAAAGCACACATTAGACTTATTTTCTGTATGCCATATGTCTCTTAGGTCTTTTATTTTCATTCCTGGACATTTTCTGATGGGCATGTTTTATATTACAAATGTATTTCAATCTGTGACTTGCACACTTATTTTCTTAATAACAGATCTTTTGTGAATAGAAGTTCTTAATTTAATGTAGCCCAGTTTTTCTCTTCTTTTGGTTAGTGCTTTGGTTAGCGCTTTGGTTAGCATTTTCTTTTTCTTTTTCTTTTTGCCTTTTCTAGGGCCGCTCCCGAGGCATATGGAGGTTCCCAGGCTAGGGGTCCAATCAGAGCTGCAGCCGCTGGCCTAGACCAGAGCCGCAGCAATGCGAGATCCAAGCCGAGTCTGCGACCTACACCACAGCTCACGGCAACCCACTGAGCAAGGCCAGGGATCCAACCTGCAACCTCGTGGTTTCTAGTCGGATTTGTTAACCACTGAGCCACGATGGGAACTCCTGGTTAGCATTTTCTTTACTCCATGTCAGAAAACTTGGGCTAACCATGGTTCTAAAGATAGCCTCCTATTTAAAAAAAGCCTTTCATCATGTTGCCTTTCACATTAGACCAACAATGCATGTGGATTTGATTTGTACGTATAATGTGAGATTCGGATCAAGGTTCATTTTATGCCCTTATGATTATAATCCAGTATCTTTCTCTAAACTGCCATTCTTTTCTCACTGTATTTATATGGAGATAGTCCTGGATTCTGTTTTGTTCCATTGGGAGTTTAGACACATGAGTTCGTTTCTGCATTTATGTCTGTTTCAGTGGTTTAATTCTCTAATTTTGTGTCAGTACCATACTTTCTCAGTTGCTACAGGTTTATAATAACTCTTGATATCCCATGGCATAAGCCCTTCAGCTTTATTCTTGCTTGCAAATTGCTGTGATTATTCTTGTTTGTTTGTTTTTATTTTTTTTATCTACCTTCCAGAATCAACTTGTCAGTATTAAAAAAAAAACCTGCTATGGTTTTTATTGAGATTACATTAAATCTGTGCTTTGATTAGGGGAGAACTGATATCTTATCAGTATTGAGTCTATCAATCCATAAAAATGGTGATTTTTAAAATTAATTTAGGTCGTTAATTTCTTCCAATTATGTCATAGTTTTCACTTTAGAAGGCTTGTGTGTGTTTTAGTAGATTTATCTCTAGGTGTTGGATACTGTTATGCTATTATAAATTGTATCTTTTAATATTCTGTTATCTATTTGTTCTTGGTGATGACTAAACAGATTTTATGTGTAGTGATCTTGGACCCGCTGACCTCCTTACATTCACATATTAATGTTACTAGATGGTAAGTTTTGAATATTTACACATAAAATCATAAAATCTGTAAATGACATTTAAATTTCTTCCTCTTTAATTCTTATGCCTTTTATTTTATATTTATATATATTTATATATTTATATTTATTTTATTTTGTACCTTATTACACTATCCAGGTTCCCAGTGTCAGATAGAAATGGTGATAGAGAGAGCATCTTTTCTTGTTTGCCATCCAAAGGAGAAAGCTTTCTCTATAATTGAACATTATGTATGATGATTTCTAGACGTTTTAGGGGGCATTCTTCATCTGATGACAGAAATTCTTTGTATTCCTTTTAGGAGTTTTTTAAAATTATAAATTATTAATTTTATCACATTGCATCTGTTCAGGAAATTTTATGCTTTTTCTCCTTATTTTAATGTGGTAAATTACCTAATTGATTTTCAAGTGTTAAAGCATACTTGAAACAAAACTCTTGGTTATTTTTTTATATATACATTTTTAAAATTTTTAAATGAATCTTATTACATTCATAGTTGTACAATGATCATCACAACCCAATTTTATAGCATTTCCATCCCAAACACCCAGCCCATCCCCCACCCCGCAACCTGTCTCATTTGGAAACCAAAAGTTTTTCAAAGTCTGTGAGTCAGTGTCTGTCTGCAAAGAAGTTTATTGTGTCCTTTTTTTTTAGACTCTACATGTACGTGATAGCATTTGATGTTGGTGTCTCACTGACGACTTAGCATGATAATTTCTATGTCCATCCATGTTGCTAAAAATGCCAGTATTTCTTTCCTTTTAATGGTGTATATGTACCACCTTTCCTTCATCCACTCCTCTGTCGATGGACATTTTCCTTGTTTCCATGTCTTGGCTATTGCAAATAGTGCTTCAGTGAACATTGGAGTACATGTATCTTTTCGAGTCATGGTTTTCTCTGGATAGATGCCCAGGAATGGGATTGCTGGACCAAATGGCAGTTCTATCTTTAGTTTTCTGAAGACTTTCCATACTGTTTTCCAGAGTGGTTGCACCAGTTTACATTCCCACCAACAGTGTCATAGGGTTCCTTTTCTCCACACCCTCTCCAGCGCTTATTGTTTGTAGATTTTTTGATGACGGCCATTCTGGCCGGTGTAATGTGGCATCTCATAGTGGTTTTGTTTCATTTCTTTAATAATTAGGGATGTTGAACATCTTTTCATGTGTTTTTTGGCCATCCGTATATCTTCTTTGGAGAATCGTCTGTTTAGATCTTCTGCCCATTTTTTGATGGGATTGTTTGTTTTTTGGTATTGAGCTATAGGAGGTGTTTATAAATTTTGGAGATTAATCCCTTGTCAGTCGATTCATTTGCAAAGATTTTCTCCCATTCTGTGGGTTGTCTTTTCGTTTTGTTTAGGGTTTCCTTTGCTGTGCAGAAACTTTTCAGTTTAATTAGGTGCCATTTGTTTATTTTTGTTTTTATCATCATTACTCTAGGAGGTGGATCTGAGAAGATGTTGCTGTTGTTTATGTTGGAGAGTGTTTGGCCTATGTTTTCCTCTAAGAGTTTGATAGTACCTGGTCTTATATTTAGGTCTTTAATCCATTTTGAGTTTATTTTTGTGTATTGTGTTAGGAAGTGTTCTAATTTCATTCTTTTCCATGTGGCTGTCCAGTTTTCCCAGCCCCACTTATTTGAAGGGGCTGTCTTTTCTCCATTGCATATTCTTGCCTCCTTTATCATAGATGAGTTGGCTGTAGGTGCGTGGGTTTAATTCTGGGCTTTCCATCCTGTCCCACTGATCTATATTTCTGTCTTTGTGCCAGTACCGTATGGTTTTGATGACTGTATAGTCTGAAGTCAGGGAGCCTGATTCCTCCAGCTCCATTTTTCTATCTCTGGATGTCTTTGGCTGTTCTGGGTCTTTTGTGCTTCCAAACAAACTTTAAGATATTTAGTTGGAGTTCTGTGAAAAATGTCCTTGGTAATTTGATAGGGATTGCATTGAATGTGTAGATTGCCTTGGGTAGTATAGTCATTTTGATAATATTGATTCTTCCAATCCAAGAGCATTGTGTTTTTTTCCATCTGTTTGTGTCATTTTTGATTTCTTTCATCAGTGTCTTACAGTTTTCATAATACAGGTCTTTTGTTTCTTTAGGTAGGTTTATTCCTAAGTATTTTATTCTTTTTGTTGTGATGGTAAATGGGACTGCTACCCTAATTTCTATTCCTAATCTTTCATTGTTAGTATATAGAAATGCAGTTGATTTCTGTGTATTAATTTTGTATCCTCTGACTTTGCCAAATCCATTGATCAAGTCTAACAGTTTTCTGGTAGAATCTTTAGGATTTTCTAGGCATGGTATCAGGTCATCTGCAGATAGTGATCGTTTACTTCTTTCCAATTTGGATTCCTTTTAAAATATGTATCACTAGTTTCCATTGGTAATATATTTTTTCCCTAGGATTTGTACATTTAAATTAATGATAGTGGTTGGTCTGTATGTTTCCTTTCTTGTAGTGTCCTTTTCAGGTTTTGGTTGGGCTCATAAAAATGAGTTGGAAAATATTCCCACTCATTCTTTAGAAGAGTCTATGTAGGATTATTTATTTCTTTAATATTTAAATAAGCCCTTCTTTGACAGTTTTCAGTAATGGATTTAATTAGCTAACTTCATTTTATTGTGGCTAGAAAACATCTCTGCATGATTTTATTTCTTTTGAATTTATTGAGTCTTATTTTGCAGTCGAAACAATATAGTCTCTCCTGGAGAGTTTTCCTTGTGTATTTGCGAGGAATGTCTGTTCTGCTCTTGTCTGGTAGAGTGTTCAGTGGATGTCTGTTGGGTACAGGTGGTTTATAGTGTTGCTCAAGTCGTCCGTTGACTGGTCGGTCTTCTGATTGTTCTATCCGTTGTCTAAAGTGAGGTGCTGAAGCCTCCAACTGATATGTGGCAGAAGTTTATCATTCTCATGCTCTGTTAGTCAGGGTTCTCTAGAGAAGCAGAAAAGCAGGGTGTGTGTGTGTGTGTGTGTACAGCAGAGAAAGGGGAAAAAAAGGAACTTTGCAGAATTAGCGCATATGATTGCAGATACTTGACAAGTCCAAAGCCTGAGGGGATAGTCTGGCAGACTGACTGTTCAGGGGAGAGGTATAGTTCAAATCCAAAGGCAGTCTGCTGGCAGAATTCCCTCTTCCTCGGGCGGGGGGGGGAGGGGTGAGGTGGTGTCAGACTTTGTTCTGTTAAGGCCTTCAACCTGCTGTATGAGGCCCACCCCCCTTATGGAAGACAATGTGCTTTATTCAAAATCCAGTGGTTTAAATGTTAATCTCATCCACAAAATCCCCGCAGCAATATCCAGAATCATGTTTAACCACATATCTAGGTACCTTGTCTGAGCCAAGTTGACACATAAAATTGACCATCACACATGTTTCTTCACACTCTGCCTCTGGAAATTTGTCAAAATTACCATTGATATGGTCTTTAGGTAGTCTTCCCTTTAGACTTTTATACTTATAAGTCAGGTTATAGAATGAGAAAAACCTGGTTCAAGACAAGCTCTGTAACTTCTTATCCTTGTGATTTGGAACAACTCTATCTGAATTTTCTCTATGTTATTATTTAGGAGATATAACCATTAATTACCCAGGATGATAATGCAAATTAGAACTAGTGATTAAATTCTATTTGAATTCTTATCTGTGTACACAATCATTATAAATAATATTTTGGATTTGATAACAGTAAAGCACATCTCATGTGGTACATATATACAATGGAATTCTACTTAGCCCTAAAAAATAATGAAATGATGCCATTTGCAGCAACATGGATGGAACTAGAGATTCTCATTCTAAGTGAAGTAAGTCAGAAAGAGAAAGACAGTTACTATATGATATCACTTATATGTGGAATCTAAAATATGGCACAAAGGAACCTATCTACGAAACAGAAACAGACTCACAGTGGACATTGGGAACAGACTTATGGTTGCCAAGGGAGGGGGGGAGGGGCTGGGATGGACCGGGAGTTTGGGGCGTTAGTAGACACAAACTATTATGTTTAGAATAGATAAGCAATGGGGTCCTACTGTATAGCACAGGGAACTTTATCCAATCTCATGGGATAGACCACGATAGAAGATAATGTAAGAAAAGGAATGTATATATATATGTATGTATTACTGGGTCACTTTGCTATATAGCAGAAATTGGTCCAGCATTGTAAATCAACTGTACTTTAATTTTTAAAATGTTAGATCTAAAAAAATTGCTAATCATAACAGTGAAAAAATAAACTACAAAAAGGGAAAATTAAAACGCTAAAGAATACATTTTATAGGTATTTTCACTATATATGAGAATTTCATTTGAGAATGACAGGTGTATGCTTTATTAAATATTATGTAATTAGTGAGATTACTGACTTAGTTCTGGCTTTATCTTAGGCTATTGAACCACTTTTGTCGTAAATTTTTCAGTTTGCAAGCATGGATAACTTTTATTTCTTTGTTCCAGATATATTCTAAGTATGATGTCAGTTACATGTGTAAGATACTGATCATTGATGACAGAAATCTTGAGAACATTGAACTTATTGCCAGTTTCAAGGAAGGAAGGCCCACAACTTCTTTTAATCATGCGTCATTTTAATTCATGACTTTTGCTGAAAGAAAAGTATTTCTTCATGAAAATCTTGAAAAAGTTTCTTCTGGGCTAAATTATCTAACTGAATAGATATTAGCTGAAAGAGTTCAAGCTTAATTTTCACATTAGGAGAATAATCAATTTGGAATGGAGATTTTGATTTTGTAGTCTGGTTTATATGCATTCTAGGAGACAGTGTAGTGTAAATCAAGATAGATCTGGGTTTAAATTCTTCTTTTGCCACTTGATAATATATCTTTGGGCAAGTTATTAATTTTTCAAAGTTGGAGGGCCTTTTTCATAAGGTTATTGAAGGCTTACAAGATATTCACATAAGAAATACCTAACTCAGTCCTAGATATCTTGAAGGAACTCAAAAAATACTGGTGTCTTCCATCTTTTTCTGTATTTACATGTGAGCAAATGGGAATGGCAGTGAGGAATAAGAGGGAATCTCTTCGCCATGCTCTGGAAATGTATTTTCTGGCACGAATGAGAATGATACTTCTCTTCAAATACCTGCTTTACTCATATAGTTAATAGCTTATGATAAGGTAGGATGTTTGCTGCCTCTTTGCTTTTGTATAACTTGACCTTTAAAAAAAGCCTACACAAGGACTCTTATAAGAGATATGTATGTGTTTGAATATATATAAAATGTCCAAAATGTAGTCTTTTTTTTTTTTTTTGGCCACATCTGTGGCATGTGGAAGTTCCCAGGCCAGGGACGCAACTGTGCCACAGCAGCAACCCAGGCCACTGCAGTAACAATGCCACATCCTTCACTCGCCATACCACAAGAGAACTCCACAAAATGTAGTCTTAAAATTTGAAGAGCATAACCATGAAGACCATCTAGTCCTTTTTGTTTCTTGAAACCAAATTCCCCTCCATGAACTCCTTGATTCCAGATGGGGACCAGTGCTCTGTATGAATAGCTTTAGTGTTGTGGTCTTCCTCCCTCTTAAGACAGCCATTCTGTTTCTAGAATGCTCCATTAAGTAGAAAGCCCTTTCTCATTTGTCCTTTACTGTATCTCCTAATAATTCTACTCTTTGATCCATGCTCTTCAACAGAGCTTCACTGAATAGACAAACTGTATTCCACATGTGTACAAGCTTTATGCCCTAGTCATCTTTCTATCCTCAGAGTCTTAGGCTAGTAGGTTCTCAGCTCAGAATAGGGGTATTTAATAAATGAGGTTCAGTTTTTTAAGGGACGTTTGTTTTTTTCATATATAACTTAAAATTTAGTCAACATTTTATTACTCTTGATCAAATATTATTTTTTCAACTGAATTAACAAAGTTAAACAAAGAATATTGATTTATGTATGTGTGATATTACTTATATGATTTAGAAATTAATAACTTTCCAAGGATAGAATTTTAAAATTCAACCTTTTTTTTTTTTTTGGTCTTTTTAGGGCCACACCCGAGGCATATGGAGGTTCCCAGGCTAGGGGTTGCATCAGAGCTGCAGCTGCCGGCCTACACCATGGCCATAGCAACACCAGATGTGAGCCACATCTGAGACCTACACCACAGCTCATGGCAACACCAGATCCTTAACCCACTGAGTGAGGCCAGGGATCTAACCTGCATCTTCGTGGATACTAGTCAGATTCGTTTCTGCTGAGCCATGATGGGAACTCCAAAATTCAGCATTATTTGCATCTCTTTCATTCAGTTCTTCCTGTAATATAATTTATTTCTGAAGATTGAAAACAGAGTTCCTGTCATGGCGCAGCAGAAACGAATCTGACTGGGAACCATGAGGTTGTAGGTTCGATCCCTGGCCTCGCTCAGTGGGTTAAGGATCCAGTGTTGCCGTGAGCTGTAGTGTGGGTCGCAGATGCGGCTCAGATCTGGCATTGCTGTGCCTCTGGTGTGGGCCAGCAGCAACAGCTCTAATTGGACCCCCAGCCTGGGTGTCTCCACATGCCATGGGTGTGGCCCTCAAAAGACAAAAGACAAAAAAAAAAGAGTGAAAACATATTAACATTGTTTCTTTTATTTCTTATACTTTCTTTTGTAGTGTCTTTTGTACTCTTTACAGGCTCTTACATTTTCTGTGATGTTAATAGAGCAAATGCTCTACTTCATTGACTTACCGGATTGGACAAAAATAAGCAACATCCATCTATATACTATTTAAGAAAAGAAATATAGAAAAATAATAATAATGAAAAGTAGAAAATAAAAATGTGTATATATGTAAAAGATACATATTTTTCTTTTATTTTGGATGTTATGTATATATCAAGGACTACCTTGATATATAGATATATAGATATGTAGATAGATTGATTGATTGATTGATCAAGAACTACCTAAAGGAAAACTATTGTAGCTATATTAACAGTAAACCAAAAAAAGTTAGGGTAAAAAACATTAGTATAAATAAACGGAATTCCTTCTTAATGGTAAAAGGGTTTAATTCACCTAGAAGTTATAATTTTAAATATATGTTCACATTTGCTGTAGTTTTTAAACTTCCTCTATTACTTATTGCTTACCTTTTTAACCAAATGCTCTCTTCCAAATTCATGGCCATCAGCAAATTTTTAAAATCATTTTTCTCCACAATCTTTGTTCAGCTGATTTCTTACATAAAGTGAATGAATATCTTATTAATACTAATCCTTAGAATAATCTATTTGCACTTACTAGTTCCTTTTACCATTTGTTCTCTTTGTTTCTGTTCCTTTGTGATTGCAGAATGAGGATATTGGCAAGGAGTTGAGAAAGATACTTGATATTAAATTATATAAAATTACTGTACATAGGAACATCATGACTGTGAATGACATGGTTTACAAAGCTATCCCTTTATTTTATTTTATTTATTTATTTATTTTATTTTCCCACTGTACAGCAAGGGGGTCAGGTTATCCTCACATGTATACATTACAATTACATTTTTCCCCCCACCCTTTCTTCCGTTGCAACATGAGTATCTAGACAAACTTCTCAATGCTATTCAGCAGGATCTCCTTGTAAATCTATTCAAAGTTGTGTCTGATAAGCCCAAGCTCCCGATCCCTTCCACTCCCTCCCCCTCCCATCAGGCAGCCACAAGTCTCTTCTCCAAGTCCATGATTTTCTTTTCTAAGGAGATGTTCATTTGTGCTGGATATTAGATTCCAGTTATAAGTGATGTCATATGGTATTTGTCTTTGTCTTTCTGGCTCATTTCACTCAGTATGAGATTCTCTAGTTCCATCCATGTTGCTGCAAATGGCATTATGCCATTCTTTTTTATGGTATTCCATTGTGTATATATACCACATCTTCCGAATCCAATCATCTGTTGATGGACATTTGGGTTATTTCCATGTCCTGGCTATTGTGAATAGTGCTGCAGTGAACATGCGGGTGCATGTGTCTCTTTTAAGTAGAGTTTTGTGTGGCTCACAACAAAGCTATCCCTTTAAACTCTCTTACCCCCTTGAGGTGTGTCTGTCAGAAGTGAAGAATAGAAGGAGGAGAAAGCGTGTCGATTCCAACTACCTTGCCTTTCATTTTCCCCTCTTATGTCTTGTTATTGCATTTTGGCATGTGAGCAATATTTTTAAGTCACTTCCTTTGTAAGTCATAGATATCTGTTAAAATGTTAACCTCTACATGGTCCCAAATACTTATTTTTCAGAGCACAGGTACAATCTTTTAGAAGTCCACACAGCAGCGTGTTAGATATTACTTATTACACATCTTACTGCATAGCTTGACACAGTATCCATTTCTGTTCATTCACTGATGCAAGAAACATCTCCTGTGTTTCTACTCTTTGATAAGCAGTAATAGCAAAACTATAATAAAACTATATTAGTTTCATTGGGCAGAAGAGTAAATTTTTACTCTTTTGTTTCTTCCCTAAGAAATCCAGCATTTAATTCTGTTTCTTTCACTAGGGGAGGGGGAGACTAGTTACCAAAAAAACAATGGGTGTCATTTTTGTTATAAAATCAATTAATGGACATCTTTACATTTTTCAGGATGAGAGAGACCCAGAGAAAGAAGATGAACCGGAACTGAAAAGAGGTCTTTTATATAGAGACTCTGCCTATGACAGCGACCCAGAGTATAGGTATGAGCTTGATGAATGCAGTGTGTAGAGATCTTCTTAGAGTTGGTATAAAAATAGCCTGGTTTTTAATCTGCAGGATTTGTGGCAAATTTAGACTCAGTATTTCTTTATTTATTTATAGTTATTATATTTTAACTATATAAAATCCTATTGAAATATTTTAATGTTTGCATTACTGAAACTTAATGAAAACAAAAATAGTCAATTGATGGTGATGCCTTTCATCCTCATTTATAGCGTATTTGGCTGCCTTGCAAATCTGTGTATTCAGGACTTATTTCAGGTTTATTCTCATCAAAACAACAGGTTTCATGATTTTAGACCCTGAGTGAGCCTTTTTAAATATCATAAGAATAATTCAGTTCTTCTGGCCTAAAGTTTCAGAAATGTTAGTAATAATAAAATTTTTGCAAGATTATACTAGCAAATCTCGTGAAGACTTTTGAGACCTCTGCATTAATTGACATAAGATGGGATATTGAAAACCAAATGTAGGAATTCCCGGTGGCGCAGCGGGTTAAGGATCTAGTGTTGTCATTGCAAGCGGCTTTGGGTTGCTGCTGTGGTGTGGGTTCCATCCCTGGTCTGGGAACTTCCACATGCAGTGGGATGTGGCAAAAAACAAACAAACAAACAAAAAAAACAAAAAAAAACCTCCGAATGTAAGTTGTGACTTTATATAACTGAAGTGTCTCTGAATCCTTTGGTGCTGTACCATTGATATGGCTTCTACCTTCCTGAGTTTCCTGAAAAACAATTATAAGGAAAAAAGCTGCAGATAATGAAATACGTTTTGTTGTTAACTGGTGTTTTGGACTGAAATCTTGGTCTTTACCCTGGTGAGCTAGGCTAGGCAGTGCATGAACGTGTGAGGACTTCCCTCCTTTTGTCCGTATATAGAGTGTGAGTGTGGACTCCTGTCCAAAGTTACTGCTTCCCATCCGGGGGCCTCTCATGAAAGAAAGTATATTGTAAATGAGTTTGGAGAAGAAGCAATCCAAACAGGAAAAGGAGGATCCAAGGACGTGCATACCGTGAGGAAGGAAGAATTTTTACCCTTTATTGTTGCTGCAGTTCTAGTCCCTGGATTGCTGTTACATGGATTAGCATCCCAACTTTGGGTTCCGTATCCATGTCATTAATTCTAATTCGGATAAGAAGTGAGTAGGGCTAACAAACCAAAGGGTCTGGTTTTGAAACATTTATATGCATGATATGCTTCTTAAAAATGTGGATTTCTTCTTTCTTCCTCCATTGATTCTGGTTCCTTATGTATATGGGGATGAGACCTGGAAATCTGCATTTTAAAAGCTATCATGAATGATTCTAGTGCAGCTGGCGTAAGGACCATATTTTGAAAAGCAGTTTCCACTTAAAGTTTGCCATAAACCTTAGCATTAGTTCATTTGCCAGTTCACCCAGCAATGTCAGGGGCTCAACTTTTGGTCACTTGAGATGGTTTTAGTGCCTCTCAAGCGAGAGAGTTAAGCAGGGCATCAGAAAAGCCCCGCTTACGCATTTTTGAGATTCCTTTCTGTTCTTTGCCACTTCCCTTGGCCCAGTAGGACAACATCCCTGGCCCAGTAGGAGAGTGGTTAGTCCTTTAATGCATTTTGTAAGAGTATCTTTGATATTAGCTCCAGAAGCTACTAAACTGATCAGGGTATTATTTTAGTTTTATCTCCAAGTCATATATTATATAGTAGGCCAAGAAGTCACTCCCATTCTACTTTCCAACTCAAGGCTGAAAGAACCCACACAAAGTAATCTCCCACTTGCTTGCATTAAGGCTTCCCTCGGCAGCGATCAAGAGGGAGCTTGAGATCTTGGCTCAAGTCCAGGCATGAAGTGACGCTTCATGTCTATGGGAATTGGCCACAAAAAGAGAGAAGAGAGGATAAAAACAATTTTAAGCTCATGTTTAGAACGTGATTTGGCATTTTATGACTATCACCCCAAATTTTTAGATATGTTATTCTCTTATGGAACTAGCTATTGATATAACTGTTTTCAATTCACTTGTGCGTGTCTTGCAGGTTACAAACAGTAGGAATATGCTCAATCTAAATGTTTTACTTCTGAGATTATTTATAACAGAACCTCAAACTGAATAATTTATCTTTGACGATATATTTTTATTTTTTAGATTCAGTTTTATTTTTATTGTCTTTTTACAGCTGCATCCATGGCATATGGAGGTTCCCAGGCTAGGGGTCAATTCGGAGCTGTAGCCACTGGCCGACACCACAGCCACAACAATGACAGATCTGCCGCATCTGTGACCTACTCCACAACCTGCAGCAACACCACATCCTTTAACCCACTGAGCGAGGCCATGAATCAGACACTCACCCTCATGGATACTAGGTGGGTTCTTAAACTGCTGAGCCACAACAGGAACTCCCTCAACTATATATATATATATATATATATATAATTTTTTTTTTGTCCTTTTAGGGATGCACCAGTGGGATATGGAAGTTACCAGGCTAGGGGTTAAATCAGAGCTGAAGCTGCCAGCCTACACCACAGCCACCACAACGGGGGATCTAACCACAGCTCACAGCAACACTGGATTGTTAACCAACTGAGCAGGGCCAGGGAGTCCTCAAGCATACTAGTTGGGTTCGTTACCGCTAAGACATGACAGGAACTCCTCTTGACTGTATATTTTTAAGTAACATACATTGGCTGTAGTTTTCATCTCTTGATCATTGCTCTGATTAATTTGATGAATTTACCAAGATGTAATACCCTAGTGAAAAAGCTGTCTTTAATTTTTTTTTGTCTTTTTGCCATTTCCTGGGCCGCTCCCGCGGCACATGGAGGTTCCCAGGCCAGGGGTCTAATCGGAGCTGTAGCTGCCAGCCTACACCAGAGCCACAGCAATGCGGGATCTGAGCTGCCTCTGCGACCTACACCACAGCTCACGGCAACGCCGGATCGTTAACCCACTGAGCAAGGGCAGGGATTGAACCCGCAACCTCATGGTTCCTAGTCGGATTTGTTAACCACTGCGCCACAACGGGAACTCCTTTCTTTAATATTAATAAATGAAAGAAAAAAAATCTAAATAACAGATAGACTTAAAGTTTCTTGAATAACTAAGAATAAGCTTTCAGTTTTAACTAAGAAGATGTTGATTTATTTTGAGTTATATGGATTTTATGTTATTAACAAGTATCATAATGTTCTTTTTCTTTAAATACTTAAGACTTTTTTGTTTTGTGACTTAATTTTTTTTTATCTAGAAGCTATATTGATATACAGAAATATTGGGTTTGCTGCATATTTATGTTACTTTTCCAAAGTGTAGAAATTTTAGCTTAAGGGTCTAGAAAAGTTTCTGGTTATTAGAAAAGGGAAATGGTGTATTCATCTTTAAAGACAAAAATATGACCTTGACAGACTAGGCTACTTAATATTGATGCTTGGCATCTGGAAAGTACCAGGGCATAGCCAGTGTTCAACTTGCAGCCCCGTTAAAGAACGTTAGCAGGGCATCCAGAATGTGGCTTGACGACCAGTAATTCTTGCCAGGCTATAATTAAATTTTTACATAGATTGTGAGCACGTAACACATTAAATACAACTTTCAGTAAGGATTATGATTTTATGACCATCTCATAAACAAATAGGCACTTAGGGTCTTAGCTAGACATCATTAGGTGGTGGACTGCTGCCTGATGACAGTGGAGAAGATCGTTAGCAGCTTTCCCCAGCCAGCTTGGGGAACCAGAGTAAGCAATATTTCATGATATTAAAAGTGTAGTTGTTTAAGACTTAGTGATAACTGTCTTGAGAAATAAAAGTGTTCATTATTTTATTTGACTGGGCTGAGACATGAAAATGCTCTGAAATATTCTGGCTGTAGTCCATACTAGAGTTAGTTTTACATCTAGTGCTTTTCACACGGGAAGTGATTCAAAGAAGAGTAATGAGAACAAACGGGATGTTCTCTGTGGGTACGGACACGATAGTGTGTTTAACCCGCATCAGTGAAACAGAGCGATGACTTAAGATATCAGTTTAAAAATACCAGTGTTTGGAGTTCCCGTTGTGGCTCCGCAGGGGGAGGAGCTCCAGTTTAGCCCCTAGCCCAGGAACTTCCATATGCTGCAGGTGCGGCCGTAAAAAGAAGAGAAAAAACCTAATTTGTGAGTGCATGATTAAATAAAAAGCACTTGTCCTCTTTACCCAGATATACACTACAAATAATATTTGAAGTTAAGGAGACTTTAAAGTAATCCAATTTTAGTCTCCCACTCATAGTAGACATCCCTTCTCTATCCTCCCATTGTAGGTTCCTTTTTCCCTACAGGATAGCATTTCCTGTTGGACTCTTAAGAGTTAAATCTGACTTCATTCCTATCTCTGCAGATATACTTGGTTTTATGATATTTCAGGCTAATTTGTGCTGTGGTTGTTACAATGTGATGCCTGGAAGAACCTTTGTCTTGTTTACCTGCCGAATGCCTACTCATTCCTTAGGACTGAGCTCAAATTATTCCCTCTTCTGAGACAGCTTTTGTGACCTCAGCAGACCGTTAGTCATGTTCTCCTGCACCCTGCCACTTCCCTCTCACAAATATAATTTCAATTAGCAATATTTGTCTCAGAATGGTCTTTTCAAGTCTGTCCTGCCCCTTTCTATTAAGTGTGAGCTCCTTGAGGGTGCAGATGTTTTTCTTACTTTTGTTTTTGGCTGCTCAACAAGGTCTCTGTTATGTACGGGAAGCTTGATTAAAAAAAAGTAGTTCACATATTAAAATTGGGTTCTTTATTAATAATGATCTGTTGCATTTTCTGAAACTCTTAAGGCATTACTTAAACTCATTTTATGGTCTGATATTTAATAACATCTCTAGATAGTGAATGAACAGTGGAATTACTAACGAAAGCTATTAGACCTTATGCATTGTCAGAGGCTCATTTCTGCACATCCTTATCCAGGGAAGGGAAACAAGTGACCTTTTAAGTAACCTCTAAGTAACCAGTCTTCAGGAAATTCCTTTGAATAGACCTCTATCGATGTATACTGTGTAGTTTCTGTGAATAATAAAAGAAAATAAATGACAGCCCGCAGTTTTTTTCCTCTACGCTTTTAAAATTCTGTAGGAAAGCCGCTAATGTAAGTGCTTTCTAAAGTGTAGTTCCTAGACCATCCGCATCAGCATCACTGTGGTACTTGTTACACATACAAATTCTTGGACCCCACCTCAGACATGCTCAGTAACTCTGGGGGTGAGTCTCAATCATGTGAGTTGTAATAAGCCCTCTGGATGACTCTGATGTGTATCAAAGTTTTATAACTATTGCTATAATTTATCAGTAAACTTTTATTTTTTATTTTTATTTTATTTTTTATTGTTATTTCCCCAACACAATTTTTTTTCCCACTGTACAGCATGGGGACCCAGTTACACATACATATATACATACTTTTTTCTGCCATTGTCATGTTCCATCGTAAGTGACTAGACAAGGTTCCCAGGGCTACACAGCAGGATCTCATTGTTAATCCATTCCAAAAGCAATAGTTTGCATCCGTTAACCCTAAGCTCCCTATCCATCCCACTCCCTCCCCCTCCCCCTTGGCAACAAGTTTATTCTCCAAGTCCATGATTTTCTTTTCTGTGGAAAGTTTCATCTGTGCCATATATTAGAGTCCAGATATGAGTGATATCATATGGTATTTGTCTTTCTCTTTCTGACTGATTTCACTCAGGATGAGAGTCTCTAGTTCCATCCATGTTGTTGCAAATGGCATTATGTCATTCTTTTTTATGGCTGAGTAGTATTCCATTCTGTATATATACCATATCTTCCTAATCCAGTCATCTGTCGATGGATGTTTGGGTTGTTTCCATGTCTTGGCTATTTTGAATAGAGCTGCAATGAACATGCGGGCGCATGTGTCTTTTTTAAGGAAAGTTTTGTCCGGATATGTGCCCAAGAGTGGGATTGCTGGATCATATGGTAGTTCTATGTATAGATTTCTAAGGTCCATACGGTTCTCCATAGTGGTTGTACCAGCTTACATTCCCACCAACAGTGCAGGAGGGTTCCTTTTTCTCCACACCCCCTCCAGCACTTGTTATTTGTAAACTTTAATGTCTTTAATGACATCTTCCCCTTATGTGGTATCTTTAAGGATTAAAAATGCTTTTCAGGAGTTCCCGTCGTGGTGCAGCAGAAACGAATCTGACTAGCAACCATGAGGTTGCAGGTTTGATCCCTGACCTCGCTCAGTAGGTTACGGATCTGGTGTTCCCATGAGCTATAGTGTAGATTGCAGACATGGCTCGGGTCCCATGTTGCTGTGATGTAGGCCGGCAGCTGTAGTTTGATTCAACCCCTAGACTGGGAACCTCCATATGCAGTGGGTGTGGCCCTAAAAGGCAAAAAAAAAAAAAAAATTCTTTTCAGATTTTATTAGATCACGATATAGTCTCTCTATCATCTATTCTGAACTCAGGACTTTGACTGCTTCCCATCCACCCGTCCATCCATTGTCCCTCATCCATCCATCCAATGTCTATAGAACATACATCACATCCGTGCTGTTTACGTGTTTGGTCAAAGTTTTGTTGATAAGAACCTTTACTGAGTGTCATGTGAAGGAATTCATCTCCTGTATTTTGTCTGTGATTATGCTGAATCTTAGGTCACAAGTTTAAGGTATAGAATATGCATCATCATCTTTTAAAGTCACGCTTGGAGTTCCCTGGTGGCCTAGCAGTTAAGGATGTGGCATTGTCAGTGCTGCAGCTTGGGGTCACCCCCTGACCCAGGAACTTTCACACATCTTGGGTGTGGCCAAAAATAAAAATAAAACTAAAAATAAAAAAATAAAGTCACTTTCAACTCTAGTTCTTTGAGTACAAATGTCAAATGACCATTTTTTTTAATTCTCATGGCCTTCTAATGATTTATTGGAATTAATATTCTTTGTGTGGCATATCCATCTTACCCTCTACCTGCTTTTTCATGTATATCAACTTACAGATATTTTATCTGAAGACTACGTGGCCTTTGTTTCATACTGATGTAGAAAACATTGTTAAGGTTTCAAGTGAGTTCACCCTTTTCTTTTCTTTCTTTCTTTCTTTTTTTTTTTTCTTTTTGCCTTTTCTTGGGTCACTCCCGTGTGGCATATGGAGATTTCCAGGCTAGGGGTCGAATCAGAGCCATAACCACTGGCCTGCACCAGAGCCACAGCAATGTGGGATCTGAGCCTCGTCTACAACCTACACCACAGCTCATGGCAACGCCAGATCCTTAACCCACTGAGCAAAGCTAGGGATCGAACCTGCAACCTCATGGTTCCTAGTTGGATTCGTTAACCACTGAGCCACGACGGGAACTCCGAGTTCACCCTTTTCTAAGCAAAAAGCTAATCATGCCCTTTGCATTTGAGTCCATTCTAAGCTGCCTAGAACTTTTCTCTTATTTGCATATATGCTAGGCTTTAAAAAATAAATTTGTAACTTGTACCTTAGCAACACAAGATTTGAAAGTACCCAGTTCTCAGATAATATCCTGAGCCTGTTCTTTTTTTTTTTTTTTTCTTAATAGTGTTGTCATAATTACATAGCTCCCTATTCCGGTAGCAAAATAAATTACTAAAAAATGCATGTAATAAAATAGCAGTTTTGTCCTGCTTTGAAGAGAACCATTTTCTGTTATATAGCCCTGATGCAGTGATTTGTATGTAGGAACTTTGAACGCTCTGAGTGAATGAATGCTGGAGGTACTCATGGTAAAATATAGAAGTGTGGTCTTTAAAAGCCTATTACTGTAATAAGGCTTTTAAAAGTGTTGCTTACACATTTTAAACTTGTTAACATTCACAGTAATAGAAAATCAGAACTGACTCAGTATGTTTACAGTTTATTAAATAGTCGGTGCTTCCATGTCTGGAATACACGTCGCTTTTTAAGATTCTGCTACTCTTTGTTTGCACCCATCCTGGACCGTATTAAGACCTGTTCTGCAAACATCTGCTTTGCAGTTCAGATGTCCAGGATGAACCAATTCCCAAACTGTCTCCAGAGAACCACAATACTGTTTCCTAAACAGAAAATTTGTACAATTTTAAATAGAAATAAACTCCCTGTCATATTTTGCAAGATCTTAAAAGCATCAGAATGTCTTTTTGGCCACTTAAGCTCTTTTTTACAAAACCTGATTGGTTCATGTTGCTCCTAAAAAGCTTTTTCATTTTTTTATTTTACTCATTGCAAATATCATTGAGATGATATTTTAAAGTAGCTTTGTGACTTAAAAAAAAAAAAGTATTGTCTAATGATACCAAAGCAGTAGCCAATCTATGCCTGATACCATTGAGTATGATAATTTATGATAGGGATGAGGAATTTGATTTACAATCTCAGAAAAACCTACACGATGATTTTTAAAGTTAACAACCCTCTTGTTGCTTACCTTTCTGAGTGGGATGGTGGCTTGTAGAAATTCACATTTCTGTTGAGTAGGTTTATGGCAGTAGACGCCTGGCAAAATAGAGAGTCGAAAAAAGGGCATTGTCTGACCATCCGTTCGGAATAAAGTTGATGACTACGGACAAGAGGGAGAGAGGGGACCCATCTGCGTTTTGTGAAATAGTAATTAGTCCATGGCACTGTAACAAGCAGAACAAAGCAACGAATAAACCAAAGACAACTGAACTAAACAGAACATGTGGGACTCCTGAAGAAGTATGTACATGTTCTAGATAAGCTCTCTCAGGTGCCTTAGAGATTATGCATTTTATACCATGGAAAACTGTCTGTCCTTGGCATCAAATGTTACAAATATTTTCTTCATATATTTGGAATCTCACTCCTTATGAAACAAACAATTTCTTCCCTGACGTATAAATCCCATGATGTTACTTCTATTGTCAATTGGGAAACAGGAACTGGTGGAGCTGTATTATCTGTAAAAAGAATGTGCTGTTTCACATGAAGTCAATCTATCACCTGAACACTGTAAAAGGGGTCACGAAAAAAGGCACGGAGTGGCTGTGTTACTGTTCTTAGAGCCTGGCACAACATCAAGGAGGATGTAAAGTAATAAAAATACTTATACACTCACTTTGTAAAAAAGTTTGGCCTGACTCAGTAGAGGTTAAATATGCAACTTCTACCCATACGGGTCCCAGGAGCCATGGACAACATGTCCATAATAACACTCTTTGTCGTAGAGCTAAGAACTTCAAGAAACCTCAACACCCATCTACTTACTTTATTGAAGTGGGTTATTTATTTAAAACTAAATAGATTTCCGTCTTTGAAAAAGTCAGTATTTTATTTCTAGCAAATAAAAAAAAGTACCACCAAGCCTTCAGAAAGAGTTGTCTTTTCTTCTCTAGTCCCATTACAACTAGTCTGGTCTTGGTCTATTTTATAGCTCCCTGTCTGTTCTCTCCCTCTTTTTCCTTCAAAACCCGCAGAATTGCCGTATATCTCTATCACTTCAAATACAGACTTTCCCACATTGTTTTCCACTTTCCAGAAGTGGTTCATCGTCAGTCTAACTTTCTACTCCTCCTTGAGGACCGTAGCATATGCCACGGTGGGAAGGGCCTAGAGCCACAGGCGTGGCATCCTTTCCATTCTGCCACTTGCCAGCTGCATAGTCTTCGGCAAGTCACCTGACGTCAGTGTCTCAGTTTCCGCAATGACAATTTCAGAGGGTTGTAAGATCTTTTATAAACATGCATAAACATAGATAAAGTACCTAGTGGTTTGGCCCCTCATGTTTAATAACTTTTGTGTGCAAGATAAGCCCTGTACTGTGGACATTACATATATTCTCTTTGATTTTTAAGACAATGTTGCAAAAATGGAGTTCTCTTGTGGCACAGTGGGTTAAGTATCCAGTGTTGTCACTGTAGCAGTTTGGGTCCCTGCTGTGACATGGGTTCAGTCTCTGGCGGGGGAACTTCCACATGCCGTGAGCATGGCCCAAAACAAACATACTAACTAAAACAATGCTGCAGAAATACAGTTAAGGAAGCTGAGACTCTGGACAATTAATTACCCAGGGTCCCACAGCTTATGAAGGTTGTGTCAGAATTCACTTCCAGATCTGCCTGACTTTAGAGGCCAGGCACTCTCAGACCCAGCCACCCTGTACCATCTGGACTCAGCTTTTGCCAGGCTGCTCCTGTCTCTCTTCTCTGAGGTACTTTTTGACTCTCACAGACCGTTTTCCTTTTATTGTTTTGTATTGTTTCAGGCAAACAGTGTCACTCTTTGAAGGTCCAGGCCTCAGTGTATTTTCTCGCTCAGAGCCCAGCGTATCCCATAAAGTTCTTAGGAAATACTTGACTTGCATGGTACTACCTCTCATTTGGTTTCATCCGTGTTCTAATCTTTTCTATCCTTGTCTCCAGCTCATTTCAGCGGCCTCGTGGCACTGGCCCTTTGGATGATGGCGAATACTGGTCCAACAGGGCAGCCTCTTACAAAGGCAAATCTCACCGACCCATCTTTGAGAACAGCATGGATAAGATATACAGGAACTTATACAAAAAGGCCTGTGGTTCTGTTTCTCACACACAGGAAAGCTTCTGAGACCCGCCACGGTAAATTGTATGAGTGTCCTTGTCAATTTCTCAATGAAAACATTTGATGTCATCAATATCTGTATTCCTTTTTTTTAAAAAAAACAGGCGGTTCTAATTGAGTGCAGTAGTTAGACCTGAGCAAGTGTATTACTTCAAAGGATAAATGATCATGGGCAAGCTTTCTTTTTCAGTCACAGAAGAGAGAGCAATATGCTAAAAGCCACAGCTCTGCGGCACAATCACAGCCCCTGTGCCGGTATGAGAGGACACTCTGTCACATCTCTCTCATATCACTAGCTACAAATCCAAGGACAGGCGCTCTCTAGGAATGTTCTGCCTTAATCACCTTGTAATTTTTTCATCTCCTTGACTGTTTAGCTTATCTAGGATTTGATGATTATTATTAATATTATTATTATTAACTCCCCTTTCTTGGTCATGAGCCAAAATATATAGTGTACAAAGATGAATTTCCCACTTTTTCCTCCCTCAGAAAAGGCTATTGATATGTCTTAGTTCATAAGATATAGCTTTCTTTTTAAAGTTTCTATAATCATTCGCTCCCTCTTCTCTAAAAAGAACTATACCTAAGTTACCTAAAAGCCTAATGGCTAGAAATAGCAGTGGCCTTGTGTGACCCAAAATGTGAATTGCTGATTTTTAAAACAGAATTATTTGCATGATTTTCTTCTAGAGCCATATCTTTTGGTGCAACCAGAATCAGAAAATAGCCTTTGTTAATAAGTATATAGAAACTCAGAAAGAATAAGGGACTTACATTGTAATTTAATCTCTTTAGAGTTCTCATAGGTATCAAATTGCCTAAGAAAGTAGCATCCTTACTTTAAAGGACACTTGGAACCATAAAAGGGAGTAAAATATTAGAGTGTAACTCTTTGTGCTGGAAAATCTGTTGGTTGATAAAAATTAGTTTCTCTCCTACCCCCTGGACACACCTGTGAGGCCAGTGATGGTTTTGAAGAGATGAAGAAATAAATTACCTCATATTTCCCAGAGAGTGAGTAGAGGAAAAAGCAGAGACTAGGAAATGGTAAACTTGGCTTATCAAGAGTTGACTACAAAGTAAGGTTTTCTTATGAATTCCATCTTTGGTTAGTTTTATAGGGATGATTTTAAAAGGAAAAGTTTGAATTGAACTCTTTACATTGAAGTTAACATATAAAACTGAGTGATTTATTTTTGTAGTAGGAGAAAATATATACTTCTTGTTATCTAATAATACGACTTTTTAAGACTTTTTAACGTCATGGTAAGAGTGTTTTATCTGCCGTGACCTGTGATGTATTACTACATTAGAAAGCACATCAAAGATAGGGGTCAGGTGTCCTAGGCTTTATTCTCTGGTCCTTCGTTCCCACGGCTGTCAATGAAGAGGAAGGAGTAGTTCAGCATTTCCTGAATCGTATTCTGTAGACCTCTGTTCTTGGCGATGCCTTTAAGGATACAGATGTAAGTATTTCACTGGTCATGTAAGTTTGGGAAAAGTCTGTGCACTGCATTCATGCCTCTCAAACTTAGAGAGTTGTGGTGCTGGTGGCAAAGGTGCCAGGGGTACTGCTGATGCTTCAAGTAGTTGTAAACTGGAGCTGTCCAGTCAGACTAGGACGCTGCCTCTGGTCAACACTAGTGTGTTAGAGGCTGTAAGAAATCCTGGCATATACCTGTGTCACTGTAGCATCTAGTAGCATCTAGACTCTGTAGCACTGTAGCATCTAGACTCGCTAGTAGCGAGTCTGACACAGAGTAGGTGCTCATTAAACATTTATTGAATTAACCCAGAATTTCCTAAACTAAATCGAGTGCATAACAGTATTTGCTGTTAAGGCTATCTTTTCTCTCCCGTTCTGCTCCCCCAGCTCTCCACACCCCCTCTCCAATGTCATCTGCAGGTTCGTTTGGTCACAGTTGGGGAGACACTGGCCTCCACAACACTGAGCTGCCCTCTGGCTATAAGTTATATGATGATGTTTTGCATAAGCTCCTAAAGGTCAACACTGAATGATGGCTTTTAAAAAAAAAATCATATGTTCAGCGAAGCTTCGTATTTTTAGCCCCTTTGGTGGAAACAAATGAAAAGTTCCTCCATTTAAAAGTTGCTTCTTGGTGAAAAGAACAAATATGAACTTCCAAGAAAATATTTGCTATCATAGAAAATCTCCTGCGAGAGTAAGTAGCACATAAATTACGTATTGCACCTGTATCTGCCATTGGCTCTGATAACGGCCACAAAGATGGGTCTCAAAGGGCCACTTTAGACTGTGGTATTCTGAAAGACATTTTCCTCCTGATTACATCTGATATCTTTCTGAAATATCAAGTATCATAGTTGATATCTGATCACATATGTGATCAGATGCAAATTTCCACACACGTAGCATTTTGATAAGTGTCTATTTCTGTTCCCTAAGGGACATGGTCTTTACTGCTGTCCCTGTTACTGCGAATTCTTCTATTGGATTATCTTTCACGAGTAAAACACTTAAATCCTAATTGTTGCCTTTTATCATTGAAAGAAGCAGAAAGGTGCAGTCGTTTATTCCTTTAGCCTTTTTAAAATAGTCCCTATAATCTAGCAATAGTTTTTAGACTTAGTATGAAATGGGTCTTCTTCTTTTTAATGTAATTTTTCCTTTAAATTAAAAAAAAAAAAAAACACCCTGAGAATTTTAGGAAGGAAAACATTAATTCAGCTAAGGAAAAAGATGAATCAGGTGTTCCCATTGTGGCTAAGCATTAACGAACCTGACTAGTATCCATGAGGCCCCACTCAGTGGGTTAAGGATCCAGCATTGCCGTGAGCTGTGGTGTAGGTTGCAGACACAGTTCAGATCTGGCGTTGCTGTGGCTGTGGCTATAGGCCTGCAGCTGCAGCACTGATTTTGACCCCTAGCCTGGGAACTTCCATATGCCACAGGTGCGGCCCTAAAAAGACTGAAAAAAAAGAAAAAAGAAAAGAGAAGAAAAAAAAAGGTGAATCACTGGACTGAGATTGAGTCCTCCCTGATTTCACTCCTGGTTACATAACCTTGTTTAAGTCGCTTATCTCTCTTGGAGCCCAGTTTCCTAACCTGTAAAGTAATGAAGGGGTTATTTAAAACGGTCTTTTAATGTTCCAGCAGTTTTATAATTGTATAATTGATCAATGTAGAAGATTAAGAAGTTCTAGGCAGCAGAGTTGTGTTGTGATTTCAAAGATTAAACCCTTGATTAAAAATCTGGACCAAATAGAAAGTGCCATTATTGTGCTCACTTTCTCATAACAGCTTTGTTGCGATAACTCACATGCTGTAAGGTTCATCCTTAAGTACGCAATGAGTGGTTTTTGGTATATTCATAGAGTCATGCAACCATAACAAGCTGATTATAAAATATTTCATCACTCCAAAAAGAAATCCTGTACCCATTAGCAATCAGTCCTCATTCCCTTATCCCCTAGGCTCCTGGCAACCACTGATCTGCTTTTGTTTCTGTGTCTATTCAGGACATTTAATATACAAGGGATCGTATAATATTTGACCTTTGTGTCTGGCTTCTTTCACTTAGCATAATGTTTTTCAGGGCTCGTCCGTGTTGTAACACATACCAGTACTTCATTTCTTTTTATTATCAAAAAATAATCCACTGTATGGATATATCACGTTTTGTTCATCCATTCTGTTGATGGTCACTTTCATTTTTTCCACTTTGGGGATCTTATGAAGAGTGCTGGTACGAGGGACATCTGTGGACAGGGTTTTGTGAGGACATTCCTTTTTATTTCTCTTGGGTATACACCTAGGAATGGAATTGTTGGGTCATGTGGAAACTCTACGTTTAATATTTTGAAGAACTGCCAAGCTATTTTCCAAAGTGACTCAACCATCTTATAATCGTTATGTTAATTCATATCTTACCTAGGCTATTAGGCTAGTTACACATTCAAGCATGCATTCGTCCATTTATCACATACTTACTGAGTGCTAGATGTAGAGTATACAATTTTTAAATGTATCTTCCCACAAGCATGAAGAGTCTACTGAGGGAGACAAATATTTATAGTGGTTTGGTAACTTCTGTGATGGGAGAATGCAAGAATGGGGATAGGGCATGCTAGCCTCATGCAGCAGAACTTGCAAAAGCATGAACATGGGAGAGAGCATGATTGCTCAGGCAACCGCAAGTGCTTTAGCTGGAGATGGCGTGCAAGGATGCAGGTGCTTTGGTGGGATATAATGAGTGCAGTAAGAGGACCACAAAGGGAACGGCAGGCCCGAGAAGCCTTGGAGGAGGTAGCCTTTGAGCTGGACACTGAAAGACGCGAAGGACTTTTGAGACCAGGAAATCAGGTAGATTAAACTAAATATTGATCAGCTTTTATAAGAGTGGAGGTGGGATTGAGGAAAAGTAATCAGGGAAAAATAAAGATCTAGAACTTATGAGAACTCAAGAACAGAAAATGCATTTTTGAAGTCCGATCAAAATAATAAAGTCAGATCAAAACAAACAAAAGTTCTCTGTTGTTCTTGTCCTGACTTGCCTGTGCCCTGAGATGACTGGATCCCAGGCCATTGTGCTTTTTGCTTATTAGTGAGGCCCTAGTGGTGGCAAATGAATTTGAGGGCCACCTTTTAGAAATTAAAAAGATATTCTCCTCCCAGTCCCAGATTTTCTAACTAGCTAGGAATTTAGGTACAAAATGAAGTGAGAGAAAACTCACCGTTTTTGTTATTGAGTTATGAAAGTATTATTTATCTCTGAATAATATACTTTGAGTTTAATTGTGTAATGTTCCTTAGACAAGAACTTGTGACTTTTCATCCATTTAACAAATGTTACTGGAGGTCTACTCTCTTTCAAGCCATCTGCAAGGCACTGAGTGACATCCAGAAATAAACAAAAATCTGACCTAAGTGGGGTTTTTTTTTGGCGGGGGGGGGGGGGGCGCTGACATTTACCTATTACAGTGAGAGAAGTACTATAATAGATGATAGAAATGCTATAAGGACAAGAAGCAAGTCCTAATTAGTTCTTAGAGAGAGGGAAGCTAATTGAGATTAGTTGATATTCTGTCTAGCTGACCTAGATAGCATAAGCCTTAGAAAATCACTTATTAGGATTTGTAAAAGTAGGAGGGAAATAGCCCAACCCAGACAGCTAGAGCTTAGATACTGCCAACCTACTTTTTTCTCTAAAGGTTAGGAATATTAAGAGGCCCTTAATTTCTTTACCAAACTACAAGAAAAAAAGTTGTGTTTTAATATATTCAAGAAAGTACATTTTGCTGTATGTCTATAGATCAGCTCCAGAAAAGCACTAAGCATGAGTTAGCAAGATACTTCATCCTGAATGTCAGGAGCTTACCTTGCCTATTGATGGAGGGTCAAAGAGCTATGATACAATATCTATGGATTTCTTCCTTTTCACTCTGTTATGCTCTGTGTAGGCTCTTCTAGGACAGGTGTATTTCTTCACCTTTTCTGTATTCGCAGCGTCACAATCTCTGCTATCTTTATTATAGCACTTGATAAGTGGAAGCGTCGATGGCTTTTTTATGTGTCTTTTTCTACTGGTCTAGGACATGTTTGCATCTAGAGCACACAGTAGATGTACAATGTTTGTTGAATGATTGCAAGAGAGGAAAAATACATGGAGGGCCACTAAAAACAATGCAGTTCGGCTTACCTCTGTTTGAATATGAGACATAAAAAATACCTGACGACACTGTGGTGATTAGCTAGTTGGTCTACACCTGTAGCCAAGAGAGAAAAAAATGGAAAAGATGAGAGAAAAATCTTAGTTGTACCATGGTTCTCAGGAAGAAATAAATGGTTCCTCAGTTGAAAGAATTCGTATTTCTATAATGAAATCGCTTTTTCAAAAGAGTTCTCATCTACGCAGCTTTGGGCTGGTTCTGCTTTTACACAAGCAGGAGACGAGGGGGAACCGGAACAATAACGAGGAAGTCCAGCAACTTCAGCTGAATCGGGAGCTATGTATCCCATCTTACTGACAAAGACCAAGGAACAAGAATGGGGATGAGGATCCTACAGAACACATCAAGTGCCAGGGGAAGCTGGAAGGAGACTGGATGCTCAGTGACAATGTGGAAGGCGCCCTGTGTTGGATTTTGTCAATATTAGGTTAATAGTTCACTGCTCATGAGTCGGTCAAGATGCTCGGGTGGGACAGTGGAGCTGACTTCCTCCCACAAACACATCAAAAACTCATCTACGTATGGAACAATTCTCACCAAAAACTAACTGGAAACTGGCAGAGAGGCCCCTGTACAACCAAGTCTGAAAGGAAGACCCATGGGGAATTGGATTGGAAGGAAAGAGAAGGGATCAGATCAGGACCTGTGCCCCTGGGAGGACACTCAGGGGAAAAGGGGAGAATACAGAGACAGAGATTCTCCCCAGGGCTGAGCAGATGGAGGCGCATATTGGGCACCTGGAGCCCCCTGGCTGGTTGGAGGGCTGATGGGACTATCAAGACTGTGGGAAGCCTGGACTCTGCGTGGAAGGACCATGTGTTCTTGCTTTTACTCCCCAAACCGAGTGGAGAGAGTGACTGAAACAGTGCAAGTGGCTGACTCGTTTCCCACAACTGCCCTGGCGGGCACCCAGCTTGAGTGAGCAAATGCTCCAGCCCCACTTCACATCGCAGCTCCACACTAGAGCAAGGGCTGCTATAACCAAGGAAAGAGCTCAGCCTTGAGACACAGAGGCAGCTCAGACTGAAGGCAGCATCTGAGTGGGACCCTTGCACAGGCAGCACATCAGAAGCAGCCCTGAAATCTGTCTGCAGCTGGCCAGCCACAGCTCGTGCCCTGACACACACCCAGGGCACACATGGCCCTGCCTGCTCTGCAGGGTAGCCCCACATTAGGGTGGGGTGGCAGAGACTGAGGGGAAGCATCAATTATAAGGGACGAAGGAGACTCAGACCTGAGATAGTGTCAAGCAGAGCAGGGCTAATCATTACTGGTGCTTGTACAGTAATGCTTGCACATCCGAAATAGCCCTGACCTCTCTCTATAGCTGGACTATCACAGTCTGAGCCTGTCACACGCAGAGAGCCTGCATGGGCCCCTCTTGCTCCAGTTCTGCTCTGCTCTGTGGCAAGAGTGCCAGCGCTGGAAGGGGGAGAGTTCACATTTAAGGGGAATAGAGCCAGCTTGGACTTGACCCTCAGGGCTCCTGCTCTAGCAACTTGGGACCTGGCGCTGCCCCAAGTACAGTGTTGATGGCTGCTGAACAGAGGGAGAGCCCCAGCTTACACTTGGCTTCAGCACTAGCTCCTCCTCCTCCAGTCCCACCTGCTATTAAGGTGATAGCTGCCGGCACACCCTAGAGAAAGATGTGACTTGTGTTCACGTCAAATCCAGCTCTCCCACCAAAGCCACTGGGGATACTACAAAGCTGGAGGTATCATGCTTCTTGATTTCAAACTACTATAAAACTACAGGAATTAAAATAGCATGCACAAAAACAGACACACAGATCAATGGAACAGAATAGAGAGCCCAGAAGTAAACGAATACACATATGGACAATCTATGACAAAGGAAATAAGAATATGTAATAAAGAAGACTGTCTCTTCAATAAGAAGTGCTGGGAAAGCTAGACAGCTACAGCTACATGTAAAAGAATGAGATTAGAACATTCCCTCATGCTATATACAAAATAAACTCAAATCGGATTAAAGACCTAAAAAGACCTGAAATCATAAAACTCCTAGCAGAGAACATAGGCAGAACACCCTTTAACATAAATCATAGCAGTAATTGTTTGGATCTGTTTCCTAAGGCAAAAGAAGTAAAGGCAAAAATAAATGGGACCTCATTAAACTTAAAAGCTCTTGCACAGCAAAGGAAACTATCCATAAAACAAAAAGACAGCCTACTTACTGAATAGAAAATACTTGCGAATGTCTGATAAGGGGGCGATATCCGATATACATATAAACAACTCATAGAGCTCAACATAAAAAAAAAAATGTGCAGAAGACCTGAATAGACATTTTTTCAGAGAGGCCGCACCGATAGCTAACAGGCGCAGAAAAATATCCTCAGCATGCTGATCATCTGAGAAGTGCAAATCAGAGCCACAGTGAGATATCATCTCACACCTGTCAGAAGGGCTATCATCAAAAAGTCTGTGAAAAAAGAATATTGGCGAGGATGTGGAGAAAAGGGAACGAACCCCTGTGCTCTGTTGGTGGGAATGTAAATTGGTGCAACCACTGTGGAAACAGTATGGAGGGATCTCAAAAACACTAAAAAAAAAAACTATCATATGATTCAGCAATTTTACGCCTGCATATATCCACAGAAGACCAAAACACTACTTTGAAAAGATATATGCATCTCAGTGTTCACAGCAGCATTATTTCCAATAGAGAAGATATGGAAACAACCTAAATGTCTGTCAACTGATGAATGAATAGTAGACTACAATGGAATATTAGTCATAAAAAAGAATGACATTCTGCCATTTGCACCCGAGTGGATGGACCTCGGGAGCAGCATACTTAGTGAAATAAGTTAGAGAAAGAAAAATGTTCTATGTTATCACTCATATGTGGAATCTAAAAAATAAAGGAATGTATGTAACAAAACAAATACAGAGAACAAACTAGTGGTTACCAGTGGGAATGGAGAGGGCCAGACAGAGGTAGGAGATCAAGAGGTGCAACGACTATGTATAAAATAGATAAGCAACAAGGATACACTGTACAACACAGGGGGTTAAAGCCACTGTTTTGTATAATCCATAAAAATCTTGAATTGCTGTGTTGTACACCTGATACGAAGAGAATATTGTAAATCAACTATACTTCAATATAAATAGAGTTTACTGCTGTTTGAAAAAATAGAGTACTCCTATATTAAGATAAAAGAGGCCTTATAATATGATGACCTGCCTGCCTTGTGTTTGTCTGTTACTTGGCTAACCAGTAACATACAGTGTTCAGGTGACTATCCAGCTGCTGAACTGCTACTGCAAGGGGCGGTAAGTATAGGGTGAGGCACTGGGCCAAGGAAGCAGTTGCCTGTGATGATTTTGCGCACCTTATATTTCAGCGGAGTTGAAATTCTTTCCATGAAATGCAAATTTCTTTGTTCCCAAGAAGAGCCTTACATACATCATGAGTCAAAGAAAGTCACTGCAAAAATACACAAAGCACAGAAGAAGACAGCAAGAAAGGAATAGAGGGGAAAATTAACTATGAAACAGAAAACCAAAAAAAAACTGGCAAAAGTAAGTCCTTTCCTATCAATGATTACCTTAAATGTAAATGAATTAAACTCTCCAATCAAAAGGCATAAAGTGGCTGAATGAATAAGAAAGCAAGATCCAAATATATGCCACCTACGAGAGATTCACTTTATATTTGAGGACACACAGGCTAAAAGTGAAGGAATGGAAAACACTATTGCATGCAAATAGTAAACAAGAGCGCATAGAGGCCTGTGTTCATATCAGAAAAAGTAGACTTTAAATCTATCACAAGCATCACTACACTTCTGCTGCAGTATAAGTTTACAGAAGCTTAGCTTTCTGAGTTAATATAATTCAGAAACAAAGTGAGAGAAAATCTTTAATACCTTGAACACATAATAGAGTTTAGAATAAGTATGTCCTATTAGAGGCTTCCTTTTATCAGTGAACCCATTCTTCACTGGAGTTTTTGTTTGTGTGTTTTTTTTTTTTTGTAAAATTGATGATATATGCAAACAAAATATTGAAGAAGGATTTATGTACATATGTCTTCAGAAAGTTCTATTTCCGGAGATTGACAACAATATTACATGGTAGAAAAAGCACTTTTTCACAACTTTTCTGAACCTCACTTTTTTAACCTCTGAAATCAAATATTAATAAACATTGCCCTCCATTCCTCATAGAAGTATTAGAATTAAGTAGGAAAATAAATGTGGACATTCTTTGACATATGACACTATTCTAATTACTTTTTGGAAGTGATCTGGAAGAAGAAATTTGCGACTTGAAAAATATTCCATCTGGCAGAATAGCAATATTGTTGGTTGTAGAGGGTTTTGTTTGTTTGTTTGTTTTGGCTTTTTTTTTTCTTGTCTTTTTGCCATTTCTTGGGCTGCTCCCGCGGCATATGGAGGTTCCCAGGCTAGGGGTCTAATCGGAGATGTAGCTGCCAGCCTATGCCAGAGCCATAGCAACGCGGGATCTGAGCCTCGTCTGTGACCTACACCACAGCTCATGGCAACGCCAGATCGTTAACCCGCTGAGCAAGGGCAGGGATCGAACCCGCAACCTCATGGTTCCCAGTCAGATTCATTAACCACTGCGCCACAGCGGGAACTCCTGTTTTGGCTTTTTAAGGCTGCACCTGTGGCATATGGAGGTTCCCAGGTTAGGGATCAAATCGGAGCTACAACTGCAGGTCTACACCACAGCCACAGCAATAAAGGATCCGAGCTGCATCTGAGCCCTACACCACAGCTCACTGCAATGCCAGATCCTTAACCCATTGAGCGAGGCCAGGGATTGAACCCACAATCTCATGGTTCATTTCCACTGCGCCACTACGGGAACTCTGTGTTGGTTGTAGAGTTGAACAGACCTTTCTTTCTCTGTGTTCCCTTGGCTCTGTGTTAACTTTTCTGAACTTGTTTTCTCACTTGTAAAATGGAAGATATTTTCATAGGGTTTTTGTGATCATTTGAAAAGTTAATGCAATTTAAATGAACACATATCATTTGGTCTAGCTATTCTATTCCTATTATTTATCCAAGAGAAATGAAATCATGCATCCAAAGACATGTATACAAATGTCATAACAGTGTTATTTGTAATAGCCAAAATTAGCAGTAGCCCAAATGTCCATCAACTTGTGAGTAGGTAAACAAATTGTGGTATATCCATTCAATGGAATACTACTCAGCAATATAAAGGAATAAACTATTGATACATGTTATAATGTAGGTGAATTTCATCATAATTATGCTGAGTGAAGCCAGTCAAAAATAGAGTACATACTGTATGATACTATTTATGTAAAACTTCAGAAATTGCAATCTGAAGTATTATAATAGAAAGCAGATCTGTGGTTGTGAGGGATGGGGTGAGAGGTGTGGAGAGGAAGGAGGGTGGGATTGAAAAAGGTGGTAAAGATTCTTTTATTTATTTATTTATTTATTTATTTTGTCTTTTAGCTATTTCTTGGGCCACTCCCATGGCATATGGAGGTTCCCAGGCTAGGGGTCAAATCGGAGCTGTAGCTGCCAGCCTACGCCAGAGCCACAGCAACGTGGGATCCGAGCCGCATCTGCAACCTACACCACAGCTCACTCGACGCAACGCCGGATCGTTAACCCACTGAGCAAGGGCAGGGACCGAACCCGCAACCTCATGGTTCCTAGTCGGATTCGTTAACCACTGCGCCACAACGGGAACTCCTGGTAAAGATTCTTTTAAAGGCACTGGATGTGTTCATTATCTTGATTGAGATGAGGATTTCCCAGGTGAACATATGTCAAAATTCATCAAATTGTATAATTTAAATATTTAAAGTTTGTTGTGTGTCAATTATATTTCAATGGAACTGTTGAAAATAAAGATAATAAAATATAGTAGAGAAAAGCATTAATTCATGTGGAACACCTCACACAGTGCATGATGCTTAATAAAGCAAAACTGTAATAACTAAAATTCCAAGTCATTATAATAAGTTGTGTTCTGAAAGATCCTGAGGATCTGATAAGGGGAAAATGAGATAAATGTAACAATTTTCAAAATTACTTTAAGACATGAGACTAAATTACTCTGATTTCTTGATATGGCTCTGAAAATGACTGGTTATTTAATTTATGTAAGTTGTATAGTATTATGAGAAAAGTCTTCTATACCTGGGTTGTATTCTGTATCGTGGTGCTATCTGAAGATATTAGACCTTACTTTTTATTTATAAAACGGGAATGATATCTACCTAGGATGGTTACTGTGAAGCATGTATTAGGTAAGTGATGCTGAGTGACGAGCATTGTACCCGACATACAGTAGATGCTTCAAATTGGTTTAATACCTTTTCCCTTTCATTAGCTTCATCATTTTGTGCCTAAATCTACCCAGGCATGGACAGCTCCCTTATCATCCATTATTTCTTTTATTAAAATTCTGTTAACCTTGCAGATAGACGTTTTACATAGATTTCACAAGTGAAACTAAACACATGACTTTAGTCTTTGAGAATATTTTCCGCTTAAACTTTACATGTGACTTCTCTTATTTTTTAAGGTATTATTTTTTTAAATAAAAATAAATTTAGTTTGAGGGTGTGTCCCTGTAAACAAGTTTTGATCCTAGGAAGTTTATTTCATCCTTTGTTTATTGTGGATTTAGCACAATTATGTTTTGTAAATTAACCATATTCTTTGATTTAGGGGGATATCAGAGGTAGAAGTTAGAGTAAATTACCCAAATTCAATAGAAAAAACCCTGGATCATCTTAGCCAGATGAACATCCCTGTAGATCCCAAGCATTTGTAATGAATGTGATTGAGCAATCATCTTTTTCTGAAAACTCTCCTGTATGACACTAGTCACAGAAGTATATGTATGTGTGTATGTGTGTGTGTGTGCATGCACTTCCATACATACCCACATGCACACAAAACATTTTTAAGTAGACCCATCTCAAGTTCACCAGGTGATTCTTTAGAGGTTTTAAATTAAAAAAAAATTAATTATAAAGATTTCCTTTAGTGCTATCAACCTAAAATACAAATAAAATAAAAATTAAAATGTATTTATGTATTTTTGGAAATTGTTGACCAGTGAGTGTTACATTTTAGCTATTGCATCTTATAATATGCATATGAATTATTCTCTGTTCAAAAAAAAATAGCCTAGTGGTTAAATACATAGCCTCTGGAGCCACACTGCTAGATTCCAATCCTACTTCAACCATTTAATAACTGTGTGACCTTACACAACATTACCTGATTCCTTTGTGTCTCGGTTTTCTCATCTGCAAATGAAGATACTAATCTCACGAGGTCATTATGAATGTTAAATCAGTTAACAAGTAGTGCTTCAAACAATGCCTTGCACAGGGTAAGGGCTCTATCAATGATATTATTTGCTACTGTTTTTATTGTTCCTGATGTGTACCTGACTGATTATCAGTTGGACTCCTCTGAAACATGTATATTTTCTGAAACGATGATTTAGTATAGCTGCCTTTCCCCCCCGTTTGTAATAATATTCTGTTGCTAAATAAAAAATTGTATTTAAAAGGAATCTACCACTCAACAAGGACATATTAAAAATGTTTTGCATTATCCTGAAGGACAGAAAAAAACATGCTATCCTAACTCTCCTTCGTGGCCCAGCAGCTGTTCACTTATGATACATTCCTACAATGATGCAGCATAAAGAATGCGTTTTGGCATAGAAACTGCATAATTTGGAGAGGTTTTTGTTGATAATCTTAAAAACAGCAAACTAATTTCAGTTCCACTGGAAACCCACGGGGGTAATTGTTTTTGCCAAATGAGAGAAAAGTTGCCAACTTTTGAATGGGAAAGTATTTTCAAGTGTTTATGTTGGGAAAATGGAAGAAAAAGAACATTTGACTTAAGCGAATTTTTATCTACCAAACATTTAAAGTCTTGGAAAAACTATTTCCACTAAACTTTTATGATAAATAATAACTTGTGTGTTATATAGCCCATTGCTATTTTTAAGCATTTTTACCTAAGTTATTTTATTGTATTTCTCCATAATATGTTCAAAAATTAGGTTGGGCAGAGGTTATAATCTAACACATCTACAAAGGAGAAAACAATTTTGGGTTAAGTGTCTCTTGCAGTTCACACAATAGGAGTATACATGGCTGAATGAGGACTTAAACCCAGATATTGGTATTTTCTTATAAATATCCTATAGAACTCTTTCCTACCATGGCTTGATTTTCCATAAGTATTGGATTTAATATTTGATTTTAAGAGATGATACTTGATTCCCAGTGATTGATCACTTCTGTATTTGGAAGAGGCTTATTTACTGTTACTGAGGTTTTTTGTTTTTGTTTTTTGGCTTTTTAGGGCCGCACTCACCGTGTATGGAGGTTCCCAAGTCCAGTCAGAGCTACAGCTGCCAGCCTGCATCACAGGAACCCCGGATCCGAGCGGCGTCTGCCACCTACACCAGAGCTCATGGCAACATGAGATCCTTAACCCACTGAGTGGGGCCAGGGATGGAACCCACAACCTCACAGTTCCTAGTCAGATTGTTTCCCCTGAGGCACTCCTATTGTTATTCAGATTTTTAAACTATGTTTGTGAATAGCTCCAACCATTTGTTTTTTTCAGGATCCCTGCTCTGTCCCCACCTGTTGGCCAGTTCACCTATTTTATTAACACACCTCCACCCCGCCGAACAGCGTGGGAAATTAAACTGGCCAGCTTATAACTTCTTAGCAACTCTACTAGAAAGGGTTAGAGTAAAGAGTTCCATGGGCTTGAAAGGACTCAGTGATCTAGCTACCACAAATTATTGGAAATTCTCATAATTTGGAAGTACCTTTTCCTTAGGTATAGGTTGCAAAAGTGGAGCATCTGAGACATAGCCGATATTCATCTCATTAGCGGAATACGCGTGACCATGCAGCATCCGTGTCTACAGCTGGTAGAGCTTTTGTTTGTGTTCCAGTTTAGTACTTCCAAATCCTTGCTGGTCAGAATCACTCAGGCAGCAGTTTTAAAAATAGTTTCCTCATCTCAATCTCTGGAGATCCTTATGCAGTAAATTTGACTTGTTTAAAGAGCCTTTAAGAGGTGTTTTTGTTTTTTTTTTTTTTAATGGTTGGCTCTTTTAAGATTATTGAAGTATAGTTGATTTACAGTGTTGTGTGACTTGCTGCTGGACAGCCACGTGATTCAGTTGTGTATATACACACATTCTTTTTCATATTCTTTTCCGTTATGCTTTATCACAGGATACTGAATGTAGTTCCCTGGGCTATACAGTAGGACCTCATTGTTCGTCCATCCCTAACACGTATTTAAGACTTTCTAAGAGCCTCTCTAGCTTTGTTGTGATGTTTGGCCAGGTTGGTGAACCATGGGTCTATCACCTCTTCACGGCTTCCTCTGTATTGAGGAGAATGAAAGTCTTTTTCAGGCGGATTTAATTTTCTCCTTCTTTAAAACATTGCCATTTTGTTAACCTCTTAATCATCGGAATGTTTTTGTGCTGTAGGCACAAAACACCTTGGGCTCTGAGAAGGACAACGGATGGCTCTTGATTTCTGTGTAAATTGCATACTTGGGGGTTATCCATGGCTCATCTTCAGATACTAGGTTTTTTATTCCTTCATCTAATCAGTTAACAAGCTCATATATTTACTTATGCATTCATTAAGCAAACATCAAGTGCCTGTTATGAACTAAATATTGTGAATGGCATTGGGCACATATAAAATAAGACGTACCCTGACCTCTGACAAATGCATTATAATACAGTGTGTTGTAACATGTTAAGTGTTTTGTGGATATGCATACGATATGTGTAAGTGACTGAAGGAGGTGTTTGGGTAGGTATTTTAGGAGCCTGGAAGGGGAAGCAACCACGTCTTTAAGGAGTGAAGGGAGACGTCACAAAGGAACCAGCCGCTCGTCTTGACGTTGGTGGATGATGATGTCAGAAGAGGAGAGGCAGAGCCTCGCGGACCCGAAAGAGGCCCAGCGTCTTCAGAGCCCTGCAAGTCCGGTTGGGGCACGAGGGTATGTGGTGAGACTGCGGCCCGAAATGAGGGTGAAAGGCATGTTGCCATTATATCAAGGCCCCTCTTCGTATGCCTTATCGCAGAATTTGAATCCTGTCCTTGTGTCAAAATAATAATAATAATAATAGGGGCTCAGGTAATTCCATTCCATTCTCATAGTATCACTGGCTGATAGATTTGACATCCCAAAGGTCATCTGGAGGGTCTTTACCAAAGGTGAGAGTTTCGCAGTTCGTGTTTCTCTAGCCATTTTTCGTCTTTCAGCGTATTTATTGAGCACTTGTGTGTCCAAAACTTTGGATGACATAAAAAAACTATATACTTCTTAAATGTTCTCACTGAATTTCCAGTCTAACTTATCAGATGACATAAATTCTTGAAAAGACCACAGTAAACTGAGACAGGAATCTGAAATGGCTGAAGTGTCCACGAATAATAAGGGTTCAGAAGAGAGAAAGAACTAGTCATTTATCGAAAAGGCTTGCGTGAATACAGAGAAGGGACACGGTTCCGTCTGCAGCATGGGTTGGATTGGAAGTGGTGGGAATGGAGAAAAAGTACCTTAAGTGGGAAAAAACTGAGCCGTGGTAAGAAGGTGGAAATAAGGGCTCTAACAACGTGCGTTTGGGGACAGAAAGTTGATCACTTGCCTGGAGCTGGAGTTTCCTGTAGAGGAGCACCGACCATAAATAAATAACTGCTTCGAAATGAAATGAAACCTTCAGAAACCCTCGTAAGAAAGGCTATTCCTGAATTGACTCGATCCATCTTAAAGATCTCACATAAACCTCGAACCTCAGCTGAACTTTAAAGAAATACACATTTCGTAACAGAAGAGTATTTCCTGGCATTAAGATACTTTCAAACACTACAACCATTGCCAGAGATGTTCCAGCTTAAACTCAAGCTGTTTAAATGCATGGGAAAGAGCTGTAGATAGCTTTTTATGTTTAGTTTGGACTTTTTTTTTCCCCCGAGGAAAGAAATAGGAAAGTGTACCCATTGGTCCTGTGTACGAAAGAGCACAATTGTCACATCTTCGTCCGCTAGCGATCTGTGTTTCATCCATTGTTTGACCATAACCAGTGAACCTTAGGGTATGATTCCTTCTTGAGTTGGACCAAGAATGCAACCCTGCAGATAAGGGCCGCAACGCAGACATCAAAGGTGGCTATAAAAACATTTTCTGATAAATGGAGAATCATTGCTATTTTACATCAGTTTTTCTAGGAAGATATTTCAACTTGAATTGGTCTTTTAAAATGTTAATTATTTCCTGGTTTTAAAAAGTAATACTGCATAAAAATTGGAAGACATAAAGAACTCAACATGAAAGTTAACACTTGAGATAACTTGCAATATTCTTGCATACCTTATTGCAATAGTCTGTGCATTCTTATGAAGTTACTAGTTTTGGGTTTTGAGGGGGCCATGCGCACATCATGTGGAAGTTCCCAGGCCAGGGATCAAGCCCATAACATGGCAGTGACCCAACCTTCTGCAGTAACACCACCAGATCCTTAACTGCTGCACCATAAGAGAACTCCAAACGTCATTAGTTTTTTAAGACAAATTTTGTATGTTACTACTTTAATGGTAACATACTCATTTCTTAATTTTTCCAAAATGATGTATAAATATATATTTAATGATTCTCTAAATATTGCACTGATGTACAGTGAAGTAATTTAATCATTCCTCTGTGTCTGGACATTTAGGTTCTTTTCTCATTGCGCGTGTCTACAATATGTTTAAACTGAGCAGAAATGTATTTGCACCAAAGGCAAGTTATAGGATCTGCGTACGCAGTGTACAAGCAGAAGATGCAGAGCAGGTTATAGGATCTGCGTACGCAGTGTACAAGCAGAAGATGCAGAGCAGAAGGATTGTTCTTCCGTCCTTGTTTGTTTGTACCAGAATTCTCTATTGTTTGCATACATTTTAGCCTCTGTGCCATTTTCAGAAGGTTTATTTTTCTCACTTACTTTTTGGTTTGGATAAGACTTAAATATAAAATCCATCTGTGAAGCATATTGTATACTCACATTGGAGGCTAAAAACCCATTTTTAATTAAAACTTTATTCAGCACTCATGGTTCACTTTGTCCTGTCTTTATTATGAAACACTTCAGCCTTCTCCCTAAAACACATATGTCTTATACATTTCAAGATGTTCCTAGCTGCTCATGCAGAACTAGTTTCTTTATCCTGTTAGCTCACGCCATATGTTCTGGCTGTGCACTTCGCTTCCCTTTCTGGCATTTGTTTGGGCAGCATCTTGTATGTAATGCAAGTTGGTTTTATTCCTGTCTCTTTCATAAAACTTGTCAGAAGAAGGTAAACCAGCAAACTGGAAACACTGACGGATTCTCCGACACGTTGTTAGGTTTTACATGATGATAAAGATGTAGCCTTCCCTAAGGTCCTAATAATTACATGGATTAATTAATAAGATATGAAGAGAAAATATGTCTAGTGAGATTTGAAGTCTTCCCAGATATGAGTAGTAATAATTAAGATACTGTGGGTGCTCATTGGCAAGAGCCTGTGTTACATACACTGTGATTCTTGAGTGGTTATTTTTAAACCAAAAGTAAGGATGGCAGTGAGGGGAGAGGAAGCATAAAAATCAGATTTTTTTCAGCCACACACTATCATGCTCTCATCTGAAAGTGTCTTTGCAGGATGGCCCACACCATACAAGTGGCTTTTGAGATAACTGGTCTTACACTTCAAGTTAGGGATAGTCAGAGATAAACTAACTTAAAAAGCAATGATGCTTCAAGTTGACTCTGAATTGGAAAAAGGATTAGCTCTGACGGCATAGAGCTAGAAAGTTTTCTTTGCCTTTAAAGGGAGCTATCAGTCGGGATAGGCTTTATATTCTACACGATATAAAGTCCCCAAATAAAAAGAACTCTACTCTTTGAACCCTAATGTGTGGATTCTGAATATCTGAATTTTTCCAGTAGTTCTGTTATACTTTAACTAAAATGTTTTCCAAACTATTGACTGAAACATCTAAATTTTTCGCATACTTCCTAACCTCTTTAAAACAAAGGCTACTGGATGTATTTATATATTTATATATATATATTATATTTTTAGGCCCACACCCATGGCATTTGGAAGTGCCCAGGCTAGGGGTCGAATCGGAGCTGCACCTGCCAGGCTCCACCACAGCCACAGCAACGTGGGATCTAAGCGACAACTGGGACCTACACCACGGCTCACAGCAAGGCCGGATCCTTAACCCACTGAGTGAGGTGAGGGATCGAACCTACGTCCTCGTGAATGCTAGTCGGTTTTGCTACCGCTGAGCCACCACAGGAACTCCCTATTTTAATGCATTCTTGAAGATTTTGGTTTATGAATCTGAACATCAGTTACCGTATCAGCCAATGTAAATGCAGGGCGATGGGGGTGGAGGAGGAAGCTGCGTGCCAGCAGTGACTGCCTCCGTGCTAGTATGACTCTGCATTTTCAGCCTTTATGCCGCTTGAGTGTCAGTCCTTCCCTGGCTGACCATTTGTCTCGTTATTCCAGAGTTCCCTTCCTCTTCATATTGTCTGTATATGATGTAGAGTGGGCTTGGGGACGAGGTTACCGGCTTATGCGCTTGTCTAAAAGAAGACTGCAAGTGTCCTCTTAGAGAGGTTTTAGGTACTGGCCTTTTGTTAGTAATTTGGACTGTTACGAGGAGTTTTCATTTGCTTCTTGTTCCGTCTGGGTGGATGATCTTGCTGGGTCCACAGAGTGTAGGTGTTAGTGGAAGTGTTAACAGTCTCTCCAAATCCAGGGTAACAGTTAAGGATAAAATTACTTGGGCCCAAAGTTCTAACGTCCTATAAATTTTAATATGAGAGACGCATAAGTGCATTTGGACCACACTGAGCTTGTTTCAGATGATGGTTTACTGCATCATACACCGTCCACCCCCAGATGGACCAGAATGCATGTCTTTAATTCTAGCACGACAGAACTGATGGTGCAAAAGATTTACCATTAACTCAATACGGACGTAACGGTACATTTTATTTACCCCATGGTGTTTCCTCGCTGAAGTGCAAACCTGTCTTCAATGACAACGCAAATGAAAGAGCGCAAGTATAGGGCTTTGTGTATTCTGTGCTGCCATCCTGAAATGGGCTAATACATTTTTTATTCCTTCAGTAACATTTCACCTTAATTTCAGTAAAGACATTCAGAGCTGTATAGATTTATACAGCTGATAAAAGATTTCCTCTCGCTGGACTAAGACATAGAGAACTACACCTCCCGTAGACAACTTTAGTTGGTCAGAGAAGGATTTCCTTGAACTTTATTGAGCAGTTATTTGCTGGGGAAAGCGCCAGGTGCCAAGGAAAGGGGGTCCAGTGATGAGAGGAACCCCATCCCTGCTCCGGAGGAACTTAGGAGAAAGGGGCGAGCTAGTGGGTTACACTTCAGCCTGGAAAATCCTATGGTGAGTATCACTGAGACAGTCACGAACTCTAGAGGCTAAAGGAAGAGTGGAAAAGGAGAGGAAGGCGGGTGGGGGTGGGGTGGGCAAAGGGACAAGAGGACATGCTCCTTCCTCGTCTCAAGGAACAAGAGAAATACAGGTCCCCAACTCAGTGCCGCGAATACTAGCGCTGTATTCGTTACACATTTTTAAATGCTGGGATGAGTCTATCTTGGAAAACCAGAAAATATCCAGGTATGGAGTACTCTGCGGACAAAGGGAAGATGAGGTTAATTCTGCTAGAGGAAGAAGGGGTGCAGGGAAATTTTTATGTGGACTTTCACGGATGCCTGGGATGTGGGGAGGCAGAGATGTGCAAAAGGATAGTGGGGCCAAAGGGAGCCGCTAGAACCAAAAGAAGTCCTGGTAATTGAGAGGACACTGTCACTCTGCCCCAGTGAGCTCTTGTGTCTTACAGCAGAGGCGTGGGATAGTAAGTTAGAGTCCTGGCTTGATTCAATCAGCCTGGTTTGAGTCCTGTTTGTATTATGTGCCGACTATGTGAGTTGGTGGCAAAGTGCTGAATAATTCTATGCCTGCACGACTCCCTTCCTCACCTGAAAAAGAGAAAACAAACCCATCCCAGGGCTGCCATGTTGCCCCAACTGTGGGTGGTGTCATTCACATGGTACCCAGGGGCCCTATTGTCCCAGGTTGGGAGGACTAAGCAAGACAGTACACACTAAACATTTAGCACAGTGGCTGGCACACGGTCCGTGCCCAATTAACTTGAGCTACTGCTAATCAGGCAGCCACAATTTTAAAGAATGAATCCATTTGAAATCCCTTTAATTTATAAAGCCTTATATATCTACAACCTTGTTAATCAATCTATGTATTCTGGAGATTAATTTAAATACAATGCAGGATATACTTTGCTTAATTTATGGGGCTTTAACATATATTGTGACAGAGGTGACCAAAGACCAAAGCAAAACAAAACAAAACAAAAAATAAATCCCTCTGAAAGGTTGCGAGTGAGCAATTATTGTCTTCAGTCTTGGTTCATTTGATTCATGGCAATGCATAAACATCTCAACTATACTGATTATTACGAATAAAACCTATAATCTGTGACCATCCAGTGTTTTCACTGGGGAGTTTTTCTAGCGCAATTTTGCGACCCTGAAATTTAAAGAGGTTTATTTTCTTCTTCCTTCTTTGTACCCAGAAGCAAGTCTGTTTAGAATAGATTAGTTGATTAGAACATCTGACTCAGAAAATAGGACAGCCATAAATTTGCCTGAAGATTCAGAAACAGGGCTGGGGGACAGTAATTATTACCAGACTTCGAATGTCAGCAAACACTTGAGGGTTGCAGGAGAGAAAATAAAACACATTAAGCTTTAATGGCTTTTGCTGTGGGAATCTTTGGGGCAGCCAGTGTGGAATTATTTGCTGAACACCTGATAGACTTTGTGTTACTTGTCCACTTGGATTAATTGAAAACTGTTAACACTCTATCTTATAACACAAAAAATCGCCATTTGCTCCTCACCAGTGCATGTGGAGAATCCAGAAGTTAGGGGCTGCCTTCGGGGGTCTAGGCAGCGTAGTGTGGGATCACACCAGGTAACGTTGAAGGAGCTGGGTTGGCTGTTTACACCCCTGTCACAGGTGAGATTAGACTCTCAGATGGGAGTTCAGCCAGCAGGGTGTTTATTAGGGAGCACCCTCGGTCCATACCAGTGTAAGGGAGCAGTCTTTGAGCTGAGATGTACACCTGAGAGCAGCCCCACTGGGAGGGGGGCAGACAGGGGGCTCTAGAACAACATGACCCATCAGAGTTTTCTCTCACTGGGCTGACATGGCTGAAATGGCCGTGTCTTTGTGCGTATTACTTCCTGGATATGGGCTGCCTTCGGAAGGGTGGGACCTCGGGCACGGTGGGTTTGCAGCTGAGGCCTTCCCTGGTGGGGGTGCCTGTTGAAAGCTGCGTCTCCACGGAACTGCCAGCCTCTGGGCAACAAGCCCTATCTTTGTCTTCCCCTGCATCCCTGGTCTCGTATAAGATGTGAACCAGATGGTTCCAGAAGCCAGGGAAGGACAGAGTGAGGCTCCACCCTCTCCCAGTTTCCCCCACAAAATAAAGTCTCAAGGAACTCGCTCTCCTGAACTCATTTTATGCCACTGAGCAGCGTCACCCCCACCCCCCAAAAGAAAACAAAAGCAAAGATTGAATACAAGTTCTGTGATGTAGGTTGCATTTTTTCCCAAGCAAGAAATGTTTAAGGAACTTTTAAATCTCTTCACCAAGCTCCAGATGCATAAACACAAAAAGCTGTAGAGTTTATGTAAGATCACGGTTGAAAAAAAAGAAGAAATGTGACGTTTCTACTTTGGGAGTCCTGGCTAAAGCTGGGCTTTGATCTTGAAATATGAAAGTAAACTCTAACGGTCTCAATGTAAGTCTCTAGGAGTTATATTTATATATAACTTTTAAAGTTCGCCCAACTTTTCAGCCTGGAGAAAAGGAGAAATTACAGTCATCTCACTTAGGGCTCCAAGTCTAGAGAGACACTAGTTCTAGGTTAATGGAAACCTGACACTGTTTTGCCTGGGCTTCCGGCAGTTTCCACCCCGGTCTAAGGGATGTGATCTCTCCCATCCAGGAACAAAGTTAGGAGTCACATATCAAGCTGAGTGCTTTTGGGATCTAAGCGCAATTGCAAATCGCTGTAAGAAACATTTTTTTTTTCATGGTGTTTTTAAGAACGCCTGTTTGTTTTTAAACATTGTCCTTTCACCATCCAAAGCTGCTGCTTAATGGTATTGTTGCTCATGGCAAATCCATTTCAATTCTCTGAAAACCACTTCTCAGTTTTTCTACGTGAGCTGTTTCCACTCAAGTGCTCATGTGTGACTTGCTGTCCCCAGGCCCCCTCCACTGCCGTTCACCCCTCCGCCTCCCCGCCCCAAGGAAACCACTGTGAAATTGAATCAGAAGCACACGGAGTCAGCATTAGAAGGCTCCCAAGCGTTCATTTCAACTAATTCGAACCTTTCTACCTCCCTGATTAAAGACGAAGAAACTGAGGCATCTCAAAGCAAGCATCCGAGTTAAGCTAGGCCATGAGGACGGCAAGTCCTTAAATACGCTCTTAGTTTGGTCTCCCCAGAGGTAGCACATAAAACCAGGGGCAGGGAGGTGACCCCAGGAGACACAGCAGGGGTAGAGGAATGAGACAGGGAAGGGAAGGCAGCTCTTCGGGGTGTGGTAATGAGCACCTTTGCTCTGTGAGCAGCTGGGGCTCCCTCTCCTTGAGAATCTCCAGGGATGGCGTGGGACAAGCCTCCGAGTTGTTGCACTGGAGGGGCAAGGAACCAGTGGTTCCACAGTCACCTACGAACCCTGTCTGTCCTGGGATGAAGGCTGCTCCGGGCCTTCCAGTCCGTTCTCTGCAGGAGCCAAGCATTTTTCTGCAGCTGGAGAAAGCCCCCAGCAGACTTGCAGGGTCTTTCAGTGGAAGTCACCCAGCAAACAGGCCTAGGGAATATGGGTGGGACAGTGCCATCAGAGGCTTACGGCAGCCAAATGCTCCTTCTCTCCCGTTCCTGGTCAATAACCGTGACTGCTTTAGAGGCGAGAGGCTGAAGACATGAATAACAAGGGGGATGAAATGCAGAGGGTTGGTAGTTGCAGATGAGTATTATCCCCTTTTTACAGAACCCAGCATGACCTTTTGCAAATTACCAACTGGGCACATGCTGTCCCTTTACCTTGTGCGACCTCCTAGAAAACTCCTACTCATCCTCCGAAGTCCAGATCCAATAAATTTCTGTGACGTCCTTTTCTGGTACCTCAGGAAGAATGAATGTCTCTCCCACTTTGCTCTGACAGCACGGTTGCACCAGCTCTAACCTGACTGTGTAGCTTCCTGTGTCCCTGTGTGTCCGTCTCACCTGCTCCTACTAGTAGTAATAGTAGCTAATGTTTAGTGACCTTAATTATGTGCCAGGCACTACTTTAAAAAATGTAAATTAACTCATTTAATCCTTTCAACATCTCTATGAAGTACCTGCAATGACCATCTCCATTTCGCAAAATGAAAACTAAGACAGGGATTAGCAACTTTCCCAATATCATGTAATTAGCAAGTGCCATAGCTAAGATTTAGTTCCAGAAAGCCAGGCCTCCGAGTCTCCTGGCATGTGGAAATTCCTGGGCCAGGGATTGAACCTGTGCCACAGCAGCAACGGGAGCCACCACGGGGACAATGCCAGATCCTTAACCTGCTGCACCACACAGAGCTCCCCAAGCCCCAGCTCTTAACCATTGCCCAGAATAGGCGCTCTTTGGCCGGAGGAGAGAAGGGGGCTCAATGACTGAACCCCGGGGGTGTTTCTGGCAGTCTTGTTAGCGCCTCATGCCAGGCTAGGAAACATTGTCTGTAGGAATCTTCAACAGGTAGGTGACACAGGTTTGCATTTTACAAGGATCGCGGTGGCCATCGCTGCGGCATGGGGAGGATACAGGAGCAGAGACGGGGAGCACAGATAAGAGACGATGCAGTCTCACGGTCACAGGGCTCCTCCTCGCTGGCTAACCCCTGCTCCCCTCTCCAGCCGCTCCCCCGCGTGGTGGGGCTCCTGTCCTAGAGGCACAGGGGTCCTGCACAAATGCAGCTGGCCGAGGGGCATGTGGAGCAGAAATGCAGCCTGGGCTCTGGCCGCCACCATGAGCCCTGGTGAGGAGGCACACACCCCAAGAGGAGAGGGTGCCTTTTGCTCGCTTGCACAGAGAAGCCATGTGGACTAGCAGTGGCCCTGCCCCATCTTTCCTCCAATCCAAGCATTTAAAACTACTTTTTGTTTCCTAATTATGTCCTGATTTTCCCTGCTTCTGTGGGGTTTTTTTGTTTTTGTTTTGTCTTTTTAGGGCTGCACCCTAAAAAGCATATGGAGGTTCCAGGGCCAGGGCTAGCTACAGCGCCGGCTTATGCCACAGCCACAGCAACGCCAGATCCATAACCCACCAAGAGAGGCCAGGGATGGAAGCCGCACCCTCATGGATACTAGCGGGGTTTGTTAACCTCTGAGCCACGACGGGGACTCCCCTGCTTCTGTGTTTTGATTATTTGATTTCCCCTGCGAAGGATATTCTTTCACTCATTCATTAATTCACTGTTCACTTATTCACAGCACATTATTTTAGCACTGGGCATGGGCCGGGACCTTTCTAGGTGGTGGAGACTTTACAATCTAGGGGATGAGATAATTGTTAATAGAATCATTATACAAAGATGTCACGCTGACATTTAATTTGAAGGTGAGACTATTTATGGGTGCTGGGGACTTCTCTGCTCTGGGATGCAGGTGGCCAAGGTACAGCTGGGACTGGGACACATGGCTCTTAGGATGAACATGACTTTTAGGCTGCGATGTGAGGGAAGCATAGGACTTAACCAGGCAAAGAGGGCGGGGAAGCAGAGCGGCCACTCTTCCCGCATTCCTGCTGTTTGATGGTCTTGGGCTAGAGCAGATAGGTCTGGAGCCTGGGAGGAAGCTCAGCATAAGAAACCGAAGAGCAATGAGGCCCCCAGGAGACAAAGGAGAGGTACATCTGAGAAAGCTGCAGGGAGAGGGGCTGGGCACCACAGCGGGCAGTGGGAGGCTGGGCACAGAGACCCCTGGGAAGTTCTCCTGGCAGGCGGCTGACGGGCTCTGGGAAATAGGGACGTTCCATATTTAATTTTCAATTGTGCTTCTGTGGTTTACAGTTTTTCCCTCCCCAAATCTTCAGCATAATTGGCTGTACACAAATGCCTTGTGTAGATAATGGGGGGATAAAAACAGCTGAGTTCCCAGTAAAGGGCCCTGGGGACAGTGAGAAGAGCACAGCCACGTGAGGTGACACAGACGAAGAGAGGTTGGTGGCCACAGAAATGTGGAGGCAGCAGCAACAGGAACTATTATTCATAGACTTAGTTGTATTTAACCCCCCAACAAGAATTTTCTTTGTATTTAACTACGATGAGCGATCAGTATAAAGCGAGGCTCGAAGGCAGCATTAAAGAGGCTCCCATGAGAACAGCGACGGCCCAGATGGAGAGCTGGGAAAGGAAGGGACATTCTCAAGGTGCCTTTGGCAATGGGACGGGGAGGTGGTCTAGACAGCTGAGACTCGGCGTGTAAACTCCAGCTGAAGGAGATTCTTCCTCACTAGCTGGCTCAGGACCCTCCAGTGCAAAGCCTACCAGGACCCTGGAGAAGTGCTCACCCAACATTTACTGTTGCTAAAGCCATGCCTGTTACGTTCTGGGTACCAAGTCACAACCCTTGGTCCCCGGCCCCTGGCAGGCTCCATCAAGGAGGAAAACTTTACAGCACAGGGATCCGTGGCTACACAGAAGCGGGTCCAGAGGATGTGGGAGAGGGGGTGGGACCTCCACCCCATCGTGGGCACGGGGCAGCTTCCTGGTTGGAGAGACACCCAGGCGAGGTGGTGGTGTGTCCTAGGGTAGGTGGTTGCCGGGCAGGCAGAGCAAGAGGTGGGCATGGGCCCAGCTGCGGGGGCTTCTCAACCGGGCTGCTCCTGGCACAGGGCGGCCCGTCTTGATTCCTCTTGACTCCAACAAGTCATGTCTCTCCAGCTGCTCTCCACGTTCCTCAAGGCCTGAGACTTGTGTATTTAGATTTGAGGGGAGAAGAGGCAGATCCGAGGGACCCAGGAGAGCGCCCGGCGCTTGTGCTCACCCTCCACCGGGTCCCTCCTGCCTTCTGCTCTGACAGCCCCCACCGCTGAGCCGCCAAGACAAGGACAAGCCCTCCTTGGGAGATTCCGTCTGGAAATCAATGGCCGGGCTCGGGAGCCAGAGAGTGGAGGAGGGAGAGGCGGGTGGGGAAGGGACACTGGTGAGCAGAGAGGCACGAGGATTTCTGCAGCTTTCTTGCCTCTTCTTGTAGCTTCCACTTTTTTCACCTCACGACGCACGTAAAGTAAAACCACCTGAACAGACCCGCCAGGAGGCGGAAGCGGTGTTTTGAGGTAGGCATGAAAGGTCCTATGGTGGAGAGAGCTGGAGCCAGGGGACCAAGGGCGAGTCCTGCTGTGTGGCCCCCGGAAGGCCCAGGGCCCTCTCTGGGCCTCAAGGCTCCCCCGTCCACGTGCGGCCTGGCCGGGGACTGTACCGGGGTCCTGCAGTCTGGTCTCTGGGGTCTCAGTTTGGACAGCGAGGTGGAGGGAAAGGGTGTCTCTGGCCGGCCAGGCCTGGCTGTCGAGTTTGTCCCGGCTTTGGAGTCAGGCAAAGTAGCCCCAGAGGAAGATGTTGACGGCCAGCAGGAGCACGGCGTTGACGTCGCAGACGGTTCTCCAGAGCGGCTGCTCCTCAATGCTGCTCAGCTTCTGCTCCAGGGCGGCCTGCTCGGCGGGGCTCAGCACTTGTTCCGGGGTCCCCGAGAGCCCACACAGCCAGCCCCAGAGCAGCTGTCCCCAGGACCTGTGTGGGGCTGAGGGGCAGGAGCCAGAGGGGAGGAGAGGCGGGGAGCGGCCAGGCCGGGTTGGAGAAAGGGGATGATGAGAGAACAGGGCGGGGGAGAGATGGTGGGAAACCCAAGAAGGGAAGGGGGTGCACAGAAGGGGGAGGGGCCAACAGTCAGCCCAGCCTGGTGCCAGCCGCAGGCTGGGCGCCCAGCCCCCAAACCATCCTCCAGCAGGAGCAGCCCCATGGTGCAGGGGGCGGGGCGCTAAGGGAAGGGGGGTGGGGGGGGCAGAGGGTTGGGCAGGGGGTGTGAATAAGGCTGTTCATTCTGTTCAGAGCAAGGAGGGGGACAAAGGCCCCGAATGAGGCGGTGAGGACCCCGGGGCTCAGTATCAGTGTGTATATATATATATGTATGTATAACTGGGTCACTTCGCTGTACAGCAAAAATTGACAGAACATTGTAAATCAACTATAATAAAAATTTTTTAAAAAACATGATGGAGGAGTTCCCGTCGTGGCGCAGTGGTTAACGAATCCGACTAGGAACCATGAGGTTGCGGGTTCGGTCCCTGGCCTCGCTCAGTGGGTTAACGATCCGGCGTTGCCGTGAGCTGTGGTGTAGGTTGCAGACGCAGCTCGGATCCCGCATTGCTGTGGCTCTGGCGTAGGCGGGTGGCTACAGCTCCGATTCCACCCCTAGCCTGGGAACCTCCATATGTCATGGGAGCGGCCCAAGAAATAGCAACAACAACAACAACAACAAAAAAAACATGATGGAGCAGGAAGACCCAAAAAAGGGAACAAACAAAAGGTCCCCGTGATACAAACCACATTTTTCTCCTACACGTCATCCGTAATGGGGGGGTGTCATTCTTGGTTCCCATCTCCCTTACTAGGAGAGGTGATATTTTAGGGACTCCCTTGGAGACCACAGCCCCCGTGACACCTGAGAGGGCTTTGGGGACCATGACCTGGGGTCTGTCCCCACTGCTTCTCGGAGCTGTGCCCCCCCCCCTCCCCGGGTGCCCTCAGCCTACCTCCAAGCTGCTCCAGGCCCTGGCTGGGGTCGCCTGCCCCTCCAGCTTCTGCAGGGCCCCCGCCGGACGGCACGGCCGCTGTCCCTGCTGCGTCCTCCCGGGCCTCCTTCTCCAGCTCCAAGCAGGGCTGGTGCCGCGTCCACCACGTCAGGCGAGCCAGCTGGAGGGAAAGAAAAGTCTCTGCTCAGGTGCCTTTGGAGGGAAGTCGGGCCCTAGAAAGAGAGCACAGCCTCTGCAGGGGCCGCAGAGCGGAGAATGAGGAAGGTGCACAGGGCTGGCGGAGGAGGCCTGGCCCTGAGCCCCGATGGCTCGTCCTTGGAAAATCCGAACACCCTGCCCCCGCTCCAAGCAAGGCTCGTGAGGGGCTGGAGAAGACGGCCAGTCAGCCCCGGCCCTGCCCTCACTGGAGCTTGTGATGGGAGAAGCGTGGCTGGACAGGGGGGCAAGCGCCCCACAGCAGCGGCCCCCAAAGGCAGGCTGAGGAGCGGATGCTAAAGGGAGCTACAGGCGGTGGGGAGTCCACACTGGAGGCAGAGGAAAGAGGCTAAGTTCTGGGCTTCGGAAAGATCTCTCGAGTGAACTGATGGGGTCCAGCCAGGAGCAGGCTGCAGAAGTGATAAGGGACAATGACATTTAAGGGACAGGAAGAAAATCCCCTGAAGATGGGTAGAGAAAATACAGTGAGAACGGTGGTGGGAAGTAAATTGGTACATTTACTATAAAAACCAGTAGGGAGCTTCCTCAAGAAATGAAAGGAGAATTACCATGTGATCCAGTCACCCCACTTCCAGATCTATATCCCCAAAACTGAAATTAATCTATCAAAGAGATAGCTGCTACTCCCATGTCCACTGTAGCTTTATTCACAAAAGCCGAGACATGGAAACATCCTAAGTGCCTGTCAAGGGGCGAATGAATTAAAAAAAAAAAAATTTTTTTTTTTTTTAAATACAGTGAGAGGAAGAGAGGGCTCTAGGGTATAGGAGGTGGGCCGTAGTGTCTGGTTCTCTTCAGAATTCACTTAAGGTAACGATGGGGAAGTGACATTGATTTTTCGCAGCAAGACTGTTGGGGATCTTGGTGTGAGCAATGCCAGGGGGGCGCCAGCCAGACTGTGGTGGGTTGAGAAGAAGATGAGAACGAAGTGGAGACTGGGGGTGGAGACATTCTTTGCAAAGTTTGCTTCTGAGGATCAGAGAGGGAGACAACGGTACCTGAGGGAGAACAGCAGCCAGGGAGGGGATTTTCAACTGGGAAGGACTTCACCGTGGGAGTGAGACAGACGACAAAGGGGAAGTTGAAGGGTCAAGCAGCAGGAGGAGATGAGGTCCAGAGTGAGCCTCTGGGGAGGTCAGCCTTTTGGCTCCTCTGCAGATAGCCTGCTTGTTTGTAGGAATTCGTGACACCAAGGGTATTGGTCGGTTTGCGAACTCTAAAGGTAAGGGGTGTTGTTACTTCCACCCAATGTTTCAGGGACCAGCTTCTTGCCTGGGCTCTGTTTCGGGCAGAATACTGCCCCCCGCCCCCAGATTTGTATGTTGAAGTCTTACCCCCCCCGCCCCCACCCCATACTTCAGAATGTAACTGTATTTGGAGCAAGGCTCTTTAAAGAGGCCTTTAGGTTGAATGAGGTCTTGGGAGGGGGCCTGAATCCAGGGCTTAGAAGAGGTGATTAGGGCCCAGGGAGGCCCAGGGGAAAGAACAGGTGAAGACAGGGAGAAGACGGCCCTCTAAGAGCCGGGGACAGAGGCTTCAAAGGAAGGGACTCTGTTGACACCTTGACATCTGGCCTCCAGAAGTGCGAGGAAATCAATGTCTGCTGTTCAGGCCCCGAGTCTGCTGCACTTTGTCATGGCAGCCTGAGCAAACGAATGCCCTTTTGCTCTAAAGAAAAAAAGCTTTCAAAAGGCGGGGCATCCATGTCTGACGACTGGCAAATCCATCAGCAAGGGAGGGGTGAGGCTACCAACTGAGCTCAAACTCAGCTAGACAGTTTCTCTGCTCATACACCTGTTTCTTCAAGGTCTGACTCAAAGGGGCCGCCTCCGGGAGCCCCCCCTTTCCTTTCTTCGGGTCTCGGCCCCTCCCTGTGATCTGGGTCCTTCTGCACTTTCTCCGGGTGGAGTAACTGTTGGTGTTGGGGTCTCCCTCCTCCCCCCACCCTTGCTCCCCAGGGACAGTCACGGGCAGGGACCACTCGTCTTGGTCATAAAACTCACGGCTGGCGTTCCAGGCACCGGGGTCAGGGAGCATTGGTGGGGGGGGCTCATCCTCAGCACATGCACTTGCCTTTTCCTCGGGGATGGGGGTCGTGCAGAGGCTGACGGCGACGATGACAAGGGCGGTGAGCCCGCAGAGGAGGAGGGCAAAGTAGAGGTAGTGGAAGTCCTTCAGCACGGCCGGCCTCCGGTCCGCCTCCCCGCAGGCGGGGGCTGGGAAGCAGAACTCCAGGACCAAGCGCAGAAACCCCACCGCCAGGCCGAACAGGAGGCCCCAGAAGGCACCCTGCGGAGAGAAGGCGGACTGGGGATGCAGCCAGGTGGGAGCTCCTGGCACGCGAAAGGCCTGGGTTTGCGTCAGGGTCTGCACGTCTGCCCGAGTGGGTGCCCCCTGGCTGCTGAGGCTGAGTCTTGAAGGCAGGCAGGCTGGTGTGTTGGAAACGTCCCGGCTCCAAGTCAGACAAACTAGGCTCCGTGGCAGAGCAGTGGCTCAAGCGGGGACTCGACCTCACTATGTGCAGTAAGGAGCTAATGAATAACGACGAAGCATCGACGCTTATTCAGCTAGAACGGAATCGGCAGGGAAAACCAGGATCTTCCTCCCCACCTTTCTGCTACGATAACTCAGAAGTCAGCCTTCGAGCTCTTCCTTGCCCATTTTTTTAAAGAAAAGACCTGGCACCTCCCATCTTTTCTTTACGGCACTGTTGGATCCTAACCTAGACCCGCTCCCCACATAGAAAGGTCGGACAACGTGTACTTTGCAAAATGAGTTACTGGCCAGATTTCAAAAATCCTGGAATGGATAGAAACCTCCAGAATTCCCCTGAGTCCTGCTGTGTGCCCTGGTTATCAGCAGCAGTAGACCCAGCAGAGGCCTGGCTCAGCCGCTCCCGGGGGCGGGTTTCTGTGGGCTCCTTTGCCGGGACCCTGGGCGGTCACATGGCCCCCGTGCAGTCGTGAACATGACATCTGTCATCGCCCCAAGGTACAGCCAGCAGACCGGGCCCTGCCTTTTCTAGCTGTCCTGGGGAGGGACCACGGTTCCCGTCCTGGAACCTCCCAGGGTCTGTCGGGTTTCAGGGCAGTTTGATAAATGGAGCAAGGACAGGCGCCCCTGTAAGTTCACACGTTGTTTCATCATCCTCTTTGCTGTTGTTTTGCCAACATGCGGACCCCTGTAGTGCCAGGGATGGGACAGATGCTAGACATCTCCCAGAGTGCCTGGGCTGTCTCTCTCTCTCTCTCTCACACACACACACACACACACACACACACACACACACACACACACACACTGTGCCTCAAAACTCTTCCCTCTCCCATTAAGCCTTCGGGTCTCAGCTCAGACCTCACTTCCTGACCCCCTCCCAGGCATCCCAGGGTCAGCTGCTCCTGCTCTTTGCTCTCCTGACAGCCATCGTGCTTTGCTATTATGGCTTATTGAGTCATCTTTCCTCCCGCTGGCCCAGTGATAGCAGACCTATGTGATGTGTAAACCATTGCCTCCCCGGAGCCTCCAGAATAGGACTGATGGATGTTTGTCGAGTGAATGAATAACTCCAGACCTGATGCTGTGGACGGGGAGATGGAAGCCTGGCGGGGGCCATCTGTGAGCCCAAGGACACAGAGAGAGACGGGCTTAGGGACAGACTAGCTCTCCCGACCCTCTGATGTTCTGGGAGAGACAGGTGCCCTGCTCAACTCACAGGCTCTGTGACCCTCTTGCAGAAGATGGCCAGCAGGAAGAGGGCGGTGATGGGCGGGACCAGGTAGCTGGTGATGGACTGGATGTAGATGAAGAGCTGCCCGCTGTTGGAGCGTTGGATGACGGGGATCCAGAGGATGCTGATGACGGCCAGGAACACCACAAACACTCTGCAGGAAGGGAGGGCACCGGGCGCTGTGATGGTGGCATGGCACGGCGGGGGGTGGGTGAAGGTGCTGCCCAGGAACCAGGAAGAGGGAAAGGAGGGCTATGAACTGAACTGGAGAATGTTAGAAGCCCAAGAATGCAAATATTCTGGGCGTTTAGACTCCTAAAACCCCAAAATAGCTGAATTACAGAATCCACAAGAGCCAGAATATTGAAATGAGATGTCTTTGCGGTCATGAAGCCCACCTGCTCTTCAGGAAGAAATCCGTACCTTTCTCCTTCACGGCCCACCCCAGTAAATGGCCTCTGGTCTTGGCTCAGGATGCCTTTCGTTCTCTTTCACATCCAAACCCTGTGCGGCTTAGCCCCCTTTGCAGGACAGCTCCAGCCTCCAGAGGCTTCTCTGGGCTCCTCCAGCGCTAACCTTCTTCCCCTGACACTGGCATTTGCTCAGGGGAGGAACCCCACTTTCTCCTCCTGATTCCTCCCGCCCCCCTCCACTTCGCCTGGCTCAGGCTCAAGACCTCAAGGCTCCTTGTATGATTTTGCAGGTGTGTGAAAAGTTGAAAAACTTTCCTGAATGTTTTATAGACAATGATGCATATGGCCAGGAGATGGCGCCCAGACCCCACTGGTTGATGAAAGACGTGGCGCTAAAACTGGGCAGTTACCTGAGCCAAGAGAGCAAAGGACTCTGCACACCTGTCCTCTCCTCTCCTTTCCCTCCCACTCTCTCTGTCTCAGGCCCCACTAGAGCAGCAGCTACCAAATGGCTCCATGCCATTCCCTCCCCAGCCCCTGCCCCTGTGCGATTTGCCCTGCATTCAAATCCTTCCATGGTCAGTCCCTGTGGGCAGCCGGGGCACACAGAGGAGTGGGCAGCAGGAACGCATGAGGCAGCTATGCGCAGAAGGCATAATAATGGAAACGACAGTGAGCGCGAAGGCAAGGAGACGGAAAAAGGAAGTTACCTGAACTCAAGTACCATCTACCAAAGGGAAGGAGGAACACGTTAGTCCAGAAACCTGCATGATGGAGCCTTAAATTATGAAGCAAAGATTTCAGAAAGGGCCTCTCCACCTTATGTAAATGAGAAATCCTCAGCCTCTGGAGACAAAGAAAAACGAGCCACCCAGGCATATACTGAAAAACATACAATGGATACCTACAAGATAAAGTTTGAAAATTTCAGCGTAGTGTTCAAAGCTCTGCACCCTTTGAAAACAACCTTCGATGAACACCTCCACGCATGCAGGTCCCTCACCGCATCACCTGTATCTCTGCCTCTCTCATTAAACTGGTGCAACTCTCAGGGTAGGACCGTAGACGTTGCCCCCGTGTCCCCAGCGCAAAGATGCAGGATGGATGGATGCTTAGGGCAGGTCTGATGGAGTCAATGAATAGCCTTTCTGTTTATCTGGGATGACAGCCAGCCCGTGATGGGCTGGAAGAGATTGGGGGTGAGCTGCCCGCTAACTTCCTCATGTCTATACGGTCCAACTTTCATTGGTTAAATGTTCTGTCAGCTTCTCTCATTTACCTACTTGATCAGTTTCAAGGTAAAATCCAACAGGCAAGGAAGAGATTTTATTCTCCTCATTCTGGATGGGAAGGAATGGTCCAGAGCTGGGGTGGAACTTATCTGAGGTCATAGAGAAATTTGGCCCCGGGACCCAGCTGCTCTCCCTGCCGCTGCAGACCTTGACCCAGCCACATCTCCTGGGGTCACCCAGGGCAGTGGGGAGAGGGGAGAGGGCTCTGCCTACAGGGCAGGGGTGCCCCGGAAGGATGGGCCAGCGCACCTGCCCACCACCATCAGCTCCTGCTCTGTTGCCTTCTTGCGGAAGCGCTGCCACACGTCAATGGTGAACAGGGTGCTGCTGCTGTTGAAGATGGAGGTGAGTGAGCTCATGAGGGCAGCCATGATCACGGCGACCATCAGGCCCCGCAGACCTGGGGGGAGATGAGGTCTCTGTGGAGAGCTGGCTGGCTTGGCCAGCACCCATGGAGACTGCAGGGGCCAGCAAAGTCAGGAGGTTAGGGGAGGGGTAGCGAGTGGAGGCATTGAGTGAGGTTCCCACCCAGGACTCCAGGAGACCCATAGATCAAGAGGCTGGGTTTGGCCATGCTCTGCCTCTGCCTTTCTCTGCAGCTTTGGCTGAGTCCCCTGCCCTCCCTGAGCCTTTTCCCTCATCTGCACCATTAAGGGATTGAAGACCAGGTGATCTTCAAAGTTCCCTGCAGCCTTGACACCTCAGTCTGAGTTTTAACCCTTGCAGATACTTGGTTAGTAGGGCCTGAAGGAGAGGTGGATGACTTAATAATTGAGTGTGTTTTTCAGTGTTTTGTACCTTTCTCATTGACACCGTGGTGCCAGGCTGAAGCCTCAGCTTGGGAGGCAGAAGCCTTGATATTTTTTTTTAGGTTGTAATTAGTCAATTAATTAATTTTAATCTCATTTTAAAAGGTTATTTTCCACTCAGTTACAACAAGATGTTGGCTATATTCCCTGTCTCGGACAATACACATTTGAGCCTATCTTATACCAGCAGTTTGTACCTCCCAGGCCCCTGCCCCTCTCACTGGGAACTATTAGGTTGTTCCCTATAACTGTGAATCTGCTTCTTTTTCGTTACATTCACTAGTTTGTTGTATTTTTTTAGATTCCACATGTAAGTGATAGCATATAGTATTTGTCTTTGTCTGACTTCACTCTAGGTCCAGCCATGTTGCTGCAAATGGGAAAATTGTCATTCTTTTTTATGGCTGAGTAGTATTCCATTGTATATACATCTATACCAATCTTCTTTATCCATTCATCTGTGGATGGACACTTAGGTTGCTTCCATGTCTTGGCGATTATAAATAATCCTGCTATGAACATTGAGGTGTGTGTATCTTTTCAAATTAGTGTTTTTGTTTTTTTCAGATATGTAGCCAGGAGCGGAATTGCCGGGTCATATGGTAGTCCTATTTTTAGTTTTTTTGAGAAACTTCCATACTGTTTTCTACAGTCAGAAGCCCTGGATTTGTTTCCTGGTTCTTCAGGAACTAGGTGTGTGATCTTTGGACCAGACCTGACCCTTGCTGGGCCTGTTTTCCACCCGAAGCTGGGGAGGGTGGGGCCACTGATATCTGAAGTTTATGCTATTCTGATGATAAGCATCTAGAAACATGACTGCCAGCCCCCAGGGACTCACCCACGGGCATGAGACCCATGACCAGCCTGGGGTAGGCGATGTTGGAACACCCCGCACGGGCTCCACAGAGTCTTTGGCAGACGTCAGGCTCCACACAACCCACCTCATCTGCAGGAGAAACGGGGCAGTTAGAGCCAATCATCTCGTGCCTTCTCCAGGGGGCCCCACGCCTGCTCTCTGACCCTCCAGGGAAAGCGTTCACTGGGGACTCCGGCAGGGGCCAGCATTAGAGGGTCACAGGGCAGGGGTGTTGGGTACTATGATTTAGTGGCCTCTGATATACACCTCAGCCACATACTACTCTGCAAAGCCTGACAGAGTCTTTCGGGATTTAGGCCTTATATTTTCATAAAAGGCAAATAGCCTTATAAGGCACCCAAAAGACCTGAATTGGTTTTGTCTTATAAAGAGAACGCAGGGGGTTATTTTCTTTTTGATTTTTATCTTTTTTGATCATGCCCATGGCATGCAGAAGTTCCCAGGCCAGGGACTGAATCCGTGCCACAGTAGTGATCTGAGCCACAGCAGTGACGACACTGGATCTTTAACCCGTTAGGCCACCAGGGAACTCCTTTCTTTTTTTTTTTCTTTTTTTTTTTTCAGGAGTTAAAAAATGACAGACACAAATTTCTTCTACCGAAACACAGCCTCTGCCTGGCCCACAAAGCCTCCCGTAACTGCTCCGTGTTCTTAATAGAAAGGGTGGGACCCGCTCTTGCCCGGAAGGAGGCCGGCTCTTACCCGGGTACAGGGCCCGGCTGATCATGCCAGGCATGACGATGAAGAACATGGGCAGGACCTTCAGGTAGCCCCCCAGCACGGAGCCTCCCTTGGCGTGGGACAGACTCTTGGCGGAGAGAGACCTCTGCACAATGACCTGAAAAGGCAGCGCCATCAGAAGCCTGCGCTCAGGCCGGCTCGGCTCAGCACAGGCGAGCCCCGTGTGGCCACGGACGGTTCCCCACACCTGCGCCCCCCGCCCCGCCCCAGCCCGCCGCGCAGCCACACGCCCGGCTGGCCCGCGGGAGCCACCCCCGTTGGTGGTGGGCCGGGCATCACCTGGTCCGTGCACCAGCACCAGGTGGCCAGCACCGTAAGCCCGAAAATGAGGCCCGGCCACGGGATGTCCCCATTCACAGGGTCCCGGAGCATGTGGAAGGCGTCAGGCCGGGGGAGGTGACAGGTGGTATTGGGAACCGTGACATTAGGGATGGCCAGCTGGTACCGCTGCTCCAGGCCTGGGTACCAGCCCACTTCCTGAAAGCCTATGTGGAGAGACCACGGTGAGGGAAATAGCCCCACTGGGCCTGTCACCCCCCCACCCCAAGATCCCAGTCGTGTGTGGGTCCCCTGGGCTTGGGGCTGGTATAGGACTTGGGGATGAGAGAGGGGATGTGGGGTTCAGGAGAATCCTGCTCCTTGGGATCCCTGGCCTGCAAGGGGGGACGTGGCTCTGTGCTCTGGAACATTTTTGTCAGACTACGGAGGTGACAGCCGGACAGATCGGAGAAGAGCTTAGAGAAGAGGGTGGGGTGTAGTCAAGCCGCTTCCTTACCCAGAAACATGAGGACCAGGGCTCCCCCCACCATGAGCACCGTTTGCAGGGCGTCTGTGTAGATGACGGCCATGAGGCCCCCTGCGGACCCGAGGAGAGGGCCCGTCAACACCAGCAGGGGGGGTTCCTAGCGGGGCGCTCGCCCTGGGCTTGGCCACACGGGGAGACCAGAGAAGACACGGAGCCCTCAGCAGGGGGCCTCTGGCTGCTGCTCTTGTCCCTACCTCATGCTCTCTCTGGCCCGCCTGGCAGATGGGCTGGTCCACAGGCCCTCAGGGCTCGCTCTTTCTGTCCCCGGCGGCCTCTGGCGGGTGTTCTATACTGTCCCGAGTTCTTTCCTTTGCTGTCCCGTTAGCTCCTCGGGAGACCCCTTCCCCTCAACCCCAAGTCAACACCTATTTAAACCACCCCTCATCCTTCCAGGTGCCCCCACCAGGAGTCAGCCTGCCCTGAGCTGTGACAGGTGCCCAGGCCCGCGTGAGGGGCTCGGAGGAGGCAGAAGGCAGGCTTGTGGCTCTTGTCTAGAGCAGCCTGTCGTGGCTCTAGTCCTGGTGACGGGCCCCCATCCACCACCCTATTCCCTGTCGGGGGTCCTTCTCCGCATCTCCTGGCATCTCTCCTCTCCCGGGGTCTCTCTGGCTGCTCTGTTTCCTCCCGTTTCCGCCTTTTCTGACTCCCCTTTCTCTGTGGCACTGAGTCGTTCCTCCTTTCCCTCCGATTCTGCATCTCCGTCTGCCTCTCTCCGTGTCCCTCCTGTTTCTCATCCTCACCCCCCTGCCCATCTTCACTCTGCCCCTCTCTGGACCTGTCTCCTCCAGTCCTAGCCTTTGTGTCCCTGTCATCCTCGCCCACCTCAGCCTCTGCTTCCAGAGCCTGCATCCACAGATCTCCCCGCAGCCCTACCTGTGATGGTGTAGACGGCCGTTACCACCAGCAGGATCGCTGTGGAGAGGTAGAGGTTCCAGCCCAGGGCCATCTGGATGAAGAGGGCTCCAGAGAAGAGGTCAGTCTGCAGAGACAGGGGCCCAGGAGCCCAGGTCATCCGAGGCCCCCTGTGTGCCACTAGGGCATGTTACCTTCCCCCCAACAGTACCAGGGCCCCTCAGCCCTCACAGCATGTGCCACACTCAGAGGATGGGCTTGGTCTTGAGCCACTGAGGAGCCATGGGGGTTGCACAGCAGAGGAGAACCTGGACCTGAGAGCCGCGCCACAGACAGGGTCGTGTGCTGGGTGACGGGACCAAGGGACACACTGGGGACGGGAGGCAGGAGCTGGGGTTGGAGAGGAAGAAGCCCCTGGGGGAGAGGCCGGGACCTCAGAGGGTCCCTGACTGCTCCCTGAAGGAGCACGGGCCCACTCAGCTGCCAGATGGGCCCATGGTAACTGATGGGCAGGAGCCCCATGTGCCAAGGACACGGGTCCTGGGTCCCCATGCTCTTGGATTTGTTGGAGGACTTAGGGTCACGGCCTTTGCCCAAGCTGACTTAGGGGTGTTTACAAGCATCGGTGGAACCTGGGCCTGGTGAATGAATGGTTCTTTCAGGGCACACCTGCTGGTCCCTTTCCGTGAGTGTTTTATGACCCATGACAGGGGCTACAGCATGACAGAGTCACAGGAGGCTCAGACTGGGCCCCAGGACCCAAACACTAGTTCCGGCCCCAGAGCTAGTGCTCAGTGTGGACCTGGGCAAGTCATTTGACCTGGGTTTGTCTTCTGAGTTTACGTCAACAGAGGAAGAATAGGCTTTTTCTCACGGTAGCATTCTAGGTAACCTAATGCTCAGTGCTGAATGAACAATCAATGAACGGGAAGATAAATGAGTGAATGAACTTTACCGTGCGAGTTCTTTGGATGGAGGGACTGCTGTTCACTCAGCAAACATTCATTACCCATCTCTAATTACTGCTCTGCTCAGGGGGGGCATGCAATGAAGGGATGTGGAGTCATCCTCCCTTTCTCTTATCCTTCCTCCATCCATCCCCATCCATCCATCCCCCATCCATCCATCCATCCATTCATCCATCCATCCCCCATCATCCATCCATCCATCCCCATCCATCCATCCCCCATCCATCCATCCATCCATTCATCCATCCATCCCCCATCCATCCATCCATCCATCCCCCATCCATCCATCCATCCATCCCCCATCCATCCATCCATCCATCCCATCCATCCATCCCCCATCCATCCATCCATCCATTCATCCATCCATCCCCCATCCATCCATCCATCCATCCCCCATCCATCCATCCATCCATCCCCCCACCCGCATCCACCCATCTATCCACCCATCCAGCCATCATCCCATCCATCCATCCCCCATCCATCCATCCATCCATCCATCCATCCCCCCCCATCCATCCATCCATCCATTCATCCATCCATCCCCATCCATCCATCCATCCATCCCCATCCATCCATCCCCCATCCATCCATCCATCCCCCATCCATCCATACCCCATTCATCCATTCCCCCATCCATCCTTTCATCCATCCATCCATCCCTCCATCCATCCCCCCATCCCCCCATCCATCACCCCATTCCCCCCATCCCCCCATCCATCCCATCACCTGGCCCACCCATCCATTGGAGCAGGGTACTCACTGAAATCTTGGTGAAGATGTAGAGGATGAGAGAAAGGACAGACATGTACACTTGGATCCTCTGGCCCCCAAATCGCTTTTTTCAGGTACTGAGGCATTGTGACCACTCCAGCGGCAATGTACACGGGAACAAAGATCCAGCCGAGGGCCAGAAGCAGCCAGGTTGCCTGGGAGAGTGGGGAGAAGAAGGCGTCCATGTTCTAGATGCAGATGGAGGGGTGGTCTGTGCAGAGGAGAGCCCCGGGCAGGGAGGTAAGGGACCAGGGGCCTGGTCTCAGTCCTGTGTGACTTCTGATGAGGTCCTCCAGGCCTTGCTTTACTCATCTGTAAAACGGGGTCTCAATTCACCATACAGCCTCCCCAAGCACCTCTGAGGTTCCTCTTAGCACTGAGGCCAGGGATGGGGTGGGGTGGGGTGGGCTCAGGTCCCCTTTATCGCTGATGAGTCTTGAGGCCGCTTCCTTACATTCCACTCAAAGCCGCCGACAGCAAGGCCTCCGGCGGCCCCTGTCCCAGCCAGACCAATGAACAAGCCACTGCCCACATTACTGGACATCAGAGATGCTCCGATCTGCAAGGCACAAGTGGGGTCAAGGGTCAGGGGTCAGTTTTCATCTGAATCAATCTAGAAGCAGCACTATGAGCTTCAGGAGCTGGGAAGGAGGCAGAGAGAGAACAGGACCTGAACTCAGGAAATGTGAGACCAGAGAGAGGAGTGGAAGTGGGGGAGCAGGTGGCCAGGGGCTCTAGGACCCTGGGCTTATCCCGCAGCCCTGCCCTTGGAGGAGGGCACCTCCACATTCCTTTCCCATGGGGCGTGTGTCCCCAAGCCCTGAGCCATGTCCATTTTGGGGGCACCCCCTCCCTCTCCCAGGCCTTGGGTTTCCTGATGCCCACAGGGAGACCCAGAGCTCCGCTGTCTGCACACGGGCGGGGACCCCTGCTCACTCTCCTGGACGGACCCGAGGAGACTGTCCTGCTTCTGTCCCTCGGACTGACTCATTCCCAGGGATGTGATCTTGGGGTGGGGGGGGCAGGGACCAGCTGAGTAGAACAGCCCCCCCAAGGGGTTTGCTTTCTTCTGTCCCTGCCCCTGTGAGCTGCCAGGCCCTTGGTCCCCCACATCTCTGGCGGGGGGGTGTCTGTCAGGCTGAGGGGGTGAAAGCTCCTTGCGCTCACCCTGTCCCAGGTACACGAACCTTCCAGAGAGCCCTGCAGGCTTCCTGCTTCCTCTGCTCTCCGGGGAGTCTCTTACCAGCAGGATGGTGAGAACTGAGATGGGTTGACCCTCACTTTCTGTCACCCAGCACCGTGGCTTCATTAAGGTGACACAGGGTACAAGACTCCACCGCTGGTGGAGTGTGGGAGTGTGCAGGTGCGTGTGTGAGTGTGCAGGTGCGTGCGTGCACACACATGCTGTGTGTGAGGCAGGTGTGCCCCCAGCTTCAGCCACCCCGGAGCCAATGACTCCACTCTTAGTTTTGAGGCACGGCTCACCTGCCTCCATCCTAGTTTAAGAAGAGGAAGTTAGCCTTGGACCAAGAGGAACAAGGGGGTGGCCCCGGGGTAGCGGGGAGCCTGGGGTTCACAGAGGCTTCGGGGCAATTACTCTACTCGGTGGGGTTTTACCTCTATGATGTCCTCCATTCACGAGGAACTGCTCATGCGTCACCTTCCCAAGAAAATCCTTCCTCATCCCACATCCACCCTCTGGAGGTCAGAGGCCACCTCCAAGTGCTCACACGCCCAGTGCCTCCACCCAGCTCAGCAGGAGCAGGTGGTTTCTGAGCCTGCCCTGCTCGGCTCTGAGCTTCTCTAGGACGGCACACTCTGGTGGGCTCTGTAGGGCCAGCGTCCAGCCGGGGGCCCACAAGTAAGAGGCCAGTCCCAGGTGTGCGATTGCAAGATCTCTCAGGGTGTCTCGCGCATCTGGACCAGAAAGAAGGGGCCCAGAGCCAGGAGACCCCTTGGGGGCTGTAGCCTTGGTCCAGATGGGAGAAGGGGAGGAGGAGGCTGGGAGGTGAGAGGAGGGGAGAGGGGAAGGCCAACTCACCGGCCACCAGCTCATGGACCTCCCGGCCAGGAAGTAGCCGCCGACGGTCCCTCGGCTGGCACGAATGGACGACTGGATAAGAAACGGAGACGGTGAGGATTTCTGGAGCCTCCTCAAGCTCTGCCCTTGGCCCCAGGCACCCTGCCCTCCGTGCACATGCCACGGGGATGCGGGGTGGGGTGAGGACAGGGGCAGAAGGAGTCACCATCTTTCAGTCCCTGTCCTTGGTGAGTCAGCTCCTCCTTGGGGCTCCTTGGGGCTGGTGTGAAGAGCAAAGGAGCCGTTGGGGGTGAAAGGCCCTCATGAAGGCACAGCCCTGAGCACGTGCCCTAGGCCCCTGCCACTGTGCTGCCATGCCCCATCCTGCCCTCTGCCCAAAGGTTGCTTCCGTAAAGGCCACGACCACAAGGAAAGTTTAAAACTTGTTTTCAACTGTCTTGGATACTCTTTAGCCCAAGGTTAGAAAGCAGGGATTATAGTGTCTACAGAATTATTGAGGTTTCTTTATAGATTTTAGCATTTCGAAATACTGTTCTCCATACCTATTGAATCTAATCCTAGGTTAGTATTATACCAATAACTGTTGTATATTTAACTTTTATAACATTATAAAAAATGCATAAGATGACATTATAAACGCAAATGTGCTGGGGGCTCTCAAGCTACCATGGCAGGAAGACCCCCCTGGCCCCTGGCCCAGCCAGCCCCTAACTTGGGACTGGGAGGTCTCTGCTCCGAGGTGTCTGGTGCTGGCCTGAAGTCGGACCCCACACCGCTGAGGCCCAGCCTGGACCCTGGAGCAAACCCTGTCCTGTACTGGGAGGTGGGATCAGGTAGCAGCCTGTTTGAGGAATTTCTCTGAAGCCCGAAAGGGGCGTGGGGAGCAGAGAGAAGTTTCTCTCAAGATGCAGGGGCCGAGTCCAGGACAGCCCATGGGGAAAGATAAATTTGAAGCCCTTATTAAGATGCCCACGGGTGTCTGATGGGGTCTGCAGACAGGAGAAATACCTGGAAGAGGGGAAGGGAAGAGGGAAATTGAATGAAGCTTCTCTTCCCCAAGAGAAAGCCAGTGATGAGTCACTAGGTGTGGCCAGTGTGCAGGGCCGGCTGCGGGTCAAGCCTTTGCTTGGACTCCCCTGTGTCATCTGTGGTCCTTAAGGAGAACAGATGAACAGAAAGCATTTCATTACAGACGAGGAAATCAGGGCCCCCAGCGGGGAGCAACGTGGCCAAAGTCACGGAGGAGCCGGTGCATTTCATGGCCCTCCGCCTCCCGGGAGCCAGCGAGCCTCTGTCTCTCCATCTAGTCCTCACGCCGGCATGAGAAGCAGGCAGTGTTTATCCCTCTTTACAGATGAGGCGATTGAGGCCCAGAGAGGGTTCGTGACCTTGCCGTAGGCTCCTAAGTGACCCTCCCCATCGCCGCCCCGGGCTCAGATCACTCTCTGCCTCAAAGTGGAATCTAAAGGTGTTGGCCTGCCCCTCACGTGCCGCCGAGAGCAGCCACCACTGACCCCTGCAGGCTGTGTGCTGGGCACTGCGCAGGATGCTTAAATGCCTCGCGTTCCTGAATGAACCCTCTGTAGGGCAGTCCTTTTTATTTTCACTGTCCAGGTGAGAAAACTGAGGCTCTGTGTGCTCCCAGGACCACGTGGCCCTCAGGGTTGGAGCTGGTATCTGAACGCCAGGCTCCCTGACCTCCAAGCCTGGCCCCCTGTCCTGGGCACCAAGAGGCCGGTAAACAATGGAGAACAGAAGCACCTTGGCATCTGCCTGGCTCCCTTCCTTGGGTGCACAGTCCTTGGCAGCTATAGAGAGCATGGCTCCTTGCCAGGATGCTGTCTAGTGGAGGGTGCGGTGGGGCCAGGAGCCGTGCATTCTCCTGGATCTTGGCAGGCGGAAGAGGGCAGGAAGGGGACTCCTGGAGGCCAGGGGTGGGTGGGGCCAAAGGCAGCAGGTGCACAGACACAGGGAGGCAGGAGAGGGGGGTCCCAGCCTGGTGTGCCTCTGGCTCACTGGGTGACCTCAGGCAAGTCACACCCCTCTCTGGGCCTCAGTGGCCCATTTCTAAAGGGAGGGGTTGGGGAGGATGATGCCTGAAGGTCCTCCCGCCTCAGCCTCTGTGCTTCCTGAAGACGCTTTCCTGCTGCGCTCCCTGACCCCAGCTCCACGCCCAGCCACTGATGAGCGCCTCCTCTGCCTCCCCTGCCAGCCCCCCACCCCGCCCCGCGGGCCCACTCACCCAGACCCCCACGGCGATGACGAAGACAAAGTAGACGACCAGGACTGCGATGTCATAGGCGTGCAGGCCGACTCCGGAGCCCAGGGCCGAGCGTGAGGCTGTCGCAGTGCTGCCTGAGTTTCCCGAAGCCCCAGGCCCCATGGCTGCCAGCTCCGGGCTCTTCTGCAGCTCAGGCATCACCAGGCCGGACTTTGAGGCTCTCTTGGCTTCATTCCTTTCCTTTAATGATTAAACAGCCCCGAGGGCCGTGGCCACGGGGGAAGTCCTGAAAGTCACGGCCCCACGTCTCCCAACTGCTGCCGCCCCCATCCCTGCCCCCTCCCCCTGCACGTGCATACCTACACACGCTCACACGTGGATACACACGCTCACACGTGCACCCTCCACCCCTGAGAGGAGCAGAAGGAAGGGAGCCGAGTCGGGACGTCTTGGGCGGGGAAGGACTTCAGAATCAAGGTGTTCAAGCTCCTATGTGCGTGGAGGGTAGACGGAAGCCCGGGGAGGGGAAGGCGGAGCTGGGCCTGGAGCCAGGGTTTCCCAATGGTCGGATCCGTGCACTCCCCCTTTGCTCTTTTTCACAGTGTAGGAAACCGGCCTGGGCAGAGCCATGGTTTGTGCAAGCACAGAGCATTCCCATGTGCTGGGCCACGCTCCTGCCCTGGGCTGTGACAAACAAATGCTCCTGAAGGGGACACGGAGCACCCTGGGCCCAGGGCAGACATCTGCCCCAAATGCCCAATGCACCGAGACGGGGAGTCAGGAGTGGGGGTTCAGGCCCGGGCAGCCCACTTTCAGTTCCAGCTGCCCCCTCCCGCAACAGCAGGTGGGTAGGCAGGTCGCTAAGCGACTCTGAGCCCGGTGTCCTCCTCAGTGTGGCCTCACGGGGCCACTGAGGTTGGGATGAGGTCGGGGTGAGTTCCTGAGACCCTGACTGTGAGCTCAGCGGCTACCACAGAGAAGTGACCCCGCCAGCCAAGGGGTCCAAACAGCAGGCCCACAGGTGTGCCTGCTCACACCCTCCTTCTAAGTAGCTGAACTTGGGACACTTCAGTCTTGTGAGTATCTGTTTGCATCCAGCTGCACACGTAGGCCGGGGGCCAAGTCGGAGCTGCAGGTAAGGGGGTCCTGCTGCCTGCTCTCCCTCCAGCATCCTAGGGTTCCAGGCCTGTCCAGTCTGTCCAGAGGGGCCCTCTTTGCCAATAGGCTATGTTCTTCCCTGCCAGGCCATCCCGGGGTCCCAGGAATTTACCCTTAATCAAGAGACGATGAGTGGATAAGCACACCTACTCATAAACCTTAAAGGAGCTGGGACTTCTCACCGGTGGGATTCTCAGGTAAGCTCTGCCTCTTATGCCTCAAGCCATAAATCTCGATAATTCTCTTTATAGAGAAAACTAAATGCAAGTGTCCACTTGGCTACTTACCCGTTGTGTGAGTTCAAACAATCCTGTTTTTTCTCCTTTCCTCTGTCAAGTGGTGTTATAATAATAGTTTCCATGTCATCGGGCGGCAGGGCGTTTACGTCAAAATGCAGTTTCTAAAGCACTGGGCACCAGTCTTGTCTCACTGGCTTGACGCATCAAAGTTTCTGTCTTGCTTATACCGCCGGACAGCGCCCTGATGCGCGGTGGCAGGGGGGGAGTATAATTTTCCGCATCCCCTCTGGCCAATTGGACTCTGCGAATGAAAAATGTTAAATCACGAGCCCAGTCATCACACACTCCTAGGAATTATTTCTAGCCAAATAACCAGAGACACAGATATCACAGCCGATGCACGGGGATATCCACTCTCACCCATTTGCAAGGACGGGCCCCTCCAGATGACTTAAGTGCTTAATGGTGCCGGGGGGGGGGGGGGGGGGGGAGGCGGTGGTGGGTGTAAAGGGGCTGTGTTTCTCCCAACTGCTGCGGTTTATTTCCTTGTGGAAGGAGCTTTTTATATACAGGAGTAATACCTTTGGCCTCTCCCCGTCTTCTCACTTACTCCTCACATGCTTTTGTGATAGAAATTTGGGGCGAGAACTGACTGTAGGGTCCTGCAACTTCTTTCCGTCTAAGGAATAGGTAACCCACAGCAGACGTGTTCCCAGTGGGGTTCGGTCTTGAAGTCAGTTTGGCAGTGAGGGCTCCATCCCTGTGGGCAGAGACTCTCCGTACCTGTAACCAAGCAAATGAAACAGCCTAATCGTGGAATTCCTCACTGGGTTATCCAGGCACCCACTCACGTAGGCTAACTTTATCTTACAAAATGATTTACAAAGGTGAAATTGAACTCACCATCCGCCTTAATCCTTTGTATTATTTCTCAATTAGTTTAGCCGTCTTTAAGGGGATGCAATTGCGGTGTCTATCAATCATTCTGAAAGTGTAGTCTCTGCAGCAGTGGCATCAGCATTACCTGGGAACATCTTAAAAATGCAAATTGGACTCTACCCAGATCGACCGAATCAGAAACTCTGTGGGTGGTGCCCAGGGGGTGGTGTTTGAACAAGTTCTCCAGGTGGTACCCATGCATGCGGAGTTGGCAAGCACGCATTCTTTGGCACACACACACAATCCTGGATGATGAAAATATACCAACATGTTACTAGTAATTGTCTTTGAGGGGTGGGGCTGTAGATGTGTGTGTGTATGTTTCAGTGTTAGTTAATGTTAAATTATCCCATTTTTCAGGTATTTTTGTGGATTTCTTGGCTTATGTTCATCAATAAATTCCATAGGTTGGAGCAGCAATTCTTGCTGTCTTTTGGGGTGATTTATCAGCTTTAAATTTATCAGAGCTAGGCAAGGTTAGAGATATTTGTAGTTTAGGAGCGTAGATACATGTTTCCATTTAAGAATTTCTTTATTTTTAAATAATTACCTATTTACAGGAAATTGCAAAGATAGAATCGAAAGCAATCAATTTTTGAATATTATCCAGATATCTTGCAACCTCGCTCTAACTGCTTATCAATTCCTGGAGTTTCTGTTTTGTTTTGTTTGTTTTGTTTTGCAATTCCTGGGGATTTTCTTTATAGAGAATCTCTTCCTATAGGAACAGCCTGTCATGTTTTACTCTTGCTGCAGGCCGATGTTCAGAAATAAAATTTCCTAAGATTTCTCCTAGTTAATATTTTCCTCTTTAGCCTCTGTCTCTTTTTCGCTTATACGTCAGGACGGGGCTCTGGTGATTGTCAAGGAAGTTGTGATGCAGCATAGAGACAGGTAAACATGCCCAAGGGAAGGAAAAAGTTTGTGGGAGGTGAGAAAATTCCCAACTTGGGCCAACCGATAATCAACTAATTTATCTATCCCCAGCCCTAAAAAGGGGGAGGCATAATCAGTAGAATCATCCCCTGGTTTATATTCAAGGTAAAATGTCATATTACAGTGAAACAGAACATAAGCCTACAGTTCAACCAATTTTGAAAAATGCACATGTCTGTTAACTGTGCCCTGGGCACGTTTCTATCATTCGAGAGGGTTCTTCTACCCTCTTCTCGTCAACCCCTCCACTACTATTCTACTATTTTACAGCGTAGATCAGCTTTGCCTGTTGTAGACATGCACACACACGGAGTCGCACTGTGCATATTTTTTGGTGTCTTGCCTCTTTTATTAGCATAATGTTTTGAGATTCACCGACAATGTTGCATGTATCATGTAATACATTTTTGCTGCCAAATGGTATTCCATGGTCAGAATAAACCACCCGTTTAGCCATTTGCTTGGTGATGGGCACCTGGACTATTTCTAGTTTTTGGCTGTTACAAGTAAGGCCATTATGGACATTCTGATACAAAGAGATTTGTGGATATGATGCCATTTCTCTCGGAGTAGAGTTGTTGTGTCCTTGGGTAGATGTGGCCTTTATAAGGAACTGCCAGTCCTTAGGCACAACAGCAGCGTGAGGGGGGTTTTCTGCCATCACAACCCTGCCAACATAGAGTGTTGCCAACATAGAGTGTTGTCAGCGTTTTCGTTTTCGCTATGTTAGTGGTTCTCAGGTGAATTCTCACTGTAGATTTTCAGTTTGCAGTTTCCCTAGTCCTGCAGGTTTTAGTGTACTTGTTGGCCCTTCATATATCTTCTTTTAAGTAGTTGTTTAAATATTTTTAAATTGGGTTGTTTAAAAAAAAAAAAAACGTCGAGTTGTGGAAGTTATTTATATGTTTTAGACACGAACCCTTTCTCGGATGTGTATGTTGCAAATACTCTCTTCTGGTTTAAGTCTTTTCCATTTGCTTCTTATTGGTGTTGTTGACGAGTTGTTAATTTTGGCGAAACCCAATTCATCAGTTCTGGGGTTTTCCTATGATTGGGTTTAGAGGCAGATGACAGTGAACTCTAAGTAATCAGGGCTTAATAAGATGGCAGTTTCTGTTTTTTTCTCTCACTAATGCAGGAAGTCCATTCTACAACCAGCAGTAATTTCTCCTGTCTTGTTCTTTTTTCATTCTCAATACATGGATTCCAGCCTGCGGTTCATGAGACTACCCAAAGTAAAGAGAACACCCTTTCTTTGTGGATACTTCCTTAGAGCAGAATTGTCATTGACACTTATATTTAATTGGCCAGGACCGTCTCATCAGTCTACCACGGCTACAAAGGACACTGGATGATGCGATTTCTATTTCATTTTGCTATGTACTCACCTAAAAATAAAAGGTTCTAATAAGATGGAAAAGGATAACAGATACTGTAGGAAAACCTGTAGTCTCTGACATAACTTGTTGATTCTTTCTTTTGAATTTTCTTATGTCATCTATTTTTCCAATCTATTGGTATGCAGTCACTGCTTCAATCTTCTTATCTTTATTTTTCTCAGACTTGGCAATTTATGATTTCATTTTTCATATTGTTTATTCTCACTTACATTTTTTTCCTAATCAGTATTTTCAAAGATTTGTCAATTGCATCTCTCTGAAGAAATGTCTTCTGGCTCAGTTTATCTTTGCCAATGGAGTTTTAAAAATTCAGTGATGCTGCTAGTTACTGGGAAACTTTTCAGCATTTATATGTGCAAAAAGACAATAAAAAGATGTCAATCTTAGCTCCCCAAATGACCAACTGAGAGAGAAACTGCTAACTGCAAAGGAAGCGAGGCTATTTTTTAGGGTTTTGGGTCTTGGGCTTAGTGATTTTAATGTGGTGATAAGTGGTTAAGTTTGAGCAGATAATCAGGAGTGATGGGAGCAGTGAGTTACGAGTCTAAAGGTCTTGATGAAAAAGTTATTAGTCTTGATAAGCCAACTACCTTTGTTGGGTTCACTGTCTTAATTTTAGGAGCAAGGATTTTCTTAAACACATAGCTAAGTTATTTTTATCTGGCCTCAGTATTCCTTAGCATAGCACAGAAACGTCTTCCCAACCCCTCTATCATTTGGGTCGGGAGAGGTAATTATATTAATTTCCATTGTTGACAGAGTATTGGGCAGTCTGTCTATCCATCTATGTCTTCATCATGCATTCAAATATGTACATATAAATGTACGTGTATAAATTATACACTAGAGGAACTGAATCATGAGATTGTTGTGGGAATGGCAAGTTCAAAATCTGTGTGGCAAAAGCCAGCAGCCTGGAGATTCGGGGAAGGGCAGACATCATGGTCTTGAGTCCAAAATCTGCAGGACAGGCCAGCAAACTGGAAACAGAGGCAGGGTTTCTATTTCAGAGCCTTGAGCCAGAATCGCTTCTTCTTTGGGAAACTTCGGTCTTTGTTCTTAAGATTTTCGATTGATTGACTAAGGCCCACCCACATTGTGGAGGGTATTCTGCTTTTCTTAAAGTCTACTGATTTAAACACCAGTCACATCTAAAAATTACCTTCATAGCGGCATATACATTGCTGTTTCACCAAATAATTTGGGGCCAGAGCCAGGCCAAGCTGGCACATATAATTAACCATCACAGATGGACACAGAATCACTGTTAAATCCTGTTTAATTCTAGCTATAAATAATATTAATCCAAGCATAAATTTATTTTAAGAACAGTCTAGTCATCTTATTAAGAGATTTGTTTCTAATAGGAGTTCTTCTGTAGTGAGGTGGGTTATGGAACTAGCATTGTCGCTGCTGTGGCTCAGGTCACCACTGTGGCATGGGTTTGATCCCTGGCCCGGGAACTTCCACAGGCTGTGGGCATGGCCCGAAAAAACGAAGAGATTTATTTCTAATAAACTTGACTTTCTATATTTGATATTATTTATCAAAATTGATAATATATTTACAATGTTTTCTCAACTGTTCTGATAAAAATCATCATAACAAATTAATAAAGGAACATTTTAAAACTTATGGGCACCAGCATAAAACTGATTTATGATTTTGTTGTAGAAAATGATAATAGGGTTATCAATAAAATATTTTCAAACCTAATATTTCATATTGATATAAAATCTGGGGAAGCTTTATTTTAAAATGTCAGTACTTACAAAGGTCTGGAAATTATACCTTTTGCAACTGTTTTAATAAGTATAAAATTTTAGATATTAATAAAAATGTTTAAGGGATTACAGAGTTACTCAAGTTCTTTTGGAAGATACTGATGCAAAATATTGAAGGTGACAAGGATTAAGCCCCATACTCTCTCCCTAAGGGAAGCCATCATGGTACAAGGAAAAATATACAATGACGTTTGTTAAAAATGTCAGACAGCCTTTATTCAGGACCTTCATTATGAGTAGAGGGGCCACTGCAATGGGGTGTTACAGTGGAGGAGAGACATGGGGCTCAGATCCAAATGCAGCGTGAGCAACGTGGGAACTCACAGCCGAGCAGCAGGGGGAAGTCGGCGAATAGAAAATCACCAGGACGGAACGTCAGCAGGAAGGGGATCCTGGCTACACCAGCCTCACAGGATTTTTGCGGAATGAAGGCAGGTCGGGGTGAGCAGACGCCACATGGGAGGTGATGGAGGATGAGGATCCTGGTCAGACACTGCGGATACCAGGTATCAAGGCGGGGGATTCGGATTAAACGGATCTCGCAGGGTTCCGCTAACACTGGATTTTATTAAGGACGTCCACAGATGGGCCTGGGAGAAGGCTCGATCCCCTGACGAAGCTCTGATCAAGCACAAGAATCTCTGTCCGTGTCAAGAGACAACATTTCTGTCAACAGCTGAGGAGAAAGAGCACTTGTATCTTCTTATCTCTTTTTTTTAAAAAGACCTTCATCGAGGTTTAATTACATGCAAAGCACTGAACATATGGAATGTGTACAATCTGATGAGTTTGAACATATGCAAATTCCTGCGATACCATCACCACAATCAAGGTAGCAGACTATCCAACACTTTCCACAGGTTCCCTGCGTTCCTTTGTTTTTTGGTGTGTGTGTGTGTGTGTGTGTGTGTGTGTGTGTGTGTTAAAAACACTTAACATAAGGTCTCTCTATCCTTCGAACAAATTTTGAAGAACACACCTGTACATTGCTCCCTAGGTCCTATGCCGAAGATGTGGAAACAACCCCACCCAAGTTCCCTCAACAGATACCTGGATGAAGAAAAAGGGTGTATATGTACAACGTGGTCATAGCACTTTAACTGGATTATGTTGGTGGAACTTTGTGCAGCCATCTTCCTGCATTGCCATATTTTTTATATTATCAGGAATTGTTTCATTTGCATCTATTGTTCTAGGGAATCTAGTTTCCTAAGAAAACATTTGACGTTCTTTCCTCTCCACTTGGGGAGACTCCAGTTGAGTGAGTCTGGACAAGGACCTGGGCCTCTGTACTTTCATGCGTACAGAGGCCTGACTGTAAGCCAGTATCTCCATCCCCACGAGGAAAATAAGGAAACGCCCTCAAAGGCAGAATGTTTTGTTCCTGATCACACGATGGAATTCTAGGCACAGATGCTCAGACTTTTGAGGTCTGCGTGGTCTTTCTTATTCTGTAGAGACCTGGGATTCTCCCTAACATCTTGTGGTTAATGCTGTTCACTGTGAATGATATTTTCTATAGTTTTGTGCCCATAGGTTTCACAAGTGTGAATTTATAACCTGTTTAACAGACTCTATTTTTTCAGTTGCTGGGTAAGTGCCCCTTCTCCTTAGTAAATAAATAGTCTGAGATTTGGATTTCAAAGGAAACTCCTAGATAGAAATTATACGTATTAAGTGGGAAAATGTGTGTTGAGTGATGTGTTGTGTGGTGTGTGTGTGTGTGTGTCTGGGTGTGTGTGTGAGATCCACTGTTGTTACCTACATGATTGTTGGTGGATGGGAGATAAAAAGGGATGTGTACCCTGTGGAAACATTTATGAATAAGCAGGGGAGAGATACTTAAGAGTTTTTATTTATTTACTTATTTTTGGCCACCATAGGGAGCTCCCGGGCCAGGGATCAGATCCAAGGCACAGGTGTGACCTCAGCTGCAGGTGTAGCAACACCAGATCCTTAAGGCACTGTGCCCGCTTGGGACCGAACCTGTATCCCAGTGCCCCCAAGATGCTGCTGATCTCATTTCACCACAATGGGAACTCCTAAGTGTGATTTTTTTTTAAAAAAAGAGGAAGTCAGGTGCTGCGGAAAGAGCACAGAATTGAGTCATACAGATCTTGAATTTTAATCCTGATTCTTCTGTTTACTGGCTGTGTGACCATGGGCAAAATACCTGGCAAACAGTAGAGCCTGGGTATATTGGATGCTGTTATTCTTATTCTTTTAAAGAGCTTGCAGGATATTTAGGAGGCATGTATGCATTTGAGTGTACGACTTCTCAACTGTATCACAGTAATAGTCTCCTGCTATTTATGTAGAAAATAGTCTCTCTGACTAGAATTTGCCAACCTCATCACATAATCCAACATCTTCACAGTGACAAGTGAGCGTTATCTAAAATTTGTAATGATTATAGCTACCATTTATTGGTACTGGCTATTTTTCTGATTCCATGTTAATTCTGACATAAAAATCTTGCTTGGACTTCCTCAGTGGTTTAGTGGGTTAAGGATCTGGTGTTGTCACTGCTGTGGCTCTGGTTACTGCTATGGCACGGGTTTGATCCCTGACCCAGGAACTTCTGCTTGCCATGGGTGTGGCCAAAACAAACCTTTCTGGGGAGACACCATACCGTTTTTCACAGAAGCATTACCATATTACATTCTCATCAACACTGCACAAGGGTTCCAATAGCTCCATATTCTTGCCAACACTTCTTTCCTGTGTTTTCTTAAATTATTCTTTAAATGTTTATAATAGCTATCCTGATGGGGTGAGGTGGTATCCCATTGCCTTTTTTTTTTTTTTTTCTTTTTAGGGCCACACCTGCAGCATATGGAAGTTCCCAGGTTAGAGGTCGAATCAGAGCTACAGCTACAGGCCTAGGCCGCAGCCACAGCAACCCCAGATGCAAGCTGCATCTATGGCCTACACCGCAGCTCACAGCCACACCAGATCCTTAACCCACTGAGAGAGGCCAGGGATCGAACCTCCATCCTCGTGGACACCATGTCTGGTTCTCAACTTGCTGAGCCACAACAGGCGCTACCCCCATTGTGTTTCTGATTTGCATCTTCTTAATGATTAGTGATGCTGAGCATCATTTCACGCGCTTACGGGCTATTTGTGTATCTTCTATGAAGAACCATCTGTTCGACTTTTTTTGCCGCTTTTGAATAGGGTGCGTTTATTTTTTTGTTTGTGAGCTTTAGGTGTTCTTTATATAATCTGGATATTAATCTTTATCCATATATGATCGGCAAATATTTTCTCCCATTACACAGGTTGCCTTTTCATTCTGTTTTGATGTAGTTAAATTTATTTTCCTTTTTGCCTGTGCTTTTGGTTTTATATCCAAATCATTGCCAAGTCCAGTATCATGAAAAATTTCCCCATGTCTTCTTCTAAGAGTTTTCTATTTTCAGCTGTTATACTTAGGCCTTTGACCCATTTTGAGTTAGTTTTTTTCCGTATGGTGTAAAGTGAAGGTCTAACTTCGTCACTTTGCATGCGGATATCCATTTTCCCAGCAGTGTTATTCAAAGGACCCTCTCCATTGAGTGGTCTTGGCGGTCCTTTTTAAGATCCTTTAACCCTATACATGAGGGTTTATTTCTGGGCTCTATTCTATTCATTTGGTCTGAATGTCTATCTTTCTGTCAGTATCATATGCTTATGATTACTCCAGCTTTGTAGTAAGTTTTGAAATCACGAAGTATGAGTCAGTTTTCTTTTTTCCCCCAATATTGTTTGGGTTATTCAAAGTACTTTGAAGTTCCATATGAATTTTAGGTGTTTTTTTTTTTTAAATCATTGAATTTTTTCATGCTGTTCTTTTGCTTTGTTTTACTTTTTAGGGCCACACCTGTGGCATATGTACGTTCCCAGGCTAGGGGTCCATTTGGCCCTGCAGCTGCCAACCTACACCACATCTCACGAAAACACTGGAACTTTAACCCACTGATCAAGGCCAGAGACTGAACCCATATCCTTATGGATACTAGTTGGGTTCATTACCCCTGAGCCATGATATGGGAACACTTTTTTAAAAAAAAAAAAAGGAATTTCATTGATTCTGTTCCTTCCCTTGGGTAGAATTTACATCTTAATGATATTAAGTCTCTCAATCCATGAACATGGGCTGTGTTTCCATTTATTTATGTCTTTAATTTCTTTCAGAAATGTCTTATGGTTTTCATTGAGCAAATCATTCACTTTCCTGATTCATTCCTGAGTGTTTTATACTTTTTGATACTATTGTAAATCGATTTGTTGTTGTTGTTGTCCTTTTAGGGCCACACCCATGGCATATGGAGGTTCCCAGGCTAGGGGTCTAATCCGAGTGGTAGCCCCTGGCCTACACCAGAGCCACAGCAACTCCGGATCCTTAACCCGCTGAGCGAGGCCAGGGATCGAACCCGCAACTTCATGGCTCCTAGTCGGATTCGTTTCCACTGCGCCATGACAGAAACTCTGTCCTGTGTTTTTTTTTTTTCTGCATCAATTGAGATGGGCCTGTGGTTTTCCTCCTTTCATTTTACTAATGTGATATATTATTTTGTTCAATTTTTATGTTGAAACATTCTTTCAATCCAGGAATCAATCCTGGTTCATGCTGTATAATGCTTTTAATGTGCTGCCGAATCCTGTTTGCTGATATTTTGCTGAGGATTTTGCATCAGTGTTCATGGAGGAAACTGGTCCTCGGTTTCCTTTTCTCGCAGCGTCTTTGGTGTCTGTATTAAGGCAGCGTTAATCAGTCTTTGCCTAGCAGTGCAGAGTTTCTCTCTTTACATGCTCTATTTAATAGTCAGAGCATTTTCAAGGGGCTTAATTCGACGATTGTGGAGCTCTTTTCCTTCATAGTTCCCTTCCTTCTGGAGCTTAGCCTTTCATCTTCATGCCACCTGACCCTCCTGAAAGTTTTCATGTCTTCTCAACTGACTTTTTTGGGGTTTGTGTGTGTTCTCTGCCAACGGTTAAAAAATTTGTCTCCTAGGTGATTGTAGGGCTTGCCTCATTAATTTTATGGTGTTTATTTCCTAAGATTTGTAAGATGTTATTGCACATATTTTTCTTATCACTGCTTATTGATGTTGGGTCCTATCTTTGTTACTTCATCACAGCTGGAATCAGAAGTCTCATCCAATGTTTGAATTTCTCATGCCAAGAAAATAGCAGGTGAGTAAAGCTGCTTCTATCTTGGCAGGAGTAATCTATGCTTATCTTCAGGAAGCGGGAGAGCTAACGTCACACACAGAGGAGGTAGGGAAGAAAATGTTTGTTTATAGCATCAGTTAATCTCAGCTGGTCCGGGTTGACTGAAGGCTTATCTCCAGAGCTATTTGAGCCTTGGTAAATTAGGTGGAATCTATCAGCCGAAGATATATGACGTTCTGAAACCGTGGGTCTGTGCGTTGTTACAGAGCAAGAAGGATCAGGCTGTCTTCATTGCTTAGGAACAATACTTTTATTTAAGATCAGCACCAGATTGTGGTGGCAGCTGAATGTCGGGGGTGTCAGGATTCAAAGACTAAGTCTGGTCACATAGCAAGAAGAGATACATGTGAATAGCTCAGCACAAGCCCCCTGCTATAGGGAGATTTGGGGCTTCTTAGCACTAGGGTGCTTCACGGAACAGTCCTGGTGGTTTGAGATCTGAAGACAATGTATACCCTGTGTGATGCACCTGGTAGACCAAGAAGCCTGTTCCTCAGAGCTGCAAGCCCCTCTTAATACTTAACCTTCTTCTGTTGTTATTGTACTATGTCCTTTGTAATAAAGCTATTTTTAAGTATAAACTAAGTCTTCTGAGTCATTTCAACAAATATGGAAAGTTCTTAGTATGTAATTTACACAGTTTGGCACCTAGATGATCCATTAGGATTTCACTTGTTGCTCCATTTCTCTGTTTAAGGAACACTTCATTGATGCATTACTTACATCTAGTAAAACATATAGTCAAAGTATAGTTTGATGCATTTTTAGAAACGTCCACAATGTAATCATGCCACATTCAAGACAGAACCTTTGCATGGCCTCCAAAACCTCCCTCTTGTCCCCTGATGTCCCCTTTATGAAATGTTAACAGCAAATGGGAAAACGCAGCATCCATGGTTTGAGAAGGTCTTGGTGATAAAAATCGTACCTACCTCAGGGACAAGGATCCCAGTCATCATGTGACTTTAGCTACACACGTTCACAGAGGTGCTGTGACAGGAAGAGCTGAAAGCTTGAGGAATCTAGAGTAAATAGGAGACGAGGGAGAAGGTTAAGGTTAGCTGTGGTCTTAAGATCTGCTGTGAGGTCACCAGGAAAAGACAGCTTGCAGGCGTCTAGATTCATTTACTCTTCAATGCACATGCATCAAGCAGTGCACGGGGCGGTGGACAGCCGATGCTCTGGTGGGCCCCCAGATCTCCCTTCAAGACTGAGTCACCCACTCCCCAAGTTGCCAAGAGCATCAGTGGTTACGATTTCTTAGCTAAGTGTCTTTTTTTTTTTTTTTGTCTTTTTTGCCATTTCTTGGGCCACTCCCGCGGCATATGGAGGTTCCCAGGCTAGGGGTTGAATGAGAGCTGTAGCCACCGGCCTACACCACAGCCACAGCAACGCGGGATCCGAGCTGCGTCTGCGACCTACACCACAGCTCACGGCAACGCCGGATCTTTAACCCACTGAGCAAGGGCAGGGATCGAACCCGCAACCTCATGGTTCCTAGTCGGACTCGTTAACCACTGCGCCACCACGGGAACTCCAGCTAAGTGTCTTTATGGGAATTGTGTGCAGCCAAAGCAAGCTCCTCGTCAAAGGTCCTGCATCCCTGTCAGGGAGAAGGGCAGCCCATACTGATGGCTGGCCTGCAGGGTATGAAGTTCTGCGCTCCACCTTCCCATCTCTAACCCCCGTTTCCTGGTAGAAAAATCCTAAGGGACCATTCCTTGCACCCACTTTTGTTGTTGCTCCATTACGGTTCAACAATTCTTCCTGCTAAATCCTGCTTCATTCATTTGCCCATTGGTGTTGATCCCAAGTGTATACCCCGATAAACTTCCCATATGCAATTCTACGTCTTAGAGACAGTTTCTCAGACGCCTCATCTAAGACAGTATTTTATTCTGTGCTTTCCACAAAGGGAAAAAATCCCCTAATGTCTAACAAAAAGTGATTACATTTGCTAGTAAGTTAGATAAAGTAAACACAACCTAAATGAATTGAGCAATACCTATAATCATGGATCAGAAGTCTCAACATATCAGTTGTCTTTAATCAAAATCCCGACAGGTTTTTTTAAAACTGAAAATTGTTAGGTGAGTCTAAAGTTGATGTAGGTAAAAGAATAACAACGTTTGAATCCTGTAAAACTCTTTGCTCTGGTCCAGGAACAGATTAATCTGGACAGTTACATACAATGGAAAAAATATTTACTAAACCTCCAAGTGTTAGAGATGTACTGAGGGAAAAAATCTGAATGGCCCTGGAGGCTCGTTTCTTTTCTTTTCTTTTTTGTCTTTTTACGGCCGTACCTGGGGCACATGGAAGTTCCCGGGCTAGGGGTCGAATCGGAGCTGTAGCTGCCAGCCACAGCCACAGCCACACAGGATCAGAGCTGCATCTGCGACCTACACCACAGTTCACGGCAAGGCCGGATCCTTAACCCACTGAGCAAGGCCAGGGATCGAACCTGCAACCTCATGGTTCCTAGTCGGATTCATTAACCACTGAGCCACAACAGGGACTCCAGTATCTCTTGATATTTTAGAATTATTCACCTTTCCATCTAAGTTACTTCATTAATCTTTCTGTTTCTGTAAAAAAAGCCATAGTAAAAAGCCAAAAACAAAGAGGTCGGTTGCCTTGTTTGGAGTGTATCAAGGAGGAAAAGAGCTGAGCGTTGGCACAGCAACGCGGGGTGGGGATGGGAGCACCTGGAGGACAGGGGAGGCAGCCTTGGGCCTTGGGTCCTGCAGGGGAGGGCGAAGGCCCTGGGGAGGCTTCCTGGGGCGTTCACACTGAAAAGGCCTGACCCTTGCTGAAGCTCTCAAACGGAAGAACAAATCATGAGCTCCACACCCAACCAACCACAGGCCCCTTGAATGCTAGCACTCCAAAGGTCCTTTCAAATCAATCTGCTCCAAACCAAATTCATCCACGCCCAGCCACCACGTTCCGCCCTCTTGCATTAAAATTACTCTTCTGCCCTTCAGCCATACCGCAAATAATATTCTCTACAATCACCTAGCCAGTGGAATGCTGAAATCTGGGAGACAATTTCAAAGTCTTCAGTTTCCTCAATTTCTTCATTTTTATCAGTTTTACATCCTAAATAGATTTCAAATCTTTCCAATTACGCATTGCTTGCTCTGCTACTACTTTAAGTTCCCATCGTACTCCTCCCTGATAATATGTATGTATCATTATATTTTTATGTTAACATATATCCATATGGTCTATGTATTTGTGCATAAAGACATAATCATGCATATTAGTCGATAAAATCATGCATGCATATACGGTCACTTACACATACACATGCCCTGTGCATGTACACGTGATTAGGCTGTGCATGCGTGTTTATATACACACGCATATAGACATATATTTAAATGCATATAAGCACACAGACATAAATATGTACAATAATTTATAAATATATGCACATATATTTGTGCATACATATATTTTTATATACATAGCTATGTATTATAACACACATGTATTATATGAGATTTAAGTATATAGATGTGTGTATGTATATATACACTAAAGTATATGTTACAGATATTCCTTAAAATAACAAACTTCATAATTTTGCCTTTGTTTCTCTCTATAGCTCATTTTCCATCATTTTCTCACCATGGCTCCCATTCTAGTCGCAGTAGTAAACTATTCCAAGTTTTCCGCATGGACCTTCCTCTCTCATATCTCTTTCCAGCAGTTGGTCCCTCAACCTGGAAAACCTACTCTGCTCCTTTTCTTAAGTGGGCTAACTGTTCATTTTTTTTCCCAATTCGTTTACTTAGGTCTTTTTTTTTTTTTTTGCCTTCTCTACGGCCGCTCCCACGGCATATGGAGGTTCCCAGGCTAGGGGTCCAGTCAGAGCTGTAGCTGCCAGCCTACGCCAGAGCCACAGCAACACAGGTTGCATGTCTGCAACCTACACCACAGCTCACGGCAACGTTGGATCCTTAACCCACTGGGCAAGGTCGGGGATTGAACCCGCCACCTCATGGTTCCTAGTCAGATTCGTTAATCACTGAGCCACGACAGGAACTCCCCTTTTTTTCATTTTATTATTATTATTTTTTAATAGTTATTTCCCCAATACAATTTTTTTTCTACTGTACGGCATGGTGACCCAGTCACACATACGTGTACACATTCTATTTTCACACATTATCGTGCTCCATCCTAAGTGACTAGACATAGTTTCCAGTGCTACATAGCTGGATCTCACTGCTAATCCATTCTAAAGGCAATAGTTTGTGTCTATTAACCCCAAGCTCCCCAACCACCCCACTCCCTCCCCCTCCCCCTTGGTCATTTTGTTTTAAGACTCCTCCCGGCCACTGGCATCTCACAGGAGCCTTCCTTGAATGCCTGATCCAAATGTAGCGCCTCTTGTTTGTGCTCAGCATTCAAAACAAACGTCTTTATCACAGCCCTTTTCCTTTGCACGGATGGCATGCAATGTACAAATCCGATCACGTGCTGCTCCCTTTCAGAGCGAGGCAAGTCATGTTAGTGCTTGCGATGTTAGCCCAGTGATGCCGGGTGCATCACCAAGGGTGAACAAGCCTCCTACCCACAGGGTGAAACAGCCCGTCTCCTTGGAACTTCCCTCGGAAAGAACCATACGATCAGGTGGCAGAGCCAGGTGCTCGGAGCGGGGTGGCTCCTGAGAGAAGGGACTTTGGTAGGTAGCTGTCGGATCGCCATCAGACGCCTGCGCTGTGGGAACACCAGGTGACTCAGCTGGAGCTCACTTTTGGGGACAACAAAGGGCTGACTTGGCTCAAGTAAGTCTAAGATTCAGGGGCACAGTTCTCCCTTCATAGATGGCCTCCCTTCTTCCACCCCTCCCTCTTCCTGTCCCGGCATTTCTAGGATCTTGACAGACCTATATTTGAAGATTATGAGACTTCTGAGTTTCCAAAGAACGGGGTGAACTGAGAAGTCTCATTCACCTTCAGGGAAAATCTTTTCTCCGTTTTTCTTTGTTGGTCATTTGCAACTCAGTCTGCCGTGTGTGTCACAGCACAGGTTGGGCTTACTGTCTGGAGTCTGGCTGGATCAAGAGTAAAGAAAATATGATTCTTATGCCTGCTGCTCCCCAGTCACATAGTTGTAGTGCGACAGGTTCCCGTTGTACAAGAATCTTTGCAACCCAGGGTTCGGGTTCCTCTTCTCTGATGTGGCTAGCCGAGATTGACAAAAACAGAGATAAAGAGAAATGCCTCCCTGTGCGATAGTTACGGTGAGTTTTAAGTTACTACACTTGCAAAGTTGTTGGCTTTCAAAATGTAACATCAATGACCCTCATAAAAATGTTTTCACTCAGTCACTCTCGACAGACAGGCAGTAGGTAACAGAAACACTTTGATTTTGCTTAAAAAAAAAAACCGTAATTAACAGAATAGGTATAGATTAGACACTATTGCTTCCATGATACAGGGAAATTGCTGTGACCACACTGGTTTAAAGATGTGCATCTAGAAGTTCCCATCGTGGTGCAGCAGAAACAAACGAATAGGAACCATGAGGTTTCAGGTTCGATCCCTGGCCTCACTCAGTGGGTTAAGGATCTGGTGTTGCCGCGAGCTGTGGTGTAGGTTGAAGACGCAGCTCAGATCCCGTGTTGCTGTGGCTGTGGGGTAGGCCGGCACCTGCAGCTCCGATTCAACCCCTAGCCTGGGGACCTCCATATGCCCCAAGTGTGGCCCTAAAAAGCCAAAAACAAATAAATAAATAAAGAGAGAAGGAGAGAGTAGGGTTGCCAGGTTTAATAAATAAAAATTACAGGATGCCAAATATCGCAGGGAAAATATGTGTACTAAAAATCATCACTCCTTGATATTAAAATATAACCAGGAGTCTCACACCTTATCGGGCCACACGACTTGATAGTTCATGACGGCGTCAAACAGATGGGGCGAGATGTGTGATTTCTGCAACTTCTTGCTCCTGTTACCACGGTTTCAGCCTCATTTCTTATCACGGGCGTCACGGAAACTATAGGACAGTCTTTCTCCAGCTACGTCATTGTTATGCTCCTCCTTCAAAGGAGAACATCAGGGTCAGGTATGAATTTTTCTGCTTCTAAGCAATGCCAATGCCAGAGAAAGCAAGAGGCAAACGAGAGGCACAAGCCCATTTGACCACGGTTTCGACGCTAACACACAGTCATGTAAGGGGACGTGTGCTCTCAGATCCGGCTTGTGGTTGGGAAACGTGAATGACTTCCAACCAGCACGTCTTCTTGATCGTGTCCTCAGATTTGTGTGAGGTTCCAGGGAGAGGAAACAATGAGAAGACCTAATGCTTGTCCTTGGGAACCAGGATACATACGAGTGAGACAAATATCTTTCAGAAAAATTTTGCATTTCTTTTTCTCGGAACTGCCTGTTGTATGCCTTTACTCCACGTCCCCTTTGCACCATTGGTCTTCCCCTCATTGCTTTTTAAGAACTCAAATATCCGGAATTCCTTTTTTATCAGTTATACCTATTTTGCATATTTCTGATCAGTTTAAAATTCAGTCTATTGATGAGTTCATTATATGTTGAATACACAGAGGGTTTTTTTTTATTCTGACTTTTTATTTTGTGAATTATGAAATTTCCCAAGTCCCCCTTTATTTTGTCCTTCTTTTTATCCTCATTGACTTTTTTTTAACATTTACTGCTTTATTTTCTAGAGCGGTTTTAGATTTACAGAAAAATTGTGTAGAAAGTACACAGAGTTTCCACGTAACCCCATCCTCCCTTTTTCCCCCTGAACCCCTAAAGTTTCCTCTTCTATTAATGTCTTCCATGATGTGGTGCATTTATTATAATTGATGAACCAATATTGGTAGATTATTATTTTAAAAATGTTTACAATAGGGCTCACATTTTGTGCTGTTAGGTTCTCTGGGTTTTAACAAATTGTTATATAAATGAACTCAAAAGGCCTCTGTAAATTGGTCCCATGTTGCTTACTTTTTGTGTGGTTTTTTTTTTTTTTGTCTTTTGTCTTTTTAAGGCCGCACCCGTGGCATATGGAAGTTATCAGGCTAGGAGTCGCATCGGAGCTGTAGCCACTGGCCTACACCACAGCCACAGCAATGTGGAATTCGAGCCGCATCTGCGACCTACACCACAGCTCACGGGAATACCGGATCTTTAACCCACTGGGCATGGCCTGAGGTCGAACCCGAGTCTTCATGGATGCTAGTGGGGTTCGTTAACCACTGAGCCACGACGGGGACTCTAGTGTTGCTTACTTTTTTGCAACAGGCTGAGAAGCCTGTCAGTGTCATACTCAATTTTTTACACATCCAACAGTTTTAAATATATGCCCAATAAGCATACTTGTAGCTGTGCAACGCCTGTCTGGTTTGTGTGCACTGTGAAACGGCTCCCAACCTCTGCCAACCATCAGGAAGGTAAAGCCTATGGCTACAGAGACCCTAAGCCACGGCTGCCCTGCAGACCGCTGACTCCCCACTGTCTGCACTGCTAGACACTCACGCCCTCTCTCCAACCCCTCTCTGCCCAGGAGCTCCCCTGCCTTCCTGCCCTTCTGGATGGTGTTCTCTGCGCCTCCAAACAAATGGCCTCATCCCATGAGGCATACGCAACGCTGTCAAATTCTGCTCCATTAAAGGCTTGCTGTGTGATACCGCCACCACCTCCACGGGGTCAGACCATTGCCCTCCCTCAGCCCTGAAATCCCTCAAGTGACATTCATCCTACAGAATCATTTTACTGCTCTAAAAATACCCTATACTCCACGTATCCCTCCCTCCCCTGCAGCCCTGGCCACGACTGCTCTTTTCACGCTTTCCATAATTCTGCCTTTTCCAGCATGTCACGCAGTGGGGATCGCAGGACGTGACCTTTGCAGACTGGCCTCTTAGCAGTATTCACTTAAGCTGCTTCCATGTCTCTTCGTGGCTTCGTGGCTCATTTCTTTTAATCACGGAAAAATATTCCATTGTCTGGCGGTGCCCCATTTTGTTTATTCGTTTATCTAGGGAAGGACGTCTTGACGGCTTCCAATTTGGGGGCCAGTATGAATAAAGATGCTGGGAACATTTATGCGCAGGTTTTTGCGTGGATGTTGTTTTCAACTCATTTGTGTTGTACCTAGAAGCCTTCCTGCTAGAATATATGCATGGCAAGCACTCATTTAGCTTTGTAAGAGACTGTCCAACTGTTTTCCAAAGTGGCTGTACCATTTTGCATTCCCACCGGCAATGAATGAGAGGTTTTGATCCACACCTTTGTCAGTATTTGGTCTGTGTTTAAATTTCAGTCACTCTACTAGGCTTTTGGTGGCATCGCACTGCCCTAATTTGCAATCTCTAATGACGCATGATGTTGAGTTCCTTGTGTGTATGTGTGTGTCTGTGTGTTTACCTTCCATATATCTTCTGTGGTGATGTGTCTGTTCAGATTTTCTGTCCATTTTTTAAATTGGGTTTTTTTTTTTTTAAATTGTTGAGTTCATCCATGCTTTTGCCTTCCACGGTGTCAGTTACCCAAGATCAACCATCGTTTGAAAAAATTAAATGGGAAATTTTAGAAATAATTTATAAGTTTTAAATTGCTAGCCATTCTGAGGAGCTTGAGGAAATCTCGCACTGTCCTGCTCTGTCCTGTCCAGGATGTGAATTATTCCTTTATCCAGCATTTTCTACCCATGAGTCACTTAGTGGACATTTTGGTTATCACCACAACTGTCCCAGGATCTCAGTGCTTGTGCTCTATTAACCCTTATTTTACTTAAAAACGACCCCAAAGCACAAAAAGTAGTAATATTGGCAATTTGGATATTCTCTTACGTGCCTAATTTATAAAATAAAGTCCATCAAAGGTATGTCTGTAGGGGAGAAATCTTAGCATGTATAGTGTTCAGTGCTACCTGTGGTTTCAAGAATCCACTGGCAGTCTTGATTTTGGATACAAATCCTTTAGCCGATATATTTTTTGCAAATATTTTTTCTCAGCCTGTAGCTTGTCTTTTCTTTCACTTAACAAAATTTTGCTGAGCTTTTTTATTTTAATTCATTAAATTTTAATTTAATGAATTAATGCTTGATCTGGTAAATCTTTTGTTGACCAGATTACAGTTCAACTTATTTACTTGTTTTTAAGTTGCATAATTCAATAATTTCTTCTACTCATTGCTTCTAGATGGTGTATTTGCTTAGAAAGTTTTCTAGGCCACGATCCAAGATTATGACAGACACTTTTACTATTTATTTTATATTTGCAAATTAATCTATGCAAAATTATTTTTATTATAAGGACTGTGACAGAAATCTAATTTTCCCCCCCAAAAAAATCCAGCTGTTCTTTCATGTATTAAGTAATCCATCTTTCTACACTGATATCAGATTTCATCTTTATCATAAGCTAAATCCTCTACATATTTGAATTTCTAATCAATTTCATTGAATTCTCTTCCCTTGGGCCAATTTCTGATTTTTTAAAAATGGTAATATTTATATAGCACATGTTAATATCTTGTATATGGGAGTTCCCATTGTGGCTCAGCAATGTAGGCTGCAGCTATGGCTCCACTTCAGTCCCTGGCCCAGGAACTTGCATACGCTATAGATGCAACAGTAAAAAAAAAAAGGAAAGAAAGAAAGAAAAAGAAAAAAATATCTCGTATAGATAATCCAGGGTCAGTACACTTTGGTTTTTTTTTAGGTCTTTGTCTTTTGTCTTTTAAGGGCCATACCCACAGCATGTGGAAGTTCCCAGGCTAAGGGTCTAATCGGAGCTGTAGCTGCGGCCTATGTCAGAGCCCCAGCAATGCCACATCCTAGGCACATCTTCGACCTACACCACAGCTCACAGCAACGTGGGATCCTTAATCCACTGAGCGAGGCCAGGGATCAAACCTGCAACCTCATGATTATTAATCGGATTCATTTCTACTGCGCCATAACGGGAAATCCTGTGACACTTTTTTTAAAAAGATTTTTTTTCCATAAAAATTTATAGACATGTTTTGTTCTCTGAAATAGTTCAAAGGTATTTTTATATTGATGATCTCAGATTGCCATGCTAAGTTAATTTTGCCTTACTGTTGGTTAATAGAAAATGCTCTAATATTTTCCATATTTTTAAGAAAGTTTTTTCACTTTTTTCTTTGTTTCCTGTTAAGATTGTTATACTCCTGAACTTTTGTTAAAATAAGCATTATGCAATCTTAAAATGTATCAAATTACACAACTAGTTAGATATATAAACCAGTAAAGAAGAATGGTAAAATGATTTTACCCCACAATATTATTATTTTAAAATGGATAGAGAAGTCCTCTTTGTGGTCCAGTGGTAACAAACCCGACTATTATCCATGAGGACGTGGGTTCCATCTCTGGCCTCCATCAGTGGGTTAAATGATCATGCATTGCTGTGGCTGTGGCATAGGCCAGTGGCTACAGCTCTGACTCAACCCCCAGCCTGGGAACTTCCATGTGCCCCGCGTGCAGCCCTGAAAAAAAAAAAAAAAAAAAAAGAAAGACAAAAAAATTAAAATTGACATAAAATAAATGTGTTAATAAGCTTGTAATTATTGTATTTGTGATTATGTGTTACATAATGCACTTAAAATACACTCAAATATAATCAGCGTTTTGCATCCGTAATTCGAGTTTAATTGTTTAAGGGAGTAAAATTAACCTCATTGATAGCGTCCAGATAGCTCGAATTATTTTCAGAGATGTATACTATAAACATTTGACGAAATGGGAATAAACGATTTGTGCTTAAAATAGTATTCCTTTCTGCACACAAAATAATTTTCAATATTTTAAATATTAATGGATTAGTCGATCCGTTAATTGACACATTGGTACTGAGACTGCTTAGCCCCCAGGGGTGAGAAAACCTAAGCTTGGAAGCTCTTTTCCAAGGGGCAATGTAGCAGGAGAGGCTGGGAGAGACAAGAAGGCCATTGCGTGGACGGAACGGAGAGCCGAGGGTTTCAATGATTTCTCATCCTCCTGTCAATGAGTGGGGGTGGGGTGGGGGGAACAAAAATGAGAGGGTGTGAAACGTCTCCCACTCCCACTTCTTACTCTAGTCAGGGACTAGATGTCAACTTCAAGAGTTTCTGACTCTCTAAACTGAAAACATCTGTAGGAGCCCAGGTGTATCCAAAGGGTAAAACAAAAGATGAACTATCTTAATATGCGGACACCCGTAGGAGGCGGCAGTGGTGGTTGAAGACGTCCTACTGGTGATGCTTTAGAGACATGAGAGCCTTTGTGTTGAACATAAAACTTTGATAAGAAGAAACTGGAGAGACTAGAAGGAAGTTAAAAAATTAAAATGTAGGAGTTCCTGTCGTGGTGCAGCGGAAACAAATCCGACTAGGACCACGAGGTTTCACGGGTTCCATCCCTGACCTCGCTCAGTGGGTTAAGGATCTGGTGAGCTGTGGTGTAGGTCGCAGATGTGGCTCAGATTCTGCATGCCTGTGGCTTTGGCGTAGGCCAGCAGCTGTAGCTCCAATTCGACCCCTAACCTGGGAACCTCCATATGCTGTGGGTGTGGCCCTAAAAAGCCAAAAAAAAAAAATTACACTTGTACTTGGTGAGAATTTTCTATACTTGAAGAAAGGTGCGAATTATCCAATGCAAGAAGCACTACAGTGCTTAAGCCAGAAAAAGGAACATACATTGGTACATAGATTTGGTAGAACGAGAGTCCAGTTAATCTTAAAAGCTGAGAGAAAGGCTGTTTATCAATCAAGGAACAACTATCAGCGTAGTAGCGATTTTCTTAACAGCAGCAATGGAAACCATGTGTGATATTTCTTAAGGGAAATAATTGGATGAACTGTAATTCAACTAAAGTACAAAATGAAGGCGTCTTCAGGAAAAATAAGAGACGTCATCCTCAAAAAAGGAAGATTAAAATTGATATAATCTCAAAAACTTAATCGTGCCTGCTTAGCACAGAGATGTTTTATTAAATTAGGTAATGTTAGTAAATTGGACAGCTTACTGTAAAAACAAGAATAGTTACCAAATTTTGCTCAAGAAAACTATTTTGTTTTATTTTATTTATTTATTTATTTTGTCCTTTTGCCTTTTCTGGGGCCACTCCCGCGGCATATGGAGGTTCCCAGGCTAGGGGTCTAATCGGAGCTGTAGCCACTAGCCTACGCCAGAGCCACAGCTACTCGGGACCCAAGCCGCATCTGCCACCTACACCACAGCTCACGGCGATGCCAGATCCTTAACCCATTGAACAGGCCAGGGATTGAACCCGCAACCTCACGGTTCCTGGTCGGATTCGTTAACCACTGCGCCACGACGGGAACTCCAAGAAAACTATTTTATCTCAATGTTCATTTGAGTTTGTAAAAGGGAAAAATCTTATCAAATAACTATCCCCAAACAATTTTGAATCTAAATGTATTGTTGCCTTTTCAAAATTTTACAGTTAAACTTCATGTTTTCTTTGGACCTTGAGATGATAAAGAAAAATATGATGGATTTTAAATGATGTAACACTGACTAGGTAATTCTGACATCACACGCTAACAAACGAATGCTTTAAAAAAGGTAAATTTCACTTATGGGTATAAATTTAAAGTTATTAAATAAAATATTATTAAACCAAATTCAACAACTAGTTTAAAGTAATACCTACCAATTATTATACCATGCTCATCTCCAAATTGCTAAATTTTATTGCTAGGAAAGTTATGAGGTAACATTTTTTATCAACAATCTTAACTAGAAAAAAAATGAATTCTATTAAAGATGTGTTTTACACATTGTCTCCATTATATTTTTCCTCTTCTCATCCACTCTGCTTCCATACTGCTTGTTTTCATGCATCCTCCTCTCTCCCTTCTTCTTCATTTGTGACTTGGCAACTCATCCTTTGCACAACCACATTGATTTGTGTCCATTTGTCAATTTTTATGGAAAAAAAAAGTCGAAGTATTGGAACTGTCCTGAAATTATACTTTAGTGAGGGAGAACTATTTGAAACTTTTAAAGGAATGATTCTCTCCACTTATGAACATGGTATATCATTTTTCATTTATTTAATATTTTCATGCCCAGAATATTGCCATGAATATTCGTATAAGTTCTCAATATGTTTTAGCAGCTATTGCAATTCTAGCGGTATCTGAACTTACCTTTAATTTCTTCCCTCTGTTATTGGATGACATGGGTTCTGATGTGAGAAATAGTTCCCTGTGGTGCAAATTTGGGACATTTTCACTTCATATAAATAATTCTGTACTTTAAAGTCTCTCAACATGGATCTGTAATACTGCATAATTACTAAAAATAAATTTAAAACGCGTACATGAAAGAGTGCCTGTCGTGGTTCAATGGTAAAGAACCCGACTAGTATCCATGAGGACCCGGGTTTGATCCCTGGCCCCACTCAGTGGGTTAGGGGTCTGGGGCTGCCGTGAACTGTGGTGTAGGTGGAAGATGTGGCTCAGATGTGTTGCTGTGGCTGTGGCATAGCGCCAATTCTATCCCTAGCTTGGAAGCTTCCACATGCCGTGTGTGTGGCCCTAAAAAAAAAGACAAATAAAATAAAATAAAATAATAAAATAAAATAAAATAAAATAAAATACACACATGAATAAAGGCAGATTTTGTTCCTTGTCACATAAAGGTTTATCACACATTAAAGTCTTGTTTCCCCCTTCAGTGAGTGTTATGGTATGTGTCTTTCTACTCCGGGGAAAGACAATCAACGACTCATTTGGAAGAAATAAATTAATAACTTAGGCAAACTTCTATTTTTCTCTGAGTCTGAGTGAAAAGGCAAGAGCAATGATTGCAAATATCTTTTGGAGAAAGACTGTATTTGCCTGTGCAAATCAGTCAGTCCAATTATTTGATTAAGCACTCAGGGAGCACAGAGACCTTCGTTAAGGGCTGAACCTGGTGGAATAGCTCCTTTTAACTGCTCTTTGCTTTTACATTTTTGTGAAACTTCTTTTTTTTTTGTCTTTTGAGGGCCCCACCCGAAGCATATGGAGCTCCCCAGGCTAGGGGTCAAAGTGGAGCTCTAGCTGCTGGCCTACGCCACAGCCACGTGGAATTTGAGTTGTGTCTGTGACCTACACCACAGCTCCCGGCCACACCGGACCTTTAACCCACAGAGCGAGGCCAGGAATCAAATGGATGCTAGTCTGGTTCATTAACCACTGAGCCACGATGGGAACTCTGAAACTTCTATCTTGATCCTACTTAAAGAGAAGCAAATAAAAGGGAAATAGTAGAAGTCTCTGGAAAAACATGAAACCAGTAAGGCAGGCTTAGAGGTGGTATTTGGAGGGAATGATAAGGACCCATGGATACCTAGAAAGGTAGGGACCCATCATGTACTTATCCAAATCAAATCAAGGTGTGTCCTGGCGCCGACTCTTACCTTTTGGTTACTGTCTCCCTTCCCAGAGCACTTCACAGTGAATGGCTTACAGGGGCCAATCTTGGCTCCTTTGGGTGGAGGCGTTGAGCTCAGCTGCCAGCTGTCCCCACCACAGAGTGCAGAGTGCATGGAGGCACGCTGGTTCCGGAACCTCTACCCACCACCTGTCCACCTGTATCAGCATGGTAGACGTGTATTGAGAAATCATCTCCAGATTTGTGGAGCGGACAGAGCTCCTGAAAGATGCCATGGGAGAGGGTAAGGTGGCCCTCAGGATCCTTAATGTGAATGCTGACGATGACAGGCTGGGTGGTACCACTGTTTCTTCAAAGACGGTGATTTCTAGGAAGAGGCCATCGCAGAAGTGAAGGTCACAGCTAAGGATGGATCCCGCTGAGCCTTCTATGCAGCCATGACTCTCGATCCATCTGAGGCGGAGTATTAGGCAAACTCTCAGTGTTTCTGACCATTTTCGTATTACAGAGCTTACCAACCAAGTTCAAATTCATGCATTTCGTCTTTCAACAGGGAAGAGTGGAGGATTCAGAAGGCAAATTGTTTCTGCGGGCACATTACCTTCATCAGCAAGAACTGTATGTTTCCCACGTCCAGATATACCCCGTTAGATATAAAGTAGCAACAAATATAAACTATCGACAGAAGCCTTTCAGGATGTTTGCTGTTTTTTCCATTATTTTTGACAACACTTTAGAAAAAGCTGGCTCTATAAACCACCTACATCTTTACAAATTTCTCCTTAGTGGTCATTCTTATTCCCATTTCTCCCCGACTCAATTCACAACTACTGATTTGCAGACTCATCTTCCTAAATATATTTCAGAAAGCCTTCATCTGTCATTTTCCATGTCCTCCAATCCTGCCTCAGTGTTCAACTTTCCTGAATAGCAAAGAAATGGTGAGGAAATGGAAGACTTGAAGTAACCCGAAGGGCTTCCAAAATATGAGGGCCCAAGACCAGGGGCTGAGACCCTTTCACACTTAACGTTTTCACTGGATATTGCAACACTCCTCTGTATTACCTAGAGCTAAGCTTCCAGAATGATAGCCACTAACTACATGTGGCTACTTAAATTTACATTTAAATCAAATAAAATTTAAAATTTAAATTAAAGTAAAAATTAAATAAAATGGAAAATGGAGTTATTTAGTCTCCCTGACCATAGCTTAGGCTAATAGTCTCATGTTGCAAAAAGCCACTGTTTCGGCTTGCACAGACGTGGAATATTTCCATCATTGTGGAGATTTTTATCAGGCAAGGCTGCTCTAGAGAAACTCTTTAAATCTCTGCTCATTCTTTCTTTGCTCACACATTAGGCAAGTCTCGCATCCCCAGCATTGTCCTGAGAAGTTTCCAACACGTGTTCCTTTTCTCTAAACTAACATGTACTGCTTTATTTTGATGATAGCAGTTCATTACCTATTTCATGCAGCGCCCATAAGTAAGTTTCAATCAAAGTACATGTTGTTTACTGTTTACTAATAAATTATGGCAGCTCTTATGCGACTCATGATGAAGACAGAAGAAAAAACATTAAGCAATCAATTCTATGAGGACTGGGACCTTGATTGTTTGGGTTTGTTATTACATCCACGGGCCTAGCCCAGTCGCCCAGATTTAGCAAATCATCAATAAATACCTTGACTGAATGAATGAATCAATGAAACAAAGAGGCTTTTCCTCTCCTGACTTTTTTGGACCAGGTGTTGATCTGTGTATCACAACCCTTCAGTCTGGCTTCGCCCGTTTCCCTTTAGATGAGCTCACAGCAGCAATCAGAGCTTCATGGTGCTTGGCCATCCGCACATCTACCAGCAGAAGGTTTAAAGTGGAAGAAGGGGGCTTGCCTTTCTCGCTTTTGTTTCCCCTTCCTCTCACCTAAAATATAGCTTTCCCCTTTCCTTCCGACCAGCTACCCGCTTAGAAACGCAGAGCGTTATGCATCCTCCTGATACAAAAGGGCTTTTAATAGAGGGAAATTCAGGAGGTTGGGTCCCACGGCTGGAGACGGAGTGGAGGGACAGTAGGGGAGAGACCATCCCACGTTCATCCAAGTCGAATTCACAAGACACAGACAAATTGTTCAACAGGAAGATGACCCTTCTCCTAAGACAGTCCCAGAATGTCACTTGCTACCTCCGAAACCCTATAACTGGTCAAGAGGAAAGGGCAAGCCAAGCATTGTCCCCTCCGGTGAGTTCTGTGTGTGTGTTCTTCAAATGATGGCCACTATCATCAAATGTATAAACTAAGGAGAAAAATCAATGCACTTCTTCACTTGGTTTCTAGCAGGTTATATTCTCTTGGCTTTATTCACCGTCTTGCTTGTTTTCTTTCTTATTCTCTTCTGCTACTTCATCTTTTTCACACTGCCTTCTTTTTTTTTTTTTGTCTTTTTGTGTTTTGTCTTTTTGTTGTTGTTGCTGTTGTTGCTATTTCTTGGGCCGCTCCCGTGGCATATGGAGGTTCCCAGGCTAGGGGTTGAATCGGAGCTGTAGCCACCGGCCTACGCCAGAGCCACAGCAACTGGGGATCCGAGCCGCGGCTGCAACCTACACCACAGCTCACGGCAACGCCGGATCGTTAACCCACTGAGCAAGGGCAGGGACCGAACCCGCAACCTCATGGTTCCTAGTCGGATTCGTTAACCACTGCACCACGACGGGAACTCCCCACACTGCCTTCTTGATATACGGGTTCCCCAGGGTATAGTCTTTGAGTCTTTTTCTCATTTGTGACTTAATTCTATCTCCTGGCTTTATGTAAAATCAGTATGACAATAACTCCTCAAATGATATCTTCTACCCAGACCTCTCTCCCAAACTCTAGTCTCATCTCTAAACCCACATCTCAATGTGGAAATCTAATAAATATCCCAAGCCACACAAATAAAAACCTACGCTCTTAATCACCTGTCGACTTGTGTAATTTACGGCCTTCCCAACCACCCTTCCTACTTTTAGTTCCTTGAAACAAAATCCCTGAAGCTGTCCTTGACTCCCATCTTTCTCACATTCTCCATCACGTGTGCCAAGAGATAACACTAGCCTTACCTTTAGCGTATACCCAGCGTCTCGCCACGTCTGACTGCCTCTGCTGCCGTCCACGTCTGATATGCCATCACCCACGATCTGAACGTTGGCAGTAGACTCTGAAAAGTCCTTCCTATCTCTTGTTCACTGTGGGGTGTTCTCAACATGTGGGTAGGAGGACCCACGTGAAACCTGAGACGTATGTCACCCTTTGTTCCAGACCCTGCCGTCACTCCCCGTTATATTCGACGTAAAATGCCCCCAGAGTCCTGCGTGCTCATTCCCCTATGACTTATCTGACCGCGTCCCCTAATGTTCTCTTTGGTCTACCCCAGTCTCTCACGCAGGTCACCTCGCTGTTCCCCAGCCCTAAGAGAGGTGCTGCTGCCTTGGGGTCTTTCTCTAGTTGCTCCCTCTTCCTGGAATGCAGCCATGCCAATAAATTCCCTTATCTCCTTCAAGTCTATGGTCCACCCTCACCTTTTAAATAAGGTTGACTTTGACAAACTAGCTTGAAAAAATGCAGCTTCTACCACGCCCTCTACCTGAGATGCCCTATCTCCTTACCCTCGTTCAATTTTTCTTTTCTATATACTAGAATCACCTTTTAACCTACCATGTAACGTATTTATTATGTTTATTACCCCTTATGTAGCTCCCTTTCTAAAACAGGAAGGTGGAGATCTTTGTTGTGCGTGCTATACCCCAGCTTCTTCAAATACCGTATGGCACAGAGTAGGTAAGCAATAAATACGCTGTACTTGAATGACTGCAGTCAACAGAAGGAGTGCCTTGGAAACGGTCACGTAAAAGCATCTGCATAAGTATTTGCTTGGGTCTGTGAAATTAATGTTGGAGTCAGATGTTGAGAGGGATATTTCAATTCAAGATTATTGTAGTAGGAATAAGTCCCCAACAGGTTTAGTAATTTACTATTTTTTTTTAGAACTTCTTTTCTTTCTTTCTTCTTCTTCTTCTTCTTCTTTTTTAATGGCCACACCTGCAGCATTTGGAAGTTCCCAGGCTGGGGGTCAAATTGGAGCTGCAGCTGCTGGCCTACACCACAGCCACAGCAACACCAGATCTAAGCCACATCTGCACCCTATACTGCAGCTTCAGGAGAGGTGGATCCTTAACCTACTGATCAAGGCCGGGGATCCAACCCGCATCCTCAAGGACACTATGTTGGATTCTTAACCCACTGAGCCACAACGGGAACTTCCTAGAACATTTTTGTATTCATTTCTCTGGGAAAAAAGACATCACATTCCCAGACAAAATGACAACTGTCTATGCCCAGGATGTGCAAACCAGCAAACCAAAGCAGTCGCTTTTTCGCCGTGAATAGGAGAGAAGGAACGTTTATATAAACTTAGGTCTCTAAGTGTGTGCAAGAGGAAGAATGCCAGGCCCAGTGAATGCATTGGCCAAGTCAGGTCTGCACATATCCTGGTTGCTTAGACAAAAAGACTGAAGGACTGAGGTGGCCTGAGGCTTGGTGGGAAGAACCCAGCTCTGCCGTGGGGAGAACGGGACACAGAATGGATGGGAAGAAATGGGGCCCGCAGCCTCCACTCACCTTTGCTCCAGTCTCAAGCCAAATCACGCTTGGCTCAGTCCCACTCCAGACCCTTCGTCACTTTTCACTCACCCAGTTATAACTGGCTCCCCAAACTGCCTTCGGTCTACCAGCCCAGAGTCAGAGGGTCTTGAGTGCGTTGGACGAATCTATTTCAGACAAACTGTTTCCATGGAACGCAATTTGGAAATTGATTCTGGCCATAATTCTGCTTCTGCTGCTGACCTTTATCAGAGAGCTCAGGCTCAGTCTGCACTTCGGATTGCAAGGCAAGTGGGTTCCAAGGGTGGGAGATGGGGGGCTTAAAGCTGCATGACCCTTGATTCCCAAGCCTGTCTGCCTCCAGCAGTTCCACACGCTTGGGTCATACCTAGAGAAAAGAACGAGAAGTTCCTCACTGGCTCATGCTCCCAAGGAGGCACCCTGATGGATGGACGAGAGGGAGGGAAAGAGCCATGAGCTGCTTTCCTCTGGGCCTGCTTAGCCTCAGCCCAAAACCTATCCCACTCTAGAAACAGCTCTGCTTCTAGTCTCAGTGACCAACCACTCAGACCTGAGCCTTGAGCTCCTCAGGATCCCCTCGTCCTAAGCCTTAGCCCTATTTTCTGCCTCAGTCCTGTTCTAGATACATACAAAAGGATGGCATTAAAACATAACTCTTGCTTTCCTGATGCCTTTCTCCCTAATCCGAAGTCTCTCCATAGAGGCTGATGATTAAATCTCTTTTTATTCAGGTGGCTTCCACAGTCAGCTCTCTCCGTGGTCGGGGGAGCCGATACGCTTCACTTCAATATGTGTGATTGTCTCTCTCGTTATCTATTTGCATCACACACAAAAAAAGAGATATGTGGACCAAAAAGAGGAGAACTTCCTCCAAATATGTCTTTTCCCAAGTGCTCAGTCTCTGGTAAAGCATTTAAGCCAAAGAAGAGTCATATTTGTTGAAATACATGAACAACCAACTTTTGGCAGATGGCTTTACAAGACTGATACAAAGCAAGGTCTCTTTTAGCTCCTCTCAAAAGGGTTCCTACGTCCACAGATATTTTGCTTCATTTCAGGGTGTGCATGGACACCTGTAACTGATCCGTCTCCTCTTGGACTCGCTTTGAGGGTGAAGTTGAAAAGGTGATTATGAAAGGTTGAGGGAAGCTGCACCTGAGCGATTTAAAAAACGCATCTTCGGCTCTATCTAAAAATGAGCTTATCGCTGAGAGGACAAGATGGCAGAGGAGTAGGGGGCCACGCTCGCCCTCTCCCACAAACACACACAAAAAAAGCACATCTACAGAATAAATGACTCGCACAGAACAGCAACCAATCGCTGGCAGAGGAACCTAAACTCCAATAACAGCAAGAAGTTCGTGACATCACGGGGCAGAACGGGAGAAAAGAGGAGAGTGAGAGAAGGCGAATCCGAGCGGGAGGGGCGCTCCCGAAAGGGAACTGCGGAGGAGAAAGGGATCCCGCACCCTGGAAAGTCACCTACACGGGGGAAAGATCAAACGAACCGGAGGAATCTCCAGATGCAGAGAAGAGTGTAGCAGGAAGTTGGAGTATGGAAAAGCCGATCAAGAACCGAACGGACCATCTGATCTACAGGCACAGTCACCAAAAATTGAGACGCCTGGGTGGGGGCTGGGCACCGAGTCCTCGACTCCAGAGGTTAGTTCCCGGGAAAGGGCTGGGGGACGCCTGGGTGGGGGCTGGGCACCGAGTCCTCGACTCCAGAGGTTAGTTCCCGGGCTGGAGGGGCAGGGCGGAGCGGAAAACTGCTTGGGAGGTCTAGAAACCACTTGACGGGGCAGAGACTGCCTGGGAGACTAGAAAACAAAGCTGTCGCAGAGGAAGGGACCAATACTCTAGGGGCGGGGAAGTGGAAAGCCGCATCAGAGGGAACCTGGGAGAAGAGCCTGATCTGCGCCCGTGCTGGGGAGGGGAGACAAGAAGGGGTGGGTCCCCAGAGAATACCCCCCACACCACAGCAAGCTTACAGGCCCGCTAGCTAGCTGAAAGCTGTGCTTCCCAGTGCACCCCCTCCCCCCACCCCCCTTCCCCCACCCACCCCCTACCCTCTCTCCGCCAAACCTGGGGCTGCCTGCCATCCAGGAGGGCTGGCCTCAACAATTCCCTGAAGCCTACCACCATGGGGGCTGTCCCTGCACAGGCCTGCTTGCCCTTTGGAGGGGCTACACTTCCGCAGGGTAGCACTAAACACCACCAGCCCCCGAGAAAAGGCCTGCAGTCCAGAAAAGCGAGAACAAGCCTAGCCAGGCAGTGAATAGATCTGCCTAATTCCCGGACAGTTTTTCTGAGTCGGGCTGTCCCGGGGAGGAGCCTCTTCGGTTTCCAACGGCCCTGCTACGCGCCCAAGCCCCTAGGGGGTGCCCCACTCCCACAGAAGAGCTGCTCAGCACCACCAGCCCCCTAGAAGAGCCCCTGCAGCCCACAAAAGCTGCAACAAGCTTGACCAGACTGTGAAAAGATCTGCCTACATTCTCAGGCCAGCCTTCTGAGTTGAGCTGCCCTAGGGAAGAGCCTCTTAGGTTCTCAGTGACCCAGACAGCTGCTCCAGCCCCCAGGGGGTGCTGCACCCCTGAGGAACAGCTGCCCAACACCGCCAACCCCCTGCAAGAACCCCACAGCCTAAAAACACCAGAGCAAGCTCTGCCTGACCAAGTGAAATCTGCTACCATCGTGGTGTGGACCTCCCAGTCCTGTCTGCCCTCAGGAAGTCCTCCTTTGCTTCAAAGAAACACTGTTAGCCCCCTCAACACTCCAGAAAAGCCACACTGCCTCAAAAAAGATTGACCAACAACGCCAGCCCTCAGGAAATATTCCACGGCAGTGACAAGGCAAACACTGCCCGATCACGGAGAGTACAACTCCCTCAGGAGAAAGAAAACAACAAGCAAGATGAAGAAGCTGAGAAACCACCCCCAGTCAAACCAAAAGGAGAACTCACCTAAAACAGTCAACAATGAAACAGATCTCTGCAGTCTGACAGACCTGGAGTTCAAAAGAGAAAGAGTGAAAATACTGAAGGAATGAAGAGAAGATATGAACAGTAATGCAGATACCCTCAGAAAGGAACTAGAAAATATAAGGAGGAGCCAAGAAAAACTAGACCATTCATTTGCAGAGATGCAAACTGAACTAAGGGCAGTAAAAACCAGAATGAATAATGCAGAAGAATGAATCAGTGATATGGAAGATAGAATAATGGAAATCACTCAATCCAGTCAACAGACAGAAAACCGAATCAAAAAACTGGAAAGAAAAAGCAATATAAGAGACCTATGGGATAATATAAAGCGGGCCAATCTACGCATAATAGGAATTCCAGAAGGAGTAGAAAAAGATAAGGGGATGGAAAATATATTTGAAGAAATTATCGCTGGAAACTTCCCAAATCTAAAGGATGCTGGGTTCAAGATACAAGAAGCACAGAGGGCCCCAAACAAACTGAACCCAAAGAGACCCACAGCAAGACACATCATAATAAAAATGGCAAAAGTTAGTGATAAAGAGAGGATCCTAAAGGCAGCAAGAGAAAAACAGAATGTTACCTACAAGGGAACCCCCATAAGAATAGCAGCTGATTTCTCTACAGAAACACTACAGGCCAGGAGGGAATGGCAAGAGATATTTAAAGTGCTAAAAGGAAAAAATATGTAACCTAGAATACTCTATCCAGCAAGAATATCATTTAAAATAGAAGGGGAAATAAAAATTGTTTCCAACAAACAAAACTTAAAGAATACTGCAATGCAAAACCCAGGTTAAAGGAAATATTGAAAGGGCTTCTCTAAACCAAAAAGAAAGGAAGGAAAGGGAAGAAAAAAGAAAAGAAAAAAAAAAAAAAGAAGAGGAAGAACTAGGACTGAGGAAACTGCAATCAGAGAGCAGTCACTCAAATAAGCCAGCATACAGACTTAATCATGAACAGGCCTCAAACAAAAAAAAATTAAAAAGAAAAAAAATAAAAAAGAGTCATCAAAACCATAAAATGTGGGCAAGGGATGTTAGGAAGTAAATAACCCTTTTTGTTTGTTTGTATGTTTCTCTTCTTAATTTTAATATAGTAATGAAGTGTTTGAACTTACAGGACCATCAGGCTAAAACACACAATTATGGGAAGGGGTTAGCATACTTAAAAAACAGGGCAACCACAAGCCAAAACCAAATATTGCATTTGCAAAAAATGAAAAAAAAAATACACTCAAGCAGATAATAACAGGAGACCATCCAACCAAAAAAAAAAAAAAAAGGAAGGAAGAATGGAGAACCATAGAATCAACTGGAACATGAGGTTCAAATGGCAATAAATAATCATCTATCAATTATCACCTTAAATGTCAATGGACTGAAGGTCCCAATCAAAAGACACAGAGTGGCTGAGTGGATAAAAAGGCAAAAACCTTCAATATGCTGCCTACAAGAAACTCACCTTAGGACAAAAGAGACATATAGATTGAAAGTGAAAGGGTGGGGAAAAATATTTCACGCCAATAGACATGACAGAAAAGCAGGAGTCGCAACGCTCATATCAGACAAAATAGACTTTAAAACAAAAGACATAAAGAAAGACAAAGAAGGACACTACTTAATGATTACGGGATCCATCCAAGGAGAGGATGTTACTATCGTCAACATATATGCCCCAAATACAGGAGCACCCAGATACATACAACAAATATTAACAGACATAAAGGGAGATATTGATGAGAATACAATCACAGTAGGAGACCTTAATACCCCCCTCACATCAATGGACAGATCCTCTAGACAGAAAACCAATAAAGCAACAGAGATCCTAAAGGAAACAATAGAAAAGTTAGACTTCATTGATATCTTCAGGACCCTACATCCAAAAAAAGCAGAATACACATTCTTCTCAAATGCTCATGGAACATTCTCAGGATTCGACCACATATTGGGACACAAAGCTAATCTCAATAAATTTAGGAGCATAGAAATTATCTCAAGTATCTTCTCTGACCACAATGCCATGAAATTAGAAATCAACCATGGGAAAAGGAAAGAGAAAAAACCTACTGCATGGAGACTAAACAACATGCTACTAAAAAACCAATGGGTCAATGAGGAAATCAAGAAGGAAATTAAAAACTACCTTGAAACAAATGATAATGAAGACACAACCGCTCAAAAGCTATGGGATGCTGCGAAAGCAGTGCTCAGAGGGAAATTTATTGCAATACAGGCCTTTCTCAAAAAAGAAGAAAGATCCCAAATGGACAACTTAACCCTCCACCTAAATGAATTCGAAAAAGAAGAACAAAAAAGGCCTAAAGTCAGCAGAAGGAAGGAAATTATAAAGATCAAAGAAGAAATCAGTAAAATAGAGACTCAAAAAACAATAGAGAAAATTAATAAAACCAAGAGCTGGTTCTTTGAAAAGGTAAACAAAATTGACAAACCCCTGGCCGGACTCACTAAAAAGAGGAGAGAAAGAACCCAAATAACCAAAATGATAAATGAAAAAGGAGAAATCACAACAGATACAGCAGAAATACAAAAAACCATAAGAGAATACTATGAACAACTCTACGGCAACAATTTGACAATCTGGAAGAAATGGACAATTTTCTAGAATCTTACAGCCTGCCAAAACTGAATCAAGTAGAAACAGACCAACTGAACAGACCGATCACTAGAAGTGAAATTGAAGAGGTCATAAAATCACTCCCTACAAATAAAAGTCCAGGACCAGATGGCTTCACAGGTGAATTTTATCAAACATATAAAGAGGAATTGGTGGCCATCCTCCTGAAACTCTTTCAAAAGGTTGAAGAAGAAGGAATACTCCCAAAGACATTCTATGATGCCACCATCACCCTCATTCCAAAACCAGACAGAGATACCACCAAAAAAGAAAACTATCCCCCAATATCTTTGATGAACATAGATGCAAAAATTCTCAACAAAATCTTAGCCAACCGAATCCAACAACATATCAAAGAAATTATACACAATGACCAGGTTGGGTTCATCCCAGGTTCACAAGGATGGTTCAACATACGCAAATCAATCAGCATCATACACCACATTAACAAAAAAAAAAAATCAAAAATCATATGATCATCTCAATAGACGCAGAAAAAGCATTTGACAAAGTCCAACATCCATTCATGATCAAGACCCTCGCCAAAGTGGGTATAGAGGGAACATTCCTGAATATAATCAAAGCCATTTATGAGAAACCCACAGCAAATATAATCCTCAATGGGGAAAAACTGAAAGCCTTCTCACTCCAATCTGGAACAAGACAGGGATGCCCACTCTCACCACTGCTCTTCAACATAGGTTTGGAAGTCCTAGCCACAGCAATTAGACAAACCAAAGAAATAAAAGGCATCCATATAGGAAGAGAAGAGATCAAACTGTCACTGTATGCAGATGACATGATACTATACATAGAAAACCCTAAGGACTCAACCCCAAAACTCCTTGAACTGATTCATAAATTCAGCAAAGTAGCAGGATATAAGATTAACATTCAGAAGTCAGTTGCATTTCTCTATACCAGCAAGGAAACATTAGAAAAGGAATACAAAAACACAATACCTTTTAAAATTGCACCTCACAAATCAAATACCTCGGAATACACCTGACCAAGGAGGTAAAGGACCTATATGCCGAGAACTATAAAACTTTAATCAAAGAAATCAAAGAAGATGTAAAGAAATGGAAAGCTATTCCATGTTCCTGGATTGGGAAAATCAATATTGTAAAAATGGCCATACTACCCAAAGCAATCTACAGATTCAATGTAATCCCTATCAAATTACCCATGACATTTTTCACAGAACTAGAACAAACAATTCAAACATTTATATGGAACCACAAAAGACCCAGAATCGCCAAAGCAATCCTGAGAAACAAAAACCAAGCAGGAGGCATAACTCTCCCAGACTTCAAGAAATATTACAAAGCCACAGTCATCAAAACAGTGTGGTACTGGTATCAAAACAGACAGACAGACCAATGGAACAGAACAGAGAACCCAGAAATAAACCCTGACACCTATGGTCAATTAATCTTTGACAAGGGAGGCAAGAACATAAAATGGGAAAAAGAAAGTCTATTCAGCAAGCATTGCTGGGAAACCTGGACAGCTGCATGCAAAGCAATGAAACTAGAACATACCCTCACATCACGCACAAAAATAAACTCCAAATGGCTGAAAGACTTAAATATATGACAGGACACCATCAAACTCCTAGAAGAAAACATAGGCAAAACACTCTCTGACATCCACATCATGAATATGTTCTCAGGTCAGTCTCCCAAAGCAATAGAAATTAGAGCACAAATAAACCCATGGGACCTCATCAAACTGAAAAGCTTTTGCACAGCAAAGGAAACCCAAAAGAAAACAAAAAGACAACTTACAGAATGGGAGAAAACAGTTTCAAATGATGCAACCGACAAGGGCTTAATCTCTAGAATATATAAACAACTTATACAACCCAACAGCAAAAAAGCCAATCAAGCAATGGAAAAATGGGCAAAAGACCTGAATAGACATTTCTCCAAAGAAGATAGACAGATGGCCAACAAACACATGAAAAAATGCTCAACATCGCTGATTATAAGAGAAATGCAAATCAAAACTACCATGAGATATCACCTCACACCAGTCAGAATGGCCATCATTAATAATCCACAAATAACAAGTGCTGGAGGGGCTGTGGAGAAAAGGGAACCCTCCTACACTGTTGGTGGGAATGTAAACTGGTACAGCCACTGTGGAGAACAGTTTGGAGATACCTTAGAAACCTATACATAGAACTTCCATATGACCCCGCAATCCCACTCTTGGGCATCTATCCGGACAAAACTCTACTTAAAAGAGACACGTGCACCCGCATGTTCATTGCAGCACTATTCGCAATAGCCAGGACATGGAAACAACCCAAATGTCCATCGACAGAGGATTGGATTCAGAAGATGTGATATATATACACAATGGAATACTACTCAGCCATAAAAAAGAATGACATAATGCCATTTGCAGCAACATGGATGGAGCTAGAGAACCTCATACTGAGTGAAATGAGCCAGAAAGACAAAGACAAATACCATATGATATCACTTATAACTGGAATCTAATATCCAGCACAAATGAACATCTCCTTAGAAAAGAAAATCATGGGAGTTCCCGTCGTGGCACAGTGGTTTAACGAATCCGACTAGGAACCATGAGGTTTCGGGTTCGGTCCCTGCCCTTGCTCAGTGGGTTATTGATCTGGCGTTGCCGTGAGCTGTGGTGTAGGTTGCAGACGCGGCTCGGATCCCGCGTTGCTGTGGCTCTGGCGTAGGCCAATGGCTACAGCTCCGATTGGACCCCTAGCCTGGGAACCTCCATATGCCGCGGGAGCGGCCCAAAGAAATAGCAAAAAGACAAAAAAAAAAAAAAAGAAAAGAAAATCATGAACTTGGAGAAGAGACTTGTGGCTGCCTGATGGGAGGGGGAGGGAGTGGGAGGGATCGGGAGCTTGGGCTTATCAGACACCACTTAGAATAGATTTACAAGGAGATCCTGCTGAATAGCATTGAGAACTTTGTCTAGATACTCATGTTGCAACAGAAGAAAGGCTGGGGGAAAAATGTAATTGTAATGTATACATGTAAGGATAACCTGACCCCCTTGCTGTACAGTGGGAAAATAAAATAAATAAATAAATAAATAAAAATAAAAATGAGCTTATCTCCATGGAAACTGTGCATACAGGGCAATGATTATCAAGATATGATAATTTTTATCCTGAGCTGGGATTTATAGCTATAGCCCCAAATCACAAGCTAGAACTGAACTATTCAGAGGCTCTTATTTATTAATTATCTCCTATGAAATAGAGAAAAAATTGCCCCAGCCCAGACTGAAAATGCTTTTATATCTTACTAAGAAAGCCCACGCCTGGCTCTAGCTTATTAAGCATGTTTGCAGACTAAATACCATGTCCACCAGTGCTGGGGGAAAGAAGTAAGATGCCAGGATAATCACTGGTAAATATTAAATACTAATTATGTACCAAATGGATTTTATGTAGATTAATCCATTTACTCTTGAGTGAATTAAACATTATCAGTGGCCAAATCTGGCACCCAAAGAAGCTGAATAACAATCCACACAGCTAAGTGATGGTGGTGCCAGGACCCCAGCTCAGGCACCTTGACTCTTTAGCCCTTTGTTTCAATAATTATAGTGGGTACTGTTCCTCTACAAAAAGTCATACAAATAAAATAAAAAAGAAAGAGCTATTTAGTCAGAGGTGCCTTGTGAAAAGGAATTGATCTTTGCAGGGAAACATAGCCTGGGCACGTGGTAATTTACAAGACTTCCACTGGATATAACCAAAAGCCCCAAGGATCGTTTGCAGGTCACTGTCATTGTCATAGCAGACCTGAAATCCTCAAGAATGAATCTGGGGATTAAAACTTTATTTCTGTTTGCTCTCCCTGGAGGACCTAAAACTGGGCCACTGATTGCAGAGTCCTCTACCCATACTGCTCACAGCTCCTGGTAATTAGGCAGATGCACCCATCCACGAACCTCATTTCTAATTGCTACTGACCTTTCTTCTCCTTTCTTCAAATGGGCTTTTCCCTCGAGGACACGGCCTCCTCTATAGGCATCTCATCCAGCAGTCTCCTTCCTTATCCAGGCAAGTTTCTATTTGCCCTGCCTTTCTGGCCTAATTTTTCTGCTTTTTATGGCTGCACCTGCGACATATGGACGTTCCCAGGCTAGGGGTCGAATTGGAGCTGCAGCTGCCAGCCTACATACACCACAGCCACAGCCAGGGCAATACTGGATCCTAGCAGCATCTGTGACCTATGCTGCAGCTTGCGAAAACACGAGATTCTTAACCCACTGAAGGAGGCCAGGGATCAAACCCACATCCTCATGGATACTATGTTGGGCTCTTAATCCACTGTGCCACAGTGGAAACGCCCTGATTTTTTTTTTTTTCTTCTCTTGAGGTTTATAAATTCAGAAATCACTCATCAATTCATTTAACAAACAGGAATTTCCAGGAAATTCCACAAGTTGTATACATATACACATCCAAGAGGCAATCAGAGGGGAGAGGACCAGAAGGGGTCAGATTCTACCCCCAGTGCAATCTGCCTCTTCCCCTCTGCTTCTGTATCTCTTCAAACATCGACTTCTACTGCCTCTCATGGTCTCTGCCTGTTCTCTCAAAATCTCAGAGTTATTAGCCGATGTCACTGAAAAGAAATACACACAGTATAGAAAAATAAGGGAAAGGAGAAAAAGAAAGGGAGAGAAAGGGAGAGAGGAAAGAAGGAGGGGAGGAAGGAAGGGAAGACTTATGCCCTGTATGAGAGCATTTTAACTGTAGCCTTTTTGAGGCTCCTGGGCTTTCTACTAGTTAGTGCCTCAAATTCCGATGACAGGCTCAGTTCTGACTTCAGACCTGTGACAGTTCTCTCAGGTAAATGTGGAAAGCCCAAGTGTTTTCATCCCAAAGCTGAACTTTTTGCCACGCTTAGGTGTTTGCTTCTATTTGGATCTCAATGGCAGAATTAAAACCTTAATATCATCATTTTTCTCTTTCAGAAACATGTAAGCGTCCACAACGGCTGGATCAGGAACATTTCTGAACCTGAGTCACAGGAGGGCACATATCTTTGAAATCCCCTAACTCATGCCCAACCAGGAAAGCCCCGATTTTATTGTGCAAATATAATGTCCATATGAAATGGAAAGAACTATAGACCTAGTCGTGGGTGAAGAAAAATTTTAATTCCTGATTCTCGTGCTCCACCAGTAATCTACAACCCTGAAGTGTCCCATTAAAAATATATGCAAGGTTATGCAAATATGTACTCTTAATCACTAGCAGACTTTCCCCCTAAATACAATGCAAATCCATGCTGAGTTATTACAGGCAACACAGAAAAGTATTTGTACCCAAGCCGAAGAAGACCTGTAACCTAGAACCAGAAAGAATGGGCACTTTGTCCTTTCCTCTTGCACCCATCGACCCTTGGCTCTCTCTGTGCCACCTGTTGAGAGCTGCCAGATGTCGAAGTGGCCAATTAGGACAACGAGGAAACTCCAAGTAATAGTCAAAGCTTTTACCCCCTTCCTGTGGGCGTAGAAGAGGCTGGAAAGGACAGTAGCGCTGGCTCCTCACATTTCCATCTTCCCCCCGAACAACACTGGGCAAGGGTCAGATAAAACGCAGCATCGCTTCGGAAATTGTGTCTCACCACAAAGAGCACTGAACCAAAGGCTCCTGCCACTTTTAGACTCAGGAGGGAGGTGGGGTGAGAGACAGAGAAGGGCTGGGAGTGGAAAAATGCCGAGTCCGAGTGGTGAAGAAAGTTTTAGTTGACACCCTCCCCTGATAAAAGGAGGTCTCAGCAGAGGCGACTAAAAAGCATCTCAGCTGAGGACCCAATCAGCAGGCCTCCAAAAGGAGGCTCCTGGGCTGGCGGTGCAGGTATGAATATGAGCGTGGCTGCTGGGGCTGGGGGACCTCGTCCTCAACTGCCATTGCCTCCAGAAAGTGCCAGGTGCTGGCTGGCACCAAGTCTGGTGTGGGGGAGGGCAGCCTTCTCTGCGGGGCCTTCCCGGCAAAGCCTTTGTAATTTCCTGAGCTTGGACATAAGGGATCACACGTAGGAATGTGGCCTGGAGTTAGACCCTCATATCTCCCCAGGGTGGAGAGACATTCCACCCTTTGCGATTAAGCAAATGCAAGGACAAGGGTGTGCTTCCTACAATTCAGATTTATGCTTCTTATGTCTAGTTTCTGCCTCTATGGAAAAGAGCCCAATCACTGTCCTTGCATCTGTAGCCACAAATTAATAATGGGGGGCGGGGGGGGGCGGAGCAGGAAGGAGCCTGTAGTCAATATTCATCCACTCAAAAGTCAAGTTGACCTGCTGACTCAGTGGGATTAAACAAAGAGTTAGAATCAAGAAGCTTTACTGTCTCTCAGAGTGGAGGGGACCAGACTTGTTAAAAAACGTGTCCTGTTTTCCTCTACGTGGTGCCTTAAGGCCATTTCTCAGTGCTGCTTCTCTGTTTTCCCACTGGAACTAACCTAAGAGTTGCCTTAATCAAGCAATGATTTTATCAATTATCTTGTTTTCCCAGAGTTATATTTTTAAATATCAAAGTCATACATTAATTGATTTGAAAGAGAGATTATACAATGCAGTCAACTGAAAAGATCCAATTCATTCTACTTATAAAAATGGTGATTTATTTAATTTTTTTTTGCATCTCAGGGCTGCACCTGCGGCACATGGAGGTTCCCAAGCTAGGGGTCTAATTGAAGTTACAGCTGCCGGCCTACGCCACAGTCACAGCAACACCAGATCCTTAACCTACTGAGCGAGGCCAGGGATTGAACCCACAACCTCATGGTTCCTAGTCGGATTCATTTCCGCTGAGCCATGATGGGAACTTCTAAAATGGTGATTTACACTCTACTAATAGGTCTCCTATTGCTAATCATAAAAATTTAGAGCAGCGACCGCATGATAGGCCAAAATTGGAAATGGTCAAACTTGACCATATATTGAAATGCTCTATATTAGCTACTAGATTTTTAAATTTAAAAAAAAAAAAAACCACTTCCCATAAGCAAATCATTTTGTTTTACAAAGAAAAAATAATTTTCCCCAATACATTTTCTATAATCTTCCTTAATGTCTTCTCCAGTCCTACCAAGTTTGTGGTAGGGTTTTAGGGTGAATTTCATTGTTTTTTCAGTAACTACTTTCTTTGCCTTTTTCACTTAATTCTTCTCCTATGTTGAAAAGTTGATTATTTCAATTCTATGTGTCATGTTTCACATCTTTTTAAGTTCTAGCAGGTTAAGAGGATGCATAAGAATATATGAAAAATTTAAAAAGCAAATCCACAGATCCAGGGCAGGTTCTGGTGTGTCTTGTAAGATAAGCATCAGTTTTAGTGTGCAATAGCCTTTTCCAAACAAACACAACATACAGTGATTTATTTTTATCCCAGTTATGAGGCTGCAGGAAAAAAGAGAGATAGATGAAAAAGAAAGAAAGTGAATATATATTATTGGTGATAGTTTCCCACGGTATTCATTGACTTTAGTTGCAAAGAGATACTATGCAAATTAAATCCGACTCCTTCCTAGAATGCCTTTATTCCTTGCAAGCTCCCTCCCAGCAGAGATTTCCTCTCATTGATATAAACCAGAGAATTCAAGTGAATGACTTCTAACTAAAAGTTGCTTCTCACTGCTTTTCCAAAGACATCTTTCGCGTCTTAGAGGAGATTGATATGTTCCCAAACATATTTTGATTTCAACCACTTGTCTTTAGTAAAATGTGAATTTGCAATACCTTGAGCAAAGTTTATTTCCTTGACAGGTTTCCTACAAATTAATGGATTATAAAAGCATCAGATGACACATCTGGAACAAGGGATAAAAGGCTAAAGAGGATATGCTGAGATCGCCAAAGAAAGTAATGGTAGCCTTACAATTTTATATAAAGCCAAATAATTGCCTGGTAGAGGGCAAATAAAATATATTTGTACACATAAATTTGCATTTCATTTGCAGCTCTTGTACAGACTATGTTAACTTTCAAAAAAGGATAGAAAAGGAATCAGAAGACAGGAGATAATAAATTAGGGAAATGACTGGAATAAAATCAATAGTCTACATGGGAAACTGGAAGTGATTAAATGTTGGATCTATCAGTACTTAAACATGTCCATGGAAATAAAACTATTCTCAAATCTATGATGTTTAGAAGAGACTTAACTAAAGCATAACGACAGAGAAAATTTGAACATACAGGGAAGCAAAGACCCAAACTATAAATTTTTACCAAAAGAATATGTGGAAATTTGTCTTACTCTTATGGAAAAAAGATAATTGAAAAGAAAACAGAATAAAAAGGTTATCAACAAAATAAATATAAGAACTATATACCAAAACTTTCTAAAAATTAGTGCATAGCACATAAACACTAATAATGCAGTTTTGACCCTCCTACACTGTTGGCGAGAATATAAATTGGTGTGGCCACTGTGGAGAACAGTAAGGAGGTTCCTTAAAAAACTAAAAATAGAGTTACCATATTGTCCAACAATCCCACGCCTGAGCATATATCTGGAAAAGACAAAAACTAGTCTGAAAATGTACATACACCCCACTGTTCATAGCAGCACTATTCATAATAGCCAAGACATGGGAGCCACCTAAGTATCCACCAACAGGTGAATGGATGGGGGAGGGAGTGGGATGGACTGGGATTTGGGGGTTAATAGATGCAAACTATTGCATTTGGAGAGGATAAGCAATGAGATCCTGCTGTATGGCACAGGGAACAATATCTAGTCATTTGCAAATGAATATGACAGAGGATAATGTGAGAAAAAGAATGTGTATATATATAATATATATATATATATGACTGGGTCACTTTGATGTGCAGTAGAAATTGACAGAACACTGTAAATCAACTATAATGGAAAAAATTAAAATCTTAAAAAAAACAGAGGAATGGATAAAGTAATTGATATACACATATAATGGAATACTACTTAGTCATCAAAAGGAATGAAATAATGCCTTTTACAGCAACATGGATAGATCTAGAGATTGTTATACTAAGTGAAGTAAGTCAGAGAAAGAAAAATATATGATATCACATACGTGGAAGCTAAAAGAAATGATACAAATGAACTTATTTACAAAACAGAAACAGACTCACAGACACAGAAAACAAACTATGGTTACCAAAAGGGAAGGGGGAGGGATAAAACAGGAGCTGGAGATGAACAGATGCACACTACTATATATAAAAGAGACAAAAAGGTCCAACTGGGAGTTCCTGTTGTGCTCAGTGGTAATCAGCCCAATTAGTATCCATGAGAATGCAGGCTTGATCCCTGGCCTTGCTCAGTGAGTTAAGGATCCGGCACTGCTATAAGCTGTGGCATAGGTCACAGATGGGGCTTGGATCCAGTGTTGCTGTGGCTGTGGTATAGGCCTCAGCCATAGCTGTTTTGACCCCTAGCCCTTCCTTAAGAGCTATGAGATGAAACATTTTCAAGTGCTTAAACTTTATTTAATTTTAGTTCTAAAAGTAACTACTACCTTTAGTCCTCAGTGCCAATACTTAATGTGACTCATTTTAGACTCTCTGGTTTTCTAACGCTTATTCTTTGGTAAATTCCCCAGGAAAGACTCCTGGAAATAACATTCTCTTTGTAATATCTTGTTTATGCCGTTAGGCAGTGCCTTTTTTATATTCCAACGTTATTTCTTTTTTTCTTTCTTTTCTTTTTTCTTTTTGCTTTTTAGGGCCTCACCCTTGGCATGTGGAAGTTCCCAGGCTAGGGGTAGAATTGGAGCTACAGCTGCCAGCCTATGCCACAGCCATAGCAATGAAGGATCCAAGCTATCTCTGTGACCTACACCACAGCTCAGGGCAACGCCAGATCCTTAACCCACTGAGCAAGGCCAGGAATCAAAACCTGCAACCTCATCATTCCTAGTTGGATTTGTTTCTACTGCACCACCACAGGAACTTCCCAAAGTTATTTCTCTTGTTTATAAATCTATGGTTTCTATTTACTTTCCTGAATATCTTAAATTTTTCCACACTATTAACTTCTGGCATAAATGATTACTATTGAAATATCTGATTGTAATTTGATTTTATTTTCCTTTATGTAACTTGTTTGGCTAAGTGACCAGATAGATATTTTCTTTTACTTTAATGTCCAATAATTTTAATAGAACATCTTGCTATTGATTGTTTTGAGTCTGCGTTCTTCTGCATGTGATGCACTTTGTCAAAATGTAGCATCAAATCTGTTTTTGTTTTGTTTTTCATTTCAGGAAAGTTTTCTTGAATTATGAATGTCTACTATTTGTGCTGCTTTCTGGATTTGGCTTTGTATTCCAAGGTCTGCTATTATACATATTTTGAATCTTCTTTGTAGTATTCACTTATTTCTCACACTTCTCCAATCCTTTGCCTATCTTTATTTATGAATGTACATTGGCATTTAGTTTTTGTTGGTAATGTTTCCCAGTGGATTGTGTTTTAGCTCTCTAGTTTATCTGTTTATGATTATGGGGGGAAAGAAGATTTATGCTCTAGGTCACATCTTTCCAGAGTTCCCTCTGTGTATGAATATATACATAAGATAACTTTCTTTGCACCTATAATTATTTAAAATATTTTTAATTTCCAAAGACTGTAAATTATTTAAAACTTTTTAAAATCAATTTCAACTAAATCTCAGCGTTATCAAAGAATGTGGGCTGGGTGGTACTTATCATTGAAGTTTTTGAACTTCTGTAATTATAGCAGATGATTACTCTTTGCTAATGTTTTATTTATGACTGAAAAGAATGTGAAATTTTTATCATTAGATATTTGTTGCATCTTATTTCTTGCAACTATATTAGCTTTCTTTGATTATGACTTAGGCATTATTTTTTCCCTAGCATTTTATAATCAAGCCTATAGTCTTAAGTTGTAGCTAGATGCATTTAAACAGCATACGTGGAAGGTAGAGATAGTATGAGAAAAAGAGTGTATATATATTGGGTCACTACGCTACAGCAGAAATCAATACAACACTATAAATCGACTATACTTTAATAAAATAAAATTTAAACAATACTATACAGTGGGATTTTTAAAATTTTATTTTAAAGTTTTATTAGCGGTCTTAGTCCACTTATTGTGATTATGAAAATAGATTGACTTCCACTGTCTTATTTTGTGGCTACTACTTTTCTACAAATTCTTGAAGCCACAGCAGTGACTTTCCTCATATCTTTCAGTATATGTTTATGCAGGGAACGGTCTCCGTTTACAGCTTTATGCTGACTCTACTCAAACTCGTGTGAAACTCCAAGGTCTGCCCCACCTCTGGGTCTTGCTCTTCCTCTCAGCCGATCCTAATTTCCAAATAGCTCCACATAGAACCAAAAGTCAACAGGAGACATGAGGGTCAATCCTTCTTTCTCAATATGTTCCTATTAGGAAATCCTGGTTTCTTAATTTTTTTTTTCCCCCTTTTTTTACAGCCACACCCGCAGTATGTGGAAGTTCCCAGGTTAGGGGTTGAATCAGAGCTGCAGCTTCCAGCCTATGCACAGCCACAGCCAATGCGGGATCTGAGCTATGTCTGTGACATACACCACAGCTCATGGCAATGCTGGATCCTTAACCCACTGAGCCAGGCCAGGGCTTGAACCTGCATCCTCACAGGCACTAGTTGGGTTCTTAACCCTCTGAGCCACAACAGGAACTCCCTGGTTTCTTAATTTTTTACATTTCCTTTCTCTTTCTTCCAGATTTCCAATTCCCACCATATGCTAATTAGATGAAAAGTATGCTAGAAAACATATTTATATTCATGAGTAGTATAACCATGCTAATGTTATTACTATATACTTCTAGACTAATAATGCATGGCAGAGAATGTGAGTGCTCTGAGGTCTTTCTTCTCTGTCACATTTGAAAGCCTGAGAGGGAGTTCCCACCGTGGCGCAGTGGTTAACGAATCCGACTAGGAACCATGAGGTTGCGGGTTCGGTCCCTGCCCTTGCTCAGTGGGTTAACAATCCGGCGTTGCCGTGAGCTGTGGTGTAGGTTGCAGACGCGGCTCGGATCCCGCGTTGCTGTGGCTCTGGCGTAGGCCGGTGGCTACAGCTCCGATTCGACCCCTAGCCTGGGAACCTCCATATGCCGCGGGAGCGGCCCAAGAAATAGCAACAACAACAAAAAGAAAGTCTGAGATGTGTTCGTCATTGTCCTGTGAGTCTCTGTCTCAGATAAGTTCAGGCAGGAAGCACATCGAATTGGGTTACATTTCCAGGATCTACTTCAAGAGTTTCCGTTGACAAAGTTCTCATTGCGACGGAGCGGTAACTTTCCTAGCCGTGTCTCTGTGTATCACTTTCCCCGAGGGAATACTGTTGACGTGATAAGTGGATGGTAAATACCGAGATTTGAGGATTCGGATTCTATAACCTCCCCCGCCCAAGCAGCGCTGCCTCTTTTCTGTTTCTCGTATCTAGAATTGGAAGAAAAGCTTTTAAAAGAGGCTCAAGTTTAGGTATCCATGACCCACAAGGGGGAAGAAATCCTCTAGAATTAAACACCAAACTTGAGGCGAAATGAGAAAAGGGAAACTCTGGGCAATTAATTGACCATCATCCAGGTGCGGTTGGGCTGAGGTCTCCCTCCGCTGCCACCCAGCCTTTGATGGCAACGGCAGACGTCCAGGCTCACCCGCAGGTGTTATTTCACCAGCGAAGAGGGGTTTTGGAATTGAGTGGAATGAGCACTTAGCAAGGCGCGAGGTAGACCCCAAGATGCCCTCGTTCTGCTTGCTGATGGAGAAGGAAACACATACCTCCAGCTACCAATTTTTTTCTGAGCTTATTTAACCACGTTAAGAGAAGTTTCAGGAGTGTAGGCTTAACACTCCAGGGATTCAGGTGCGGCTGTAGGAGACAACCTCCTCGGAGCTCTTACCCTCACTGCCGCACTTACCTTTCAGGGTCCGAAGTAGGCAAGACATGAGTAGGGTGAAAATATCCTCAGTACAGTCAGGATCGCACACATATCAGACATCCAGGTACGATACAATGGGAACAGGCCATCTGGAGCAGAGACTGGAAAAGAGAGAAGGTTAAAAAAGTAATTTTTTTTTCTTTTCTTTTCTTTTTTTTTTTTTTGCTTTTGGGGCTGCACTCGGGACATATGGAATTTCCCGGGCTAGGGGTTGAATCAGAACTACAGCTGCCAGCTTACATCACAGCCACAGCAATGCAGGATCCAAGCCGCATTTGCGACCTAGACCGCAGCTCACAGCAACACTGGATCCTTAACCCACTGAGCAAGGCCGGGGATCGAACCCTCATCCTCATGGAGACTCGCCAGGTTCATTTCCGCTGCGCCACCCCAGGAACTCCAAAAAGCAATAGGTTTTTTTTTTTTAAACAAAATGAAATAAAGATGGGAAAAGATGCATAAACAAGACACATAGAGCCCATTTAACAAGGGGAAGAAGGAGGGTTAGCAATGAAAATCTGCCTTCTATCCCTCACCTCTTGTTTACTTTTTTTTTCTGAGCCTCGTTTGTGACAGCAACTCCAGGCTTTGTGACAAGATAAGACCTGGTGGTTTGGATGAACCAGAGGGTGCATGCAATTTGGACTGAGCCATGACTGCGAACTGTGAGGCATCACTTCCACTCACTTATCCACAGGCAACTGAGAACACCCTCTCATTTGCATTTATATTCTTCCCTAGGAGCTGCGGAAGCAAAATGTCCCAGAAATGCCATAGAGACAATACAATGGGCCTCTGGGCAGTTGCATAAAGCAAAATTGTTTGTAATGGCAGCTCAGTGCTGGAAGGAAAAATCTGAATACAATGTGCACTGGGTAGGATCGTAACACTGAAGGAGCTCCAAGTCAGTCTATTTAAGTAACAAAAGGGGAGTTCCTGTCGTGGTGCAGCGGAAACGAATCCAACTAGGAACGATGAGGTTGCAGGTTCGATCCCTGGCCTTGTTCAGGGGGTTAAGGATCCAGTGTTGCCGTGAGCGGTGGTGTAGGTTGCAAATGCGGTTTGTGTCCTGCATTGCTGTGGCTGTGGTGTAGGCCTGTGGCTGTAGCTCCGATTCGACCCCTAACCTGGGAACCTCCATATGCTGTGGGTGCAGCCCTAAAAAGCAAAAGCAAAAAAAAAAAAAAAAAAAGCAAGCAATAAAATGGACAAACGATGATAAAGGAGCCATGATTACTAAATTCCAATCTCTAAAAGTCTGCAATAGTGATAAGACCCTAGAAGGACCAACAGAGACGTCAGAGATGATAGTTTTCATGTCATTAATGTCAAATATTGTCACTAAAATGTAAGTCCCATGAGGTCGGGGTCTTTTAATTTTTTTGTATTGTTGAATCCCCAGGATTTAGAAATATGCCTGATACATAGTAGGTTCTTATTAAATATCTGTCAAATGAATTAGAGCTACAAAGATAACATTCAGCCAAAACTGATTCCAAACAATTTTAGATATTTCCGTTGTAAGACAGAAGCTTATAAAACACCTATATGTATATTTCAAATATTAAAAGATACAAGCTAAGAAATGTATGCAGGACAGAAAATGATTAAAAGTCACATGAGGCCTGGTTCATGTGAAAAGTAGTAAATAGACCTGATGGTATTAAAAAAACATAATACCTGAGACCGAGAATACAGAGGAGAGTTTCCACAAGGGATTAGACACGTCTTAGGAGATAACTAATAACCTGGATAACAAATGGGAGGACGTGAACATGGAGAGAAAAACTGGAAAATAAAGAAGGAAAGAGACACGTGGGGTGGAGGGAAAAGTTCTGATCAACAGTCATCTCCAATTGTAAGAGGAGTTCCTGCCGTGGTGCAACAGAAACGAATCCAACCAGGAACCATGAGGTCGCAGGTCCGATCCCTGGGCTTGCTCAGTGGGTGAAGGATCTGGCGTTGCCATGAACTGGAGTGTAAGGTCACAGATGTGGCTCGCATCCTGAGTGGCTGTGGCTGTGGCTGCGGCTGGCAGCTGTAGCTCCAGTTTGACCCCTAGCCTGGGAACCTCCACATGCTGTGTGTGCGGCCCTAAAAAGCAAAAAAAAAAAAAAAAAAAGAAAGGAAAAAATGAAAAGAATTACACATTGAGACACATACACACAGGCAAATAAAAACTCTTTTGATCAGGTAGAGAATAAAACTGTTCACATTCAAGAGCTGCAATCAGACTGACAGCAGGTTACTCAGTAGAATAGCAGTAGTGGAATTCAAAATAGTCATATAATACATTCAGTGCAATGGAAGAAAACAATTTCCAACCTGAAATTATGTAGCCATTGAAGTAAAGTTGAGGTAAAGGCCACCAGACAGAATGTGTCAGTATTTGTAAAGTCTGACATACAAGAAAGAATAAAAATTAAAAAGTTGTAAATATATGGAAACATATAAATAAACAATGCCATATAAAGAAATCTCCTCAAAGGCTTAATATGCATAGAATTAAAACCCCCAATAACCCCAGTAGGTAACTTAGCGGAGACAGATATTATTCAATTATTCCAGGGTCTTTTTCATCTTCTAAGAGGGTTTAAGGAATTCACTTTAAACTTGATAAGTATACATGTTATAATTTCTAAGAGAACTACTTAAATAATGGAAATACTGTATACTTATATGCTGATTATAAGCGAAAACGGATGGAGCGATCACAATTATAAAAATAAAAAAGGAATTATTAAAAATACCCAATAAAATAAAAGTGACGGCAAGAACGGAAATATTACATAAAAGAGGAAGGTCAAATAAGCATAAAATATTGTTAGAGATTTGAAATATCAGTAAGCAAAAGGGATAAATGATCCATTTAAATGACAATTATTGTCAAGATAGATTAAAAATTAAAATTCAATTATACGACTTTTGCAAGAAGAATATTAAAGCATAAGTATATAGACAGTCTAAATATAAAAGATTTTATAAGATTGAATAAAGGGTTAGAAAAAAATACATGACGCAAATACAAATCAAGAGACAAATAGAGATTAACACAAGAAACAATCGCTAGCTACACTGTAATGATTAATGTGTCTTTTCTTCACTAATCTTTATCAATTTAAAACACGTACATAGCAAATATGGCTTCTAGCATGTTAAGAAAATTTGACAAAGCTAGATCATTTACATTTAATGTAATTATTGATATGGTTAGACTTGTCTTAAATAAATAAAATTATTTATTTTCTACATTTTACCTATTTCTTTTTTCTCTATTTCTCCTTTCCCCCTATTTCTTATTTCTCTGTTTCTCCTTCCCTGTATTTTGGGGGTACTTTGAACTTTTTAATTAATTTGCTTATTTATTATTTATTTATTTATTTTTTGTCTTTTTGCTATTTTTTTGGGCCACTCCCGCGGCATATGGAGGTTCCCAGGCTAGGGGTCCAATCGGAGCTGTAGCCGCCGGCCTACGCCAGAGCCACAGCAACTCGGGATCTGAACCTTGTCTGCAACCTACCCCACAGCTCACGGCAACGCCGGATCCTTAACCCACTGAGCAGGGGCAGGGATCAAACCCGCAACCTCATGGTTCCTAGTCGGATTCGTTAACCGCTGCGCCACAATGGGAACTCCTTGTTTTTTTTGTTTGTTTGTTTGTCTATTTTTTTTTTGTCTTTTGTCTTTTTGAGGGCCACACCTGCAGCACATGGAGGTTCCAGAGCCACAGCAATGCCAGATCCGAGTGGCGTCTGCAGCCTACACCATAGCTCACAGCAACGCCGGATCCTTAACCCACTGAGCGAGGCCAGGGATCAAATCCGCAATTTCATGGTTCCTAGTCGGATTCGTTTCTGCTGCGCCATGATGGGGAACTCCTGAACTTTTATTATTACATTTTAATTTATCTTTTGTGCTTTTTATTCCATCATTTTGAAAAGCTTTCATTCATTTGTTTGGTTTCAGTGGTTGCACTAGGCATTAAGGTAAACATACTTAACTTTCCAGAGCCTACTTAGAATGACGATTTTCCTACTACAATCAGTTCCCTTGACTGTGGCTTTTTATGTCGTAGCTGTCTTATATATTTCATCTATATCTACATACATTAAAAATCCAATCAGACAATATTGATTTTTGCCTTCCAACATCAAACATATTTTAAAGGAAGGTCCTGAGGTTAGAGGCCTCGTGAGCAGCATTAGTGCTTTTATAAAAGAAACCACAGAAAGCTCTATGGATCCCTTCTGCCATGTTAGGACACAGCAGGATGGTGCCACCTCTGAGCCAGGAAGTGAGCCCTTGCCAGAATGTGATCCTGGCACCTTGATCTTGGACACTTCTGCCTCCGGAACTGTGGGAAATAAGTTTCTGTTGTTTACAAGCTACCAAAGCTGTGGCATTTTGTTACAGCAGCCTGAATGGACTCAGACATACACTTTGCTGTCCACTTCCTGTGACTGCATGTGTCCAGGGCCAAGTGGTAGGACAACATGGAGAGAAGTAGTCAATGCTTAAGAACTCAAGAAAAGAACATTCTAATAGATTTACCAGATATTTACCATTTCTCCTCTACTCTTTCTTGATTCCTAATGTCCACATTTCCTTCTGGCACTATTTCCCTTCTGTCTAAAGAATTCCCTTTAACAGTGCTTCTCAATAGTTCAAAAATAACTTGAAAATAATGGTTGGTAGATATAAATACATGATAGACGATAGATAGATAGATAGATAGGTAGATAGATAGATAGATAGATAGAAAGATAGATAGAATGATTTAGCAGCATATATATTGCAGTCAGAGAGTGATTTAGGGTATTCAGACCTCCCATACTGGTCTGGAAACAGAATTCCATCTTAGACATTCTTACATATTGCTCCTTCCTGGTTGATCCTGAAGGGGCTGTGCTTTGTGCTTATTTGTTTGTTAAGATTTGAGATATGGGCTTATAATTAGAGATGCAAATAGATGTAATGAGCTTTGTTTGGGGGCAACTCAGAAATATATTTGAAAAAGCCCCAGCAAATATTAATGTGACCCTTTATCTTACGTTGATAGTCATTGTCCAGCATGCAAATACTTGCCAGTGACTGCAAAATAATGAAACATATTGCTAAATTCTCAGATACCATCATCATAAGGTATATGATATATTATAAGAACCCTGCTAAGCAATGTCTAAATAAATAGGTAGAGGTTTAAACGATGGCTTTCAATGGTCTTGAAACTGAATGGGAAATAGGTAAAATTGTGCGTTTGAATTTTTTCATTAATTTTTCAAAGAAAATCTCTAATCCAAAAATGCTTAGATCATGGCTTAGCGTCAGTCAACCAATAGGTGGCATCAACAATTGGGTTTTCAATAAGGGTCCGGATGTGATCATTTTGGATGGCATGGCTGTGACACCTGAAGAAATGTATATTTTCCCTTGGTGCACAAGCACATAGGACCACAAGTCTTGGCAGAAATACAGCCATCAGTGGAGCTGAAAATGCTGGGCCTGAAAACCGTTCAGGGAACCGAATCTAAAGCCTCTGAGATGTCGCTAAATCCCAATTCCGTCTCCTGTTGGTGCTGCAAAAGTCAGCCAGCTTTTTTCTAGAGCGATCCCGTTTTTCTAGTCCCATTTACCTCCATTCCTGAGTTTCAAGTAGATAGGAAAGATGCCAGCAGACACCAGGAAAGGTAAACGGTCAAGAGAAATTACAAGAGAACGTATTCTCTCTTCTGCGGATCTGAAAAAGAGTCAACAGAGAAAGCGAATTAGGAAGGTAGGACTTTGGGGATCATTAGAATAACAACAAACTTGCTGGTTACAGGGAACTTTTTAAAGGTCTCATTGCCATAGCTACGCAGATCTATTCAGCTTAGGTCAGAACTCAGGCATAAAAAAAGCAGGAATCAGGCTGAAGCTTGGGATTACAATCATTTACACTGTGCAGCATGTGCTCAGCCTGGAAATAAGATCTAGGAAGAGTAGGGCCCTGGTCACTAAAACCTTGTGAATGCTGGATGGTCTCAAGTTTAGAGAACCATGGAGTTCTCCTGTGGTGCAGCAGGTTAAGGATCCGGCATCACTGCAGGTTGCTGCTGGGGTGCAGGTTCAATCCCTGGCCTGAGAACTTCCACATGCCACGAGTGTAGACAAAATAAATTAAAAAAAAAAGAAGTTTATAGAAGCAACAAAGTGGTAGTTTGGGGATGAGTCAGCTAAGAGGACAAAAGTGCCTTGGAAGCCAGGAATTTCACAGCAGTAAGGGCTTTAAGGTATAACGAGTCTCCTCTTTACCAAATCCTGGCTATTTAGCTATTTAATCTTTGTTCAAATACTTATATTCTAGGGAGCTTATTAAGTGTGAGAAAGATCATTTTGAGACCGGACAACTCTTCTTATTGAACCATGATTCCCAATATCAAACAAGAAGAAAAAGATTCCCTTACTGATTCTTATAATGTTTCTAGAGGAAAACGACAAAATTATTGGAAACCCTGAAACGTATTATGCAAGGCACAAACCACTATGAATACTTGGCTTTAGAGTAAGAAGATTCAGAAAGACCCATGCATGTGTTTTCATTTTTCATTTTGGTTCTTTGTTTTGTCTGGTTTTTAAACCCAAAATACCAGCAAATACCGAAAAGAAAGTTCCAGAGGAAGAGTTTTCTCCCATTACACTACAAGTAAACTCTATGAGGGCAAAGACGTTTTGGCTTTCCTTACCCCCCACCCTACTTCACTGTCAATACCTAAAACAGTGACCAGGATCTAGGAGAGGTTCAACATATATTTGTTGAATAAATGAGTGAGTCAGTCAAACTGTCTAATACGTCCGCGGCCTCCCCATCACTGTAACACACAAAGAACGGCCTTGATGACACACGTGCAGAAGAGCGTGATGGCTGGAACGTGCGACACCTGAAACGTCCAGGTTTCAATCCTGCCTCTATATTTATAGGTTGTTTGAGCTTAAACAGTTCGCTTAAAACTCCTTGATTTCTTCATTTAAACAAAAATGACGACAACAAATGGAACCTACCTTTATAGGAATGTCTGGGTACCTTAGAGCTTGAGTGCATATTGTTTTTCACATCTGCTGGCACATGATAAATACCGATTCAAAGTTACAGAGGTCGGATAGGGAACAGACTTGTGGTTACCAAAGGGCAGGGAGAGGGAGCGGGATGGACTGGGAGTTTGGGGTAAGGAGGTGTAAATTATGACACTTAGAATAGAAAAGCAATGTGCCGCACAGGGAATGATGCCCCATCTCTTGGGATAGAACGTGATGGAAGGTGGTATGGAAAAAGAATGACTGGGTCATTTTGTTGTAGAGCAGAAATTGGCACAACACTGTAAATCGACGATACTTCAATTTTTAAAAAAAGTGTAGAGGTCTTTAGGAACTGGGCAGAGGGCTGGGCAAGTTGAATTTCATGTTCTTTTTTGGCCTTAGGTCTCCTGAATCTTAGATGTCTCATTTTTATGATAGCTCTCAAAAGGGACCTTCTCTTTGAATTACGTGTATGTCATTATAGATGAAAGAGTCTCCCAAAGTCTCCCGATCTATCTCTTTATCCTTCTAGAATGGCCTAGAGTGTATGACAGCTTCTTTCTCTCAGGAAGTCTATGGTATTTGGTGTCATAGCCTGTCCCTTTTGTTTCTCATCTACTCATGTTAAATATATACTTATGACTCAGTAATTTCACTCCTAGTTTTACCTGCAGAAGAGACGTGAGCCCTAAAGTCCACCAAACAGTATATTTGAGGATATTCATGGCAGCGTTATTCTTAGTAGCCTCAAACTGAAAGTAACCCAAACCTCTGGTCACAGCCTGGACTACTGCAAAGAAACGCAAAAGAACAGACTCTTGCTGTTCGCAACAACATAATGAATAATGGTGTGCGATCACATATGTTAAATGCATGATTTCACTGATATCAGGATGAGAGGAGGCAAAATTAATCACAGTGACAGAAGTTAGAGTAAGGGTTACCTCAGCAGGATGGAAGTGGTGTTGATGGGGAAAGGGCAAAATGGAACCCCCTGTGGTGCTAGAACCATTTATTTATTTCTTTATTTTATCTTTTTCAGGGCTGCACCCCTGGCATATGGAGGGTCAAGGCTAGGGGTCTAATCAGAGCTGTCGGCACCGGCCTACACCACAGCCACAGCAACGCCGGATCCCGAACCCACTGAGCAAGGCCAGGGATGGAACCCGCAACCTCATGGTTCCTAGTTGGATTCATTAACCACCGAGCCACGAAGGGAACTCCAGAAATATTTGATATCTTCATCTGAAGGGTGAGTTCATGGGTGTCCCTGTATGTAAGAATTCACTCTTTAAGATTTGTGCACTCTACTGTGTGGAAAGCATGTCTAGACACAAAAAGAAAAATATTGTTTAAAAGTCCAAACTAAAAGGAAATCCCACTAGGCATCCCCATCTGTAATTGGCTATTTTGAAATTTGCGTCATCACTTTTTTTTTTTTAGGGCCACACTCACAGCATATGGAAGTTCCCAGGCTGGGGGTGAACTGGAGCTATAGCTGCCCGCCTACACCACAGCCACAGCGATGGATCTGAGCAGCATCTGCAACCTACACCATAGCTCACAGCCACACTGGATCCCTGACCCACTGAGCAAGGCCAGGGATCAAACCCGCATCTTTATGGATACCAGTCAGATTTGTTTCAGCTGCACCATGAGGGGAACTCCCTGTGTCATCACTTTTTGAGCAAAGAAACGGAATCAGTTTATTTTGGAGAGTGGATAAGTATACAAATAATACATACATACAATTTTTTAAATATTAATGGTATGTTTAGAGTTTTGGCTGCTACTAATGCTGATGTATTTTGACCCAATCTTCCTGCTAAAGACAACCCAGACGTGAATGAAATCAAAAGCATCTCCTAAGATGTGCTCAAATGTCTAACAGGATAAAAAGCAATAACAGAACTTGAAGAGGTCAAGGACTGGAATTCAGGGAGAGTTTGGCCATTTCTGCCCCTGGCCATCGCTTGTCAGGGAGGGTAACTAAGGACCCTGGGTTTCTTGTAGGGAACCTCTGCAAATAAAAAAAAAGAATTGGAACCCAGAGGACAAGACCGTCCTTGGCCTTTCCTCTGGAGGCTTTTACTGATTACCTGGAGATAGTTTGAAAATAATGTGCCACTTGAAGTTCTCTAGAAGCAGAGAGGGCATTTTATTAAAGGGGTTCTGCACTGGCCAGTGCAGAAACCTCAACACAGAAAGCGATGCTATGGATTAGGATCCTGAGGGGTTCAGACCGAAGCAAGAGTATAAACTACACCAGCTGCAAAAAGAGATTTTCTCTCCAAATTGCTCTATCAGTTCAACGAAGTCTAATTGAAATCCCAAAGGATATGAGTGTAAGTGTGTGTCTGATTCGACAAGCTGATGCTAACATTTTCACACATAGATTTAATGCTTGCACATGTGTGAAATCACATATGAAGTAATTTAGTTAAATTATGAATTAGAGTATTGCTTGCATACCAAAAGCTTGAAATCAACCTCTCTGTTCCTGTATAGGATATGAGTAAAATGATTCTGAATCATCTGCATGATGAAACATTTTGCAACCATGGAAGGAATAGGAAAAAATTCATATACTGATATGAAATTTCTTGCAGTTCATATTATTAAGGGAAAAAAGCAAGTGGCACAACAATGCACATACTATATTAGCATTTAAAAAGAAGGTACAGATATATAAATATTTGTATGCTGGTATATACCTGTATGTCCGTATATCTGCATATGCATGAGCACATCCACGTGTATGTTTATGTGTGATACTGCGCATGTATATAAATACGTGACCTATCTAAGGAAGTGGTCCAGAGTAGCACTGCCAAGGAAACATGGAAATGAGTCTTTTCTGTCCTTACCTGCCACCCTCAGATCCATGACGTTTGCCTCATAGGTATCCCTGTCTTTAAAGGAACGGTGGTACTGACCCCCAACAAGAACCCTGAGGTTGTGAATTCTGAGGGTCCTTTGCCCTCTCCCAGGGCATCCTTCAGGAGCACTGTGCGATTCATACACCTGTGAGTGCTCTTTCCAGCGAGCTCATCCCCATCCCTGTTAGAGGTAAATCAGCTGGGAATACTTCTCCCGTTATCAGCCCAGCTCCATGGGGTCTGCACGCTGTGGTGGGGACAGCTGGCAGCTGAGCTCAGCACTTTCACCCACCATGACCACCTGGTGGCTCCTAGAGCTGCTCAAGGTGAACTGCCCTGAGGAGGAGGTCGGAGACCAAGGATTTAGTCCAAAGGCCGCAGAGGGATTCTCCACCTAGATCCCTCTGGGCTGGACCCATTGGCCTTCTTTTCCGCCAAGTCCTTTCTGCCTCCAGAACTTTGCTCTCAGAGAGAGCTTCATGCTGACAGCATCCCTCTTCTCTCAGACCCTCCCATCACTGCCTCCATCTCATCTCTCGGGTCCCAGCTTCAATGTCAACTCCTTAGAGAGAATTTTAATGATCACCCATTTAACATTCTCCCTAATCATACCTAAACATATCTTCATATCACATATCTCTACCTGGTATTTGAATTCCTGTCTTTATTTTCTCTCGTGGTCCACTAACATGTAAGTTGTGCAACGACAGTCTCTAGTTTATTCTTTTAAAAAATTCTCTTTATTATTCCCAGTGCAGAGAACGTGGCCCGAATGCAGCGGGCACTCGGCACTTGATGAAGGCATGCGGACACTTCCACTGTTGAGAGATGCAGTGTGAACTGCTGTTGCTTAGCAATGGCCTTTACTTATCAAACACACCAGGTGCCTTTTCAGTATCAGTTTTTGGTGAATTAAAGATGGGCACGGGGAGTTCCCATCATGGTGCAGTGGAAACAAATCTGACTAGGAACCATGAGGTTGTGGGTTCGATCCCTGGCCTCGATCAGTGGGTTAAGGATCCGGCATTGCCATGAGCTGTGGTGTAGGTCGCAGACACAGCTTGGATCTGGCATTGCTATGGCTGTGGTGTAGGCCGGCAGCTGTAGCTCCCATTAGACCCCTAGCCTGGGAACCGCTGCATGCCATGGGTGCAGCCCTAAAAAGACAGAAGACCAAAAAAAAAAAAAAAAAAAAAGATGGGCACAGATTTTTGAAGCCCTGCCCCTGAAGAGAAAGAGCTCTCCTCTTAAAACTGTGTGTTCTTAGATTGCTTTTCCCAGTAGAATAGGATAGAAGACAACCTGCAGTGGTTTCTGGGTCTGTCATAAGAAGTGAGTAGCTCTTCTTCCTTTTTTTTTTTGTGCCATTCTTTCTGAAAGCTGTTGACTGCCATATACAAAGTCGGACTACCCTGAGACCATCAGGACAGAAAGGTCATGTGCTGACATCCAAATTGCCAATCCCAGTGGATCCTAACCTTCCAGCTTACTCCACAAAAGTGCCAGACTTGTGAATAAAGCCACTGTGGGCCCTTTGGACAACCCCGCCCATCAGCTGAATAAACCAAGGGACCTCAGTCTATGTCACGTGGGACGGAAGAGTCAAAGAGCTGAGCACTGGCCAGAATTCCTGACCAGTAAGACGTGAGATGGATAAAACGGTCACTTTTAATCATTAATTTGGGGATTAATTTGCTATGACGCTATAGTGAACTATCACAGAACTCCTCCTGTAATCTTAGTTTTTCCGACTCTTTTTTTTTTTTTTGTATTTTGTCTTTTTAGGGCTGCACTCACTGCACATGGAGGTTCCCAGACTAGAGGTCTAAGCAGAGCTATAGCCGAGGGCCCACACTGCAGCCACAGCAACACCGGATCTGAGCCGCATCTGTGACCTACACCACAGCTCACGGCAACGCCGGATCCCCAACCCACTGAGCAAGGCCAGGGATCAAACCCGCAACCTCATGGTTCCCAGTCAGATTCGTTTCCGCTACGCCAGGACGGGAACTCCAGTTTTTCCAACTCTTGATTACACCAAATGTATTCCTGTCTCTGCCAACAGTGTTTATCCTTTTCACTGGAAGGTATCTGAATTGTCAGATTTAGGGCCTATTGCTCCAAGAAAAATTTGTGGACAGCTCCAGCTCACACCACCGTCTTTTTCATCTGAAGTCCTACTTATCATTCCCATCATTACATAAATAATTGTGGTTTGTTCCTAAATACAAGGGATCCAGTTACTCCGATTTACCTCCCGGGGGGAGATGTTAGACAAGCATCTGTCTCTTTTCCTTGGCACATCATTGCAGCACTGAGCAAAGAGGTGGGACTCAGAAAGACACAGAAATTGAAATGACATTATCGAAAGCTGTTTTACCATTCACTTCGGTCCACAAAACTAGACCAAAAAGGGTAGAATCTGAGGATCAGCAGTGAAAACGCTCTCCCATTTCCTTCAGTGCCATTTATCTCCGTTCTTTCTTTATAGATACGAAGCCCCCTGAAAAAGCAATAGATATCCTTACCCGAGGAGAGTACCAGCATCTGTACGAGAACGACCACAGTTTCCAGATACTTAGGAACATGCAGGCTCCATGACACCTGGAAAGTGAAAGAGCAATTGTGGGATCCAGCAATAAGAATCATGGGAACCAGAACAAAAATTGAAATCCTGCCTTTTACGAGACTTCCCTTTGATATGCGACCAAGCGATGTAGTCAAACCAACAGGTGTCAGGGCCCCCGAGAATCTGTCTTTTCCTCTATCTTTCCTGGGCTTTTATGGTGGTTCATTGCCTTCATTAGCCTGCTCTTGCGAAGGGCAGCCGTGATAGACAAGAGCATTGAAAGCGTTCGAAACCCAGCTATGCACATCCCACACCCACTTGGCCCCGTCTGCATCTCGGCTTAAGCCACTTGCTGAATTCGGAGCCCTGGCTGTTCCCTCTAACGTTGCCTCCTATTCTAATGGGAACACTTGTATGACTTCTCCTGTGGGTGACAAGCCAGCTTCAGCAAAACGTTCTCCAGCTTTGACCCACGTGGGTCCGTGGAATTTCTGGTTCCACACACTACTTCCCACCTTCAAGGGAAACGCCACATCAGGGAGGTGGGATTTAGTGTTCTCAGCAACTGCCTGGAGGGTCTGTGAAAAAAACTTAGATGTAAGTGTGTGTTAAGTTGGATCAATTATGTATAAGAAATAAGAAGCAGCAAGAAAATCAATGCCTCTCCTTTCTTGCTTTCCCCCTCATTTTCCCACTCACTCTTGCAGCCTAACTTACAATCCCCCTCTACCCTCTAACAAATATTTAGTAAAAAGTTTCAACATAGGCTCTTTTTTCCTAAGGATCCTAAACTGGGGGCAGGGGTCGACATTGCTTAAATATGGAGATACTTATTTATAATGTTAATATTCTGGATTGAGGGACACGTGTTTGGTTTCATATACGCAACAGTTAAGCAAAGTCTGGTTCATGAAGTTTCTCAAATATGCTGATAAATAAAATGTTCGATTTTACCTGCTGGAAAATGGAGTACTTAAATGCAAAATATAACCTGTGCAATTCTCTCTTGAGATTTGTGTTTTACCATATGAGAATACAAAATAACATGCTAAAGGAGAGAAAAGCTAGGTGAGATGTCTCCTGCAATGGTTTAATGTCCTCATTTAAAAAAAAGTGGGCTTGGGAGTTCCCGTCGTGGCGCAGCGGTTAACGAATCCGACTAGGAACCATGAGGTTGCGGGTTCGATCCCTGCCCCTGCTCAGTGGGTTAACGATCCGGCGTTGCCGTGAGCCGTGGTGTAGGTTGCAGACGCGGCTCGAATCCCGCGGTGCTGTGGCTCTGGCTCAGGCCGGTGGCTGCAGCTCTGATTCGCCCCCTAGCTTGGGAACCTCCATATGCCGCAGGAGCGGCCCAAGAAATAGCAAAGACAAAAAAAAATAAATAAATAAAAAATAAAATTAAATAAATAAATAAAAAATAATTGGAGTACCTGCCATGGCTCAGCGGTTAACGAACCTAACTGGCGTCCATGAGGACGCAGGTTCGATCCCTGGCCTCCTCAGGGATCGAATTCAGTGGGTTAAGGATCCAGCATTGCCATGAGCTGTGGTGTAGGTTGCAGATGCTGCCCAGATCCCATGTTGCTGTGGCCCTGGCATAGGCTGGCGCCTATAGCTCTGACTGGACCCCTAGCCTGGGAACCTCTATATGCCGGAGGTGTGGCCCTAAAAAGACAGAAAAACAAAACAAAACAAAACAAAATGTATATATATAATGTCTCTAGATATATAGACACTGTTACATTTATGGAGTTGAATTTAACATTTTCCATTGTCATTTTCTTCATAACTCGAGAAGTTTGTTCATATTCCAGTTTCATGAGAAAATACGTTGTTATAAAATGATCTAACATTTGCGTAGCCTTGGCTTTCACATTTGTGTCTTTGATGCAGCCAGGAGACATTTGTGTGTGGTGTGAAGTGGAGATCAGGACTCTGCTTTTCTGAGCAGTTGTCTCAGCACCATTCATGGAATCGTAATTCTTTTTAAATTGAGTCGCAGTCCCCGTCCTATCATGGATCAGGTTTCCATGCGGTTGGGTATATTTTTGGGGTCTCCATTTTGTTGATTTCTCTCTCTGTCTATATCAACGCTACCTCCACAACCTTTCAATTACGGTAGCTTTATAATAAATTGTGATCTCGTTTAATTCAGGGGCTCTCATATTATTTTTCTTCAGAAGAAGAGTCGTGGCTCTTTTTTGGCCCATCACTGTTCTGTGTATATTTTTCAGACATCTTTTTCAAAACAAAACAAAGCAACAAAAACAGGAAAAGTCAAAATTTCGACTGAAAGTGCATTGAACCTACGGAATATTTTGGATAGACTTGACTTTCTAATTTAAAAAGAAATAACATAAGTATTATTCAGAAAATATGATTTTTTGTGTTAGAAACTCAAATATATGACTAAATGGTTATACATTTTAAGTGAATTCAACAAATTGATTAAGAAAAATATCAGTTATTAATATTATATTTGTGAACTTGCTGGATGTTGATATTGTTTTGGGTTGTATGTTTAAGCTTATTGTCAAGGATGTTTGTACTGTTTCAGTTGAGTTTTCACCAATAATATTATCGTGATATTTATTATACATGTTTCTTGTGCATATGTGCCTACATTTCTATTGATTATGTTTCGAAAGTGGAATTTCTGGATCATCGACTATGTTTATTTTCAGCTCTAGTAGAGGATGCTAAAGTGCTTTCAAATACCATCCTACTGCTGTACTTTCACCACGAGGAACATGAAGCCTGCCCTGTACACGTTACACCACCGTGCACCACAGCCCCTTCGAAACTTCGTATCGTCAGCCTTTCTCATTGTACCCATTCTAGTGGCTGTGGTGGTATTGCCTTGTGGCTTTAATATCCATTTTCCTGATTCTTAATGAGGCCTGTGCCTTTTCTTATCTTTACTGATATCTGAGTATTTTCTATGCTAAGATAGTCCAGGTGCTTTAACTATTTTTCTTTCACTATATATGCCTTAAAATAATTTTTATAATTCAAATTGAAAATACATATCTAGATTTTTAAAATTATGAGCAGCTTCAGCAGTGGAAGTTTTGCAAATATCTACCTCCACTCTGTGGCATTGCTTCCATCCATTATAATTCTTTCCAAGCCCACTTTTTTTTTTTTGGTCTTTTTTCTGCTATTTCTTTGGGCCACTCCCGTGGCATATGGAGATTCCCAGGTTAGGGGTTGAATCGGAGCTATAGCCACCGGCCTACACCAGAGCCACAGCAACGCGGGATCCAGCCACGTCTGCAACCTACACCACAGCTCATGGCAACGCCGGATCGTTAACCCACTGAGCAAGGGCAGGGACCGAACCCGCAACCTCATGGTTCCTAGTGTATTCATTAACCGCTGCGCCACGACGGGAACTCCCTATTTATTTATTTTAGAGACATTGTAAAGAAGGTAAAACAGCAAGCCTCATAAAGAAGAAGACATTTGCAGCAACGAGAGCTCAAAAGCGTCAGTATGGAAAGTGTATTAATTACCTTATCACACAAATTGCTAGTTGTCTCTTAATAGAGATAATCCTGTCTTTCTTCCGCAGTAAAGACCATCCAGCGTTTAGGCAGGAACTTGACAAACCCAAACAGCACACTCTTCAGATGCCCTGCAGCCAGGCGAGGCTATAAGCCTGCTTTCTGCTCAATGCGGAAGAACCAGGCTGATAAAGAGGATTCCTTCATCCCTAAAGTCAGGAAGTACACCTGCTCTTCCTCCTCACAGCCAGAGTAAATGCCATCCTGTGGCTTTACCTCGGATAGAACTTGCACCTTGAAGTGGAAGCCACGAGCTGAAAATGGAGCAGCAAATAAAAGAGAAGAAGCTTGGGCCCTTAACGTCATGAAGCTGCCCCGCCAACTTTGGAAGCTGCTTTGGTCTTCTTTTACCTCATTTTATGATGAAACTTACATGGCTTTTTCTCTTGAATGGGTGGTGGTGACATGGCTGTTGAGGTTATTGTTATTCTTTATGATGCAAATATATTATAAATAATATTTATACGAATTCCATATTTATCATTAAAGTTTTTTTTAACAAGATGACAGAGCAAGGGCAAGCATTTCAAGACTGGTAGGCTGGTTTCCCAACATTGTTTAAAGACCTAGATTCCTTGCAGATATTTTTAGTATATCTCACTCACCCTTAGCACACACGTGGGCTAAGAATCACTCAAATTATATCTCACACATGTGGGAGATTTATATTCGTGATTTACACTTTTGTAAAACTTATATTTATATACATAATTATATATATATAATCAACTCATTAAATTTTTGTTTAAATTCTCAGAGTGTTATTTTAGTTAACCTAGGACTCTACCTAGAAATATAGCAATTAGTTTACTCTATATTTTAGGAATATTTTGAACAGAGGTAATATTTTTTATTATTATTGCCAAGCCAAAGTAATGAGGAGCACATGCCTGCTAGTACTCAGTGCATATATAAGTATTTCTTTTTATTAGCTCCCTTCTAATGAAAGTTGAAAGACATCTACTCTTTAAATTAACAGAGACCCATGGTACAAACTACTTTTCTTAACCTCTAAAGCGAACTGCTTTTCAAGGAAAGAAGTGAAAAGGAAAAACAACAACAAAAAGCCAAAACCAACAAATTAACAAGAAAAACAAAACAAAAGACCCCAATCAGAATAAAAAGCACCTAAGGTCAAGAACATTCCTCAGCATTCTATGCAGCTCATATAGCCAGGCAAAGGAGTCATGAAAGAGATGGACCACAGAAAAAAATCTCAAGTTTTCCAGTTTACCTGCTCCCAGAAAATAGAGAATGGGTCTCAGAAGGACTTCATGCCCTTCCGGAAGAACCTCGTCCAAAGGTCTCGTAGATCTGTGCATGGATCAGCTGGCTTCCTGCTATCACAGAAACCACCATCAGATGTGCTGTCGTCACATAGCAACCAGCAGGGCTTTCTGTAAGAGCCCCAGTGGATGCCCTTGGGCAGCAGCTTATTTTTCCAGCCTCCCAAGAGAAATCTGAAGGTGGCAGCCCCACCCAGGGTGTAGGACTGTTTGTTCAAACTCATTTTCACCATCAAGATTCCACAGCCGTTCTCACCCAAGCACAAGTTTCAACCTGCCTTGCTCCTCCTTGAAAGTAAAGCAGCATATCATATTTATGTTGCATCATATGATCTAGAGCATTTAAACTATTTATAATGGAAAAGTAAATCTTAAGAATATTATATCAGAGACTATAGTGATTACAGTCTTTGAAAATGGAAATAAGAAGGATCGGCCTTATCTTGATAAAGGCTATGTCTATAAAAATCTCCATAATAATTATACTTAATGAGAAAAATCTTTCTTTTTATTTTTTTTAATTTTTTAAAAAAATCTTTCTTTTTAAATCTAAATCGTTAAAGGTTTTATCTAACACAATAATAAAATAAAGGTGTCAGTGGAGCACAAGTATGAAAAAGGAAGGAGAAAATAAATGTGAATGATATGATAATTTATCTGACAAGTGATAAGAAAACGGACAAATACAAATACATTCTTAAAAAATAATAGTCCTTTCCTCCTTAAGCTAATTTAAATGATGTATGAGGTCTCTTTGGAATTTTAAGAATTTTTAACAAACTTAATAACTGAATAACATATCATGTTCATGGAGAGGGACAATATTAACATTTTAAATATAAAAATTGTCATCGTAATATTCCACAGACAATAAAATTCTAATACAATCCTAGCAGAATACTGGGAACCATAGGGTACTTTAATCTCAAAATTATGTGGAAGAATTAATGTTTAATAACCAAGATAATCTTCAACAATAAAGAAAAATGTTTTTCAATTCACTCTACCAGATATGAACATACATAGAAAAGCCATAGTCTTAAAAAAAACACGCAGAGTGGTACTGGTGCCAAAAACACAAATCCAAAGGAACAGACTACAGAGTTAAGAAAAATAAACGTGGTATGTGATATAAATGGTTTAATGCGGCTCGTTCTCCATTTGTCCCCTCAGATCTGTTCTCTCCTTTTCTTTATTACCTAGGTTACAGAACTGACCTTCACCAAATCAGTCATGTGGGGTCCCTTCCCTTCTGGTCTGTGGGAAGCACAGGTGGGAAACAGAAGGATGGGAGGAGAAAGAGGCCAAAATACCTCTTTCCTTCCTCCCTTCCTGTTTTGTGGTCACACGTCATTAACAGGCTCACCGCCCCCCCCTGCCCCGCCCGCAACTGCATTTCCTGCTCACAGCCCATCACCTGTGGCTCTGGATGCCCAGGCTCTGGCAGCCCCTGTCATCCTTTGTCACTGAGGAGCTGAAGAGTGATGAGTTCCCAAGACGGCCAAATCTTGAGGACCTTAGTGGTTCCCTTAATTCTCATCACTCTTGAATAAACATTTTCTTCATTTGATTATCTTCAGAATGTTACCTGAATTTCCCTTATGTTCCCTGCCAAACTCCTGACTATAACAGGTATAATCACATCATCAGTTGAAAAGTAGGGGTTCCTGGGAAAAACTGGCTCATGCCAAAAAGAAAAAAATACAAATTAAAAACCCAGGATAATATCTTTGTGATATTAGGGTGCGAAAGATTTCCTCATAAGGTCCAAAGTACAAACTGCGTGGGAAAAATTAATTTGACAACTTTAAACATCAGTGCTAAATTAAGAGCATTGTAGACAAAATTAGCAGATGTCTGATATGGGAAGTTTTTTAATTAAACTATAGTCGATTTACAATGTTGTGCCACTTTCTGCTGTACAGCAAAGGGACTCAGTCATACATTTATATACATTCCTTTTTTTATATTATTTTCCATCACAGTTTATCCCAGGAGATTGGATACAGTGCCCTGTGCTTTGCAGTAGGACCTTATGTTTGTCCATTCTAAGTATAGTAGTGTGCATCTACTAACCCCAAACTCCCAGTCCATCCCAGTCCCTTCCCCCTCCTCCCTGGCAAAAAACAAGCTTGTTCCCTATGTCTGTGAGTCTGTTTCTGTTTTGTAGGTAGGTTCATTTGTGCTGTAGTTTAGATTCCACATGTAAGTGATATCATATGGTGTTTGTCTTTTTCTGACTTACTTCAGATAATCTCAGTTGCATTCATGTTGTTGAACATGGCATTATTTTACTCTTTTTTATGGCTGAGTAATATTTCATTACACACACACACACACACACACACACACACACACCCCACACCTTCTTAATCCATTCATCTGTCGCTTGATATTTAGGTTGTTTCCATGGCTTGGCTACTGTGAATAGTGATGCAATGAACTTAGGGGTGCATGTATCTTTTTGAATTATAGTTTTGTCTGGATAGAAACCCAGGAGTGGGATTGCTAGATCACATGGTATTTCTTTTCTTTTTTTTTCTTTTTGTCTTCTCTTGTCTTTTTAGGGCCATACCCATGGCACATGGAAGTTCCCAGGCTAGGGGTTGAATCGGAGCTTCAGCTGCTGGCCTACACCACAGCCACAGCACTGGAGCATCTGAGCCATGTCTGTGACCTACACCACAGCTCACAGCAAGGCCAGCTCCTTAACCCACTGAGCAGGCCAGTGATTAAACCTGACTCCTCATGGATACTGGTTGGGTTTGTTACTGCTGAGCCACAAGGGGAACTCCTAGTAGTTCTATTTTTCGTTTTCTGAGGAAACTTGGGAAGATATTTTCAAAATCTAATGATCTCAAAGGATTAATACCTAGAGGCATAGGAAAGCCTATAAACTATGGAGGAAAAAAACAAAATCTAACAAGTAATTTGTTAAATTATGTAAACAAGAAAGTCACAAAGGGTAGAACTGAATATTTAAAACTGCACGAAGAAATTTTTAATCTTTTTAGTAATTAGATAAATATATTCAATATCTTTGGTACACAATAATGGAAAAGAATATGAAAAAACATATATATAACTGAATATAATTGAATCACTTTACTGTATACCAGAAACTAACACAGCATTGTAAATTAGCTATCTTTAATGAAAAGAAAAACCAGCTTACATACAAAAAAAAAAAAAAACTAGATTACACACAGACACAAAGTAAAAACAGAAATGAGATTTTTACATAATCTAGGAATATTCCCCCCACAAAGTAGTTATTAATGAGAATGAGGGAAAGGTACCTTTAAAGTGGAGAGATATGGCAGACATTGTTTTAATCAAGTGATTGAAATTCCTACCAGAAATAGGATAAATCAACATCATGCTCCACCAGACAAAATGCCCTGAGAATAGCATAGCATTAATTATGTGACATTCCAGCCTAAAATAATTAACCTGAGTCTAATCAAGAAGAAACAGCACACAAACCCAAATTGATTAGTGTTCTGTAAAATGACTGTCCTATAATTATAAAAAATATGCAGGTCATTAAAGTGTAGGTAAAACTAAGAAATTTTTCCAGATCTAAGGAGACAAGAAAGAGACCTGAAAACTGGGTATAATGCATAATCTTGAAGTGGATTCTTTTGCTATAAAGAATATTACTGGGATCATTAGTGAAATTTTTATGGATTCTCTGGACATATTAGAGTTCTTTGTACTATTTTTCAAACATTGATGAAAGTTGGAAATTGTTTCCAAGTTTAATGAGACTATTAGTTCCATCCCCAAAATTAAAATATTGATAAGCTACAGAATCATAATTTTTATTTTTTTTATTTTTTGTTTTTTTGGAGCTGCACCCATGGCATATGGAGGTTCCCAGGCTAGGGGTCGAATCAGAGCTACAGCTGCTGGCCACAGCTACAGCAACGTGGGATCCGAAATGCATCTGTGACCTACACCACAGCTCATGGCAATGCCAGATCCTTAACCCACTGAGCGAGCCCAGAGATTGAACCTGCAACCTCATGGTTCCTAGCTGGATTTGTTCTGCTGCGCCACAATGGGAACTCTGGAATTATCATTTTTGAAAGCCCCTGAGGAAGGTGAGGACACAAAGAAACCTAATGATTTAAATTCCAGACAATGAGGAGACCTTCCTAGATGAGAGGGTAACTACATCTTCTTTCACCTCTGGTAGAATTTTTCAGAGGAGGGGTCTACCAGTGGATAGGAGTATGGCAAAACAAGCTCAAGTTTTAACAGTTACATGTGGGCTGTGCTGATAGATTAGAGGAGCTCTTGCCACAGAGCAAGTCTGTATAGAACACTAATTATTTCCTTTGGGAATTTAATTAGTGCATGGGAGTGGTATTCCAAAGATTGCAGGCAGGGCATAAGAGGTGAGAGAGAGATCTTCCCTGAAGCATGTAGAATATTTTTCAAGTGCAAAGAATTAGCTGCTGAAGATTGAGGGAAAGGTAAAAAAGATAAGAGAAATTCTTCTTAGAGAGGAAGAGGCCAGAGAAAGATCTCCCAAGAAACAGTACAGGTAAGTTATGACAGGAGGGCAAAAAGAAGTCCCCAGTGAACCCAAACTCTGGCAGGTGGACTGCAAAGCCGAGAAAGACCTCTCAAAGATCAAAGGATGACAAGTGGGTTATAAAACATAAAGACATCTTAAGAAACTTGCCCGGCTCCTTTTAAGATAAAGTCCTGATCCCATGCCCAAAGCACTTGAAGCAAGTAGTGCTGCTGAATTCATGACTCCAACTAAATCTGAAACTGTCTGGACACAGTTCAAATGCCAATTAGATTAGTTTAAGTCCCTGATATTAGCAGCCTGACCAAGAAAAAATAAAAAGAACCTATCTTTGAGTAAAATTAACATTTTGTTCTTTGAATTAGCATATTGATATCTGATATACAATCGAAGCTTACAAGATATGAAGAAGCAATAAAATGTGAGACACTGGCAAGAGAGGAAAGAGTCAGGAGAAGAAGATCCAGAGATGGCCCGTATGTTCGATTTACAACTCAAAATTTTTAAAATAATAATGATAAATATAATAAAAGTTCTAGTTAGAAAGGTAACAAGTATGGATGGATGGAAAATTCCTTTAGAAACATGGACATATGAAAAAGGGCAAAATCCAACAAATATGATATTGGATAAGAGTTAATTTGAAAAGATTAAGGGCAGGACACTGCAGAAAAAGGAACAGGGAATTTGAAGAGAGATCAATAGAAATTCAAACTGAACTTAGACAAACCAGTGAAAAAAGTGGAACAGAGCATTCATGGCAATAACAGAATAAAGGAGAAAAATCATATGCTCATCTCAACAGATACCGGAAAAAAAAATCACTTGACCAAACTTAACACATAATAAAAATTCTTGGAGTTCCTGTCGTGGCGCAGTGGAAATGAATCCGACGAGGAAGCATGAGGTTGCGGGTTCGATCCCTGGCCTCGCTCAGTGGGTTAAGGATCTGGAGTTGCCATAAGCGGTGGTGTAGGCCAGTGGAAACAGCTCCAATTAGAACCCTAGCCTGGGAATCTCCATATGTCACGGGTGCAGCCCTAAAAAGACAATAATAACAATAATAATAATGATAAAAACTCTCAACATATGGATACAAGAAAACTTTTTCGAGCTGATAAAGGGAGTCTACAGAAAACCCACAGCTAATGTCACTCTTACTGGTGAAATGTCAAACACTTTCTGTTAAGATAGGGGTTAAATAATGATGCCTGTTCGTACTACCTTTGATCCTTGAACAGCACAGGTTTAAACAGCACAGGTCTGCTTATACGTGGATTTTTTCCTATGGTAAATACTGTAGTCCCACACTCTCTGCTGCTGATAGAATCTGCAGATGTGGGATTGCAGATGCAGAGGAACTGCATGGAGGAACCGACTATGTTACAGTCAGATTTTTCCATTGCACAGGGGGTGGCACCCTCGACTGCTCCATTGTTCAAGAGTCAACTGTACTTCCACTGAACAATGTCCTCGTCCTAGCCGGTACAAGGAGGCAAGAGTCAAGGGGTAAAGATCGGGAAGAAAGAAGTAAAGCTAATTGTGGTTACCGAGGCCATGAACATGGGCATAGAAAACCCATGGACTCTTCAAAAGACTAAAGCTCACAAACGAATTTAAGAGGCCTATAGGCGCTACTACCAATGAACAGCTTAAATCTTATTCCAGACACGATAGTCTCTAATTAGAAAGTTTAATTTAAAAAAGTTTTTAATAGCATCAAAAATTAAATACACAGAAATAAAACTAAAAATAAGAGTAGAATTTTTACAATGAAAATTACAAAACATCGCTGAGGGAAATTAAAGAAGACCCACACGAATGGAGATATATATATATATATCGTCTTTACAGACTGAAAGAGCCAATATTACTTACCAGTCCATACATCCAAAATGTAGGTAGGGACCAACTTTAATGCCAAAATTCAAGCAGGTTTTTTGAGGAGGAACAGAGGTAGTGCTTATATATAAAATGATCCAGGAACGTTCAGGACACAGACTACTCAAACAATTTTCTTAAAGAACCAAAGTTGTAGACAACACTATTTGATTTCAAGCTATAATAATATATATAAATATGTCTCATATAAATATATAATAATGTTGTCAAAGGGATTGATGCATATTTTACTAGCTGAATTTTGACAAAGGTTCAAAGAGCAGAAAAGTGGATACATTTCTATACTCCCTATTCTGTTCCATTGATCTAGTTGTGTGTATTTACAGCAATAATACATTGTCTTAATTAGTGTAATTTTATATTGGGCTTTGAAATCAGATTGTACAACTGAGTTTTTCCTTTTCCAAAATCATCATGGAACTATCTATGGATTTGAAGAAAAGGCACACTGTCTTCTACAAATGTAACTATTCTTGAGAGAACCAGCTTCTTCTGGTTTGCTTCTGGACTGTAATAGAGACAAGCAACCGGATAATGAGACATCAGGTGACCATGAAACTCTACCCCGGCTTGTGAACACTTGCTGATAGTCTGGCCAACTGGTCAGAAGCTTGGAATGAATCAAATTGGAAGGTTAGTGATGAGCAGTCTTGGAAACTGCATGTATGAATGCACCTCTTACAATGACCACAAAGTATGAGCCCATTTGTGAATTATTTGTGTGTCGTCTGAAGTTGTCTGTTGGAGAGGAAGCCGTCAATAATCAAGTGAACATCAATCAGCCTCTCTGATGAGCAACACTGCTTAATGGGTTTATACACCCATTATAGGGTATAGGTATAGCGTAGGGATGGGTTTTTCCCTCCCCATGGCTTTTGCTACTGAAACCACTGATTGCTCAAATATCAATGGCAGGGATTAAACATTAAGCCTCGTATTTGCAACTGCAGCCCTGCATGAAAAACTAATTGATTGTACTGGATCTTGGCCATCCTAGGGAAAAGGGCCATTGGTCCTCACTGAATGGGATAATTATCCCTGTACGCGTTTGCCTTTCTTGGCTGAAGTCCTTCTGCCAGCACCACTAAACACAGACTCATAGCAAGTCCTTATTGTCATCATGCTGTTTCATTCAAAGTTTCTGATGGAGAAACTAATTTTACAATAAAAGCAGTGCAGTGATGAGCTCCTTCTTACGGAATTGATGAATCTTCCATATACTCCTTCACACAGAGGTAGCCGATTTATAGACCATCAGAGGGGCCTGTTGAAGACTCGGTTATGGTGCCAGCTGGAAACGCCAGCTACAAGGCTGCAACGATACCCTATAGGATGCAGCTCGTTAAATATATTGTTCAATGTAAGGGTTCATTGGCTAGAGAGACAAAAGTGGGAGAGGTTTCTGCTACTGTCATACCCAACGATCCGTTCATTGTACTTTCTATTCCCACAGTTTTGAGCTATGCCAGTTTAAAGGTCTTCTCAAAGGAGGAAGGATATCACGAGATGAAGCAATAATTGCCTGGTGATGTGAAAGCTGTAATTGCCATCTGGCCAAGTTGCCCCTTCTATGCCACCCAATCAACGGGCACATAAAAAGCTATCAAAATCAGATTATGAAAGGGAAACAGACACCATCAAGGCAGAGAGGTCTATGTCTGGAATCCAGGGGATTCTCTTAAGCACATCTAATTACTTCAAGGTCAGCCGTAGGTGTTAATTAAAGACCACAGTAGGGAAGGCAAGACAACTACAGACTTAGGTGTTTAGGAATAAAGATTGGGGTCTCTCCCAAACTCTGAAGTGAGGGAAAAGAGAATCTGGATTCAGTGGAGGAAAAAGTTATAAACATTACTTATCGCTTTACAGCAAGATAGTGGCATGAGGACTGTAGCAACTATACCTATTTTCTCCCTTGCTGGGAAAGCGCGGTTAGCATCCTCTATAGACCTTCTTCCTTGGGGGCTGGATAAAAGCATAGTTGAAATCCTGGACATCAGAGTTGATTAGAAGGCTTGCTATTCTAAGAAATGTGTCATCTACAGGTCAAACATGAAATTCTATTCCATATCTCTCCATGAGTAGAGCGTGAATGTGTCCTATATGCAATGGCCTGCCTCAATGACACTTTGGTACATTGGCGTCTGGCTTTTTAAGTTTCTGAAGATGACAGTACCTTAAATCTGAAAGAAACGATTTTAAAAGACGCTGATCATAAGGAAAAATCAGAATGAATCCTGTCTCAAGGAGGAATGGACTGTCCCTCTCTCTTACCCTGAAGGTAGACGCATTCCCCCCGCACTTCCTGTTCCTTTTAGTGTCTATAACCAAGCTGATACAAGAGAAGGCAAATACGACTTCTGCCTCTGCCTTCCCAGCCTCCATTTGCCTCTGAACTCATTGTTTATCTTTATGAGTTTCCCCCAAATGAGCCAGTAGTCCATTTCCTTTAATGGAACAGAGCAGAAGATAAAACAGTAAGAAAAAACAGACTAAAGGCAATTGCACAATGGAACCTAAATTTTACTAGATCTCATTGCTAGATTGGAAGAGGAAGATTAGACCACTCACCGGTCTATGACTTCATCCATCCAAAATGTTATTAATTCCTTCCTTCCTCTGTGTTCCCAGAAACACCGTCTTGATAACTGCTGCTGTACAGAAAGAGCAAGAGCAAGGCAGTATCGCACAAGCAACCAGGTCACTCTCAGTGGGTGATTCAAGTGAGCAGCCTCCAGTCAAGTCGTGGCAGGTCACGGCAACACAAGTATATCCACGTATGAGCCAAAGTCCTAAAGGAAGGACATCCCCTCTGAAATAGCACATTACAAAATTTGATTTGGTGTTTTATTTTGTTAGTCTGGGATAACTCTTCTGCTTCCAGGATTGGACATTCATATCATCAACGGTCATTGTTTTCTGAAATTCTTAAAATAACCCTCATGTGTTGGGTAAAGAGAAGGCGTTCATCAGAGCGGGGACTTGGGCCTGACCCCTTGGCAATTATGGTCAAGCCATTAGGAGAGAGTAGGTATTTTGTTAAGTTAGAATCCAGAGCAAGGATGGGACATGTCATCAGTTACTGAGGGTGGGCGCCACGCTTGCCCGGCAGGGGCTCCCATGATTCACGCTTTAGAGAATCTTAGTAAATAACGTGGCACCTCCAAACACACATTTTCCCCTTTTGGAGCTTGGATTAGTATCCTCCCAGACTCTCCACGGTGACCTATTAGAGATTTCTAAACCCCACCAGATGCTAGACAAGAGCGCCAACAGTCAGAGCCCTGCTGGAAGTCAACTCAGTATTGGTTATCATGACAAAGCACAGAGGGCGTTTAAGACCAGGTCTTAAGGAGATAAAGGAACAGTTATCATAGGAAAAGGTGTGAGAAAACCTGAGTGTAAGGATGTGGTCAGAAATGACTGTGCTGTTCTTTAAGATTTGGGATAGATGGATCAGTTTCTGGCGAGGACCAGTGAGGTCTAGGAAGGCTGATAATGGCAACTCCTCGTCACATATACCGTTGCTGGCTTAGTGGAAGAAGCCAATGAGCTTGTTAGCACTTCCTGTTCCCCCTTCCTCCCCAGCCCGCATCACCTCAGGACCACCTGAAAGGAATCTGGTGTCTGAGGAACAAGTATACTGCCAGGATTTCACACTAGTCTGAGTTTTGGAAACAGAATCCCTGTGGTAATTAACTTGTGAAAAATCATCTCCAAGCAAACTGAGAAACATATGGGCTAAGGCGGGTCACCAACCGAATATAACACCTTTGCCCCTTCTGACGAGAGGAGCAGAACGTGTTGGGGCAAGAGGCCAGTAGGTGTTTGGGGAAGTTTTCTCCTCATGAAAATCACAGGAATGGTTTTCTTACGTAGACTTTTTTTTTTTTTTTCTCACTGAATGATGTAAACTGAGTTTGTAGCAGGTGGACGAGGAGTTTTAAGGAACATCTTTCCTTCTTAACTTAACAAAATGCAGGATGTTGCTGTGGTTTGGGTAGCCAAGAAGAGTTCAGGTGAAGTTTTTGGAGGGATGTTGCTGAAATCTTGGCTGCCCCTGTACCACTGGAACGGAATAGAAATACAGAGTTTTGAAGGAAACAAAAAGAGTACCTCTATTTCATTACCACGCAAAGAGGGAACACAGTAGGCTAATGCCCCAAGGACTGTGTCCCCCGGAGGGGGCAGTAAGGAGCCTTAGTGTTCAAGGAGCAGGGCCTGATCAGCTCGTGCATGTTCCTCTGATTGGTGGGTGGTGAGGTAATTGGGAGTCCCAGCATCATCAACCTTCTGGTTCCAACAGACCTGGGGTCTCTGTGCTTGTGGGCAGCGTACAGTTAACCTCTTCTTCATATAGCAAAACCAAAGAGAAAACAAACAAACCAAAACCCCCCAGCAATAACAACCCCCCCTCTGCCCAATCTGCTCTTTGAGGGCTCTTCCAGTTGATTTTCTCAACTCCCGGATCCTGGACCTTGCAGCCTTTTGACTTCTATCTGTTCAACTTGCCTCTTCTGAATTAGAGCCTCCCCTTTCCCTGACCCACTCCCAGGATCCCTACTGGGGGAATTCCAAATTCTAATGCCCTCCTGGTCCATGCGATAACCCATACCCACCTGGAGAAGGTGGGTAGGGTAACGGATTAAGTCACACTGGCCTAGGTTATAATCCTGCCTTGTCTTTGCTAACTATGTGCTCCATGAACTGCAGCAGGCCTTTATTAAAAAAATAATATTAATTCTGTTCTCAAAGTGGTATGGTACATCTTACACAGAACTAAATCTCATGTTTATGAAACCAAACCGTCAGACTGCTGAACAAAGGTGAGCGATGAGTTAATTAAATGTGACGGTGAAGGAATGTGAATATTATTTGACATCCCACCTGCATTTATCTGGGACAGTGAAACTTAGGGACCTCAGTCCTGGTCACCATTCAGCAAGAAAAGCTTGATCATCAAAGGCTTTATAGAGGTCAAACATGGTAATTCTGAACAAACATGGAAGAATGGACCATTTCCTTTTTAAAGATTTCTTAAAATGTCAAGCTCTTCCTTTTGCAGTTGTATCTTGTTAAAATATTAAATATTTGTCAAAACAGCTGAATCTAGCACATGTCAGAGGAATAGATTTTTTATGCTCATTCCTCCTTTTTGCCTATTCCATTACCTTAGCTGTGTTCCTGTTCCTCTGAAAGCCAGAGAAGGAAGCACTTCTGAATATTCAAGGAGAAAAAGGGAGGGAAGCGTGAGAGACATAGCACTTCTCGCCCACGGCTCCAACGCTGGTCCCCTCATAGTAGAATCTGATGATGAGGAAGACAATTGATGAACTGGAAGAGCAGGAGTTACAGTTTCCACAAGCTCTCAGCAGACATAACATAGGTGAGATTGTGTGTTATCTTAAGTAAGCCTTCTTCTAGCTGAAATATGTAAGACGAGATTGTGGGTGGGAATTCTTAAGGAGAAGGGCAGAGACTCCGTTGCCAGATGTTAGGTTGGACGGAAAGGAGGGTATAAGCAGAGGCCCTTGGAGAGAATCCAGGTCATTTCTGGATGTGACTGAATTGACAATAAAAGGCTATTGTCACATGACAATAGCATCCCCTGTCCCTGGCACCGCCATTCCACTCTCTAGATGTGCTGCTGGATTCTCGCAGTTCACACCCCTGCCCTGGCCCTGTCTGGGATCCCATCTTCTCTGGACTGGGACCCTGCCTGGTTCTAACTGGTCCTCATTGAAAATGGAGAGCAGAAAGGGGAGGGGAATTGCCAAGATGGAAGGAAGTCAGGGTCTTTATAGCGCTTCTCATCCGAATTCATTTTACTTCTCTCAAGCAGATATAGTTTTGCATCATTTTAAGCAAGCTTCTTGCACTTTTTAAGCCTTTATTTCCTTATTATTAATATGGTAAAAATAAAGTTAACTCCCCAACCTCCCTTCCAATCATGATGGTCCTTGGACAGGCCATGCAAGAGAGCTTTGAAAAAAATAAAGCAATGGACATCACGCTGAGTCACTAAACAGAGGGTGATAGTCCTGCCTTTACACAGTAGAAAATCCCAGAGAGCCCCTCCACCTCAGAGGTGTGTCTTTTCTTCCCAGAATCCACCAGAATGTCTGGGGTCTAGAAATCAGCAGCCAGCCAGATCCTATTATGATTTTTTTTAATATATATAAAGTGAAGGACATTCATTGAAGTCTGAACTCATAGGAAAGGGATGGAGGAACACCAGTGGAAACAGGAGAGGCTGTCACTTGATGGAAACTCCCAGTCCTTGGAGAGAGCAGCGCAAAACCACAGGAGGACATCCAGACCCTCAGAGGAGCTCAGACAGGTCATTTGGACCTGCTTTGTCCTCCAGAAGACATGGTAACAGATAATGGGCAGTTGTATGGGTGGCAAGAAGGCAGGATCGAGGAGCATTCTCTTAAAGACTACCAAGCCTTAGACAACAAAAGACTGGCAAACAGGTAGCTAATGATATACAGTACAAGCAGCCAGAGACCAACTTCCAAGAGAACTGAAAGAGACAGTAGTTCGAGATAAGTGCTGTCCTCTCCAATGAGAGCCAAGCAGAAAGCCAAAGCCAAAGCCAAAGGAAACAGGATTCCAGGTGGGGCCAGGGCAAGGACTAGAACTGCAGAAATCAAGCAGGAAATTAAAATAATAGTAAAAAGTAAAAGAAATAGATGGCATTGTCCATCTCTCCTCGTAGTGACCGGATTTCATGCCTAGCATCACAGAACCAGTCCATAAAGCCCTCTATTCCCTTTAAATTTAGGGGAACTAAAGTCCAGAAGGGCGCAATGCTATGCGAGGGAACGTGGTGAGGCTTCACAAGTCAGGTCTGAATATGTGGGACTTGTTAGATCGAATGTGACACCCGGGCTAAGCAGTAGGTGGACAGACCGCAGACTCCCTAAAGCACAGGAGGTCTCTACCCTCTCAGCTCCTGATCCGCTTCCTAACATGATAAGATCATCAACAGAATCACTGTCTCAAGAGACAGCAGGTGTGGATAAAGAGCTGGCCTTTGAAATTACAAACCCAGCTACGAACCAGAAGGTTGAAGGGCAGTGGTCATGGGGGCTTTTATTTCTTGGGGAGGATAAAGGAGGCCTTAAGTGAGAGTCTCCCACTTTACCCCACATTGGGGGTTTCTACCACTTAGGAGGCTCCTGAGGTACAAGCCAGTATCTGGGAGTACACAGGAGTCGCAAAACTCTTCTGGCTGCTGCAGAATAAGAACTGGACATGATGGGATGAGACGTGAAATAGACTGAACGTGAGCATGACTGAGATCTCACAACATCCTTGAAGTAGCCTTGAACCCTAACTCGTTCCATATTTGGGAGAAGTCTCCAAACTTCCAAAGGATCAAAATATCCAGGTCACCTCTGTTTCCAGCCCCTACATTCAGGCATTCTGCCCCTGATAAGCTTACACATTGACCCCAAAGCAGACATCAGGGGCTTTCAATAATTTCCACAAGAAATCAAATATCCCAAGCATTTGTAATATTCTTTGCTTTACCAATGACTTGCTTGAGGTCCACAGAAGTGTCACGTGGCTTAAGACACAACATGATGCCATTATAAACATCTTTCTCTTCTTTCCCTTTTCCTTTCTGACTCTCTGTCCCACCCACACAAAGAAAACATTTTCATTTCGTCTATTACGTATTATTTTTTTCCCCTTTCTCAGAAGTTTTGTCACTAGCTAAAGCCTAAGTTTATTAGTATTTGTCCACCTCAATACATTTTAACAAGGCATGGTTTCCAATAAAAGTGGTATCTCTCTAAGGTGAGATGATAAAATCTCAACCAGCAGCAAAAGAGAAAAATATTTCCTACTTACCGACTCTTTTCTGTTCTTAATTATTCTATTCTATCCTATAAATACCAAAATGATATTTATCACTTTTACAAACCTTTGATCTGAGCTTGGCTAGGTCATGTGTAAGAAACTGAAATTGATAAGGAGGGTCAATTCCTGAGCCACTTGGGCACGGATCGGGTGACTCCTGCAAGCTCAGCTAGGTGGATGCTAATTGCCAAAATACATGATGCTGGTCATAGCCCATTCTTTCTGGAAGCAGAAGACTGCCTACCAGACCAGCTGTCCATCCAAAAATCTGTGACATCCACGCATGACATTGCTCATGTCACAGGGGCAGGTAAGGTTGGGGCATGGATAAAACGCAGATAGTCAGCCTCCAGAGAGCCCAGAAACAAGGGTGGGGGTGTGGACGCCAAAGCACGGACCCCAACAGAACTTCTGAAAATTTGACAAGGGCCTTGTGCAAGAATAAAGGCTATGGAAAGCAAAAGCACCCTTTTAGTCAATGGGAGCGGCTACCACACAGTCCCAAAGGCTGGGTGGCTTACAAACAATAGAAATTTATTTCTTACGGTCCTGGAGCCTGGAAATCTGAGATCAGGGGGCCAGTATGGTCAGGGTCTGACATGAGCCCTCTTCCAGATCACAGACTGCTGGCTTCTCACCGTATCCTCACGTGGTGGAAAGAGGGCGAGGTAGTTTTCGCTGGCCCTTTTTATAAGGGCACCACTGCCATCTGTGAGGGCTCCACTCTCATGACCTGACCACATCCCAAAGGCCTCACCTCCTAATATCATCACACTGAGGTTAGGATTTCAATACGAATTTTAGGAGAAATGTAAGCATTCAGTCCATCGCAGGCACTCAGACAGAAGGACATATAATTGGACTTTGCAAAATGTCCTTAAGACATGTAAGGATGATAAAAATAGGACCAAAGGGTACAAGATTAGTGTATAAAGCTTCATGTGTTTTGAATTTGACATCTGTGCTGTACAGATACACTTATTACTATGATTATGAAATGTTTCCCTTTATCTTTACTAATGCTTTTCGCCTTATCTATTTTAACTGATAGCAGAATAGCTACTTTAGCTTTCTTTTGGTTACCTTTTGCACTGGCTCTGTTTATCCATCCTTTTACTTTTAACCCACTTTGTATTTTTATAATGGAAGTGTGTCTCATGTAAGCAGCCTTTTGAACTTGTTTTCAACCAATATGAAAATATTATTCTTTGATTTGGAATATTCAGTCCCTTTATTATTTAATGTAATTACTGGTACAGTAAAGTTACTACACACTATCTCGACACCTCATCAAAGGAGATATACAGACGGCAAAGAAGCATGCGAAAAAGTGCTCATTTGTCACTAAGAACCTGTAAATTAAAACAACAATAAAATACCATTACACAGTTATTAAAATGGCTAAAATCCAAAAAAACTGATAATACTGTATGCTAGTAAGAATGTGGAGCCACAGGAAGTTCATTCATTCCCAACAGAAATGCACTTCAGAAGATGGTTTGGCAGTTTTTTACAAACCTAAACATAGTCCGACCATACAATCTAGCAATTGCTCTCTTAGATATTTGTCTAACGGACTTGACAAGTTATGTCTACACAAAAATCCATACAGGATTTTTTTTAGAAGGTTTATTTGTAGTTGCCAAAAACTGGAGCAACCAAAATGTTCTTCTGTAGACAAATGGATAAATAAATGACAATATCTATAAGATGAAATATTATTCAGTGATAAAAGGACATGAGCTATCAGGCCACAAAATGACACAAAAGAAACTTAAACCTGTATTGCTAAATGAAAGAAAGATCTGAAAAGCTTATACTGAATGATTTCAATTATGTGACAGTCTAGAAAGTGCAAAACTATAAAGACAATAAAATAATCAGCGGTTATCAGGAATCCAGGGGGAACAGAGGAGGGAAATATAAGCAAAGCACAGGCGACTTTTAGGGGAGTGTAATTCCTCTCTGTGATACTCTAGTGGTGGATACATGGCATTATTTATTTGTCAAAATCCACAGAACTTTACAACACAATAGTAAGCTTTAATGTATACAAACTAAAAAAAAAAAAAAAAACTTTTAGGAAGTCAGGGAAGAAAAGTAGACGATGACAAGAAAAGATACCTATATTACAAATGTGTGAAACAAACTCACTCAAGGGAGTAGGTGGACAAGGTACTGATGTGAGTAGCTTTGGAAATGAATGGAGTCAATAAATCCAAATACAAAAGGAACGGCACAACAGCACTGCACTCTAGTTGATAAAGTTGTTTCCCATGGGGGTATGGGTTAACGTTCTGAATAGCGCCATACATGCCCACTGGAATTAAACAGTTAGGCAAGTGGATGGAGGATGATCAGAGACAAGCGTTTCACTGATTGAACGGGATTTACAGACAGATAAACGGAGGGGCTGGAGTAAGCCCTGTTATGATGGAATAGATTTGGAGATGTTGAGCTGAATGTAGACATAGATGGTTACATACAGAAGTATATATGGCTTAATTTCTCTGCGCTGACAGTTGAGAGGGCCTGGAGAGACAACATCCCAGCAGCAATGAGTGCAGTAGGCACCCAGATCTTGGTTTCCACTGCCATTCTCCAGTAAAGGGGACCAGGGACCCTTGGAGAAATGACCGGTTCTAGGGCTGGCTCTGCAAATGATCATGCAGCATCTTGCAGTGACAAAACGAAGAGCTTAAAAAATGTTTTGTTTTTTTTTTAAATACTCATACTAATGGACTATGTCACAGGAGCCTACTGAAAGCACTCCCAACGCTGGATCAATTTGAGCAACAAGAAGAAGGAAAGAAGAAGAGGAAAGAGTCAGAGAAAGAAAGAACGAGAGAAGAAGAGAGGCAGGAAGAAGGAAAGAAGAAAGAAAGAGAGAGAGAGAAAGAAAGAAGAGAAAAGAAAGAGAGAGAGAGAAACAGAAAGAGAGAGAGAGTGGGAAGGAGGGAGGAAGGATAAGACAGAAAAGAGAGAGAGAGGAGAAGAAAGAAGGAAAGAGAGAGTAGAGAAAGATAGAGATAAGAAAGAATGTAGAGAGGAGCGGGGGAGGAGGAAGGAAGGAAAGAAAGGAAATGAGGAGGTGAGAGAATAGAATGAAACGACTAAGAGAATGTAAGAAAGAAGAAGAAACGAAAGAAAGAGAAGAAGAAGAGAGAGAGAAGAAGAAAAAGAAAAGAAAAGAAGATGCATAGTCAAAGAAGGACGAAGACAGATGTACACGAAGAAAGCAGATAGGAGGAGGAAACGAATACGGATAAGAGAAAATCGAAAGACGTAAAGAAGAAAGAAACTGTGGAGAAGTAAAGGAGAAAGAATCGGACCAAGAAAGAAGAAAAACATCAAGAGATAGGAGACGAAAGAAGAAAGGAAGGAAAGAAAAGAAAGAACAGAAGAGAGGAGGGCAGGGAGGAGAGGAGGAAGGAAAGAAAGAAAGAGAAAGAGCGACGATAGATGGATATAAAGTAAAGATGAATAAAAGAAAGAAGCGAGAGTAACGAAAGAGAACAGAAGGAAGAAAGAGAGAGCGAGAGGAGAGGTGAGTGACGAAGCAGGAAAGAGAACAAGGAAGGAAGGAAGGAAACGGAAAGAAAGAAAAGAAAGAAAGAAAGAAAGCAAAGAAAAAAGGAAAGAAAAAAAGAAACGGAAAGAAGAAGAACAGAAAGAAAAGAAAAAGAACGAACGAAAGACAAAAGAAAGAGAAGACGGCGAAGAAAAGAAAGAAGAAGAAAAAGGAAAGAGAAGAAGAAAGAGAAGAAGAGAGAGAAAGAAAGAAGGAAAGAAAGAAAAGAAGAAGAAAGAAAGAAAGAAAGAAGAAAGAAAGAAAGAAAGCAAGAAAAAAGAGAGAAAGAAGGAAAGAAAGAAAGAAAAAGAAAGAAAGAGAGGGAGAAAGAAGGAAAGAAAGAGAAAGAAAGAGAGAGAGAGAGAGAGGGAGGAAGGAAAGAAAGAAGGAAAGAAAGAAAGAAAGAAAGAAAGAAGAAAGAAAAGAAAGAAAGAAAGAAAGAAGAGGAAGAGAAGGAAGGAAGAAGGAAGGAAGGAAGGAAGGAAGGAAGGAAGGAAAGAGAGAGAGAGAAAGAAAGCAAGCAAGAAAGGAAGGAAGGAAGGAAGGAAGGAGGGAAGCAAGCTTTGGATTATAAACCAAACTATGAAATAAAGATCCTTGAGCTCATGGGACTCTACAGATAAAGGTCAACATCAACAGTAAGTCAGCTGATAGTATGCACCCCCCGTATTATGCGATGAGAATGACACGCCCCTTCTGTAGTTCCACACACACAACCCAAACCCATAACCCCAATGTAATCATGAGAAAATCATAGGACAAATCACAGTGGAGACACACTCTTTAAAATCTCTTATCATTACTTTTCAAAATGGTCAATGTAATTGAAAACAAGGAAAGCTTGAGAACTGTCACAGCCAATAGGAGCCTCAGAAGATACGACACCAAGAGTAATTTGCTATACTGGATGGGATCCTGAAACAGAAAAAGAACACTAGGTAAAGACTAAGGAAATATGAAAACATTATGCACTTAAGCTAATGATAGTGTATCAATGTCCGTTCACTATGTATAACAAATGTAATACATCGATGTAAGATGTTAATAATAGGGAAGCTGAACATAGAGCAGAGGGGAACTCTGTGCTATCTTCGCAATTTTCCTGTAAACCCAAAACTGTTCCAATGGATTTTCTTTTAAAATAGACCACAGGCCTAAAGGCAAAATGTAAAACAATAAAACTCTTGAAGAAAACTTAGGAGATAACCTTGGTAGCCTTGAATCAGACAAAGATTTCTTAGACATGAAACCAAAAGAATAATCCCAAAACAACAAATTAATAAATTGGACTTCAACAAAAATTAAACCTTCCCTTCAAAAGACACTGTTAACAAAATGAAAAGACAACTTGCAGAGTGCGAGAACTGTGTTTTAAAACCCATACCTAATAAAGGAAAGGACAATGTAAGAAATTCTCAAAAATCATTCATAAGGAATCCCAATAAAAATGAATAAAATATTTCAGTAGAAAAACACTGCACCTAATAAGCAATGAAGGGACACTCGACATCATTAGTCATTACAGAAATGTCAAAACCACAAAGGCATACCACCACAAACCAATTAAAATGGCTAAAATTAAAAAGACTGACCATATCTGGGTTTGTCAGGAAAGTGGAGGATTCATCCACCATTGATGGAAATGTGAAATGGAACAACCATTTGCGGAACTAGTGTAGCAGATTCTTTAAAAGTTAAGCATATACCTATGGCATGATGTGCTCCTGGGCTTTTAATCATGAGAAAAACAAAGTATATGTTTACACTAAGACGTACATAAACCAACATCTGTATCTGTCTTACTTACCACAGTGAAAAAGTGAGATTAACCCCAAAGTTCATCAACAGGTGACTAGCTACACTGGGGTATGTGCATATAATATTCTACTACTTAGTATTAGAGGAATAAACTGTCGAGACACACAAAAAGAAGGAATTTCAAATAATTATGCTGAGTGAAGTAAGCCAAACCAAAACAGGGTACTTATTGTATGATTTCATTTAAAAAGTTTTGGGAAATTCTCAGCCTTTTTCTCTTCACATTATTGCTTCTCCTTCGTTCTCTTAGTCCTCCTCTTCTGGGATCCCTGTTAACCCTGTCTTAACCCTATGCCCCAGCACTCAGGTCTTTCGCATTCTATTGTGTGTTCTACGTTCTTTATCTCTCTGTGCTTCAGTTTGGATGCTCTGTTTTCTAGTCCTTGTCCTCTTTTGTGCACTCAGCTGACTCTAATTCCATTCATGAGTTCTTAATTTCATCCGGGTTTTTTTTTCAGTTTTGAAATCCCCACTTAATTCTTTTCATAAATACCTAATCTCTGTTGCATTTTCCTCCTCCTCATCTAGTTAGCTGTCTTTTCCCTCTCTTTTCTGAAACATATTAATCATAATTATGTTCAAGTCTTTGCTAAATTCAATATCTGGATTGTCCACGAGTCCACGTCTACTGTTCACTTTTTTCTCTTGGTTGTTTGTCCTAAGGTCTCGTTTCTACACATTCCTAGTAATTTTAACTAAGTGCCATGTATTAAAAAGTGCAGAAGTTGCCATCGGTGTTACCGGGGGGGGGGGGGGTATCCTTTCTTCTGCTAGGCAGATACATTCACAGAAGTAATTCACCTTAATCCAGCCAGGTTCTCCTCTTGCCCTCGTCTGTCTCAACCGATTCTAGACAAGTTTGGTTTGCTAATGCATATCAAGAATTTTTGCATCTACTACACTGAATCACATACAATTTTCACTTTCTTCTTGGTTAAAATGGCTAAATACCAGCAATTTCATGCCGTTCAAATTGTGAGACAAGTTACTAGAGGCCCGTTACTCTTCTCTTTTGTACTGAATTTATCAAATTTGATATAAATGTTATATTGGAGTATTTCCAGTTCTTAGTTTTTGATGTATTTATATAAGATTTGCATTTTCCTGTCTTTAAACATTGGGTTAAACATACTATTAAAATCACTTGGTTTTGCAATTTACTTTATGGGATGGTAGAAACATTTATAGTTTCTGAAATTCATCATATTCACATTTTTTGCCTCATTTTGCGTTGGTTTGATCCAATTTTTGTGTCTAGAAATTTGTCAATTTCATCTCAACTTTTACTCTTGTTAGTATCACACCATCTTTTTACATTTTTAGTGTCTATAGGAATCTTTCTTTTTACTCAAATTTCATGCTTTAATGTGTATTTTGCTAATTTTGATATTTAGGCAATCTAGAATTGCTCTTTTTCTATTCCTGATGTTAATAATTTGTGTAATCTTGTTTTTAAAATAGATCTGTATAGAAGTTCCTATTGTGGCTCAGCGAGTTATGTCCGTGAGGATGTGGGTTCGGTCCCTGGTGTAGGCCTGTAGCTGCAGCTCCAATTCAACCCCAAGCCTGGGAACTTCTCATGCCACGGGTGTTGCTCCAGCACAAAATTCAACCAGCCCAGACTGAGCCCCGTTCCACAACTTCTCTTCTTCCAAATTCAAATCCACTCATTCCTCTCATGGCTACAGAATCAAGGGAGAGATAGGACCTCTCTTTCACCAGCCCTCTCCTTACCTCCAGTTCCTGTATCCCTAGTTTGCTGTTTGTTACATCTCTTTGGTGTATTTCAGAATCACTGCTTCTCATGACCTCTCCAAACACATTGCTCATAATTGTGATCTGGACTATGCCTTACCTTTGTCCTGTCCACATGTCTGTGCTTCTAGAGTTTGCTAGATAGGAGCAAACATGGCACTGAAGAAGACAAATACCCTCTGACTCTCACTTGAGACAAAACAGGTACTTTACCCCAGGCAGGGCTATGCTGGGATCTTATCCTTCTTAGCCTCATAGTCCAAGGCTTGACCCTCTGGGAGGATCCAGAGAGGCTAGGAGTCACACTGGCGTGAAAAAGACTGTTTCCAAAGCATCTGTTTCGTCTGCCTCAAGTATGCATCGTACAGGACGCCAGACTGTTCAGTTTCACGTCCTTTTTAGGCTGAGAGGAGGTACACATACATGGATTAAGAGTAAACAAGATGAAAATGTGTCTGTCCTCTTGTATTTTGTTAACCATAAGTGGTCATCCTGACCTGGAGAAACCCAGTTAGATACAAATTTAGACAGATGTTGGCCAGAACCACTGGCTGATTTTTCATTGAAAGCCAAACTGTAAACCCTAAAAAAAAATACATGAGTGCCATCTAGAGGTAAAACTAGTACTGCAAGCTCTCTAAAGCGCTCTTACAAAGGGGATCACGGATTTGCTCTCAGAGAACCCTCGCTGGCTCACTAAGCAAGTTTTTTTCACATCATGGGTCAACATCTGCATCCACTTTCCCTGACCACTGCAGGCCACAGTAGCCTCCCTTTCCCGGATTGTTTTCTAGTATATTTTCTTTATCATTAATTCAGTCGAAAGTCAGAACACGTTCAATCCTCCACGAACATTTTTTAATGTATTCTTTGGGCCAGATTGTGCTCGACCAAGAGACTAATCACTGATCCAGGAGGAGTCCGTCGCTGGGCTGGAGGGGACGTTGTGCAGCCCCCTCGTCCCCTCGGCGGAAGTACTTACGCAACATTGCTGAAGTGTGTCCCTTACTCTTGTTGGGACAGGATCCTCTGGAAGAGCACATTCCCCCCCCCCCCCCCGCCAGGACAGGTGGACACTGGCAGGCAGGTCACTACGCAGTGCGAACAATGGGCTTGGAAGTCTGCGAGATGTACTATTGAATCCTAGCTCTGCCACCACTTACCGAATGTGCAAACCACTGAATCTCGAGCACATTGCTTCTCCGAGATTTGATTTCCTTGTTTGTTAAACGGAATAATATTTACCTTGTGGTCTTATGGTAAGGATTGGCAATAGTATTTATTATTTACCTAGCTAGGGCTTAGCACAATTCCTGAAACAAAGAAGCTGCTAAGAACATATGAGCTTTGTCACTATAATAATAATAAATTTCCAACTATGATTTTAATTCACCTACCTTGCAAAATTGTTGAAAGGATGAAGTGACCTACCCAGGCATGACAGATGGCCAAGTGAGATAGAATTTAAGATTATTTTCATCAAGAGAAATTGCCAGTGACTCCTATCTGATAATCACTGTAAGTTTTATCACCCTGATGCAGAGCTTTGGTTTTCCTTCGAACACTTCAGAAGCACCTCTTAGTGATTGCAAATGACAGACCACAAAGTACACACTGAGACGCGGGAAACGTAGAACAGGATATTTTGAGACTTACTTCCAAAGAGTGTTCTTCGCAAAATTCCTGAGATCTGATGACTTCAGAGAAGGAGCTGCATTTGCAGAGACGGAGGAAACTCCGGGAAGATGAGCGTCTCCTTGACAGATGGAGTGCTCTTGAAAGCACCGCCAAACCCTTTGTGCTACAGGACATTCTGGGAAGTTCTTGTTGTTCTTGGACCTCAAGGAAGGTGACTATTATAGGCAAGTATGTCTTGAATATTCAATAAGAGGTAAAAGCCTTGTAAAACTTTATTGCGTCTCTGACTGGTGCAGGGGGCTGTTCAAGCATTGCATCTGGACCAGGGCAGCCCCCAGTCAATGGTGGTTCTTCGCACTGACAGGAATGTTCCAGGTGGCTTCTTGCTAATCCAAGCCAGAGTGCGTGTCACCTGTCATCTGGCGCCAATCTCACCCAGGTGCCCTTAGCTCCCTTTTTGCAGTGCCCACCCCGTGGCTGGACCAGAGCCCTCTCGGGGTCGAGGGAGAGACCGTAGGGCAGGGGGGGGCAGGTGGTTGCCAGACACAGACACAGCTCAGAATTCTAAAACATCCTTCGTGTGCTCCCCCCCTTCAGTGCCTGGCTTTCCCCAGCAGGGAGATAGTCGAGAAATGCCTCGAAAAAATGCTCGCCCTTGGGACCTTTCTAGAAGGAACAACTTGCTGGAAGTGGCGAATCTCAAGAGTAGCTGCCCCAGCTGCATATTGCTTTTCCTTGTCCTCTTCCCCACCAGCGTCCTGCTTCTTGCCCAGTTCGCAGGATACAGAGAACAAACAGGGGAGGGGATGTGACAAAGTCCAGAGGCTTCAACTCGTCTCTTGAGTGTGTTGGACTTTCTCTCCTGGTGGACTTCCCCTGTTGGCTGCATGAATAATGCACTTTTAAGCACTTGAAACAACCCAGTGGTCACCTTCACAAAATGGCAATTCGAAAGAAAACTGCCATTACTGATCTGCATCTCAACAGTGCAGGCTTCTTCCTAATGCACACTTAATTACATTAGCGGCCTGGGGAGTAAATCATATTCCTGTCGCCTATCACTGGGGTGACCCTATGAACACAAACATCCAGCTCCATCTTCAGGTTTATGGGCGACAAATATCAGCCCATTGTCCTAATGGGGCAATAACATCATCTGCTACCACACGATACAAATTAAATTTAGTGAAATGCCTTAAAAACAATCTGGGAATTACAGGCAACGAGAGCTTGAGGGGTCCAGAAAAATAACCCACGCCACTCTCAGCCAGGAAGCGCATACTGTAATCACCTGGGGGGATTTAAAAAACAGAAATGCAGAGGTCCCACCCCAGACCGAGTGAGTCAGAACCTCTAGGGAGCAGGCCCAGTTATCAGGATTGTTTAAAACTTCCCGGCTCATTAATAAGTGCGGCCTGGAACGAACACCGCTGAATCAGCCCTGGGCGTTTGCAGGCGGAGGCTCCGAGACCTCACAGTGGAGGTGGCTTGTGCAGGGGCTCCAGGGTGGCCAAGAGGGTTCTCTGGACCTTTGTTCATCCCCCTTGGGTTCCCTCTTTCCCCAACAACCCACCCCTGCCTCCAGGTCTCTTTCATCCAATGACTAGTCAGATTTGTCTGCTGCACCGCCCGTGCACCTGAGAGCAGAGCTGTTACTCCTGCAACAGGCCCTTAGGTCTCAGACCCCGCACACTGCAGCGGTTTTCTCTCACAAGCAGTGTCTTCTGATCAATCTCTCCGCAAGAGGGGGCCAAGCACCCCACTCTTTTTGGTACAGACTCACAGGTCAGAGGATTCCAGGGGAGGGCGAGCAGATTGCAGGAGGCCAGCTGGAGTCTGGGGGCTGGAGAGAAATGACACCCCAGGACCTTTCCGGAAAGAGGCTACCTCCCCCCCACACACACACACCAAGACAGGCAGTGCATGACCCAGAATGCAGCAGGCTTTCTAGCAGGGCCCACCTGGGGCCTTCCTGGTGGACACAACCACAGAAGCTTGTGCAAGGAGGACTCCACGTGACACAGGTGCACGTGTGTCTGGGATACAGGAAGTACCTAAAAGCCAGTGGACGCCAGCTTCTCATCTCCCTCCCCCCCCCTTTCTTGTCCTCACCTGCTGTAGACAATGTTCGTCCCCCCCACCCCCCAATTCATTTGTTCAGACCCTGCCTCCACTGGGATAAGCCTTTGGGGGGCGGTGAGGCCATGAGGGTGGCGCGCATGCTCTTAGGAGAGAGATCTAGAAGAGCTCTCCGGAGACACAGCGAGGGGACAGCCCCCCCGTGGTCCAGGAAGCAGACCCTCCCCAGACACCAGTCGGCTCGTGCCTGGATCTTGGAGTCCAGGCTCCAGAGCTGAGAGATTGCTCTTGTCTAGAGCTCCCTGCCCGCTCGCTGGCCTTTTACTAACAGCCCGCACGGACCAGGACAATATCCTGTTCTCTTGCCTTTTCCCCACAGGCCAAGGCCACAGGGAAAGCCCGGGGCACAGAGAGCGCTGCACCTCCGCTGTGAGTAGGAATTCGAATGCGTAGCCTCCCCGGAGGGACTGTCCCATAAACTAGACCGCAAACTTCACATTCTCCAATTACGGCGTGCATGACGCCTCAAGTGGCCCTGTCTGTCCCCCATTCCTCTGCCAGATAATTCCTCCATCAGGGGGTCTGCAGCGTCAGGGCTCTGCCCCCACCCACTCCCTGCCTGCCCAGGGCACACAGATGAGCAGTCCTTGACCTCCAGAGCCTGCTGACCACCACCAGGTTTGAGCTCACTGCCTCCCAGGGCAGCCCCCTGTCAGGAACGCTGGCCCTGTTTTAAGCCAGGGCATGGCTCTCGGCCCCTGCTTCTGCCTTGCGCCCTTCAGAGATCTGGAGCCAGAGACGCAGCCTCCCGTCTTCTCTCCTTTAGGCTTTAACCAATGCATCCCTCCCGTGCCTGATCAAATTTTCACATGTATGGTCTCTGCATCCGAAGACGACTGAGTCAGGGCTGAGGGCAAGGGGACTCACACATGCCATGAACACTGGACCCCTGTCACTCTGGCTGAGACTGAGTAAACGTGGGAGTGGCCGGGAGCCTGCTACCTCCCGTTCACCTGTTCTCGGGTTGTTCTCACATGAATAGTGCCAAAGGCCAAGCTCCCTGAGACCGGATGTTTGCAGGTGGGGACTTGGACATAAAGTCAGACCAACTCTATCCAGCCCCTCGCCTGGTGCCCCCTCCCCTGGTGCCCCCTCCCCCTCCCTCTTCCCCATGCCTCTCCTCCAAACACGCATTGGTATCTGTTAACCAGCACCCACCGAGCTCAGCCCTCTCGAGCTCATAAACCTTTGATGGAAGGATTCCTTCTTCAAGAGTTTTTCCCAGCAAATACAAACCAGTTGCCACGTGAAAAGTCATCTGCCATCTCTCAGCCGGGCCGACTGCAGTTAGTCTTGACCTGCAGGTGGAGGGACGTGTTCCTCCCAGGACTGTGACAAGGACACAGCTCTCGTGCCCTACAGCAGCCCCTGTGCTCCTTCCTCCCAGCTGCCAGTATGCATGCACACACACACATGCACGCACACACACACATGCATGCACACACACAGGACTGTCCCAGGTCATCCCTGTATCCCCAGCCAAGTGCCTGGTGCCCAGTCCGTTCTCAATAAATGTCTGCTGGGCTGAAGAGAGTCTCAGGGAAGCCAGTTCAAGCAGCTTCTTAGTGCAGCAATGAGAAAGATGCGTCCTATCTGGATCTCCTGCTGATCAAACCCTGCATCTAATGATCGAAATGGACCATTTTCAATTGGAAAAACATTTCTGTGAGGCTCTCCTCCCTTCCTTTCCCACAAATCACAGACTTCATCCTGAGCTCCAGAGGTACAGCCCCTTATCTCTTGGCTGTAGCCTCTAGGGGAGGGTATGAGGCGATTCTGCAAGAGGATTCAAGCTGCTTCTCGCCTACTTCTGTGCCCCCGAGAAGCCAGGGAGCCTGGGGAGCCTGTCATCAGCCAGGATGAGAGCCCTTCAGTCCAAGGGGTTCCCCAACACTGCTGTGACTCTTTTAGCCTGACTCCAGAGTCTGTGCTTGAAACCTCTGTGCCACCAGCCTCCAGCGCTGTCAGCGCAGAGGGCCCCTGTTCTAGAAGCGGCACTGGACAGCCAGGCCTTCAGGGTTGTGCGCTGCAGGAGGAAGTTTCTAGTTTCAAGAGAAGGCCACCGCCGTTGTCCAGAAAACCTCAGAGGCTGCTTGACAGCTAAGGGAATTCATTCATTCCTTCCTAGAAAGGAAGCATCATGGAATGTGGTCAGAGCCAAGGTCCTAGAGTCAGACAGGACTGGGTTACAACCTTGGCTCTGCCACTAAAACCCTATATAACTCGGGCAAGTCATTCGAATTCCCTTCTCTCTCACTCAGCTAAGCTGAACAATACTTATATCCTTATTCCAAAGAATGTTATGAAAATCAAATGAGATCATGTGTGTAATGTAGCCATTTAATCGTCACTAAAGTGTGACAGGAGAGACACTGTTATCCTCACTTTACAGAGCAGGAAACCAAAGCACGTCAAAGGGAGGAAGTTGTCCACGTTTGCACAGCCTGTCGCTGGCAGAGGGGGACAGAGCATGCAGTTCTGCCTGCCTGGTCGGCCTCTGCCATCTGGGTGCCCAGCCTTGCAGGCCAGGCATCCCTGTGCCCCAGGAAAACCATTCACTGGTGCCCTCAGAGGCTGTGGCTGCTCCCTTCCCTGGACTCTTTGCAGCACCAAAATGGCCTGGTCCTTGCTCTCACTCCCTGCCAGGTCTGGGGAGGCCGAAGCCCCACACCCTGCCCGCAACACGTGCCTCAGTAAAGGCTGCCTTGCTTCCGACCACGATGGGCAGAGCCCAACGCCCCTGCTTCCAGAAACAACCTCTGCAGCTCTCTGCTCTCAGGAGTGAACTGAGACTCCTAGTGCTCAAAGTAGGCCCCTGGGGGCCAGAGATCTCATCCCGGGGGTGCTGGTCAGGCCCCTCTCAAGGGGCCCGCCCCACCCCCTCCTCTCTCCGTCTCTCTCATCTCAGGACAGGGGCCTCCTTGATTTCACAGTTCTGGGTCCCCTTTTCTGGAGGACAAGCACTTGTCTGGGATTAGCCATCTCCACACCAAGAACAAAAGACACATGTTTTATGATTCTGACAGGTGGCGAGAGCGTAAGAATCACCTTAGATGGTTGTTTAAAGCGATCCCCTTGCAAGAGATTTTTACTTGGAAGCGTTTGAGGCCAAGGAAGCTGCAATTGTAATGGTGGGGACTCCTGACACCAGCCCTGGGGAGCCACTGCTTTAATGCCCCGACTTGGGGTCTTGGGGCCGGACACCAGCCCTTAAAACTCAGCCAGGACCTCTGACCGAGGTGAAACTGACAAAGCCCAGGCTTCCGTGTCAGAGAAGCGGGGTTCACGTCCAGCTGCACCACTTTCTCGCTCTGCTGTCTGGGTCCAATGACTTAACATCTGGGAACCTCAATTACACCGTCCCTGGGTCCCCTCCCTCGTGCCGACTTTTAGAGTTACCATGAGGATTCAGTGAGGCATTGCATGTTAGCTGAATGGGCCAGAGCTGGTGAGATCAGACTCCCCCAGTCTCCGCTTGCAGCTCCACGACAGAGCTGTCACCCTGTGTCTCTGGCTTAGAATGTCACGGCCTGTCTGTCCTCTCCCAGTGGGCTGTGAACCTGGTGAAGACAGAGCTTGTGATCAAACCCTCTCTCTATTTCCAGGGCCTGAGGCAGAGCCCAGCACACAGGAGGGTCTCTGTAAGCGGCAGGAACTATTAAAATAGAGAGAGAAGACTTTCCATGTGTTTCTCCACTGCTGAGCCCTCAGTCAGTTCATGCAAGAATAACAAAAGCTACCAATATTTATCCAGCAACGTCTTGGTATCAGATGCTGGGCTGGGGGCTACGACACCTAGTCCTTAATCCTTACAAAATCCCCAAGGGCATCAGTTACTAACCATGATTGCCAAGTCTCTTTTCTTTCTTTCTTTCTCTCTCTCTCTCTCTTTTTTTTTTTTATTTGTCTTTTTAGGGCCAAACCTGCGGCACATGGAAGGTCCCAAGCTAGGAGCTGAATTGGAGCTATAGCTGCCAGCCTACACCACAGCCACAGCAACTCCAGATCCTTAACCCCCTGAGCTGGGCCAGGGATCAAACCCTCATCCTCACGGATACTAGCCGGGTTCTTAACCTGCTGAGCCACAATAGGAATTCTTCTTTGTTTAAACTTCAGAGGTGACTAGGGTTCAAAAAGATAAGGTATCTTGCCCAGGGTCACACAGTTCGTGAAAGTCGGAGTCAGGACTAGAACCAAATCCATCTAACCCTAAAGCTTGTGTCTTCCTTGCAAGAGCCTCCCTGGCACCACCAAGAAACAACTCCTTGGCCCACAGCTCCTTTTCCACCCCCAGGACTCGCGAAGGTCCCTGTAAAAGGCACACCGAAGCCCGGAGAATCCCGGAGCCTGCCGTGTGCCCTCATGCCCATCCGACACATACGCGTCCAAAACTCCTAAAATCATAGCCTTACGTAGCGTTTCTCCAAATCTAGCTCGGAGGCAGCTCCATAACTCTTGGCCAGGAATATTATTTCAAATAACTCATGCGGACAGCTGAGTAACCAAGAGGAGAGATAGACGGGTCCCGGAGCACCCCTTTGTAATAGATCATAACCCCCCACTCCCGCACCCTCCCCCAAGCTGCCCGGACAGACGAGGTCAATGATTAATTATGCTAAGATAAACAGAGTTAATTTTCTTCCTGGATAAAACTAATTACAACTGTGTTTGTTTTGGTAGGACACGGAATTACTGTCCCCAGTGACAAATCTTCCTAATTGAAAAGAGTGTTTATTTTAAAGGGGTGGGGGCTGGGGTCACTAAACAATGGTTAGCTAGTGTTTTCCCCATTTTTCATTTGAAGAGGGACAGTGATTAGGTGTTGACCTCAAAAGAACAAGCAAAATCTTTCTCTGGGTCCCCCGCCCTGAGGCCTGGTGGAGAGCCTGGGAGAAACATTTGGCAATTTGGTGGAGGTTTCCTAGAAGTCGTGGCTGGTGGTTGACGCGCCTCTTAGTCAATGGTGGCTGCAATCAGGGTGGAACCCTCTTTGGCAACCCGGTGAGGGGCACAAGTGTTTTGAATCCCACTGCCCACCAACATCAACTGTGGGAAAACAGGCGTCCCACTCAGATAAATTCTTCTGGCCTCAGGCTGGTCAGATTCAGTGCTGAGGCACCACAAAGAAAGGAGAGAGAGAAACAGGGGGGTTCCCTTGCTGCTCAGTGGGTTAAGGATCTCGAGCTGTCACTGTAGCAGCTCAGGTTGCTGCCCTGGTGCAGGTTCAATCCCTGGCCCAGGGATTTCCACTTGCCGTGGATATGGCCAAAAAGAAGAAAAGAAGAGAGAAACAGGAGTCCCAGCTCCCAAGGCATCCATGACCAAATGAGGGGCCTGGAAGTAGTGGTGAGATGCTGCAGGAGCAGAGGGGTTAGGCCTGGAGAAGAGGGGGGTGTGGAAGGGGAAGAGCCATCACGCAGAGGGACCAGCATTGAGCAAAGGTGTGTGTGTGTCTGGTGTGTTGGGAGAGCTGTAAACCATTCCGTGAGCTGAAGTAGACGACTCCCCAAACTCACGTGTTGAAACCCTAACCCAGCAGATGAGACTGGAATGATATGGATACTTGGTAGTTGATATTTGGATTCTGACAAGTAGTGTCACTTTGCTAGGGCTGCAGTACCAAAGTACCACAAATTAGGTGGGTGAGACAACAGAAATTTGTTGTCTCCCATTCTGGAGGCTGGAAGTCCACCGTCAAGGTGCTGGCAGGGCCGTGCTCACTCCATAGGGCCCAGAGGAGAGTCCTTTCCAGATTTTTCCAGCTCCCCGTGCTCACTCCGTAGGGCCTGGGCATGGGGGAGGGTGTCCTTCCTGGACTCCTCCAGCCCCCCGGTAGCAGCTGCAGGTCATCTTGGTGCCAATCTCCGCTTCCATCTTCACTTGGCCATCCTCCCTCTGTGTCTATGTCCAAGTGTCCCTTTTTATAAGGACACTGGCCCTATTAGATAAGGGGCCCCTTCCTCCTCTGATAGGCCCTCATCTTAACACGTTTAGCTTCATCATATTTTAACTATCCTGCTCCCAAAGAAGGTTGCATTCTGAGTTGCCAGAATCTCAACACAGCTTTGGGGGCACATGACTCAACTCTTAATGCAGGTTCCAGAGGCCACCTTCCGGAGCAGGAAGCTTACCCTGCAGGCAGAAGGGAGACCCCGGAGAGCTGTAAGTGATGGAGTGAGGTTTTGCGCGTTCGTTTTTGAGACAAGGTCTCTGGATCCTGTGTGGAGGACTGATGGGTGAACGTGACCAGAGATTGGAAGACCAGTCAGGTGAAAGCTGTCCTGATATTGCAGGTGACTCCCAACCTCACATGACGTTTGACAGGAGCTGAAAAGATGAGATGCTGAGAGAAGAATCTGTGACACGGGGAGTTAGAGCGCCAAGATTTTAGGATTGGAAGCCCATCCTGATTCCTGGGATGTTGGAGGAGAAGCAGGGGGCGTCACGAATGACTCCCAGGTTTCTGACGGAGCCCTGGAGCTCAAGGAGGAAGAGCCGGTGGGGAGGGACATTGTCTTGTCTTCCACAAGCTGTACTGCCAGGAGTCAGAATTCCTGAGCATCAGGTTTGCGGGCTCAGGAAGGCCTTGCTCAAGAGTGGGGAATAATTCGCCCTAGTCTGCTGCACATATCCCAAACAAATCCTAAAAGCAGAAACCCCAAAGAGCACATTGTTTCCAAGTAGCAACATCCCAGAACAAACGCAAGAGGAAGATTTATAAGAACAAAAAAGATCCACCACCCAACAAGGTAAAAGTCGCTATTTCTGGCATCTAATCAAAGATTACCAAGCACACCACAAAGCAGGAAAACACAGTCCCTAATAAGGAGAACAAGCAATCTATCAAAATAGTCTAAGAACTGAGACGGACGTTAAAATTAGCAGACCAAATTTTCAAAATAATTGTTATGACTGTATTACATGTATTCAGAACATCGAGACATGAAAGGTATCAAAAAGACTTAAATAGAACTTCTAGATATGAAAACTAAATCTCTGATGAAAAATATGCTAGATGGAATTTAGGGTATGCTAAACAGGACAGAAGAAAAGATTAGTTAACGTGAAGACAAAACAGTAAAAAGAAACAAGAACAAACTAAACATAAAGTAATAAGAAATAAAATACTAACGTTCAATGTGGAAAATAGTAAAATAGAACACACTACGACAATGGGGAAAAAAAATCAATGAAACCAGAGTTCCCTTGTGGCACACAGGTTAAGGATCTGGCATTGTCACTGCAGCAGCTCGAGTCCCTGCTGTGGTGTGTGTTCAGTCTCTGGCCTGGGAAATTCCACATGCAACAGATGCAACCAAAAAATAAATAAATAAATAAATAAAATAAATTCAATGCAACCAAAAGCTGGTTCTTTGAGAGGGTCAATAAGATGGATTAATCTTCCAGCCCAGCTTGATCAGGAAAAAAAAGAAGAACAAAATTATGAAATCAGGAATGAAAGAGGTAACATCATTACAAATTCCACAGTTTTTTAAATAGGAGAATATTATGAGCAACTTTATGCCTATAAATCTGACACTTCAGCTGGAATGGACCAATTCCTTAAAAGATATAAACTACCAAAGCTTAATCAAGAAGAAATAGGTAACGTTGATAGCTCTGTATCTATTAAAGAAATAGGATTTGTAGCTTAAAAACACTCCCACAAGGAAAACCCTAGGCCAGATGGCTTCACTAGTGAATTCTACCAAATATCGAGGGAAGAAACGGTACCAGTTCTACACAAACTCTTCCAGAAAATTGAAGCGGAGGGTTACCTCCCAACCCATTATTTGATGGGGGATTTGCTAGGACCCTGAAACAAGATAATGGCATTGCCAACCAGGAAGACTACACACCAATGTCTTGCAAAAACAGCAGAAAAATTCTAAACAGTTCTAAACAAATTCTAAACAAAATTTTAGCAAATCAAATTCAACAATATATTAAAAAAATAATACGTCGTGGTCAAGCAGAATTTTTCCAAGGACTACAGGGTAGGGTTCACATTCAAAATCAATGCAAGTTTTGGAGCTCTCTTGCACAACAATGGGAGTATAATTAACATTTTGAATGGTTAAGATGGTAAATTTTACATCATGTGTTTTTTTATCTTGATTAGACATTTTTAAGATTAGTGCAATTCACCATATTAACAAACCAAAAAAAAAAAAAGATCATCTTAATAGACATTGAAAAATCGTTTAATAAAATGCAATGTCCTATAGAGAACAAACTAGTGGTTACCACTGGGACGAGGTGGGCGGGGGGCAGAATAGGGGAGGGTTTTAAGAAGTACAAACTATTAGGTATAAAATAAGCTACGAATCCCATATATATTGTGCAACACGAGGGACCTAGTAAATATTTTGTAATAACTCAAAATGGAGTTTAATCTTTGAATCACTATATTGCACACCTGTAACAAACATATCTTATATCAACTATATATTTCGATTAAAAAAATTCAACATGCTTGTAAAATCCAATCAATCTGGATAATGACTTTCAACAAACTAGGTATAGAAGGAAACTTTCTCAATCTGAAAATAAGTATCTTCAGAAAAATCTACACCTAACATTTTACTTAATGGTAAGAATTTTAAAATTTCCTTTCTAATATCAGAAATAAGAAAGAGATATCCACTCTGACCACTTTTTTTTTCTACATTATGCAATACAACAATTCAAGGAAAAATAAAACGAATTCAAATTGAAAAGGAATAAATAAAATTATTCTGAATCTCAGGTAATGAGTGTCTAGAGAGACATTCTAGTTGGTTGTGCAAAAAATCAACCACAACTGATAAGCAAGCAAGATTGCATGATATAAGATCCATATACAGAAATCAGTTGTGTTTCTATGTGCTACCAAAAGCTATTCGAAATAAAATCTTTACAACACTTACAAAATGAAACATTATAAAACTTTACAAAAGTCTTAAAATACTAAATAATTCAGAATAGATCTGCCAAAAGATATGAAAGCCCTGTACACTGAAAACTGCAAAGCGTCACTGAGAGAAAGTAAAGATGGACCTGAGTAAATGAAGATGTACCTAGTTTGTGGGTCAGAAGAATCGTCATAGCTAAAGTGTCAATTATTTTATGTAATGTCAAACTGGTCTATAGATTCATGAAATCCCAATCAAAATCCCAGAAATTTTTGCATAAATTGCAAGTTGATTCTAGAATTCATGTGCAAATGCAAAGGACCTAGGATAAGCAAAACAGCTTTGAAAAAGGAGAGTGCTGGGAGGATAACTCTACCTGATTTCAAGACTTACTAGTAAAAGTTACAGTTATCGAAGGTGGAGCATTGGAATCCAAATAGGCATTCGGGTCAGTGGAACAGAATAAGGAGTCTAGAAACAGATCCACACATATGTAAGACAACTGATTTTTGACAAAGATGTAAAGGCAATTCAGTGGAGAAAGAAGTCTTTCCAACAAGTGTTAGGACAATTGGAAATGCATAAGCAAAAATTAAAAAAGGGGGGGTTCAACCCATAACTCATACCACATACAAAAACTAACTCAAAATGCATCATAGGGAGTTCCCATCATGGTGCAGTGGAAACGAATCCGACTAGGAACCATGAGGTTGCAGGTTGGATCCCTGGCCTTGCTCAGTGGGTTAAGGATCCGGCATTGCTGTGAGCTGTGGTGTGGTTGCAGACATGGCTCGGATCTGGCGTTGCTGTGGCTGTGGCGTAGGCTGGCAACTACAGCTCCGATTAGACCCCTAGCCTGGGCACCTCCGTATGCCGCAGGTGTGGCCCTAAAAAGACAAAAGGCATTCTAGACCTAAAGGTAGATCATAAAGCTATATTTCTAGGACAAATATAGGAGAGAGTCTCTGTGACCTTAGGATAGGCAATGTTTTTTAGATTCAACATCAAAGTATAACCCATAAAAGAAAATTTGGATAAGTTAAATTTTTTTTTCAAAATTTCAAAGTTCTGCACCTCAAAAGACACTCTTAAGGGAAAGAACAGACCAGTTGCAGAGCCTGAATGAAAATATTTGTAGAGCATATACTTGATAAGAGACTTGTATCCAAAATTCTATAAACTCTCAAAACTCAGAACAAAAGAAAGCAGACCACCCACTTTTTAAAAACGGGCAAAATATGTGAAAAGATGTTTCCCCACAGAAGATGTGCAGATGCCAAATAGACACACGAAAAGGTGGCCCTCCCCCTGACATTTTGAAGACCATACCCGTGTCTGAAAATGGCTGTACTTTAGAGACTGACCATGCTGGGCGTTGGCAAGGACCCCGAGGAACCGGAACTCCCACGTGCTGCTGGTGGGGGTGGAAAAATGGTCCGACCACTTCAGAAAACTGTGTGATGGTTTCTTCAAGTGGACAGCCACCATTTGATCCAGCCATTCCACGGACGCTAGATGAAGGCATGCCTCCCCAGAGCCTGGTATGTGAGCGGACACAGCAGCTCTGTTGGTAGCAGCCCCCAACTGGAAACCACCCAAAGTTCCACAGACCAGGGAACGGATCAGTAAATTGTTGTATATACATACAATGGAATGCTGCTCAGCAACAAAGAAGAATGAGCTAGTGATACACACAGCAACATGGGGGAACCTCAAAATATTTATGCTGCGTGAAAGAAGCCAGACAAAAAGAAGCAGGTACTGTGTGATTCCGCTTAGATAAAACCCTAGCGAATGCAAACTGATGGTACCAGAATGCAGTTTGATGGTGGCCTGGGGAGACTGGGGGTGGGAGGCGAGGAGGGGAGAAATTTACAGAGGGGCAAACGTTCACAAAGGAAGACGGGGGAGCTGAATCTGCTCACTAGCTTCATTGTGGCGGTGGTGTCAACACTTGGGAAATTGTACACTGGACGTATGCACGGTAGTCAATTATGCCTCAATCAAGCTCTTTTTAATTTTTCTAATTAATTTTTTTTTCTTTTTATGGCTGCACCCATGGCATATGGAGGTTCCAGGCTAGGGGTCAAATTGGAGCTGCAGCCGCAGACCCATGCTACAGCCACAGCAACGCCAGATCCGAGCCACATCTCTGACCAACGCTGCAGCCTGCAGCAACCCTGGATACTGAACCCACTGAGTGAGGCCAGGGATTGAACCCGCATCCTCACAGACATGATGTCAGGTTCTTAACCTGCTGAGCTACGATGGGAACTCCAAGAGCCCTTTTTTAGAAACAAGTATCAATCTCTGGTTTATGTGTACCCTCAAATTCTAGTGGACAGCAGTCAAGCTTTTTCTAGAACCTTCTCTCTGGTTCTGCTGTGCTCTCCCAGCAGGTCTGGGAAGTGACTGTAGATTCAGGACCAGCGAGCATCTAACCAGGGGGTGAACGCCCAGGCTCCTCTTCTTGTGGGCACTCCCAGTCTCCAGGGCCCTTCTCTTGGAGCCTCCCCTCTCACTTAGATCAAGTTAGGGGAGGGCGTAACCCCCCATGAACACTGCACGTCCCATGACGATTATGACAAATTTCTCTTTCTCTCTGGGCCCGTCTCCTTGTGCAGGCTTGAGGGTGGGGTGCTGCAAAGCTGCATGGAAGACTGGGTTTGGCTGGGATGTTTGCTTACCTGGGAAGGAAGTATCTGATCCCAATTGTTAGCAGCTGCAGGGCAATCTCTTGCTCAGATTTAAAAAAAAAAAAAAATGCGGATAATCTGGATGGAGGGAGGCTCCCTGTGTCCCAGGCTGGAGAGGAAGGAGGAGGTGCCTAAGTGGGGAGTGGGGAGGCGGGGGCAGCCATGGGTCCAGAAAGCTTCAGGCTGCATATGGAGCTAAGTCAACACGTCCTTAATGACATCTCTCTTGGGGGGATGAAGACTCAGGTCAGCCAGATCTTGAAGCCAGCAGTTTCGTGTCCTCCCCCACATGCTTCCCCCCTCCGGCCTTCCTCCTTTCAGCACTTGGCATTGCTGAGTAAGGAGAACAGACAACTCTTTTACATCTAAGGTTTTTCCACTGTGTGTTTTGCTGGCACACGATTGTTTAGCCCTGGCTAAAAACAACTTAAATCATATAAAGGTATACCTTGGAGAGAGGGCGGGTTTGTTCCAGACCACCCAATAAAGCGAGGTCCCGTGAAGTTTTTGGTTTTCTAGGACGTGTAAAATGTATATTCACATTATACTGTGGTCCTTTAAGTCTGCAATAGTATTATGTCTTAAAAAAAGCAACGTATATATTTGAATTAAACATCTTTTCGGGTTTCAGCGTGCTCCCCATCACCTGAGCCATCAGCAAGGCATCGTAGTAAAGATTACCAGTCACAAGAGCACCCCAACAAATATAACAATAATGAAAAAGTCTGAAATACTGCAAGAAGTATCAAAAGGTGCTACAAAGACATGACGTCAGCCAGTGTTATTGGGACGATGGAGCTGACAGCTTGCTCGGTGGAGGGTTGTCGCCACGAACCTTCACGTGGTAAAAAGCGCCATAACTGCGAAGCTCTGTCCAGCGACGTACAACAGAGCAAGGTATTCCTGTGCAGGTCTTGTCAATCGGAGCGGGTTTTAATGATGCCTGCTGTATGCTGAGACCTAGTCTGGATGAGAGAGAGGAAGAGTGAGGAGAAAAACCCTGGTAAGGACCCCATAGAAACCTCTAGATGGTTTTCCTTCTGAGCTGTATCCAGAGTCTATCCTTTAAGCTCCATGCCAACAGACTGACCTCTCGCCTCTCACCTGAGCTGATATTCTCTGCCTCTTCCTCGAGGCTCTTGAGCAGACCTTGCAAGAATGCCTAAGACTCTGCCTCCCAGGCAGGCCGGGGGGAATTTCACACACCTATCTGCCAGGAAGCATTTCTCGGGGCTCCCGCCTTTGCCCAAAAGGGTCACATCCATCACGACTGAGCCTTCCTTGTGAGGAAGTGAGGACAAGGGCCTGGTTACTTATGGCAACCTCCTGAGGACGTTCCTCTGCCAACCGGGCTGCCCAGAAGAGCGCATGGGCATTAAACCCCCCATCTCTGCGGTGCCCTTCCTTCACAAGCAAGATCTCATTCCTCACGTGGAGGCCAATTCCAAGGAAGCGGGGAGAAGGGCCAAGAGAAGGACGTACAAGGGGCAGACAAGCTTCCACGGAACTGAGTGCTGTTAAGAAAGTCACCTTGCCAAGGGCACTGCAAGGACCCTAAGAGAGGGAATATCCAAGGCTGCATGGATGGGGAGGCGGGCCTGAAACCAGAGTCCCCGCTCTCAGGCAAGCATCCTTTTTGGCAGCCGCTGAATTTTCAAAGAAAATCTCTGAGTAACAGAGATTTCTCAGAATTCTGCTTTTAGGAAACCTGGATATTGAGACTACTTCTTACAAACGCCTTCCTTCTCCTCTTGGAGAACTGAGTTTTGTGATGAGGACGAAATTTCACTTTCTGGAGTCAGGTACCCCCCAGTTTTCTTCTGAGTGGGCAAAAAAGGAGTCACTTCTCAGAATGCATGTAAGGACAGAGCAGGAGAAACCATCACAGCAACCCGTGGGAGATGAATTTTATTACCTGCATGCTGTAGCTTGGCAAACCGAGGACCAAAGAGTTAAAGCGGTTTGCCTTAATCCTTATTGAATTCATGGTTGAGTCAATCTGAAGGATTTCAGAAGTAAAAGTGAATATAGAGACCAAACAGGATCTTTACTGGCCAGAGGTGGAGGCAGATGTGTCTCATGGCAGGTCCCGGAAAGATGCTCAGCCGGCCTTCTCGCGTTCTTCCCGGCCGTCAGGCTTCCACATTCCCAGACTCCTCCCCTGCTGGGTGTGGTCATGTGACTTAGTTCTAGCCAGTGGACTGTGGGCAGATCTGGTCATGTGACTTAGTTGTAGCCAGTGGACTGCGGGCAGATCTGGTCATGTGACTTAGTTGTAGCCAGTGGACTGTGGGCAGATCTGGTCATGTGACTTAGTTGTAGCCAGTGGACTGTGGGCAGATCTGGTCATGTGACTTAGTTCTAGCCAGTGGACTGCGGGCAGATCTGGTCCATCACTTCCAGGCGAGACTCATAAACACTTCCCACATGTAATTCTCAACTTCTCCCTCTCTTTCTTCATCTGCTGGCACAATGTCCCAACAGGATTTTTAACCTCAGCCCTACTGGCATCTACAGCTAGGCAATTCTTTGTCATGGGGCCTTCCTGTGCATGGTAGAACATTCAGAAGCATCTTTGATCTCTACCCATGAGATCCCAAGACCATCTGCACTTGCCAAGGTGGCAGCCAAAATATCTCCAGATGCTTCCAGAGGTCCTCTGAAGAGCAAAATCATCCACGGTTGGGAACCGCTGCTCTGTGTGATGCCAAAGCCACACAAAGGAAGGAACTTGGATCCGGAATGACTGCACGGAGCGGAGCACCCATCCGACATTCATCAGCGACAGGAGCAAGAAAGTACCTTTTACTGCATAAAGTCACTGCAACTTAGGAGCTGATTGTTCCCTGACTAATATGGTGCTGCTAAATAGTCCCCATAAAAAGACGGATTTACCCAACAAGGCAGAGTGCCCTTGACCAGGGACCATCCCTGCCTACCTGGGCCAGGCCCCAGGGGACAGCTGACAGTCACTCCCAAGAGAGAGACATCTCCCAGGATAAAGAAAACACCAGTGCTGAGCTCTCCAATGCCTAGAACGTCTGCCCAACGTCACCCATCAGAAAAGGCACGTCTCATCTCATCCGCAGGGACAGAGAAATCTGAAATGTGCTTGGTAGAAAAGCCTTCTCCTCGAAAACCCCCTGCTCATGAAACCAGGAGGCTCTGCTCCGGGGAACCCAGAGCCTGCTGTCTTTTTCTGGCATGAGAAGATCCATTCCGTACAAAAGATGGCCTGGATTCTGTTCAGTACAAGACACAGCTTCTGTTCTAATTTTCTCACCAGGTGCTTTATCTTATGTTGTTGTTGAAGTGAAGGTTCAGGCTTTGGCCAGGGTCAAGGGTTGCTCTGTCCCAGGCTGAGGCTTCACTTTGTGATCCAGGTCCAGGTTCGGACCAACAGGGACAGAACCAGGACTCTGACAGAAAGACAGAATGGGCTACAGCGGAGTACAATGCACTGCCTTGCCCTGAATTAACGGATGAAATCTGTCTAGAGCTCCCATCACACAATGCATTTCCTTTCCTCATTGGCCTTTATATCTCCATCACTAAAGAGCCCCATGATATACCACCTGCTTCCCTAAAGCTGTCAAAGGAACGCAGTGAGGGACCTCAGTCCAGGAGCAGCAGACCCGTGGGAAGGAAATAATTGGCAGGAAGTCAAAAAACTCGGATTTGTGTCCAGATCTGATCTGTCACGAACTGATGGGTCCAAACTGGACACATCGCTTTCCTTCCTGAGCCCCCTCTTTCCCCCACATGTGGTAAGAACACTGGGTCAGGTACCTCCCACAACGTTCCTGTAACTGCCCTGAGAGGCATCCCACGGAGACCCTGTCTATACCTCTATTGTGAATAGTGGCGGTGTGGGCTGCCTTTTCTTCCCCCATCTCTCGTGTGCCCAGATCAAGCCTTAGAGGCTGCCATCCTCAAGAGAGATTGCAAGAGCCCCCAACAGGTCTTCATTAGCCCAGCCCCTCCCCAGAGCCCCATGTATCCCACTCCCAGAGGGACTGCATTAGATACATGCCTAGACCCTTTCCGAGTTATGCCACCCGAGAATTCTGGGATCCTAAGAGTCTCACAGTCTATATCATCACTCTTCCAGATCCTTATCTACATATATGAGAACCTAAAATTCTAGAAGCCTAGGAATCTTAACTTCTAAATCATTAAGAGCCTAGAATTCTGAGTATAACTTGAATTTCTCCATGAAATAAACGAGGTTATAGAATAGTGATAACTCGGATTCTTCACTGGCTTCCACCCCCACGTGCCCCAGATTCTTCCAGGTCACACACGGGTCCTCCTCTTGACACACCTGGCCAGCTGGCGGGCAGCACCTTCTGTGCCCCTTACTGGGCCACCGAGGAAACGGAAATGAGAGGGACACAGAAGAAAGGGAGTAGGTGGCCCTTCCCACCGTCCAGCCAGGTCTACCTGATACGACCAAGCACGACCAGGTCAGCCCCACCCACTCACACACCTGATGAGTGAGGTATGTTCAGCCTCAGTGGTACGTGGAGGCCTGGACGCCACATACTCATCACTCAGTGTGATAGTCCCCCGTCTTCCCGAGTTTCCAAGAGCTTCAGAATTCTACGTTTCTCAGCACTGACAGCCTGAAGGTTCTTGGATATTAGGAGTCTAGGCTTAAAATAGTTTTTTTTTTAGGTCCTGAAATAGATGATTTTAGGAGAGTGGAAGGGGTTAAAGCATCTCCCACCTGCTCTGGGGGGCTCTGGGGTGAAGGAAGGCAGCGAGGCCTTAGCCAGGTCCCCACAAGGGTGTGGGAGGCAGTGACAGGCTTCAGGTGTCCACACAGTGATCAGGAAAGGCAGACGCAGACGCGGGATGGAAGGGAGTGCGGTCGAGTGCCCGGAGGGGTCCCGCCAACACCCTAGGGGGCTTTCCGGACCCTTGGCAGCTGCTGGAAACCAATTTCACAGCTTCGGATCAAACGTGCTATTTATTTTAGAAGCAACTATGGGTAGCAAAATAAAACTGAGAATGTGTGTCCGTGAGCAGGCCCCAGAGGTCCTCGAGCTGCCCTGCGGGACTATACATTTGGGAAGTTCTCTTCCCCCGGAGGAGGTTGGACCCCCAGCCTCCCACAGGCCTGGTCCCAGCCCCACATCTCCCAGGGTTTGGAGTCTTGGAGGTTGGATGCCTCCCTGACTTGGCTGCAGACCCCTCTGGCTGTGGTGAGTGGAAGGCAGGCAGGGTGGGCTTCAGAGCCCAAGTGACCGAGGCCTGTGTCAGCAAACCGAGGCCTGACTCGAATCCCAGGGTTCATCAGAAGCCCAGGGGGCCTGCAGAAATTCCTGGCCCAACCATGCTGGAGCTAGGAGCTCCCCCCACAGCCAGAAGCCGTGAGGTCCCAGCTTAGAGAAAATTGAGGGCAGAAAGAATTCTCTGTGCTCAGCAGGGCTGGGCCTGCAATAGAAATAACCCCAGGATACCATCTAGTGCTATGGGGACGTTTTGACAAATGCTTTCGATCAGCTTTCCAATCCATCAACTGGTTTTGCTAAGCATTTACTACGGCCTGTCACCACCGGGGACAGGAAGCTCTCTGGTTCTGGAAAGCCTCACACAGCCCAGGGCCTCCAGATGAAGCGCCACCCCACAGACGGGTCTTCCAGGCTGTTATGGCCCCACCCCAGCCCCTTTGTAGTCTCACATCTGGCCCTCTCCACGGTGAACCCTAATATTCCGCACGGCACCGGCACACCTGTCTGCAGTCCCTGCTCCCCCCAGCGGGAACATCCTCGCCCTCAGGACCAGCTCACATGTCTCTTCCTACCCTGTGACTCCTGCCCCAGTGCCCCACATTCTCAGATACCCTTCGCCTGAGTCCCTAAATCATATGCCTATCGTGTTCCATTTAAATGTCTGTCTCCCAGGAGTTCCCGTCACGGCACCCGACTAGCATCCATGAGGACACGGATTCAATCCCTGGCCTTGCTCAGTGGGTTAAGATTCTGGCATTGCCTTGAGCTGTGGTGCAATTTGCAGACGTGGCTCAGAACCCGCGGTGCTGGGGCTGTGGTGTAGGCCGGCAGCTGTAGCTCTGATTCGACCCCTAGCCTGAGAACCTCCATAAGCTGCGGGTGTGGCCCCCAAAAAGACAAAGACCAACAACAACAACAAAAAAAGTTTGTCTCCCGGAGTTCCCTGGCGGCTCAGTGGGTTAAGGACCCAGTGTTGTCACTACTGTGGCTCAGGTCACTGCTGTTCTCTCCCTGGCCCAGGAACTTCCGAATGCCTCGGACGTGGCCAAAAAGAAATGTCAGTCTCTGCATACACTGCACCGTCTCTCATATCCGCATCCCCAGCCCCTCAGTCGCCTGGAACAATATTTTATTTAGGATCCTTGCAGACATGGAGGAGTGGGAGGTGCGGGCAAAGCACGACTGAATAAAGTGGAGGAATCTGTGCAGATTCAATGAAAGCAAAGTGACATCTAACTGGACAGCAGGAGTGAGGTGAGCATGAGGTATGAGGACAGACGGTGCCAGGCTTTCGATCCCAGAGAGATACCTGGGCTCTTCCTGCTAGTTTCTCCCTCTACTCATGGGATGATCATACACAGTTTACATTCTTTTTTTTTTTTTTTTTGTCCTTTTAGGGCCGCACCTGCTGCATATGGAGGTGCCCAGGCTAGGAGCCATAGCCGCCGGCCTATGCCAGAGCCATAGCAAAGCGGGATCCGAGCCTCATCTGCGACCTACACCACAGCTCACGGCAACGCCGGATCCTTAACCCGCTGAGCAAGGCCAGGGATCGAACCCGCAGCCTCATAGTTCCCAGTCGGATTGGTTAACCACTGCGCCACGACAGGAACGCCGACAGTTTATGTTCTTAACCCCAATGTGTCCTCTGTAAAATGGGGGTGGTGTTGAGGATTAATTAAGTTAATGCATGTAAACTATTTAGGACAGCGCCTGGAGCAGCCAAAGGGTTAAACATGATTAACGTGCACGGGAGAAATAGGAACAGGAGGAAGAGCAGTGAAGGCGCTGTAGCATCATGGTCCACGGTAGGAGGAAATCAGAAGGTCTTGCTGGCCAGGGGGAAATAGGCAACAGGGGTTGGCTTCTAGTGGAAAGTGGACAAAGGTCAAGTGCACTGCATGGACAAAGGTCAAGTGCACTGCAGAGCCACCAAGTGAGGGCAGAGCTCTCAGTGTGCTAAGAAGGGCTCGGGCTGTCTGTCCTGTGACACCGTCTGTTTGGGACGTGATTCCTGGTCAGTCCCAGTCCTGAGTCTCTCTCTCTCTCTCTCTCTCTCTCTCTCTCTCTCCCCATCACCCCTCTGTCTCTCCCTCCCCCTCCCTCGATGTGAGCAGAAGTGTTTATTTCCCTTAACTCTCCTCCGGTTTATCTTTCACTTGCTTCTCCACCCCTCTCTTCTACCTGAAGAGGATGGCTAACTGCAGAGAGAACCCCAGATAGGGACTCAGAAGCCCTGGGTTCCAGCCCCAGCCTTGCCTGTCATTTCTGATGGACCCCGGGCAAGCCCCTGCCCCGCCCTGAACCTAAGGGCTTCTTCTTAACAGTCTGAGCTGCATGTCACATGAAAGTGCCTTTCATCTGAATGTCTGTGCCTCTCAGCAGCAATGTCCTCAGCAGTGGAAACTCCTCTGCACCCACAGGACTCACGCAGAGAACTTTCTTTCCTTCATTATGAAGCCAGTATCTGTTGAGCACAGACAACAGTCAGGCATGGCATCAGACACTGGGGATCACGGGGTGCCCAAGCCAAAAGTCCCTGCCCTTAAGGAGCTCACATTTTGAGAGGGTCTGGAGCAAGAGCAGATGCTAAACTCATTGCTTCGCCATCATGGACCCCTTAAGAGGGGAGAAACGTGCCATGTCCTGGATGCCTCCTGCGGGCCAGGTACCAGAGTCCAGGACATTTGGGGTGACCCTCCCCGTCACTTTAGGAAGTAGTTATTGTCCTTCCCACATTAAAGGTGAGGGGCCCAAGGCCAGGAGCCATTCCGTCGCTCGGTCAATGTCACCCAGCCAGATGTGGTGATGAGTCCAGTACACCCAGGGTCCTCCCCAGATGAGCAGTCTCCTCTGCCCAGGTCACTCCTGAACTCTGAGACCGGAGCACAGCCACCGGGAGAGCGAACCCCAGGTCCTGCTTCCTAGGGAGGCACCCAAGGCCACGCTTCCAAACTGGGGAAGGCTTCGCGGGGCGTCTATTCCTCACACGGCCCCAGCTCCCTCCCCCATCCCACTGTCTCGGCAGAGAGAGAGCTGCAGAGAGAGCTGTGAGATTTGTAGCTGCTTTCTGCCCTCCTGGCCCATACCCCTATAAAATAGCAAGCAGCCTCTAAGATAGGGGAAAAAGGGGGAGAAAGACTGAAAAATAAACACTGATGAAGATTAAAAATGACTAGTGAGTCTTGGGGATTTACGTCTCATAAAGTGAGATGGTCGAGGAGGCCAGACAGGGAGCAGACAGCCCTGACGCCTCTGCCTGGTGGATAATTTATCCCAGAAAGTAGAGGCCTCTGTTTGGACTCCCACAGGCCGGGATGGTTCTCTGGGTCCCCCCACCCCCCACCCCGCGCCCCGCCCCTAGCCCACTGTCAAGGAGACTCGAGCTGAGTCAGATGTTTTGTGTGCCCAGATCAAACCTACATATTCGATATTTTTTCCATCCTTTTCACATCTCTGATCTTGTCTGAAGATCAGTTTACCCTCTCGGCAAGGCAGGCAGAATGGGGACCCTTGTCCACGCTGGGCAGATGAGAACCTTAAAGCTGGCAGAGGCTGATTCATCCAGCATCTCCCAGCAGGTCCACACTCTGAACTCAGCCACCACTGGTTGGCGTGACGGCCCCTCTAGGTACACATTTCCTTTCCTTCTCATTCTCCTGCCTCGATTCCTCGCCCATTCTCAAGTGAACTCTGTTCAGCCAATGAATCCATTCAACTAGACTCTGCTGAGTATTTACCGCTGCAAACACAGAAATGCGTAGGCTTAAAGCAGATGCTAGTACCCAATGAACCCTTTTTAAATACACGGTGTTGCTAATGCTGTTAGCAGAAGGTGTCTCTCCAAACTAACAGAAGAACTGAAAAAGCAGGGGGAAAAAATTGTTAGAGAGGAGCCGGGGAGAGGGAATCAATGTTGGGGTCAAGTATAAGAGAGCTTTCCAGAGCAAATTCCCTGGGCGTCAGGAAGGATTTTGTCCTGGAGGACTTCCCACCAAGTGAGTTCACAGGTTGGAACATGTCTTAAGATTAATGAGAAGCCTGACAGTCACCCTGGATTTTAATGCTGATGCTGGGGCTCCCCTTTGCTCTCTCTGGGTGATGGGCTGCCAAACATGCTGGGAGTTCCCTGGTGGCCTAATGTTTAAGAATCCGGCATTGTCACTGCTGTGGTGCAGGTCACTGCTATGGCATAGGTTCAATCCCTGGCCTGGGAACTTCTGCATGTTGTGGGCATGCCCTCCCCCCCCAAAAAAAACCTATTATGCTGTCCCCCAACTGCCACAGAGGTAAAGCCTCAGTCTCCATTGCAGAATGGAAAGAAGACAGGTTTTAAAACCCCAGTTTTCAATCCCAACCAGTGTATGCTTGAGAGTTAGTCTCCTGGCCTCTTTGAAACTGGTTTATTGTCCATTGAATGGAGATAGCAATATCTATCTCAAAGTTTGGCCTTGAAAAAAAAAATGGAGAGGGAATCTTCAAATTTAACTACATTAGTTCAGACTTCATGGGAGGCCCCCAGATAATGGATAACACATCTCCAAGTGAAGGGCAGGACCACCAAGCAAGGGCTGCAAAAGGTGGTGTTGAAAACTGTCTTTGTGGTTCTTTGCTGACCACCCAGCTCTGGCACATAAAAGAGGTGGGCGGGGCCAAGCACCGAGCAGGGGGGTTTCTGGAAGGAGCTTGAGTACATTGTGCATCTTGGTGTATGCCTCCCTGCCTTCACGCCTGATGAAAGTGGTTTTAATGGGAGCATTGGAGAGCCTGAGGTTTTCCTCTCCTGGGAGAGACCCGTGGATGGCATCTGACCCCCGCTGCTCAATCTAAAGGGCAGAGCTGGCAGACCAGCTCTTCTAACGGCAGAGGGAAGGGAGGTGGGCGAGCTGTGTTCTCAGAGTTGACCAAGCAGAGGACCCCCAAGTGTCTTTTCTGAACCAGATCTGGACCAAATGAGAGGGAGATGGGCTATGTCAGCTAGACCCTGTCAGCGGGCAACGTAGAGGGAGGAAAGGCTTCACCGGAAAGAGGCTGGTGGCTCAGCAGGTTGAGGATCTGGCGTCATCACTGCTGCAGCTTGGGTTGCTGCTGTGGCGTGGGTTTGAGCCCTGGCCCCGGCACGTCCATGCGCAGCGGGCGTGGCCAAACACATAAATAGGAAGAGGCAGGTGGTGCTGGCAGATGCCTAGGGGCTGGAAGGAGTCAGGAGCAGCCCGCTGGAATGGAAATGCGTATAGCCACATCAAGGCATGACCTGCATGGGGAGGGAGATGGAGTTTCCTCAAAGACCCCAGAGAAACACCCCGGGAGAGAACAAGCAAGGTTAAATGCCCGCCAAGCCCAGAGAGCCCTGACCCTGCACCCTCAAGTCCATATTAGTCGGGTAAGAATTTGCCGTCCCCTCCTTCCTTCTCTCTGACCCTCCATCCCTGATAAGGGAGGGATCCAGAATCCACGCTGGCTAACAAGATGACGAAGGAGAAGGGATGCTCTAGGAAGAAAGAAGCAGAGAAGAAACTGACCCTTCTTCTCACTGCAGGAGACTGGCTGCCGCAGTTCCAGATCTGAGAGGGAAAGTGTTAGCTTTCAACGAAGTTGGAGGTTTAGTACCATTTACTGCTATTGCTAAATAGTAGAAATAGTAGTGCATTGGATATACGATACGTTAACTATTGAGCAGAGAGGATATTTTGAGAGTAAAAATAAACGGTCATGGCATCCGTTCAAGTTTTCATCCAGTGGGAAAAGGAGATTCAGCCCTGCAGAACGACTCATTAAGCTTGTCTCTCTCTCTCCCCCTCTCTCTCTCTTTTTTTTTTTAGGGCTGCACCCGTGACATATGGAGGCTCCCAGGCCAGGGGTCCAATTGGAGTTACAGCTGCTGGCCTACGCCAGAGCCACAGCAACGTGGGATCCGAGCCACATCTTCGACCTACCCCACAGCTCACAGCAACGCCAGATCCTTAACCCACTGAGCGAGGCCAGGGATCGAACCTGCAACCTCATGGTTCCTAGTTGGATTTGTAAACCACTGAGCCACGACGGGAACTCCAAAGTTGTGTCTTGATTCTACCTCCACGCGTCTCATTTGTTCAATGGAACCGTTACTTGACATGACACACATCCTCCTTTGCGCACACGTGTGTTTGCTGCTGCCGTGTCTGTGGGCCCGGCTGAGCAGCCGTGAGCAAGGTCATGCTCCTGAGGCATCTCTGAGACGCTTATGACTCACACTCCATTCCAGGGGGAAGGACAGGAGGAGGAGATCCGGCCCTCACTCTTGGTGAACATGCAGCTCATGGGATTGGGACATCCTTAGGAAGGTCCGGAGGGAGGGACAGAGACCCCGAGAGGAGCTAGAGCTTCCCAAATCCGTTGTGGAGCCACTGAGGGAGCCTGTCCCCCTACCCATTCCCCCTCCTCTTAGAAATCTGAGACAGAGTGGGATCAAGGGCTCAGTTGGCTGATCCGATGGTATCTACCATTTACTGAGCGCTTAGTATGTGTCAGGCTCCTTGTGTATGCCAGTCCTGATTCTCACGATAACGTGCCACAGTAGAGATATTGATGGCATTTGCACAGATGAGGAAACGGAGACCCATACAGCGAAGTGACTTGTCCAGAGTCCACATGGCCCCTGTGGGGCTAATCTTTTGGGGATTCAAACAGACCAGCCTGACTCCAAAGCTAGAGATCTTGTTCCCCTGCTTTACCGCCTCTCCCAAAGGAGGCTGGGGTCAGGACAGAGAGGTTCCAGCAGGGTTACTATCAGGTCTGGGTCCTTGGAGCCCAAAGGGAGGCCCCAGCTGTCCCACAGCCCCATCGCTGTGGGAAAGAACCGGTCCAGACTGACCCCCACACACTCACCAGCCATCCCAGAGCCAAGACAAGTGGAGGAGCCTTGCACTTGGCCAGTTCCTTCCAAGGACCAAAAAGTGACGCACATTTTTTAAAATCATAAAACGGTGTGAAGCATTTTTTAATGAGTTGGCAAATTGTAGAGCCGGGCGCCTTACCCTGTTCTCTAAAGTAGATACTAGCTTTGTTCATTTGTTCCTTTTGCAAGTTCAGTTGGTTCTCTGTGAGGGTCGGGTGTGTGGGCATGTGGTAGGTGCTCATTACAATTGGCAGGAATCCTGTCCGGGGTGAGCAAGGAGAGCTACTTTTAGATTTTACTTCTGATGGTGAACTTGGCCTCCATCACTCCCCGCTGAAACCCAACTCTTTGCAGGCGGAAACAGGGGATTTTGAAAAAGATAAGGAAAGAAATAAATCTGAGAGGGAAACAGCGGAAGGATAAATAATCCTCTTAAAACAGTCACCGGGAGACGCGATGGAGAGAGTCCTGGATGGGGGGTGGCGTGGGTTCGGGCCCGGGTCACTGATCCAGTGGCCTTCTGACCTCGGGCAGACGGCTACCCTCTCGGGATCTCTGTCTTCCTGTCTGTGACACGAGGGGATAATTCCTGCTCCGAGACCCCCACTCAGACCTGCCGAGAGGATGGCGTGGGCTGTCATCCGACCGAATGATTAGACCTTTACGAAGCACCATCCACACAGAAAGCTATGGGAATCACTGTCACCTCGTGTCACCGGAGCCAAACTCCACACCAGCCAGGGAGCCTTCAGGGTGGTGTGTGAAAAAAGCAATCTCCCATAGCTGAACTCAGGGAAGGGAGCCTGGAGGGGACCCACGGTATGGGACATGGGTGGACATGAGTGTGTGGGCGTGTGTAGTGCAGGTGGGCATGTGTAGTGCAGGTCGGCCTGTGCCTGTGCCCCTGAGGGTGCTCGTGGGAGGGCTTCTGCGTGTGGGTGTGGTGGGTGTGAAGCCCTGTGTCGGGATTGGGGGTGGGATGGATCCACGTACCCATTCACCCCACAGAGCAGTTCCAAGGATTTGCCAGGCACTCTGCTCTCGGTGCTGAGCTTCAGCAATGAATGAGACCGAGCCGTCCCTGCATGTGTGGGAGAGTGATCGGCCACTGTAGGGGGGCATATTTCCGTGTGTATGTGAAGATGTGTGTGTAAAAACACACGTCCGTGTATATGAGGACGTGTGTGCTTGTGTGAGTCTGCATGGGACCATTTTGTGCCAGGGCCCGAGCTTGGCACCCCGTGCGCGTGACTTCATTCCAGCCCTCCAACGACCTTTTCTCCGTCTTTCAGATGAGAGTGAGGCTCCGAGGGGTTGCATAAGTGACCAAGAGAACACGGCTGGTTCAGCCTGTGCTTGAACACAAGCCATCTGATTCCAGCGCCCATCAGCACACGCCGGCACTTCCTCTCAAAATCAGGACAAATGTGTTTGCCACGTAGCTTAGGAGGAAGTGAATCTGAGAACTCCCATTGCTACAGCGTTCGCGAGTTTCGAAGACGGGCCTGTTCAAAGAACTTGTGTCAAAGGCGGGGGTGACAGGCTCATGCTGGGGATGAAAGGGCCCCACTCCTAATCATCAGGAGCCACATCAAGCAAGTCAGACTGGGCTTCCAGCGTCCTGGTCCCTGCTTCCTCTGGAGGCAGAGCAACTGTGATCTCCGGTGGGTTCCCAAGGACGAGCACAGGGGGCTGGGAGACGTCAGGACCGTGGGACACCTGGTCCCCGTAACTTCATGGTGATGCTCAGGCAAGACCTTGTCGGCACGGGTCCTTCCAGCCTCCGGGATGCCACGCCCTCGCATCAGTGACACGGCGTGTTTTCCTTTGGAGACAGGGATGCTGGACCCTTGGCGTCAGGGCCAGCCTTGCTTCCATGAACAAGTGCAGGCACCGAGCCTCCCCACGTCTCACACAGGCCGGCCCGTCACCAAGCCCACCCTGTCTAATGCAGACAAGACAGTGACCCTCCCACCAGAGGCTGAAATCTAGAATCTGTCTTGTTGTCCTAAGTCTGGTATCAGGTTTATCTGCCCCAGCGCTCTGACCCTGCTACCCTTTCTAGATGTTTCCTGCCCTCGCCTCCATTCCCATGTCCTCAAGTTGCTTTCTGAAGTCCTTCTAGAAGCCAGGCAGAACATCTGGAATCTGACTTGCGGGACCACCAAACACGTCCTTGTGATTCCCACCCCTGGCCCTGGTCAGAGGCCCCAGATGAGGCATCGGACAGATGTGCCTTGGACACCCCACCTCCTCCTGAGCTTTGAACCCCAAGACTGGTCATGGTGGCCTGCGGCCATGCCAGCTCCAACGTTTTCCTTGCCTTAGCTGCCAAGACCCTACATGCCTTTGGTCGCGCTTACCCAACGTACCACGCTGATTTCGGAAATCACTGAAACCAGCTGATTTCTTCTGACTTTTTGGCCCCAGAGTCGCTAACCTCACTCCACCCCAATCCCTGAAACGAATTCCTGGCCCCAACTTGAAAGCCTTTCAGACTGAGGGAAAGTTATCTTCTGCCCCAAGTGTGTTGACATCGAGACACCATGGGTACTTCCTTCCTGACCAGAAATGCCATCAGAGAGTCCAGTAACTGCCTGGCTCACTGCCTTCGTCAAGGTCTCCCCAGCACCCCCTCCCACAAACACGGCTGTCAGAAAACACACCCAAGAAAATTGTCAGGAAGAACAAGTCGCCTGAGTCATATACTGTTCCCTGGAACCTAGCCAGCTAGATGCCGGCCACGCAGACACTGGGAAAATATTTATGTGGGTCCTGATGGATGCTTGGCTAGGAAAGACTGCCTGCTGTCATCCTTTCTTCCTGCTGATAAGGCAAAGCTGCTCATGTCAGGCAGCTCTTAGAAGGGCCCGGCAGCGGGGACCTGGCACCTGATCAGAGTGAGGGTAATGGCTGGAGCACTCGGTTCCAGTCCTGTCTCTGCCACCAACTAGTTCGTCTCTTCCCAGGGCCAGAGCTCCTCCATCTGTAACGTCACGGCGTTACCAGATGACCTTGGTGTCTCTGATCCTATAAGATTGTGACTCAGACAGAATCTGATCTCTTTTCCAGATCTGCCATTATGATGCCATTGGCTCATCACAGAGCTATTTTTCTTGGCATCCTGGAAACGTTCCTGAAATTCCAACATCCTAGAATGTCTCTTTCCACTGATCCACTTTCTATAACCAGATGGGAGAACTCCATCTGGAGGAGGAAGATCTGAGCCTAAAATGAGAGAGTGAAATGCAAGAGGGGAAATTGAGTTCAAGCAGTGTCCGTCCTGCACCCGGTATTCGCAAAGCTTGAGGGTGAGCCCACTGGGACAGCAAAGTGTCCCCACGTCTTATTCTTAAGCCACACTGAGCTCCAGTCCTATCATCCAAGGACTGGCAATAAGGGCGTGTGGGGCGGCCCGCCAAGCTCGTCTTATTCCCAGATTGACCCTCGTGTTTCTTCCTGCCCGTAAGCTCCAGGCCCTCCGTCTGCCACCCGCCTCGGCTCTGTAGTTCTGTCCTTGTCCCAGATCATCGTGGGCTCCTCACTGGGAGGGGTTTGGGCCCCCCCAGCCCCTTCCTTCCTGCAGATGTCCTGACCCCACAGGTCCGTCTCAAATTGCCAGCATCTATAGCTGCTTCCTCTGAAGACTCACACACGGTCACAAAGTCACAGTTACAGGGACAGGACAAAGGCTCGGGCCCTCCAGAGTTCCTCCGCTGCAGTTCCACAGGGGCTCCTGACATCTCCTCTGAGCTGTTTCCTGACCTCTCAAGACCCCCTGCCTGCCTCGGTTTCCCTGAGTGGGGAGCGCCCTGGGCCTTCCTCTCTCCTCAGACCCGCCCGCCTCGAGGACGTTTCCCTGTGCCGGTCTGAAGGGACAGTCTGGTGGCTGTGCTGGCCACTGAGAGGCTGGAGCGCAGGAGACTTCTAGGCTGAGGGAGCCCGCTCCGTGGCTGTCGCCAGGAAAGTGCGCAGGACAGGCCGCCGTGGTGGGCCTGGCATCCCTCCCATTTACCTGGTCTGAAGAAGCCTCCTCGCGGATTCTGCTTTTCTCCACTCAGCACTGTGAGTGTTAATTCTGTGCTGGACACTATGCAAGGTGTGAGTGAGGGGACGTGCACAGGCAGACACAGCCCTGAGCCCTCCCCCGGCCCCAGGGACCTGGGATCCAGAGCCTAGAACTTGACCGGACCAGCCTCTCGGCCTCCACCACTGCATCCTCTCATCACAACTCCTGCCGCATCACCTGCCTGGAATAACGGCCTCAGAGGAGGTCAGAGCCAGACGGGCCCTTCCAAAGCAACCTAAGAAAATTTAGACCATCTCTGAAGCCAGTAAGCATGGAGCTGTGGAGATGAAGCCATGGCCAATGAGGAGCTGGAGAGCCCGGGCAGGGCCGGGAGCCCCATAGGAAGACACTCGTCCTGAGTCTCAGGGCAGGAAGGTCTACTCTTCAGTGTAGACGCTTCTTCTAACCCTCCCCAGAAGCCAAAGAGGCGGGCCTTGTTCACATCTTCACCGTTCAGACAAGGATGCGATCGGAGAAGCTCCAAACAACGCACAAAACGTTCCGCACTTTGAAGAACCTGGGCGCAGAGCCTGTTAAAAAAAAAAACCACGCTGAGGAAACAACAGGCCAGGGGTGTCACTGCTGTCACGAGCTGTCAGGAGAAGGCCAGTCCTCCCAGGCAAGGTGAATTTTCATATGCCTTACTCATTCGAGACGAAAAAGAGCTGAGACCAAGACAACACACCATAGCGTGGTTTCAGTGGAAGCTAGAAGGTGCTGTCGAATCCAGCAGAAGCAAAACCTACCTTCTGTAACAGGGAATCAGGAAGGCTGCTCGGGAGAGGAGACAGCTAAGCAGGGCCTCAAAAGATGAGTGGGAATTCACCAAGAGAAAAGGGGCCAAGCTACGTGGTGTCAAAGGTCAGTTTTCTGTGTCCAGGGGGGAGGGGGGCAGTGGATGGATGGAAAGATGTAGGTGAGGTAGCTGAGAAGGAAGCCAGAGGCTACAAGCTGAGGGGCCTGGGCCCGAGGCGAGAGGGTCCTGGCTTTATATGCAAATAAAAGTTTCCAAGCAGAGAAGCAACCCCTTGTCTGTTGAAGAAGACTCTGGGGTGAAAGATCAATGCATCCCAGGGAGAGGAGCCCCTCATGCTAACAATGACAGGGACAGCTCCTGCGTGAGTGTCACTCTGACAAATCTCAAAATGAAACCTTCATACAGGGAGTTCCCGTCCTGGCTCAGAGACCCAGCTCATACCTATGAGGATGCCGGTTCGATCCCTGGCCTCGCTCAGTGGGTTAAGAATCCAGCATTGCCACGAGCTGTGGTGTAGGTTGCAGACGCGGCTGGGACCTGGCGTGGTTGTGGCTGTGGTGTAAGGTTGGCGGCAGCGGTAACTCCGATTTGACCCCTCGCCCAGGAACTCGCATATGCCTCAGGCGCAGCCCTAAAAAGCAATAAACAAACAAACAAACGTGCATGCAAATTAATTTGTTCCTCGTGTCCATCCTGCGAAGTAGGTATCCTCCCACGTTCACAGAAGGGGAGCCAGGCCCAGCGTCACGCAGATCCGGCCCTCTGTCCAGGGCAGTCCATCAGGGGGCATCTCCCTGCACAGACCGGCGGCCAGTGAGCCCACGGAGCCTGGATTCCCATCCCTGGTTAGGCTCTGGACTAGCCGTTCTCTGCAGCTCATCTGACTTTGACACAAAATTCTGAGGCTCCAGGGCAGGCTGGCTGCCTCATGGGACTGCTGGTCTGAGCCGTGGGTGGTCAGGAATGTTTGGGGCCTTCCTGGGCCTTGGGGTCCAGGCCCGAGTGCCTGGGTTAATGATCCATCTCTGGGCGCAGAGCAAGCCGAGGCCCTGACGCCCGGCGCCCGGGGCATCGATTCGACTTTACACTCTGAGTTGCTTTCATCGGAGCCTCTCCGGGTGGGTGGAGGCCTAAGGATTCACATCCTCTGAGCCCCACCCACATCACGAGGAAGCTGGGGGGGAGAGAGAGAGTCTCGGAGCAGGTCCCTATCAGCCGTGGGAGGGCCCCCCCACAAAGAAAACCGGGGCCTGGCTGCTCAGCACAGCACCCCGTCCTGCCAGCCGACCCCGTGGTCCCCCCCGGAGTTGCGCAGCAAGTGGCTTTGGTCTCCTCTTGGAGATTCACAACCTTTTAATGGGGAAGTAGCGTTAGGATTCCGATCCTCACTGTCCACGTGGGGCTCAGAGAGAGGCCAGGGACTGGCCAAGGGCAAAGGGGCCAGGATTAGAACTCAGGTCTCTGCTTCCTGCCGGCAGCCTTCCAACGCAGGACGCTGTCTCTTGCAAGGATGTTTGGACCCTCGTGGGCCCTTGAAGTAAGAGAGGATAGGCGTGTGCTTGAGTTTCTCTTTTATACGAGGAATCATTACAGAGCGGACTTTTTATTCATTCTTGCAGCGGTCCATCAACTACCTGCTGAATCCCTAGTCTGTTCCAGCCTCTGTGCCAGCTGCTGAGGACAGTGGACCGTAGCCTCTGACACCGAGGAGCCTGTAGCTGGAGTAGAGGGAGAGGTGGGGTGGGCGGCACGGGAGAGCCAGGCATGCAACGACGACGTTCGGAAGGCCCCCCCGGCCTTTCGCTAAATCTGCTGACAGTTCAGAGCGCGTGGGGCCCGAGATCCTGGGGAGGACAAAGTCAAGTCCACCCGGAGGCGTGAACACAGGGAGGGATGGGGATGTGGTCGGAAGGGGCTTGGAAGGGATGATAACTGAGTAATGGCAGCTTAAAGGAGGGCTCGGATTGGTTGAGCATCTCCTATGTGCCAGGCACCGCTAGGCTCTGTGAAGTGGCCTCTGCTCTCGCCCCACTGGGCCCCTATGGTTAAAATCCAAGTTCCTTAGCCTAGCATGGCGGGACCCTCTGGGACTCATGCCAGCCGACCTTCATGGCCTCGTGGCCTCCCCTTCCCCCTCCAATACTTTGCACTTGTCCCACTGAGCCACTCAATGTCCTTTAAATATGCCATAATACTGTCCCCAAATTTATGTATCTTTTAAAACAAAATGCTAAGACACACACGCTTTAATTCAAATAAGCACCAATGGTGCCAGGAAGAAAGTAAACATTTCTCCTCTATCCCTTCCTACCCGTGACCCCCCAAATCCCATTCTCCAGAGGTAAACCCTAAACACTTGGGTAGATCTCCTTCCAGATTCTTTTAAAACCATTTAGGTCCTAACACACCACCTTTCGCAAACTCTTTGCTGTCCTTCAAGATGCATTGAGATGCTTAATTCCCTCCTCCAAGAAGCTCTCTAGGGCCCAAGGGCAGAATTAGGCACTCAGGGCTTACAACAAATGTAGCATTCGCTGCTTATACTGAAATCATCTGTTCGCATGGTGGGCCTCCGACAGGTCAAGTGTGACACTGCAGTCTGAGAGGACAATCTCCATGAGGACAGGGCTGTGACAGCCCTAGTCCCCACTGTGTTCACAATGTCTTGCACATAGTAGGCACTCATTATGTATCTATAGAATATATGGTGGACGGACGGGTGAATGGATGGATGGATGGATGGATGGATGGATGGATGGATGGGTGGATGGATGGATGGATGGATGGGTGGATGGATGGATGGATGGGATGGGTGGATGGGTGGATGGGTGGATGGGTGGGATGGGTGGGTGGGATGGGTGGTGGATGGGTGGATGGATGGTGGATGGATGGGTGGATGGGTGGGGTGGATGGTGGGTGGATGGGTGGATGGATGGGTGGATGGGGTGGATGGGTGTGGTGGGGTGGATGGGTGTGGGTGGATGGGGGTGGATGGGTTGGATGGGTGGATGGGTGGATGGGTGGATGGGTGGATGGGTGGATGGGTGGATGGGTGGGTGGATGGTATGCTCTGCAGGATACACATAAGGGGATACGATTGGCATTACGGAGTGGAAAGGACCTCAGCTGAGGATGAAGGACCTGGATTCCTATCCTGACTCTGCCTTATACCTGCTACTCAGCTTTCTCGAAGTTCCTCGCCCTCCCTAAACTTCAATTTTTCTACCTGAAATGGCACAGGACGGCTGGGTCGTTCCCAGAAACCTCCCAATGGATGCTCCAGAATGTTCAGCTGGCCCTGGCCCAGCACCTCTATTTCACACCTCTATAATTACCCACCTGCAGGCCTTTTATTATAGAGATTGAGGTGGGGGTGGGGCCCATTAAATAAAAGGAAAAAGGAAATTGCTGGCTTGACGCAAAGACATTGTTGGCATTAACTAGATTAACTTCTGAAATGAAAAGCCCACAAAAGCAAAACCAAAACAGAGAAGGAGGCATGCCTTCCGCTGGGGGCTTCATGGTCCCCTGCTTCGGCCTGCCTGACCCCCACCCCAGGCCTCCCAGTCCCTCCTCCCTGGGGAGGTGGCAGAAGCCACTTTCCTGCCTTCATGTGGGAAAATGGCTCCGGGCACGGAGCCCCAGACCAGGACCCAGGAGCGCCTCAAGGAGGCCCCAGTCTGTAGGACAGGTAGGCGGACAAGTCGCCACTGAATGAGGGCTGTGGACAAAGAAGCCAAGGACCAAGGGGCCCAGGGTCCAGGGCTCAGCAAAGAAACACCCTCCCTGAATGACGAGCAGGTGGGAAAGGTGTTCCAGGGAGGAGACCCAGAGCCCTGGGCGGGGAAGCAACCCCAGGCAGCCCAGGGCGGTCCCGCGTGGCTGAACCACAGAGAGAAAGGGGACATTGTTCCACTTAGGGGTCCTGTCCGGTAAGAACAAGCCCTAGAGCAGCCTGGGCAGGGGACTGACAGTGCAGAATCCGTGCCAAGCCGGGGATGCTAGCCTGCAAGAGCACCTGTGAGACAGCAGCGGGAGGGAACAGCTGCCACGCTCAACGTTGGCTCCCGCTGGTTCAGAGGCCATGGGCAGTGATGGTCAGACTGAGGCACCTTCTCACTCAGCTCACTGCGTTTCTAGCCACGGGCACCTAAGGGGCAGCAACTTGATGCCTAGCCAACTGTCCAGTCTCACCGGGAGAGAACCAATCCTTGCAAGCATCGCAGAGCACATGAGACAAAGCCTCCTCCCTGGATAAACCTGGATTCTTCTACTGCAGAGGGTCTGCCAAGGTGAGCCAGAGAAAGGAAGTAGATGGAGAAGAAACATCGTGGGGTCCATGCCTCCTATAAATCGGGTACTTTACACACACTTTCATCCTCAAACGAGTCTAGACAGAGGTATTCTTTTCTTGGCTTGACAGACAACAAAGCTGAGGCTGACAGAGGCTTACCCACTTCTCATAGCGAGTGAGAGTCAGAGCTTGATGTGGCACTGAGGTCTTCGCAGCTCCGAATCTTGGCATTCTCTCTCTCTAGACCCTGGCACACTCAGCTCTCTAGACCCTGTCCTTGACCATAAGAAGCTTCCAGTCTATTTATGCCGTGGATCCAGTGATGTCACACTAGCTTGTTAACCTTTGACGAGAAATCATGAATCTTGGAGTTCCCAGATGGCCTAGGGGTTAAGGACCTGGCATTGTCCCTGCGATGGCTTGGGTCACTGCTGTGGTGCAGGTTCAATCCCTGACCTAGGAATTTCTGCATGCTACGGGCACAGCCCCCAAAATAAAGGAAAGAAAGAAAGAAAGAAAGAAAGAAAGAAAGAAAGAAAGAAAGAAAGAAAGAAAGAAAGAAAGAAAGAAAGAAAGAAAGACCATGAATCCTGTAATTCCTCTGAGCTGCTGGACCCCAGAACTGTCAAACCCATAGACCAGTGAGGATTTTAAACACAACTGCTGCGTCTAGCTCCCCAGGGGCGTTGTGACGGCCTCCTTCTGAGAAGTGACAGAATCCACAGCCCAGGACAGAGAAATTCTTCTAGGCGGGAGGCAGTGGCAGCACCCCTCAAACCCTGTCCAGCTGCACACGAGCCCACACCTGGGCCCACGGACCACCAACACTCCCGTGGGTCAGTCCTGGTCAGGATCGCCAGATGCCAGACGAGGTCACTGGGTATTAATCATTGCCAAGAGGGAAGTTAAAGTGAAAGCCGGTTCATTAAAGATTAAGCTTCCTCTCCACGGCCCTCGGGGGAGATGGAGGTCCTATTCCAGAGGGCCCCTCCTGCCCAAGTCCTCCCGGAAAGCCTGCAACGGGGAGCAGAGGGCCTGGGTTCCAGTCTCGGCTTGCTCTCAACCTGCTGGAGTGCAGGTGGGGGGCTTCCCCCCTCTGAGCTCCCTAGTTCCTCCTTTGACACGTGGAGAAAACTCCACCGGGTTCCTCAGGACTCATTAGTATGTGCTGCCCTAAGAATAACCCATAGGCTTGTGCTCTCTCCAGCTACGACAGTTCTGTACCCCCAGGCAGTCCAGGGCTAGTTCACCCACCATGGACAATTTTTGTCACCACGGGAAGTTGGCAGTGAGTCGCAGCTCCACCATGAGACCTGGGGTGCAGGGACTCACCTGCCTCCTCCTTGCCTCCCACACTAGCCTGATGGATCTCGGGCCCCAGACCATGCCCTCTGTACTCTCCAGACACCGACCGAGTTGTATCTGGAGAGAGTTCCTCTGAGCCCAAGGATCCACAAGAACAAAAGCTCCCCATTGGGCCAATTCCTGGTAGCTCTGCCTGGATCATCCATCCCAATGGGATCTGCCAAACCAAATTGTGTTTTTGGGTTTTTTTGGTTGTTTGTTTTGTTTTGTTTTGTCTTTTTGCCTTTTCTAGGGCCGCTCCTGCGGCATATGGAGGTTCCCAGGCTAGGGGTCGAATCGGAGCTGTAGCCACTGGCCTACGCCAGAGCCACAGCAACACGGGATCCAAGCCACGTCTGCAACCTATGCCACAGCTCACAGCAACGCTGGATCCTTAACCCACTGAGCAAAGCCAGGGATCGAACCCGCAACCTCATGGTTCCCAGTCGGATTTGTTAACCACTGCGCCACGACGGGAACTCCCCTTAAAGCAAAGTTTTGCATGGGACTTGACAATTTTGATCCCATACCAAAGCAATGACACAACATGTGATGACCAATCGATGAACAGACACCTAACCTTCTGCTCTCTAAGCAAGGCACTGTGATGGCGCCAGGGCTCCAATGCTGGTCCCAAATGGCAATGGCACCAGATGCACCTGGTCTGCAACTAGAAAGTTCCACGGAGGTGAGACCTCTGAGGACAATCATAGTGACCCATGACAGATGTTAGAGTATCAGGGAAATAAGAGAGACAGCTGGCGTTGGCCACCGATTCTTTCCTCTCTTGCTGTTGCTCTTAGCCAGGCTCTCCATCAAATGGTCCAATGGCTTTTCTGTCTGTAGGTGGCAGCACGGGTCCCTTTCACTTCCCAGGGGGGACCATGGGTTTCCTTTGAGAACACGTGCTTCAGAGAACACAGTAGAGCAAGCATAAAACCAGAGGAACACATATCCTCACCCCTTTCAGATGCGAGCCCATCTGGGAGATGAACAAAATTCCCAAAGCTTCACTCTCCTTGTAAAATCGCGCCTTCAGGATTCTAGCAAAATACCCCAGAACCACCGCAAAGAGTCCACGAAACTCAAGGGAATTCCGCAGAGGTCCGTCAGGGTCCACAGAACCCAGCTGGAACTCCTGAGCCAGAGGACGGCAGACAGACGGGCTGCAGGCAGCAAGCTGCCCCGGGTCTGCTTCGCATCCGCCTGGCGTGTCTCTCGCAGGGGCTGATTCCTCAGCGCTCTCTACCTGCGGGTGGGTTGCGGAGCTGGTTGCCTGCACGGGGCCGGCCAACCTTGCGCCGGGCCCTCCTGCCACCCCTGCCACCCCTTTCCAGAGAGGAATCAGTGAATCGAAAAGGTTAACGTCCCAGCCTATCCAACCATCCCTCGCACAAGAGGGGAAACGGAGTGGAAGCCTCGCGGTCGGCGTCACGTCGAAGGTACTGGGAGCAGGGCAGGTCCCCGTGCTCACCCTCGAGCGAAGAGCTGACCGAAGCAGTATGATGACATAGCACCCGAGCCATGGAGATGGGGGGAGGAGGACAGACATGGGGCCCTGGGCTCGGGACCCATCCCACACCTCCTCTGAAGAGCATGCCCCCCACTAAGAAAGTCCTGGGGAGGGGCTCAAGGAGCGCCCCTCAGATCCAGTGCCAGCTCTGCCCTCAACAAGCTGTGTGGCCTCAGGCAAGTCCGTTCACCTTTCTGAGCATCCACAACCTCCCCAAGCAGGTGGTGAGTATCTAATGAGATAGTGGTGAGCAAAAAAAAAAAAAAAAAGCTTTTAAAAATATAAAGCTCTTCTGGAGGTATTATTACTAATTATTATTATTATTATCATCGTCATCTTTCTCAGTTATTAATGACCTGTTACCTGCTAGGGATCTGTCATCCAGGAATTTCTCTAAGCCCTTCTTGAACCTGTTTATATTTCTAGTCAGCAGCACCTCCCTTGCTTTTGATCCCCAGCCCCTACCCCAGGGGGCCACAGGCAAAGGCCTCTACCCAGGGGCCCGCAGGCCTTGCCCAGTCTCTTTTGTGGTTCCTGTCACCACCAACTGGCTTCAGTGCAGTGCAGCCTCACTTCCTCCCCCAAACCCCATTTGTCTGCCCTGATCGGTGTTAGGGATCTCAGGAGGAAAGAGAGGAAGAGACAGGCCTTGCCTTCTCAATCATCCCCCATAAGCCCTGCACGCCCGGGGAGCGGGGGGACCTAGGAGGCCTTCTTAAAGGCCTGTGCTTGAGCTGAGAACAAGGTGCAAACCCCACAGCCCCAGAGCCCATCCACACACCAGGGCACCACCTGCTCTCGAAGCCTGGTTTCCTCTTTGCAGCAGGGGCGAAGGACTGGGACTCCATTCCCAAGCCAGAAACACACATCAAGCTCAACCAACGTTGATTCCTACTCTGGGATGAGCTATGCAGATTTCAAGTCGAATCCGACGTGGTGTGGTCCCAAGCCTCCGGAAGTTCATGGTCTGACCTGGGGGACCAAGGCACCATCACCCTGCCAGGCCAAGGTTAGCCGGAAGTCTGAATGGAGGAAAGCAGTTGGGGGAGGGGCAATCAGGAAAGGCTTAGTAAGGAAGGGACGCTTGACTTGGGTTCTAAGGGATGGAGAGGTTCTTCCGGGAGAGAAGGCGGTGAGCAGAAGGGAAGAATGTCCGGAGCGGGGCGCGTGTCCACAGCGTGCAGGGAGTGGGGCATGCGCAGCTAGAGAATGGTGGTGGTGGGGGGGGGGTCCACCCGGATGAGATGGACCAACGCTCTCATCTCCTGATCTACAGAAAACAGTCTTACTGGGAGTTTCCTTTCTGGCTCAGCAAGTTACAAACCCGACTAGTATCCATGAGGATGTGGGTTCGATCCCTGGCCTCGCTCAGAGGGTTAGGGATCTGGTGTTGCCGTGAGCTGTGGTGTAGGTCGAAGATGCGGCTCGGATCCTGTGTTGCTGTGGCTGTGGCGTAGGCCAGCAGCTGCAGCTCTGATTCGATGCCTAGCCTGGGAACTTCCATATGCCATGGGTGTGGCCCTAAAAAGCAAATAAGAAGAAAGAAAGACAGAAAAAGAAAGGAAAAGAAAAGAAGAAAAAGAAGAGAGACCAAGGAATTGAAGTTCTGACCCCCTAAAGAGAGCTCCCTGTCTCCCCTGAGGTAAGGCATGCCTTGGGTTACAGAGGCTGCGGAAGCTGGGCATCAGTGTATTCTCAACCCCAGACCAGTGTCGCGTCTTCTGCTGACATTAGTGGTCTCGGAACATCCCCTTTGAGAAGGGCGTCTCAAAGGTGTCCCTAGCTACCCCTTTCCCTGTGTACCCCTTAAGGGCAGGTGAGGAAACTGGGGAAAGAAGCCCCTTCCTCACCAGGCGAGGGCGGGGCTGGGAGTGGAACCCAGACCCCCTGCCCCTCCTCTCCCCTCTGCTCACAGGAAGCAGGAAAGCTCCGCCAGTCCAGCTGGAAGAAAGCTCCAGACTCATTGAAGGTAATTGTAACAGTAGCATTTGTAGGCAAATTATATTCCATGAGCTAATTAGCAAGGGATCGGGGCCCTCAGCCTTAATTAATATCTCGTCCCTAACAACTTAATCCTGGGTGAGATCATAGCAAGGATCCCAAATGCCGAAATTCTTTCCTCCAATAAATCACCTATGTAAATACATATATTTTAATAGCAGCAATTATAAAGTTCTCTGCCAACTTATGGGGCTGTTTAACATTCCTGGATGGAGGCCACAATTTTTTCCCGTCTCCTACCTCCCCGCAACCCAGGCATAATGAATAGTAACTCTTTCGTGGCTCTGCGTTCCATTTAACCCGTATCTCCTACCCAATGGGTCTTCGTGGGGAGTTAATAAGCAGTCCAGGAGGAGGCCTGAGGAGGTCCACGAACCTGATTGTTAACTGCAAGGCCTAATCAGCATCTGCTTCCCACCCAGAGTCCCCCACAGTCACACAGCCCTGGTCCCCCTGTAATGGATGGAAAATCGGCGATTTCCTGACAGTTAGCAACCAATTTCCCACCAATTAGAAGAGACGGTGGTCCCTAGAGAAGCCGGATGGGTCCATCGCACGGAGCTGGGACTGGGGGAGAGACGGGCCCAGCAGCGCCAGGGAAGCAAAGCCTGGCAGCTCGCTTCCCTCCTGGCTCAGCCTCCGCGTGTCTTAGTGGAAGGCAACTTTGGGGGGGCAGAGGCTGCCCTGGCACGACCCTCAGAGCTCTTCTCCCCCCAGAGACCCCAATACACAATAACCCCCTTACCTCTCCCCCAGGGCCAGCTGCCACGGGCTTCTGCTGGGCGCCTGTCCCCCCGTGTCCAGGACAATTGGGGCATCCCTCCAAGGCCGTTGGTGTGGAGGTTTCAGGAGAGCATAAGCTCTGGAGTTGAGCAGGTGGGCCTTAAAATCCTGAATGTGTCTCTTTTCAGTTGTATGGGACTTGGACCAAATATCTAAATTCTCTGGGCCTCAGTGTCCGCCTTTGTAACGGGGCCAGTCAGAGCACCTGCCTGACGGGATAATTGTGAGGATTACACGAAACAATGAGTAAATCCCTTGGCATCACGCATCGTAATGTTCAATAAATAGGTGCTATTCTTCTTCCAATTATTCTGTTGATAATTATTCTGTTGCTCCATCTCCGACGTGGGGCGGGGCGGGCGCCAAGCCCTTAGGGCTGGACCATTGGAGGTCGAGCAGGGGTCCTCGCGGGCTGCGGTGAGAGGTGGGTCTCGGCCCTCTCCCTGGGCCTCCAGGTCCTCTGGCCTTGGCCGGCGGGTGAGCTGGGGACACCCGGTGCAGGCTGAGGGGTCCTGTCCTGCAAAGCTGCGGAGCCCTCCTGTGGCCGCCCACGGGCTGGGCTCAGGCCCCATCTCCGAGACCGAAGGGCAGTGGTCCTTGGGTCACAGTCCTTGGGAGCCGGCCACCGTTCACTGGTCTAAGGAGCCTGAGGGCTGGCTGGGTCCTGGTCCTGGGCACCTTGCTCCCTCAGGGACAGCGGGACCCAGAGGGCGCCACCAGCTGAGATCGGCCTTTTCAGCCAGACCTGGGCACGGGCAGGAGGACCCGGACTGGGTGCTGGACAAACGCTCACAGGCAGGGTGACCCGCCAGGGCCCAGACCTCGGAGGGTGAAAGTCAAAGCCTTGGACCTTGAACAGGTAAGAGGAGGGGTAACGATGTGCACGTCGCTTCGCTTATGGGGTTGGTTGGCATTGAAAACTGCAAGGAGGCGTGGAGACAGATTTTAACACCTCCCCTCCCCCTTCTTAGGTTACGTCTTTAGATAAAAAGTTGCAGCACAGAGAGTAACATTTTTTTTGATGGAGGGTTACAGGCACATTGTGACCTGAGTGTGACCTGACCGTGACCTGACCTACGTGCACAGCTGCAAGAACAAAGGATCGGAGAGCAAAGAAGTTGGCAACACCACACCCCTCCCTCACCTTTCCTGTAAAAGGGCTTTGCTGACAGCCTTCGAAGAGTTCGTGTTTTTAAGCCATAAGCGGCCCTGCGACAAACCCTTTCCTGCTCCAGACTCCAGTGTTTGGGCATCGTTGGGCCTCACTGTGTGTCGGGCACACAGACTTGCGCTCCGTACAACCTGAGACACTTCTGGGAGGGATGGGACCCTTATTAATAATTACATGGGACAATAGACATAAACCAGGACCATCCCAGGCATGTCAGGACAGGTGGATGTGCTGTCTCAAAGGTATAGATCCTTATTTTAGAGACGAGGACGTGGAGGCATTCGGAAGATAAGCAAGATGCCCACGCTTACATCTCTCTTAAGAGCAGAGGCTCAAACCAAGCGTCCAACTCTAATCGTCTGGGCACAAATAAGATTCAAGATGAAACAGGATGTTTCCTAAGAGAAGAAGGGGAGGCATATCTGCAGGCTGGAAGGTGACGTAGGAAGGGAAGCAGCCAAGGGGGGGTTACTGCTGGGTGGGGAGGCACGCCAGCCGGGCAGTGGGCATGCTGCAGCAACGGGGGAAAAGGAGGGGACGGCGTGAGCAAACAGGTGCTGGCAGGGAAGGCAGTGGGGAGCTGGAATCCACGTTAGAGAAGTGGCCAAAGACGCAGGCGAGGGCTGATCAAGGAGGCCGGCTTGCAGGAAATAAGGAAGAAAGAGTCTCTGCCTCCTTCACATGCTCGGTGCCCGCTCTCCATTCTTGGGACCTAGTCGCCCCAGAGCCTGCGATGAGCCTCAGATTCTCTCCTTTTCCTTCGGTCTCCCTGCCTCTTTCAAAGCAGCCCTGAGCCTCAGGACCCCCATCAGAGGAGCGAGGGGCTCCAGAGCTTCCTGCCCCCTTCTGGGAACCCATGTTGTATGATTTCTCCAGATTGGGGTGGGGTGGGGGCATGTCCTGGCCAGGGTCGCTTGGCAAAGCTGGGGCTCAAACAGCCTTCTCTTCTCTCAGGCTTGGCTTGTTTCTCAGACCCCCAGGGTTCATTCCTGCTTCCCCCACTGACCCTGTTCTAGCTGCTCCCATCACCTCCAGCTCCTCGTCCAGATAACCCAGTGTCGTGACGTTGCCGTGACGTTGCTTTTTCCCAAAGGAAGTTCCTGGGGGTCCAGAGCTGCTGATCTGGCACCTCAGGTGGTCGCTGGATTCCAAGCTCAGGAGTTGGGAGGGAGGTGGTCTCACGTCCATTCTGGGAGAGACTCCAGAGGCTGCTCCCGACCTGGAGGCTCAGGCTGGGCAGGTAAGGCTCCTGCCAGTGGAGAAGGAGCCCTCCACCCACAAGGGCAGCGGTGCCTCTGCCCCCAGCACCTCCTCCAGCTGCACAAGCAGCTCAGCCTCGAGCCAGCCCGGCCTTCCTCAACCCTCAGAAGTAAGTCCCTGCACCACAGTCTGCCCAGTCCCACTCACCCAGCTCCCAGCTCAGGGACGGCGCGGTGCCAGCATGTGGCTGACGGCAGTCCCGCTCTAATCTCGCCCCTCCGGGCCCCTCCACAACGTTTCCAGAAGGATTGTTCTAACACACCTCATCACCCACTCAGGGGCTCCTCATCCCTGGCAGGAGCATTTTCATGTAGAGCTGCGGGGCCTCTGATCTAGGCTCTGCCCACCTCCCCAGCTTTACCTCCCACCGGTCTCCTCGCCCTCACCCAGGCGCCTTCATGCAGTCATTTATCCATCCATCCAGGACGTGTTGAAGGCTTTCTTCTTGCTAAGCTCTCTGCCGGGTGCTGAGAATCACTTCTAGAATGATTCTAACACCCGATTCCAACATGGGGGGCGAGGCAGGTGGCTTCCCACAGCACCACGCTCTTCTCCACCACCAGCCGGGTGTCCTACAGTCACATTCAGTTCTGACAATTCCTGCCTGGGGACAGCAGCATCCTCCACGAGGTAAGGGCTCAGTCCCCCCAAGACCTCCCTGCACCTCAGGCCAATAGCAGGTCCAGGTTGTCACCTGGGCTTCGAACCGTCTGTCTATAAACAAGGTTCCCACGCCTCCCACCTCGGGTTCAATTAATGTGCTGGAGCGGCTCACAGAACTCAGGAGACCTGTTTGCTCACTAGATTTCGGTTTCTTATAAAGGACATTGAAGGACAGGAATCAACAGCCAGACGGAGCGATACACAGGGCAAGGTCAGCTTCTCTGTCCCCATGGAGTTTGGGACATGGCAAAATAAATTTGTCACCCTTCCCAGTTTCTGTTTCTCTGGGCCTACATTTTTCATTATTTCATCACCCACGTCACCACCCCTCTGCCTGCTGCTGGACCTTAGCACACCCGTGCGTACGTAGTAGGGAAAGATGCTCCTTCCTCTGGTTGGACACAGCCCCTTGCCAAGGTGTGAGTCTTACGAGCAGAGCCCTGGCTGGATCTGGGCCCCAACTGCTGCCTGTTCAGGCATCTTGGTGCAGGACACGCCCGGACAGTCATATCATTACTCCCAACCCCCGCCAACATGCCCTGCCAGTTACACTTGGGGGAAAGCCTCTCAACTCGAAGTCGCACAAATATCAGGGGATAATGGGCCTTCTACCAGTAGACTGTCTACGTCTTCTAAAAAGAAATGGGAGGGGGTGTGAAGCAACCGTGGGAATCGTGGACATCCTGAACACCTGTGGGACGTGGTGTGTGACAGGGACGTGTCCAGGCTGCTGCCCTTGCCGCCCTTTGAGGGGTGGTTTTCCCGGTGAGAGCCGGGCCAGTGTCCCACTGGAAGGACTTTCCTCTCTTTGCCCTCGTTGGTCTTCATGTTCTCAGTTCCTGAGCTCCAGCCTCAAATTCCCTCCCCAACCTTCTATACATCTGCACCCAGAAAGGCCTGCACATGCACACCCCCCACACAGGCTCACTTCTGTAACTGTTCACTGAAATGAGTTCTGAGTCAAGCTCCTGAGAAGCTCAACTTGCCAGAAAAAGCCTGATCCTGGACCACACTGAAAGATAATGGAGGGTCACTTTGAAATGTATAGAAATTTTGGATGACTATGCTTTGTATCAGAAATTAACATGGGGTTGTATGTCCATTACGCTTTAAAAACAAACAAACTCATAGAAAAAGCGATCAGACCTGTGGCTACCAGAATCGGGACCTGGGGAAGACGTGATGAGATGAAGGCAGTGAAAACGTACCTACCTCCAGCTATAAGATAAGTAAGTACTAGGGATGCAAAGTCCAACAGGATAAAGATAATAACATCGCGTATGCGGTTCATGCGCGTTGTTGAGAGAGTAAATCTAAGAGTTCTCCACACGGAAAAGATATCTTTTATCTGTTTCTTGAATGTTTTATCCACATGAGATGACGGGTGTTAAACCTATTACGGTGATCAGATCATGACGTATGCAAGTCAAATCATTATTCTGCACACCGGAAGCTTATACAGGGCTGTAGGTCAATTATACCTCGTGGAGTATAATCTATAAAAACACTGAATCACAGAGTTCTTGTTGTGGCACAGCGGAAACGAATCCGACTAGTACCTATGAAGATGCAGGTTCGATCCCTGGCCTCACTCAGTGGGTTAAGGATCCAGCATTGCCATGAGCTACGGTGCAGATTGCAGACACGGCCCAGATCTGGTGTGGCTGAGGCTGTGGCTGTGGCATAGGCTGGTAGCTGTAGCTTTGATTTGCCCCCTAGCCTGGGAACTTCCATATGCTGTGGGTATGGCCCTGAAAAAAAAAAAAAAAGAAAGAAAAGAAAGAAAGAAAAAGAAAGAGAGAAAAAAAAAAAAACCCTGAAAAATAGCAAGTGTTGGGGAAGATGTGGAGAAATTAGAGCCCATTCGTGAGAATGTAAAATGATACAACTACTGTGTTTCTCTAAAAATTTTTTTAAAAAAGTGAAAATATTGAATCACTATATTGTACATCTGAAACTAATATAATGTTGTACATCACTTACACTTCAATGTCCTAAAAAAATGAAATAAAATAATAGAATGACGGAAATAGATTTTTTAAATACATTGGAAGAGTATGCATCATTAATAAACTTTCGATAGAGCAATACGTTGTCCTAATGGAGGGACAGAGGGATGGATGGATGACCAGAGGCCTGACGGAGCAAATCTATCAAAATAGTCACAACTGTGCATCTAGTAGGTGATGTGTGTGTTTATAATCCTTTCAACTCGTAAGTTTGAAATTGTTCTTAGAAAAACGTTGGGGCAAAATATATGAATATATTAGCTGAAAACCAAAACTAATTGTTTTAAAACCTGGAAAAAATTATGTCTCAATACAACTGGGAGAAAAATGTACACCAATAAAAAGGTAATGGAGGATACCAGAAGTCCCTTTGAGCCCTGCCACGGCCAAGTTCCCCTGGTGTTCACCCTGGGGTGCGGTCAGATCAAGGCAGCCTATCAGTGACACAATGGAGAGCCTTGTTCTAAGAGGAGGCAGCTGGGAGAAGAGTAGGTGTGGGTAAACCGGATGTCTCCACCTCTTCCACTCTCTCAGGTCTCTCCTGGGATGGAAGCAGATGCATTCAGGTGGCCCCGAAAGAACTAGGACCAACGGGGCTGACAAAGCAGGCAGACGTATATTCAGTGTTCACATCCCGGGAGATAAAATGCGGAGGTTGTGAACTCATGGTCATGGTGATGTGAGAACAGATCCTGGGTGACCAGAGTCAGGCTGACCTCAAAAGACCTCGAAATGTGAATACCGTTTTGTTCTACAGCCTAGGATTCTGTGAATCTAAGACACTGCGTTGCTACTTAACTACATAATCTTGGAGGTTTTAAACTCAGTGACTCAAAAATGCCAAGATTTTATTATTCCTTGACTCTAGAACCTGAGAAATTTGGAACAGTAAATCTATGAGACAGAGTCATTTGTGTGGATTCTTTTTTTTTTTTATTACTCAATGAATGTATTACCTTTATAGTTGTGCAATGATCACCACAATCCAATTTTATAGGATTTCCATCCCACACCCCCAGGGCATCCCCCCACCCCCTGAACTGTCTTCTTTGGAAACCATAAGTTTTTCCAAGTCTGTGAGTCAGTATCTGTTCTGCAAAGTTCTTTGTGTCCTTTTTTCAGATTCTACATATCAGTGATAGCATTTGATGCTGGTGTCTCATTGTCTGACTGATTTCACTTAGCATGATAATTTCTAGGTCCATCCATGTTGCTAAAAATGCCGGTATTTCATTCCTTTTAATGGCTGAGTAATATTCCACTGTGTATACGTACCACATCTTCTTGATCCACTCCTCTGTTGATGGACATTTAGGTGGTTTCCATGTCTTGACTGTTTTTATAGAGTGCTGCAATGAACATCAGAGTACATGTGTCTTTTTCGAGTCATGGTTTCCTCTGGATAGATGCCCAGGAGTGGGACTGCTGGACCAAATGGTAGTTCTATTTTTAGTTTTCCGAGGAATCTCCATACCGTTTTCCATAGTGGTTGCACCAATTTACTTTCCCACCAACAGTATAATAGGGTTCTTTTTTCTCCACACCCTCTCCAGCACTTACTGTTTGTAGACTTTTTGACGGTGGCCATTCTGGCTGGTGTAAGGTGGTGCCTCATAGTGGTTTTGATTTGCATTTCTCTAATAATGAGTGATTTGAATATCTTTTCATGTGTTTTTTTTGGCCACCCGTATGTCTTCTTTGGAGAACTGTCTGTTTAGATCTGCCCATTTTTTGATGGGGTTGTTGTTTTTTTGTTTTTGATTTTTGTTTCTGTTTTTGTTTTTGTTTTTGGTATTGAGCTGTAGGAGGTGTTTATAAATTTTGGAGATTAATCTCTTGTCAGTGGATTCATTTGCAAAGATTTTCTCCCATTCTGTGGGTTGTCTTTTCGTTTTGCTTAGGGTTTCCTTTGCTGTGCAGAAACTTTTCAGTTTAATTAGGTGCCATTTGTTTATTTTTGTTTTTATCATCATTACTCTAGGAGGTGGATCTGAGAAGATGTTGCTGTTGTTTATGTTGGAGAGTGTTTGGCCTATGTTTTCCTCTAAGAGTTTGATAGTATCTGGTCTTATATCTAGGTCTTTAATCCATTTGGAGTTGATTTTTGTGTATGGTGTTAGGGAGTGTTCTAATTTCATTCTTTTCCATGTGGCTGTCCAGTTTTCCCAGCCTCACTTATTGAACAAGCTGTCCTTTCTCCATTGTGTATTCTTGCCTCCTTTGTCATAGATTAATTGACTGTAGGTGCGTGGGTTTAATCCTGGGCTTTCTATCCTGTTCCATGTGTGAGGATTCTTTGAAAGATGTGTTGAGCATATGCTTTGTGCCAAGTATTCTTTTGGGTGTTTGCGTATCTTATTTTAATCCTCAAAATGTGCCTATATGTTATGTACATGTGTTATCCCTTTTTTTTTTCCAGATGAGAAAACTGAGGCACAGAGAGGTTAAGTGCCTTACCCAACATCACACAAGTAGCAATATAGTGGTCCTATAATTGAAAACTAGAGTCTATATTCTCTCTCTCTGGCCACAGTTGCAGCATATGGAAGCTCCCAGGACAGGGGCTGAACTGGAGCTACGGCTGCAGCCTACGCCACAGCCAAGGCAACACCAGATTCTTAACCCACTGAGTGAGACCAGGGAACCCACATCCTCACAGTGACAGCGTCAGGTCCTTAACCCACTGAGCCACAAGGGGAACTCCCATAGTCTATATTCTTGACGGCTGCCCTAGGTTGCCTCCCTGTGTTATATGCAGGAGGATGGAGGGGCCCTGACCCAGCCTAGGGCTGAGTTAAAAGTCCTCTGGAGATTCCTGCTTAGCCGGATTCTACTGGCCCATCTGAGTCCCAGCCCTGGGCTGGGGGAGCGGTGGCTTTTTCTTCCCCTACCCACCTTTCCAGGGACTATTCCCTCCCTTATCTCAGGTCCTGAATTCCCCAGGCAAAGCCAGCCACATTCTTCGGGCTGGCGTCCAAGTTTATTTAAGAAGGGGAAAATGTTATTATGGAAATTACAAGAGCTTTACGAAACAGAGCATCGCTATATCAATCCAGGACCACAAGAATGCGCATCAACTTAATAGCTTCCTGTTGGGAGCCTTTCAAGCTACGCCTGAAGCTGGCAGGCAACGGGACACGGGAGTGAGGCCAAGTGACTGGGTGACACTGCTGCCCGCCCCTGCCTACGGGATGAGTGGCACAGCCTAGGCAGGGGACCACGGGGGACCGCCCTCCGCCAGCCTCCTCACACCTGCAACCCTGAGCAAGGCTGCAGCTTGGGTTCCCATTAGGCGGTGGCGGCAGAGTGTGTGTCTCTGGGTGGTGGGCAGGGAGGAGGCTGGGGCTGCTCTGTCCGCCCACACCATTCCATACCCACAGCCTAACTCAAGCGCAGACCTTCTCAGACCCAAAGCGGAGGGTCTGGATCTAGGTCCCTGATAAGGACAGGGCTTTAAGAAAGTGACGGCTTTCTTTAACTCCTAAGCCTAAGGGGAGAAAAAGCCAGGTCTTAACTCTTTTTATCTTTTTTTTTAAGAAAGAAGAAAAGAAAACCATTAAAGCAAAATTCCTAGGCCTGGGAGCAGCCAAGAGTCTGGCACGTGTCTCCTCCTGGGTAATTATCTGGCATTTAGCACCTCTCTTCCCAGCACTTGTAATTAGCAGGGAAATTAAGATGCTGTCATCCTACCTCCCAGTTTCTCTCTGCTATGCCCAGAGGCCCGGGGAGAGGCCCAGATGGGGGAGGGGATCAGTGCAGCGAGAACTGAGACTAGACCTCGAGGAGGGCTGAGAAGGGACATTTGACAGGAGAGCAGTGGTGGGTCCTTGGGGTTACTTCCTGCCGCCTCCAGCCACAGCCCTGTCTCTGAATTCCTGGAGCGAGTGCAGGCTGGACCACACCCCCTCCTCCAGATGCTGTGCTGGCTCTGATGGAAGAGCTATGTTCAGTGGGTTCCGCTGCTTTGGCCAAAATCTTTGCAGAGGCTCTTTGATGCCCACCTCTGTCTTGGACCCTGAGGACAGGAATGAGTCAGACCCACTAGACCGTAGATACGCCTCAGGGAAAAGAACATAATACAAGGTCCAAAGAGATGAGAGCTGAGGAAGGCAGGACCAGCTGTGTAATTTGGAGGGGCCGAGCGAAAACACGAATTATTGAAATTCTGAATAATTTCAAGACAGCAACTGCAGAAGATTAAACCAAGCAGGAGGCTCTAAGTGTGGTCTCCTCTAAGCAACTGCACAAGCTGAACACCCACGAGGCCAGCCGCGGGTGGAGGGCGGGGTGGTTCTCGCCAATCCAGGAAGAATTCTCAGAGGGTGGGGTATTTGTATTGATCTGATTCAAGAAGTGAGCTTTGCTTAACAGGAAAATGTCCTTCGTCTCATCCTTCTGAGCACAGTTGATGCACCCTCCTCCAGGAAGCCTTCCCTACTACCCCCTGCCGAGTTAGGCTCTCACGGCCCCCGCTCCTCTATCCCCTCCAACTCTGCTTCTGGAGACACTTAACCTATTTCGGTCCATTACAAATGGCCTGTCTGTGGATCTGCCTCTCCCACGTGCTCCCCCAGGGCAGGTCTGTGCCTTATTCCTGTCCACTTTCCTCGTGCCGAGGAAGGCCTGGATAAAGGAGGTAGACTGGGGAATGAAGGAATGCACACCCCCAGAGGGAGCAACTGGGGTGAAGGCCTCCTTTGATTGCGCTTAGGGAATATGAGAGAGAATCTTTAGCCGTAGGGCCAAAAAGAGAAATTGAGATTGGATCAGAAAGGCCCTCGGGGACAAGCCACGGGAAGGGTTTGAGCTTCTGCAGGGAGACCCAGCTGCTCTAGAGAGGGGCGGGCATGGAAGACGGGCTGGGGGCAGGGGGAGGCGCAGTGAGCCGAGCAGGGAGAGCAGTCGGGAAGCCAAAGGGCAGGGTGGCCTGGACCAGATAACAGCCCTGGGAATGGAGAGAGGGGAAGAGCTGGGTGTGAGCTCCGAAGCCCCAGCCTCCCTGGTGGCAGCAACACTGGGTCACCAGCCAGCTATTCCAATTATTCATAGAAATCAATCTCGTTCGGTGAAGACTCAGATAAAACCCGTGCACGGTAATGGATGGGGAGCTTAGAGCCAGGAGATAAGAGAAGGCCCAGGGGGTGGGGGGGATCAGGTGGGGCTTTGCAGGAGGGGGAGGAATGGTGAGAGGTTATCAAAACATCCCTCAAATAGCAAAGGCTCAGAGTGGTCTGCCCAGCTGTGACTGTGGGGGGGACACTCAGGCCCGTTCTCGGGCCTAGGACATCCAGGCCTAGTGGTCCTTGGGCATTGAAACTGGATCTGTCTTGCTACCCTGAGATTATGCACGAGGTCTGGCGGTTTCTCCCAGAGGGCAAGGGGCGAGGGCATGGAACAGGCAGGTCCCCTCTGAAGTCCAGTTCTGTCCCGGCTTTCTGAGATCCCGAGTCCATGAAGCACCACTGTGGCATTTGTCTGCAGCATCAGGAAATGGATGGTCTGTTCCCCAGCACTGGGCAGGTGCTGCGGGAGACACTGACACAGCTGGGCACCGAGCCTGTGTCCCCATCAGCCTCAGTCCCTCCACGAGTGCTGGAAAGGGGTACCGAACAAACCTCTCTTCCCCGAGACAGGAAAGAGAATGGCGGGGAGAGAGAGGTTTGCCCAGGGGGAGCCAAGGACAGTGAGAGATGCCGGGGGCTCCCTGAGCAGGGAGGGCCCTGGAGGATCAGCGCTCAAAGTGCAACGTCAAGAGAAACACTAATAATAAGTAACTGATCCTTGCGGAGCAACCGCCACTGGGCCGGGCACTGTCCTGGGAGCTTTATCTGAATCAAGCGGTGCCATCCGCACTTGGCAGAAGAGGAAACCAAGGCACTGAGCCGAAGGAAACTTTCCCAAAGTTCCCAGAGTGGGAAGGTGGAGCCAGGCGTTTGAACCCGGGCGGTCAAGCTCCATTTGATCTCTGCTTTGCACAATCGTCCCTTTGCAAAGAACTCGCTGTGTTCCAGACACCAATTTCCCTCGGCCCCCGGGAGGGGTTATCATCCGCACTGTACAGAGGGAGAAGCGGAGGCTCACACAGGGCTTGGCTCACCCCATTTCAGGGCGGTGGCAGGGCTGGGAATGCGACCCCTCGGCTCCGCGGGCCTTGCTCACCCGCTCTGGGCTCTGCAGGACAGGATGGCGGGGGAGTCAAAGGGGCATCTCCAGGGTTGGGCAGAGCCCGAGCCCCCCAACCCCCTTCAGACAGCTTTTCCTCACAGCTGCGGGGCGGAGGCTGGCCCCAGGGGCCCATCTGCCGACACTCAGGCCTGGGAGGAGATAGCATTTTTTATCTCTGCTGAGAGTTCAAGAGTTTATTCCCACCCGGGGCAGTGGGGAGCCTGGTGCCCGTTCTTGGAGGGTGTCCGGTGACAGGATGGAGGGGGCCACTTCCTCCCCTCCCCCTCCGCACCCACCTCCGCCAGAGGCCAGCAGGAAAGAGTTGGGACAGCGCCCCTGGACACAGGCTCTGGGTCTGGTGGAGAGAAAGGGTGGGCAGCCCAGGGCCGGCACTGAGGGTCAGCAGCTGCCGTAGGAAGGGCAGAGCTCTGGGCTCAGGCAGCCGGGGACGTGGGTGCGGCCCGGCTCCACCGCCTTCTCCCCCTGGGACCTCAGACTCGGTGCTTCCCGCTCGGAGCCTCCGTGTCCTCCCATGAAAGCGGGATGCACGCTTCTATCCCAGAGAGTGAGCGTCAGGGTTAAAACAGGGAACTGGTGTCCTTTAGCCACCTGGCTCACTGCCTGGCCGACAGCTGGGGCTCCAAGATGACACCTCCTTTCCCGCTGGCACAACATAGATTGGACTCTAGTTACTGAAACAAAGTCTGAGCCAGGGCCCCAGAGACAGAGCCTACGAGATCACCCCCTCCTCAGGGCTCCTCCAGGCTCCCTAAACCCTGCGGAGGGTGGAGCAGACTTTTCATCCTGCTTTCAGGACCTCTGAGGGCCTGGGCTACCTGTCTCCAGGCCTCATGTCCTGCCTCCGGCCCGCAGGTGACTCACAAGCCTTGGACAAAGCAGGCCCCATCTTCCTTCCCCAGGGCCCAGGTCACCCCCTGCCTCCTCTCTGAAGCCACCCCTGTCCCCGAGGGAGAATGAATCACGGGTTCCACTCTGCTGCCACAGCTCCGAGCTTACTCTGCTTCGTGCTCCAGGTACCACTCCATGTATCTGCCTCCCACCGGCCCTGTGAGCTCCTGCAGGACAGCCCTGGGGGTCCTGTCTTCTTAGCACGTCCTGGGTGGAAAACGTATGTATGATGAGTAAATGTTCTGTAGTTGATTGGTTAACTCAGAGAATATTCTAGAACAGGAGCATCTCAGAGCTGGCAGGCCCTTGTTTTCCAGAGGAGAGGCCTGGGCATGGAGGCCTTTGGGATACACAGAGGGAAGGACAGTCCCCCGGCTGCACAGGGAGGTGACAGCAGAGGAGGCACTGGGAGGCGGGTCCCCACAGTGGAATGCGGTGCAGGGTTGTGAGGTCTGCTTCACCGCTGGATAGACACAGACCTAGAGGTGGCTCTCCACTGTTCCCCGGGAAAATTCCAGCTTGGTATGGGGACCCTCTTAGTCCCTTTGGGCGGTGGTCCCGGTCAGCCTGCCCCATCTCCCTTCTGCTTGCACCTGACTTGCTGTTCTCTCTGCCGGGAACACCTGCTTCTTTCCTTGGCCAAATCCTATGATTGTTCAGGTATCTGCATAGACCTCACTTCTTCAGAAAAGGCTCCCTCGTCACCCCGGGTCCCCTCTCTTTGGCTCCCGGCGACCCCATCTGCCATACGAGGCTGTGATTGTTAATATGTGGCTCACCTAGTCAGAGGCTGCTAAGCTCGTACCCCAAGTACAAGAAAGGAATGCGTGTAAATGAATGAATGAATGAATGAATGAATGCAGTGGAAGGACTGGAACTCTGAGCCACAGGCAGCCGTACCACTGATCCCAAGTTAACTGCAGGGCCCGGGCGGGGAAAGGCATGGAGTGGGCAGGAGGCAGAGGACACCCTGGTGGAGGCAGACCTGAGGGTGCTGGCAGTGGAGGTGTTGTGTTTCCCAGAACCCAGGAAACAATATCCAGGATTGACTGGAACCCTTCGGTTTGGGTTTTGTTTTTTTTTTTCTTTTGGTCTAGTGACCTTTGTTATTTCTGGCAAAATTCTGAATCACTGAGGAAGCATTCGGGAGGGAAAAAAAACCCTTGAAAAAAAAAATCGGCCTGAGCGAGGCTTCCCCATCCCGGTGGCCGGTCCCCTGGCTGGCCTGGTGGAGCCTGCTCTGGCAAGCTGGCTGGCAGGGCCTGGGGACTTGGCCAGCTGGAGAAGGGGAGGCCAGCCCGAGCGCGGGACTGCGCGTGCAAAGGCGTGCAGGCCACACAAGCATGACCGTGAAAACTATAAGAGTGAAGACTTCGGGGAGAGGGAGAGCTGAGCCCGGGGAGGGGGGGAGCGGGGTTTACATTAAAAGACCCGGAGCCCTAGGCTGAGAACCTCGGCTTCCCATGAGTCCACTGCGCTCCTCCCACCCAGCCCCCACCTCAGAGCTTACAGTAGGGGGGCGGGGCGGGGGGGTAGAAGGCAGGTGCTTTTGGCTGCTGTGAAGAAGGACCTAGAGAGAAGCAAGACAGAAGCAGGGATTCCAGATGCAAGGTTTGTGAGGGGATCCCAGCCAGAGAACACGATTGGACGGTGAGGCTAAGAGGGGGAAGCTGATGACCAGGGCCGATGGCCACGTGGCTGGTGAAAGCATTTACAACACTGGGAAGCAGAGAAGAGGCAGGGTTGGGAGGTGGGAGTCTGGTGAGAGGTCACGTCGGGGCTGTCCGGTAGGATCTGGAGTCTGAGGATCAGGACGGTGTTCTGATCGTGAGATATATTTGAGAATAAACAGTGTGTAGGTGATACCCTTGGAGGCGGATAAGGCCCACTACAGGAGAAGGCATTATTACCATGGAATTTTTTTTTGTCTTTTTTTTTTTTGTCTTTTCTAGGGCTGCACCCACGGCATATGGAGGTTCCCAGGCTAAAGGTTCAATTGGAGCTACAGCTACTGGCCTAGACCACAGCCACAGCAATGCAGGATCTGAGCCACGTCTGCAACCTACACCACAGCTCACGGCATCGCCGGACTCTTAACCCACTGAGCAAGGCCAGGGATCAAACCCGCAACCTCATGGTTCCTGGTCGGAGTCATTAACCACTGAGCCACGATGGGAACACCTACCGCGAAACTTTGAGTCCAGATCCAACTTTACTTTCGGAAGTTCTTTCTGATTGCCTTGTGGATTGGCTGGGTGATGCCAGAGACAAGGAAGGCCAGGTCTTGGTAACCAACTACAGCTCCGGTAACTAAAACACCAGGTTTCTCCGCTGCAGGCCAGGCTTACACGGACTAAGGGAGGCAGAGCTCTTTAGCTCCCCATGACCCAAGTTCTGATTTCTTATTTGTCACGATGGGTGGTGGGCGGATAAGATCCATTTCCAAAGCTGCACGTATGATGCCCATACAATTCCATGTTAGTTCCTCTGTTATTGTGGTGCTAGGATGGGATAATAATTGATGAGATAATCAAATTGCTTAAAAGAGGCAGTGGACTTGCAAAACCAAATGATTCAGAATTCAGAGTTCATAGGAACCAAGGTCCTGTGGGTTCCACCTCCTCAGAGCCTCACAAATCCATCCATTTATCTCCATTCCTATTTCTACCTACACAGCCCATCTGTCATCATCCTAAATCTGGCTCACCGAATCAGACTCCCAACTCGTCTCCAGGCTCCCCGCTCCCGTGCATCTTCCGCATAGCATCTCTGACATCTCCCCTAATCGCAGATGCAACCGCATCCCTCCAGCTAAAACCCCTCCCTGGCTCCCACTGCCTCCAGGATAAGGTTCAGCCTCCTCCACATTTGTGGCTCCAGATCCTGCCTGATCCTGGCCCTCTCTCTCCAGCCTCCCTCGCATACCCCTCACTCCCCCCCCCCCCAACTCCCACTTCTTGCTCTTCATCAGTCATTCACAGGCAAGAAACAGCCACTGCAGGGCTCAAAGCCTCACTCTCCCTCTATGATAGGCTTTCGCGGGCATTGCTCTTTCTCCTCGGGACAGGCCAGTTTCCTCCCTGCCTTCCCTTAGTCTAGCAAATTCTTGTTTAAACTTCTGAATTTTCGTTTGGCCTACCACATCTGGGTACCAGCCTCCGCCCCCATCCCACCATGCTCCCGTGGCCCTCTGTGGACTCCTGCCAGAGAATGGACTGCCTTGTACCACAATGCTTGCCTCTTTCTCCCCAGGTCGGACAGGTGCCCTCCTTCCTTCTGCTTCCCCCCTCCATCCCTTCTTCCTTCCTTCCTTCCTTTCTTTCTTTTCTTTTTCCAAGTTTGCTAAGGCTTTATTGGCAAATCTTTTAGGAAGAAAAGATTAATCCTATTGCTTCAAAGTCCACGGGATGAAGAGCCATGTCCAGGGACACAAGTGGTGCTGAAGGGGACTGCTGCTTTGTTTCCCTGTCATACATAGATTCCAGCAAAGGCACAAGTCTTGTAGTCCCCACTTCTCCAGACTTAAACCGTAGGCTGATGTCTTCCCCAGCTCTTTTTACTGAATCACTGCTATGAACGATGTTCCTACCGCCTTGAATGCAGACATCCCCTCATATCGTGCTCGACTTAGAGTCTGCTGGATGGGTCTCCCCAGGCATCCCTCTCCCTGTCTATACCACATTCAGCCCCTCCAGACCATGGCCACAGCAGGGCCCTGAGTCCATGCGCTTCTCCAGCCTCGAGGGGAGTGTGTGGCCATTCAGGTCAGCGTTGTGCTGCTTTCGAGGCCCTCGGAGGCCTGAAGGAACTTCCCTGCCCATGAGGCAGAATCCCTTCTGCTGCAAACACTTGATGGTCTCGTCCCACCCACCTGGCCAAGCTGCCTGCCCTCCAGCGGGCAGGCAATGAAGGTGTGGTCCCTGTAGGCTGTAGTCCCAGAAGCCGGGACCCTAACTCTAACCCTAAACCTGACCCTAGGTGGGTGGGTGGTGGATTCTCTATGGAACCCGACTTATTCACAGCTCCACCTCAGTGCCCAGCACAGAACCTGGCATCTGGTAGTTGACTTTTTTACATGTTACTAATAATTAAAAAGATCTTTGGAGAACTTAGGAAGGGTTTCGGAATGTTTGGGCCAATCTCAGTGAGAGTCAGAGAGAGCCGTGCCGTCCCATATCCTCCCATGGAGCCTGCCTTGCCCAGACCCCAGCCGCACAGGACGCGCAGGTGCTCCCTGTCCCTCGGCTCGGACAGAGGCCACCGTGCGCTGCCGGTTGCCACCCTCTGTCCACACAGGCTGGGGAGGCCAGCAGGCCTGGCTGGGCCCACCCCATGCAGGATGCTGAGGGCCGGCTTCACTTCGTCCGCAGACCAGAGGAGGGTCTGGGCTGTCCCACCCCCTCTGCGCCGCTGGACAGGCCCCCGCTGGGCCCCAAGCCAGAGCGAGAAGAAGGTACAGTCGCTCTCCATTTCCCACAAATTGACCCTCGGTTCCTATTGCAGAAAAAAAACAAAGCACCTTCCACTCTGGAGATGCCAGGACCCCGTAGTGTCTCAGAGCTTCAGGGACCCTGGGCTGACCTCCCTGTTCTCTGCTCCCTGCATGGGGTGCAAATGCGGAACCCCAGGTACAGAGCTGGGGCGCAGTTTGAGCAGGCCCCCGGTGGGGTCCATGAGCTGGGGCCGTGCACCCAGGTCTCCCGCTTCCCGCTTCATATCTTGTCCAGCCCCCAAGCGGAATAAACACCTAGAATGTTCATCTGTGCAGGCACACCTCCTGTGACAGGGAGCTGGGTGCCTCTGGGCAAAATCTAGAGAGCTCTCGAGGTGGAAAGAACCGTCCTGAGTCCCGAGGCCTCAGGGGACCCTGGGGCCTGGGGATTCGTGTGGAAGGAGAAAGAGAGAATATTGTCCTCCTTCAGCTTTCCGGGACTGGGGAAAGCAGACGGGCAGCCCTCCTTTCTGCAAAAAAAAAAAAAAGGAGCCGTGGGTTGGGGCAGGAGGGGGATGGGGATACCCTCGGACTACATTTTCCAGAAGACTTGGGGGGGGGGGTGTCACAGGTCAGGAGCTTGGAGTTTGGCAGGTGAGGCGTGCTATGGGGGAGCCTGTAAACACCGCCGGCAGAACCCCTGGTCCCTCCCCTGTGACACCCGCAGCTCTTCCCTAATGTGACGGCAAAATTCCCAGGGCAATTACACTGTTGCAGAGAAAGAAGGACAAATGTAGGGAGGGGGTCTCGTGGTTTGATGCGGCGTGGAGGGGGGTGCCTCTCGTGCACAGGGGCAGAGAAGCAGGACAGAAAACTGTACAACAGCTGGGGTTCGGAGCAAGTTGTCCCCCAATCTCCCGGGAGCACAAAGTGCCCAGTGGCTTGGGGGTAGGACAGAGCTTGTCTGTGCCTTTCATTCTTTTTCCCTCATTTGACAGGGATTTATTGAAGGCCAACCATGGGCATTAGGCGCTGGGAACACTCTTAGTTCCAGACCAGATGTGGCACCTTGGATGCTCTGCCCTATATGTTTAGCTAATGGCTCTTAAATGGGTGTCCCATCTCCCCAAAGAGTTTGCAAGTCCCCCAAGGGCTGGAGCTTTTATGTGCCTTCCTCCGCTGTCACACGCCCCTCACGTGGCGTCTCTAGTGATCAGCTTAGGAATTCATGAGAAGGGACAATTTCCTCAGCCACGTCCCCTGACCAGTCATTTAATACATTAAACAAACACGGCAATGGCCCGACGGCAATGTACTCTCAAGCCCTGGAACTGACTCGGGTGGACCCAAAGGGGCTCGTCTCTCAAGGTCATCAAATCTATTCTTCTACCTCCAGACCAGGGTGAAACCTGGGCCAGAGCAGGAGGAGGGGCTGGTGCAGGGTAAGGACAAAAGTTTGGGGGGCTGGAGAGGTGGGCACGAGCCGGGCTCCGCGGTAGTCCCTGCGGGACGTCTGCAGGTAGCAATTTGGAAATCCCTTCTTTCATTCAGCCCTCTCCACAACCCATGAGTTAGGCAGGGCGGTTCTATCGTCCCTGTTTTATGGAGGAGGACGCTGAGGCTCGGAGAAGTCAGGTGGCTGGCCCGAGGTCACCACCGAGCTGCTACGCCGTGGAGCCAGGGTTTGAGGCCAGGTCTGTCTGGTCCCAGAGGTCCCCTGTCCCCGCCGTGTGCTGTGCCCTGGGGCACACCCTCCAGATGCCTGTGTGTTGTCTCCCACTGACAGGAGCACCAGCGCTGAGCTGATTCATGAACTGGCCCCGGCCTCCCTCTTCCCCTGCCTGATGGGCGTGCTGGCTCTCCCACCCCCGCACCCCTGGCCAGGGACCAAGGAGAGCACCAGACGGCAGGATGGGGGCTGGGGGGCAGACGAGGGAGACAGAGCAGAGGCAGGCGGGACAGTGTCAGAGTGTCCATCGCCAGGGCCAGGTCCCCCTGGGATCTCAGAGGCTGTCTGATCTGCCCGGGAACCAAGTTCTCCTCCAGAAGTCAGCCGCCTGACAACATGTCAGTCAGGGCCCCAGGAGAGCTCCTTCCCAGGCCCCCTCGGCCTTGGGGCCTGCTGGGACCCAAGCAATGAATGGGCCAAGCATAGCTGGGCTCTGACGCGGAAGAGAGGCAGCCCCTCGGACGCCAGCAACAGAGGGACTCACGTCCGAGGAGGCGCCAGATTTGTCTGCAGCTTTGGGGGCTGGTCCTCGGAGCCCTTTGTCCCACCCCTAGATTCCCTAAGTTCCTCAGCAAAGCCTTGATGAGGTTTACTGGGTTTAAAAAGTGTGACTTATGGTCACGCGTGAGTCCCATCCCTGGGCTTCACCCTCAGCACAGAGCGAGAGGGATCGCACGTCCTCGCCTCCTGGGTTGGCTTGCTTAGCTGGACCTGCGGGGCCACCACCCTTCCTGCCCTGTCACATCCTGTCGGCCCCAGAGCACCTGGGACCAGGAAGAAAGGAGGCAGGAAGGGACCCCAGGCCAACAGCGCCGGGTCATGCTGCCGAGGTGGAATCAGAGAGAAGAGTGACTATACTGATCACAGACTCTGCCCGAGCGAGGTGCTTCTGACCCGCTTCCATCTCAGCAAACATGCACCGATGCCTGCTCAGTGCCAGCGCCGCACTGGGCCCCTGGTCACAGACATAATCTAGCTCCAGAAGAGTTTCTAGACTGTGGGGACATTGGCTGCGACAACAAATCATTAAAAGCCAGGTGATAACTGCTCTGGGAGGTACTGAGGGAGCCCAGGGCAGAAGGAAGCCCAATGGAAGAGGCAAATTAGTCCGTACAAAGAGCTTGGACCCCGGACGCAGGCAGAATGCAGGTGACATCCTGTCATCGTACCCGACTTCGCCAAGTCCCGGTGATTCATCTATCGATTGCGGTGCTAATATTACCCATCTCATGGTGAAGTAGCTAATCCAATGCCTTGTGGGAGATCAGGTGAAAGCCTGGATGGCTTCACGGAGGAGGTAGTGCTTAAAGGACAAAGGGCAGCAGGAGAGCATTCAGGAAAGACTGAGAGACTTCAGGATCCGTCCAGGCAGCACCACTTCTGAGGAGTTGGCCCCATTCCCCCCTGGCTGGGGAGCACTGCCCTTGTCTGTCTCCGCCTTGAGACTGTCAGTTTTTCCAGGGCAGGGGTCCCCGTGGCTCACATGGCATCCACTGTGCCTGCTGCCGATGGCAGTCTGTGAATATTGCCAGAGTCGTTCATGACTGGCTCTGCAAAGTGAGAAAACGGATAGAGGAGACATAGATGGGAGCCAACATTTTCAGCCCCCGCCGCGCGTCAGGCTTTAGGCTGGGTACTCATGTGTATGAACAGGTTTCGTTCTCCCTGAGAATAAAGCAGATGGATTCCTATGCGTTTTCTTCTCTCCATTGTACAGATAAGGAAATGAGGCTCATAGCGGCCCCCGGAGCTCAGGCAGCTGCAATCTAGCAGCCCAGGACTCTGCCTCCCGTGTCCCGTTCACGGGTCTGCAGGCCCCATTTCATCATTCTGGGCTGCTTCCAAGTTGGCCTAAGGATATTTGGCCAGAGCTTTCCGACCCAGAGGGCAGCCCCTCCCCACCCATCCTCTCCCCCCACCCCAGCTGTGCAAACAGACTCCAGCTGGAAGGTTCCAAGGAGGACTGGGGGGAGGGTCTGGCAGGTTTGACAGGTCAGAGTGAGCTGGGCTTTCCCCGAGAAAGCCAAGGCGGCCTAGAATGCATCCTTCTGCAGGCTCGGGGGAGGAGTGTTCCTGGCTGGCTGACTCCAGGTGCTGTGATCTCAGCCCCCAGGGCGATGCTCAAAATCATTCCGCCCACCTCCCCGCTCCAAGTGCAATGGGGACCCTCCCTGGCCAGCCCTGCCCTGACTGGACAAGCCCCCAGGTGCCCGTGACCTCAGAGGTCACCTGCCTCCCACGGTGCTCCTTCCCCTCCCCCATGCCCTTGGGTGCTGCGGGAGGGAGGAACTGAATTCGAGGACACCGCGGGCTTGCTCCCCCTCTCCCCCACCCCCATCGCGCCTTTCTTTCCAGCCTCTCCGGACCCCACAGTCTCACCTTTGCATTAGCTTCACTTCCCCCTTTGCTCCCTCCAGGGCACATACAAGGCCAGATGTTGTCCTGGGTCCTGTCCCCAGTTCTGCAGCAACCCCAGGCAGACAGAGGGACCTCCCTGCAAAGAGCACAGGACCAGGCACCCACTGTCTGACATCCACAGTCAGAACTTCCAGCCTGACTTTTCCTTAGTTGAGTGATTTTGTTTCCAAAAGACCAGATAATCCACTTCTGGGAGGCAACGGGCACAAAGACTGATACATTCACACAAAGACCAACCCAGGCCACCACACAGACACCTGGCAGTGGAAGGCACGTGTTCCCCATCCGCCCTTGCCCTTGGCTCTCAGACAGGCCGACACAGTCTCGCACGTACCACCCAGAGAGTCGAGATCCACCCTGCCCGAGGGCTGACACCACCAGAAAGGGTGGGGGGGGCGGGTCCCCGCTACACTCTCCCCCGAGGCTACCCACAAACTTGCCCCTTTGAGATCAGCCCTGGAGTCAGGGAAAGAGCATCTGCAGAGGGACTTCCCAGCTCAAGAAAACACACCCATCCCTCCTACGGGGAGTGCGTGGGAAGCAGCCAGGCCAAGGCAGACCTGGGAATTCACAAAGACTCCACCGCTTGGAGACACCGAATGCTCACCTACCCCCCTGGGGAGGGGGGATGGGGTGGTGAAGGAACCAGAGTCTGGCGTCAGAAGACACTGGCCTTGTCACTTCCTTGCTTCTGTCTCACTACGGTTCAACAGATGTTTCTTGCACACCAGTCGTGTCTGGGCCATGTTCACACGAGTTGTTTCGTTTAGTTCAGTTCTCTATGCTGTAAATGTACGATCTGGGACCTAGCGCATGTGTCACTTGCTTAAGGTGTATGGCCGCTGCCTCCACTTGCTCATATGTAAAATGGGTTTATAGCTGAATCCACCTCATTGGGGTGTTGTGAGGATAGACAAATTAATTTATGTGGTGTTCTTGGAGCCACGCCTGGTACAAAGTGAGTAGTCAGTAATATTACTGATGGCTGAAGTCCTTGTCATAAATTCTGTTCAAGGAAAGAGCAGAAATTCAAACCTTACTTTTTCCCCCCTCTCATGCCAAGCTTCTTTTGCAACTTGTTGGTTCATAAATATCTCCAACAAACATTCACTGGACATCAACTCTATGCAGGGGCAGCTCCAGGTCTGGTGTTCAAAGCCCCCGGTCAAGGGGCCAGCTCCCTCTTCCTCGCCCGTTTCCCTTGCCTCCCTGGAGCAAAGGCTCTCCCAGGCCACGCTGAACAACGGTCATTTCTCCCACTGAGCTACCTCCATTCTCCTGCTTCCAGGGCCATGTGTAGACCTATGACTTTCAGTCTTGTTTCTGTGGTTCTGGAGTTCCAGGACTTGCACGCGTTTGTTGAAAGAAACCTTAAGATCCAGAGACCTAGGAGACATCAGCTGGCTTTCAAGTCAGACCTATGGCCCTACATCCCAACTCTGCCACTTTGTTTGTGCAACCTTGACCAAGTTACTTACTTCCCTGAACCTAAGTGTTCTTATCTGAAAAGGGTGCGAAATAACCCTCATCCGGATTGTATTAAATCAAAGGCTGCAGAGAGAGTAGTCGTCCCCTCAAGTTTTCGATTCATATGTAGACTACGTTAAGTGACACGATTTTCTCAATAAAACTTTTCCCTGTAAGTTCTTCATGAACTTTTATGCCCACTATATCTTAACCATACTGAAATCCACTTTAAGAAGATATAATCTTCAACCAAGATATTTGCTCATTTTGAATTTCATCTCGAAGTGGTTCATGACATGTTCCGAGCATCTCAGATTCGAGGGGCGTGACCCCGGAACCTCACTGAGAATTCTACTCCATCTTGGCTTCAGCATGTAGCTACAACCCCCTCCATCTGTCAAGGTCCACCTCTAAGCTGAATTACAACGTGGTGTCATCGTCTGCATATTGTAAGTTCCTTGGGGACAGAGGCTGGGTCTGATTCACGGCCCGGAGTCTAAGGAGGCATCCGATAAATCTTTGAAAGGACCACCATCCGTTTCAGCCATCCGTCCTTCCAGCCTCCAATCAGCCACTCATCAGCTCTGTCTAATGTGGGCAATTCCCCCTTCAAAGATGAAAGCCTCCAATTTCTTTGTCCCCCAGCGTTCCTTCCTCTTCTGGGAGCCTTCCAGCCAGGTCCCGTCACTCTCCCTGGGATCCTCCGTCTTCTTAATCTTGACTTCTAGTGCAGCCTCTTCCATACCCGTCCAGGCAGTCCTCACACCTCCATGCAGGTGGAAGTTGGGGCTGGCACCTCCAAAGGAACAAGGTCCCATGGTCCACAGCTGGATGTCTTCAAGGACATCTGGATGTACCATCAGTTGCTCTCTCAGCCTTTCAAGCCCCAGGGTGCCAAATCTGAGCCTAGGCAGATAAGGAAGTTTGATTTTCATGTGCACATTTGGTGTGTGTCGGGGGGGAAGGGGAGGCTGGAGGAGGGCCGGATCTCACTTAGCCTAGAAAGCCCTGCTTATCTACAAGTCCTTTGAAGCGGGGGCTCTAGGAGACTGGCAGCCAGAGGGGAGCCTTTGCTCCACACCCAAGTCCCCAGCATCCTTTAGCTGGGGAGACTGGGCCCCGTCCTGGAATGATTCTGGAATCTCAGACTCTCGCAAATCATTCACTCAGCAAGCACTTCAGAACGTAGCAAGGGCTGGGCCCTGTGCTAAAGGCTGAGGAGGCTGAGAAGAATCAGACCCACGTGCTTATTTGCAACTACTAATGCTTTCAAACTGCTCTCCACCCAAGAAGGGAGGCAGACATGGAGATACAGTGCACTGGAGGGCTTCCCATCTGAGGTCCTGCTTTGCAATCTGGTGCCTATATTTGATGCTGAAGCTCCCTCTACGACGTCGGAGCAATCGAGGAGGTCTCAGGCCCCCGCTCTGACACCCCCCAAGGTGGTGGAAACCGCCCCACTCTTTCTTCTTCCCTGCCCTGCCGCCAGGGCCGGGTTAGAACACGGGAGGCTCTGGCGAACAGATTGTGCTGCCTCCCTCTGAGCTGAAACCTGCCCTTGCCCTTCTCCCACGGGTCCTAAATCTGACCTCTGGGGGGCCGCCACTGGAACCTCACTAGCCACACCTGTCCCAGGACAGCCCTGGAGACAACTGGAGGCAATGTCAGCTTCCCACAAAGCTCAGATCCTAAAGGATGTTTTGCTGCAGAAAGGCCACGCTGGCAGCAGTGAGCAGGAGGTATGCGAGAGCTGTGGGCTGGCACCCAGCAACAGGCCAGGTGAGAGATGCTTGACCTCGGGCAGGTGGGTCCAGGTTGGAATGATCCAGCAGCCACTGGAAGGGAGGACCAAGGGGAGGTGCTGGGCTGTAGGAGAGGAGAGGCTGACTTAGCAGCTGGCCAGAGGGAGCGCCCGCCTAATGAGGGAGCCATAATCCCTCTCTCAGACGAACAGGGAGATAAGACCAGCAAAAACGAGAAAGCAGAAAACAGGAGCAGCTTTCCAGCTCCCGGCCCCTTGGTTCCTACCACCAGATGTGCTCCCCTCCCCCAGCCCCTCCCTCCTCAAGTGCGGATTCTCAGGCTGCTCAAGTCCCTGCCTTAGCAGCCGGAGAACAAAGGTGGAGGCTGGCTCAACTCTGTCCTATCCCAAAGCCACTTCTCCCTGTCGCTCGCCCAGGTCCTAAACATGGCAAAGTCTTCGTAAATGGGCACTGAATAAAACCTTGCGTTGGTTTGTGCTGGGTGGAGCTGGTGCAGAAGCTGTGTGTCTGGGAGCAGGAGTCAACCAGCTTTAGGCTGGGAGATCCCGACCTTGCCCTTGGCTCTGCCATGCACTCAAGATCCCCTTGGAGCAAGCCTTTTTTTTTTTTTTTTTCTTTTTTCCCATGGGACTCAGTGTCTCCATCCAAGAGGACCACACGAGACAACTCGGAGACCTACAGAGCCATAAAATGCCCCATGAGCGTCCAGGACGCCCCCTCCACGTTCAGTTGGCACATCCTACACCCCCTGTCAGGGACACCTGAGAAGGCCACACCCCCTTTCCCCCAGGGCACCCGCCAGACTATTTCTGAACCCTGGGAACCAAAGGGGGAACATGTCCAACTGTGAGCTCGGCCAAATGGAGCCAAGTCACCTTTGCTATTTAAAACCTCTCCCTGGGCAGAGGCCGTCTGGTGAGGCTGGGAGAGCAGCAAACCCGGCTCCTGTAGGAGTCCGCTGTGCGATGACTCTAAATTCCCCAGGCTTAAGAGATCTCCAACAGCAGCTCCCACTGCCCTTTCCCCTAATGCTCCCCCGAGGCCGCTTGGCTGATGGAATGTTCTGCTCACCCTCTCAGAGGCCCAGGCAGGATCATCACTCTCTCAGGGGACACGCTGCTGGCTGTCGTGTTTCCCAGAACTAATCCGTGCGGACCACCCCCGGCCCTGGCATTTCGAAGAGGCCGAGTTCTGCAGAACAGAAAGCCTGCCTCCTCGGGGATCAGAGGGTAGCTGAGGATAAAGCAGCCAAGGCTATAGCAACAACGGAGGATGGGCGGTGGGGTCCCGCGTCGCCAGCTTTGGGGTCCCAGCAGGTTCAAGCCTGAAGAGACCTGCAAGATAGTGCGTCATGCCCCCCCCTCCCCGCTGCCCCCATGGTACAAACAGAAAAGGGAGGCTCAGAGAGGGCGGAGGACTGACCAAAGTCACACCCCATGTCTGTGGTGAGGTTAGGACTCAGGTCCAGGATTCGGTTATTTGTTTACCCCATAATTTTTTTTTTTTTAAAGCATCTCCCAAGTTCCAAGGCTGGACCCTTGGAATACTGAGATAAATTTCTATTCACTTAACAAACACGCCTATAAAACGACGTGCCAGACACTGTTCTAAGCGCTTTATAAACACAATCTCATTTAATCCTCCCAAGAACCCTGAAAGTGGGTTTTTCTAGCTCCAGTTTATAAACAAGAAGGCTGAAACGCCAACAGATGCAGGAACGTTCCCAGGGTCACAGAGCTACTAAAATGTGACTACCTAAGGTTCGAACCAGGTCTGACCTGTTTTTCTTCCTCTGCTCCACGTGGTTTGGTTGGAGGTGAGAAAAGGTAAGTCCACGTGACGTGCTATGCTGGCAGTGGGGGCCCCGGGCAGAGGGGTCTGGGCGGGCCAGCTCGGAGGACAGCAGGTCCACACACAGCTGGGAAGATAGTCCCAACAAGGAGCCCCAGCGTGGCCACACTGCCGTCTCCAGGGAAGCCCCTTCACTTTGCTTTCCGTGCGATCTGCGACCCCAAGGCTGTGCAAAGCAGCAGCGGCCCAGCCCTCACCTGCACTGGGGACTGTCAGCCCCGGGGGGGAGCGCTGCCCTTCAGCCAGGTAAGGAGCCCTCAGGTGAGAGGTAATGCACACCAGCTGCCGTGCCACCCCCGCCGGTCCTGTAAGATCATGCCGTGGGCAGCCTGCGGGTCATGTGTCTGGACAGTCAAGCAGAGAATAGGGCTTGGCATCTTGGGAGAAGGTTCCTGAATTCCTTCCACCTTCAGCAATGGAAACTAAGCTGGCAGAGCATTTCCTCTAATTACAGGGAAGTAAGGAGAACTGAACCAGAGCACCTCACGGCTGAACTCCCCTGCCGGGTCTCTCTAGCACATTCCCCCCCCCGCCCACCCCGCCCCCATCTCTCCAGTGAGAAACCCCAGAGCACCGCCTCTGTGCCAGCTCCCAGCTCCTGGTGGGGCCCTGGGCACAACACGGTGCCCCTGCCCACTGGGAGCACCCATCTCATTGAGCAGCAAACAGTGGACCATCGAGAGGAAGCTGCGGGGGGCGGGAGGCCAGTGGAGCCTGGGAAGCCTGAAGCCCAGGGCCAAGGTCAGCGGAGACTTGGGGCAGAGTGGATGCAGGAATCCTCTTCCTCCCTGCTGTCCACACTGCAGAGCCCAGCTGAAACACCCCCTCCTTCAGGACATCTGGGTCCTTCAGGACGCTGAGGTGCGCTCATTCAACCGATACTGCTTGAGGCGAGAAGGGCGAAGCAGCCACGCCCTGCAGTTTAAGGCTGCTCCCTTCCAAGAGGGCTCTTTGGACACATTTTGGCCAGCAACCCATCTTAGAGGGCATGTGTATGTGTGTGTGTGTTCTCGCTCTTAAGCATGTTCCCAAGTTTCTTTCAAGAAGTAGCCAAGTTTCATGATGAAGAACCTAGCCTCTGGAATCAGATGTTCTCACTGGAACACTGAGTCCATCTCTGCGTAATCCTGAGCAAGCTAATTCGCCTCTTAAGGGGTCTGTTTGTCACATTCATACAAGAGTTACTGGAGAAGGCTGTGTGGATGAGATGAACCCAAGGCAATTTCTTAGCCCAGCTCCTGGCTGTTGGTATCTTCAAGAACAAGAAAGGTCTCGACTGCCAGTCCCAGCGGCCCACGTGTCAGAGAGTCCCTGTACTTAGCAGGTACTTTGCAAATGCTTCAGGCTCGACTGCTCTTTGGCAAAGGATGGACGGTAGGTATATGTGGCCTTTCAAAATGCGGAGAAAGTATCTGTGACATGAAATTTGCCATGTTAGCCATTTTTAAGTGTACAGTTCAATGGCCTCATGTTGTAGGAGGCGCCTGAATATTTTCCTTTTTGAGGATAAATGACATCCCGTCATATGGACATGTCACAATTTGTTTATCCATTCATCTGCTGAAAGACAGGTGTGCTGCTTCTGGCTATTGTGGATAGTGTTGCAATAAGCACCGGCTGCAAGTGTTCGAGTCCCTGCTTTGGGGTCTTTGGGGTCTATTCTGACAAGAGGAACAACTGGATCATTCAGTTACTTGTGTGTTGCTTTTTTTTTTGAGGAACCACCACACTCTTTCCCACAGCAGCTGCACTATCTCGCCTTCCCACCAGCAAGGCCATATGTCTTGAAGGAAGAGTTAAAAGGGTGTGAGATGGACCCCCAGGGTACCTGGCACCTCCTGTCGAGACTCCCCTCAAAGCAATGGAAGCAGGGTGGTGACAAACTGTGCCAAGCCCAGAGGAGGTGCTGCCAGCGCAGAGGGGAGATGGCGTGGAAGGCCCAGGGTGTGGGGTCTGGGGAGAAGCCCCTGGAGGGGTGATGGCTGCCCCTGTGTGTCCCCTACTCTGCCCGGGGGCAGAGCGGGCAGCCAGGGTGGAGTTGAGTCAGGGTATTCCAAAGAGACTAGACCCATCTCAATATGAGGAAGGCTTTCCAGCGTGTGGGTGGGGAGTTCTCCATCCCTGGAGGTATGCAAGGAGCCACTGGAGTCCTTCTGAACAGGAGGCTACAAGACACTGGAGATGAGGCTGAGAGCCTCTGGAAGCTGGTAGAGCTGCGTGTTCTCAACATTTGTGACTTTAAAAGTCTGTGGCTATATACCTTCTTTTTCTCACATTATCCCCATCGTGTTCCATCACAAGTGATGAGATATAGTTCCCTGTGCTGTACAGCAGGATCTCATACAGCAGAAATTGACAGAACATCGTAAATCAACTATACGTTCAATTTAAATTTTTTTTAATTGAAAAATTAAAAAAAAATTTTAATTTTTTTTAAATTAAAAAAATTTGGCTGGATTCCATTTGAGCCCATTTTCAGGCAAAGTCTCTATAGCTTGCTATTCCTGCCCCTCCGGATATTTCTGTCCTGGCTTCTCCGAGACCCTGTATCAGCACAGACAAGGTTCGGTCCCAGCAGGGGTGAGCCTCACTTCCATTCCCTGATGAGGAGGTTATGTGACACCCCAGGTTCCCTTTCAATTAGAACTAACACCGCGTGTGCACAAACCGAGGCTGTAGGGAAATGGTGCGAAGGTGAGAGAAGGAAAAGGGCCTTCTTAGCTGGCCTTCCTGGGCCTCCAACATCTGCCCCCACCCCCAGGCTCTCGCCTAGGCACAGAGCTGACCTTGCGTCTTCCGCTCTCAGCCTCCCTCCCCCGCTGTTCTCTCTCTGGCTTCTTCTCTCCTGACCCTTCAGCTTATGCTCCTGGCTGGACCCACTTCCTGGGACACCATCTCCGCATCGCTCCGCCTGCACACATCCTGCCGTCTTGTTAGGGCTCATCCGGGGTTCTCTTCCTAGAGGAAACCTACCAAGATCTCTTTCTTCCATTAGGCCCTGTCTGCGGGGTGCAGGCCTTCAGAGGTGTTTATTATTAACCACCCACTCGGCACCTGGGCTGCTTTATACGCTGGCGATGCATCCATAAAGACAAGACCACCTCGGATAGAGCATCCCTGAGGTCCCTCTACGGCGGGGGGAGGCACAGGGGATAAACACAGAAACAAGTGGACAGCATCACTTCACACAGGGATGGCTGCAGCAAAGACAACCAGCAGAGGATACAAAGGAGGCTCCTTTGGATAGAACAGCCAGGGAAGACCTCTCTAGGAGGGGGGGTCTTGTGAGCCAAGACCTGAATTATGAAAAGAACCAGCCCTGAGCGAGGATCAGGGGCAGGCGAGCCTTCCAGGCACATCCAAAGGCAAAGGTTCCCGAAGAATCTCCGTATGTTCAAGGAACAAGAAGGGGCTCGCTGTGGCAGGAACGCAGAGAAAAGGCGGAGAGTAGCTGCGACCACAGAGAGACAGGCGAGAGAGGCGGCGGTAACGAGGGTGAGGTTTACAGTGGGGGTTGGGGGGGGCCTAGAGCACAGACGTGATCTGATCCGATGTGAGATGGACAAAACACCACCCCGGCTGCCGCCCAGAGAACGACTTGCCGTGGGAGTAGACCGGAAGCAGGGAGACCAGCGGGGAGCCTCCCCGAGGAGGCCAGGAAAGGGGCGAGGGTAGCATGGAGCTGGGAGTGGACCGCCCACGCAGAGGGTGCCAAGGGTCAGGTTTGAGATAGGCTTTGAAGCTACAACTGCCTGGGGATTGGGAGAAGGAAGAGCAGATGGAGAAGTGGCACCTTCTTTGTGGGGTTGTTGGGTCAGAGAGAAGGATGAAGAGTCCTCCAGATAGATAGAGACAAGAACCTTCCAGGCCACGTTTTTAAACTTTTTTTTTGTCTTTTTTTTTTTTTTGCTATTTCTTGGGCTGCTCCTGCGGCATATGGAGGTTCCCAGGCTAGGGGTCCAATCAGAGCTGTAGCCACCGGCCTATGCCAGAGCCACAGCAACATGGGATCCGAGCCGCATCTGCAACCTACACCACAGCTCACGGCAATGCTGGATCGTCAACCCACTGAGCAAGGGCAGGGACCGAACCCGCCACCTCATGGTTCCTAGTCGGATTCGTTAACCACTGCACCACGACGGGAACTCCCCCAGGCCATGTTTTTAAAAGAGTCAGAGGTGATTTCAGAACGATGGCTGTGAATGGTATGTACTGAGTTTTCAAAGAGGACATGTGAGAAATAGGACAGATACATCCATAAGGATATTTAGGATCACAGGAAGAAGGGCTTAGGCTCCATTTCTTGCAGGTAATAGGGAGCTATTGAAGGTGCTAGCAAATAAGAATTGCTCAGTATATGTTTACGTAAGGACCACCTGTAGGAGCCCCAGAATCAAGGTGCTAAAGATGCTTTCACAGGGGAGTTCCCATTGTGGTGCAGTGGAAACGAACCCGACTAGTCTCCATGAGGATGCGGGTTCGATCCCTGGCCTCACTCAGTGGATGAAGGACCTGGTGTTTCCATGAGCTGTGGTGTAGGCTCAAATCCCTCTTGCTGTGGCTGTGGCGTAAGCCGGCAGCTGTAGCTCCGATTCGCCCCTTAGCCTGGGAAATGCCATATGCCGCAAGTGCGGCCCTAAACAACAACAACAAAAATGCTTGCACGGTGTTTCATGGAATCCTGCAGCCTTTAGAACCACTGTGGTGTTTGGGAACTGTAGACGCTTGCCTCTCCATGCCAAAGCCAGCCTTTGCCCAGGTTGAGCTCCATTCTAGGACACCGTCTGCCTGTGAGTTCTTTGAGCATCCAGACACCTGGGGCACAGAGCCAGGGGGACAGAGGCGGGATGACAAGCATCTCGGTGTGCATCCCAGCCAGGCTCCACTGACCTCACGCCCCACAGGCCACGCCCAGCATTATGCACAGATGCGATACGGCCAATCCATGTGCCTGCGGCATTTTTTCCAGCCAATGTGAACAGAAGCTTCTGGACACAAGTCCTCATGGACATTTATCACTCAAGCTTCCCCAAGATTTGAGACAAACACCGATTGTTCCCTGCAGCCATGGCTCCGTCTCCTAGAAGCTGTTTGACACCAGGCCAACTCCTTGCTCTGGGCCTCAGTTTCCCGGCTGGGAACATGAGAAGATTGGTCTGAGTGATCAAGGTGTCCTCAAGCTCGGGCCCACCCCCCCCCCCGGCCCCCGACCTGCTTAGGCTGCTCCCTTCCTGCTCAGAATGTCTGCATGTTCGCCTTTCAGGCGGAGGAACAAAGGCACCGTGTTTGGACAGAGCCTGGTCCACAGGCGGTCTCAGCCTCAGGAGGCCCAGAGGCCCCGTTGGATTCCACTGAGAGGAAAGCCGAATCCTGTAAGGTCTGCTGTGCCCGTGCCTTCTGGAAAGCGCTTGCCAAGCCTGACTTCCCGGCCCACACGCTGGAGCAAGCTGCCCTCCCTTTGAAACCTAAGAAAGTTGCAGGAACAGCCATTTACCTGTCACATGGTTTTCATAATTTCCCTGGCACCTTCGCTAATCATTGAAGCGGGTTTTGGCGGCGGCAGGGGGGGTGAGCTCCGGGTCTGACGCGGACGTGCTGCACTGCAGCTCGTTTGGAGGAAGAGAAGCTCCCACCGGGCCCTCCTGAGGGTGCCCAGCCGCAGGGGCTGCTCATGAGTATCTGGGGGTCCTGCTGACGTCCAGGAGGCAAGCTGAGTGGCAGGAGGGGAAACGGATGACGCCTTGCAGAGGGGAGTCAGTACGTGTCTGCGAGGCCAGCCCGCGGGGCGTGAGGACGGGTGGAGAATGGTGGCGGGATGAGAAGAAGCTGAGCAGCTCAGGACTGGACGGGGAGGCAAAGCACCTGGCAGGTTTGTGTACTCCTGAAAACCACGCCTTTTCACCCCTTCTCTCAACAGAGATCACTGCTGTGCCAGGCACATCCGAGTCCTTTCCTGCCCAAAAGGACGGAGATGTGCCTTGTGGTTCCAACGGTAGGCACTCGGAAGGGGAGAGAAGCTTGGCCTTGGCTGATGACCAGGAAGGCTTTCTGGAGGTGGTGACACGCCAGACAAACAAGGAAGGGCACAAAGGGGAATGACGACTCCAGAAGGAGCTTGGACTTTGAACCCAATGGACCCGGTTTCAAGCTGACTCGGAGCATGTTTTCTCACCAGTAAATTGGGGACTTGAAGACAGTATAGGAGAGTACATGAGTTGAGGAGGAAGTAACGCCTGGTTCAGAGGGATGTCTGTTGGTGGGCGCAGGTCAGGGTTCGGGGGTGGTACAGAGTCTGGGGGAGAGAGTCTCCGGTACTGCTTCCTCCTCAGCTTTCAGTGGACCCCTCCCACCCCTCCCTGTGGCCAAGGTCAGAGAGACAGGGTCTGAGCCAGCATCCCAGGTCCTGGTGGCCTGCTTGCCCTGAGCTTCCTGAGGGCGTCTGTAGAACGGGCTTCTGTGGACCCGGGAAATTTCCACAAGCCAGGAGGGCCCCACTCTGAGGCTCACACCTCTGGAACTTGAGAGGCTGGCCAAGTTCAGGCTGTGGGAGGGGAAGGCAAGTGCTGTGTCGGCTGGATTTGGTGGGGAAATGGGCCTCCAGGGTGGAAAAGAAAAATAAAGGAAAGGATTCCTGCTGGAGCTTGCTTGCAGAGAGAGAGGCGGTTCTACAGCCTCCCCCTCCTGCCTCCCCTGCTCCAGGCCTTTGCTGGAGAACTAGCTTCAGAGTCTGGCCCGGCAAAGACCACCTCCACCAGGAAGCCCACTTGGATGGCCGGGTGCCTTCTGAGCTCTCACTCCCCCGACTCTGTGAATTTGAGTGTGGCTTCACCCTCATAGGCCGAGTCCTTGTCACACACGCTGTTTGGTACGGTTCATATGTGACTCCGACTGTATACTTCCACTAGAAGAGCAAGAGGGAGAGGAGAAAACCCACAGCTGCTGAGCCCCTACTGTATACCTCACCCTGGGCTGTGTCTTTTGTATGCCACCTCACTTACACCTTCCAATAGCCCTCCAAGGTAAGGACTACTCTGTACTGCACAGATGTGACATTTTTTGGTTGGAAGAGGTGTCAGTACAAGGGAGGGGACCCCATGTTCATGGGCCCCTGAATCTTCTTAAGCTCCTCTCCATCAGAACACCGGCCTCTGGGGGAAGAGTATACACCGTGGTGAAAGGAGCCTGGGAAATGCTGCTCCTTAAGCATCCCTCTGGAGTCTCCCAACCCCCAGGAGTAGACTCAAGGCTCTGAGAAGTTCTGCAGAGAAGAGACCTAACTTACTTTACCGAGTCCAGCATGCCCCGAGTGGCGCTTCATCATCTTATAGCTGCAAACGCCTCCCAAGGCCCCCAGGCACACACTTTGGGATGTGCTGTCCAGAAAGCAAAGACCACCAAAGACAGCATGCTCAGGGGCAAGCTCTGAGGAACTCGTGGTGGGCTGCAAAGGCTGAACTAGACGTGGGGGTGGGGGGTAGGGGATGAAGAAGGACTCGGCTGGTGGGAGGGAGCATCAGGGTGGGGGGGGGTCTAGAGGGGAGCCCCAGCCTCAGCTGAAACACAGCACTCTCAGTGCCTGAACTGCTAACATCTTTGACCACAAATGTCTGTCTTTAAAGCTGGAAGCACAGGCTGACGCTAACCGTGCTCTCAGCCATTGCAGGCAGGAGGCGGCAGCTGAAGTGAGTGAGTCTGTCTCTGCTGCCTTAAGGAAACGGCAAAATGCAGCCCAAGGGACTTCAGCTGGATGTCAGTCGGGCAACAGCAGATCTAACCGGTGCCCCCACATCACACGCATGACCCTGCCACACCCCCCTGTCCTCCTTCGGGCTCATCTCCATCTCGCCCGTGTCCACCATGCAGCGCATCAGTCACCACGACGACGGTGACCACCCCAGGCGCTGCGTCTTCTCTGGAATCAGGACGTCCCAATCCAATTTTCCCTCCCAGACGAGGTGCTGGAGTCTTCCGAGATGTCAGGTCAACATCAGGACCTGGAATCTTAGAACCAAGGTCAGGCAAAGGAGTGGTCCTGCCGAATTCTGCCAAGGCTGAGTGCACCCGGGGTCCTCCATGCCGGACAGTGACAGGAGCTGGCATGTCCTCCTGTGGACAGCCCAGGTGGGAGGCTCCTGGGAACTGTCAGGTGCGGTGCAGGTGAAGGAAAGAGTCGAGGACATTTATGGATGGGACTGCCTTCGAAACCTCCAGTTGTACCTCACTAGTCTGGAGCAGTGCTTCTCAAACTAGCAGCCTCAGCATCACTGGGGAAGATGTTAGAAATGCAAATTCTTGCCCACCACCCTTCCTGGACCAACTGAGTCAGAAGCTCAGAATGGAACCCAGGCAAATGTTTTAATAAGGCCTCCTGGTGAGGCTGATGCATGCTAAATTCTGAGAAAAGGGCTGCCTGCTCTGCAATTTTTCCTATTGTAGTAACTGCTCCTGGGGAAAACCAGTGTGATTCTCCCCTGCGGTAGAAAGCGGCTCAGAGAGGACAGTTGTTCCATCTGAGGACCCACAGCAGATGAGCTGCAGAGCTGGGGCTCCCAGCTCCAGGCATTTGCACGCTTCCTGGCAGCTGGGTAGAGCTGCGTGCCCAAGGTCCTAAGACTGCTGCTTGCCGGGGGCCCCAGAGACGGCCTTAATTGGCTCATTAATCGCGGTGATTAGAAGAAATGGAGAAGCCTTTGTCTGTGAGGTCCCCAGGCTGGGACAGAAGCTCTTGCAGGGAGCTTGCTGTGGCTAATTAAAGCTGAGCGGTGTTCCCGTCACGAGCCCAGAGTGTTAATGGCTTCAAGCGAGAAAAATTAAGCTTCCATTTCCATTCAGGGGCCATGGATAGAAGCAGCAGAATACAGAGGAGAAAGGGCCTCGGAGAGGCGCAGAGCCCTGGGCGCTCTCCTGAAGCAAGTGTCCAAAGAGAAACTGCCGGCCTTGGGGGCCTGGGCGGGGGTCCCAGATTCCCACAGTGGCAACCCTGGTCTGTCATCATCTCGATTCTTTTGTTTTATGGGTTTTGAGCCTATCAGCCACTGGCTTCTGACTGCACCTGCTCGGTGTGTGCATTGGAAGCAGTGAGGGAGGGCGAGGCGACAGTTCTGGTGGTAACAGGATCTCAGGGGCTGCGAAGGTTCTGGTCCCCAAAGTCACACCCACTACAGCTCTCAGGGCTGGAACCCCTACCGCTTGATCAACCAGCCACCTTTCTAAGTGCCAGATACAAGCGGAGAGCTGGGCATCATCTCCTACGAGGGCCTCGGGAAGCCTGCAAAGATGTTCCAAGCACGTGTGTTCAGGTACCAGACTCGCCCAAAGTCAGAACTGATTTGAACTCTCCTGTTCTTAAACCCACAAGATGCCAAATCTTCCTGATCCTGAAACTTCCTTTCTTGGGGCCTGGGGTCCTTCCAAGCTGCGCATGCTAACGTGACCCCATCTTCCCCTTGTCAGGGGGGCCTGGGACCCTTGGTCCCTTCTTATCCTTCTCCCCACCACCCCCTCCACTTCAGGGGGCAGATGACTAAGGGCAGAACCTTTCCTGAAGACACTTTGTGGTTGGGTTAACGGATCAAACTAGACCATAGCTGGAAGATATAAGCATGGAATGCTATTTCTGAACCAGAAATCAAGACATGCGATCTGAAAAAAGGTCTGTTCTCCTTTGGTTATTTCTCTGAAAAGTGTGATCAAAAGCAATCAAATTATAGAAAGTCTGTGAGTGCATATAACCTTTAGTGAAAATACTATTACATAAACATGAGTACAAAGCTCAGCCCCAAATGGATATTTCAGTTCAGAGAAGACCCAGGTAGCTTAAAAAAGAACTATCCCAGGACACCCAGCAGGTGGTAAGTGTGCTCCCCAGGACCCCATCTTTGCGCCTTTGAGGAGTCCAGGGCTTTCCCTTCTTCAAGACCCAAGTCAATGCCTCCTCCTCTGGGAGCTGCCCCTGCCCCCAACGCTAACCCCTTCTTCTCAGGGGCTACTCCCCGCTCAGTTCCCTGCTACCCTCTCTTCAATAGCTTATCCAAAGTCAAATGTAGGCCTACCCAACCCTTTCCCCCACCAGGGCCCAGGCTGAGTGAATGAATGAAGAAAGGACCATTCTGGGAGATGGAACGCTGGTTTCTTGGGTTGGATCCATCTCTTGCTCCCTGCATCCCCCAGGGCTTAGGATCTTTCTGGGGTCCTTCAGCATGGTGGTAATGACACACCCCCCCTCCTGCCCCCCACCCCCACCCCAGAAGTGGGGAACGGTGCCCCAGAGACCCAAGAAAAGGCTCACTGAAAGAATGAATGATCAAGACAACAAAGGCCTTGCATCTAAACAAATTGCCTCAGAAATGTTCCTTCCTTGGCAGAGAAAGGGTTAACCTCTATGTGTGAGTCTACGGTCCCCAGCCCAGCCCCCTCCCAGCAACCTAAATCAAATGAGAAGGTCTAGGCCAGAGGGTAGGGCTGGGGCTGGGCCAAGCTGGGAGCTCTGGCAGCTGGGGGGAGCAGGGCCAAATGACCACAGTTACTTGGGACCCCTCCACACGGATGGGGTGGGGCGTGCCCAGCTCCCCCACCTGCTCAGCCGCTCACAGCTCGCCGTGGTGTGCCAGGTTCCTCGAAGGTCTGTGTGTCTTTGGGCTGGCCATAGAGGTCAGCCTGGCAGAGAAGAAAAAACACACGGAGAAGCCCCGGCTCCCTCCCTGAGGTTGCGGCCCCCTTCACATGCCCCCTTCCCATAAAATAAGGCAACAATAACGATGCCACCTCCAGGTGTCATTGAACTATGGAGCAGGATGGCCAATGGGGTGGGCACTGTGAACCGCTCTAGGGGACAGACTGCTGGTGGCACCTTGCCCATCATGGCCTCCATGAAGCCGGAAAGAGGTGTGTTGAACGTGGAGATGAAAACAGACCAAACGGTGCTCCCTGCCCTTGCCACCTGGCTTTCTTCCTCTTCCTGCCATGGATAGAAACAGCTGGGGGGGAGCTCCAACCATGAACAAGGACGACGGGGGACACTTCCAGAGACTCACTCCCCCCCGAGCCCGGCGCTGCGAGACACATGCACACGCATCGCTTCATTAATTTCACAGCCAATCTTCAGAGACGGGGTTAAATCGGTGGAAAAGATGGGAAAATTGAGACCAGAGAGACTCAAAGCCACTGGGTCTCAAATTTCAAGGCTGAGCCAGACTTGAAACCCAGGACTTACTGACCCCACACTCTCCTGCTGCCTCCCCCAAACCACAGCCATCCATTCTGGCTCCATCCCGGCCATGCACTTGTTCTGTTTCGTTGGGCAATTGCTTCCTGCTGTGCCCGTGAATGTCCTACCCACCCTTTATGTGGCTCCTTCCTCAGCTACAGTTGCTGGGTCATGTGCCCCCACGATCACCTCAAACGGTGACAACTGGGACTGCTATTTCTGCTCTAGTTGGAATCAAGGCAGGATCACAGGGGTTGAGGTCTGCTTTCTGCCGGAAAGGGTTAGAGGAGCCTGGGCCTCTCCTCCCGGATTGGGATCTTGGGGGGAACAGAGCCTGTATTCTGTTCAGCTCTATGCTCTCCTGTACCACCTGGCCACACAGCCTAGTTCAGAGTCTTCGTGCAAAACAGGGAAGATATATCTAGTCAAGTGTCCCTTCTCCAGGGCCATTTTCTCACTAGATGCTGGATGAGTTGGACCAGATCAGTGGTTCCAAAAGGCCAGGGTGGGTGCCCTACACAATCCCCCTCCCCCTGCCCACTGCCTTTCTGACCTCATCTCCTATGTTCCAGCAACACTGGCCTCCTTGCTCATCCTTCAAGGCAAGAGTCAGCCCTGCCTCAGGGCCTTTGCACATGCTGTTTCCCCCACCTGCAATGGTTTTTCTCCAGATTTCCCCATAGCTCCTTCCTTTAGCTTTGCTGTGCCACCCTCCCCTGTCAGCATTCTCTGGGATGTGGTTTGAGGTAACTAAGCCTCAGGCTCAACCCCAGCCCTTTTTCCTCCTCTACCCTCCACCAAGCGTGCGTCCTCCCTTCCGCTGCGTGGAGCTCCGCTGGAATCTGATCATAGCATCCCTTTGGTGTTTCTGCTCAGCTTGGTGCATGCTCTCCTCTCCTCCTCTCCAGTGCTGGGAACCTACCCTCCAAGGCACGGCTGACACCACCACTCTTCCCTCTACCCCCGACCCCTGCCAGGTCAGAGTCCCTGATACCCTTCTCTGTACTCAGAGGCACCTCACAGACCTTTGGTAGAGAATTTACCATACTATCTTGTTGTCGGCTTTTCAGACGTGCATCCTTCTCTGCAGACTGTGACTTCGAAGAGGGCAGCAGCAGAGTCAGATGCATGGTCACTCCCAGGGCCCAGCACAGCACTCAGCACACGGGTGGTGCTTCCTAAATTCCGAGCACATGACAGATGCACGAGTGACTGCGAGGCTGCTTAAGCCCATGCGTGCTTAGCAAAGTCGCAGCTTGTAAAGTTGGCATAATTTGCCTTCTAACCGACCCACCATTTCCCGGCTTCATCTCAGCACGGCTGATCATGAACTGTTTTCCAGCTCTAGTCTGCTCTTAGCCCACAGCCTGACAAGCGACCTCCTAGCCACTTGTTGGTGAGTGGCTCAGCCTAGCAGGGAAGGCCTCTCTTTTTAGAGGGCCTCGCTCTGTTTCCAGGGGAATCCAAGCTTTCTGCCACAAAGGTGCCAGACATCAAAGCAGCCCGTAGGAGCGCTTGCATTCATGGAAGGACTTTCTCTTACCTCCTGTAAGTCAGGTGACAGGCGCTGAGCTCACCACACCACAGGATGCAATGAGATTTCCCTCCGATGGTGCTCCGAGCAGAAAGGAAAAATCACACACGCGCAACGGGACATCTCCATAGGCTGGCGTGAACTATCAGAGGTCACTGGGAGCAGCCAATGGACGGAGACACCAGAGGGATCAGGACACTTGCTAAGGTCACTGTGCCCTCGTGGAACTCAGCCCTTTCAGTGGGGGGTTCTCACCCTGCATCCTCCACCTCTCACCCCTCTCCTGCCAGAGAACGGCTGGACTTCTGATTTAGGTCAGCTGGGCCCAATTAGCGCCAAGCTCTCCCGGGCTGCCCAGTGCCCCACCGGCCAGCAGCCCAGGCCTGTCTGGCAGGACATATTTGGATGATGAAGCCGTGCTGCATGCTAAACCCGGCGCAGGAAAGAGCAGCCCCACTTGGATGCCCACCAAAGGCTGCCAGGCTTGGCTCCTGTCCACGGGTTGGGCAACAAGGCTGTCTGGCAGGGGCTGAGGGCAGCGCTTCCCAGGCAAGAGCGGTGAGGCTGGCCGGGCAGAGCACACGCCGGGGCAGGATGCTCTCCCTGGGCTTGGCCGGGCCAGCGCGTGTGGGTGGAGACAGAGCCTTGAGCCGGGAGACCAGCACGCAGACCCAGCTCCTCCCCGGGTGCCTCCGGCACACTGTTCCTCCTGCCTCAACTCCTCCCCTGTAAGGCGGGAAGGGTCTCCTCACCTGCCTCAGGAAACACAGGAGGAACATACGAGATGGCAAGAAAAGTGCTCGTTGCCTTTAAGCCTCAGTTTCCTCATCCATCAAATGGGATGAGCACGGTACCTCCCTCCCAGAGCTGGAGTGAGGATGCACTGGTGGTGCCAGGCACAGATAGGGGCTGACCCGGCCCCCCTTGGGTGATGAGGATTCCACTGGGCAGCCAGGCGACCTCTCCCATTCTGAGTTTTCTAATACGCCCTCTTCACATGGCTTGGGGTGAAAATCAAATTCAGAAACGGAGGCTCCGAAAGTGGCTTGTGTTAAGTTGGCACAATGAAGAATTGGGAGATTTGGCTTCTGAGGTTCCATCTGTGTGACAGTGAAGTCCACGCTCCATGTCCAGTACCAACATCAGACCCTGCTTTTGGCGGCGAGTGTGCAGCTCAGAGCTGGCCTGGAGAGGCCAGATGTCCAGCCCCGGCTGCACCCCCAGATCAGCCCCGTTGTGCTGAGGATAGCACTTCTGAAGAGCACTTGTAGGCGACGAGACTAAGACAGAAAGAAGGCAGGACCCGCCTGAGCACCTCGTGAGGGACATGCAGGCCCTAGCCCAATGACCTCGGCTCCGGGCTCTGTCTTGGGGCCCCCTCCCCGCCCCACCCCCCTACGCCTGGCCACACGGGGCCACTCTGGTGACAACCTCCTTCGTAGGTCGTCCTCGGTTCGCCTTGCGGTACAAGGTGGAAGCTCAGACTGGGAGAAAGACACGTGGATTTTTACCATCAATTCTGACTTTTATGAGACTTTGGGTAAGTGCTTTAAATGTGGGGGCTTCTGAGCCTCCCTTCTGGGAGACAGCAGCAAACTGAAGGGTGCGGGTGCCTTTCTCACAGGAGGATTTGGGGCGGGGGTGGGGGTGGGGACAGACTCCACCGGCTTTGTGCTTCATTCTGTTTCTGCAACATCTCTTAAAAAAGAAAGCAAACAATCCCGCCTTCACCTGTTCACGTCTCTGGGATGCCCAGCAGGGGAAGTGCACACAGGACGGCCGTGGAGCCCAGATGAGTCTGCAGCGCTCCACCTCCGCTTGGGGGAGGACACATCAGGGCTCTCGCCAAGGCCTGTGAAACACAACAGCCTGGGACTCCCGGGAAGTAAACGCATGTCAGAGCAAGAGGGGAGCCGACGGAAGTCAGTCAGCTCCGAGGGACAGGAGAGGTGTTTGGATCTTTAGGCAGAGTATCAACTCATTTGGAGAAAGTTATGGGCTGCTCAATCCCAATCTGGTCTAGACACATTACAAGCTGCCCATGAAATGCCTTCCACTTCTACCCCAAACCTGCTACCATCCCCTGCCACCCTCTTCTCCTGAGGAGCTCCGGGCATCCGGATTGGTTCTAATTTCACCCCCTCCCCCCCGAACCCCCCACCCCAGCACTGAAGGTGCTCAATAAAAGCTCCAACCATGATCCTCAGCCCTGGCTGATTGGGGCCCCAAGTGGACTCTGTAAAAAGACGTGATTGCTGGGAGCCAGTTCTGTTTGTGAGCAGGTGGCTAGACGCACGTCCAAAGCAGCGCCAGGATTCCAGGAAGGACGGTCAGCTCGGCTGTGATTCATCCCAGCCACAGAGCCTCTGGGAGTGACCCTTGATAAGCGAGTGTGGGGTGGCATGTATGAACTTTTAGAACAGGAACACCAAGAGACACCCTCACCTCATCAACTTGTAAAGGACCATGTGTCTGTTTATTAATCCGCAGATGGTGTCTTTCCAGCCTCCCATCACCCAGCTGCTGGCGTGGGGAACCCAGAGGAGCCGAGGCAGAAGGAAGAGATGTGTGAGAAGGAAACAGACACTAGTTTACAAAAAAATGTTAGTCACTGGATGGGGGCAAAAAAAAATGGTCCAAGATAGGAAAACACATTTAACCCTTGGAGTTCTCAGAGAATGATTACACTAATATTTCCTAATTCTACAGAAGTTTCTCACTTTCCTAGACTTGAATTTCATATTCACCACAGCCTCAGCAAATAAGACTTATTACACCCATTTTAGAGATGAGGAAACTGAGGCCATGAGCAATGAGTTCCTTGCTCCCACATCTTGTTCAACAAAACAGTTAGACGTCAGTGCTGCGCTTCTGAATCACAGTGGCCATCAGTTTGACCAGTTTTATTCCAGAGCGAGGATAATGAAAAAGATTCTGGAAGCTCGATTATGAATCATTAATTAAACTTCCTTCCAAAATATCTTCACCAAAGATTTTTTTTTTTAATGGTCATGCTCATTGCATATGGAAGTTCCCAAGCCAGGAATTGAATCCAAGCCACAGCAACCCATATAGTTTAATCCACTGCACTTGGCAAGGGATTGAATGTGCACCTCCGCAGCCACCGGAGCCACTGCAGTCGATGCTTAACCCACTGCGCCACAGCGGGAACTCCCTCTTCATAAAACATTAACCACCTCTGCTTTATGAAACTAAACCTACTGCAATTTTCCTCTGAAAGAAACTTTCCTCTCCCTCATTTTATCTTAGATGGCTCAATCCTTGGTTTCTATTCTTATTTCCCCCTTTCTTTATTGTATACACTCTTTCTATGTGGTCTTATTCATGTAACGACTTTGAGTGACTCTCGACGGTCCATCTCTTTCATGGATTCTACCCCTAAGATACACACCTGAATGTGCTGCTGCGGCCATTCGGTCTGAGTATCTCAGCAGCACTTAAAATGGGGCAGTTTTAGGAATGCTAGGCAGTTTCCCTTCTCCAAGTAGTACTATTCTTCCCTTCACACTCAGTCCTGGAAGAAAGAAGGAAAGCTGGAAGGAGGAAGTAGGGGAGGGAAAAAGAGAAAGAAAGAGAGAAAGAAAAAGAGGAGCGAAGGAGAGAAACAAAAGAAGGTAGGTGGTGCTGGAAGAGCCCTAAATGGCTGCCCAGTCCAGCTCCTCATTCTAAAGATGAACAAACCGGCTGGATCGAATCAGATCCAGAACTGGAAAGCCTTTCCTGACATCTGGCTGGGATCTTTGAAAGAGCGGTGACACAGAGACATGACACTGGGAAGGCAGAGGGCCAGGGTGAAAAGCCTCAGCAAATAAGACTTATTGCACCCATTTTAGAGATGAGGAAACTGAGGCCATGAGCAATGAGTTCCTTGCTCCCACACCTTGTGAACAAACAAGTGGTTATTTATTTGCCCGTTTACACGCAGGATGTCTGTCTTCGCAGCGTCAGCTTCATGAGGCCAGGTACCGGGTCATGCTCACTGCTGTAGCCCTAGCATCCAACACAGGGCCTCGCACAGAAGGCACTCCCTCCCTATTGCACCATTCTTGCAGCAACAGCATAGGAAATATCCAGGAATTAATGTGACAAGAATATAACCCACTGCTATGTAAAAATAATAGGGCATAAAAGATCCAAATAAGCATAGACTCATTCTGCTCTTGGACAGGCTAACTTCATAGGAAAAATACGTCTCTTCTCTGAAATCAATATACACGTTTAATATAAGGCCGATTGCAATTCCAGGTTTTTTTTTTTTTTTTGAGAACTCAATTTACTTACTCTTACTCTAAAATGTACATAGGGGAAGACAAATACATTTAACCTAAAAGCTTTAAACATTAAAAAAAAATGAAGAGAGAAGAATTCACCTTTCCAGATATTAACATGGCACACAACCATGGTATAAACACAGCATCTTATTGACACAGGAACAGATGACAAATACGCCATCGATATGGAATAGAGAGCTCAGAAACACACCCCTTCACACCCACACGTGCTGTTCTGCTGGATATTCGGTTTGCTGTGTCAGGTCCTTCGCCCCGCTTCTCTGCTCACTCTTGCTCTGAGAGGCGGGCCTCCCTGCATCGTATTCACCACACGTCCTTGCCCTGTGACTCCCAGAAGAGGGTGGCCACGGAAAGAGGACATCAGCACAGATCCACACGATCAGGTCAGAAGATACCGAAAATGCAGTGCGAATGGAAACAAGCGCAACGGACAAAATACACTGGCATTTTTATACCCTTGGGAAGTACAGTCATCAACTGAGATGTTGAAAGGCTAGTTATGAGAGCGTCAAAACTTATGAAGGACCTAGGAAGAAGTTTTACGAAAGATGTGCAGGTTATATACACTGAAAACTTCAAAAGAGTCCTATTTGGATGGGGGACGTTTTAACAAAATCCAAAGAGAGAGGAGCCATGCTTATGGACGGTAAGACAATACTATCGAGGTGTAAATTCTCCCCTGAGTGATCTAGAGATTCCCTCTGCAAAATCAATAAAAAATCTCAAGTCCTTTGGGCAAAAATTGACAAACCAGTTCTAAAATTTGTGGAAAATGCGAATGATTTAAGGGAGGCAAACAAATATGAAAATGAAGAAGGAGGCAAGAAGAGTTATACTGCCCAGTTGCATGGCTAGTTATAAAGCTATGGTAATAACAGTAAGGTGGTATTCCTGTAAATACAGATAATTCTATCAACGGAACAGAACAGAATCCATATATGGGCCCATGCATAAATAACCAATGATTTTTTGATCAAAAGGTCAAAGCAATTCAATATACAGCGGGCAATCCTTTGAACACACAGTGCTAGGACAATGGATAACCATTTCCAAAAGGAAAGGGAAAAAAAAAAGAAGAAGAAAAAGAAGTCCTTGATCCTTACCTCACACTTTGTACAAATTCACCTAAAAATGAGTCACCGACCCAAACGTTAACCCCAAACCGTACAACGTCTAGAAGGGAACAAGAGAAAATCTTCATGACCAAAGGTTAGGCCAAGATTTCTGAAATAAGCCATCAAAAGCACAAATGATAAAACAAATAATTTTTTTTTTGGATGAAATAGATTTCTTCAACATTTGCTCTTCAAAAGACCCTGTTAAGAAAAAGAAAATTTAAGCCATGTACCAGGAGAAAAATATTTGCAAAACGATGTTTGACAAAAGACTTGTAAACAGAACATTTAAAGAACACAGGCATCTCAGGAAGAAGCCAAACAGCCTGACGTAAACGAGCAAAACATTTCAACAAACGATGCACTAAAAAAGACAGAAGCCTGTGAAATAAGCACGGGGAAAGATGCCTGGCCTCATCAGTCATTAGAAAGAGGCAAATGGGAAGCACAAAGAGATTCCACTTCACACCCTCTAGCACAACTGTAATTACCACAAGGGACAAGACCAAGGGCTGGTGAGGAGTCTAGGACTGGAACTCTCCTAAGTCTACACGATGGCTAAGGGCCCCATGCAGAGAAAGGGAGCCCACGCTATCATCAGTCACCGCAGTGAGTGGGAGCAGCTCTTGTAAATACGAATGATGCACAATATTAATGAAAACCACCGCCAAGGTCCCTACCCTCACGAAGCTTCTGTCCAACCAGAGTCTTTCCCTGTATATGTGACATTCCTTTGACGTGACTCTTAAGAACTTACCTCTTCGAGTCCTGAGCTAATGCTTTATGTTACAGCTAGAAAAGGTGATGATTCGCCCAGCGGCAGCCGGTGAGGAAGAAGGATCTGGAACGGTGAGGCAATGGCTGACACGGAATGGGCCAGACCCTGAGCACGAGCTGCTAAGGTGAGAGGGGAACAAAGAGATTGGTAGCGATCTTTGGAGGTTTTCAAGATTGAAGCACAAACTGCCAAGTGTTCTGGACACGTTAAGAAAAAGCTCCAGGGCAAAAAGTTTGAGAAAGTGGAGGCGTTTCTGCCGCTTTAGATGTTAACTAAATTCCAAGGCCACTGGGCCTGGGCAGAGGCAGCTGTGGTTACAGTGGAAGAACCCAGTCTAGTGACGAGACAAGGTTAGTGGCTGTGAGATCCTGCACGCATCATTCCATCTCTTTAAGACTCTGATCCTTGGACCCATAGATGCTGGATGAACGAGTCAGTAAGTCAACACATGCAAAAGCTCCAGAATGTCTGTCCCACGTCTAGACTCAACGAATCTTTTTAAATTGATGTGTAGCTGATTTGCAAAGTCAAGTTCATTTCAGGAGTACGGCAAAGTGATTCAGTTACACACACACTTACACACACACACACACACATGCTCTTTTTCAGATTCTTGTCCCTTATAGGTTATCACAAAATATTAAGTATAGTTCCCTGTGCTATACAGTAGGTCCTTGTTGGTTCCATATATATATAGATAGATACATATCTATACATATATATATGTATATCTATACATATATACATATCTATATATATATCTATCTATATATTTTGTCTTTTTGCCTTTTCTAGGGCCTCTCCCACAGCATATGGAGGTTTCCAGGCTAGGGGTTTAATCGGAGCTGTAGCCACTGGCCTACGCCAGAGCCACAGCAACGCAGGATCCGAGCTGTGTCTGCAACCTACATCACAGCTCATGGCAATGCTGGATCCTTAACCCACTAAGCAAGGCCAGGGATTGAACCTGCAGCCTCATGGTTCCTAGTCGGATTCGTTAACCACTGCACCACGACAGGAACTCCCACATTTTATATAAAGTAGTGTGTTTAAGTTCATCTCAACCTCCTAATGTATCCCTCCCCCCTTCCCCTTTGGTAATCCGAAGTTTGCTTTCTGTGTCTGTGGACCTATTTCTGTTTTGTATCTTATATTATACAAATATTATTTCTGTTTTGTATCTTATATTATACAAATATATTAATATTATTATATTAAATATTATATCACATGATATTTGCCTTTCTCTGTCTGGCTTACTTCTCTTAGTATGATAACCTGGGCTGGCCTACACCACAGCCACACCAGATCCGAGTTGCATCTGTGACCTACACCCCAGCTCACGGCAATGCCGAATCCTTAAGCTCCTGAGCGAGACTCATGGATACTAGTCAGATTCGTTTCCGCTGAGCCACGATGGGAACTCCTAAGGTTATAAACTCTTAATCACCTTATCAATACATATCTAGTTGCACAAATGACACTGGTCTCCTGCAAGGGCCCATAAAAAAGGGAGAAGCTGCAAAGCACTCAGCTAGATTTAGTTGAACCCCCAACAACTCCATTTAAGCCACTCTCTCTTCACTCTGCTGGAATCTCTGTTGACAGTGTCTGTAATTACTCTGTCCTTATTCTGATGAATTCCAAATTTTGACCCATTTTGATGGTCTCAGCTCTTGGCTTCCTCCTATTAAGACACTTTGCATAAATGGCTCTGCTCTTAGGAACCCTCTTGGCTCCAGGTCGGGGGACTCCTCTTTCTTGATGCTGTCCTGAAGGCAGCCCTCATCTCTTGATCCCGCCTGGTCCCCTGATCAGTCCTGCTGAACCTCACGTTGCTTCCAGCTGTCTTTTTAGCTGCAGAGACGGGTTACATCAAGCCTTCCACAGTCATCCCTTAAAACAAAGGGAGAGAGATGGGTGGACGGGATCCCAGATCCAGTCTAGGGGCCAGAGCTCAGTCCAGACTGTGGTCAGGGCGAGGGGCTGACCAGTGGCCCAGGCCAGGGTGCTGATGCTCCTCTCGGAGAAAGGAGAAGGAATGATTTCCAAACAGCTTTCTCAATCACCTACAACATTCCTGTCCTTGCTGCCCGCCCTGAAATAAGAGATGAACTGTCCCAACGAGGCTGAGTCCCTCCTTTGTCTCTGGGTCCCATGTCCCTTGCTTTCTAGTACTTCTCGGGGCCTCCTCCACGGAACCCCTCTTGCTCTGGGATCGTGAGTCCCTTCCTCTCTGCCGGATCACACACACCGCGTGACTGTGATTTCCAGGCTCTCCATTGACCCTGCATCCTTACTCTGCTCCACTTCTTTCCTGCAAAAGTTGGCGAGAGTTGCCTGAACCGGCCGTGCCCACATCTTGTCCTCCCCTCTCTGTTCTCAACTCCTCTCACCGAGCTTCCACGCCCAGCGGTCCTCTGAAAGGGTGCCTGTCAGCCCCCTGTGGTCCAACGTAGCGGTCCCTCCCCCAGTTTATTTTGTTTTAGAGACTTTCTCTATCCCCGTTTCTCTACTTTGGTCACTCTTCATGGATGCTTCTCTCAACCCTGAAAGGATTAGGACCCCTGGGCTTCGACCAAGGATGCCCCCAGGTCTCTCTCTCTCAGACAGGCCCCTGGCTTGAAGCAGCGTCTCTATGGAGTGGAGCTGAAATGCAGGCTTCCAGCCCCGACCCTGCCCCGAAGCCCCTCGATCATTTACATGCCCTGTGCTCAACTCCTCCCCTTGGACGCCCATCGGCAGGTCATCCCTAACAGGACCTAGAGAGGGACTCCTGATGCCGCGCCCCCACTCCCTCGAAACTCTGCTCCCGGGCCGCCCCGTCTCAGCCAGTGGAGCCCGTTCTCCAGACAAAATCCTCCGTTATCCTTGATCGCCCTCCCCTCACTCTGCACATCGCAGGCGCCACGAAATGCTCCCCTCTGTACGAACCAAATCTGCCCACTTTCCTCCAGCTGGACCACACCCACGCTGGACGCAGCCACCACCACCCTCGCCCCTGCGACAACTGCCCGCGTGCCCCCACTGGGCTCCTGGAAATCTTCACTTGCCACAGGGCCACCCTCCATCGCCAAGTCTGAACCGGCTTTTACGTATGTGTAAAAATGTTTGCGCTATGACGGACATATGCCCTCCCGTGTCAGGCGTTTCTGGAATGTTCTCTTTTTTCTAGACACACCAAGGTGGTTCCCTCCCTCTAGGCTGTGCCCAGGCTGGTCCCTCTGCCCAGACGCTCTCCTGGCAGAGCGCTCAGCATCCACCACACACAATCCCTTCCATCATCTCATTGCTCTGGGCTACATCTTCATTCTCGTCCTTCTAGAGGAACTAGAACTAGAAGCAAATGAACTAGAAAATACAGCCCATGCGAGAGATCCCTGCCTATCCTGGCTACCAATCCTTCAGCACCAAGTCCTGACTGGACACTCGATACAGATGTCCCATCAACAAAAGGGTGAGTCCTCTCGTCCTCTTTACAGGCATCACCGTCACCATCACCGCCACGTGCCAGGCACTGGAGCAGGTGCGTGAGTTCCGTTCAGCCACGTGGCAGCCTCCAGAGCCATCCTGCCTTGGTTCAAACCTGGCTCCTCCACTGACTTGGCTGGGGGGTTGGGATACGTCTGGGGCCCCCGTTTCCTCATCTGTAAATTGAGGATAATAACGGTACCTCCCTCGTCGATGTACTCTGAACAGGCAAGAGGCCACACACCGAAATAAAGTGAGAGCACTGCCGAGCACAGTAGATGCTCAGTGAAGGGTAGTTGCGATTATTTCCTTGAGGCAGCCGCTCTGCAGGGCAGGACATCCCAGCCTCAGCAGGACTGGTATTGCGGGTAGGGTAATTCTTCGCTGTAGGACCTGTCCTATGCATTGCTAAGATGTTTGACCACCCGTCCTGCGCATTGTAACGTGTTTAACAGTATCCGGTCTCTGCCCCCTGGAGGCCAGGAGCACCTCCTTGATCGTGATACCCCAAAATGTCTTCAGATATTGCCAAGGGTTCCTGCGGGAGCCGGAAGGGCAAAACTGTTTGCCAGGAGGCCTAGACTTTACCCCCATGGACAGAAATGAAATTGGAAGTTCACAGAGTTTAAATCAGTTGCCTAAGCTCTCAGGGCCACACAGGGGGCAGCAGGGATTCAAAGTCCCGTCTTCCCAGCCCAACAGCACGTGCTCTTCCCTGCAGCTCGCTGTGCTAGACACCCAGCCCCCTCCCCTGACCCCGGTCGGCTCACACACTCGCAGATCCCTGCTAATTACCCAGCGATGTAAAACGTTATATGTGGTTTGTTATTTTACATCCAGGAACATGGTCCACAGCCTTCATTACACAAAGCAGCTGTGTGTATACTTGGGGTCTAAGTGCTGTTTAGTGGTCAGCTCGATGGCCTATTTTGTTTAAGCATCACATTTCCTTTTTTCCCCTCTCCGTACTTCTATCGAAGCCTAAATAGAGGAATAGAGCCTCACATGGCTTGGGCTAAAGTGAAAGGCAAAAGTCTCCTAAATGACAAGCGTCTCACTGTCCTAATTCGACGAGGGAGGCACGTCCCAGGATGTGCCACATGCAGTATGAACGTGTCCCCAGGGACTGTGTGTGTGTGTGTGTGTGTGTGTGTGTGTGTTCCCAGAACGCACCCAGTCTGGCCCATATAACCTGTGCTACCTCCCACTGGTGTCTTACAGGAAGCAAGCGGTGTTGTAGAAAGAACTAGACAGTCCAGGCCTTCTAATCATCAGATGTGTGGCTTCAGTATGTCGTGCCTCCCCTCAGAGACTCAGTTTCCTCATCTTTAAAATGGGGGTAAAAGTATCTGTCCCATAGTGCTGCTGAGATCCTTGAGATAAAGGGTTTGGCACAGAATTGGCAATGCCTTGTTCCTATTGCTCCTCCCTTGCCAACACCTGGACGGTGCCCCCCAACCCCTCCAGTCTATTCTCAACATCACCCCACTTCTTCAGCTAGACCGTCTGAGCCGCTGCCCCATCCCCACCCCTTTGCTTTCATCATTCTCTCCAATGCAAGCAAAGCTCTCCATCTCTTTATTTTGTTTGCTTTGCTCTGACATAGATACAAACTTACATTTTATTTTCTTCTTCTTTTTTTTTTGGTGTCCCCTGCAGCCTGCAGAAGTTCCCCAGCCAGGGATGGAAATGTCACCACAGCAGCAGCCCGAGACTCTGCAGTGACAAAGCCGGATCCTGAACTGGCTGGGCTACAAGGAGATTCCTCTCCCTGACTGTTTCAATCCTGCTTTTGTTCACAGCCTAATTCCAATCCCACTCCTCCAGATTAATGCCCTTGACCTTCCAGCTCTCACTGACTTTTCCTGGATGCTTACAATCCTGCGTTACTCACCTGGCAGGGAAATGCATTTTAATTAGTCACTTGAATATTTTTTTTTTTTTGTCTTGTTCAACAAGCAAGCAGCCCGAGCTCAGGACTGTATCCCTTCATGCACACACACCACAGTACCCATGGCGGCCCAGGAAGCATTTGTGAGTTAACACAGTTGGTGCATAGTGTTGTAAGGTCACTGATGGCTGCGCGCATCAGGCTGTGAACACATCCATCCAGAGCCTGACTTGCTAGCCACCTCGACCAGCCCAACTTATGGATTTAAGCTAAGTTGATTACATCCTCTGAATGGCAAGATGAAGGGCTTTCCAAGGTCATGCATGGTCCTTCCTGGTGCAGCCCTAATTCTGACCTTCTCTAATAATTCTCACGTTCTGTTCTAGCTGCCCCATCATTTTTTACAGGGCTCCCAGGGGGCCGAGCACTTACACTTCCCTGCCTTTGCACATGCTGTTCCCACTGTCTGAAATGACCTTCCTTTCCTCTCACTCCCTGTCCACATCCTGCTCATCCTTAGAGAGCAACTCAAGCATCACGTTCTTGGCAAAGACCTTGGCAGACCTCCTCTCTCCCTAAGGTTGCTGCTCCGTCCGCCCCCATCTGTTTCCCAAGGAACCCTCTTTGCGGGTTCCTCTGTCTCTCTCCCTGGGTACCAAGCTCCGCAAGGGCAGAACTCTGGGCTGACTTCTCTGTGCCCTCATCCCCCACTGGACTGGACCTAGTAGAACTGTTTTCAGCGATGCCATCTAGTCCAGCAAGTCTAATCCTGTTGCACGTCTGTGATGCCGTGTGTATTTCCCCACTCCTGTGAGCAAATATCCTTTTTGGAGTCATCTCTGCAGCAACCTTTTTCTCCAGTTCTTTTTTGTTTGTTTTGTTTTTGTTTTTATTTTTTAATATTTATTTATTTACTTTTGTCTTTTCTAGGGCTGCACCCGTGGCATATGGAGGTTCCTAGGCTAGGGGTCCCATCTGAGCTACAGTTGCCAGCCTACACCAGAGCCACAGCAATGCGGGATCCGAGCTGCGTCTGTGACCCCCACACCACAGCTCACAGCAACAGCGGATCCTTAACTCACTGAGCGAGGCCAGGGATCGAACCCGAAACCTCATGGTTCCTCGTCAGATTCATTAACCACTGAGCCACGACAGGAACTCCTGTTTTTGTCTTTTTAGGGCTGCACTCACAGCAGATGGAGGTTCCCAGCCTAGGGGTCAAATCAAAGCTACAGCTGCCAGCTTATGCCACAGCCACAGAAACACCAGATCCAAGCCACGTCTGCGATCGACGCTACAGCTCATAGCAACTCCAGATCCTTAACCTACTGAGCGGGGCGAGGGACTGAACCCGCATCCTCATGGATACTAGTCAGATTCGCTACCACTGAGCCACAGCGGGAACTTCTTTTTTCTGGTTCTTTCCACCATTCTAGACTCTGTTGGGCACTGCTGACCTCTGCGTGGTCCTAGGATCCTCTCCCCTTCTCTCCCAGCCTCAAGGACATTAGGACCTTCGCCACCGAGGATTAATTTCCAACCCACAAGACAAGGATGGGAAGACAGAGCCTGGGGGTGGCGGAGCACTCAGAACCTCTGGGATAGGGCTGGAGCTGGGAGTCAGGCCAGGCCAAGGCCACCAGAAAACGCCAGTGTGGCTCACGACCCAGGCCATGGCTCTCAGGCCCAGGGCCAAGCTTCTCCTTCGGTCCGGCCGAGCAGGGGGGCCCCCCATCTCCCCGCCTGAGAGACGCCCTTCGGCAAGACTGGGACTCCTGGATCTGCTCAAGAGGCAGACTTTGTTGGTTTAGTTCCGCTCCAAGGCTTCTGTTCCTGCCCCGGCTGTTACAGCCTACAGATTCCTGGTGCCCATCTGATTCAACAACTTAATTAAAATGCAGTAAAAGGCAAGGGGGCCGGATGTGGCCGGGCAGAGCAGCAGGCGTCTGAGTCCACCGCCTGCCTCCTGAGCCCTGTGTCTCTTCCTATCCCGCCTCCAGGGCGCTGGGCAGGTGCCGGCCATGCAACGCTGGTCTCCAGTGATGGGCTGAGAAGACCCTTAAAGGCACCTGCTCCGTGAGCTGTTCACCCTGATGACAGGGCCGCTGAAGTCCAGCCAGGACAGCAGACCTACTGGAAGGCACTCGGGGAGATGGTAGCAGAAGCCCGTGGAATCTCTAGGACTTGAAAACTGCTCATCAGGGGCTGCTTTCTGTACACCTGGTGGGAGGAAGACAATTCGAAAACACAGAAACCCTTGTGCCTGGGGCAGCACCCTCTCCTGGGGGGCTTCAAACTTTTTTTTAGCGGGGGGGGGGCAACTTTATGGAAATATAACTCATATACCATACAATTCACCTATTTAAACTACACAATTCAATGGTTTGGGGGACTGTGCAAGCACCACCACAATCAATACTAGAATATTTTCATTATTCCCCAAAAAGACGCAGCCCTTTCAACCATGGTCCCCCAATCTCACTATTCCTCCCGGCCCTAAGAGACCATTGAGCAACAATCTGCCTCTAAGAATTTGCTTATTCTGCACATTTCCTATAAATGGAATCATATTATACATGTCCTTTTTGTGACCGGCTTCTTAGACTGAGCCATACTGTGGCATATATCATTCTTTTTTTTTTTTTTCTTTCTAGGGCCGCACCCACGGCATATGGAAGGTGCCAGGCTAGAGGGCCAATCAGGGCTGCAGCTGCCGGCCACAGCCACGGCAGCGCCAGATCCGAGCTGTGTCTGCAACCTACACCACAGCTCAGGGCAACGCGGGATCCTTAACCTACTGCACGAGGCCAGAGATCAAACCCGAATCCTCAGGGATACCAGTTGGGGTCATTTCCACTGAGGCACAACAGGAACTCCCAGTCTGTCTTCTTTATAGATGGACAGTATTCCATCGGAGGAATATAGCACACTGTATATATCCACTCGTCGGCTGGTGGACGTGTGGGTTGGTTCTCCCATTTAGCCATTCTGAATAATGGTTCTATCCCTAGTCGTGCACAGCTTTTTGGGTGGACAGATGAGTTCTCTGGGACACGCGCCTCGGAGTGGAAAAACACATTTGCTCGCGCGTGTCGTTAACCACACCAGGAATCACACCGGTGGAGATCCTAAAGCATCGCCGCACACACTGACACGGAACAATAGTGAGGACAGGAAGCTGGATGAAGCGAGAGAGGCACAGAGAGGCTAGTTGTTCCAACCCTGGTCACACAGCTGTAGGAAAGGACCCTAGAGAAGGAAGTCACGGCTGGTGCTCGTGACTCATCAGCAACAAAACATTTACACTTTCAGGAAAACAAGCCCTGGAACATTTAAAAAATCACTCCCGTGGTCACGTGCACCATCGCTTTAATTACACAGATCAGTTTTTAGTTTGATCAGGTCCTTTCCTGCCCACTCTCTGCCTGTGCCCTCTAGCTCCCCAGGAAGACATCACACCCCCCTCTCGGTGGAATGAAATTCTCCCCTACCTCCCAGGGGTTCACCTCATCCTCACCCCAGGGAGTGGCGGCTCTGTAGGGACTTTGGGAACCCCGAGGAGTCGAGGCTCTTTAAAGCGCTCCTCTTTTGTCACTGCTGCAGTTCTCAGAGCTCCGGGGGTGGCTGGCATGGAGCCGCACTGTTCTCTCACACCATCCGGGCCCTGTGGTCTGATCTGTATCTGTCACCAGATGTGTGCATAGCAAAGGGTCCAGGTGGCTCTGACACCCGGCAGGTGCAACAAGATGAAATTGCCAACGTTCATGATCTCTGACCTGCAGAAACGGCCATCTCCCGTGGGTCACCTCCTTTCCTTCCGTGTTTCTCCCGAAGGCCCAGAGCCTGGGCTCCTGAAGCCCTTTGGCCCCTCCAGCCCAGCTGGTCTTCCTTGCCCAGCTTCTAGAGTGGCCTTTCTCCAGCGGCTCCGTCTGCACCCTGCATCTGGGAGGAGCGAGAAAGCCCTGAGCTGGGTCTCCGGGGACCTCTCCCCTCACTGCCCGGCTCCCCACTGATCTCTGCCTCCAGCTTGCCCCCTCCAGTCCAGGCCTCCCCAAAGCTCAGATGGGCTCCAGCCACCCTACTTCACATCTGGCAAAGATTCCCCACCACCTCGTATATATAAAGTACAAACCACTGGTGTGGCCGGAAGACGCAACTTCAGCTCCTGCCACTGGCTCTGCGCTCCTTGTGGGCCTAAGAGCCAGCAGTCCCTTGCAGGCACCCACACTTTTCCCCTCCGCCTCAGCACCTGCTCCTTCCCTCGGCTACCCTGGGCTTAACCTTCTGGACCTCTCCCAGGGGCCTCCCCTGAGCCCCAGGGATGTGTGAGGAGCCCTTCCTCTGTGTTCCCACTTCCTGTCTCCTGGCACTTGTCATCCCTATTTTAATCCGCTTTTGCATGTCGGTCCCCCTGTGTCCCTGTCTCCAGGCTGTGGTCTCCCGACATCTACCTAATTCATCCTTCAGTCCCTGTTGTCAGGACAGGGAAAGTCAGTGAACGCTCCTCACCAGGACGAGGCAGTGGTGCCCAGGACTCCAGGCCCGTTTCCCACTTGCCGGAAATGGTCCCGAAGCTTGGGGCTTGCCTCTTGGCCTTTTCTAAGTGTCACTGGACTCTCCAGAGCAGAAAGAGGCTGCTTGTGCGATCTCTTTCGATTCCTACAGTCTCAGGAACTGGGATACGAATCCTTCCCTTTCCGGGGTCCCTGAAAGAGACTTGATTCAGTGGTAAGTCCCAAGGAATTTTGAGGAAGAGCATTTCGTTATTTTGTTTTAACGCAAGCAGGGTTTGCAGAACACCTACTGCGCGCACGCCGGTGTTTGGAAGAGCGGCGTGATACAAAGTCGTGAACCCCAGCTTCCCTGGCTTTGCCAGCCGGCCTGGGAGTGCTTGCTCGCTCCTGCCCCTCTCCTCTCTCGCCGTTCCCTTCTCCTGGACCTGCCCAGCCTGCTCCCCAGATCCGGACCAGCCCTCGTCCACCTCCCCCAAGGAGCAACCAGCGGACCGAGGTTGGCCCTGCGGGGGCCTCGGCCCGGGCGCCCTCTGGCGGCCGCGCGCGGAAGCTGCGGCCCGGCGGGAGCTGCCGAGGGAAAGGGGGAGGGCGGGCGAGGAGGAGGCGCGGGCAGGGGAGGAGAGGAAAAAGTTGCGCTGGGAAGTTTGGAAAGTTGGGAAGTGGCTGCTGCGGGCTTCGCCTCCCTCCGCGCGCGCGCGCGCGCGTGTGTGTGTGTGTGAGGGAGCGAGCGAGGGAGCAGGAGAGGAGCGAGCGAGCGCCTGCCATGCCCATCAGACCCCGCCTCGCCGCGCCCGGGCGCGGAGCTCGCCCCGACTCCCTGCGGCCCGGCCCGGCCCGGCGCGGCCCCGGCCCCCCGCCCCCCGCGCCGGGTCCTCCCCTCCCCCCGCCCCGGCGGCCCCAGCCCCCCGCCCGGCCCGGCTCCGCGCCGCTCTCCCGCCCTCCTCCCTCCCTCCCTCCCGGCCGCGGAGCAGCATGGCGGAGCCCGGGCAGCGGCCGCGCGGCCGCCCGCCGCCCCTCTGAGCCCGGCTCGGGGGGCCCCCCGGCGCCCCGGCCCCGGCCCCCGCCCCCGCCGCGCCCGCCGCCGCACTTGTCCCGCCGCGCGCCCCCTGGAGCGCCGCGCACCCCTGGGAGCCTTGCGCGCCCCGGGTCCCCAGCGTAACCCCGGGACCCCGCGCACCCGCGGCGCTGGTACTGCCTCGGGAACCCCGCGCGCGCCTGGCCCGCGACGCTGCTCCGGGACCTCTGCGCGCTCTCCCAGCCCCCGGGCCCGGGCAACCGGGCTGCGCGCCCCGCTGAGGGGGCCCCGCCCCAGAGGGTCCCCCTGTTGCCACCGACGGGGCCCCGCCCCAGAGGGACCCCCAGGTCCGGCAGGGACATCCAGCCACGCCCCAGAGGGCTCCCGGCATCCCGCGTCCGGAGCCCCGCGCTCCAGAGGAACCTCGGTGCCCAGCCGCCGGGGGCTGCCTGCCCCGCTGAGGGGGCGCCGCCCAGGAGGGTCCCCCGCGCCCCGCGGGCCCCGGCAGGATGCACGCCGCGCTGGCGGGGCCGCTGCTCGCCGCCCTCCTCGCCACCGCCCGCGCCCGCCCGCAGCCCCCGGACGGAGGACAGTGCCGGCCGCCCGGATCGGTGAGCGAGCGCCCGCCTGGCCACTCTCCGGGCCCCCCGGCCACCCCGGCCCCGTGGGGGCGATGGTTTGGGGGGGTCCCGCTCTCCGCGCCCACCTCGGCCGGAGCCGCTCCACCTCTGCCCGCCGGGCACTGCCTCTCTCTCGGGCGTCCTTCCTCCCAGGCTTCTGCCGCCCGGGGCTCCAGCTCGGAGCCGAGGTGGGGCGCGCCCTCTTCAGCTCCGGGTCCACACGCTGACCTTTCGGGCTCTCCCCAGCTTTCGGTCCTGCTTGGATCTTTCCTCTCTGTGCCCTTTCGGACACCCCTCTTTCTTACTTTTTTCCTGTTCTTATCCTCCGGTTCCTCTCTGCCCGCTTCTCCGTGTTTCTACCATCCCCTGTCCTCCTCTCCTCTGCCCCTTCCTCTCTCTCCCACACGACCGGCCCCTCGCAGGCTCCCCTCTCTCCCCTGCCCCCACCCTGGGGACCTAAGGCAAACTTTCTCCTTGGGGACTGCTGGCTCCCGCTCCTGTCACCCTCTCCAACCCAGGCCCCGCACCTACTGGCCCAAGTGCCCCCTCCCCCGTTCACAAAATGAGGAAGATTCCAGAGGAGACGAAAAGAAAGTGCCAGAACATGCTGGCCTAATATTTCCTTGGGGGCAGAGTAATTACTAGTTCTAATTTTCCTTCCAAACTAAAGAATCCCTGATTTCCCTCAGTCTCCCTCTCAAAGTGTAAATGCATGCCTTGAAACCAGCCCTGAATTGGAGGCCAGGGAGCCGGAGAAGGTTCTGTAGGGTCCTCACTAGGCTGCCCAGTTAGGTGACCTTGGGCAAGGTGCCCCTCCGGCGTCCTAACTGGTGCAGAAGCCGGGAGCTCCATGGTGGGGAGCTCCCGTGGCGGGCAGGGTGTTCAGAGCTGGTCTAGCTCCAGTAGGCTGGGCTTTACAAGTTCGTAAAGGAAGGTACTGTCCCCTTTCCCCACCCCCGACAGGCACTTTTCACTCGTGCTGGTATCAAGCAGAACGATTTGATGAGGTGACTTAGAGCTTGCGGCTGGTGGGTGGCAGTGGGCAGTCCAGGGGGTGTTCTGGATGGAAAATGACTTCGCCTGAGAGAAATGATGGTCCTTTCGCATGCTTCGCAACCCCTGGACCTAAGCTGGATCTGAGGAAACGACCCATCCTCATGCACCTCCTTCCCCCTGACCCCCATGAGAGCTTAGGTGATGGCAGAGAATGGGGGTTGGAGACCAGGTACATCTTTGTAGGGGAGGAGCCTCCTGGAAAGCATGTACATTTCTTAGGACTAATTCTGTGGAATCTTTCTCTCCCAAGCCAGGGCCTTGAGACTTTACTTAGCCTGCAGGTTTTAAACCACTTTCTCATCTGTGGTTTCAGCTGATGGAGCAGAATAGCTGACACCCCAGCCCTGCCCTCCAAAAAGAAAACTGTATCCGCCCTGCCGAATGGGAAGTAGCTGTTTAAATAGGTGTGCTATTTTTAATAGGTGTTCTGCTTTCAAAGTGCTCTTGGCATGTATCTCCTAATGGTTGGATTTTAAAGTTATATGACTTCCTCCCTTCTTGCCAGAGCAGGACTCTGGGTCTCCCTCTCCCCACCCTCCACACGAAATACCACTGGTGAAGGTTTGACTTGGCCAGGCATGAATATTCTCAGGTGCCATGGCAGTCCCTGGCACTCACGGTGAGAGCCAATCATAACGAGAGTTTCCTTCACGGCCTGCTCTTAGGCCTAAATTTACATGGATTGTGTTTTTCATTCTCCCAGCAACCCCTGAGGTAGCTGCTCTCAGTTCCCATTTGACAGGTGGGGAAACTGAGTCTGTGGAAGTGAAACAGTATACTTAAGGTCATACAGCTAAGACAGGGCAAAGCCGGGGTGTGGATGCAGGTCTTTCAGCGGGTCTTTCCGTTTCCAGAGCCCTTGATCTTTGCCACGGCCCGGGTAGGTCTCTGATGTCAGAACCCCATACATCTGCCCGATCTGTCCTTTTTTTTTTTTTTTTTTTTTCTTTAGGGCCGCACCCACGGCACATGGAGGTTCCCAGGCCAGGGGTCAAATCGGAGCTGTAGCCGCCGGCCTGCGCCACAGCCACTGCAACGCTGGATCCTTAACCCGCTGAGCAAGTCCAGGGATCGAACCTGCATCCTCATGGATATGAGTCTACGAGTCAGATTCGTTTGGGCTGAGCCACAGCTAGACCTCCCCGCCCACCCTGTCCTAAGCCTGGCTCAGTGCAGCTGCCTCCATCCTCACGGCCCTCCTTCGCCTCTCCCCCTGCAGCAGAGGGACCTCAACTCCTTCCTGTGGACGATTCGGCGCGACCCCCCGGCCTACCTGTTCGGTACCATCCACGTGCCCTACACCCGCGTCTGGGACTTCATCCCGGACAACTCCAAGGCGGCCTTCCAGGCCAGCGCCCGCGTCTACTTTGAGCTCGACCTGACGGACCCCTACACCATCTCGGCGCTGGCCAGCTGCCAGCTGCTGCCGCACGGCGAGAACCTGCAGGACGTTCTGCCCCGCGAGCTCTACTGGCGCCTGAAGCGCCACCTGGACTACGTGAAGCTGATGATGCCGTCGTGGATGACGCCGGCGCAGCGCGGCAAGGGGCTCTACGCCGACTACCTGTTCAACGCCATCGCCGGCAACTGGGAGCGCAAGAGGCCCGTGTGGGTGATGCTCATGGTGAACTCGCTCACCGAGACGGACGTGCGCTCCCGGGGCGTGCCCGTGCTCGACCTCTACCTGGCGCAGCAGGCGGAGAAGATGAAGAAGAGCACCGGGGCCGTGGAGCGCGTGGAGGAGCAGTGCCATCCGCTCAACGGGCTCAACTTCTCGCAGGTAGGCCCGCGGCGCCCTGCCCCGGGGCCCAGCCGCCGCCGCCGCCGCCGCGCCCGCGGCCTCGCCTCCGATGCTCCTTCTCCGCCGCCAGAGGCTGTCCTTCCCCGAAAAGGAAAGGTTTAGGGGGACGCCTTTGTGGGGGTCTGAGGGCAGAGCGGCCTGTGCTAGCATTGGGGTTTTGCTTCTGGGTGGAGGAGCGTCCCACCTGCTTTGCTCGCTGGAGCATCTGAGGGATGAAAATCGAAGCGTTGCCAGTTTGCGCCCAGCTTTTCCCGAGGCCCTGGAGTCTTGAGAGCTGGTGGCCGTTCCGAGGCTGTTGTGTGGGCACCGGCAGGCGGCCGTGTGCATGGACAGAGGACTCAGAGAGGGATCCGTGCTTTCTGGGGCTGGGCGGCGGGAGAGGTGCCTCTGGCCCCCACTTCCTGTGCTGAGTTTAAATGCTGCCGGATTTCCCCCCGGCCTCTGCGAAGCTCCGAGTGACCCTTGGACTGCCTGCCTCGGCTGGGGGAAAGGCAGCAGGGATAGTTTGGGGGTTAATAATTCCAGAGACAAGTGTTCACTTAAAGGTTGACGGTTCTGATGTTTGAACCTCAGGCGTGGGGGCAGGGAGAAGGGAGGGGCTTAGGAGGTTTAAAGTCTCTGGTTGCCAGAGACCTGATCCAGCAAAATGTCATTAAAAGCCCTGTCTCCATGGGCAGAGGTCACTCACAACTCACTGGCCCCAAACTCAACTGAGACCCTGGGAACAATGAGTTCACATCTGCGCCTTGAGACCGGGCTGTCAATCCTGGAATGAGGGCTTGGCGTCCGGGGCTGGTGGCTCCTTCGAGGAGGCCCCGAGATGCGGCCTGGGCCCATGCCCCAAGTGAGGCGTGGTCCCCAAGATGTGCTCCTCCAGTAAGGAGAGCGCCCCATGAGTTGGCCAGACTAGAAACTCTGACACTGGAACCGGACCTGCTTGCTGCTCCGGGGATGTCGCAAGCGCCTCACCAGGGAAACAGGGGCAGAAACTGATCCCCCTTTGGAGATCTCTGGCTTTTGTTTTTCCAGGGGAAATGCAGTCTTGTCCCTGGGGAGGTAAGAAGCCAGATTGATTTGCCGGCCAAATGAAAGGCGGGTTTGTCGGTTCTCCTGCTGGCTCTCCCATAATTGTGGAGTCCTTCCCCAGAGGGCCCTGGTGGCAGGAATATTGGGGCAGTTAGTCACGCCCCGCGGGGTTCTGACGACGCCTGACTCCTTCTCCACGGGGAAAAATCCTGTGCATTCTCTGGCCCAGTGCGGATTCCTCTGAACGTGGCGGCATCTCCCCCGAAGTGACTCTTCGCTTGCCGGCCTCCGACTCCCCAGCGCTCACCGCCCATCTCATTTGGGGGGCAGGTTTGCAGGAGGCCTCACGTCTGGCCCCGATATCTTCCTTAGGCCTGGGGAGGCTGGGGGATCCCCTGTCACTCTCAATACCCTCTTGGTACCCAGAGGAGTCTGACCAGAGCTGAAGGGAGCTCACAGACCCTCTGGTTAAACAGCCTCCACCTTTAATCTGCCTCTCTTAAGACCACAAAACTATCTTCCTCTGAGGTCCGGGAACACTGCTGTTCCCCCAAAGGACAGCTTCAGTAGGTTGAAAACATTTGCAGGAGACGCGCGTGAGGTTAGGCTTTAGGAAAAGTTCCTGAGAGCCCCTCGTCGGCCAGCCAGCAGCCCGCTGACAGTCTCCAAAGCCCACGTTTGAAGATCAAAGAGACTCAAATCTCTGGTTTCAAAACTGCACCCACCCCATCACCAACCCGGGCCGGCTCTTAAAGCTGTTCTCGGGTCCAGCTCCTGGAGAGGCTGCGGGAAGCGAGTCCCGAACAAAAGAAAACAGGGCGCCTCTGGGCTCCCCGAGCTGCACACCCTTCACCACCTGCCAGAGTGCCTGACCCTGCCAATTTGTCCTGTTATCATTTCAGAGTGAGGTGATGAAATCTGTCCTCCACCCCAGTGGGCAGCCGTGGGCTAGCCGGGAAGGGAGAGATTCCAGAGCCTGGGCAGATGGGGTGGTTAGGGGTCCCCAATGCCAAAGTCAGAAATGCAACAGCCTTCTCGGCAAAATTGTATGCACGCGTGCACAGTTTGATATGAACATCTGTGATGCATTATTGTACCGAAATATCTGTTAAGTGCATCAGATTTTTCTTTTTTCTTTCCTCCCAGCATTGCTGTTATTGCAAAATAGTTTTTTTTTGGAGGGGGGGGGAGCATTGAGAGAGGAAGGTGGGAAAAAGAAGCCTTAACAGAGGGCGCCTTTTTGTGAAGGCCTGGGATTTTAATTGGTTTTAATTTTCATATTTCTCAAAAGTTTATATTTTCTTCTGGTCACATGGTCAGAAATACCACATTGTCCCTTGCTAAGTGGAGAAAGGAACCTCCATGGGCTGGAAGAACCACTGAAAAAGTGTCTTCCATCTTGGCCCCGCTTGAAAGGTGAAGCATCTTGGCCCTCGTCTCTGATCTCAATATGAACTGAGGGTACGAGTCTCCACATCCCCATGAGTTTGCTGTGTGACCTTGAGCAAGTCACTTCCCCTCTCTGGGCCTCGTTTTTCCCATCTGCGAAGTGAGGCATCTGATTAAGGTCACTCTTCAAGCCACTCCAGCCCTGACACTTCATGGGATGGTTATAATCAACTCCCCGTGTCAGGCACCCGCACGCTTTTCCATCCTGTTGGGATCTGACAACCCTCTGACTTTCTAAGGCGGGCCCAAGATCACGTGGCTCATAAGGCGCAGAGCCAGTCTGCCCAGCTCTGCAGGAAGGATGCGCTTCCTCCATCCAGGTAGCCATTCCGGCAGTTCTTCCTTCGCTCCTTTCTTCTGTTTCCTTGCTTCCTTTCAGGGCTAATGAGTTTACCGCTTTACTTCTTGGAGAATTTATACTTCTAGAGAAATTATTTTCTTTGGCTGTGTGGTTGGAGCAGGGGTGAGACAGGCAGGGCCTCTAAAGATTTCCCTGATGCCTTACAGACAGCTCAGCGGAGGGGGCTGAGAGATGAGAGACTTGCTTCTAGGTGCCAGTCCCAGCTCTGACTCTGAAGCCAATGACTTCGCATAGGACTCTGGTGTTCCAATCTATCCAGTGGGGCAGTTGTGACCAGCCTTTCACAACTGAGCTGGTTTGGTGAGGACATGAGAAGACACTCCCGTGGGAGATTGTCGAGGGGGTAAAATGATCACCCAGAGGCAAGGCCTGTGCTTGGAAACGAGTCTGGGTGGCTTTAGGACAGGGAAGAGAAAGACTGCATGGGTAGCATCATCTCGGCCCTGCTGGCTTCTTCTCCCACAGCCTCGCCGCCGCTGGTGCTTTACTGAACAAAGCAAAGCTGGAGAAATGGAGGCGGTGGCAGTCCTGCCCTCAGGGGCCTGGAGATGCCTGAGCCTTGAGTCCAGGTCTTGTGACAATCTTGGGACCTGCAGCTTTCAGTCGGCTCTGCCAGCTGCCTCGGGGGACTGGTACCAGCCACCACAAGCACACTGAACTGATTAGGGGACCTCCTTTTCCTTTTAGGGGGCCCAGTCCCCCCCCCCGCATTCCATGCAGTGGAGGGTCTTGATGAGAACCCCTCCAGGTTCCGTGGCAAAAGAAGAAAACAAGGACCCCTGCCATTCTGTACTTGGCTGTGATTTCACTCACACGCCCACATTACCCATCTGAGCACTTGGGAGTGGCTGCCAAGTGTGTCCAAAATGCTTGTAAAATTCTACAGCCCCCTCTCTAGGGAGTTAGAAAATCCAAAGTCACTTACTGAGCTGTGTCTCTGTCTAGGGCGCTGTGGGTAGGAAGCACATCACAGAGATGGGACAAGGCACACTTCCATTCTTCTTTTACAGACAGTAGATGAAGGCTTCAAGAGGTTAAGTCATTTGGTTGTGATTACGAAGCCAGGTCAGACAGTCTCAGGATTCAAACGCCAGTGTGTCTAATGTCAAAGTTCATGTTTTTCAAGATTCTGAGAGATGATGTAATTTTGTTTTTAATAGTCAGATGGCATCATCTGGTGATGTGTGTGTGTTGGTGTCCTGCTAAAAAGAATATAATAAGAGATAAAAAGATGCACAGAAAGCGATCATGGCAAAGTGCTGAAACGGATCTTCTCCTTGGCTGATTAATCGGTTCTGAAGGTGATTCTGAAATAGGAGTTCCCAAGCGCGGGCCCAGCTTTCCAAGGATGCTCGTGAAGAGGGCACCCCTGATTCAGGCTCAGCCACGCACGCTGCTGGATAAAGGGTCTGCTTGGCTCACGGTCAGAGATCCTGTATGGGCACCTGCAGGGACAACGTATGTTCCTGGGTGCTCAGCAGGTGTGTGGAGAGAGAATGAATGAATGAATGAGCGGTCAGAAGCCATGATACCACCATCCCTGCTTCCCTTCCTGCCGCCACCCGGCACTGTTGAATGAATGAATGTCTATATATGAAGAAACACGGCAGCAGCCCCAGTGAAGAGCCCCCTCCCTGAACTTGAACAGTGCAGGCCTTCCTGCAAGGACACCAGATGTGGAATCACGAGCCCGATTGAATACAAAGCAGGCTCTAGCCCTACCCGAGTGCTACCTTGCCCATGACTTTGGGCTGGTTCTGGCCCTCTCGGTTGCCCCCTCTTTCCCAGCACGTGCCCGGAGGGCCAGTTCTGACTTCTGTGCGGCTGGTCGTCAGTCTCCGTGTCTTGGAGGCCTTGGGCCGCCCTGACACTTTGAGCCTGATTTCTCCGCAGTCGAGAGGGCGGGCTGGCAGGCTTGCCTGTGGTTTTGGCGGGGGATCCTGCCGCCTCTCACCGCCCTTCCGCTGAGCAGACTGGGCCCCAGCCCGACGTGGTCCAGTCGGCCCGACAGCCGCCCAGCCTCGGAGCCTTCCTGTCCTCAGGACCCCTCAGTCAGTCAGTGCTGGCAGTGGAGACCTGGGAACGGCCTCGATTTTGTCCCCCGGAGAGTTCATTGCCAAGCCAGCAAGAGTGGGTGTTATTAGACCCTTCTTACAGCCGTGGAAATGGAGTCACAGGGCACCTGTGTGTTTGTCTCCCGTGTCCTGTCTCTGTACTTGGCACAGACAGCCTCGTCTTCTTTTCTCTTGCAGAACATACACCTCTCGCCTCCCACCCTCTGAGAATGACCATTCCCGAGACCCCTGTGCCCCTACCCACCTACCCCCACAGCCACAGCAGCACCAACCTTTGGTCCTCAAGTCCCCAGCCCTTGTCCCTACTTGGGGCTTTCCATCAGATCTCTGTGCCCTCCCCAGAGTGACGGGGTCAGACCACACACCCCCAGGACCACGGGGCACTGCTAAGAACCTATGACCGTGCTGAGTCCTCCTTCCCCCAAGAAGTCACCTCCAGAGTGAGAGCCCCTTGGTCAGCATCGGCTCCAAGCACAGGCTGGCCTCATCTGTGCCTTTAACTCCAGATCCAGGCCTGGGAGCAGGCTGCTTCTCGCCCCACCTCCACACTGTGCTTCTGCAGCCTGCCGCCCAGCCCTGTGGACACAGTCCTGCACTGTGGTTGGGAGCTGTTCAGCACAGTGTGGAGGTCACTTGGGGGACCCCCCAGCGTCGACCCCCAGGCATGTGCACTCAGATTCTTCATGTGCCCAGAGAGCTATTTGCGAAGAGCCCCTGCCAGCACAGCAAGCTCTGTCCATTTTTTTTTTCCTGACTTGGTTAACACAGATTTTAGTGTTTAACATATTATCCCAACGTGGTGGTTGCGGGGGACAAACACAGAAGCAGGCGACGGGATGGCCTCGGTACCTCCATCAAAGGAGAGCGAGGCCGTAAAGCTGGAGGGGATCAAGATGCCATGAAATATTCCTGTCTCAGAATCAGAAGGTCACACCATGAAGTCTGCCTGATTTACAAAATCTCTGGGACTCAGAGGCTCAGGGAATCTAAGAATGGTGAATTCTTAGAATAGTAGGCTCAGAGGCACTTTTGGACTTGAAGAATCTTCACGTCGTGAAATCCTAGCCCCTTAGCTTTGAAGACTTTTCAGCTCATACACACAGATTTCTACCATATTAGCGCTGGAAGGGACCAGTACTCAGAAATTCCAGGAAGTCCCATCCGCAATCGCAGTGGTCTCCTCCCCGCAGCTCACCGGCAGCTGATCGGATCCCAGGCCAAGAGAGAGAAAAGCCTGCACAGCAAAGCACTTTGTGACGGAGATAAAAAGGGGAGCGTGCCTTTGTTAATAGTTCCCATTTGGACATCTCTCAAAGCCAGCAAGAGGTCGCCTGGTAATGCAGCTTTCCAGGGGAGGAAACTGAAGAATGGGACGAGCCTGCAGCCTGCCAGCCGGGCTGCCGCGTGCTTTCCCCCTCGCGTTTGCTTCTACGTATGATCCACTTCCCTCCCTTTTATCTCCCATCCCTGGCTCTCTGTCCACCCACTTCATCCGCAGGCAGCCGGTGGCCCAGGCTTCAGCTTTGCTCAGCGACTGCCAAGCCGTCTGGCCGAGCAGCTTCTCCAGGATGCGCAGGCTTTTCAATCTGCGCAGAGTATCCGCTGGAGCACAAAACGTGGCCCCAAGCTTGGAAATGCCGTGGCCTGCACTGGGCCCCCTCCCTCTGCAGGAATTTCCTCCCTTTTCCTTCTCCTCCTGAGACCTGTGAGACATCTAAGGCTCACCTCCGTGCGAGCCTACCTCCTCCAGGAAGTCTTCCCAGAATGCACCTACCTCGACCCTGCTTGGGAAGACTTGGTGCAAGGCTTTACTTGATGACCCTGCCACGTCTGTTCTCCCCTCCCCCTGTGGAATTTTGTGTGGCGTTTTATGTGATATGCTTTCCACTTGGTTTCTTTTCCTTTCTGGTATAATTATTACCGCGGCCGTCTTTTCTTTCCTAATTGACCCGGCTTTAAACCTAACTCCGAATACACTCACAGTTGATTATAAAAATGGGACTGGGTGTATCTGAGTTCTGAAGCTGGGGCTTTGTGGTGTACCCCGCGGTTGGGGTGTTGGGGGCTCTGGATGCTAACAGGGGGCTACCTCTTGGCCTGTGTATTCACAGAAAGCCCCCCAGTTCCCACCTGAGACACGGAGGCCGTTCAGTGCTGTCTCTGGCCCGTGGGCTGAGGATATTGTGACATCCCCAAGTCACCGCTGGGTCTCTCTCTCTCTCTCTCTCTGTCCTGAAACACTTTGTTGGTTTTCTTCTCCATCTGTTCCTTGTAAAGCCCTCTTTCTTTCCTTCTCTTTTCTACCCAGAGTTCATGGGAGCCTCTCCGGAGTCACCCCACCCTCCCACCTTATTTTCATTTTAAAATGCTTAATTGTACCCATTATTCGCCACTGTGTTTGGGACGCCAATGCGGCTGAGCGCTTCGAGTTTTCTCTTCCCTCTCACACAGGGTCCTTGGCCCTCGGTCAGGCCTCCATGCCTTTGCTTATACTGTTCCCTCTACCCGGAAGCCCTTCCCAGTTTTCACTGTCTGCCGACCTCTCACTCCCCTGAGGCGGTCAAGGTTCCTGAGCGCCATCATTTCACAAGCCATCATTTCTTCAAGCCAATGACCCTTTATAGCCAGACTTTCGTCCATGGTCACCAGACTGGAATGTCCCCTCTGGGCTGATACCACGTGATCAGAACTGATCAGGCAGTTTGAGTTTAGGTGGCATGACATGATTGGCTTTGAGCTTTTCTTTTCTTTTTCAATTTTTTTTATGGAGGCTTAATTGACATAACATGATATTAGAGATTGAGAGAGAGCTGGCCATGCGGTGGCGGTGGCAGTGGCGGTGACGCGGCACTAATCCCGTCATGAGGACCCCACCTTCCTACCTCCTCTAAACCTAACTACCTCATAAAGTTTCCATTTCCAAACGCTCTCCTAGTGGAGGCGAGGGCTTCAACACGTGGATGAAGCGGCACATTCAGACTGTAACAGTGGGTGAGTTGTTGGGGGCCACCCTGAGTGCTCGGGGACCCGTGAGCGGAGCCAGAAGGTCATCAGACTAGGCCCAGACGAGTCAGAGCCCTGGACCATCTCTGGGTGATGTCCCGGAGCTCTGGGCCCCATGTAGTCGCTCCGGGGGCACCCGTGCCAGCCTGTGCTCCTCCCCCGACTAGGCAAGGCAGCTTCAGTTTCCTTGGGGGAACCTGCAGGCTTTCGGGCCGGTACCAGCCCCGCCTCCGCCGCAGTGCCGAGTCCCGTCATCCTTTCGTCTTGGGTTCTCCCGCTTCTCCCCATCGGGTTGGGAAGAGCAGGGACGGCATTTGAGTTTAGTTCTCATTGGCTCTTCCCTTGTGTGCCTGTGTTCTCTGCATAAAGCCCCCCCCCCCCATTCAGAGGAACACCCTGGTCTGATTCAACCTTCAGAACCAAGACTTAGTCTTTATTCACATAGCATAGCGCAGACTCGGCTCAGAAGCCCCCCCCCCCCAGGACACCTCCCAGCAGCAGGGCCCAGGACAGGCCAGAGTTTCTTCAGGGCCCAGCATCATTGCTCCTTGGGAGGGCAGGTCGCCTGGGGCTAGTTCCCTAACCTTCCTGCTGCCTCAGTCTGTCCAGTTCATCTGATTATCGTGAGGCTTCACTGATCAGTGTAAAGTGCCAGACAAACACACCACCCTTACTTATCACAACAGCATCATCGGATAATTTTTAAAGAAATGTTTCTTAGTTCCCACTGTGTGCTGGGCACTGGGGTCTGTGCTGGAGACAGAAAAGTGAGCAAGAACAGCGCCCGGGGGGCTTGCCTCCGGGACGGAGAGGGGAAGGAGCTGTGCCTTCAAGGGCTGGGAGAGGGGTGGCCGGGGCAGGGGCGGCGTGTGTTGTGGGAGCACTCACTTCCCAGCCCTGCCCACCTCCAGCTGGCTTTGCTGGGGCTGCTTGGCCCTGCAGCCGCCTCTCAGTAGGGGATTCTGTGAGCGAAAGTGCACGTGTCAGAGAAGAGCAGCCCCGCCCACTCCTGGCCAGGCGGGGCAGGGACTGCCCAGGCGACAGGAGCGACCAGAGCAACAGGAGGAGCGGGCTGGCGCCTCCGGGCGAGCCACACCCCTGTCCCGCGGCCCTGCCCAAGGAGGCCAAAGTGCAGAGATAAAAGGCCAGGCCTTTCCTGTGTCCTTTTCTTCTGTTTGAAGGCTTACCTGCTTTCTCCCTGCGAGGGTTATCCGGTTATCCTAAAGTCTCCTGACCGCTTTTATCTCCTGCGACTTTAGTGTGCCTTCTAGGCCATCCGTCCTTCAACTCCCACTGGAACACCCGTTTTAGATTAGAAGGGAAGATGCGGGCAGAGACGGCCTTTGGGAAATCTCTCTGCTCCTCTTTAGCCCAGATCCACGGGTTTCCCTTTCAATGCTAGGCCTTGAGTTTGAGGAGAGACAAAAGCCTAATTGACGGTGAGGATTCCCACCATTTGCATCACGGTTTGCGGTGTCTACAGCCTTTTCCTCCCGACCCCACCCCCCAGGAGGACACCTAGAAGGGGGCCAGACCCATTTCCTGCCCTCCCAGGCCTTGTCCCCTGCTGGAACTCCAGCTAGGTGGCCCTGGTGTGTATTGGATGCCTGGATATTTTTGAGCTCCCTCTCTCGGGGCTGAGATGCAGCTTGAGGAGCTGTGGATTGGCTGCGGATGGGGGAACTGAATCCCTCTAGGACCTCAGGGCTGATAATGGACATCGCCGTGCTTGACCTTGACTGAGTGTTTAGTTGGGCCAGCACTGTAGAGCCCCCACACCAAGGCCCGCTGGTGGGTCTTGCAGGTGATTTTATATTCCTCTGCTTCCATTGGTGGTGTAGTTTTGTGTAGAGGGGAGTGGGGAAGGAATGCAGGATTCTTGGTGGAGACCTTGCAGGCTGAACAGGACCAGAGCCCCTGGAGACGAGGAGGGAAGGAGACTCTTAGGCGGAAGTGCGGGACGGGAAATGCAGGCGGTTTGCAGAGAGGAGTCTTTCCACCTTCCCTCCGCTGACTCTTCTCGCTCCTTCTCCTTGCCCGCTCCCAAGACAGCTGTTGTTGTTTAGTGCCTGTTCTGTGCTAGGCCTTGGGCTTATCACACCAAATGCCTAAAGCAACCCCTGATAGGTAAGCATTATTGCCCCCATTTTAAGGAAATTGAGGCTAAGTACTTTGTGCAAAAGGATGAAGCCAGGATTTCTACTTAGATCTTTGGTGCCTTAAGAGAACGGCGGGATTGGAGGTGGAATTCCAGCTCCACCACTTCGGCTGGCTGATCGAGGGTCTGTTTCCACGTCTGAGAAACTGGGGCTCGCAAGGATGTCCACCTCCTGGCGTGTCGCGAGGAGGAAACGCGGTCATGCCTGCAAACCGCGTTGCTGAGTGCCTGGCACACGCTCAGAGGTAATGAATGTTAATTGTGGTGGTTTAAGTCACGGTCATTTTAATTATTGTTATTGGCCCATTTTCCCACTCTCTGTGTCTTGAGGTGAAGCCTGTTCCAGAGAGAAGATGGTTCTGGATCCTTTAGTCCCTCACACGCTGAGCGTCGCACAGAGCGGGGCGGGTGCTCAGCCTGATTGAAACCGGGTGGCTTGACGCCCCGGAGCGTGGTCATTTTTTCCTGACCATCTGGCCACCCTCATTGTAGCTCGGCTTCTCTGTGATCTCCCACTGCTGTCTGCAGTGGGGACACAGCAAAAGGAGGGAGAGAAAAGCTCGGGCTGGAGACCCCGCCTTGATGCCCGGCCCTGCCACGGGTTAGACCCGTGCGGGACCTGGGGTGATGCCCTCTCTGAGAGTCCTTTTCCTCTGCAGCACGGGTGGGTGTTTATGGCAGTGACTCAGAGCGGTGGGGAGGATCGGGGGTGAAGCCTGCGAAGGACTTTATTAGCCCTTCAGTGCGCTCTTCTTCGTGGTACTCGGGATGCCAGTGTTTTTCTCCTCTTCTCTTTTTCCCAAAGAGAAATCCCGGGTATGCACTCAGTGTATTGGATTAGTTGTTATGAAACTGTTCCCCCCTTCCTTCCTTCATTTGTTTGCCAAGCACTCCTGGGAGCTGACTGCCCCGGGTTAGTTCCAGGTCATGAACCTGGGGCTGGTGAGGAAGGGAGGGGTGGAGGAGACCACCCGCCCCCCAGAGAGGCGCTTCGAGGCAGAGTGACAGGAATGGGCTTGGGTCACTTCCGTGTATTGCCCCGCTGAATCCTCACCACAGTCGCTCGGGTACATGTTATTATTCAACCCCATTTTACAGGTGGGGAAACTGAGGCACAGAGAGGTTATTTCGCTTACCTGAGGTCACATAGCCAGGGAGGCGAGGAGCTAGACTTCACACCCAGGACGTCTGGCTGCAGAGCCTGTGTTCTGTCTATGAAAAGGGGCTGAGATCTGACGGGGGATTGGGGGCCCATGGGATGGGGTCGGGCTCTTCTTCATAGACTTCTGATGTTCCCTCCTGAGAACGGCTGCCCCTTCAGGAAGGAGTGAATGACCTAGGCTGAGGAGGGGTGCGAGGGAGGGATCGGGAGCAGAAGCTCACGTTGGCAGGTGGAGGAATGGCAGGGCAGGCGGAGGGCCCAATGGAAGCAGAGGCAATGAATTTGCAGCCGCATCAGTCTACACAGCTGCATCGCTTCTTGGCACAGTTCTCCAAGGCAGGTGCCAGGGGTGGGAAAGTGTGACGGAGGGCCCGCCCCACCCCTGAGGCCTGAGGAGCCCCTGCTGGGCAGAGCAGCCTCTTGTACCTGCCAGCTGGGGTTGAGCACTGACCGTGAGACCCACCCCAAAGCCGTTGGGGCTTTGCAGACACTCAGTCAGGTCCTCGGGAGGCCAGACAGATGCTACCGAGATGCAGAAGACGGCATCCTTGCTGATCCCGGCATCCTCTTTGCTGGTGAGGATGCTCCTTCTATGCAATAGACGGACCTCCTCTCCTTATAAGTTCCTGGCTGGGCCAGGTACTCTTACCCATTCTCATGCTGTATTCGGCAGTATAACGCCACCTGAGCTCAAGACTGAAGGGCAAATGGGTGTTCCGTGGGTTCAGGAGGATGCACGAGGTATGAGGTGGGGGCTGATGATGGGACTGGTTCAGGCTGAGGGGCCGTCCTTTCTCAGAACCCTGCTTACGCATGGACAGTGCTTGCTGGAAGAAGAGACCAGGGCACTGGCCACAGAGGCTCACGGCCACGTGGTGGGGGGCTCGTAAGCCATGTGCAGAAGTTTGGGCACGATCCTGGGTGCGCTGAGGGACCACTGCCCCCCCACCCCCCGTGTCCTGCAACTCGTTCATTTGGCAAAGCTGGAGCATCTCACGCAGGCTTGCTGGGAAATTCTCCAGCGCCTTGGCTTGAGGAAGGAGCTGCCTGGGAGGGTCTTTCCCGTGGGGAGATCCAGGATGCTGTCACTGCTGGGCCAGGGGAGAAGGACTCTCAGCTTCTGACACGGGAACACGGGTGCGTTTTCTCCTAGAAACTGGATCATAAAAATCATCGGGCGTCTGAATGCGGCTCCGAGTTAAAGATCAGCCTTTGGTGAGTGAGCCTGAGGCCTGGTCATGATTTCTGAAATAGCGACTGTAGGATAACATGGCCCTGCTTTCCGCGTGCCCTGTTTGATGGCACATGTGGGAGGATCCCACCCGAATGTGGAAGTGGGCTGAGGCAGGTGGCTCCCGAGTGCTTCCCAAGCGGAATCGGGGTGGCAGGATCTGCGGTTTGTAAATGGTCCGTAAATCGGAGCGCCCTGGGTGAGGCGTCTGATGAAAGGAGCCCCCGTGACGGTTGTAAGAGCGCTTGGCAACCCATAGGCGGCTTCCTAAGCTGCCCCGACCTCCCTGGAAAAGCCCATTTTTTATTTTTTATTTTTTTGTCTTTTTGCTATTTCTTTGGGCCGCTTCCGCGGCATATGGAGGTTCCCAGGCTAGGGGTCGAATCGGAGCTGTAGCCACCGGCCTACGCCAGAGCCACAGCAACGCGGGATCCGAGCCGCGTCTGCAACCTACACCACAGCTCAGGGCAACACCAGATCCTTAACCCACTGAGCAAGGCCAGGGATCGAACCCACAACCTCATGGTTCCTAGTCGGATTCGTTAACCACTGCGCCACGACGGGAACTCCGAAAAGGCCGTTTTTTAATGTGTGGTCTGTCTTTCGTGCGTGTACGTGTGTCTCCTCCATAGAAGGAAGCTCTTTGAGGCCAGGGACCTCATCTGACGAGCTGGCCGGGCTGGCCTCAGGCCTGGCTGCAGGCACACCCACGAGCGCTGTGGGTCGCCGGAAGAGGACCGGCTCTGTCTACGCATCATTGCCTGAGTGTCCAGGTGGAAAACGGAAGGTCCCTGACCGCTCCCGCTTTGTTCCCAGATTTCCAGATGTTTGCTTCTGGGAGGTCAAACATCCAGGCAGCCATCCCCGTGTCCCGCGGTGGCACCCAGGTGTTCGGCTTTGGTGGCTTTGCTCCACCTGAGCCCCTTCTTAGCCCTGGACTCCGGCCGCCCCAGGCGGGCTGTGCTTTCCCGCTGAGCCTTTCTTTTCCGGGGATGGAGGCATCTTCCCAGCCCTCTCCCCAGCCCCCTTCCTCACGCTTCTGTCTTTTTTCCAGGACGCGGCTCGGAGCTTCTGTTTGCTGGTCATTCCCTGATCCTCACACGATATAAATGAAAGCTGCTAACACGGATATAAATTCAAACCATGTGTGGGCACTGGGGAAGCGAGGGGTCGTCAGGGGTGGTGGTGTGAGGTGGCGTCAGTACCCGAGGGCACCCGAGCTGACTTGCGTGTGAGCAAAGCGAATCTCCCAGGTAGCAAACAGCCCGGGTCTCTCCTCGTCGCCCGGATTCAGAGGCATTTAATAGGAACACACGCTCTCTGTCTCTTGCAAACACAGTGAGACTCTCTCTGCGAGCTGACCTAAATTCTCGGCATTTTCATCTTTGGGAAAGCCAGCCGGTCCTTCTAGTGGGGAGACCGCAGGCGGTGGGGGCTGGTGGGGTGGGTCGCCCTCGTCCTGGCTTTGGCAGTCGGTCTGGCAGTCTGGCTTTGCAAAGGGCTACCTTTTCATCTCTCTTTGGCCTTTGAGCAAAGGGGTCAGGTGGCGGTTCTCACCCTTGTCCCGTTGAGGGACATGAAACCCAGAGACATATGTGGACTTGCCCAAGGTGACGCATCAGGTCCGGCTGAGCCAGGACACCCTCCTCTCCTCCCTTTGGCGTGAATGGTCCTTCTGTCCTCCCTCGCTTGGAAGCCCAGGGACGTCCTCGTGGACTCCTCCTGCATCTCCTCATGTCCTCTGCCTCCCATTGCCTCCTGGAGCCTGGCCTTCCTCTGGGTCTCTGCTTCCTCTGTTTTTTTTTTTTTTTCATTTTAATTATTATTTTTTTAATTCAGGCCATTCTTGTGTTTAGGAAAGTGTCTCAGGGAAGGAACCAGACAGCCATGGGTTGGGGCTTCCTGTGTGACGAGTTCCTTTTCTGAGCCTCAGTTTCCGGCTTCGCTTAAATGGGGATAAGAGCACCTAACCGCTTACAGGGCTGCGAGGATTAAATGGAGCTCCTGGGTGTGGAACTGTCCAGCCTGCTCCACCCCGCTTTCCTTCAACTCTGCACTCTTCACGTGGCCTCCGAATTAGTGTGTTAGAAAGCGATTGAGCCTGAAAATGGCACACAGCTAAATATACTGCGTATACCATGCAGACACACACACAGGCGGGGACATGTAAAAGTGGCTACGTCCGAGCCACATCAGTGCCTTGTGTCGATTTCACTTTCCTGGTTTTGATATTGAAACTCTCCTAACGTGAGATGTCACCATTGGGAAAGCTGGGTGAAGGGTACTCTTTCTTACAACTGCATGAAAATCTGCGATTATCTCACAATAAGCAGTTTAATGAAAACAATGACTTAACCTTCCCAACGTGCTCATTCTTCTGCACCGACTCCGAACTCGGTACTGCAAGGGGGACCGGGCCCGCGCTCCTGGACACGAAAGAAAAAGCCCTCCCTCCCCCCAGGTCTTTGCTCAGAGGTGGTCTCCCTGTGACTCTGTTTAAGATGGCAGATCGCCCCCTTGAACTTCCTCTCTTTCTTCCCCGCTTCACCCGTTGGCATATAGTCTGTTTGACTTGTTTTGTTTGTTGTCCTTGACTGACTCACTAGAGTGTCAGCTCCACGTCTGTGTTATCTGTATCCTCAGCACCTAGAACGTGCCTGGCCTGTCCTCAGCACCCAGCTCATGTTTATGGAGTGACTGAGAGGTGACAGACGAGAAACAAGTCAGGACGGGAAAGCGTAGAGGGAAAGAAGGCAGAGGAAGGGATGGTGAGATGGTAGAGGAAATGCCTTTTGTTTGTTTGGTTTTGGGTTTTTTGCCTTTTTGCCGTTTCTAGGGCCGCTTCTGCGGCCTATGGAGGTTCCCAGGCTAGGGGTCGAATTGGAGCTGTAGCCACCGGCCTATGCCAGAGCCACAGCAACGCGGGATCCGAGCCGCGTCTGCAACCTACACCACAGCTCACGGCAACGCCGGATCCTCAACCCACTGAACGAGGCCAGGGATCAAACCTGCAACCTCATGGTTCCTAGTCGGATTCATTAACCAGTGAGCCATGACAGGAACTCCAGGGAAATAGTGTTTTGATTGTGTATTTTTCTGCAAACCTTATAGCCTCCCTAATGTGTGAGGGGTAAAGTCCTGGCTTCTTAGTCTGTGATCCACTCATTCATCGCCTCCCTTTTATTCATTTTCTAGATGCTTCTTTAAGCCATTCCTGTGTGCAGGGCCTCTAGAGCAGGCTGAGAGGAGGCAGAGAAGGATCTTGCCCCCCGGGAGGCCTCCAGGTGGGTAGGAGAGATGGGGCAGGAACCCAGGCAGCAAGTGGCAAGGAAAAATAAGGCTGGTGTGAGCCAGACAGGGGGGCGGGGGCGGTGAAGTGCTGAGGAGGGAGCACTCACTTGTGGCCAGGGTGCGAGGGGGAGGCTTCATGGAGGAGATGCTGATGCCGAGCCTTAGAAGTCTGGGAGGGGAGTTCCCGTCGTGGCGCAGTGGTTAACGAATCCGACTAGGAACCAGGAGGTTGCGGGTTCGGTCCCTGTCCTTGCTCAGTGGGTTCACTATCCGGCGTTGCCGTGAGCTGTGGTGTAGGTTGCAGACGCGGCTCGGATCCCGCGTTGCTGTGGCTCTGGCGTAGGCCGGTGGCTACAGCTCCGATTCGACCCCTAGCCTGGGAACCTCCATATGCCGCGGGAGCAGCCCAAGAAATAGCAACAACAACAACAACAACAACAAAGACAAAAAGACAAAAAAAAAAAAAGAAGTCTGGGAAGGTGTCCAGGCTGCTCCTGGTCCAGCCTCAGCTCAGCATACCAACTTCCTCTTTTCTGCTCCCCACTGCCCCCGGGACCCCGAAACTCTATTCAGACAGCTCTCTGCACCTGGGTCCAGACACCCTGGCTCTGCTTGTTCTGTGAGCCTTGCCTTCTCTTCATCTCTCTAAATCTTGGTTCCTCTTCCAGTTCCAGCCTGGCCCTTCCTGCAGGAAGGCTTCCTTGATTGCCTTAGTTCTGAAGATCTGTCTTCTCTGAACAGCGGTGCCATTTGTAGTCTGTGTGTCCCGTTTGACCCCTTGGAGGAGAGGGGTCCGGCTTCACTGTGTTGGGACTCGAACTCATATCTAGGACAGGATCTGGCTCTTAAGCTGAACTTGGGCTTGAGTGCCCAGTAGGACCTAAACAGTGCTTGCGGCTACGGGAGACTGGAGAGCCCTGGAAAGATGTGATGCATCTTCAAAGAGGGCAGGATTCGTGCATTTTGTCACTGACCCAGACTCTCCTCATTTTGAACCACGAGAAGTCCCGTTAGGAGAGGGGCCGAGTCTGCCTTTGCAGTGTTTGCACGGATGCTGTTAGCACACCGATGCTGCAAACAGAGCAGCTTAACAGACTCCGAGCTTGTTCTTTTCCCCGGTATCGTACCGGAGCCTCGGCTCAGCGAATTCTTATAGAAAGACACCAGAGTATCCGTGCAGCATCTACTGCTGTACAGTCACTCACCTCACAGATGTGGCTTTAAAAGAAGTGTTTAACTTCGCGGGCCGTTTCTGCTTTGCGGCATTATTGAGACGCTCGTACAGGGCCTTCCCTGGGTCCCTGCTGTTGGCCTGTCTCTTAAGTCCAGTACCTTTCGCACCGTGAACACACCAGGATCAACACGCCATTAGCCGAACTCCATCCTTTGTTCGGATTTTCGGTTGCCCCCTGATGTCCTTTTTCCCTCCCAGGTTCCCAGTGGCATTTGCTTGTCATCTCTCCTTTCATTCCTTTTGGCTGTGACAGTTTCTCAGATTGTCCTTCTTTTTGAGCTTGGCCTTGAGTCCTCCTCAGATGGTTGTCCCCCAGTTGGGATTCGTTTTGGTGTTTTTCTTATGATTAGACTGGGGTTAAGCGTTTGGGGGAGGAAGGCCGGGGAGAAGGGCCACATTTCTCATCTCTTATCGGGGCATTTACTAGTCCTGACCTGTCACAGGTGCCTGTCACCTTGGCCACTTGGCTGAGGCACCGTTTGCCAGGTTTCGCCACCAAAAATTTCTCCTTTCTGCTGTGTTTCTGTACCATATACCCTTTGGAGAGACGTCCCCGTGAGCAGCCCAGACCTAAGGCATGGGGAGCGTGGCTCCCCTTCCACCCGTGTGTTTGGACTGCTCGCTCGGAGCTGGGCACTGGTACAGATGCTGGCAGTATAGCCGTGAACTTCAAGACGGAAAGGATTCTTTTCCTACATGGAACTTTCATTTGAGTGAGGGTTTACCAGTGAATAAATAGATGATTTTAGAGCATAATAAGAGGTATAAAGGAAAAAAGCCAGTGGGCAGCGAAGGGCCTGGGAGCTAGGGGGTAGCCGGGAGGAGGAACAGCTGCTCGAGTCCTTGGGTTTTCGGGAGAAGGCATCTTTTGAGCTGCGTCGACAGGGGTGAGGAGGAGGCGGCCATGAGCGCCTGGGAAAGCGGGCTCTGGGCAGAAGACGCAGCAGATGCCAAGGCCCTGAGGCCTGTTCAAGGAGCAGAAAGGCGGTCGTGACCAGAGGCCTGCGTGTCCCTGACGGTGTCAGGAGATGGAGCAGAGAGGAGGTGGGGTGAGATCCAGCGAGGCCTACAGGTCATAGGAAGGCCTTTGGATTTTATTCCAACCGTGGAGGCCATTGGCTCGAAGCAGGGGAGGTCTGATTTGCTTTTATATATGAAGGATGGCTTCGGGCGTGGTGTGCAGAATGAGCTGTCCGGGGGGGTGAGGGTGGAGGAGCGCGGATGCAGTTGGAATAATCCAGCTGGGGAGGCAGTGGCTTGGACCTGGGGGAGCAGGTGGAGGGGAGCTTGGCTCCGTTTCAGAGGTGGAGGTGGCGCTGACAGTGATCTACTGAGCCGCTTGTGCAGAGACCAGGAGGCTGGCGCACGCCTGCATGTTCGGGTCCCTGCTGGTGCCAGTAGCTGAAATGAGGGGAGGCTGGGGAGGAGCACGCTAAGGAGGTAAACGTATAAACACTTGGGTGCCCAGAGCAGCTCCCCCAGACTCCCTCTGGTTGGCACTGCTGTTAGTGGCACCCTAGGCTCACACCGCCTACCTGGAGGAATCAGGACAGTGTCCTGTTTGCTGATTTGGTCGCTGCCTGGCTCCTCGGCAGTCCACGCTATTGAGGTGTGAGGACAAAGGGCAGGCAATCGGATGGGAAGGGTGGATCGGTTACTGAGGGGCCCGCCGCGCCCTGCTGGGCAAGGGCCAGGCACTGAGCCGGACGCCTTCCTGCCTCTCCCTGTGCCCAGCCCAGAGGAAGTTATGTTTTCCCATCCCAGCCGCCACTAAGTCAGCATGTGTTGGTTTGTATTGAATTATGTTCACTGTCAAATCAGTCAACAAGTGTTGATTCAACATCAGTTACTCTGTGGTGTGGTCTCAGGCACGAGCCGTGGTCCCTGCCTCCGTGGGAGCAGAAGACGTGAACTCAGCAAAGGGACTGAGTGTAGGTAGCATATCCAGCCAAAAGTGCCCTGCCGTCCATGTCTAGGGGAGAAAGCCCAAGTCTCCAGGGATGCCTGGGGGTATCAGGGAGGGCTCCCTGGAGGAGGTGGCATCAGCGGTACATTGGAAGGGCATGGAGGAGATTGGGCCAGGTTCCTTTTAGGGAATTGGATGTAGAAAGGGTTGGAGAGGTAAAATCATGGCCCATCTACCAGCACGGGGGTCAGAAGAGGTGCTAAATAAAAACTCTTTGCTGGATGGATGCGTGATGGGCAAGCAGGTTGATGCCACTGCCTGAAGGACGTCTCCCGCGAGGGTGGACACGTCCACTGTGTCCTACAGGCCCTGGGGACCCGTGATCTAGAAAACTGGAAGGAGCCAGATCCTGAAGAAAGACCTTCAACTTTCTAGCCAGTATCTCATTTTTTACAATAATAATGATACTGCTAATAATAGCAGTACTTTTTATAACAACTTAATTAGTGTTATTTTTGCCGGAAAGGCAGCGCTAGTTACATGCTTGGCCCCGTCTGTGTGTCATTAAAGGTTATTGACTGAGACCAAGAGGGGCTTTTTTATCTTGAGGTTTTGGTGTTTTCTTTCCTCGCTGGTCTCTGCTCAGAGTCCATCTCACCGTTGGCTCTTTAATCTGTTTGTCTTCCACAAGATACCACAAAAGTGCAATCTTTGACAAGGTAAATATGCCAAATCCTTATTATAACATTTAATCGCTTAGGGAGTTTGGCTGTGGGGTGGGGTGGAGGGGTGGCAGGAATGGAAAGAGAGGTCCAGATTGCTTTGATTAACTGCATTTTTCTTTCTGGGTGAGTGGGAAGGCTTTGGTGGAACTCTCCGTCTTGGAGGCCGTTTCTAGGAAAGCGTGAGAAACGCGATGGAGGAGGTTCTGGAGTCTGGGTCAGCAGCACCCCGATCGTGGGCCTGGTCCTGCGCTGGTGCTCTGGGGACTTAAGAAGGCACCTGTTTCCCACCGAGGAGGTAGAGTCTGTGTTGGGGGCAGGGAGTTGGGGCTGGGCTGGCCTACCGGGCACACGGGGACCTCAGCGCCTTCTTTGGATTGGATGAGTCTCCAGCCACACGGTGGTTCGTTGTTTCGGGGATTCAGACTGATGGGCGAGCACGTCCGCTAGAGGCTTCCCAGCCTGGGCATCGCAGAAGCCGTGGCGTTTGAGGCAGGCCTTTCCCCCCTGGTAACTGCCCCCAAGGCCGGCCAGCTTCCAGCAGTTTTCCCATGTATTTCGAGGTTGTTTCTCTCCACTTCGTGGACGAGGGAGTGGCCCTCCTTCCTACTACCGGGAGAGCAGGGGCGGGCATCTCTCCCCCCAGTCTGGCCCAGGGTCTGGGTGAAACGCTTGCACAGTGTAGGGACTCAGGGCGTGTGCCTTGATGAGTGAGGTCTCCTGGGGGCACATGGCAGGGGGCGGTTTCAGGACGTAGGCAGCGTAGCCACGATACAAACGCAGGCCTCCTGTTTCCGAAGCCTGATTTCTTTTACCACACGTCTCAATTTCATGAGGCAGAGATGGTGTGTGAGCTCAGATCATTGTTCAAAGTAGTCACCCCCAGCCTCCAGGGCTGCAGGGTTTGGCCACGGGCCTTGCTTTGGCTTCACGTTGGACGGAGTATACTTCCTGGCTCTTGACTTTGGGCTCTGTCATGTGACCTGACCAAGGAGACGCTAGCAGACCTGAAGCCAACAGAAAGCACCTTGGGCGCTTGTTCAGGTGGCTCCCTCTCCATGTGCCCGCCTCCACCTTGAGAAGAGATTCTCCCGAGTGGCTGCCAGCCCCTCGGCCTGCATCCCAGAATGCACACGGAGGATCCGAACCTAGCCTGCAACGAAGAGCCACACCCAGCTGGACACACGGCTTGACTTCAACCCAGATCAGCCACCCCCTCGCCCCAGCTGACCCATAGTGAAAAAGGACGTTGTTGCTTTCAGCCACAGAGCCTTGTGGGCATTTGTCACACAGCATCGCTGACAGGTGCAGATGAGAAGGACCTCTCTGGCTCGTGTGTCATGGAGGAAAAGTAGGCTTGAGGGGCAGGAGAAGAGGCTGGGAGCAGAGGTTCCAGCTGAATCTCAGAAAGTCTTGAATGTCAGCGTCAGGAATTTGATCCTTTTGCAACAAGCAGTGGGAGACGCTGGAGGTTTGAGTTTAGAGGGTTGAGATCCAAACCAGCTACAGAGCGTAAACTTGGAAATAAGTGCAGAATGGACCGACATTCACGTTGTAGCTCATCCGGTTAAGAATCTGACTAGTATCCATAAGGATGTGGGTTCGATCCCTGGCCTCGTTCAGTGGGTTAAGGATCCAGTGTTCCCGTGAGCTGTGGTGTAAGTCACAGACGTGGTTTAGATCTGGCGTGGCTGTGGCTGTGGTGTAGGCCGGCAGCTGCAGCTCCAATTCGACCCCTCCTAGCCTGGGAGCTTCCATGTGAGGAAGTGCAAAATGGTTAAAATAGAGAGAAGAGGAGCCGAAGGTCCAGGTCCTGTTGGAAAACTGCAATTATTTGCTCCCCACTTATCGCAGAGCCTGGCGCTGAGCCTGGCGCTGTGCCCCTTGTACAGTAGGTACTTAATAAGTATTTGATGAGTGAATACATGTATAACAAAATCGTCCAGGGGTTTGATAATGTGGACTCAGACCATAGAAGTCCCCGACGATTCATTTTATTTACCCACTTACTTGTTCCTCCACGTTTGCTGAGCTCTTAGAACAGATAGTACTTGAATCTGGGGCAGGACTGGACAGAGCCCGAGGAGGGAGCCTCCCATCCCTTTTGCAAAAGGGGTCAAACCGACCAGGAAGTAGAGTGGGAGCAGGAGGGCTGTGTAGTGACAGCTGGGTTGGGGGAGCGGTGGTCTCCAGTGGGGGCTTGTGCCCCTTTCCTGGTCAGGAGGACACAGGGTGTTGGCTTCACCTGGGACCGGGGCAAGCATGGCTCGTCCTCCTGCTGAAACCCGTGGCTGATTTCTCAGGGTCACTCGGTTTGGGAACTTTGATTGTATTCGACTTTCCCTTTCGGGTCAGGCTGTCCAATCACTTTAGGCTTTGGGTCCTCACTTTCTTTCACTCCCCTGCTCCTGTCCAGCCGAGGGCTGGCTGGCGGGGAGGCGCTGAAGACTCAGGGGCTGCCCCTCGCTTGGAGGAATGCGTAGTTCAGTGGTTCATAAAGCTCTAAAGTGTGACTTTTGGCAAATCTTGGCTCTTTTTGTCCGTTTCCTTATCTGTAAATCACAGCCACCGAGAGGCCTGCATTCGGATCCCAAGTCTGCATCTTGCTGAGTGGGTGGCCTTGAGCGAGTCACTGCCTGACTGAGACTCTGAAAGGAGGTGTCGTTCCTTTCCTGCAAGATGGGGAGATCCTGGGGGATGGCACGGGGGAGAGAGGCTGGAGGGAACGCTGGGAGCGCAGCGGCTTTTCAAAAAGTGCCCAAGCAGGTTGAGATGAAGCTAAGCCCCCCGATCCAGGGATGCATCCATTTATCTGTACCTGCCCCAGGTCAGAAGATATCACCCCTCACCCGTGGATCCACTAGGGACGAAAACACAAGCAGACAGAACCCGCAGCCTTCAATGAGAGTAGCTGAGACCAGAAATGGGACCAGGACCCATGCTCTGTGTTAAAGAGGAGTTTATGGTCGTGGCTTCCTGAAATCTTGGGTTGAGAATGATTCCGAGGCTGTGTTGGACTTCCTGGGATGCAGGGCTGTGATGAATGCATGATGGTCCCAGGAGAAACTGCAGGTGGCACGTGTGCCAAGGGCTTGCCAGGGCTGCCATCCATCGCTCTTTCATGCTGCAGGATCGGCCACCCCGTCATTTATCACTCACTGCACTAATTGTCACTGAGCCCCTGCTCTGTGTCGGGGCGTGCCCTGGGTGCTGAGACAGCAGATCCAAAACAGCAAGTGCAGGGCCCCCGTGCATATCCCATTCTAGGGAACAGGCAGACAGCAAATGATAAATGTGAGCGGCAACTAAAACAGTAGGCCAGAAGGTAACATGTGCTGAAAAAATAGGAATGAGACCAGGCCAAGAGGCGCCGATGTGCCCACCACCCCATCCTCCAGAGACAGTCTTGTGTAATACACTCAGAGCAGCAAATGACCCCTAACTCTTGCTGGTGCTTCTGCCCCTGGGGCTCACACACGCTGAGTGGTGGAGGCGATTCCAAGGGGTGTTGTTTTGGAAAGTGTGTGTGTGTATGTGTGTGCATGTGCACGTGCACACCTGGGTGTGATCCTGTGTTCCTGACCCCACGATGAATGACCTTGGATGCACCGTTCTTTGGCATTGACTGTACTTCCTGCACCTGCCCAGACAACTAGGAGTTATTGTCCCTTCCGGGCCACTTGTGCCCAAGGTCCTGGCCTTCTTGGCAGCTGGCTTGGGGGCTTGGACACCGCGGTGGTGGAGCGAGTGAAACCACAAATATTGTCAGGCTGTCTAGGCAGAGGATTAGTGCAAATTAGAATTGGGTATAAATATTCATGAGGAAATAGGCATATGGGTCATGAAGATGCAATTATCACAAGCCAGGGATGTTGTTTGTTTGGGATCAAACGTTACTATGCTAATTTCAACAGTTCATAGCTCTGTGAAAGCAGGTAGCATCTCTATTAGGCAACACGGTCTTGCTTCGTTCCAGTTACCACGGGACTCAGTCAGCCGGGCAGGGCTCCCCGCGTGCCCTTCACCGCACCCTGCATTGTAATCATCAGTAACGTGTGCCCTTGAAAACCGCAGTCTGCCTGGCGAGAGAGCACGCAGTGACACCTCAGGTAGGCAACATCCGTCTGGTGAGCTCTTTCACCAGAAAGGAGTTATCTAGACAATAAGTGCAGCTAGGTAATTGGCTCGCTAGTAAAATCCTAACCCTTAGGTAGCATGATGTTGGCGGCCCCACCCACCGGGTGGGAAGCTCTTCAAGTTGTTTGTCACACACAAGAGCAGACTCTCCCGTGGGTCCACCTTTGGCTTGGGGACTCGGGGTCATCCCAGTGGCCTGGGCAGCCCATGCTGAGGCATGTAGGGGTGGTGGCCTTCCCTCTGGATGACCCTCGGCTGCTGCCACGCTCTGCTTTCTGGAAGTCTCGCTGACCGTTTCTCCCTCTCTCTCCCATTGGAGTCAAGCTGAACATTTTTACTCGGTCATTGGAGCTGGCCTCCTTTGCAGCTTTGTGGCTGCTTTTAATCTTTCATGGACTAGGAAGCCAGAGAACCAGGCTCATGAAAAGTGAGTCCAGAGCTAAACTAAATCATTTCAGATGGAAATGCTGAAGCACGCTTCTAGGAGTCAAGTGTACGACTGCAGTGTGGTGCCAGTTTGTTGTTTGATCATATGTTCTGGACACGGGAGGTTACCAGCTATGGGACTTGTGTATTACTCCCTCTGTGTGTGTGTGTGTGTGTGTGTGTGTTTATTCACCTATACACATGAGCCATGGCGGTGTGGGAGGGATTGGATAATCTAGTTCATTCAGGTTCGAAGGGCTCTCTTTCGACACACGACTCCAGTGTGGTGTTTAGGGCCCTGATTCGCGCATAAAAGCTTTTAGGAGGGGCTGATTTCAGCTCAGGAAAGGAAGAATTGGCTAGAGAAGTTCAGTCTTCGGACACCTGCCTTGGGGGCAGGAACCGTTCTAGCAAAGGCCGGGTAACAACGCCTCTAAGGACAGGCTGGAGGGAAGGTAAATGTCTATCACGTGATGGACTTGGTTTTTAATGTAAAAGTTCTTTTCCGTTTTATTAAAGTATAATTGATGGATCCCGAACTGTATATATTTGGAGGGTGGACCTGATTGATTTTTAACATCTCTAAGATTGGACAAAGCTGTGTCATCCAGCTTTACGTACATGCATCCGCTGTATTCTGCAATTCAGGCTGTGACTGCTGCGGACTCTCTCTGTTTGTGTCGTCCCAAAGTTGGTAGGTTGAATCCTAAATCCCCAGTGTGATGGTATTTGGCGGTGCGGCGTTTAGGGGGGCAGTCGGGTTTAGATGAGGTCATGATGTAGGGCCCTTGTGATGAGATTAGTGTCCTTATGAGAAGAAACACTAGAGAGCGGGCTCCTTTTCCCGCCGCGTGAGGACATGGCCGGAAGGTGGCTGCCTACAAGGCAGGTGGAGGGGCCTCACCAGAACTCAGCCATGCTGGCCCCTGACCTCAGACCTCCAACCTCTGAGCTGTAAGGGAATATATTTCTGTTGTTTGAACCACCTGCTCTGTGGTGTATTGTTTTGGCAGCTCAAGCTAAGAAAGCCACCCTGCATTATGAGGGTTCTACCAGGAGTATCAGACAGTCTGAGAAGCACCTCCCTTTGTCGTTCACCTTGACAGCGGAGGGCCTAGGCACCCCTCCCTGGCTCCCAAGGTGAGAGCCTCCTCTTAAACTGCTAGAAATGGATGACATTTCCTTTGGTATCAGATGACTTCCTGGGAAGTCAGGAGCCCAGCAGTAAGGCCTTCAGTCCAGACAAGTGGGGCCCCTGCCTTCCAGAAGGCTGCAGAAGGCTCTGGGCTGCATGTGTCTGCTGTGGGGAGCAGCCGCCTGTGTTCCCATGGCCTGGACGATGCTTCCAGATGTCACATGTGCAGCCCTGCCACCTCCCTGCTGTTTATGGCCAAGTCACAGTGTGAGACTCAGACCCTAGGCCCCGTGCTGGCGTTCAAAGGGGCTTAATAGGCCTCTTTGTAAACAGCACTGAACACTTGTTCAAGTGACACACACAGCTCTGCGTGGCTGTGATGCTGGCTGCAGCTTGCTTTTTATTTGTTTGGGTTCTCCCCCCCCCCCTTATAAACAGAGAGGAGCGTCTGCCTGCAAAATTGTCTTCTTGGCAGAACGGGAAGGGGAGAGAGAGGAATTCTTCCTCCCCTGCTCTGGTTTTTGTGGCTCGGGGGCCACATGTTTCCAGAAACCATTTTTGCATACCTGAGCTCTCAGTGACCTCGGGTCCTGAGCAGCGAGAGGTGGGCGGGACGCAGGCTGACTCAAGCCAACCCCAGAGCACTTCGTGTCAAGAAAGAAGATGAGACCCCATTCTCCCACGTGCTGAAGTAGGAAGGGGCTGTGATGTCCCACTTAGGCATCAGGTGCCTGGTCAGAGGCCCTGCTGAAACAGGCCCCCCCACCCAGAAGTCTGGATCTGGGTTGGGGAGGGCACAGGACCAGGTAGGCTGGCCGTCCTCAAGGCATGGGAGGGAGGGTGCAGTCAGATGTCACCAAGGCTGGCCCTCCCTCTGCACCAGTGTCCCCCACAGATGTCCACTAGACCCTCTGGTCTCAACTCTTTGATCTTGAACTCAAGATCGAATTAATCTTGCACTTAATTACAAGTCTGGATCCGTAACCTGCTTGTGAGCCCCGCCAGATATAGTCCCATCGCTTTGGAACGTAGAGGCACAGCCCCCAGGTTCCCAGGCGAGTCAGACTTACACCCTCCTTGGAACCCCTGCCACCCCAGACCACCCCGTGTGACAGGCCATCCCCTCTCCCAGGGACTTTGAGTTGAAACCACACCCTGGTCTTGATGCTTGAGTTGGGTCCACTTGATCAAGTCCTGGAAGAAAAATCAACGACCATCAAGGAAGAATCACATGTGGTGCTTAGAGCCCTGAATACATCTCTGCGCAAAGAGACTTGAAGACTGAGTCAGAAGGCTCGTGCCCTGCATGGAGGGAAGCGCTCTAAGGAGTTAGGTATAAGAAGCTGGGATGAGGAGAGGTGCCATCTGCTGGGGTGGGGGTGCAGGGCAGCACAGCCCACCCCCCCCCCCCGCTCCCCCAGGCAAGGCTCCCAAGCGGCCCCCCATGCCGTACCTGGCGGGTGCGTAGTCTCCCTTCCCGGCACGTCCACAGCCTCATCTGCACCACGAGAGATGCCAGATAAAGTGACCAATCCCAGCCTGGCCCAAGCTCCCCAGCTGCGTAGAAGGTGCCGGGTGAAACCCGAAGGCTGTCAAATATTAAACAAATAACCAAGGGAATATTATATTTATTGGAAGCAAAACTGCGAAGATAACTCAGATGTCAAGTTTTAACCCCTGATATGTCAGTATCCTTGGCTTTACCCTCAGTTATCTCTGTCCTGATCACAAGACTGGACCAGCGTTTTGACAGGATATTGGGGGACAGGGGTGTCGTTTGTTTTGGCAGAGGAAATATTTCAAATGAGGAAGCTCAGACGGCTATGGGTGGGAAGGGGGGTCTTTGCTCAGTAAAACGTTTGGAACGCATGTTTCCAGCATTTCAGAATTCTTAATGACGTTTGTATCCTTCCCTCAGCAAGACTGTGGATTATCTTTGCTGACGTTTCCAACCCTAAGCTTGCAGAGTGGCCAAGCTTCAGGTTTGGAAAGTGCTAAGCCTGCTCATGGGAAGCTCCGAGGTACCTTTGCCGCCCCCCCCGCCCCCCCGCACTCACTCAGGTAGTAATTCTGTGCGTAATGGAACCACAACGCTCCCTTTCCATCTCTGTTAATTTCCAAATTGGCTCGTTAAATCCATACATTCCAGAGACTTGATCCAACATTCCAGGGACCCTTTCCATGGACAATCAGAGCAGGAGTTCTTTTCGGCAGGGTTGGTTCAAGCAGAGGGAATGTGGAAAACAAAACAAAACAAAACAAAAATAACAACCAAACATCAACAAAACAACCTCCAGAACAAATTACCTTCATCTTGCAAAGGGGACCTCAGATGGCAGCCTCACCAGCCCCACCAGCCCCGCCAGCCTCGCCAGCCTCGCCAGCCTCGCCAGCCTCGTGTTCCTCTGGCCGTGTCTCTCCCTGACTCCTCTGTCCCTTTCATCCCACACAGTATCGCCATTAGCCCGGCTTTGGGCCCGGCCCCAGTTTGCTTCCAGTTTGTTGGACTCCTACTGGAGACGAGACACTGTTAACTAGCAGCCCTGCCAGGAAGCCAGTGCAGCCACCTCCAGGGTGTTCTTCTCCGTGTTGTTGCCGTGACACAGACGTGGAAGTGTGTTTGAAGTGTCAGGGTGCTCTTGCCAGGGGAGGTGTCGGCCTTGTTGCCAGATGGGTACACAGTGTACCACACGTGTGAGCAGGGCACGGGGGGGGGGGGGGGGGGGATTTTAGCTGGAATTAACAACCGCGTAAGAACTGAAAACAAATAAATAAATAAGCTAAGTGTTCAAAGGCTGTTTATCAGCTCAGTGTGTCGCCACGGCTAAATGCCAACTTTTTGTTTCTCCATGTATCTTTTCCATTCCTCTGACCTTCAGAACTCTTCCCACATTCAGGAATAATTGACGCTGCTCTCACGGCTCTTCATGCCCTTGGTTAAAGGAACAGTCTGCTCTTTTTCTCTGAAATGCTTTGGTGGGGCGATACCTTTTCCTTTCCCCAAAGGGCAGCTCAAGGCAGTGGGGCGTCAGGAAGGATGAGTTCCGGTCCCCAACCTTCCGGTCTCTTGTTTACCACCTGTCACCTGTGGCAGAGGCAGTAAAGGCCATCCAGGCCTCATCCACATGCCGCCTGCGGTCGGTGTCCCCAGCAGGTCTTGAACACTCAGTGAATGCGTATTGCCAGGCATCTGTCTGTGCAGTGGATCCTGCTCTCAGGAGCCTATTAATCCCTGTGTGCAGAGGGTCATTCAGGTAAATGCAAACAGGGCTTGTGGTCCGTCTCTGCTCACTACCTTGGGATGGACACAGCCGGTACCCAGCAATGGCAGGTGTATTAGTATTTATTCAATGGATGAATGAATGGATGCTGAGTTACAGAAATGCAGTTTCATCTGAAAGGTAAAGCAGCAGCCAGGCTTCCCCAGTTTCACAGTCCAGTAGGCCCACCTGCGTGGTGTCTGTGTGGCAGAAGCAGACTCCCACTTCTCCGTGTGTGGGGCCGTGGCCGGGAGCTCTTGGGCAACAATCAGACTGCATCGGTGTGTGGGGTGGCCCTGCTGGGTGGGATGGAGTATGAGGAGAAACAGAGGGGAGAAGGCTTTTGGTTGAAGCTGGAGGGCTTAGGTTGCTGACCTAATGTCACCTCTTCATCTCTTCGAGAAAGTGGAGGAAGACTCATACCTACTTCAAAGGGTCGCTCTGAGGCCTAAATGAATCTGTATGTGTAAAGTGTTGAGAACTGGGCCTGGCCCAGAGTAAGTTCTAATTAAATAAGAGCCCTTTGTCATGTTGTTGTTGTTATTTTGGGGAGCAGAGGAGGTGTCAGGACCTGAGTGTTGAGGGAAATGATAGGACAGCTCAGTTTCTAGAGGGGAGGGTGGGCCTCTCGGTAGCCCTCGGGTCTTATCTGGTAGGTGGGTTTCCACGGTGGTAGAGGCAGGAGGTCATAAGTGGAATCGGATGGCCCGCAGCCACCTCCTGCTTCTGGTTCTAGGCACCAAATACCTACCCTCCCAACACACACACACACACACACACTTACTGAATGGATGGGAGTTTAGCAAATAGCATCTAGGAGACAGGCAAGATCAGATAGGATGGTCCAGAGCCAGGGAGGTAGGCCAGGGTTTAGGAATTTGTCTGAATGCCTATTAGGGAAATTGAGGCAGAAGCCTAGTAGGTCCCAGCTGCCCCAAGCTCTTGGCAGGCGCACCTGAAATCAGATCTCGGGCGGCCAGACCATAAGCCCTGGCTCTTGGCATTGCTGATCATTGGACTCCTGGCCTGGTGGGGTTTGGTCTGAGGGCCATGGAAGCAGTCAGCAGTGACTCACATCCTGCAGAGGAGGGAGGTGAGGAGGGTTCTGGAGACCTCGGAGGCTCGGGAGATGGGTGGGAGAGGCTTGGTGGAGGCCTTGAGTTGAGGTGGGGGCTGGGAGGATGGCCGGGACTCGGAGGATCCGACTGAGGTGGTCCAGGCCGAATGGGAGAACGGAGTGAGGGTGCAGGTGGGCTTGTGCGTGATGTGATCCAGGCATCTGAGTGCTCTTGTGGGCCTGGAACAGAGGGAAGGCCGTGCTGGAGGGGAGACGCCTGGCATGAGACTCAGGAGACGGGGCCAGGGCCAGGGAGCCTTGGCACCGAGCTGGTGAGGAAGAGCGCTGGCCCTTTCGGGAGCACTGTCGCAGCGAACCTGACGCGGCTGGAGGCGTCTGTGCGTGTCCTTGCTGTAGACAAGTGCATCATAACGAGAGGCTCTGGAGGCGCGGTGGAAGAAGCAGGCGATGAAGGGAGGTGATTTCTTAACAAGCATTGTGATCAAGAGCCTGGACGGTGCAGCATCCTGGGTGGAGGGGGTAGGAGCGGCGAGGAAAGGAGGAATAGGAGGAATGCCGTGGAGCAAACAGCCCTGGGGCCCAGTGGCTGGTGAGATACAGAAGACGCGTGTCTGGGGGTGTGGCCCCATTTGGGGGGGCAGCTGCCGGCAGAAATGAACTCCATTTCCACCTCTCAGGGGTCTAGGTGACCGAGACAGGCCCCAGGGGACAGGCAGGGGCCTGGGCTGGAGAGGAGGCTCCAGGAGGCCTTGGGCAGAGCCGAAGGCACAGGTGGGGAAGCGTTGGAGCACAGAGAGAGAGAGACTAGTGACAGAGCGGGGACAACAGCCATCCTCGGGGCCAACAGCCATCCTCGGGGCCAAGGGGAGGGAGAGGAGAAGAAGCAGCTTCAGAGGGTGAGGTCACGGTGGCCTGAGATGTCCCCAGAGGCAAACAAGAGAGTGTAGCCTCCCCCTGTGCCCAGGAGGAGGGCGTCTGCAGCCCAGGCTGGCCGGCCCTCTGCTGCCACCTTGTCTCACAACACACTCACGCGTGCGTGCGCACCCCGCAGCTCCACCCCGGGACCTTCCTCCGGAAAAGCCTTGGCAACTCCCTGCCCCATGCACCCATTTCCATTACTCCCTCCTCTGCACCCCTACAGCACCCCCCCACCCCACACGTACCAGAGCATCGAGCAATAACCTGTTTTCTGGTGGGTCTCCCCACAGGAAGTGAGCTTCGCAGGCCTGCTTCTCAGGGAGGCACACAGGACGCGAGCAGGGGTCAGCCCCCTGAGGAGGGTTCCCGAGAGGGACTTGGGGTCAACAGGCTTTCATTCAAGGCTGCAGCCTGTGTGGATGGTGGCAGGAGAGCAGGGTGATGGCGGGCACCCCCCCCCCCCAAGGATTCCGGCTGCGGGAACCACCCCTACGTCTCCGAGTTGCCATCTCTCCTGTCCACCTGTCCCCCGGGCTGCAGCCTTCCCCCCACTTTCCTTCTCACCCGGCTGCTGCAGCCATTTGAAGCCGTGACCTGAATCTCCCCATCATTAGGTCCACGTGGACAGCAGCTCCTCGGGAAATGCTGCTTTGAGCGGGTGGTAGCCATCCGCAAAGTGAGGACTGGTGAAAACGGAGAGCTGACGGCTGCGCAGAGCTCCTTCCAGGGGAACTCAGATCGCCCAAGCCTCCGACGTCCTCTGAGCACCTGAAGGGAGCCTGTGCCCTCTGGAAAGAGCCCGGGAGACAGAGGTGCAGTATCTCCAGCTGCCAAGCCCAGGCTGCGTAAGGGGAGAAGAAACTCAGTTTTCTAAGTGTCTTCTGTAGCCACGCGTAAAGCTTGGCACTTTCACCAACAGGATTTTCTTTCATTAATCCACGGAGCAGCCTTGGGATACTGACTCGCATGCTGATTCATCAGCTTCATTTACTCTGATACTGCCGGGGCAACCTCCCGAGGGCAAGTCACTAGCTCACGCTGGGAGGTTATGGGTTTGCCTGACTCTGTGTTTCTCGTTTGTCACCAAGACTGGCTCTCTGCTCCGCGCAGAGCAGCGGTAGAAACTGGCCATCCCACCGCCCCGGAGGCCCCTGGCACTAGAGGAGGTTTTCTTTTGTCTGAACAGGCAAGAGCCAGCCTTCGGGAAGGGACAGGGCAGGCGCCCTGTGTCCTGTTGAGCCCCAGGATTCTGAGAGCAAAGGGTCCTGCAACTTGAGTGCCCGGTATGTGGGGCCAAACTCTGTCTTGGAGGCCTGGAAACATTTGACATGATGTCATGAAAAGCTATGAAAGCGTCTCTCCAAAACTCCGAGGAGGAATTAGGCTTTTGCACGTACGTATGTATTCAATTTTCAGCTGTCCTGATTTCTCTCAAAGAGCCGCTGGTTCTTCCCTGGAGTGGGGCCAGGCCCCTCTGTGCCTCCACTGCCCGGGGACGGATCCTGCGTGCCCGGCTCCTTGTGTGCCATGTGTTTTCTGGCTGTTCGGGCCGTCCTCTCTGGCATTTTTCAATCCCACGTGGTCAGGCGCTAAGAACCTTAGAACAAAGCAATCGCTGCTCTGACCTTGAGAGACGGCAGGGCCTTGCTGATCTGCCTGCGGGTTGAGCTGGGACCTAGGGTAGGGCGTGAGGGCCCGGAAGAGTCCCTTTGCTGTCATAGCGGAAGGAGAGGACACCCAGGCCTCCCCCTGGGAGGCAGAAAGGAAGAGGAGAAGGCCCAGGAGACGAGGGCGGGACCTGCCCTTGGGGAGGTCACGGTGTCCCCCGGCAGGGGACAGGCTGTGTGGGAGAACCGCTGGAGGAATGTGAGTTGGGTCATTCTCTTACCCTTAGGGGCTCAGCAAACCCCGAGTGAGCAGAGACGGCTGGGATTGCGGGGCCCCCAGGTGCCTCTGCCCCCTGCCCCTTGCCTCCAGCCCCCGAGGGCTCACCGTGTGGTGGGAGGAACAGGCAGGTACACACAGGCACGGCCAGTGTGGGTGACGGATGTGGAGATAGAGCACGTGCCCAGGGTCCTTGGGCATCAAGAAGGAGACCCAGAGGAGGAATGTGACTTAAAGAGAAGAGGAGGACGTGTCCTAGGTTCAAGGAACAAGAGCCAATGGGCCGGACCGGAGGCCTGAAGCTGCCTGAAGTTCTCTGGTGTGGGGTGAGTGTAGGCGTGGCTGCCCTCTGCATGTCACCTAAGGGTCGCCAGGTGTCTTTGCCTGGCTCTCAGCAGGGCCCAGCTTTAGGACAGGCAGCAGAGGCCATAAGGAGGGCTAGCTTCCTGGAGGCAGGAGTGAGCTGGGAGGCTTCCTGGAGGAAGACTTCCCCGGGGCCTCGGTGAAAGCCAGGGTTTGGACAAGTAGGAAGGAAAGCAGGGCCAGCCCCAGAGAGGCGCAGAGCACCTGGGCCAGATGGGAACACAGTGTCGGGCGGGAGGTGCCCAGACTGAGGGGGGCCTGTGGTGGCATGTGGCACAATGGCTGTATCCTCAGATGAGGTGTTAACTCACTTCCCCGAGGGGCTGTGAGTGCTGAGGAGGACCCCTGCGGTTAAGAGGGGCCGCTCCCCAGTCAGGTCACCAAGGGCCGTGAGTATCTGAGTCAGGGTGACCGCTCCACACTGCAGTTTGACCATCTGGAAAACAAGGATGCGGCAAGGGCGGGGGAGGAACCTCTGGCATCCCATGATGACCTTGCCCCGTGACCTTGAGCAAGGCACGTGGCTTCTGGGACTCAGCTCCCTGGTTCGCCACATTGGGAGAGTGGCGCACCACTGCTGCCTTGTCACCTCGCTGAGCCTCTGGGAGGACCATGCAGACGGCACTGGTGAAATTGCTCCAAGCAAAGCTGCCCCCCGCGGAGGGTCAGGAGACCCTGAGACCCGTCTGACTCAGCCCCAGCAGGACCGCTCTCAGCTTTCCTGCAGCCAGGCCCCGCCTCCCGGCTGATGTGCCTCCCCCCCCCCCCCCCCCGCAGCTCTGAGCCTCTGATCCCCGGGGTCCGAGGACAGCCTAGGCCGCCAGCTGCACCGCCCACTGCCCGGAGCAGACCGGTCCCCACGCCTGGCAGTGGGAACGCGGGCGGGCCCACCTGGCACAGGAGCTGCGCTGCCTGGGAGGGTGGCGGCCTGTCTGCTCTGGGCCCAGGGTCCTGGCTCTGGCGCTCTGAGCTCACCGAGGTTTATTTATTTATCATTTGTTTGGGGTGAAATGGGAGAGAGTCAAATCCACGGAGCTGTTGTAGCAGCAGTTGGTGGAAAGAAAGGCATGTCTGTTTTTCCCGAAAGAATCCCTCGCATTGTGGCCCTGGCCCTTGGTTGGGTTTCGGCAGACAATGCCTTCCTTTCTCCCTGTGCCCGCCGGCTCGCCCCCGCCCGCCCGCCAGCCCGTCTGTCCTTGGTCCACTGGGCCTGCCGCTGCCCGCTGGACTTGGCTGCCGGGAAGGAAGGAAGGAGACGCCGGCTGCCTTGGCTGAGCCGTCCGGCCAGTGCACTGGGCCCTGCAGGCCTCTGGGGCTGCCACGCTCCTGCGCCCCCATCTCTTTGGAGGCCTCGTGCATAGTATATGTTGAGGGCATGCTCTGTGCCAGGCATTGTGCCCACTTCACGGAAGCCTTCCTCCCTCCTGGAACGGGAATCAGGTCTTAGGTGAGCCCCAGCGCCCCTTGTGCCGCTGCCAGCCGAGTTTTTATTGCCATCTTGCAGACGGAGAGAAGGAGGCTCTAAGGGGTGGGCGACTTGCCAGGTTCACACATCGACGTGTTGCTGGCTGAGATTTGGGGGAGGGAGGGGTTGATACTTTGGGTGGGTCAGCAAAGGCCGAGGGTGACCAGCCTCTGCAGGTGACCTCAGGGTTCTCTGCCTGCTTGCCTGCAGCCTCCTCTGCTCACTTGTGCAATAACCCAGCCGAAGCCTCTCATCACACACAGGAGAGGACCCAAGTCTGTTTGTTCCCTGTCTGCCTCTCCAGCTTCACCCACGGCTTCTCCTTTGCCTCCCTCCCTGGTCTCGCTCCGCATTTGCTGTGTGTTCAGCTCTCCAAGCTCAAGTCTGTCTCGGGGCCTTTGCTCTTACAGCTCATCTGCCTGCGGCTCTCTCCTCTGATGCTGGCGATGCTGGCTGGCCCTCGACGTGTAAGGGGGCCGCTCTTTTAAATGGCCTCCCCCCACCCACACTCCCTAACTCCTTACCTCCCCCTCCTGTTCTCTGTATCTTGTCGCTTCCTGAAATCACAGCACTTAGGAACTTGCTTGTTGTTGATGCCAAGTCCATGCCCACCCAGCCCACTCTAGGAGCTTGGTAATATATGCATTTTTTGAATGAATGCATGAAATCCAAAATGTTTGATTTTCAAGGACCTTTTCTCAGAATATATTACTGTTTCCTCTGGTACCTTTCTGGGACCATGGGGACACAGAGCCACAACTATGGCTTAGAAAGCTACAGTCATAAGGGGGAATGCTGGGGAGAGGCAGCAGAGCTGGGCAGAGAGGTTAGGTGAGCAGGCTTCGGAGTCAAACAAAAGCAATTTACTTAGCTCTCTGTGCTTCAGTTTCATCATCTGTGAAATGGGACCAATAGTAGTACTACCTTCAAGAATGGTTTTGAGAAGTAAATAGATCAATGAAACATTGGGGGAAAAAAAAAAAAAAAAAACCAGAGTAATGCCTGGCCCCGAAAAAGCATGATGTCAGTACTATCAGCTATTACCATTGCTGTTATTATTGTTTCTTAGCTATTTTGCTGTTAGCAGCAGTAGTTACAGTTAGGAGCAGTAGTTCGGCTCCTATCTGAACTCAGCTCTGACATTTATAGCCCATGCATCCTTATATTAGTCACCTAGACTCCCTAAGCCTCCCTGTTCTCACTCATAAAACCAGGCTAAGGATGGTGTCATGGCCTCACAGATACATCACGAGGAGGTAATGAAAAATGCACAGCAGGTGTTCAGTAGCGTCGCGGGAGCCGGGAACTGAAAGGCCAGAGGGAGGGAAAGTCGAGGGCCGGAGAGAGAGGTGAGGAGGCTTGGATGGAGGTGGGTGGGCCAAGGAGAAGAGGTGATTCAGAGGCAGGAGGGTAATAACCAAACGTCTTGGAATTTCAAGGGCAGAGGAGAGAGGTTAAGGTGCCCAAAAAAAGAGGGAAAGGAGAGAGGCTGTCTTATGCTGTAGCTTTGTGCCTTTGGAACCTTGCAGAATTTGATGTCCCTCTTTCCAGCAAACCAAGTGCTGCAAATGCGGGGTGAGGTCTTTGGGCTGGGCTTCCTCTCTGTCACCCTCCTAAAATCCAAATATGGGTCTGCTTTTCAAATCCAAGGAGTTGAGAGAGGCAGGGAGGTCTTCATAGTGGGTTATCCTCTGGACCTGGGGTCAAGGGCATCAGGAGGTGAAAGGGTGATGGCCCGGGCAAGGTGTATCCACCCACCTGCTCCTCCAGGGACCGCAGGCAGCCTCGGTGACAGATTTGGAAATTGAATGTTGGACTCAACCCCCTTTTACCTTTGACATGTTGCCTGTCTGCTCCCCCTAAACGTCCCTGACAGGCTATCACCCACAGGAGGGTTTTAGGGTGGATACCCCAGGCACCTGAGTCCTTGTCCCCCTTATCACGGAGCCCACCCCCACTATCCACTGTCTTTGATCCTAAGACTGTAGAGTCTTGTCATTGGGCTTTCAGAACATTTGGCCTCAAGATTCCAAAGCCCATGGCCCTCCAATTGCAGATTTTTGATGGCCTTGGTGTTTAGAGCCCAAAGCCCCAGAGCCATTCAGGTGCCTTCACCTCCTGTTCTGCCCTCTCCCTGCCTTCCTGCCGCCGGCAGAATCCTGGACCAGGAATCAGGTCTGGTTCCTGGGCTTCTGGTAGGCTGGGTTGAACTGCCAATAAGCCGTCACTGGCTGAGGCTTGGTTTCCTCGCCTATAAAATTTGCTAACAAGCAACCTCACAAGGGTGCCTGTGAGGACCGAGACGGGAACATGCTGGAAAGGAAAGTGCTTCGCTCTTTCTGTTTCCGAGCCTGTCCGCCCTGCTCAGCATCAGCATCGTGACACTGGAAAATCCGGCTATGTGCCCTGCTTGTCTTGGCTTTCACGGGCTCTGCAGGCCGGGTCCTCCCTCGCTGTTTACCCAGATTTTTAACTCAATCCACTCTCTGGCTCCTCCAGCCCTCTCGTCTGGGTTCACGGTTTCCCAGCTTTCCTGTGCGTTTTCCAGGAGTGCCCGTCCCGGTGAGTCCCTCCCTGCTTTCTGTCCACCCTGCTTGCCTCTGTCTTAGTGCTCCACACAGCTGCTGTGTACACGAGTTGTACCTGTCTGCGTTAACTATATTCTCATGCTGCTTCCCCCCCGATCCATCACGCGGGGGGCTTTGGTGCCTGACAGCATCGACGGACCTCCCACCAGGCTGCGGGCCTGCCTGAATCTTACTTCCTCACTATTAACGTGGGGAAGAGAACCCATACCCCATAAAGTCTCAGTCTTAAAGCATTTAAAGTAACGGGCGCTTAGTAGGTGCTCATACATATTAGGAGAGATGACAAAATAAGGTGGGAAAGAACAGACACTCTGCGTCTGGGTTCAAACCACAGCAGTGCCCCATCAGTGTTGTGGGACTTGAGGCAGGCTGTTGAACGCTCGCAAGCTTCAACTTTCGCATCCTTAAAATCGTTAAAACTGGTGTAACGGGATGGCAGCCACATCTTGTGCTGATAGTAGTACAATGCCCAGAAGAGGGCGGACACTCGCTACATGGCACCTGTTCTTCCTGCTTCTCTTTGCCCCTAGGGAAGGAGCCTCGTCTTATTTTCTTTTTGCACCCCCTTGGGCTGTCGTGTGTCACAGAGGAATCCAGTTAGCCACACTGATAACTCAGATGGGAGAGACGACAACGAGGAATGAAAGGGACATTATAAAACTCTGAGAGGACGGAGGAGGGAACACGTCCCAACTTACTTCCCAACCTTCCAGCCTCCTTGCGGCCAGCGTCATGCTGATACCAACACCAGACAAAGACATACGAGGAAAGAAACCTATAGAGCAATCCCTCTTGCGTCGTGAATGCAGATGGATGCAGAAATTCTCAGCATAACACCAGCTGACCAGATCCAGCATAGATAAGAAGGATAATGTCTCATGATTAAGTGGGTGTTATCCTGGGATTACAAGGCTGGTTTGATATTCAGAAGTCAATGTAATTTACCACCTCAGCAGACTAAAGAAGAAACCCTGGTATGGTCATCTCAATAGATTCAGAAAAAGCCCTCGTCAAAATCAACACTGTTCACGGTTAAAAACTCTCAGCAAACTGGGATAGAAGGGAATTTTCTTGATCTGATAAAGGGTGTCTATTGAAAACACCTACAACTGATATCAAACATAATGATAGAATTTGCATACTTTTCCCTAAGATCAGGAACTAGGCGAATCACATATCTGATAAAGGACTTGCTTCCAGAACCTATAAAGAACTCTCAAAACTCCATAATAAGAAAACACATGCAGAGTTCCTGTTGTGACTCAGCAGGTCAAGGACCCAACGTTGTCTCTGTGAGGATGCGAGTTCCGTCCCTGGCCTTGCTCGGTGGGTTAAGGATCTGGCGTTGCCACAAGCTGTGTAGATCACAGATGCAGCTCAGATCCCGTGTTACTGTGGCTGTGGCGCAGGCCTGAAGCTGCAGCTCTGATTCAGCTCCTCGCCTAGCAACCTCCATATGCTCCAGGTGGGGCCATAAAAAGAAAAAAACCACATGCAATTTAATAATGAGCAGAATATTTGAATACCTACAAGACATATAGGTGGCAAATAAGCACATGAAAATGCTTAATAGCTTCAGTCCTTAGAAAAATGCTGATTACAACTACATGCTGATTAGAATGACTCCGATTAAACTGGAAAATAGCCAGGGTTGGCGAGTTAATGGAGCAACTGCAGCTCTCTTACTTTGCTGCTGGGAATGCTAAGTGGTCCAACCACCCTGTGAAACAGTTTATTATTAAGTCGAACAAACCCTTGCCACACCTGGAAATCCCACTATTAGAAATTTACCCAAATGAAATCAAAACCTGTGGTCACATAGGAATTGCACCGGTGTTTGTAGTGGCTTTATCTATCATAACCCCAAGGGGGAAACAAGCCAATGTCCCCAAACTGGGAAATTGATGCACAGATTCTGGTGCATCCGTACGCCGGGATACTGCTCAGCCATGAAAAGGAGAGACCTCCTGAGGCCGACACCTCAGATGAGCTGGACCGCATTATGGGGAGTGAGAGAAGTCAGACTCAAAAGGCTGCACCGAAGCTGCACGTACATAACCTCCTGGAAAAGGAAAAACCAGGGGGACAGAAAGCAGCAGCAGCTGTCTGGAGGTGGGGGCGGGGTGGGTTTACTACAAAGGACACAGGAGGATTCTTTGGGGGTGCTAGAACTATTTTTTTTAATCTCAACTTGGGGGGTTATGTGAATGCTATGTGTTTGTCAAAACACTTACACAAATGTAAGTTTGTACACTTAAAAGAGTGCATCTTACACTGTATGTAAACTGCGTCTTAATCATCACGAAAAAGGCTAAAGCTCCGGGAGCGGATTGGTAAAGCTTTCAGGTCTCTAGAGGAGGCAGGTGGCTTGCAGGTATTTGTTGGGCCTGGCAGATCCCGCCTTTCCCAGGTCTTTTCCCAAACCATCCCTCTTCCCCTCAGCCCCATCCCTGTCCAATCCAGGATTTGCTCTGGACGTTCGTCATCTCCTTGGAACACGGTGACAGCCTCCTGGTGGCCCTCCCCGCCTTCCACCCCCACCCCCTTGCCCCTACACGTGCAGCCCGGGATGTAGAATGGAATTGCACGCACAGCCGTCCTTTAGAGGCTCCCCCCTGCCAGGGCTCTGAGGTCGGGATGCATCACATCCCGTAGCCCACGGGGCCCTTGAGATCAGCTACCCCTCCCCTTCCTAAGCCCCAAGCCCTGGGAACATTCAGTGACTTCGGGTTTGCTGCCCCTCAGCCTCCGTCCCATCTCGGTGCCTCGGGTGCGGGGGCTGTTCCCTCTTCCAGGAATTCTAGCCCCCTTTTTTCTATCTCCTCCACCTCTGAGACTCTGAGACCCCCCCTCCTGAGAAGCGCTCTCCCCACCCCCCCGCCCCCAGGGCAAGCTGCACAGGAGACCTCCCCAGTGTTCCCGGTCAGTCCACTTATCTGTCACATCGCTGACTGTGGGGGGCCACAGGCCTTCCGCAGTGGCACCTGGGGGATCTGCCCGAGTCTGCGCTCTTCCCAGGGAGCCCCAGCCAGCAGAGCCCAGAGATTGTGCCAGGACAGAGCATCTACTTCTGTCTTGGCTTCTGTTTCCCAAAGGACTTCTCCTTGGATGTTCCTTTTTCTCCTGTTGGTCCTTCCTTCTTCCTCCACTGGCTCTTAATCCATGCATTTATTCATTCATCCCACAGATGTTTCTCGAAGCCCCATCATCCATAGGGCGCCCCCATCCGCAGCTCAGCGCCCCGGCCGCTCTCTTGCCACTCACCCAGTCGCATCTTACTTAACTGCCTTTGCCTCGCAATCCCCACAACCACACACCACAGCTTCATGCCCCGTGGCCCCTCCGTCCTTGGCATATGCATTCCTGGGTCTTGCACCGTCCTCTCTTATTCCCTGGGTAGCTTCTTCCACTCGGGCCTCTGCAAGTCTCAGGTGATGGCACTCGTCCTGGCGACCGTTCACCACAGTGCGTAGGGCATGTTAGGGTGCCGAAATGGAGTTGAATGGCTGCGTGCCTGCCACGTGACTTGCCAGGATTGGTTAGAAGAGGTAATATGTGCAAGGCAATAAGCATGCGGCCTGGCAAGCAGGAGGTACATGGCAAATGTGCATGGTTGATTTCTAGGAAATTCCACTTGATGGCGTATTTCACAAATTGGAGCTGATGTTTCCTACTGTTGTATACGGCGGGGTTTTTTTTACCCTTGCTGAATCTCACGTAGAGTTGGGAAAGAGAGAGATGGTGTGACCTGTGCTGTGGGATGTTTTTCCTGAGACACAGAACGCCGATGCGCAGCCCTCGCGGGGTGGGGACACACGGGTCCAGAGTCAGGAGACCGAAGTGCCAGCTGGGGGCTCTGCCAACAGCTTGATATGTGATCCTGTTTGTCTCTGGGCCGCCTCAGTTTCACCATCTGTAGCAAGGACTCCAACTCTGATTTCCATAACTCTTACAGAACCGAGATTCTGTGGTGAGATTCAGAACCAATACAGATGAACCTGGATTTGCTTTTGATTTTGAGATTACTTATGCTTTTTCTGTTTCCAACCTCCTTTCTCTGTGAAAGCTGAGAGTTCATCAGATTGACTTGTAATAACAGAAAGCAGTGCTCAATGAATACCTCCTAACTTGATATTAATTACTTTTTACAGTTTCCCCTTGGAGGAACATAGGTACCTTTCACCCACCTTTGAAATTTCCTGCCAAAAGTGGGGGAGGAGAACCAGCATGTATGCACCGTTGCCTGTGTGTCGGTGTCCCCGTGTGATTTGTGTGTGTGTGTCCGCATTGAACCTTCGGAATCCCATTCAGGGGTAGCCCGTCTTATCCTCATGTTTTTGACGGGGAACCAAGACTCAGAGAGAGGAAGAGATTTTCCCAAAGGCTCTAAACAACTAAACGATTGGAATTTTGAACCCACTTCTCCCTGGCTCCAAAGCTGGTGCTCTTCTTTTGAAGTCAAGTCAGGATTTCAAAAAAGAAAACGAAAACCCAACTTGAAAAACGTAGAAAGGACAAGTCAGCGAATGCTTGGGCACATCAGGTAAGAATCCCGTGCTCTCAAGCAGCCCACCTCGTTTAAATCCCACTGGTGCTCCTGAGCAGACTTCCTGCCTTGGGCAAGTTCCTTGGGCTTCTGTCTCCTCATCTGTAAAATGGGTATAATAGCAGTGATTACCTCCTAGGCTGTTACAAGTATTAAGCAAGTTAAGCGTAGAGAACTTAGAGTGGTGCCTGCCTGGCACCTACCTAATAAATAGGCAGTAAGCAGGAGAGAAATAGTATCATTCGCATGGTTATCATCGTTGTCAGTGTTATTGCAATCCAAGCCTGGGAGCCGGCCGATTTCTGCTGGCCCTTCTGCTCTGGAGGGCACTAGGTGGGTGGCAAAGGACGTCCTTCTGGAGAGTGTCATCGCAGCCGCGAGGCCGCCATCCAGCCTGCCTGACTCCGGAGAGGAGCGACGCACCGCCTGCGCCCTGCTTGGCCTGAGAGACGACAGTTTGCTGGCGTAAGGCTTGACGGTTGCTGGAGCAGGACCCTGAAAACGTATAAACACCCCAGCTGTGGAGACACTGCTTCCCCTGCTCCGGCCCCTTCACCCCAGCCCACCCCGCTCCCAGCCCGGGCCCTGCTCTGTCTTAAGTGCTTAAGTGCTCTGGGCTGATGAGCCCGGGGCGTGCCCTGCTTATTCTCCAGGAGAGCGAGGGGCTTTGCTGGCTCGCTGGCTCTCGCTTGGAGGTGGAGAGCGTGACACGTGAACGCCACAGCAGGAGCCCTTGGCAGCCCCGGTGAATCTGAGGACAAAAGGGCCAAGAAGTCATTCAGACAGGTCCTCCAGCACAGGCGAGATTCAGTCTGGCCGCCTCACCCGCCCCCTGGATAATGTCTGTTCATTCACGGGAGGACCATTTCCTGAGCTCCTGTGTTGCACCAGGCCGCAGGAAGTTAAGAAGTGTGACTTTGACCACGGTGTCCTATTGATGAACATTGCACAGTTAGAATATTCCAGGTGCTGTTCTAAGAACGTCCCAATTGTGAATTCACTTCCTTTTCCCACTAAAACCCAGTGGGTAAATTCTGGGATTATCTCTGTTTTGTAGAGAGCAAACAGAGAGGGCAGATAACTTACCCAGGGTCACACAGATGGTGCGTGGCAAAGAAGAGCCACCTCCCAGGTGGCTGGGCTTCAGAGCTGCAGCTCCATCGGCCTCTCAGGAGACGGAAGGAGGCCAGCACAGTTCATCAGCACTGTTTTGTGCTTCTTGCAGCCTCGGGGCAGCCCTGAGAGGCAAGCAAGGCTGAGGGGCCTCGTTTGTAGGTGGAAGGACCAGTGTCACGTTCACTCATCTAGTCTGTGGCCAAATTCAGTTGGAGCTCAGGTTTCTCGGCTCTTAATGTGGTTTAGTTTTTCCTGCGCCCGGCTGCCTGTGTGTACCTGGGTGCTTGTGTGTAAGCACAGGTGTCTGCAGGTGGGTACCTGGGTGTCTGCGTGTGCCTGCACGTGTTTCTCTGCGTGCATGTGTGTGTGCACAGGTGCATATGTGCTGGGGGGTGGTGGCTGGTGGAAGCTTTGAAGGTTTCTCACCTAAAGACCTAGCTATGTGTCCCGCCTCTACCTCCAAGGACCTGGGACCAAGCCTCCCGGGGTGCCCTCTCCCCAGCCTCTGGGTTAGGGTGAGGGATAGGCGGGGAGGGTCTCCTGTTCTGCCCTCCTCTGCACTCCCTGCAGTGAGAAGCCCGCAGGGAGCAGGGAGGGGGTGATCCTGGGGAGGCTGCACCCAGGAGGTGCCCCAAGAACAAGATGTTGGGACCCAGACAGACAGCCCGAGTGGGGAAGTGCGGGCAGGGAGGGTCATTCATGCACACCCGCCTGCGCTCCCGGGCTGGAGTCCAGGAATAGCTGTGGTGAGAACGACGTTTTTAAAGTGGGTCTTAACGTTTTTCACTGCTGGAAAATATGCCATTATGGGCATTTTTCTCCTCCAAATTCCTGGACCGCCATGCCCGCCCCCCCCCCAGCTCCCCTCCCACACTGCTCACTTTATTTCTCTCTGAGGAAGCCTGTCTATTTTTGTTCCCGAGCGCCGCCTCCGTCCCTCGACTGCACTCAGAAGCGCCGTCTTGGGTCTTGTTGTTGTCTGTCGCTGTCTGGGGGGGGACAGGTGACTGGGCGATGTGACTCAGTTCACGGCTGGGCGGCAGCCTAGGAAGCCAGCCTTGGCAGACAGGCACAGGGCACAGAAACAGGACGTAGGAGGCTTCCAGGGCTGGCGCTGCTGCTCTCTGGTTCACTGGAGGAAACATGTGGTGACTGTCACCCCGGGAGACAGCAGTGACACAGTGGTTGGCGTGTGGCCTCCGCTTCGGATAGACACCGCCAGCCCCAGCTCAGTTCTTTCCAGGTGTGCAGACCTAGGCAGGTGCTCTGCGCCTCCATTTTCTTATGAAAGAGCAGCGAGATAATAACTGAGATCCTACCAGTAAGGAGAATCATAATGAGAGAGCCACAGTGGGATGTTAATGAGAGGGTAGTACCCCCTTACTCTCCCGTTAATAACAGTAACCCCCAAGATACCCCATCAGCTCTCTTGTTGTTTTTGAGATGCTCCCAGCCTGACAGTGCAGCAGGGAATGTCCTGCTACCTGGGTGCCCAGGCATGTGGGATCCCCCTGCGCCAGAGTCCTGATGGGCGCCAGGGGCTGGCAAGCATCGCTCATTCCTCCTGGAAGCCAGGCGGGCGCTTTTCCAAGGCTGCCCCTTGGAGACTCGGAGCTGACAGGCCTGAAGCAGAGGAGAGGCTCCGGCGTTGTAAGCAGAGGAGTGGAGGGCATGAGCACAGTCGCCCCAGGGAGGAGGGCATGGCACTTGGAGTGGGGGCGGGGCTGATGTGGCTGGGTTAAAGGGACCACCCGGGATGGCCCGGGGACGACAGGCTGGAAAATGAGGTTAGGACCAGATTTTTCTGGGCCTCCAGTGACAGTTTTTCCCGGGACATCGAAGCCTGCAAGTATTTTATCTTTGCTGGGATCTTAGAAGGACCACTCTGGGTGCAGGGTGGAAGATGGAGCCCAAAGGAGAGGCTGGAGGCAGGGAGGCAGGGAGGCTAGGGAGGAGGCTGCCGAATAGTTCAGAAGAGGGGTCCTGAAGGCCTGAGCCAGGCAGGCCTTAATACCCTGAAGAGAAGTTTGCACAAATGACTCAGAGAGGAGGAGGCGGACTCTCTGTGACTTTGGGTAAAGTCACCCATCCTGCGGGGCTGCAGGGTTTTCATCTGTAAGGACACTGAAGTAGTCTCGTGATTAATATCAGAGTTAGGCTCCCAGCCTGGCTTCTCGCTGGGTGAGCTGCTTCACCTCGCAAAGCCACGGGGATGTTTTACCCACCACAGGGGTCCCCAGTCTTACCTGGCTCAATGGCTCTTCGAGCAGATTGAAAGGGAGCATCCAGACAGAACACAGCTCGGCACCTGGCAGGGCGCAAACCCGCATAAATGTCCCCTCTCATCATTGCTGTCGTTTATGGCTAACTTATTTATTACTATTTTTAGAAGTGAGACTCTTTTCCTACCATTCCTTGACAGCAACGTGTTTCAATAGAACTTCCCTGAGTTAGGTCACAAATCCATCCTTGCGTCCTGGTCCACTGTGTCCGGGACCGTTCGTGGAGTGACTGCTCTTTGTTGTCACACTGGCTTTTATGAACTTGCAAAACCTTGAAAAGTCTCTCTGCCTGCTCTTTCCATCCCATCTTCCCAAGCCAAACCCCGTTGAAAGTGGAGCTGATTAATTAACAGTAATTCGAGTCTTGGCAGGGGTAGGTACTAGGAATTCAAGGCTCCCACAGTGCGCTCTCAGTGTCCTTCGCTTCCTCAGTGCTGGCACCCTGGGCCCCAAGGCTCGGAAGCCCTTTGCTGCCTCCCAGTCTCTCCCAGGGGTTTCTTTCTCCTGACGTCCTGTGTCTGTCTGCGCTCTCTCCCACGCACAAAGGCACACGCACTCACGCTGCTGTCTGTGGGTCCTGACTCCCTCATGTCAACCTCTTATCCTTCCTCCAAGACGCCAGCTCAGATCTCTGCTTCCATTAGTGATTCTCACTCTTGGCACACTCAAGGGCACTCTTTGTCCGTCATAAGTGCGACAGCATTTCTACCAAAGACAGGATCTTCTGCAGCTGTGGGCGTCGCCTCCATCCAGCACGTCCCAGGCGCTGTGTGCTTCAGGCTTGAGTTAAACTGAATCGGGCCCAACTCCACTGTCTTACAGATGGGGACACAGGGTTCCACTGAAAGGAAGTGGGGAGACCCCGCCACGTCCTTGCCCCAGTCCCAGTGGTTCCAGAAGGAAGGCAGACGGGATGGCATGTCTTCACGCGTGCCACCCATCCCCCGCCCCTGCCCCCGGCCATTCCTGTTTACCCAGGATTCCGGACAGAGACCACCGCTCTCAGGTGCACAATGGGAAGGGGGAGAAGTGTGTGGAAGTCCCCTACTCGAGGGAGGGGCAAGCTGGGACTAGAATGGCCCAGGGGTTTGGTGACTTTGTCATCCTAAGTCCTCTTTCTCTCTCGTTGTCCCCTCTGCTCTCTCCCTTACCTGCCCTGCCCTCTCCACACCTGTAGCCAGAACCCCATCATATGCCTCACACCTGAAGAGAGAAGCACCCTCCGAGTGGACCCTACGTGCCTTTCTGTTGGCCTCTGGTCTCTTCCAGGCCCGAGTTCTCTTTGGCCTCACCTCATTTCCCTCCAGCCTTGCTCTGCGGGTCTACGCCCGAGGTTTGGTGGCTACGCTATGTAATTTAGGCCCCATTTGCGGCTGGCAAAACATATGATGAGCGGTAGAACCGGAGAATGATGATATTGTTGGAGACCGCTGTGGGATTAGGGTGGGTTTTCCCATTTCCTCTTGCAGCGAGGAAGTCAGGACAGAGGTGTGCCCTCCACCCCGACAGCCCTACGCCGGGTCTGGGATGCTTGCTTCCTCTCCCTGGCCTCTGGTTGTGGTGTTGCCCTCTGCTGTCAGCTGGGTGACGGGAGCCTGGCTGAAGGGCCGTCGGCACCAGCAGGGCACGAGGCAGCGAAGATGCCTTTGAGTAAACGCTGGCCCAGTCTCCACGCCCCCTGCTCCCTGGCTGGGGACCTCTGGGCTTCCACTTGCTATGGGAAGCTTGTTTTAAAAATTCCTGCTCTTGTTAGAAAGATCAGTGTTGGGGGGCCGAGTCCTCCAAGCGTCCTCCGAGTCGCACGGGGTAAATCTCTCCCCTCTCGGCCTCTCGGTTTCCTGCTCGGTGATCAATGATGGTGACACTGAGGATGGCAGTGGTGCTGGTGATTCTTGTTTATTGATCAGTATTTTGTAGACAGTATTCACGTCCATATTCTTCGAACATCCCAGGAGGCGTTGAATGGTTGACTTGACAAGATCACTGAGCTCATAAATGGGAGCAGCGAATACCTCTGACAAGGGTAGCGCGCTGGAATTTTTAAAGCTTCTTTCCAAGTGGAAAGTAATCTAGGTAGGAGTTCCCTGGGGGCCTTAGTGGTTAAGGATCTGCGTTGTCACTGCTGTGGCTCTAGTTCAGTCCCTGGTCCGGGACTTCTGTAGGCCACAGGCATGGCCAGTAAATAAATACAAAATGAGTAAAATGATCTAATTTTTAAAATCTCTTATCGTTTTTCATGCCTTCTCCTTCGTCTCTGTGCTGCTCCTCTGTAACTGGAGACACCCTTTTGTACCAGTTCTACCCACTCTTTAAAGCTCAGCCGTTCCATGAGCCTCCCCTGACGTCTCCAGGCCTGGAAGAGCCTCTGGGTCTCGTCAGCCTCTGGGTCCCACACGGCCCGTCTGTCCTTCACCCTCACACCTGCCAGATCCTGTGCTCCCTCCTGCTCCAGCGCGTGTGAGCCTGTAGCTGGGAGGGAGGCCGGATCCGGCCCGTCTCCCTCTCCGTCTCCCTGCTGAGGGCTGCTGTGAGGGTGCACTGCTGTTTGGCCCACACTTTGTGTGCATCTGTCCGTGATGAAGTGTCCACTTCACAGTCCCAGGCCTAGGTAAGCCGGTCCTCTCTCTCTCTGCCCCTTGAACTGCGGCAGCGTCGCGCCCTCTGCCTTCAGCTTCGTCTGGTGCTGAGAATGACTCTTCCCTGACTCATCTGAGATGGGGAGGCCTCGGGGTGCCCGAGCCCCTGCTGGGTGCTTTCCCAAAGGCTCTCCTGTTCCTTCTCCTACCGGGCCCCGTGGCAGCAGCTCTGCACCCCCATTTTTATGTTTGAGGTTCAGAGAAGGGAAGTCACTTGCCCGAGACTGCATAGCTCGTACGTGGCAGCAGTGGATTTCGAGTGTGGGTCTGCCGCCTCGAAAGTCAGGGTCTTTCTTTCTATGGCTTTATTTCCCAAATTGGAAATGGCCAGGCGTGGTGGGACCTTGGGGATGCCTCTTCTGGACGAGAGAAATTGTTTAGGAGATATAGTTCAGATCCTTACATACTGGGATTTCTAGGCCATTCCAGCAACATAAGGGGCTCATGGGATATGAATTTAAAATGAGGACGAACCCAGAAAACTCGGGTCGTTCAGTCCCCGTCGGGATGTAGCATCTGTCTCTGCAGCCGTGTCCTGCATCCTCAACAAGCACCTGTCAGCTGCTTTTGGAGTCCATCTAAATGTCCCTCCAGCCACAGGAGCCCTGCCCAAATTTTATTACCTACTGCATAGAGCAGGACTCTTCAGCCCCCGCCCCGCCGCAGTGGCTCTAGTCCAGCAAAATGAGAAATGGAACAGCTCATTGCTTGTAGTGTTGCCAGGTCTGACAGCAGCCACTGTGAGTTTTAAAGTATTAAGTTGGAATCTTCCGACCAACTCCGTTCTTTGACAGCTGTTTGATGGTAGGCAAGTCACTTCACCTCTCTGAGCTTTTGTTCCCTCGCCTATAAAATATGCATAAAGCTAGTGTCTCCCCACAGGGATGGGCTGGGGGTTGGAGGAGATGAGGTACATACTGCACTTGGCACAGCCTCGGGCGAAGAGAAGACCTCAGTAAGTAGCAGGTGTGGTGAGGATCACTGCGTGCTGTGCTGGGAACGGAGAGTGACCGCCTGCGGGGGCACAGGGTGTCTGAGGAGCCCTCTCGCAGCAGTTGGCACCAGAGCTGCCTCCTGAAGGATGGGTGGGAATTTGCCGGCTGGCTAAGGAGGAGGTGGTGGCAGTGGCCCATGAGCTGAGTTGTCTGCTGCTTTTGTCTCAGACCCTGCCTTCTATTTTGAGAGGGAAGCGGGCTTGTCTGAGTGCCACCTTCTATTTTGAGAGGGAAGCGGGCTTGCCTGAGTGCCACCTCGAAGGTTCTTCAGGAGGCAGGGCCTGCCTCGTCGGGATCTTACTGGAATTCCAGGCCAGATTCCCTCTCTTGCAGCTCCACGTGGAGCCCGGGATCTGGCCCTGAACTCCCCCCACCTCCACCCACCTTGGAAATGTGGCTGATGACGAAACGGGGATGTGAGTCCCGTTTGTGGCTCCATCAACTTTGGAAGCAGATCATGGGAATTTTCTGAACCTGGGCCCTCAGCCAGAAGGCATTTATAATCAGACATGGAGCAATCATTAGGGCAGAAACAATAAATTACAACAGCACTGAGAGAACTCCCCAGAGCTGCTCCTGCAAGTGGGAATCCAGGGAGCAGAATGCTGGCGGGCCTGGGACCCGCCTACCCCACCACGCTCAACTTGGGTCCCCGGACATCCGAGAGTAGGCTGCCTGATGCATGGGCACCACGGGGACTGTGGAAGGGGGCAGCAGAGCGGGAGGGGTCTTCCACTAAACACCCCCAGGGCAGGCCTGGGGGAGGTGTGGGGTCAGCCTAGGTGGCGGGAAGGACCAGGAACTTAGGACTCAGACCTGCTGAGGGACCGTGGCGAGTCCCTCCTTCTCTCTGAGACTCAGTTTCCTTACCTGCAAAATGGGCGTCATGGCATTCCCCATCTCAAAGGAGAATTGCCAAATGAATGTGGTAAACAGTGGGAAGCCTGGCACATACCGAGTGCTTCGTGACGTCAGCCTCCCCCCCCCCCCAGTCCTCCCTGCCACCTCTGGCTGTGCCAGCCCATAGTGCAGTCTTCGGCCGTCTGTGACCTCTTGAGTTTAATTTCGTCGCCGTTGAATTAAACATTTAGTTTCTCAATTGTACTCGCTCATTTCAAGTGCTCCATCCTCTGATGTGAGCTGAGCAGTCACGGCAGTGGGCGGCACAGGTACAGACGTGGCCATCATTGCAAAGTCCTGTTGGATGGTGCTGCACCCAGTTCACCCGCTCCCTGGGAGGAGAGGGTCCACAGTCACTCCCTGGACCAGGCCCCGGGCCACACAAAGATGACGGAGGCTCTGTCTCGGCCCTCAAGGAGCACCGGTCTACCAGCAGAGATGGGCAGGCAGTGTGAGAAGTGCCCAGAGGAAGGGCACCGAAACAGACCTCAAGGGAGTCAGAGAAGGTTCTCTGGAGAATGCCTGGGCTGATGCTTGTGAGGGGACCATGACAACCACTGCGCCACGGAAATACACCTGAGCTGATGGGTAAAGGGCGGAGGGTGGAGGGTGACCTTCTGGGTGCAGCAGGAGAGGGATGGTAGCACCACCGCCACGTTGTGTGTTAGAGCAGTCGCAGACCCACTTATGAGGGGGGGGATGCTTTAGGCTTGGGGCCCCCCTGGATGGGCTGCAGTGACATCACAGTGGGTACCAGCTGTTACTCTTACATGTCCTGTGTCAGTCACCAGAACGCAGGCTTCATGAGCCCTGAGACCTTTTTTTTTCACCGCTTTATCCCCAGCACTTAAAACAGTGCCTGGCACATAGGTGGGATCAGAACAGTGGCTGAGTGAATGGATGGCTGAATGGTTCTGTGCAGGACAAGCCACTTATCTTGTGTAGGTTTTGATCGCATATTTGAAAAAAGTGGAGATGGTTTTTCTTGCCTTGTTTTCTTATTTGGAGTCCTTGAGTGCTCTGGAGCAGGTGGAACTTTAGAGGGCCCCCAACTTAGCCCTTTTGAAGGCCAGACCTTTCTCTCCCCTCCCCTCCTGTCCTCCACCTGGACAGGTGTGCTGAGAAGACCCTCGAGGTGTGATCCGTGTGACCTGAATCATCAGATGTGGGATCCGGCCCCAGCTCCGCTCCCAGGTTGCTGTGGGACCCTGGGTCGGTTCCTTTCCCTCTCTGGGCCTCAGTGCTCCTGTCTGTAAAGAGAGGGGCTTGGCCGTAGGTCACGTGCTGATCGCCTAGGGCCCTGGCGGCGAGGCTGCCAGGAGGGAGAAGGACTGGATGACCTGAAGCCTCAAGATTTTTTGGGGGGGGGGGGGAAATAGGGGATGTTGGGAGGGGAAGCCGGGGGACAAAGAGACATTAGCCTCCACTGTACGCTGAACTTCCAAGCAAAGATTTCTGTGCTTCTCCTGTCACACAGTCTCCTCTGAACACCAGCTGCCTCTGAGGGCAGAGTGGGCAGAGGGTGGGACAGAGCAGGCCTGGTTAAGCACCCAGGACAGAGCTCCCTTCTCTCCGACCTCACAAAGGGCCGGGGCCTGTGTTCTGTCTCAGCCTGTGGAGCCTGGGCGGTGCCGGAGCCAGTGAGGAGCTCAGTCCGATCCAGAGGGATGGCGGTGCAGATGCCCAGAGACCCTCGGCCCTCAGGAAGGGGTGCGCCTTGCTCCCGCCAGTCCTAATCTCAGGGCTCAAACTTTGTCAGCGCCAGCACTTCCCCCATCAATCACCAGCCTCCTGGTCTTTCTCCTCCTCGGCGTCTTCTGTCAGACCCCAAAAGGCATTCCGGAAATTGGACCCTCAACCTCGGCCGACCGTGGCTCAGGATCCACCTTCCAGAAGGGAGGAGGGAAGGTCGTGGTGTGAGTTCCAGGGCCCCGGGAGGGCCTGCGGCTCCCCCCGCCTCCACTGCGCACCCGAGTCCCACCTCCCTGGGGGCTGGGGAGTCACAGATGGGGGAATGGGTCCCCCTGAGCCATGCAGCGTCACAGAGGCGGTGACTCTGTGGAGGGGGGCAGCGGGGAGCGGGGAGTGAGAGCTGCACAGCAACCCTCTGTTTTTCACACTGGAGTCAGGTCAGGGAGATCCTGGGAGAGGCCTTTCAGCTCAAGGAGGCTGAAGGAAGGACGAGAAGCAATTAGATGAAAAGCAGCAGGAAGAGTGTGCAGGTGGAGGGAAGAGCATATGCTGAAGCCCAGAGCCAAAAGCGAGTGGCAGAGAAGGCTCCCTGGAGAGAGGTTACCCAACTCGGGGGTCTGAAAGGGCGCCTGGGAAGAGGGCATTCCAGCCAGAAGGACTGCAGTGGGCAAGGGCACAAGTGTGTGACATGCCACAGCTGTGTGCAAGGGTGGGGGGCAGTGAGGGGACAAGGAGCAGAAAGGGCCAGCAGTTTGAGGTTGGCCAGCCAGTGGGGAAGGCAGCCAGCAGGAAGCGGCAGAGGTGAGCGTGGGGGGCCTGGACGACTTGAAAAGCTTGGATTCACACGCCTGGAAGTTTGCTGCACGGTTTTAAGCCCCAGGGAGCTGCAGATGGTAGTGGTTCCGTATGTCTCCAGCGGGGCTCCAGCTGGCGGCAGGCGGCTGGCGGCTGGCGAGGAGCTGAACAAGGAGAGACCGGAGCTGAGAAGAGGGTGACAACGTTGGTGTCGCCCAGACTGAGTCCAGCCCCAGCTGCTCACAGGGCCCCGAGTGCTGGCACTAGAGCATCGTGACAGTGACATAACCCTGGCCAGCCCACCTGCGGGAGCAGCCCCTCTGTGGCGGGGCCTGACGCTGGGTCCCGGGCGTGCCTCCAGCGAGACCAGGGCAGCGTTTTGGAGAGGAGGCAGGGATGGTCGCATGGTGCTACAGGGAGTTTCCAGAGGACAGGAGGGAGACCAAGCTTTTATGTCCATGGGCAAGCCGAAGGGGTTCTGGCTCCAGAGCTTACAGTTCAGGGGGAGGCTGGCAAACACCCAGGCAAGGATGGCAGTCCTCAGGAAAGGGTATGAGAGGGGATAGCACAGCACAGGGGTGTGGAAATAGCTGGCGAGTCGGGGAGACAGGGCGGGGCTAGAGGGAGGCACCTGGGACTCAGTGGAAGGAGATCCAGTCTCCCAGGGTTGGCACCTGAGAACCAGGGCCTCTGGAAAGTTTACGCTTTCGGTGCCTTGTTTGCTCCACCCTAGTCCTGGTCCAACAGGGAACATTTGTGTCTAAACTAACATATAGGCTGGGACATGCAGGTTGAGTAGGAATTCGATAAAGAATAGGTTTTATAATTTGATCCAGCAACCCCACTCCTGGGCGTCTATCCAGAGAAAACTATGACTCGAAAAGACACATGTACTCCAGTGTTCATTGCAGCACTATTTGCGATAGCCAAGACATGGAAACCACCTAAATATCCATCTACAGAGGCGTGGATCAAAAAGACGTGGTACCTATACACGATGGAATATTACTCAGTCATTAAAAGGAACGAAATACCGGCATTTGCAGCAACATGGACGGACCTAGAAATTATCATGCACAGTGAAGTCAGTCAGACAATGAACCACCGACATTAAATGCTATCACTTACAAGTGGAATCTGAAAAAAGGACACAATGAACTTCTTTACAGAACAGATACGGACTCACAGACTTTGAAAAACTGTATCAAATGGTAATTTTATTTTTAGTTTTCTGAGGAATCCCCATACTGTTTTCCACAGTGGTTGCACCAATTTACATTCCCACCAACAGTGTCATAGGGTTCCTTTTTCTCCACACCCTCGCCAGCACTTGCTATTTGTAGACTTTTTGATGATGGCCATTCTGGCCAGTGTAAGGAGGTACCTCATCGTGGTTTTGATTTGCATGTCTCTAATAATGAGTGATGTTGAACATCCTTTCATGTGTTTTTTTCTCCATCCATATGTCTTCTTTGGAGAATTGTCTGTTTAGATCTTCTGCCCATTTTTTGATGGGGTTGTTTGTTTTTTTGGTATTGAGCTGCAGGTATTGAGCTGTTTATAAATTCTGGAGATTAATCCCTTATCAGTCACTTCATTTGCAAAGATTTTCTCCCATTCTGAGGGTTGTCTTTTCGTTTTGTTTAGGGTTTCCTTTGCTGTGCAGAAACTTTTCAGTTTAATTAAGTCCCATTTGTTTATTTTTGTTTTTATCATCATTACTCTAGGAGGTGGATCTGAGAAGATGCTGCTGTCATTTATGTCGGAGAGTGTTTGGCCTATGTTTTCCTCTAAGAGTTTGATAGTACCTGGTCTTATATTTAGGTCTTTAATCCATTTGGAGTTGATTTTTGAGTATGGTGTTAGGGAGTGTTCTAATTTCATTCTTTTCCATGTGGCTGTCCAGTTTTCCCAGCACGACTTATTGAAGGGGCTTTCTTTTCTCCATTATATATTCTTGCCTCCTTTGTCATAGATTAATTGACTGTAGGTGTGTGGGTTTAAATCAGGGTTTTCTATCCTTTTCCACTGATCCGTATTTCTGTCTTTGTACCAGTACCATATGGTTTTGATGACTGTAGCTCTGTAAAATAGCCTGAAGTCAGGGAGCCTGATTCCTCCAGCTCCATTTTTCTTTCTCAGGATGGCTTTGGGTATTCTGGATCTTCTGCCCTTCCAAACAAACTTTAAGATATTTTGTTCTAGTTCTGTGAAAAGTGTCCTTGGTAATTTGATAGGGATTGCACTGAATCTGTAGATTGCCTTGGGTAGTATAGTCATTTTGACAATATTGATGCTTCCAATCCAAGAGCATGGTATGTCTTTCCATCTGTTTGTGTCATCTTTGCTTTCTTTCATCAGTGTCTTATAGTTTTTTTGTCTCTTTAGGTAGGTTTATTCCTAAGTATTTTATTCTTTTTGATGCAATGGTAAATGGGATTGTTTCCCTAATTTCTATTCCTAATCTTTCATTGTTAGTATGTAGAAATGCAGTCAATTTCTGTGTATTAATTTTGTATCCTGCGACTTTGCCACATTCATTGGTGAGCAATAACAGTTTTCTGATGGCCTCTTTAGGATTTTCAAGGTATAGTATCATGTCATCTGCAAATAGTTATAGTTTTACTTGTTCCTTTCCAATTTGGATCCCTTTTATTTCTCTTTCTTCTCTGATTACCATGGGCTAGGACTTCCAAGACTATGTTGAATAGTAGTGGTGAGAACCAATATGCTTGTCTCATTCCTGATCTCAGCGGGAATTCTTTCAGCTTTTCACCACTGAGAATGATGTTAGCTCTGGGTTTGTCATATGCAGCCTTTATTACGTTGCGGTAGGTTCCCTCTATGCCCACTTTTTAAAGGGTTTTCATCAGAAATGGTTGTTGGATTTTGTCAAAGGCTTTTTCTGCATCTATTGAGAGGATCATGTGGTTTTTATACTTCTGTTTGTTAATGTGGTGTATCACACTGATAGATTTGCAGATATTGAAGAATCCTTGTATCCCTGGGATAAATCCCACTTGATCATGATGTACAATCCTTTTAATGTATTGTTGGATTCAGTTTGCTAGTATTTTGTTGGCAATTTTTGCATCTATGTTCATCAGTGAAATTGGCCTGTAATTTTCTTTTCTTTCTTTCTTTTTTTTTTTTTTTTGTTGTTGTTGTATCTTTGTCTGGTTTTGGTACCAGGGTGATGGTGGCCTCATAGAATGAGTTTGAGAGCGTTCCTTCCTCTGCAATTTTTTGGAATAGTTTCAGAAGGCTAGGTGTTAGCTCTTCTCTAAATGTGTGATAGAATTGACCTGTGAAGCCATCTGGTCTAGGACTTTTGTTTGTAGGAAGTTTTTTAATCACAGTTCAATTTCAGTCCTTGTGATTGGTCCATTCACCTTCTCTATTACGTCTTGGTTTAGTCTTGGAAGATTGTACTTTTCTAAGCATTTGTCCATTTCTTCTAGGTTGTCCGTTTTATTGGCATATAGTTGAACGTGGTAGTCTCTTATGATCCAGCAGTCTTGTCATAGACTCGTGGGCCTGGTGGTCATGGATGTGGGGTTTAAAGGCAGTGGAGGGTAGAAAATGCAAAACTGTGAAAGCCAAGCATAAAATACCCGCACCTGATCTCATTTTAATCCTCACCGTATTCTGTTAAAGGTAGCCATTATTATGCTCATCTTACAGATGGCAAAACAAAAGCACCAGCTTTCTCCCAGGTCACACAGCATATTATGGCAGAGGCAGGACCTGAACCCAGATGACCCTGATTTCTGGTTGCAAGCCTTCCTTTGCACCACCCTGCTGCTGGGGCCCACGGGCACACTGGGTCGCTGTGTGACTCCTGCAAGTGACTTATTCCCACTGAGCCTCAGTTTCTTCCCCAGAAATGTGAAGGAGCTGGACTCGACGGACTAGAACAACAGTTCTCAGATTTGACTGTGCCTGTGAATCCCTGGGGATCTGCTTAAATGCAGATTTTAATTCAGAGGGTCCGAGGTGAGGCCCAAGAGGAAGCCTTTCTGACAAGCTCCTAGGCATTGCTGATGCTTCTGGTCCATTTGCCACCTTTGGAGTAGCACGTGCTGGACCATGGCCAAGGGCCCACCATTCCACAAAGACTGAGGAGTGGAGGCACTTCAACCCAAGATCATTCTTGCAATTCCTTTCCATTGCTTCAGCTTCTGGGCAGAGGTCAGGGCATGGAGAATGTCTCCTTTGCTGTAGAAGAAGAACCAGAGTCTCAGAGAGGGCATGGGCCTTGCCCATTGCTGGTGATGTCTGGCCTGTGCTCTTCCTTCTACTCCCTGAATCCCTTTCAAAGGGCTCTTTCTCCTGGGTACCTCCCATCCTGGATGGCCCTGCATTTCCCTAAATGGGGAGGACCCTCCTGATAAAAGAAGTGGCAGCCTAAGTGCCTGCTGGGCCTTCAGCCTGCTCCTCCCTGGCGCCTGCTGGGTTTGAGAAGGGCGCGGGCTCACAAGGAGGAGTCACCTTCCTCCAGGGAAGCAGGTTCTCATGCCAGCGGCTGGGCACTGTCATGCTCACGCTCCCCACCGTGGCGCTGGGCTGGCTGACTTAGGAGAAGGCGCCGGAAGAGTGGATGTTTGTGAACAGATTTACAGGCCTCATATTTACCCATGTTGTCAGGGAAACGGGGCTGCAGGACTGATTCACCCAGAGCAGGGAGGCTGCGCCCGGCACCTCTGGTGTCCAGGCCCACCCAGCCCTCGGCTCCCCTGTTCACACGTTCTAGGCCTCTCCACCTGAGCCCAAGCTTAGTCCTTCCAGGCCCTCCCAGGGGGCTTCCCCCCGTTTCCCTTTCTGTGCTCAGCCTGCTCAGTCTGCCTTTGTACCTCGTGGGGCGCCTGGACTGGCTTGTGGGTGGGTCTCGGTCTCCATGCATTTCCTGAACCCAGGAGCCAGTATCTGTATGGCTTCTGCATCTCTCAGCTGAAAACATGTAACGAAGCCTGGTAGGGTGGGCTCTCTGAAGCATGGTGGATGGAGGGGGTGGGGTGGGGCAGAGAGGTCGGTACCAGCGGCCTGGGGCACTGTGTCCCCCAGGGGAGTCACCTGGGCCTCTTTCCTTTGTACAGATATCTGGAAGCTGGGCCCCAGCCTCTGCCCTCCCACCCTCCCAGTCCCTCTGTCTATATGGCCATTGGGTAGCCGTGCTGCGCCTCTCAACCAGAAGGGGACCTGCCGCCCAGCTCTAAGCACAGCCAACAGCTGCGTGGCACAGTGGTAGGATCCCGGGTGGTGCTGGGGGGGTGCCAGGGGAGAGGTTATGGAAGGACAGGCTGGCCCAGGCTGTCGGGACCAGCAGTCCTGCCGAGTGGGAACGCCCTGGCAGATGGAGCAGGGTCTGGGCACAGGCACTCTTTTTGGGGAGCCAGGGCCCCTGGGAAGGCTTGGCGCCTCTGCAGAGGCGGGCACACCTCTTCCTGGCGCCTGCAGCCCAGGCGCCGAGCCTCGGCCATGGCAGGATCACAGGGGGGAAGCGCTCGGCGCCAAGCTGCCGCGTGGCATCCAGTGCTACTTCCCCAGGGCCGTGGGGCCTTTTCCTCTGTGACAGGTGAGGTGACCCATGCTCTTTTTCAGTCTGCACCTCAGCAGGAACCTCAGGTACCCTCTTTGAGAAAGAGCCATACTTGCCTTAACAGTTTGACAAAATGATGCCAGCGGTTAGGCATGTGGTGGGCATGTAGTCAATGCGTGAAGATGCATCGAGGCCACCTCTTGCACCCTACCCCCCCCAAATGACTTGACTCCATAGAACTAAGGAGGGGCCCCAAGAATTCCTGTGCCCTCGGAGATCCAGTCTAAACCAAACCAGGCCGTGAGGCTCCAGCCCCTCTGCACTGCAGACAGCGGAGGTAACAGTGGTACCTCTGGGCTGTGCTCAGTGGGGACGAAAGGGAAGAACTCTTCTAGGACAGAACTTAGGAAGCCATCAGCTCAGTGACTGCTGGGGGCCGCTGCTGTGACTGCGGGCATTTCCCCCATTCACTCAGGGATCGGGGCTTCATGAGGTGAAATGTTAACCAGGGTTATTCTCAATATAAAATGCAAAAAATCTTCTTCTTTCAAACCCCTGTTCTCTCTCATTCCTTTTCCAATTTAATCCCCCAAAGCCTTTTCAATTCTTCTTAGTTTAAAGAGGAAAAAAGGCTCTGTGAAGTGCTAATATGTCCTTAAAGTCTGTTTCTTTTCTTTTTTCTTTTCTTTCTTTCTTTTTTTTTTTGTCTTTTTAGGGCCATACCTGCAGCACATGGAATTTCCCAGGCTAGGGGTCAAATAGAAGCTATAGCTGCTGGCCGACACCACAGCCATAGCAATGCGAGATCTGAGCCACATCTGCGACCTACACCACAGCTCACGGCAGTGCCAGATCTTTAACCCACTGAGCAAGGCTAGGGATCAAACATGCATCCTTATGGATACTAGTCAGGTCTGTTACTCGCTGAGCCACGACGGGAACTCCTAAAGTCTGTTTCAATACCATCCTCATGGGATGTGTGAGGTCAGCAGAGGATGGGACAGGGATGTTTGGAGAAGGAATTAGAGGTGGGACTAATAAAAACTGGAATCAAGAGAGATTTCTATCCTGTTTTATGATGGGGCTGAAATTTCTGGACTGGGTCTCATAAAGGCTAGGTCAGTTGGCTGGAAATATTAGGAGAATGATTCAGTTACTTCCTGGGCTGAATGACTTCTCAGGAATCAACACCGTCCGGGGTCACAACCTGACACTTGACCCTGGCCCCAAACAGAGCTGGCATCATGTCTCTGGTCACAGGATGAGCCTTGCCCCCTTCACCACCGCAGGTTCCTAGTCACTAAAGGACCGTGACTAACAGGGGGTGGGGAATGGCCCCCTACCCCTTCCCCCTGCCAGGCAGGGGAGCACCAGTCCTCTGCAACGGCCCCAAGGAACCTTCTTTCATTGAAAGAAGCAGCTGTGCAAGCAGAACAGCGGGAGGAGGTCTTGACTCTGTGAGTTCTGTCCTTGGTTGCTTCTGTTCTTTCTGGCAAAGTGCAGGCAGAATGACTGCTCCGAAGGCACCAGCTGTCCTGCAGTCTACCTCGGGGTCCAGCAGCACCTCCCGCAGCTCGGGGCTGGGGAGGAGAGGGAGGGGCTGCACAGGGGATGGGAGGGCGGGGGGCACTTGTCCCGGTGGATGGGATCACCTTTATCGTTGGGCGGTACCCGATCTCTGCCCCTCTTGGGCTCTGAGAGAGCCTCTTGGCGGGCGTTCTGGAGCGGGCCGTGTTCCAGGGCAGCGTCTACCATCTGAACGTGGGGTGCCAGCTGGGATGGAGAAGCGCTCAGCCCACAAAGCACTGATGTGTCATCTTCTGCTTTGCTGCCGGGTCCCAGGGGAATGAGTAGGAGGGCAGGTGTCGCCGGGACCTCTCTCACCTGGGGGACCCTAGACAGGGCTCTGGTGCAGGCGAGGCCACCCACGTGTGCAGGGGCACAGTAATAACTTCACTTCAAGCCCTCGAGCCCAGTCCGTGCAGCTGCCCTTCTGAAGGGGAGTCTGAGGACTGAATCAAGTTCAGGAACATTCTAGATCATAGATCCCAGGCACCACTGGCATTAGTCAGGGTTCTCCAGAGAAATAGAACCAGCAGAGTAGGGTTCTTTTCCTCTGGAGAAACATATACACATGCATGTCGGTAGACGGAAAGGGAGAGATTTATCTGAAGGAATTTCAGGTGCAAGTCCAGAGTCTGCAGGTGGGCCAGTGGGGCTGCAGACCCAGGGAAGGTCTGCAGGTTGAGTCCAAAGGTGACCGGTCAGCGGGTGGAATTCCTTCTTCCAGGGAGGGCAGAGTTTTCTCTATTAAAGCCTCCAGCTGATTGCACGAGTCCCCGCCCTCGTTATGGAGTGTCACCTCCTTTATTCAAAGTCCACTGATTGAAATCTGTTAATCTCATCTAAAAAAAAAAAAAAAAATCTGGAGTTCCCGTCGTGGCGCAGTGGTTAACGAATCCGACTAGGAACCATGAGGTTGCGGGTTCGGTCCCTGTCCTTGCTCAGTGGGTTCACGATCCGGCGTTGCCGTGAGCTGTGGTGTAGATTGCAGACGCGGCTCGGATCCCGCGTTGCTGTGGCTCTGGCGTAGGCTGGTGGCTACAGCTCCGATTGGACCCCTAGCCTGGGAACCTCCATATGCCGCGGGAGCGGCCCAAGAAATAGCAACAACAACAACAACAACAAAGACAAAAGACAAAATAATAATAATAATAATAATCTTCACAGAACTATCTAAAATAATGTTTGACCAAACATCTGGGTATCCAGCCAAAATTAACACATAAAATTAACCATGGCACCATTTCACATCCAAAGAGCCAGCGAGGATGCAAAACCCCTTTCTCAGTCATCCTGTCCCCACGATCCTCCGACAGCCTCATGGAATGGTCAGGAATGGCCGGGATTCGCTGATGCATCCCATCAACACACAGCACTGGACTCTGGCTTTGCACCGGGCACTGGTCAGGTCCAGCAAGTCGCCTCTAATCCTTTCCCTCCAGAGCAGCCAGTGGCGAAGGCAGACCCTGAATGAGGAGTTACCCAGACCCATCACTACTTAGTTTCCCGATGGTGAGTCCCATAGAGAAGCAGGACAGGGAGTGTGGGGACCACTGGCACAGGACCTGGCCCAGGGTCAGAGTTGGAGGAGGCTCTTCTGAGGAGGGGGCATTCGAGGTTCAAGCTGAGACCTGAAGGATGAGGAAGCGGGGCAGGGACTGTGGTGGCGGAGAGGGTTTCAGGCCAAGGAGCCACGTGCGGGAAGGGAAAGGGTTCAGAGCGCTTGGGACTCCGAGGGAAGCTGGCGGTGTCCACGGGCTGTGCCCTGTGCACTGGAGGCTGGCCCCGAGCTTTCTAGGCCCTTTCGGGGTCGCTGGCTTTAGCCGGAGGGCATGAGGGAGACCCTGAAAGGTTGGAGGTAAGGAATTCACACGAGCAGGTGGGTCCTTTTGAAAAAGTGAGCATCAGTGGACTGCCGAAGAGACTGGAGGGAGGTCAGAGTGTCTGTGGGGAGACCCTCGGAGCTGCTTCTAGACTTCCAGTGAGGAGGCTGTAGTGACTTAAGCCAAAGAGGTACCATGCCGAGGGGCAGGAGAATAGTTGGAGAAACATCTAGGATGTAGGATCCCCAGAACATCAGGTTTATGTGCACCTAGGAGCGGAAGGAAGAGCGCGATCAAAGATGCACGCGGTTATCCGCATTTCAGAAGTGGGGCCTGAGGCTCAGAGGCCAGGGACCAGCTTCCCACTCAGTACCGTGCAGAGCGGTGAGCCCGGGCCTATGGCGCTCCCGCAGGCACATTTCTGGCTGGTTTTCTCCCACGCGGCTGGGTTCTCTCTGGTGCTGATAAAGCCAAGACTTAAGTTTCACTTTGTGATCCATCGCGTCCATTCTGAGTTCTTGACCCCAGGCTTCAGCCCCAACCCTAGGATTAAGCCCTGACCCCAGTCAGGGACGGAGCAAGTCCCACCTGGCCCCAGACCAGGCCCTGCCCCTGGCCACCCATTTCAGTTCTGCTCTTGGCCTCCGGTACACCCTGAGCTCCTTGATTCTGTTGCCTCCATACGGATAGTGAGCAGCTGCTCTGTGCCTGGCTCTAAGCCAGGCACATGCCACCTGCAACCTGGACCCTGAGCTCCAGCTCTGCGGCCAGCTCACCCTGCTGCTGCTTCTGGGAGCCAGAAGAGAGTCTAGATGCTAATCATCCCACTGGCTATAAGCCGCAGCAGCTCAGACAGTAGACAGGGCATGGCTTTGCCCCGGGTCTGAACCCAGCTCCACCGCCTCTTAGCTGTGTGGCCATGGGCAGCTTACCCTGCCTCTCTGGACATGTTTCCTCACTGTCAACTGGGGATCCCAGGCCCTACTTTTCTAGTTGAGGTATGGAGTAGAGGTACTGTTTATACAGAATCACTCCTATATTAAGTGACCAGTAAATCACAGCTCATTTATTGTCCTTTACAGCCATTTTTTTTTTTCTTTTGTCTTTTTAGATCTGCACCTGTGGCATAGGGAGGTTCCCAGGCTAGGAGTCTAATCGGAGCCACAGCTGCCGGTCTACAGCACAGCCACAGCCATAGCAACTCGGGATCTGAGCCGTGTCTGTGACCTACACCACAGCTCACGGCAACGCCGGATCCTTAACCCACTGAGTGAGGCCGGGGATCAACCCTGCAACCTCATGGTTCCTAGTCGGATTTGTTTCCACTGTGCCATGGCAGGAACTCCTACAGTCATTTCTTGAGCAAGTACCATGTATATAAATATGATATCCTTTACTAGGTGCCAGGGATACAGAGGTGACAGCCAGTGTCTCCTGGCTTTGCATCAGAATTCCTGGCATGCACCCTTCTACAGAGGAGATGCTTTGCACATAAAGGTCCTGGAGCCAAAAAAGGGAGACAGTTGGCTTCACTGAGCCGCCCGTTGTCAGGTTCTCAGAAGCATCTTTGCAATGTCCAACATCCAACCAGTCTGAACATCAAGTGGACGCATCCACTGTACAACAGCCAGTCAGCTGTAGGATGGAGGGGACACGCCGCCACATGGCTGGGTTGGGGGAAGACATCCCATCCCAGAAACTCGGTCTGGGACCCCAGGAGGGAGACAGTGCCTCTGAGCTTTGTCTCTTGAGCTGACTGCTGTGTGCGTCAGTCTGGGCCTGCCCGAGGAAGTCTGGGAAGAGCGGCAGGCTTCTGCTTGGCCCTCCAGTCCTACCCTGGGTTTGTCTTTCAAGACTGGCAGCCCTGGAGGAAGAGGGAACTTGTGTTTTGGCATTTTCGAGGCCATCCTCTCCAGCCCAGAAATGCCTCCACTTCTAGAGATTCATAGGTCAGCCCGACCCAACTTTCTGTCCTCCCTGACTGGTCACACGTGGGGAGTCTGGAGCCAGGAGCCAGGGAGAGACACCACAAGGGAGAGATCTCACGAGGTCCGAGCACAGATGAAATGCTGAGGTCCGGTTCCACCAGCGCTCCGCGAGCGAGGGGCTGGCGCAGTGTCCTGTAACATGCTGGGGATGCCGGCCTCAGTGGCGCTGCTGATTCCTGTAATAAAATGAGGAGTCTCCCCTAGTCTCTCCTCTCCAAGGCACTGCACTTGGAGTCCAAGAGGGCGGCACCCTGACTCTGTGCATGACCTTGGGAGAGCCCTTCCCCCACTGGGCCCTCCGTATAAGAGAGAGAAGCCAAGAGAGGTCTGTGAGGCCCCCAGGTCCCCCCAGTGACAGTTGTTCATGTGCTCTTTCATTCCAAAGCACCTGTCAAGCACAGCCCCGCACTCCGCACTGCAGAGCACAGGTCCTGTCCTCCAGAGAGTGGCAGCCCAGGATGGGGACAGGTGCCAGGGAACGCTGCAGGGCACCGTGTGGCTAAGTCCTGTTTCCTTCCAAGCTTTGCCTGCAAGCGTCTTGGTGACTTCCAGACACCAGACTCGGAAGGCCAGGGTGACGGCTCCTAGGGAATCGCCTTGCTTCCCCAGGGGCCACCTTGAATGGGCAGTTCTCTTTTTAGAGGAAAATGCTTGGATTCAGAGACACAGACTCTAGGTCATGCATCCTTTTGAGCACAGGGGAGACTAGTGTCTTAAAGCTATGGGACCTTCGACCTTTGGTTTTTCTGGGGATCAGGTCTGAGGGCAGGAAGTCCAGAGACCTAGGGTGGCTTTTGCTGTGGTGACTGAGGCACATTGCTTGCCCTCCGAACCTCATTGACTTCACTGTACAAGAAGGGGAAACACCTGCTGCCCCTGCCACCGAGGGGTATGCGTTACCTCACCTAGTCCTTGGGAAAACCTTATAAATAGAGGTGCCATGATTATTCCCATTTTACTGTTAAAACAAAACAAAACAAAAAAACAAAACAAAACAAAAAAACAAGGTCTCACACCCAGCTAGAAAGTAGCAGACCAGGGTCTCAAAAGTATTTGAACTTGCTGTGAAAGGGCTGTCTGGGAAGCCGAGGCCTGTCTCTTCGTTTATCCCAACCTTCCTGGTCTAGTGCTGGTACCCGTTCTTCCAGGAAGCCCTCCTTGATATCCCACCTTCCGAGCTCCTCTAGTTCTTGAGAGTCACTCGCATAGGGTGACCCGTGCTGTGCAGTGGATGTGCCGGGTGGGAAGGACTGATTATACGAGCCAGTTGGGGAAGTGACCCAGGACACAGGGGCTGCGAGGGAGGAGCAGGCCGGCTCAGGCAGTGGGCTGACATGAGGAGTGATGCGGCTTGGGCGCAGGGGCTGGCACGGGGATGTGAGTTCTTTTCGGTGGCATCTTCCCTACAGCTGTTGCCCCATCCCTTGTTCCACGAGAAGGCCCTTAGGAACCGTCAGGTCCTGTCCTCTCATCGTGCAGGTGGAGAGTGTGAAGCCCATCGAGAGGCATTGATTCCCCCGAGGTCGCTGGGCACGTGACCCCCGAGCCGAGCTGCTTTCCCCAGCTTCCTGGAAGGGCTTGTAGGGAGCGCCTCTCCACCTCCTGCTACCTCCCGGGACAGGACTGCAGCCTCAGGCAGCCTCAGAAAGACTTGGCTGTGTGGCTCCACAGACCTTCCCCCTGGCAGAGCGTTCACTCACTGCCCAGCCCGCCACTTGCTGCTCTACTCATCCTTCCCTCTCTTACTCCAGTGTCCCCTTGTTCATTCGCTCTTTTACTCACCCCTCATTCACAGGCTCCCTTATCTGCTTCCTGGCCTCTCATTCCTTTCACAAGCAAACACAGAGCCCTAAGCCTGTGCCTACGGGGGAGGCTGCTGACCAAACCGATATCAAAACTGTAACCAGCACAAAATGATTGCGTTAGAAGGCGGGCAGCCTGGAGGGGGACTGGCTCAGGGAGAGTGGGTTCCGAGGAGGCCCCCCAGCAGAGGGCATCCAAGCGGCTCCCCAGGATGAGCAGATCTGCAGGAGAGAGAGGGGGAAGGACTGTCCCTTAGCTCCTGATGAGGAGCCACTTGGATCTCGAACTGCCCACACCCTCTGTCCTGGTCAGCCTGGGCTCAAGGAACTGAGTTCTTGGATCTGCTCGCCTTTGGCCCTGACTCTGTGGCCGTGGTTACTGGTCTTGGCCCGGCCGTGGGCATGCAGGGGGCAGTGGGTCTGGGGGGGTGTGAAGAGCTTGATCTTTCCAGCCCCGTTTTGCCGGTGACTGGCTGGGGCGCCTACGTCCACGTGACTTCCTCGGCCGCTGCTCTCTGCTGGGAGGCAGGGAAGAAGGCCGGGAGAGGTCAGTGAGGTCGACAGCGACGCCTTCATCTGGGAGGAGAGCCGTCAAGGCCACTGTGTTTGGGATCAGACAGGCCTGGACTCAGAGCCTGCTCTACCACCTACGAGTTGTGCAACCTTGGATGGGTTCTTCTGAGGCCGTTTCCCTCTCTGGAAAACGTTCTGACGTGTGACTTGCAGGATGGACGGCCCCTTCTCATTCGCTGTGGCTTCTCACAGCATCGTGGCTAATGTCTTATTATGCATCCGCTTGCTGCACAGTTGCTGAGCCTTTGCTGTGTGTTAGTCTGCCTGAAAGTTGCTGGGGCTCCAGATAAGTAAATAAGTCACAGCCCAGGCATCGGGAGAGAGTTCCCGGACCTGAACTTTCCACGCAGGGTGAGAGCCCACAGGGGACATTCTAACTGGGCCTTGAAAGCTGAGGAAGTAGGTGGGTTTTTTTCCTGAGTCCAAGCAGCACCTCTGATTACTAGGTTCCTCGATTCTGACTCTCAGTTCTTCCGATGGCAAAATGGGAATAATAACTGTTGTGAGAAAAAGGCAGGATGATCCACGTTAACAGGCTTTGTAACTGGAAAGGGCCACTCTTTTTTTTCTTTTCTTTTTTTTTGCCATGCTATGGCATGTGGAAGTTCCTGGGCCAGGGATCGAACCTGCACCAGAGCAGCAACCTGAGCCACAGCCGTGACAATGCCAGATCCTTCACCCCCTGAGCCACCAGGGAACTCTGGGCAAGAGCTACCTTCACGAACTCATCTAGACGCAGGTCTCCTAACTCTAATGCTCTTCCTCGAGGCACAGACACGCGTGTCCCAGATCACGACAGGAAGTCAGGATTTGCCTGGCAGTAGCACTGGCTCCTCGCCCACTGGAGTCTGGGAAGGATGCTCCGTGAGCGACAGAGGCGGTGGCTTCTCTCCCTGCTGCACACCTCCCCCCGCCCCTTGCAGAGTGAGGAAGTGGATTTGCCGTGGCAGGACGGATAGGCTAGACTCTCAGAGAAGAGTCTTGGACACATGCATCTAGCCTCTCAGGCTCACCATCTAGCCCCCATCCGGTCCGGCACCAGGGCCTCCGCCTCCTGGGAGCCCTCCCTGACCTCCCCCAGGCCCTTCTCTGAGATCCTGCGTGAAGGCTTGGGCTCCAGCCTGGCTCGCCCAGGCTGCCTCGCCCTGGCCAGGCTCTGCCTTGGGACCCTGCTCCTTTCCTGCGAGTGGGCTGCTTGGGAGCTTTGGCAGGGTCTTCTGTGTGGCACCTGTGCTCGTCCTGGGATCAGCCCAGGGCCTGTGGGATGCCCTCTCCTCACCATCCCGGCCAGTGACCTTCCAGGAGAATTTGGGTGTTGGTCCTCCGTGGGCTGGACCCCGTCTGCGATGTCTGCGCTGTGGCTTCTGGGCGCGACCCTGGGTCCGCTCTCTGCAGAAGCTGCAGGGTGGTCTTGGTCCAGTGACTTAGCGTCTTTAGAGGCTGTGTCACCATCTGTAAAACAGTTTTATGCAAACATTGAACTGTGTGAAGGGCTCCTGCCGGGGCCTGAGGCACAATAGGGACTCGCAAGATGCGACTCCCGATCCCCACGGGGAGGGCAGAGGAGAGGATTGAAAAGACAAAAGAGAAGGAAAAGGGGACGCGGTCTTGACTGGGGGAGGAGAAGGGGGTGGATGGGAGGGCCTCAAAGGAGGAGATCGAAGCCCCCAACCTGCCCCTCTTCTCCTTCCAGCCCGAGTCCTGGCGCTTCTCCAGCCACAGGCAAAGTTTTCTTCCGCTCCTGTTCCCCCGGCCATTGCCCGTCACCCTGCGTGAGATGTCATTTCCCCTGTACTCTGACCTTGCAGATTCTGTACAGTGCCCCCTCCTCCGGAAAGCCCTCCCTGACTGACTCTGTCCCTGAGCCCCTGTGTGCCTCTCTCAGCCTCCAGGCTGCTGGCCTCTCTCAGCACACTCATCTTGTGACTGAGCCCTGACCAGAGATTGTGAGCCCGATGGGGCCAAGGGCCTGTGTCATTCATCTTGTGATGTGGGGCTCCGAGCAGGAGTGGGCTCCTTGGGAAGCTGGGTGAATGCTCCTGTGCTGCATGAGCGGCTGACCGTGAGGGGAGGCAGGGAAGCAGGGGAGGCCGCATTAAGGCCTGGTCTCCGCGTTCTGGTCTCCATCAGGCCCCGCGGTTGCTCAAGGCTGCTTCCCAGGGTCTGCAGCCCCTCTGCCAGCGAGGGCGGGAGCCGAGCCAGTGTCTGTGCTGCTCCAGCGATGCCTTCCCCACGCCTGGCTTCCTCGGGGCCGTCTGTGGCCTCCCGGCAGCCCCAGGGCCTTGCAGACCTGCAGAAACGGCCCTCCCCTCCCACCCTGCACCCTCCCTCCACCCCCAAAACAAACACACTCATTGCCAGAGAGCCACAGGGACGTGCAATGAAAAACAGGTGTCTCCCAGAGACCTGTCAGCCGTGGCTGGGTGGCAGCTTGGGGTCACCGCGTCGGGGCCAGGGGCGGGGTGGGGGCACTGCAGGGCTCCCCCTGGTGTGTGGCTCCTGTGCTGGGCCTGGGGCACAGGGGCTGCTCATGCCTTTATCCCAGGACACTGTGACTGCTGAGACTGCCCCCTCCCGAGCCAGCAGAGCCAGGGAGCTCTGGTTCCAGCTGGGCCAGCACTGGGAGGACAGCTGGGCAGGGACGAAGGCCTAATCACCAGGCCTCAATCCCCGCTTGGCCTCTGTCAAGCCGTGTGAGCCCAGGAGGCTCGTGTTTCCTCTTGGAGTCTTACTTGACGCCCCTGTAAAATGGGTCAGTGAAGGTTCTCTCGGCGGGTCGTGGGATAGGACGGGGTGGGGGGCAGCTCGTATGTGCACGTGTGCAAGTGACCCATGCAGAATCCCCTGGGGGGTGATACTTGTTGATTAAGAGTAAGCCCTGTGCCTCTGGCTGAGGGATGGTCTGAACCTGGGCGGGGGGCATTTCTAATTTTCTGGGGCCTTTAAGAAGCGCCTCCACCCACCCAGGTGTAGGGAGTCACTCCTTGTCTCTAGCACAGGTCACCAGGTCCTGTCCCCCCTCGTCTTTGCTCGTGACGCTCCTCTGTCTGGAACGCCCTCCCCTGTGTCTCACAAAATGCACCCACGGGGCACCTCCTGTGCACCGGGCAGCGTTCTGAGTCCTGGGGAATAGGCTCTGTCTGCCCCAGGCACCCCTGCTGCTGCTGCCTCTGCCTCCAGGTCTGTCTCGCTGTGCTGGGTTGGGGGGCTGCTTGCGAGTCTGTCCTCCCTGTGACTGAGCTCCTGGGGGGGGCAGGGACCACATCCAAGCAGGTCTGTGCCCTCAGCACTGGGCACAGAGGGCATGTCTGTCTGGTTGACCACGGACCCCCCAGCACCCAGCCTATGGGCTCTGGGCAGGCTCAGCTCCGCGCCGGCCCTTGCTGGAGCAGTCGCTCCATCGCCACACTCCTCTGAGGCCACTTCCAGGTTCCTCCGACCCAGCCTCCTCAGGGCCGACTGGAGCTTTCTCTCCACGGAGGGGCCAGCCAGACCCCCGGGAGGGCTGGCGGTGGAGGAGGAGGGGCCGGTGGGTGCTGGAGGGGTGCTGATATTTGTACTGGAAGCCAGCGCCTCGCATACCAGCCCTCATCCCTGATTTCAATTATCCAATTGCACACTGCTGCTAAAATTGCCCACGGGCAAACGAGCTGGCTCTGGGCCCCTTCTGTCATTAATTCCAACCGTCCATCATGCAGCGCCCAGCGCTCTCGCCATCCCAGAGGAGACAGCTCTCCGCCCATGGCCGGCTCAGCAGGGCCTGTCCAGGTCACCAGGACAGACCCCGAGAAGCAGCTGAGGGCAGGAAATGCCCTCCAAAGAGCGCTCGTGGTCATGAGGGGTCTCAGGTCACCCCGCTTCCTGACATGCTGGTTCTGCCTTGCTCCTGCGTTCTTGGGGCTAGTTCTGGCCTTCGGGGGCCTGGGCCGGGAGGCATGTCGCCAAGGTGACTGCAGAGGAAGGCATTTGTGATCACTGGCCAGCCTTCAGGGACGCGGGCAGGGATCGGGGCTCACAGCCTCACCTGCCTGGTGCCAGCAGTTTTTCCAAAGAAGGGTGACTCTCCCCTTCCCCCATCCCCAGTTATCCGGGAACACCGGAAACATAACAGAGAATCTAGAAGCCTTGAAATAGGCGTTCTAGCACTTTCCCGAGGCAGGAGGCCTTGTGGGGCTGTGGAGGTGACACAGGATGTGGCCCTCCCCTTCACTCACTTGCTGAACTTGGCAAATTGCTGAACCATACCTCGTCTCCTCATCTATAAAACGGCGGCTATAGTGCCCTTCGTTAGCCTGATGTGATGATTAAGAGATAACATTTGCGTGTGCAAGCACACAGTGGGCTCTTTCCCTTCCTCTCCCTGAGTTCTTGTATTAGCTTGTTACTGCTCTTCTTTTTTTTTTTATTATTACTTTGTACTACTCAATGAATTTTATTACACTTACAGTTATATAGGGATCATCAAACCCAATTTTATAGCCTTTCCATCCCAAACCCCCAGTGTATCCCTCTGCCCCTCAACCTGTCTCATTCGGAAACCACAGGTTTTTCAAAGTCTGTGAGTCAGTATCTGTTCTGCAAAGAAGTTCACTGTGTCTTTTTTTCAGATGCCACATGTAAGTGACAGCGTATGATGTTGGTGTCTCACTGTCTGACCGACTTCACTTAGCATGGTAATTTCTAGGTCCATCCATGTTGCCGCAAATGCCGTTATTTCCTTCCTTTTAATGGCTGCGTAATATTCCACTGGGTGTATGTGCCACATCTTCTTTATCATCTTCTTGATGTTTTCAACCAGAAGGGAAATGTCGGCTCCACTCCTAGAGCCAGGAGATGGGGCGGCTTGACCGGGAGGAGAGGAGGGAGAGGGGCATGGGAGCCTTGGGCTACACCACGTGCTTTGACAGGGGTTCCCATCCATGGGGTGCTGGCTACTCTGGGAGTTCCCACCTGGGTCTGTACTGGGACCTCAAGGGACAAAAAGCAGCCACTTAGAATTTCATCTGTTAGAATCAGGCGAGGAAGGAGGATGCCTGGTCTAAGGGTGAAGAGCATTGTAATGCCAGGTTAGCTGCCAGTTGGATCTGCCAGAGCCAAAGGGATCTGACCAGGCATCTCTCTACCATTGACAATGTCACTGAGGTCACTCCTGAGTGTCCCTCTTCCCCAGGGATAACCACTGGAAACCTTATTGGCTTATCCAAGCCAAACCCTGTTTCCAGCCCCCAGGGCAGTTTGGAGGAAAGGCTGGGCCCCCACACCCCCATCCCCACCCCCTGCATGGAGGAGCGGCTCAGGAGGAATGAAGTCGCTTGCCCCAGATGTCTGCAGGGCCGTCCAGCGGCAGAGGGGAAAGCCCGACTCACAGAAGCAGGAGCTGAGGCGGCCACAGAACCCAAGTGAGAACTTTCTCCCACTCAGGCTGCTAGTGCAGAGGGCGTGATATGGCGGTGGCGTTGATGGCCCGACCTCTGTCGGGAAGGCAGGTGGGGGTGGGCCTGCGGCTCCGGGATTAGCAATGCCACCTGGTCAGCCTGTGCCCTTCCGAGCTTCATGGCCCAGGGTGGGTCATTTCCTGGCCGTGAGCCCCCTTCCCCTCCCCTGCCCCGTGGGAGGGTCATGGCTTGGGACCGTGACGTGCGCCCTGGCCAGCCCCAGGACGAGGTAGGCCTGGGAAGAGGGAGTCAGGGCCCAGCACACAGAGGGGCCACCTTGGAGGGCCCTTGGCCTCATGCGACCAGGACGAAGCTCAGGGTCCCTTCTCTGCAGCCTGGAGCTGCCCTGTCCGCCCTCCCAGAGTATATGGTAAATACCCCCTCAATGACTTGGAACTTGACTGCTCCAGGAAATGTTGTTACAAATTGTTTTTCCACCAGAGCACATACTAGATTTTCCATGCCACCTCCAGCACATTTTCGGGAAACCCCAGGTGGTGGGGATGGGGGCTGAGACCCTCCAGAAGGGCCAAGGCCCCGGCAAGCCAGGAGACGGCTGGGTTTTATTTAATCACGAGTGCACAGACGTCTCAACCTTTGAATTCTGGAAAGGGGAGGGGAAGCCCAGCAAACCAAAAAAACACACACATCGCTTTACTTTGGAGTGTAATTACTCTGAATTCAGTTAAACCAACTCGCTCAAGCTAACTAGATTAGTTTACATCTTGTGGTAGAAAAAGAAATACAAATTACTTAGATTGCAATAAACCATGTTTTTCTAACTAAATAGATTAGTTTATATCTTGTGGCAAGAAACAAGAAGGGGAGCGGCTCAGAAATGCCTCGCTCGCCCCTGCCCACTGGCTCATCCAGGGAAGCGTGTTTGCTGTGACCTGTAGCCCTTGAACCCGGTGTCTCCCTCAGCCCCTCCCCCAAGACATGTAAAGGATTAAGTCTGGGAAATAGAAAATCCAAACCACCCCAACCAAGCTGCCTTGATGAGGAGGCTAGAGTCCCCTGGGCCTGCACGAGCCACACAGACTCCATTCCCCTCCATGCGCCCGTGCTTGGCTACTGGGCGCAGGGTGAGGGGCTGGCCCCCAGTAGGGCGGGCAGTCCAGCCCCACAGGCATGAGACGCCCCCCCCCCCCATCCCATGCTTGGCTAGAAGCTCTGCTGTCACTGCTTTGAAATTCTTCCTAATTTGTGAATGGGGGGCCCCACATGTTCATGCTGTGTGGGGCCCTGCAAATTGGGCAGCCAGTCCTGAAGGAGAGACCTCTGGGGGTGGGGGGGTGCATTTGGCCTTGCAGGGGACACACGGCTCTCGCAAGAACTCCCCATCCTTTCCTGGGGCAGGGACCGTGCTGGACCCAAGTCCAGGGCCTTGCGCCCAATGTACCTGGGGTCTGTCACGTGGATGTTTGGCCATAGAGAAGTGATGGTGCCTTGGCCTCTGTGGGTCCAAGGGGTTCTTTGGCCTTTTTTTCACCTAAGAATTAGACACGTGCCCGCCCCCACCCCCATGCCTGTATCTTTCTGTCCTAAAATGGACGAGGGATATAAATGGTAGCAGGCATGGTCATTTCTGAGGAGACTCATCTCAGTGGACGTCCCTCCCAGGCCTGTCCAGAGGGGGTCTCCAAGGGTGACTCTGGTGGAGAAAATTCATTTTCACCATCAGAGCGCCACCCACATGTAACACCCACAAGGTGTCTCACCGAGTTGAGACAACGAGTTCATAAGGCCATTAGAAGCCGTGAGGCTCTAACCTAAGGGTCGCGGCTGTGTGTTAGACGGCTGCGTCTTCCCTCGTGCAGAGTCCCAGCCGGTAGGCGCTCCACCCAGGGAGCTGCCGAGGGCCCGGCCTCCTCCGCCGCCAGCACGAGGCACGCATTCCATCAGGTGGCTTAACACTCCTGCCGTCAGCCTTCCAGACCCTCCCAGCAAGAAGAAGGCCAGGGCGTGGAATTAGCACCCTGTCAGGGCTGTCACATCCCATTGGCCTCAACCTGGGACCTTGGCCACACCTCGCTGCAAGGGATCCTGGGAAGTGAGCTGCCGTGTACCCAGCTAAAAATTAGGCCTTGTATTACTATTGAAAAAAATGAAAGAATAGGTGTTGGGCGAAAGGGCAGTCTGTGCCACATGAGATGGTTCTTTTTCTGATTCTATGGATGACGACAGGCTCAGAGAGAGAAGTGACTCTGCCCGGGTCACGCAGCCGGCGGGCCTGGGTGGTTTCTGGGAGCCACACTGCGTTACTGCTCTCAGGATTTGGGCTGCAGGAAACAGGCTCCTGGCCTCCAAGGAGGAGGGACCGTCCCCCCACAGGACTGCACGCAAGGCTCCATGACCGAGGGTGACGAACTCATCCTGGTGCTCTCTGAGCGACAGGGCACGCTCTAGTTCCTTGGCCATCCTGGAACATTGCTGTTCTTAATTACTACCATGGGTCTGCAAATACTGGCCAGACAGTCATGGGCAGAGCTGTGGGTGCCGAAAGGGGGAGTCCCTGATCCTGGCCGGGGAGTCAGGAGAGGCCTTCCTTCCGAGAAGGTCAGGCTGTGGGGAAGTCGGTCTCGGAGGATGCGCTGGGGGTGTTTCCTAGCCCTTTAACTTAACCTCAGCTTCCTCATCTGTACAATGGGGCCAGTGGGAGCATCCGCCTCACACTTTAAGGCGAGGACTCTAACACGTGTCTATGAGGAACTCACAGATGTCAAACAGGACGCCGAGCACAGCCGGCAGAAGGAGCGGCGGGAGCGAAGGCAGCGTGCTGAGACTGGAGGCTGGGGTGCGGGGGGCAGCAGGACAGGAGGCAGAGGGGTGAGGAAGGTCCCCCTCACAGCCAGCCCCCCTCTGCCTGCGGCCTCAGCTGGGGCCCTGCAGCTCTGTGCCCTTCTGTCCGGAAGCTGCAGCTCAGGACAGAGCCGGCACGGAGAAGGGCATCAAGGGGAAGGTTCCAGAAGGCCGCCTCCCCATGGCTCCCCCCCAGATGAGGAAGCGGAGGCCCAGAAGACTTTTGCGAAAGTTCACCCTATGGTGATCTGATGCCAAAGGTTTTTTCTGCTTTTTCTGCTCTTAAAAAAAAAAAAAAATTAGGAGTTCCCGTCGTGGCTCAGTGGTTAACAAATCCGACTAGGAACCATGAGGTTGCAGGTTTAATCCCTGGCCTTGCTCAGCAGGTTAAGGATCCGGCGTTGCTGTGAGCTGTGGTGTAGGTCGCAGACGTGGCTCAGATCCCGCGTTGCCGTGACTGTGGTGTAGGCCAGCAGCTACAGCTCCGATTCGACCTCTATCCTGGGAACCTCTATATGCCATGGGAGCGGCCCTAGAAAATGGCAAAAAAGGACAAAAAAAAAATTATCCTAGTCTATATTATTACAGAGTATGTAGTCTTTATAAAAGGCCTAAACAGAAATGATAAAATTCTACCATCTGGTGGGATAACGGCTGTCGTTACCATTGGACGAGTATCTTTCTAGACTTTCCCCCTTGCTGACCCACGTCTCTGTGTGTGTGTGTGGGGGGGCAAATTCGGATTGATAAAAATGGGACCATCACTATACAGACGGTTTTGAGACCGTCTTTCCTCAGTTCGTCTCTCGTGACCGTCTTTCTCCTCCCATCAAAACATTCGCGGCATCATTTTAGTGGCCACCGGACACATTTAGATCATTCCCGAGCTTCCACAGTCACCCAGGAGAGAACACTTATCGAGGTGACTTGTTCATGAGAAAGGAAAAGAAATCCAGAAAATTTAGAGTGAGTACATTTGGAGCGAGTGAGCCAAAACTCTAACCAGCCCCTCTTTCCTCATCCGGCACAGACCCAGCTACCTTCCACCCCGACCTGACCTAAGAGCTGTGTTCTGAGGCATCCTGTCTCCGGTGAATCCTGCAAGTATTTCCCTTTATTGCTGAAAGGACCCTGAAAGCTCATTTCTTTCCATCCGTTATTACGCAGAAGGGAAACAGGTCAAATGAAACGTGGTGGGTTGTTTCCTACTGACTCGCTTTCTGGGATAAGGACTCCTTCCTCTGCTCTTCTCATGGTCTCTGGGGCCCTGGAATCCTCCTCCTTCAGGTAGATAAAGAATGAGAAGGAACGCAAATGCCCCGGGGCCCTAATTACTCCTTCCCTGACAAGTCATGGCCCCAGAGTCAGATGAACCCTATTCAGATCCCTTCCCTCCGTATTTACAGGGCATCTTCCCGCCCTGATCCATGCCTAAGCCTCCGTTCTCTCATCTATTAAGTGGGAGGGATACAGGGAGTGGGAGGGGTGGTTGGTGGGAGGTGGCACCAAATAGAATGATGCTCAGCAGATAGCTTTTGAAATTACATACATGTTTAGAAACATGTAGAATTTTCTCCAAGAGAAGTGGGCCCACCTGTCCTTGGTTGAGTTTCCCCTCGATTCGGTGGTTGAGGATAGCTTAGAAATCAGAATCAGATGACCGGAGGTTCCCTTCTAAAGAGCTGTGTTAGTGGCCCACTCCAACGAATGAACAAATCCCCCGTCATCAAAGAAAGTGTTTCCAATAAGCATGAAGCTGTATTTTCCAAGTCAGCGTGGGGCCTGCAGCCTCAGCTGCTGGGGGTTATGGCATCCCCGCCGGAAAGCTGCGTTTCCACGCCTGGAACAGGCGTGTTATTGGAGCCAGACTCCCCCGCCTCCCCACACCCTCACTGACTCATGGTAGCGCTCATGGGCTACCTGTCCCAAGCGAGCCCGGGACATCCAAGCCTCCAACAGGGCACAGGCCCTCATTGCCCACAGAAAAGGTTGAAACCAGGCAGGCACTGTGTGTTGTGTTCCCAGGGCAGTGGTGCCTGTGGTCAGAGGGGTTCGCAGCGCAATGGATTGGCACTGGCAGGTCCCCCCTTACTCAGCTTCTGGCTGTCCTCGAGAGCCAGGCCAAGAGATCGGTTTTCTTTGCTGCGTTATTAAGCTATCTTTGGCTTTTAAGTTTCCAGAACCTGTCATAACACAGGCTCTCCTAGCCAAGCTTCTGGGCCCCTGTTCTTTTGAACTGCAGGGGCAGCTGTGGAGAAATCCCGCTTTCCCTGCAGGATAGTTGACGGCCGGCTGGCAGACCCCAGCCAGGCTGCTCCTAAGCGGGGTTGCAGCAAAGCAAGTCCAGATGGGGAGGATGGGTCCTGGCCCCGTGGGGAGGTTTGCTGGAGCCCTGTCACCCTCAGCCCCATCAGGGGAGAAGAGCTGGGAGCTGAGGAAGGAGGGCGGTCCAAGGCTTCAATCAGAAAGGTATGAGCACCCCGTGGCCCGTGCTGAGTCCGGCCCCACCACGGACGTGCTGTCGACCTTGCTGTCGTTCCTTCCCCTCCCTGAGCCTAGGTGTCCTCACCTGTGAAATGGGAGAACTACTAGTTTCCGCCTCTTAGGGTCATTTTCAAGATGAAGTGAGGTTATGAGTTTCTTAGATGCAAAGCACTGAGCCCAGTGCCTGGTGGGTGGCAAGCACCACCCAGAGGAGCGGTTCAGTGCTTCTTTTAAGGGGCCTTAGTGCAGCCGGAGGCCGGGAGTCAAACCCCTGGCATCTGACCCCACCTCTGCCACGGTCCATGGTATAACCTCAGGCAAGTCTGAGCCACGCTCTGAGCCATACTTGACTCTTTTCTGGCCACTGAAAATTGAGAGATGGCAGTAGTGCCCTGAAGACCCCTAAGCTCAGAAATAACTCCGAGGTCTTGGGTCTAAGAATGGCAGGTGCAGGGGAGGGGGGTTGTGGGTGGAGGTGCAGGATTCCAGGTAGGATTGGCCAGCTGGTAGGTGGGCCTCCCCCAGAATGAAAGCCTTTCCTTGCAGTCGTCTCTTAACCCCTGAAACTGGCTCAGTGTTGGAGACATGTGAGGTGCGCCTCCCAAATATGGCTGTCTGATGCAAACACACACACACACACACACACACACACACACACACGGCAGAGAGCCCAGGAGTGGGAGGAAGGAGGAGAAGGAGACAGAGTGGGGGAAAGAAGAGAGGGAAGGGGTAGAAGGAGATGGAGAGATACACATGCAGAGAGAGAAAAAGAGAAAGACTAGAGCTGACATGGGCCAGCAGAGCTAGAGACAGGTGGAGTCAACCCTCAAGGGTGTGTGATGGAACTGTAGCCACAGGAGGCTGAGGGAAGATGCAGGTGCAGGGTCCACATTTGGTCCTGCTGCCCAGGATGAGGAGGTGGTGGCACTTACTCCCCTGGAGAACTCCAACCAGAAAGGCCCAGAAAGCAGGCTGAGTTGGGAGAATCTTCAGACAGCGTCCTGTTCAGACAGCTAAGTAGTGCCACCTCCCCGTCCCCAGCTGCCAAGGCCCTGGCCGGGCACACTCCTCTGGGAAGCTGGTTCTCACTGCTCCTCCCACTCTATTTTCCCAAGACTTGGACCCTTAGAGAAGCGAAGGCGTGGAGGTTAAACCTAGCGACCATTTAGTGGGAGCCTTGTGGTCTCCAGGCGTGAGCTGGCTTTGTCTCCTTTCATTTGATCTTTCGAGCTCCCTGGCGCCCTGATCCCCACTGGCACTCACAGTTTCTCCCGAGGTCCATGGTTGTGGGAGCCCGTTCCTTCCCCTCCCTGCTGACTGTAAGCCCCTTGAGGGCAGGTTCAGCCCTTGGTCCCACTTGGTCCCTCCGAGCCCCTGGCTCCAGCATGTTGGCTGGTTTCTGTGAATTCAATCATGTTGAGTTAAATCTGATTAATCTGAAGGGAGGCTTACTGAATTTATGCGATTTGCAGAGTGAAGAGTCTGCTCTATGAGGAGAGGAGAGGAAAGGGAGGGAAGTATATTTTGAAGTCGGGTGTGTGATATACGGAGGGCGGTGCTGGCGCAGGTGGGAGAGCAGCGCCGAAGGAGGATTTCTGGCACGAGGCAGGTGGGACGGGGAGATGCGGTGGGGGGCATTCTGGTGGCGGGAAGGGCAGGGGTGCGTGCTGGGAGAGTCACCACCGGCATGTGGGTGGGCATGGCTTTGGACCCTCCTCCCTCCACGTCAGGCTGTCCCGGCGGAGAGAGAGGTGGTGGCACATCCTAAGCACGGGGTTGGGGGACTTTGTGGTTTCCTGCTCCACTGCTGTGACCATAGGAACGGGGTGTCCTGCCTGCAGGGGGTGGGGATTTGCCCCCGTTTGCCCGGAATGGGAAGGGACTGGTCACGGAGGTGTCTTCACCCACAGAATAAAGTGTCCCAAGACATGGACCCTGCCGACCACTGCACCCTTGTTTCCTCGCGCCCTATGCTTCATATACTCCTCTTGGGCCCCTCACCCAGCCTTGGAGTACCCCGCTCCCACCTTTTTCAATGGCCTCCCTGACCGTGACCTTTTACCCTACCCTTCCTCCCCATCCTTCAAAGTCAGACTCAGAGACCTCCTCCTCCAGGAAGCCTGCCCTCATTTCTCCACGGCAGAGAGCCAGCTCCCTTTGGTGCCCTGTTGCACCTTCTTCTGCAGGTCTCATGCTGTTTTATGCTTAAGTTAGGTTTGGGGGGATTGAATTCATCTCTCTCCTTTCCCAGAGGGAGCTCCTCAAGGGAGCTCTGAGTCGTTGTGGGCTCATCACAGCATGCCTGGCACAGAGGGTGTGCACAGTGAATGTGGGTGAGGGGGAGCAGCAGAGCAACCCGAGGAGGCAGGAGGAGGGGGGCCGACCCTGGAGCCTGGCCTGCTGCAGCCTCTGGTGCAGCAGGGGTTAATCAGGGGTCCGGGTGACCAATAAATATTTACTGGGTGTTAAGTTTTTAGCCTAATGCAGGATTTAGCAGCCATTCTCCTTTATGGGAGGCATGTGCTACCCTGGGGGGTTTGGGGGAAACTCCTTCCACCTGCCTTTGGAAGACTTTCAGAGCCCTGCCCCCTACCGACTGGAAGCCCCACCAGGAAGCCTCAGAAACCTCCAGGAGGTGGAGCTTTGGCTTCTAGTTATTTTCCTGGGCTGTCAAGGACTGACTCTACCCCAGGCAGCTCCCATCCCTCCCTCGGTCCCTCCCTCCCTCCTGCCCTCCTCACAGAATCCTCACTCCATCACTGTGCCTGCCTCTGTGCTGGTTCTAGGGATGGACATGGAATAGACGTGGTGCCTTTCCTCTAGGGAGTCCCCTCGTTTTTCATTTGTGCCCTGAGAAATGATTCCCAGCCCTTTTTCTTGCCCAGCTCTTCACAGCTCGTCACCAAGGCCTTGGGGCTTGGCTGGGGAGGAGGAGAGGCAGAGCGAAGGGCGGGGCACAGGGATGCTCAGAAACCCCAGGTGCAGGCACGCAGAAGCCTCCAGGTAATTTGGTGCACACCCCCAGAGGGCACCCTTCCACAGACAACGCAGGGCTAGAAGCTGAGATGGACAAATAGGGCACGCTACACACTCAGGTAGTGGGTGCTGTGACCAGAGGGGACCCCGGGGAAATAGAAGGGGCATCTAAGAAGGCTTATCTGAGAAGGTGAGCTTGAGCCACCTTGTGAAACCAGCAGAGAAGAGGAAAGTGACATTTTAGGCAGAGGGAATGATATAGACTAAGTCCCAGAGGCACAGAAAAAATCTACATGGAGCAACCATGATGAATTGATGGCTAGACTGGTGATATCCAGTGTGTGGCTCTTTAAATTTTATTTTCTTTTTCTAGTTTTGATGAAATCCAGTTTATTGATTTTTTAAATACTCTACCATATACTGTTTTAATTTTATTGCTTTTGAACTTGACCAAAAATGATGGAGCTGCTAACCTACATTAATAAAAATAAATGTATCACCTTGTAACAAAATACAGATTTAAATCCATTAAAATTAAACCAAAACAAAATTTAATCGTTAAGTCACATCAGCGGCATTTCAAGTGCTCAACAGCCCCGCGTGGCTAGTGGTGCAGTTGTACTAAAGGATTTCCATCATTGGAGGAAGCTGGATTGTCCAGCCCTGGCCCTAGAGTGTAGAGTAGCCAGGGATCCACAGTGAAAAGCCTGCCGGGTCACTGGGTCTGACCTGGAGGAGCCTTGAGTGACCTGCAAAGGACTCTGGGCTCTTTCCTGGGCAAGGGAGTGTGGCAGCTCTTCCCCAGAGGCTTGCTGGGACACAGAGGCCGCTCCTCCCACGGCCTTTTTTGGAGTCTTATTCTGCTCCGCATGTCCCCAGTTTACAGGAGAGGGGTACGCCTAGGAACCTGGCCTCCAGAGAAGGACCAGAGGCTTCCTCGGTGAAGTCAAGGCTCTGAGATTGCGGGGGTCTACAAGAAAGCAGCAAGCACCATGCCTGTCCGTCACGCCACCCCTGCCAAGAAAGGCTCGGTCGACACAGAAACTCAAGGCTGACACCAGAAAATGCGGCTCGTGAGAGGCTTGGTCAGCGCTCCTGGCAGTTCCCAAGGCAGCTGTGGGGAGCCGGCCAAGGGCAGGGTGTGCTGGAGAGGGGGCCAGGTAGAAGAGTGATCAGGAGGAGGATGGGCAGGGGCTGCCCGTGCCTGGGCTGCCCTGTGTGTCCTTGCCCCCGCAGATCAGTTTCTCCCTCTCGCATGTCCACGGCCCAGGGTCACCTCCTCCAGGAAGCCTTCCCTGGTTGGCCCAAGAGCCCCAATGGTCCCTCCTCCTCCTGGATTTTCACTCTGCGCTTGTCCCACAAACTGCTGACGTGTCCTTTTCCTTAACTCAACTTTGGGTGCTTTGAGGGCCCAGACCTGCCTTAACGGTGCTCCTCCCTGGGCCCCGCTTCCCCCTCTTCCCCATGAGCCTGCCCCCAACTGCTACTCCTGTGCATCAGAATTACCTGTTTGTACCTCTGTGTCCACCATTAGACCTGAGCTCCGTGAGTGCTGGGGCTGACCCGTTCGGCTCCCTAGATGCCCGGATGAACAGGTGAAGGCCGGAGGGTGGGGGGGGAGGGGGCTCTGGGCAGCCCTGCCTGAGGCTGAGGACTGGTGGGCAGACAGAACCAGGAAGGGGCCCCGGCAGGCCCGGGAGGTGAGAGGAGGCTGCCCAGGAGCCCAGCTCGCTCCCTGCTGCTGGTTGAGCAGATCTCCCCCCCCCCCCCGCCCCCGGCAGCCGGGATGGGGGGTGGGGGGGCCGCCCCTTCCTTCCACTGCCCCGGTTTCCTCTGTGAGCCAGCCCCCTCCCCCCTGCTGCCTGACTGCTGCCAGGAGATAATGGCCAGTCCCTTTATTTCTGGGGGCAGCCTCTAGGTAGAAAGGCTTGTTCAAAGTGCCACTTGGTGACTCTCGCAAATCGTTCCTGACAGCCCCGCAAAAGGCCGGGCCATCTGCCTCGCCCTCTCTCGGGGTGGAGGGGCTGGGAGGGGAGGTATTAGGTTTCCACTTGAGTCAATACTTTGATGTTCAAAGCTGTTTAATATTCATTAAACCAGCCCTTCAGTTGTAATTGCCGTCATTACCCTCCCTTTTCTGATTGTCTGTAAATGTCACGGGACAGACGGGCACAGCCACCCCGCCGCCGGAGGGTTTTGATGATGGATAAAAGGTTGACTCGAGCCCCTTCAAGTCTGTCTCCTGACTCTTCCGTGCCCACTCCCATCCCTTTCTGCTTTCTTTAACTCTGAAAAGATGGGGTTTGGGATGAGAGAGCAGGACGGCTCCAGTAGAGTCACGGTTCGTTAATTTTACAGAGACAAAAATGTTATCGTGAGGTCTCAGACTGAACCTGAACCCCGCCCCCCCCCCCCCCAGCGGCCCCGGCCCCACGCCCTTGACCCTGGCTGTGGTCTGTGCTCTTAGAACCAGGAGAAGGAAACCAGGTGCTCACCCCGTCCTTTTAGAGAACGCAGGCAGAACAGGTTTGGACCTTCGAGGTCCCAGTGCTTTTGCTCTGCAGAGGGGTGGGGGCCCCGTTTGGGGAAGGAAATACACAAGCTTGTGTTCAAGCCCAGGCTCTGTCACGTTCTAGCTGCAGGAACCTCTCCCGTGTTCAGGTTCTTCGTCTGTTAAGAATAAGAAGCTATGATGGCTCGTAGCAGAGGCGCTGTGAAGAGCCTATGAGATAACAAGTGTGCAGGGCCTGGCAGAGAGCATGTGCTCGCCCTTTGAATTCCCAAGAGAGCAGGCTGGCCCTCTGCGAAGAACCCTGTGCCTGCTTGGAGGATGGGAGCATGTGGGCTGGCTGGCTCCTATAATTGGGAGGGCAGGGTGCCCTTTGCCAGCCTTGCCAGCTTCAGATTCTGACAGGCCCGCACGTACCGTCTTTTGAGCTCCCCAGTGTCATGGGTTGAGGTTGCTAGGAAGCAGACTCTGGGACGGCTTCGTGTGCCCAGTGTTCACTGAGAGGCCCTTGAGATCAGTGCTTTTGACTGGGAGAGGGGTTGGGGGAGGAACCGGATTGGGTAGAGGAGATGCAGGTCCAAACGCCTTTCCATGGGGAAGCTCGCATCTGAAATAGCTGGCTGGGTCTCTGTACCCCTGCCTGGATGCATCTTTGAAAGCGGCTGCTCCTAGAAAGGCAGGACCTTGAGCCAGGAGGCTCTGCGGCTGAGCGAGTCCTGGAGAGGCTGACAGTTGAAGCTCCGTCCCCGCAGCACTGCCAGCAGCTATGCACCAGGTCCTTCCCTGAAGTGGGATCGGGGGCTGCATAAGCCTTGTCTTCCACATCCAGGACTCATGATTATCTCCAAGTGCCTCCCTTAGAAGGCTGTATCTACCCAACACACACAGACACACACACACAGACACACAGACACACAAACACACACACACAGACACACACACAGCTCACCAAAATCCTTTCTTTCTTCAAAATGCCCTAATATCACCTCCTCCAGAAAGCCTTCCTTGGTGTCTCCCCAACCCCATTAGAACCAATTGCCTCTCTCACTGCTCCTGAGGCCCATGGCGAGAATGCCAGGAAGGTGGGTTCCCTTCTACCAGATTGTAGAGCATGTAGTAACTGGCCCCGTGTGAGTGGGCCTCAGCAGAGTCCGGGTGACCTTGGCTGAGGCACCAAAGCTCTAAAGGGCTTGAATCAGAAGCCCTGGCAGGTCCTCCCTGCCCCGCTGGCCTGGGATCCCTCCAGGTCCTACTCTGGGTCACCTGCTTCTCCAGGGGTGCAGGAACCTTCCTGCAGGCCCTGGGCCCTCTCTGTTTCTGTGGGCGGGTCGTTGTGGGCACTGGATTTGCTGAGATCCAGGTGCATGTCATGCTCTGGTGGGCAAAGCAGAAGGAGATTCAGCCCTGTGGGCATAGGAACTCTGGCCTGGAGTGGAGGTCAGGTGGAAACAGGACTGGCTCAGTGGGGCAAGTTCAGCAACAGAGAGAAGGGGAATGTGAGCCCCTTGGGGCCCATCTGTTCACCCCCAGCTGGTGCGGCAGGTGCTGGAGTGAGTGGACCCCAACAGGAAGGGATGAATGTGGGTGGTGAAGTTGGAATTCCCTGGTGGCTCAGCAGGTTAGGGGTCTGGCCCAGGATCTTCCATGTGCCACGGGTACAGCCAAAAAAAAGGGGGGGAGGGGGAGCAGTGAAGGCTTGCTGATGAGTGAATAAATGAGCAAGTGAATGAATGGTCAAGCAATTCAAGACTTTGTAACTGAGGAAATTCCCAGCCCCTCATCCAAAACCCTAGAAGCCACATTTGTTTCAGAAGTCAGTAGTTTTTGGATTTTAGGGGGCAAACTAAGGGGCACATCCACCTATCATTTAACACCCCACTGGAGCCTGGAACAGCACACATGATTAAACATATTAATCATTGTGCAAAAAACCCAAATTTTCATGAAAACTGGAATAGAGCAAGACTCAATATAACCTTATGCAGGTTCAGGCCAGGGTGCCAAAGACCTGTGGTTCTTGGGAGCTTCTTGGATTCCAGAACCTGCCAATGAGGGAGCGGGGGCTGCATAACCAGCAAGGTTCTTCCAGACTTCAGAAAAGCCCCCTTGGAGACGCAGAGCACCCGCCTTGCCCCGATGGCCCTGCCCCGTCCTTCCCGGCTCCTTCGACCCTGAGCTGGGCCCCACTTCCTTGTGTCTTTCCTCTTTGTGAGCGTTTTTCCCTTCTCTGCCTGAGGCCAGTGAAACGGGAGTCTCAGACCAGGTCTAATCATATTATTAGCATTCTAATGACACCTGCTAAGTGAGAGGGCAGTGGCTTTGATCTGAGGGAAGGGCAGGAGCTGCTGGGGTTCAGGGGTTGGGGCGACTGCACCTGTTTTTTCAGCCATCTTCAGGGCTCAGGGCTTGGGCACTGTCACAAGCCCCCTACTGACAAATTGCTTCTCCACATCCCTCCCCAGTTTACATGCCCAGCGTAGGAGACTGCATAATTTTATTCTATCTTATTTTATTATTTATTTATTTATATATATTTTTGCTTTTTAAGGCCACACCTGAGGCATTTGGAAAGTCCCAGGCTAGGGGTAGAATCAGAGCTATTGCTGCCGGCCTACGCCACAGTCACAGCAACCCAGGGTCTGAGCCACACCTGCAACCTACACCACGGCTCATGGCAACACCAGATCTTCAATGCACTGAGCAAGGCCAGGGATCGAACCTGCATCCTTATGGATGTTAGTCGGGTTCTTAACGGGAACTTCCTAGACTGTGTGATTTTATACATGGATTCTCTCCTTTCTTTATTTACTTATTCATTTATTCAACAAAAATGCCTGTGCATGTACTGTGTGGACACACAACTGGGTATTGTTGTGATTCTTCAGTGAATTGGGGCAGAGTAGGTACTGAAGAAAAACCCTTTTTGGGGAAAAGTAAATCGAAGGGTTTTTTTGTTTGTTTGTTTGTTTTCCTTGTATCAATCAGGTCAACATCTAACGCTGTTGCTTGTACAAGATGCTGTGGCTTGCAGGTATTACTGTAATCCTCCCAACGAGCCTTTGGAGGAGGTGATGGCCGGGCTTGGGAAGAAAAGGTGTTGAGGATGTGTGGTATCTGAGATGCCGTGGGCCCACCCGACCTAAAAAAGAGCTATTTCTTCCTCAGATGCAAATTGACACATATGAACACTTCCATCAAAAAAACTTCCATCTCAGAGTTCCCGCTGTGGCTAAGCGGGTTATGAACCCAACTAGTATCCATGAGGACTCGCATTTGATCTCTGGCCTCACTCAGTGTGTTAAGGATCCAGCATTGCCATGAGCTGTGGTGGAGGTCACAGACGTGGCTTGGATCCTGTGTGGCTGTGGCTGTGGTGTAGGCTGGCAGCTGTAGCTCTGATTGGACCCCTAGCCTGGGAACCTCCATATGCGCAGGTATGGCCCTTAAGACAACAACCACAACAGCAAACTAACCTAAACCTTCCATCTTGGCAGCTCCCTCTTGTGACTTCCTCCTCTGAGCTTTCCTGCTTCCTGGCTCAGAGAATTCCTCTTCATCCGTCAAAGGCCATTCTATGGGGTTGTAAGAATTAGCTGTGCAAGGGCCTCCTGGGACCCAAGTGCTCAGCTGCCCTCAGCTCTCCTTTCTCCCCCCATGGTCTCCTCTGGCCCCTGCTGGCTCTGCCCCAGCTGCCTGGGCTTCCTGGCTATTTCTTGGCTATGCCGGGCAGGGTCTTGCCTTGGGACCTTAGCTCATACATGCTGAGCTTAGAAAGTGGCACAGCCAGTTGACATGTGCTACCTGCCTTTATCCAAATACCCCCTCTGTACCACCATGCTGTTGAAAGCTGCAGCCCTTCCTCTGCTCCCCCGTTTCTCCTTCACTTTCCCCTTTCTCTGCAGGACTCCCCCTTCTAACATGTTGTGTCATGTCCTTATGTCTTTTGTTTACTGACTCACCCCCTGACATGCCGTAGACCGTACAGCCCAGGAGAGCAGAGGTCTGGGTCTGTTGTACATGGAATATCCCAATACCTGAAACAGGGCTCAGTAGGGACTCAGTCAATATTTGTTGAATTAATAGATGGTACCTCCTCTGATGTCTCAGAAACTTTACGGAGTGCCTCCCTCTGTGTTTTTAGTGCTCTGTGTGTGTGTGTGTGTGTGTGTGTGTGTGTGTGTGTATGTTAATTTTCTTTGTAGCCCTGTTAACCAGCTCCAGGCTGAGAGCTCTGGGAGCTGAATTAAATACCTCGACTGATTTAAAAATCCTAATAGATGGGGACGTGTAGGGGGGAAAAGCAGCCTTGAGTGCCCACCACATTCAGTACTTTAACTGGCACCTTCATGATGATTCTTTTGAATCCATTGCCGTGATCCCTATTTTTCAGATGAGGAAACTGATGCCAGGGAAGGTGGAATCTCTTGCCCCAGAGAGGCGGTGCCCGAACCCAGACCCAGATCGATCCGAATCTGGAGCTGTGCATTCCCAGGCTGAGAAGCAGAGGCACCTCAGTGAGGGCAAACTCAGCCTGTGGGCAAAACGCAGACAAGCTGCCTGATTTCTGTGGCCCCGCAGGCTGGCCTCAGTGCCCCCTCTTGCTACAGCATCTTTGGGAAGCAGGTCCTGGCATCTGAGACCTCGTGCACCCCCATCTCTGTGCCAGGGCCCCTGCTTGCGTTTCTGGGGTCAGTGTGGGCGGTGCAGACCATGGCGTTAGGGACCAGTCTGGAAGGAGCCGGGCCCAGGGTCTCACTCGGAAGGAGCCCGGTCTGCCCCATCGGCCTCCTGAACCCAGAGTTTCTTCCTTAGCCTTGAGTCTCCACAGTCCTCAAGCCGGCCTCCCCTTAGCCTGCCCTCCCGTCTGTCACCCCAGAGCCCCAAGCTCCCCATCCCCTCTTCCCTCTGGGCCCTGGGCCAAGCCTCCACAGGCTTCCCTCTGCCAGCCTGTGAATGTCCCTTTGTGCGCAGCCCTGACGCGAGGTCCTTGCTGGGGAGGTGTTATTTTAATATATGAAGGGCAGTCGTTTCATTGCATAAAGATAGCTTGTTTGCAGGGGCCGGCAGCCGTCCGCGGGAGAGCACACTTGACAGACACAGGGATGCCTGCGGTTTGGGGCTGGAGATGTGCATCTCTGCAGCCCAGTGCCGGGCACTCTGCCCCAAGCGCCGTGGCTAGAGTGAGTCCTGCCACCCAGGGCCGAGGCACTAGGTAGCTTTCTTCCTTCCCCTGGCGTGGCAAAGCCCAGGGGTGGGGAATGCGGGCAGGCCCTGCAGAAAGGCCCACATGGGCACGGGGGGGGGGCTGCCAGGTGGGGAGCATGGGTTCTTCTCCAGCTCCATCCCTGCCCCTCCCCAGCCCTGGGACCTGTGGAAGCCTCTGGGTCCCCAAAAGCTGAGAGGATCCCCCAAGGGCTTTCTGGCGCTGCCATTCTAAGAGACTCTTAGTCCAGCCTCCCCAGTGGGGAATTCTGAAAATAAATGAGGCGAGAACGCTGTCTCCTGCCACCTTGAGCCCTGCAGCCAAGCCGGGGTGATGGACGGGGTGACAAAGTCTGGACAAGGTCGGTTCCAGGACGGGTCTGGTTGGCTGCCGAGCAAAACACCTGGTCGCCGGGGGAACGAGACATGGAGGCAGCTCCCCTCCTCAACAAGGAGCCTTTCTCTAGCTGTGGCGGGAGGGGCCCGTGGGGTCCAGGCTGGGCAGTCCCAGGGCACCCACTGCCCGGCAGCAAGGTTGTTGAACTTGGAAATGTGCGTGCCTCCCTCTGCTCAGCAGAGCGGCCCGCAGCTCCCTGCAGCGCTCACATGGAGTGACGGGACACAGGCTGGGCCCTGCGGTCACTTCAGTGAGAAGCAGGGATTGGGCTGGGCTGCAAGCCGGGAGATGGTGAGTGGGTTACCTGGGGCCATTCCTCTCCCTGGGCTCGTCTTCTGTGTCCAGGCTCGGGGCTCAAACTCTGATGAGGATTCTCCGTTGAAACACAAGTCTCCCTGCCCTGGGAATTCCCTGCGAAATCTCCAGCCCTGGGAGGGACCAGGGGCTGCAGGAGCCGACGTCCTGAGGGCCCTTTGAGTATCTGCCATCCTTTTCAAGATGTAGTTTTTGTGTTTTTTAAGCGAAGTATAGTTTACTTACTGTGTTGTGTTAGTTTCAAGATGACAGCAAATTGATTTAGTTATATATATAATTTTTTAGATTCTTTTCCCTTTTAAGTTATTACGGAATATTGTGTATAGTTCCCTGTGCTGTACAGTTGGTCCTTGTTGCTTATCTATTTTACATGCATTGGGGTGAATCTGCTAATCCCAAACTCCCACCTTATCCCTTCCCCTCTTTCCCCTTTGGTAACCACAAGTTTGTTTTCTTTGTCTGTGGATCTGTTTCTGTTTTGTAAATAAGGTCATTTGTATATTTTTTGAAGATTCCATATACAGACGTTATCATATGATATTTGTCTTTCTCTGTCAGCCTTACTTCACTTAGTGTGATAATCTCTAGGCTCACCCATGTTGGCGCATATGGCGTTACGTCATTCTTTTTTATGGCTGAGTAATATTCCATTATATGTAAATGAACATATATATACACACACACACATGCCACACCACATCTTTATCCACTCCTCTGTCCATGGGCATTTAGTTGCTTCCATGTCTTGGTTCTTGCGAATAGTGCTGTAATGAACACTGGGGTGCACGTATCTTTTTGAATTATGGTTTTCTCCGGATACATGCCCAGGAGTGGGATTTTAGGTGCCTCCTAAGACAGGACGATCCTGAACGAGTCTGGGCTGGCAGATAAGAAGCCAGGAGCCGTGTTCCTGTCCTTCCCTTGACCCAGCCCTTTCCCCTGAGGGTCTGATGTCCTACTTCTTTGTGGTCATGTCTGGCCATCACCCTGAGCTCAAGAGTCTCACCTGAACCGTGTCTGTGCCCTTACCACGTGCATCAAGGCCATGCCCCACATTCTTCGCTGAACGTGCAGCGCTCGGCTCCACAGCCACAGACTTTCTTCCTGTTTTGTGCTTTCTCCGCCTGGCAGGGCCCCCCTTCACAAGCGGAACTCCCCATTCTGTGGCTGGGGCGCGCGTAGGTGTACCCTCCGACTCGGGATCTCCACTGCTCGGTGTGAAAGTACTAACACACATCCACCCAAAGATCATACGAGAATGTCCTAAACATCTCTGCTGCTCACAGCCAAAGCTCGGAAACCAGCCAGACGCCCATCAGCAAGACAGTGGAGTCTCACAGTGGTTGGGGTCCATTGAACCGCAGTTGACATGCCTTAATATGAATGACTCACAAACAATATTGAGGGCTTTTTTTTTTTTTTGTCAACTAAATACAAAAAGAATATACACTCCACTGTTCCATTCATGTAGAGTTTAAAATCAGAACGCATTACTCACAGGTTTTCAAAGTTAGGAGAGTGGGTGCACATGGGAAACTTACTGCCGGGGGACCAGTCATGTTTTGTTTCTTGATCTTGGTACCGGTTCCGTGTCATTATCCAGCTGTAACTTATGATTTGTGCTCATTTCTTGTGTGTCTTCTATGTCAATACAGTGTTTAAAAAGGGATGAAGTTAAGAGAGAAACCATGAAACGAAAATACATGGCATCTGTTTGCTCTCACCCTAAAACTAAGCTGAGGGACGGTTGATTTCCAGAGTCACTGCCAGCCGTCCTCCCTTGGGGCTTTTTGTCACTGTATTCGGTGACCTGCTGTGTAAACTGCATGTACCTTGAAGACAGTGGTGCAGCCCTGTCCTCACCTGTCCGTGTGTTCTGACCTCATGTCCACCCACCCCATCTGCTTTCCGTTGCATGAGAGCTTTTGCTGCCACTGGATTCTACTTTGCTAAATGCTCCTGCAGGCTGGGCTGCCAGGGGACTAGGCCCTGGGAACGCAGTGACCAGGGGTGGGGGGATTGACAAGGGAGTACCCCACTCCCTCGCCCCAAGGCTCAGTTTGTCCACAGCCCTCCCGCCCCCGGGTTCCCAGTGGGACTGAAGTTCTCCCCATATGGGTAACTTGCTCCACAAGGGACCCTCTATTGGCTCTTCCCTTTCTCTGCCTCAGTTCTTTGCTTTCCTCATGTCCCAAATTAGCTCCTCGAGTCTCAGGGTCTGTTTGGGAGGGGCCCGAAGTCAGGCAGACTAGACCACCTACGCTTTTCGAATTGTCGCCTCTTAGCAGGTACTGAGAAATATCTGCTGAGCAACTAGAAAGGCGTGTTTCTTTTTCTGATTCTCTACATCCTCCCTTCCCGCCCTGCAAAAGCATGCCCATGGTGCTTCTTGTCTGCAGGGGCAGAATGGGTCAGGTATCTCATACAAAGCCAGCATGACACAGAACTTCAAATATTCCTAGAGCCAGGTGCCCCGTGAAGCCTAATTCCTAAAGGAAAGGAGTTCCTACAGCTCACAGGCACTTGCTGTGTTGGTAGAACCTAGGTGTTCCAGCATCCATCCCCTGAGGAAGGGAGCGGCCCCTTTAGCTGCTGTGGTCAGCTGCGTCAAGTGACCTGCCGCAATAACAGTGGCCCCAACACCACGCAGGAGGCTCTTCACTGCTCACGAGGAAGCACTTCCCACAGGTTTTTCAGTCTTTCCAGCAGCCCCAAGCGTTTGCACTAACGATGCTAAAATTCAGACTCAGAGATAAGATGTGACCAGCCCAAGAACAAGCAGCGAATAGATGGTAGGGCTGGATCTGGAACTGAGGTCTCTGACCCCAGAGTTGTTTTACACAGGAATACACATCTGGTCAAGAGAGCCTGTGACGTTTACCCAAGGCTGTCACACTTGGGACAGATGTGCACAGACCGCGTCACTCTTATCATTAGTGTTGGTCAGCCCTTCGTGCCTTGAAGCAGGAATTATCCTGGCTCCCATTTTCCAGGTGGGAACACTGGGGCCAAAGAAGGGAAGTGTGGCTTGAAGTGGCTCACGCTGAGTGAATGGTAGAGCTGGGAGTCACACTCAAGAGCCTGGGGCCCTGCTGTCTCTGCGGGGGATTCGATAAAGACCCTGTTGTCCCCCTCCTCTGAGGCCCCAGCAGCCCAGCACTCTCAGCCATGAGTCAGGTACTTAGAAGATAGCTGGAGCGTAAGGGTGAAAACCAGCCAGCCTGCCCATCCCCTAAGCTTCTTGACCTGGAGGCTCTCCCTGGTGCCGTGTCAGAGCCTTTCCCTCTGTGTGATGTCAGCCACGTGATGTGCCGTGCCTCCCCCGAGGCCTCGTCCTATCCCGGGGCTGCGTGGAAGGGCAGTCACGGCCAACACACCTTCACGGAGGCCACTAGCCGCTCGAGCTTTATCCCACACTGCTTCCAGGACCACGCAGAGATCCAGACCAGGAGCCCCTCGCCTCGTGGCCTTGTGGGTGGGAAGAATAGGGCTTTTCGGATTGGTTCGTCTGCCCAGCCAGGAGGACACCTTCCAGGCCCCGGGAAGGATGGAGGCGGGAGTGGGAGCTGGAGAACAGAGACAAGGCGCACAAGGCGGCAACAGGTGTCTCCGAACATCCCCCACCCCCACCGCATCTGCACTAGGGCGCCACAGGGCTGGAGCAAGGGAACGAAGAGGAAATGAGAGACAGGCACGCTTCCCCTGGGGCCTGGGCCGGCCACCCCGTTCCCAGCAGCCCTCAGGACCGTCTCCAGCAGCTCACGCTTGCCCTGCTCGGTGCCCTGGTCCTGCCCGTTGTTCTTCCCAGGGAGCCTCTAGCTCTGTTCTGATGTGTCTGTTGTCTGCCCCGCCCCCGGATGTAAGCTCATGGGGACCAGGACTTTGTCAGGTCTCTGCTGTGAGAATGGCTGGTGCCTCCTGAGCACGTGCTGTGTGTCAGGTGCTGTTCAAAGCGCTTTCTGTGGTTGCCTCACATAATCCTCCCAAACCCAGTGGGCACGATAAGCGCCATGATGTCTCCATGACACAGATGTGGAAGTTGAGGCACAGAGAAGTTAAGTAACTTGCCCAGGGTGACACTACCAAGTGCCCGAGGCAGGATCGGACCCCGGGCAGTTTAGAGGGTCTCAAGTATTCTTGCAGTGTGTGTACGCCGCACCCACCCAGGCTGCTTGTCGCCGCATCGCCTGCATGCAGAACAGTCCCCACACATACCAAGCATTCAGTAGCATTCTTGGAATTACTGAAGAAAAGAAAGAATATGAATGAAAGCGTGCATGCCCACAGGCTGAGAATACAAGCAAGTTTGAGAAGGAGCACAGGTGATTCTCAGAGGGTGGATCCGCAGCAGGTTATTTGGGAGGGTTGGGGTGTGAGGGACCTGTTTTCAACTGCAAAGGTAATGCCAGGCCTGGAAGACTGTTGTCTCCCCACCGTCACTTTTAGGGACCCATCCCCAAAGCCAGGATCCTGGGGCAGAACAGTTGGGCCCTCGTGGAATCCAAGAGTCCCTGCTTCTGATGGATCTGGCAGTTTACACATATTGCTGAGCGCCTCCCTACCCCGTGGCGAGCTGTGGCTAGGGGACTTTCTCTCCTCTCTCCCCTAGTCCATGGCACAACCCTGGAAAGGCAGCCACTGTCCTATTCAGAAGCTACGCATGCAGTGACTTCTTTGCACGGTGCTCTTGGTGACAGATTCAACACAGGAATCCCCTACAAGGAGCTGACAGCTGAGCTGCCAACAAGCTACCATGAGATTATAACGCAGGGCAAAGTGTGGTAGGAGCAGGGCTGTAAAGGGTACCCAAGCCAGCCTGGGGGAAGGATGGGTGTGAGTCAGGCTTTCCTAATAAGATGATGACCAGCAGACTCAAGTTCAGAGAGCCCAAGTTATTCACCAGCATCACCCCGTGGGCTCGTGATGGCGTGAGGATGGTACCTCAAGTCTGGCTTCTGCACACTGGCCGCTCCCTCTGGCCTGGTCCATGGGAACACGCTGGTCCTGCGTAAAGCCAGGAGCTTGGACAAGGAGGGGGAGTTCTAGAAAACCACTGGATTCTCAGGCATTTGAAAATTGTATACAGCATCAACTGAATCAAACTGTGAAACAGAAAATACTAAAGAAGTCACTAACTTCGTCCCCTCCTCCTGGTAACCCTGGGGACATGAGACATGTCCTCTGGCCGAGGAGCCGTCTGGCCCAACGCCGTGCCATGTGGGCTGTGTGGGACCACTCCGCTGTGCCACTTGGGCTGCGTGGGACCAATCTGCCGCTGTCCGGGCAGCAGCTTGTGCAGGGTGCCCAGAGGCTCCAGCACCTTTTATGTGGTTCTACAGCGAGCGTAAATCAAGCCCCCGCCAGCTTACCTTCCTCTCCTCCCTCGTCCCCGGGATGCCCTCATAAACTTTTAAAAGCTTTGCATGTCAGGCTGCACTTCCCAGGGCCCTAAAGCTGGAGACAGGGGCTCATACCTGCGCTTTCATTCACCGGCTCTCCACGTGCCACCGAGCTGACCTGCTTTCCCATAACAGCTTATATTTTCTGCCCATTACAGACGCTTCCTGCAGTTGTTATCACCTCCGGGCCACTCATTCACATGGATAAATCCAGTGGTCATTTTTCAGTCTTTATCTTAACCTATCAGCACGCCTTCCTTCCTGAAGTATTTCCCTCTCTTACCTTCCAGAGCCTCGCCCTGTCTGGGCTCCCCTCCTCCTTCCGGGCGCGCCTCGTCTCCTCTGCTGGTTGCTTCTCTCCCTGACCTCTATCAACTTTGCAGGGTCCCAGGGCTCAGTCCTCCGCCCTCTCCTCTTCCTTATCTGCACACCCCCGTTCTTTTTCATGTTCCTCGGAGGTCTGCCTTTGTACATTCAGCCTGAATTCCCCCTGCATCTGCACTCCCTAGATTCATGTACCCCGCTATCTGATAGACCCTCCATTCAACTGGCAGACACGCATCTTTAAAATGTGTGTTTGTCTTTAAAACCAAACAGTGTATTCCTCTAGTCCTGATTCTCACCCAAGCGTCTCGACTCAGCACGTGGCAGCTCCATTCTGCCAGTTGTTCCAGCTGAAAGTCTTAGAATCATTTTTTTTTTGTGTGTGTGGCCATGCCCACAGCATATGGAAGTTCCCCGGCCAGAGATCAAACCCAGAGCACAGCAGTAAGCAGAACCACAGCAGTGACAATGCCAGGTCCTTAACCCACTGAGCCACCAGGGAACTCCTTAGAATCATCCTTGAATACTCCCTTTCTTTCACACTTTTCATCCAGTCGGTCAGGAGATTCTGTCTCCTCCCCATTCTGAATGTGTCTGGGATGCCACTGCCTCTCATGCCTCTCCCTCCTAGAACCACCGCCCATGCCACCAAGCCCAGTTAGTAGCCTCCTAACTGGTCCCCTTTGGTTGACCTTCTCCCACTCCAGAGGCTGTACTTCACACAGCAGCTGGAGCAATCCTTTGAAAAATTAAGTCTGATCCTGTCAAACTTATTTGTTCCAAATTCTCCACCAGCACTCAGTTTTATTACTGGTAAAAATCCAAATCCTTAGTGGCCTGAAAGCTTCTGCCTAATCTGACCGCAGCTGCCCCACTGCCTTCCCACTCACCTGCCTTATTTTTCTCACTCCAACCACACTGGTTCCTGCTCTTCCTTGAACACGCAAAGCATCTTCCTGCCTCAGGACCTTTGCACATGTCATGTCCTCTGCCCTGAGCCCTTTCTTCCCAGGTAACCACGCGGTTTATATCTCATTTTACCCAAGCGTCTGCTCAAGCGTCACATCCTCAGAGAAGCCCTCCCACCTTACACGGCAGCCCCTGTCTCCCCCGTCTCCAGACCCAGCTTCATTGCTGGGTAGCACCACTTGACCACTTTATATATACGATGTATACGTGTGTGTGTGTGTGTGTGTGTGTGTGTGATCTGTTTCCCCATTTAAACGTAAACTCCATGAGACCTGGGACTTGGATTTGCTCGTTGCTCTATAACCAGTGCCTTCCTGAATCGAAGGTGCCACTGGGCCTACTCACTGGACAGTAGCCTGTTTAACGCCAGCTGCAGCTTTTCTGGGAAGCGGCCTGAGGTAACCTCTAAAAATGGTTCGCTAGTCCCCTGACCTAGAAAACGCCACAAAATCATGCAAATCAAGAGGTTCAAATCTTCCCGTTCGCTTTAAGAACACTTGTGAAACCGCTCAGGCCGTTAAGGGTGTGCCGATTGGAAAAGCTCCCAGTATCTGAAGGATGTCAGACGCTGGCAGAAGCAGTGTGTACCGTTCTGTCCTAACACAGGTGGAGTTGGTAGGTGTGCCCAGGCCAAGCCGTGGGGCTGGACCCAGGTCGGTGGCTCGAGAAGAGTGCTGAATTTTTATTGCACATGCTCAAAAATGCGGAGAGTCATGCTGAACTTCAGAGCTTAGATGTAGATTCTCTGGTTCATTGAGCGCATCCAGGTGAACAAAGCCCCCAAGATGTGGTCAAATCAACCTTGAGTGAATTCTCCCTGCCCCGTTGAGATGGTCCTTACTGAAAAAGAGCAGATTGTTCCTGAGCCAGCAGAGGAGGTTGGATGGGGAGAAAAAAAAAAAAAAAAAAAGATATCCCAGAAGAAAAGGAAGAAACAAAAACTTATGGCCTGGAAATAAATTTCACAAAAATAAATGCAAATAAAAGTAAAACATAAAAAATAAATAAAGCCAGCTGCCATCCTTTGTTCTTCTCCAGGGCCCATGGTAGGGCCCCATGGACAATTACTGAATAAGTCCATCAGCATTCAGGGAAATTGGAGGAAAGAACATGTGAATTTGTTTGGCGGATTCTCAAAGCTTCCTAGAGGAGGTTCCTGTGGCTGAGCATTTGAGGAGGCATTTGGTAGAGCAGAGGCCTGGAGCGTCAGGCTTGGCCTCTGGGGCTCACCTGTCGGGGCTCAGTCACCTGTGGACTCCCTGGCAATGGGAGCCTGAACGAACACTCTCTCCCTGTCCAGCCACACCCTGTGGGGAGGGGTCACAGGGGCACGAGCATCTCCCAGGCTGCCAGGGGCCCAGAAACAGAAAGGAGGCCACTGTGGCTTGAGCACAGTGACTGCCTCTGCCACCAGCCCATCTCTGCTGCCACTCCTCCGAGATGCCCCTTCCCTCCAGGGCTTTTGTTTTATCCCCCTGTGAGGTTCCCTCCATCATAACTACCCCAGCTTCTGACGCTGTCACCCTGCTGTGGTACATGTGCTTCTACCATTCTCAGCCCCAGCTCCTGATACACTCATTGCCACTCCCTGCCACTACCTGCTCTTCTTAGCAGCTAACACACGTAGGATGCCATGAGGCTTATAAACAGAGTGAGATCATGCTTGCTGTGACAGCCACAGCAGGTTGGCGAGGTAGCAGGGCATCTTGTACTGATAAGGAAGAGGAGGCTCAGGCAGAGACTGAGCAACTCAGACAGTGCCATCTGGGTCATAAAAAACCCAAGGATCCAAGCGAGCGAGCGAAGAAGTGAATTTACAGAGGGCGGGGGGCTTCCTCCAGGTCAGCTCCTGTGCCAGGCGCTTTCACACATCTTAACCCACCCAATCCACATGAAGGCTTTAAGGCACGACTATCATCTCCCCCTTTCTAGCACGGGGAGGCGGAGGCTCAGAGCGTGTAAAAGTCATGCCTGAGGTTGCCCAGCTGGTCAGTGGCAGGCGTCTGGGCTCCAGGAGGAAGTGCTGACCTAGAATTGCCCAGGTCCAGGATTCGGGCCACCTCGACAGCAGTCATTCTTGATCACCGATTCTCAGCAGCTGTGCACCTTTGACCTGGTAGCTCAGCCTCTCTGGGTCTCGTTTTGAGCATCTCCTGCTAACATCTTTCGTACTTCCTGCACAGTTTGTTGTGGGAGAACGAACACCAGGCCGGCTCACCTCCAAGGTCCCATCCGCTCCTGGCACGTAAGATTCAGGAGCAGCAAGTTGCGCTTGGCAAGTCTACACACTCCCTATCCTTTATTCTCTCTCAGCCTCGGGAGGGGAGAGCATCGCCCGTTCCCACTACACAGATGAGGAAAACTGAGGCTTCGGGAAGTGATGTGAAATGAGCAAGGCTCTTCAGCTCCTGTGGGGACGGGGCTGGGGTCTACGTCAGGGCTCCTGGCTTCACTGCGGGCAGCTTCCACCCATACCTCCGCTCCAACGGCAGGGAGCATCCTGGGTCTCAGCAGGATCCCCATCACCCAGTCCGTCGTCATCCTCCACGGGCACCTGGGTGCTCCCTGGGTGCCAGGTGCTTTGGTCAGGCCCGCATCTGCAGTGGTGACGGAGGACACGGTCCCCAGCTGGGAGGGGACGTTGTCTAGTGGCCGAGACAGAGTCACACAGACTCCTCCAGGGTGTCAAGTGCACTGAGCACAAGCAGGAAGCAGGGCCTGCAGGAGGGTCACCAGAGGGACCAGACCTGGGGTGACGCTAACCACGGTGACGACAGATTTCGGTGGCCTCACAGCCCCCATGTGGGCATTTGTGGGCCGAGGGAAAACTCAGGGGAGCCAGGTGGGCAGAGGCTCTAGCCTAGGTGGGACCCGAGCAACATCTGGGGGAGGGGAGGACGGGATGACACAAGGGAGGCTTTAGAGCCAGGCCCGAAAGTGGCCCCTGTTCCACAGACCAGTGACAGCCATATGGGGAGGCTGGAATGGCCGTCTAGCTGGTGGCAGGCAGAGAGGGCATGGTTTGGTGGGCAGGTGGCCCAGTGTGGAGGCGGTCGAGAGAAATTTCCCAAAGAAGTGGCATTTTCCCCTAAAAAAGTGGCATTTCAGAGGCATCTAGAGGACCGGGGTCGGCCTCTGCCAGGCAGCACGGGGGACGGAGTCCCCCTCCTTCTGGGTCCCAAGGGGCGCGGTGCCTGCAGACTGAAGCTGCACCTTCCGCACCAGGCAGCAGCTTCCCTCCGCAGAAAGGCCCTCGGGTTCCAGCCCATCGGAGGGAATCCCACGGGGCTGTCTCTGGAGAGGGCCCAGATGATGCTCTCTGAGGGTTTAAAGGCTCCTTTGCTGCTAGAATCTGCCTTTCAGGCCCGTCAGGCTACAGATTTTAACCGGAGATTTAAAAGGACCAGAGATCAAAAGCAGATGCTCCTGGGAGACACCTCAGCTGGCCCAGCCGTCTGGGGACACGGCTACGGAGGAGAAGGCGATTCATCACGGGCCGTACCAGCCCCCGTTCAATAATAAGCAGATGTATTATGGGGGAAAGAAAGGGATGGGTGTCAGCCCCTTGATTCATTTGTCTCCCTCTCAAAATCGCCTCCATCCCGGGCTCTGGAGGGCGGGCGCGGGTGCTTTGAAGCGGAGACAGCATGTCAGGGAGATGGAAACATTTCACGTTGTAAATCCTGGGGGTTGTCAGAGAAACCCCAACGAGAGAGGAAGCTGCCGGGATGGGCTGGCGGGGCGCACCCTCGACTGCTTTGCGGGGGAGGAGCCTAAAGGCGATTCTGGGAGAGGGGAACCTGGCCTCTCCCCCTGCAGTGAGACCCTTTCTGCACCGCTCAGCAGCCTCTGCCTGCAGTGATCCCGTTTGGTCCGCATGTTCTGCTCAGGTTAAGGCTGTTTCACTGGCTTTATCACCTGATCACCTCCTGGGGCTTTCCTACCTTTCACTTCCGGTGAAGAATCTGAAACTATTGCGACAAGTCATAGATGTAAGTGTGATCGCCTCCCAAGACAGGACACCTCTGGTCCTCTTTTTAGGGGGAACCAACTGGTGACGCTCGGACCCCATTCCACTCACACCTGTGGATACCCGCCTCTACCTTACAGGCGGGAATGTCCAGGTTACAGTCTGGGGCTCCAGCTCAGTCCTGTGTGTGGCGTCTCCGTTCTAGCCCTTAGACCTGTGTGGTCTTGGACAAGCCTCTTCACCTCTCTGAGCTCGGTTTCTGTGCAGCGAAATGACAAGAGCAGTAAGAGGAACTGCTGTCCGCCCCTGATGGCTGGAAGGATGGAGTTAATATGTGCAGCGTGCCGGGCCGGTTCAGTAAAGTGCTCCTCTGATTCCTTCCAGATCTGCCTCCGAGGTAGATCCACACTAAGGGGTAGATTATTAGTCCATTTACATTTGGAGACACTGAAGCTTAGAAAGAGCAAAAGGCTTAGCCAAGTTCACAGAGGCGGCTGGGAGCCAGCCCTCCGGAGCGACCTCTCAGTGCTTCTGGTACCCTCCTACCTCGGAGTTTGCACAACTCTGAACAGGTGTGACGAAGATGGGGTCGGGGTGGAGCAGGCTGGAGGCAGGGGACCCCTTAGAAGCCCCTTAGAAGCAGGTTAGTGCCCTTGAGGGTGGAGAGGAGAAAAATAATTTGAATAGCTCTTTAAAAGGTAAAAGCCCCCCAGACCATTTTCTGGCTAATTCACTATAGTTTGTCCTCGGCCCCCAGCACAAGGCCTGACGGTGAGTAAGCAGATATTACATGTTTTCTTTTGTGATGGTTGAAGGAATGGAAGAATGTGTGAATGAAGGAAGGAAGGAATGATTAAAAGCAGCAGAGGGCGGACTCACAGATAACCCCCAGGGGTCTGGCTTGGCGTAGTCGCTCAAATAGGGAACATGGGAAAAGAGCAAAATTCGGAGAGTGATTTATAATGGAATCAGATAACTTTTAAGTTTCCTCTGTGTGCCAAGTCCAGAGGCTGTAAATTCAGTGGGTCCAATCGAGTGGACTGTCGCTAGTACCAGTAGGTGTCCAGCGTGAGGAGCAGTGGAGGGGTCCAGGAAGCAGACCCGCCTGCCCCGGGGGAGCCCGCAGGTCAGTGGGAAGGCCAGGACTTCCAGGGATAAACTTCATCCAGGGATAAACTGTGCATGTGCCTTTGTGGCCAGCAGAGCCCAAACAGAGCTGGGCCGGTCGTGGAGGGACCTGTGGAGGAGGTAGGACTTGAACTGGTGGGTTAGATGATGGATTGGGTTTGGGGAAGGACGGAAGCACCTAAGGGCAAAGGCTTGGATCTGAGAGTGGTCCTGGATCTGAAGGAACTAATCTGTCCCCCTCCTGGCATCTCTGACATTCAGTCGAGGACCTGGCATCGAGCAGGCAACAGTGATCTTTGGAAGTTTCTTTATCTTGCGTCTTGTATTCTTGACCAGTAGCTGCAAAACAATGATTCTTTTCGCCCTTATGCCTGAAGGTTGAAGGCAGTCCAGATCCATAAATATTATTTCTGAAACCAACTGATGCGTGAAACGAGACTTTGATTAAATATCACAACCAGCAACTGGTAATGGAGCATGAGCCTGTCATTTATCAGCAAGAAATGAGGACATAATTCATTAAGCCCCTTTGAGCACTCGGGACAGAGGGCCCTGGAGAGGCTGTGTTTGGTTTGGGCTGTTTGTGGGACTCGTTTCTAAACTGCTCCTGAAAACTGTTAGCTCCCGGGAGGCCCCAGGCTGCTGCCCGTCAAGTGTCCCGGCCACCAAACCACTTGGAAAGTCTCCATTTGTCACACGACTCCTCGCCTTCCTGTCCAAGCCAGCAGGGGCAGGGCGCACAGGCTGCCTCCCCTGCATCATTGGGCGGCTGCTCTCCCACAGTCGGCTGACCTGTAATGGGCCCTGGGAATACTGTGGGAAACAAAACAGACATAGCCCTTACCTTTAATGAACCCACAACCCCACGTGGGGGACCGCAAGTGAGTCCGCAATACACAGTGACCCAGATTGTAAGAGTAGAGGCGCCTAGCCTGGCCTGGCAGTCAGGGAGGGCTTCCCAGAGGAGGTGAGAGCTAAGCGGCGGAGCAAAGGAATTGGTGAAGTGAGGACAGATAAGAGTGTCTTAGGTAAAGGGAACAGCCTGTGCAAAGTCTGGAGGGCAGAGCAAGTGTGATCTAAAAGGGGCTTAGAGTGAAGCAAGAGGCGGCAGGAGCTAAGGCTGGAGAGGTGAGCTGGGCTAGTATCATGAAGTCCTTGAACCTGACCCTGTTTGGGGATGGATTCTGAGTGGCCTGGAGAGTAGGGGTGACCCTGTCTGCTGGGTGGGTGATGGGCAGTAGGGCTGAGAAAGGACCCCTCAGGGAACCGGCGTGGATAAGATGCCTCCCACATCGCGCCTGGGGACCACCAGCAAGTGTGTGGCTGCAGGAGGTCAGAGTTAGGATGGCAAGGATTTGCTGCTGCAACAGGCAACCTAAAAGTCAACAAAGTGGTTTTAAACAGCAAAGGCTCATTCCTTGCCATATTATGAGGCTGTCACAAATCAGCCGGCTGCCTCAGAGCAGCCCCTGTGCAGAGAGAATGAGAACAGGCAGATTTCTCGCTGGTTTTCATGCTGCCGCCCACACGTGACGCACCCCAGTTCCACTCACATTTCGCTGGCCAAAGCAATGCCCACTTCTGTTTGCAAAGGAGGTAGGCAAGTGCCGCCTGACTCCGGGAAGACTGGAGACCCAGGCAATTTATGGGTGGCGCTGACGACCAGCACCAGGACGCTGGTGGCTCTGCGCTTTCCCACTGTACAAGCGCCACAAACGTTGGTCTGCTGCTTCTAGAATTTATTTCCATGGAGCTGATCACATTTCATGCTCCCAACAGTCCCGGGAGGCAGGCACCCTCATCCCTTCCAAGCCACCAGGCTCAGCTTCCTTAAATTCCCATGGAGAGACAGACAACCAATGGTTCGGGAACCGCTGGGGTGGGTGTGGACCTCCCAGGTACTTAGTACGTAGTTTTTACTTTCATAGAAGATGGAAATAGAATAGAAGATAGAAATAGAGTAGAATAGAAATTGAAGCCACTTGCTGAATCAAGAGCAAGTTGACGGCAATGCACATCTGAGTGAGGCCTTGTGGAGGCTGAACAGTGGGCTTTCATTTGCACCCCTCTGGCAGAGCCCTTTGAGCGTTCGCCTCCCTGGAGTTGGAACAAAATGATTGTTCACGTTTCTGGCTTTGAGGCAGATACTACCTATGCCCTAGGGAGTTTTTATTTATTCTCAGTCTGGCTGACCAACCAGATGTCCTGATTCTGTGACACAGCCAAGGACTGCAGGCTCCTGGTCCTTCCAGATTCTCAGAGGAGTAGCCCCAAGACGCCCCTCTCTGGGCTCCCAGAGCCAGACCCAGGCTGACCCCCACCAGAGTCCCCACTCCATCTCCTCTCAGCCGTCCTGTTCTCCACCCAAGCCCCTGGTTCTGTCTCTAGCTTGTTGCCTGTAGATCTGGGTTTCCCTGGAATTAATGTTCTCAAGGTGCCTGAACAGGAACAGCAAGTCTAGAATATTCATATTTTGAGCCAGAGAACTGGCTAGTATCAGAGTTCTGGGAGAAGCCTGGCCAGGAATGAAATCTGCTGCCTCACCGGGGGGTGGCCTTGGCTCAGAGAGTTGACATTCTCGAGCCTCCATGTCCTCGTCCACAACCGGTGGAGGCTGAGAGCTGACAGGGAAGAGCGAGAGAGGGGAGACAGAGAAGACACCGGCTCTGGGTCTCAGGGAGCATGCGCTGCTCGAGTGGCCATCAGCATCTGTCATCATCCAGACACTTGTAAGGTGCACGCATCCTAGGGGAAGATGCTGGTTACTAAGCAACCTGTCCAAGGCCGCATGGTTGGCTCGGTGGAGCCGGACCTGCCGGGTGTCCCTCTCCATCCCTGGGTCCCAGCTCCTTCGAGGGACCTCTGACCAGCCTCCTTCCTGATACCCATCTCTGCTAATAGAGAAATAGGAACGTCGCTCCTATTTTCCTCACTCCTCAAAAGAAAAATGTCCCCATCCCCACAACCACCCATGGACGACTGTGTCCTTGCAGCCTGGAGAGATCCGTGCAGCCCGGCTCTCCTGTGTTGCAAAGTATCTCGACCTGGTGCAGCCGGCACGGGGACCTGGGCCCGGGGGCTTCTCCTCGGGCAGCTGCTCTGTGTGACACACAAAGCCACCAGCAAGCGTGCAGACACCCTACGTGCATGTCAAGGTCAACAGACTGTTCCATCTGAACCACACATCTGCCAGATGTGCATTTGAAAAGCTTGGGTCCGTTCGCCATGGCTCCTGTGAGGAAGGCAGACCCCCGGAGGGAGCTGAGAACGGAGACCACCCCCTCCCAGATTTTGCAGGCGTTCAGGCCAGAGCTGTGAGGTCGAGGGAGAGCGGGAGGACCGGGTGGGGAGGCAGACTCTGGGCACAGCTCCCCGGGACATGCAACAGCAGAACCGCCAAGAGCATCCTGGCAGAGGCTCTCAGGCACACACGTGCGGTCCCCACGGGGTGTCCCCGAGCAGTGGCAGCCGCAGGGGGTGCGAGGCACAACACGCTTCTGCCTTTGGAACCGTCTGTTTGCTGGTGTTTACACAGGGAGTGGAATTAATTAAATGCCGCAGGGCCTCCTCAGTGGCTGAAAATACACCCAGCCAGGCCCCCAGCAGCGCCGCCTGGCCGCGTCTGTCAGATGTCTGTCGGATTTCTCCCGGCTTTGCAGGGCCAAAGGCCCACGGGCTCACAGGGCAGGATGAGTGCGGCTGCCACTCTCCCCACAGGCAGCGTGTCAGAGCCAGATGTGTGCAGACGCGAGGGCACGCACAGCCAGCCAGAAGCACAGGGAAACACACGCTGATTCACAAGAGGAAGCCTCGGCCCCCCGAGCCGCAGGCAGTTAAACATACATGGACACGTGGGTGCGCCTGGGTGCCCAGTGAACAAGCATAGCCTGGCATGTACGCCCACATCAACCTGCCCACATGAGCCACTCAGGACCCGTGGCTCATGGCTGGGTCATGGCTCGTGATCGCACATCCAGACTCACAGGGACACGCCTTGGACGTAGCTTCTGAATCCAAAAGCCTCAGTCTGCCCCTGAGTCTCTCTTTTGCTGGAAGTGTGACCTGAGGTTCTGAGCCTCTGTTGCTTAAACTGTCTCGTGGGATAACAACAGTACCAACCTCGTGGTGTCGTTATGAAGCTGAGAATGAGGAGCTGAACATGAGCTCTCGGCAGAGCGCCTGGTGCTCACAAAGCCCGCTGCAAACCTTAGCTGAAGTGATTCTCAACACCCTCTCGGTCGTGGGCCCACCTGGCAACATGGGCCCATGTGTGTTTAGACGAAGACACAGATGGACCAAGTGGCACATGGGACCCCAGAGAGACCCCAGATGCATCCCCTGGGGCTCCGCGTCAAACTGCCTGGACCTGACACGTGGAGACTGGTGCCCACACCCGCTCGCTTCTCCACCAGCATCAGCCCAGCCCACGTGGATGGCAGGCACGTGACCAAGCCGTGCAAGGCGGAGGCCAACCAAAGGCCTTCTGGGCCCAGGACCCACATGCTTTGGGTGTGGCTTCTAGCCACTAAAACACACAGATGCTTCTGTGGCTCCCCATGACCTTCAGGCCAAGATCCAATCTCCTGAGCCTGAAACTCAGGGACTTCCATGCTCTGCCCTTGCCTCCCTCACCCCCCACCGCCCCCCTCAACACTGCTCCAAGGGGGCTCCCAATAAACAGGCTGCTCAAGTTCTACTAAACACCTGGGAAACGAAAGGAAATGATGGCACATGGGGACCAAATAGAATCTTTATTGCTGAGAAAGTTCAAGGTGAAGCTTTCAATGTATTGTGAGAGGCAGAGGACTCCTAACTGGGTCCCAGCAGGGGTCCACACAGTTCCAGGCAGTGCTGGGGGGACGGGGGGGGACAGGCACCCCATGCGGAGGACGTGGAGGGGCAGAGAACCTTTGCTCGTGCTGCCTTCCTTATCCATTCCCCAGGAACTGCTCCCGCTCTGTCCTTCCACGGCCCCGCTTCCGACCTTGCAGCTGACCCGGGCCGTGTAACAATACACCACACCTTCGTGGTAGATCGCAACACTGCTTCCTGCAGTGTCTGTGTGAGTCTAGGCGCACCTTAGAGATATTGTGTGTTCGAGTCCAGAACACCTGTGGCGATAAAGCAAGTCACCTAAATTTTTTGGTGGCCCAGTGCCTGTTCAGTTTACTCCATGCTCTGGTCTATTACATATGCAATAGCATTGTGTCTGAAAAAACCGTGTACATACCTTAATTAACATGTAAGTATTTTATTGCTAAAAAATGCTAACCATCCTCTGAGCCTTCAGCAAGTTGTAATCCTTTTGCCTCGATACTGATGGTCCCTGGCAGGTCAGGGTGGTGGTTGCAGAAGTGGGAGTGGCTGTGGCATTTTCCTAAAATAAAGCAGTTATGATGTTTGCTGCATCAATTGACTTTTCCTTTTGCAAATGATTTCTCTGCGATGTGCAATGCTGCTTGGTGGCATTTTACCCACAGTAGAACTTCTCTCAAAATAGGAGTCGGTCCTCTCAGAACCTGCTGCTCCTTTACTAAGTTTATGTAATGTTCTAAATAAATATAACCCTTTGCTGACTTTTTAATCATCTTCTCGGGCTCTTCACCAGGAGTAGCTGCCATCTCCAGAAACCGCTTTCTTTGCTCATCCGTGAGAAGCAGCTCCTCATCTGTTAAAGGTTTATCGTGGGATTGCAACCAGTCACATCGTCAGGCTCCACTTCTCATTCTAGTTCTCTCGCAGTTTCCATCACATGTGCGGCTCCTTCCTCCACTAAAATCTTCAACCCCTCAAAGTCTTTCATGAGGATTAGAGTCACCTTCTTCCCAACCTGTTAATGTTGCTATTTTGACCTCTTCCCATGAATCATGACTGTTCTTAATGGCATCTAGAAGAGTGAATCCTTTCCAGAAGGTTTTGAATTTACTTTGTCCAGATCCATCAGAGGACTCACTGTCTATGGCTTCATAATAGCCTTAGGAAATGTATTTCTTGAAAAAATAAGACTTGAAAGTCAAAAGGACTCCTTGATCCATGCCTGCAGAATGGATATTGTGTTATTAGCAGTCATGAAAACAACATTAATCTCGTTGACCAGGTGCCTTGTCAGTGAGCAGTAATATTTTGAAAAGAATCTTTTTTCTGAGCAGTAGGTCTCAACAGTGGGCTTAAAATATTCAGCAAACCATGTTGTAAGCAGATGTGCTGTCATCCAGGCTTTGTGGTTCCTTTTATAGAGCCCAGGCAGAGCAGATTTAATTCTTAATTTGTAAGGGCTCCAAGATTTTCGGAACGGTCCATGAGCATTGGCTTCCATTTACAGCCGCCTTAGCCCCTAACGAGAGACTCAGTCTGTCTTTTGAAGCTTCGCAGCCAGGCATTGACTTGTCCTCTCTCGCTATGAAAGTCCTCAGTGGCGTCACCTTCCCCCACGAGGCTGTTCCGTCTATACTGAGCATCTGTTGTTTGGTGCGGCCACTGTCATTAATTATCTCAGCTGGGTCTTCCAAATAAGCTGCTGCAGCCTCGACCTCAGCCCTTGTTGCTGCCCCTTTGCACTTCGATGTCGGGGAGATGCCTTCGTGCCTTAAACCTGATGAAGCAACCTCGGATAAGGTCAGACTTTTCTTCCGCGGCGTCCTCCCCTCTCTCAGCCTTCATTGAATTGAAGAGCTGGGGCCGTGCTCTGGGTCAGGCTCTGGCTTAAGGGGATGTCATGAGTGGTTGGGTCATCTCTCCAGAGCACTGAAACTCTCTCCATCTCAGCAATAAGGCAGGTTTGCGTTCCCACCATGGGCGTGTTCGCTGAAGGAGCCCTTCTAATTTCCTTCCAGAACTGTTCCTTCGCATCCGCGACTTGGCTAACCATTTGGCACAAGAGGCCTCGATTCGGGCCTGTCTTGGCTTCTGACACACCTTCCTCGCTAAGCTTGGTCACTCCTTGCTTTGGATTTAAAGTGAAAGACGTGCGCGTCTTCTTGTTGCTTGGACACTTGTAGGCCATTGTAGGGTTGCTCAGGGGCCTAGTTTCAATATTACGGTGTCTCGGGGGATAAGAAGGCCCGAGGAGAGGGAGCGAGACCGGGGAACAGCCAGCCAGGCAGCAGAACAAGTCCAAACACGTGTCTGGATGAAGTTGACCGCCATGCACGGTTTGGCTGGTGATGCCCCCACACAATTGCAATAGTGACACCAAAGATCGCTGATCCCCGTAACCGGCGTGTCTGCAGGCGTTACCACGGCGTTACACACCGACACGAGGCGAGCAAAGGGGTTGGGAAACGGTGCCGGTGGATTTGCTCGTTGTCGGGTTGCCACAAACCTTCAATTTGTTTAAAAAAAAAAAAAAAAAAAAAAGCCAAAGCTGCAAAACACATCAAGTGACGTGCAATAAAATGAGTATGGCTACATTATTTCCCAATTCAAAAATAGATACTTTCACCCAAAAGAAATTCCCTGATTGATTGATGGGCTGGTAAATCTATTTCTTTTCTTTTCTTTTCTCTTCGTCTTTTGTCTTTTCAGGGCCACAGCCGCAGCACGTGGAGGTTCCCAGGCCAGGGGTCCAATCGGGCCTACGCCACAGCCACAGCCACAGCCACAGCAACACAGTAGATCTATTCTTTATTCACATCTTACGGGAACCTCCTCTTTGGAAGCTGAGGGGCGGAAAAGGTGGGTGCAGAGCCTCAGGGAGGTGCCCCCGCTCTAGCTTGAACCCCCTTGCACGTCTTACCTCGCGTTTCAGGTCTTAGGGTCTGTTTCTTGCCCGATTGTCTCACAGATCCCAGTCCCTGGCTTGGTGCCTGGGATGCAGTCGGGACTCAGCAGACACTTGTCATTGAAGGAGCAATAGATGGATGAGTGGTCGAATGATGGCCGAGCATGTAGCCCAGTGCCCAGCATGAAGCCGATGCCTCATATGTGCCTACATAGCGGATGGGCAGAAAAATGCCCCGCGTGCCCCCTGCAGCCCCCTCTGAGGGGACGCAGCACTTGCTGACCCCCCACGACCCTCTCCACCCTGATGGGCTGGTGCTGGGTCAGGGGTCTTTCTGGCGAATAGGGCTACAGCTTCCTGTCCCCGTGGCTCCTGCTCCGGGGTGGTCTGACTCCTAGAGACCAAGCTCTTTTTTTTTTTTTTTTTTTTTTTGTCCTTTAGGGCTGCACCCGTGGCATATGGAGGTTCCCAGGCTAGGGCTGTAATCGGAGCTGTAGCCACCGGCCTACGCCAGAGCCACAGCAACTCAGGATCCGAGCCGCGTCTGAGACCTCCACCACAGCTCATGGCAACACCGGATCCTTAACCCACTGAGCAAGGCCAGGGATCGAACCCGCAACCTCATGGTTCCTAGTCAGATTCTTTTCCTCTGTGCCACAACGGGAACTCCAAAGACCAGGCACTTTGTGCCCTCCTGCCCAGTCCGCACACGGCCTCCATGCACAAGCTGTCCCTGGCCTAATGACGGAGTGCCTCGGAGACAGGACCCGCTGGCCAAAGGAGAGTCTGTACCCTGGGCTGGGAATCAGGAGGAGTTATGGTTCCGAGGTTACCTAGGCTGGGACCCCTTGCCGGATCTCTGCTTTGTGCTCACACTCATGGCAGTAAGACTTCTCATTGCTCCAAGTTAGGATTCGAACGGCTCCCCATGGGCCATTTTATTTCAAGGTTTCCAGCAGCCCTGAGATCTCAGGGCTCTTCTCCCTACTTGAGGGTCAGAGAGGGTGGCCGGCTTATTCAGGGTTACACGGCGATGAAGTGACAGAAGGGGGCTTGTCCAACGCAAACTCTTGTCTTCACGACTGTCACTGTAGAGGCAGCGAGGTGGATGAACGCAGGTCCTGAGCTGTCTTGGACTGGAGGGAACGCCGCTTTCTCCGGCTGTTCCATTGAGCCTGTCCATCTGTCTTGGCTTTGATGTGTGACGTTATCCTTCCATCACGTTATTTTGTAAATACCACGCGGTGCAAAGCAGGGTAGAAGGTTCCGCGGGACACACACATGTGAGTAAATGTGAACATATATGGAGGCCAAGACGGTGGCCAGAATCGCTGCTGGTGTGTGACTGGGGTGCACACCTCAGCGGGGGGCTCAGGGTCAGAGCTTTCCGGGGCTGGAACATTGAGGAAGGAGAGTGACCTCCCCAGGCACAGACGCAGTTCCACTGTTCTTCTGGCTGGAGAGGAAGCTTGGTGGCATTGAAGTTGTAAGCTTTAGGCTTTATGTCTCTCTCTCTCTCTCTCTCTCTCTCTCTCTCTCTGTGTGTGTGTGTGTGTGTGTGTGTGTGTGTGTGTGAAAGAGAGAGAACAATAAAGAACACTGGCTGCCCTCGTCAAGGCAGGAAAGCTTCAGGCGTTCCTGGACTCAGGAGGAGGTCTGGATGGAGTGCTAACAGGCTTTTAACAGCTTGGAACAGAGACTATTTCCTATCTGGGAGGAGCTGATCTCCTTTTAACACCTAAGGGACACATTCCGACCCTCTCCATCCCGCCCCGAGCCCTCCGCCTTGACCTCCCCTCCGTGCACAGAAAGTCACTTGAGCAGCTGTGGGAGGAAGTCCTGGTTTGAGGAGCTTCTAGGCTCAGAAGCAGCGAGTGAGAAGACAAGAATAACCCCTTCCCTTCCTGGATCTCAGTCTTCTCATCTCTGAAATGGAAGGGCAAGGAGGATGGACCTATTTCATCTCTGAGGCCCCTCCCAGCTCTGGCTTTCAACATCTCCGTGTCTCACTAGACTGGAAAGCCAGGGTAAGCGTTGTGATCATCTCCTGCGGTGGTGTTTATATATCTGTCCTTTATTTTTTCTGCAGAAGACCCTATTGAGCTGTTTACCCTTGGGGGGGTGAGACGTTGGGGTCAGAACTTGTGTTGTATTCCGTTTTGTGGTTGGGAAAACTGAGGTTCTGCACTAGACCTCACAGCCTCTTGCAGGACACCTGGGCTTGGCACCAGGCTGCCTGACCATCCCTGCCCTCCCCACTCTGCCAGGCTACCTGAGTACCCATCTGAAGCATCCCAGAAGGCAGGCACCAGCTGAGAGAATCCGTGGTTTTGTCTCAATGCAGCCAAGCGTTAAGCCTGCCAGGGTTCTTGTTCAAGTGCACGCTGAGATTTGCCTATGGCCCAGTCCCCCTTCCATCTTATTATCTGTCTTGTCAAGTCCAGCTCACAGGTCCACTTCCTCTGACCTCTTGCCCAATGAGTTGCTGAGTTGCTCACTCATTATCCACTTTGCCCGTTAGGAATTCACCCCCCCCCCCCCGCCCCCAGACAAGGGCTCTGTCTTGGCAAGTTTCCAGCTTCATGAGTGGTGAACTCTGTCCTGACCTCTGCCGGGCAGCAAGCTTCTTTCTCTAAGACCAGGTCACAGCCTGGCCATGGTTTGCTCTGAGACATGTGACAACACGTTCTCCCATCACACCTGGCCCAGCATCAGCATTCTCTCAAAGCCCATGTTCTTATGTAGAAATCCAGGATTTTCTCTTAAAAGAAGGGGACAAAAACGCAAAGGCAAACCATAGGGCGTGTCAAAATGGCTCTCGAGCGTGGCGCCAGGGTCCTGCCCTGCGCATCCATTCCTGCAGGGACTGACCCAGTGAAACCACATGCAGGGGGAATGTTCTGGTCCCAGGGCCTGGCAAACAGTAGGGGTTTGGCGCCTCTCTCAGGAGCCACAGGCCACAGAGCCCCTGACAAACCTTCTTCATGGTTTGCCCCTGGGAGTCTAGATGGGAAAATCTGGTGGTGTAGACACTTGCGGAAGATGAAGCTGTGTTTCGAATCACAGCTGACCTCCCGCCGCCCTCATTGTCCCAGCCCCGTGTACTTGTTCCTACAGCTCAGCCCCCTCTCTCTGGCCACGTGCCGGCTGGTGTTCTTGCTCCTTTTGGTTATAAAAGGTGTGTTTGGAGCCCTTCCGATAGTGAGTCAGAAATGGATGCGTCCACCCAATGAATCCAGGGAAGGAAGAGTGGCGCACACAGACGGGGAGCCTGGCGCCAGCATCGCAGACGCTTGGCAAAGGCTCCATCGTGGAGTTTGGGCACCCTGCAGGTGCTCCTTCCCCGCCTCGGGGTTCCCGGCTCGAGCATGAGCAGCATCGTGGTCTAACAGGCACAGGACCCGGAGGTCCCGCCCTCCCTGCCTCTCCCGGCCCTCCTTCTGCGCGTCTTTGGGCTGCTCAAGGGTTCCTGTCCCTGAGGGAGCCAGATTCACCCCGGCGATAAGGAAATAACTTATAAGGATCAGTTCGAATGAGACCTCTTCTGCAACACCTTCCTGGGTCCTTTAAACCCGCACCAAAACTCCTCCCTCTCCCCTGGCTTTTAGGCTCTGCTGTCCTGGGATGAGCTGTTTGGCCTCCCGGGAGCCTCACTTTCTTGTGTAAGTGGTTCTGTCCTGCCTGCCTCATGGACACACTGGGAAGCCAGGGGAGGGGCGAATGTGAGCACCTGCGGTTACAGGTGATGTTGGAGAGCAGGTGGGGTGGGTGGCCTGGCATCCCCACGGCCCACCCTGGCCCCGGAAGGCACACGGGGGATGGTCCCAGAGCCAGTGCGGCCTTCTGAGGGCAGTCCCTCAGAAAGGCAGGGCTGGGGCGGCAGTGGGACCTGCTCTGCAGGTAGGGGTAGCAGACGTGGGCGGAGAGCCTCGTACTCACCTCTGACGCCTCTCGGAGACACAGCACTCATGCGCCTCCCTGCTTCGTGACTCACGGGTGCGTGCTCATAGGGCTGTCACAGTGCTTTAAGATATATCAACGTATCTAATCTCAAAACACCCCCATAAGGTAGGCAGCGATATGATCTCCAATTCGCAAATGAGGAAATGGAGACCCCGAGAGGTCAAATAATTTGCTAACCACCAGCTAGTCCGTGAACCTGGACCGCCCAGCTGCTGAGGACAAGAGTGACACCAGGCCAAATGCTTTATGGTAATATTCTTAGAGGCTGGATTTCCCTTGTGGATCAGTGGATTAAGGATCCAGTGTTGTCAGTGCAGTGGCTCGGGTTGCTGCTGTGGCATGGGTTCGATCCCTGGTGTGGGAACTTCCACATGCCACAGGTGCAGCAAAAAAAAAAAAGTATTCTTAGCAGACACCTCAGCCTTTCTCTGGCTCTCTTCTAGCTTGTTCTGCAGCCTAACCCCTTCTTCAGCCCCCCTTCCGTTCTCTCATCCCAGCCACACTGACCACTTACCTCTTCCACTCTGCTGTCCCCGTGGCATGGGGCCATGGGAAGCAGACGCAAGTGCCTGGGCTGGGAGCTGGGACCCTGGACTCTTGGCTGCCTGCCCTGCTCCTAGTGGGGCCTTGGACCTGCTGCTGATCTCTTTGTCCGTCCATTCATCCCTCCATTCTCGTTCTTTCCAAATCTCCCTGAGGGGACAGGGAGGTTGGTAGCCCGTGTGGTCTAAGAGGACCAGGGATGCGGCAGCCTAGCCAAGGTCATCTGAAAGGACAACAGCATGCATCATCCCAGGAGATGCAGGCCTAGCAGGCAAAGTACCAACCAGCCGATGGAGAGAGGGTCCCCAGAAAGGACAGGAACAGCACGCTGTGACCCCTGTGCGCTGCGCTCCTCTCTGTGCTGGCCACAGCATCGGGCCGCATACCTGGCACATCACAGGTCTAACATACCCAGTACACGGAGCCGCCTGGCCTCCCAGGAGCCCACAGCCAGGCAGGTCCCCAGGAGACACTGGTTCCTCAGGGGCCAACATGGAACACTCATCTCCAGGACGTCCTGAGGGCACAGCAGTGCACGAGGCACCTGTCGGCCCCCTCGGGCCCTCCCCGCCCTCAGAGAAGCCCTGACCCCTGCCTCTGTTTGTACTAAGATCCGGGCTTGCTGGTGCTGAGCCAACTTCCAGGAGCCGGGAGGGAATGATGGGTGAGGTAGAGAAAGAGCCTGGAGTGCAGCCTTTGCCTCGAACCCGCTCGGGACTGCACTTCCACCGCCTTCTCTGGGCCTCGCTTTGCCTATCTGTGAAGCAGCAAGGAGGGCAACGGGGGCAGCACCAGCTCCGCTAACACATTTTCCCACCTGCCCTGCCCACTTCCCCTCGCAGGGTCCGAGCAGCCTGTGCGAGGCTCCCAGGATGTGCCTGCCTCGGGCAAAAGGGTCTCCCCCGGGAACCAGCCATCACGCTTATTCCAGGGGCCCAGCCACTCTCTCCAGCCCCATCAGTGTGTGTCTTTGAGGTCCTCTTCTTCCTTTTTCTTTTCAACAGCAATGGAATTTTCTTGGCAGAGCATGCAGTTCCTTGCTGACTCCAAGCCATCTTGCCTCTTATCAGATTTTAAATCTGATCCAGGTCTGGTCCAGGTCAGGGCAGGGAGAGTGGGCAGAGGAGGGGCTGGAAGGGCCGCTGATTGTCAGGTGACTAGGGCTTCCTGGGTCTTTCAAGTTTCATCCCCCCTGCCCCCCTGCTCCTGCCCACCGCTCTAGCTTTGGCCCTGGCGACTTCAGCCCCTACTACTGGTGAGTCCTCAGGCAAGCAGCTGTGCCTCGGTTTCCTCACCTGTAACATGGAAAGAATACCAGCCTCATACACTTGTTCATGAGGGTTAAAAGACTTAACCCCTGTAAGGCGCGAAGAATCCCATGTGGCTCATAGCAAACAATCTGCAGAGTATCTGAGAGCAGCTGTCATTGCTATGATTCAGATGATCCTGTGCTGTGTGCCCTAATCCTTAAGAACAACCCCCGCTGTCCTGATACTTCGCAAAACTCAATGCCTCCACCTCTTCTGTATGCTGTTCCCTCCGCCTTAATGCCCTTCCTGGTCGGATCTGCCTAGAAAACTCCTACTCGCCCTTCAAGATTCAGTTCAAGCAGGTCCGTCCCCCGTGACCACTGAGAGGCGGAGCAGACCGCATCCCACCACATCCCGACTGTGCTGCCCCGTGTCCTGGGACCACACTGGGTGTACGCTAACTGGCTGGTCCTCTGGCTCCTGACATGTGCGTCTCCATAGTGATTCGCCTTCCGCTGCATCTCTAACCTAAGCACAAGGCCTAGGGCAAGGGATGTGAGTGATATTCCTTTCAAGTGTGTGCTGGGAGACGGGAGCAGACCTGTGCAGAGCGATTCTAACACGTGGTGACAACGCACGGTGGGGGACAGACAGACTGAGGCTGGGGAGGGGAGGCGGCAGTAGGACCTTGGGGAAGATGAGATGAGGTCGCTGGCACTCAGCTATTCATGAAAGTGCTTTAACGTGTACATTGCCCTGCAGATACAGTGCAGAATTCCCATCTGCGTGGCAGTTACACCTGCTCAGATTTGGTTGTGCTTTCTGTCTTCATTGGTTTGGGGTGCTACCACAGACTGCCAGAGACTTGGGGGCCTTATAAGCAATAGAAATTCATTTCTCACAGTTGTGGAAGCTGGAAGTCCAAGATCAAGACGCCTGCAGATTCAGTGTCTGGTGAGTGAGGCTGCTTCCCGGTTCGTAGACGGCTGTCATCCCCTGGTGCCCTCCTGGGGTGAGGGAGCTCTGTGGGCACTCATCCCACTCCTAAGGGCTCTGCCTAATGATCTCATCTCCTCCTAAGGCCCCACCTCCAAGTACCATCTCACTGGGGATTAGGGCTTAACAGGAATTTGGGGGAGGGTCGTAAATGTTCAGTCCCCACAGCATCCGTCTCCAGATTGGATCCTAACTCATACGCTGGGGCCCCCACTCTGTTGTTGGTCTGATGGGTCAGGTCTAAAGGGCTCATCCTCCTCCACACCCCTGGGCTCTGGTCCGCCTTGATGTCTCAAACCGTGTGTGAAGGGAGGCAGCATGTGCCCTGTGTTTCTGATTCAGCAGCCCTGTGCTCAAAGGCGGTGTGACTGGAGCCGTATCTGATGGCCTGTGAGCCTCAGAAATATGTTCTTCAAGCCTTCTTTTCCTGCCCCCTCCCTGCCTTCTCCCTCGACAAGGAGGAAGCAGCCTTGGCCAAGAACTGGTCACCTCCACAGCCCCAACCCTTGGCAAAATGGTCCCTGCTGCCCCCGGCTGGGTCTCTGAGCCTAGGAGGCTGTGGACAGGAGGACAGAGACCAGGGTGCAGGCCCCGGCAGCATCGCTTTCTCTTGGGGACAAGAGTGAGCACGCCCATCCTGGCTGACTGTCCTGGTGGTTGTGACAAGTTCGCTCCCCAGAGCACAGTGGGTCTGTGGCTCAGAATCAAGCGTGTGTGGATGTGTTTTATGTTTGACAGGTCTTGAGAGGCCTCCTTTTCTTTCTCCTGCTTCTCACAGCAATATCTGTCCATGCATTTAGTAAACTTTTATGGGGACCCAACTACATTCTGGCCAATGGGGATATGAGGGTGTGGAATACAGCTCCTCTCCTTGAGGTGGGAGAAGCGGGGCTTCAAGAGACAGTTCCATGACGCGGAGTTCTTCGGGGCGGCACAGAGAGGGAATGGACCCAGCTCACGCAGGGGAAGGAGAGAAGGAAAGAAGAGGAAGGTGGGGGCAGTAAAGAATCTTCCAGAGGCACGGAATGTTCCCTGACCACCGCGGGACGCTCATGGGCAGCGTCCAGAGGACGCCCCCAGGGACGAGGAGGGACTGGGGCCAAGAGTCACCCGGTTACCAACAAACGAGACTGGACATTTTGATTTTTGCAAAATTGACCGAGCATCTCTGCCGAGCCGGGGAAGATGAGGTCTCACTTAAGTCCAGGCTGAAGGCAGCTGGGTAGAGTCATGTCCCGCAGTCGGTGTTCCGAGCCTGCTTTTGAGTTTACAGAGCATGTCCCACCTGTCGTCTCAGTCAGTCCCTCTTCTCTCTGAACCTCCTCGCTTCGTTTGAAAGTGTTTCCTTAGCACCTGTGCCTGGTACCATTAGACTCTGGGAATGGTGATGGGCCAGGCTAACAGGTCTCAGCTTCGTAAAGCATCTGGGCCAGGAATTCATGTCATATATATATATATATATATATATATATCTCCACAGTCATGGCATATGGACGTTCCCGGGCTGGGGATCGAACCCCTGCAACAGCTTCACCCTACACCATAGCTGTGGCAACACTGGAATCCTTAACCCACTGTGCCATGGCAGGAATTCCAATTCGTGTTATTTTAAACTAAAGAATGATACTATCCCTCTAGGTACCAAATGCCAGTGGTGCTTGGGGACGGCTGAGTTTCTCCACTTTGATGTGTTGCATGAAATAGGTTCCCTTTTCCCCATTTCACTTAGGAAGGAATCCAAGAGAAAGGAGCAAGGAGATGGTGTATTTTTGGTTAGCCCGTTCACCTCCAGCCCCCTTCCTCTAAACACATTTCCTCTCTCTGCCCTTGAGGTACTAAAGGCAGCCTAACTCCATTGAAGGTCTCAGCATTGGAGGCTCCCAAGCATGTTGCCCCTGATAAAGCATCGCTTGCAATGGTTCATCTCCAAAAGTTTTCGTATTGATTCCAGCCTCATCTTGCAACACTCTCGTTTGCTAGTATTTAAAAACAGAACAGTTCACATTGGCTTTTTTTTTTTTAAGCTCATTTCTTGTTGTTGCCCACATACTTCCAGTGAATGAAGAGAGCACATCGTTTCGTGTGTGTGTGTGTGTGTGTGTATTTTTTTCATGAAGGACGAAAGTTAAACATCCTGTTCTGACTGCAGAGAAATTTTCAGGTTTCTGGAATCCATTAAAACCCAAAATGTCACAGGAAAGTTATTCTGGAGCCTGCAGAAACACAGTTTTACACTTCTGAGGTCCACTGGGCCTATTTGTCTGTCCTTGGAAGGGCTTACCTTTCTTCACTCCCTCCGTCCTATCCTCTTCCTTCCAGAAAAATGGAAGGAAGCCAGTGTGTGTAATGCCAAGAGCTTTACAAACATTATCTTATGTAATTTTCCCATCAGTCCCTTCTGAAGCTCCGACAAGCTGATGTGCTTGACTCAGTTTGCCCAGCTCGGTAGTGCCACAGGCAGCCTTCATCTTGCATCTTTATCACGTTGCTCCTGTGCTACCGCCAGTGACTCCTAGTTTTATGTCCTGATGCCATACCTTTTTTTTTTTTTTTTTTCATTTTGTAGAAAAGGATGTTGGTGTGAGCCAGACAGGGAATGACATTTTCTGCTTCCCTCTCGGCTAAAGACCACGTTTTCTCATTTGTAAGCGGATGTGCCACTGCAAACGTTACAGCCAAGAATGATTTCAGAGCATCTGGGTCCATGATCCAGGGCAGCTCTGTAAATGCTTGTGTCATTATGCATTTTATTTCCTTGCAGGAGACAGGCAGGTGGCTCTGAAGTCTGACCGTAGAGTTGAGTGTAGGGAAACCTCTTACTGGCTGGTGAGGGGCCGATTGGCTATGACAGGGCCTGAGAGTGAGGGGCTAGCTGGCTGCAGCACTGCAGTCAGATCTGGGCCTTTGAAATCCACTAATAGCCCATTCCTGGACGTCAAGGCCCCCGGGGCCTTTCAGCCTGCCTTCATTTGGGCACTTGTTACAAAGTCGGGGAATAACAGGCTTGGACGGGAAAGGTGGGGCGAAGAGGGGTCCATTGAATTGCATCACAGGCGCAGCCAAGTTCTAAAGCATAGGAGGAACCCAGCCAAGGGGCCTCCTCTGGCTTATCCTTCACCCTCATCCCAGCACGTGCCTTGGGAATTTTCCAGGGCTCTCCTGGACTAGGGAGGGTTTGGAGATCTGGGCTGTGATCGTGGGATTGGCCAGCAGGGAAGGCTGTCCTGGCTGGACCACTCACTGCATCAGAGTCTCACGGAATCAGCAGCATCTCTCTCCCAGGGCAGAGCCCTCGGGAAGCATCACCTTGGGGAAGCAGGCAGGATGCCCCATTGTGCTCCTGCAGGAGGTCAAGGCTGGAGAAACGGTCAAGGTTCCCAGAGTCAAAGTCTGTCTCTTGGGCTTTCTCTGACCTCCTAGGAATGAACGCTCCCTTTGGGAACTTACACAGAGATGCACTCTCTTTGCTCAGGACAGGCTTAGGCAGCCCTGAACAGAGACGGCCAGCCCAGCTCCTGTCTGCCTTCCTCACACATGACTTTAGACGGCCAGGGCACTCAGGCGCTGAAGCTAGAACTCTGCCTATTCCCCGACGTTTCCTATGTCAAGGCTAATCTCCCATGGGCCTGGAAGCTCCCTAACATACGGTAGGGCTCGCCTGCCTGCTTGCGCCCGGGGCCCAGCCCAGGGCCGATACAAACGAGGTCCCTGCCCTGTGGTCATGGTTAACAGTCAGCGTAGTGATTATAGCACGTGCACTGTACCAGGGCTTATGGCCCTTCATGTTCAGACCTCGCTCTGCTTGCTGTCTTGAGCACCTGCCCTTACCGACGAGGAGACCGAAGGAGTGAAGAGACCTGCACCGGTAGCTGTCCATAAGTGGCCAGGAGTTCCCATCCTGGCACAGTGGAAATGAATCTGAATAGCATCCATGAGGACGCAGGTTCGATCCCTGGCCTTGCTCAGTGGGTTAAGGATCTGGTGTTGCTGTGAGCTGTGGTATAGGTTGCAGGCTCAGCTCAGATCCTGTGTTGCTGTGGCTCTGCCATAGGCCTGCAGCTACAGCTCTGACTGGAAACTCCATATGCCGCAGGTGCAACCCTTAAAAAAAAAAAAAAAAAATGGTGGCGGACTGTCTCGATTTGAGCCTTAGGCCTGATAGATTCCTAGTCTGCTCTGTGCACAGTAACGCCCTTTCACCTCCCAGAAGCATCTGCCTCTCACTCGTTTGCATGTTTATCACAGACCAGGGATCTGGCCAGAAGGATCACTGCCATTTGAAGGAACTGACAGGGGCCCAGGATAATGAAGAACCATTAGAAACCAACTGGTGCAAACACGTTCCTTCACGAGTGAGAAGATGAGGCTCAGAGAGGGGGTGGGAACAGAGCTCCATGCAGAACCAGCATCCTGAGGTCTCTTGTGAATTTCCAAAATCATGCGTCCTGGATGCTGGGACGCTGCCCATGCTGTAAAATTTTATTCTTTTCCATAAAGGTGGACCATCAAATGTCTAACAAAATTCCGCTTACTTGTTCAACTTGGGTGAAACTTTGTCGCGAGCGTTGGTAAGTAAAGATTCCACCAGCAGGCCCTGGGTGCCAGTGATTGGGTGAACTTCAGTGCCTGTAAACCTGAACGTCAGAGACAGAGGCCCGTAGGTCAGTTCACAGAAAGAGAGGTAGTGAGCAAAGGAGGCCTGGTGGTGGGAAGACCGCCAGCAAGGAGGAAGCCAGGCCCCAGTTCCCACACCTGGCTTCCTGGTCGGTCCCTGCCCTGGGCTGAGGCCATGACGCCTGGGAGGAGCCTGGGATGGAGTGTGAGGCTGAGGGCAGGCTGGGACCTCACAGAAGGAGTGTTGCTCGAGAGAGGTGCTTCCTGGGAACAGAGCGGGCTGCTAGGCCTTGTGCCCAGGCCCCCCTGCAGCCTCCTCTCCCAGGCCTTCCTGCCGACCCAGACTGCCCACCACCATCGGAGAGCAGCGAGGCCCAGGCCGGGTGCTAGCTCAAGGCAGCATGCGCGGGGCACGGGGTGAGTTCAGGCGTGGTTGTTGGACAGGAAGGGGGAGGCCTGGAGGCTGCTGGGGGACCTGGACCTCACCCAGGGTTTGATTAACCCTCAGGCAGTCTGTCTATGGCCGGTGCCCACATGGGCAATGATGTTACCGCGCTGCGGGGGTGGGGTCAGCACCAAGGCAGGGGGCCGGGACTGGCAGCTGCTGTGGGCAGCGAGTCCTGTCTCTCCCACCCCTCGAACCGCTCTCCTACCCCCCTGGGCTCTGTCCGCCTGCCTGCCAGTGCCGGCAGAAGCCTCTGTGACCCGTGACCTGGGGCCAGGCCAGGAAGGAGCCACTGCAGGAAGGCTTCTGAATTCCATGGGCAGAGCTTTACAAGCCAAAACCCAGCAGGTAGTGCCCGGGGGTTTGAGCCTGTTCTCAGATGCAGATGTTGGGAGGAGGTGTGATAAATGAAGGTGGGGACAGCCCACGATGTGGGGCTGATTCTGATTGCAGGGCCTGGGGCCTGACCAGAGCCCGCATGGTCGGCCGCATCCATTTCCGGGTCCAGTGTGGCTGGCTCTGGGTCGCCACCAGGACCGCAGGTTGGCAGCGGGAGGGCATCCAGAGGTGGGAGGGCAGGCCAGGTGGGGAAGGGCGGGCAGGAGGGGGAGAAAGAAAGGGAGGTGCAAAGCAAAAGGGTGGGGCCCACCAAGCCGGATCTGCCAGGACGAAGGGACCATCAGCCTCGTGTCTGAGGAGCCCCATAGCTCCTCACGGAGCTTGCTCAGCTGCAAAGACCACCCCCCAGCAAGCTCAAGGAGCTGTGTGTGTTGGGGGTAGGAGGACAGTGTATGTATGTGGTGAGGGGCTTGGGGTAGTTGTGGCTGCATTTGGTGTAGGGAGCACACAGGGCCAAACCCCTGACCAAGCCCACTGGGTCCTGTGCCATTAAGAGCTTCCACTGTGCTCAGTCACCTGCCAGTCAGCCCCCCAGGCCACTAGCCTGAGGCCCTTCTCCAGGGCGTCTGCAGGCTCAGACCCTCCAAGAGAGCAAAGGCAAGCTCTTTGTTCCTGGCAGGCTTCTGGAAGGACTGCGTCAGTTCAGGATGAGGCAGCGTGGGGACACCAGGGGCTTCAGGGCCAGGGTGGTCACGTTTGAGTCTGACCTTGAACTTATCAGCGGTGTGAATGTTGCCAGTGACTTTGCTCTGTGCAGGCTCATTCCCATTGACCCTGAGGAATCAGCAGGCTATTAAGGTGTGAAATGAGAAACAAGTGCCGGGTGCCGGGCCCAGCACACAGACACTGTCGGCAGTAATTACCATTTACTGAGTATCGACTAAGTGGCAAAAATGATGCTGGGAGAAGTAAAGGACCGTCCCCATGTCCAGGGAGCCACTCCCTAGAGATAGAGGCAGGATTCTGGGGGGAGTTCTCTCCATCCCCACCTCCTTTTTTCATTTTTGGAGGCCCTCTCTCTGCACAGCCTGTGCCAGGCCCTGGAAGACTGACGTGGATCAGCCCTGATGCCCCAGGAGGGCCCCTGCAGAGACAGACAGATGGAGAGTCAGGCCCCGGGCAGAGAGGTCAGGAGGGACTTGGAGGGATGCGCGGGTAGGTACTGAGAAGGGCCCTTAAGCTTCCCCGACGAGGGGTCCATGGCCCTGCACCTGGAAGGATGAGTTGGAGCTGCGGGGCAGGTACACACACGGCTGAAGCCACAAGTGCAGTCTGGCTCCCAGCTCGCAGGACCTGAGCTGGGCACCTGCAAACTATGCAGGCAGAGAAGATGAGCCCAAAGGGGGCTCCTTGAGGAGAATCCTTGCCTTGCACCAAGCTGACCACTTAGATGCAAAAGGTGCCTTATGATGTCCACGTTCAGAGACAAGATGCGCATGAGGAAGGCAGTACCACTGCTGTGGCGAGCACGCCACTTCTGGAACCTCATCAACATTGTCCAAAAACCTCTTCGGGCGCCTGTCCCAGCCCTGGAGGTGCTCTGAGTGATGATGGGTCCTGCGCATCCATAGCTGAGGGCTGTGGCACTGTTTCCTTCTCCCTCTTCTTTCCAGGCTCACCGCTCCCGCCCACCTCTCTCTCTGCCCACAGGGCCCAGGCCTCTCACCATTTATCAAGATAAAAATCCATCAAGGTCTTTGGGAAGGAGGAGCATAAAGAGTTCGTGGGGTAATAAATCTCCTTTACCATCCGTGGTGAGCAAGGAGTCCATCCCAGACTGTGCTCGTGAAAACAGATGCTGTGCCTCCAGTTCTCTGCGAGCCGGGCATAGGGGTCGTTGTGCAGGAGCAGGACTGAGGTTCAGAGCCCTGGACGTCACAGCTGGGCGCCACCCTGCGTGGGGGACACAGGCCATCAGCGGCAAGGCTGGGCCTAGAACCGAGGCTGAGATGCCTTCCCAAGGTCAAGGGAGACAGCTCCCTCCGTCCACAGCTAACTGCCTCGTCCACTTAGCCCTTTCATCATTTGCACATTCATCTTGACTGTTGTCTCTCCTGCATCCATCACCAATACTTCCTGTGTGCCTGCTGTGTGCCAAGCACAGAGCCTGAGTCCACCGGAAGCATGGGAAAGGTCGCAGGGCAGGGGCGGGGGGCTCCACAGTGTGTGGAAGGGTAGGGGTCCTACCTATTCTCTTCTCTCCTCCAGGAGAGAATACCGCAGCCTGTGCTCACGGGGCCAGGCGAAGTTGGGCTGCCTGGGCACCTGGCACCCAGGCTGATCCGCTCGTAAGGGGACTTTGTTTTCGTCCAGACGCATACTCAGCAAGCGCCTTCTCTCTGCCCATCTCTCTTCCTCATCACAGTTGGGAGAGAACAGCGTGGGCAGGGGTGGGCAGCTGTTCCGTCCGATGCATAAGTAAAGCAGACTCTAGCCCGTCGATGGGACACTGCATGGTGCTTAGAATGAATGACCCACACATGTCAATGTGGGTTAAATCTCACTTCCAGAGATCCCGTCATGGCACAGCGGAAACGAATCCGACTCGGAACCATGAGGTTGTGGGTTTGATCTCTGGCCTCGCTCAGGGGGTTGAGGATTTGGTATTGCCGTGAGCTGTGGTGTAGGTCGCAGACACAGCCTGGATCTGGCATTGCTATGGCTCTGGCATAGGCCAGCAGCCACAGCTCCGATTAGACTCCTAGCCTGGGAACCTCCATATGCCAAGGGTGCGGCCCTAAAAAGACAAAAGACCAAAAAAAAAAAAAAAAAAAACCTCACTTCCATAATATTGGGTTAAAAAAGCAAATGCAAATCAGAGAGTATTATGTGCAGTCTTCTATCACTTAATGCAAAGCTAAAACCGGAAAAGTATTTCATGTTGTTTATGCATGCGTATGCTTGTAAGACTAAACATGCAGCCAAGAAGGATGCACCACAGCCTCAGAAGTGATTTCCTCTAGCGGGGAAGAGAGGTGAATGCCATCAGGGAGGGGACAAGGGGACCTGTGATGTTATCATTTTCTTTATTTTAAAACACCTGAAGCAAGGACGATAGAAGATCAGTGTATGTTAAAACTCAGTGGGAAATACATAGGTATTGGTTATGTTCTCTGTACGTTTCTGCTGGTTTGAGATACTTCATTTTAAATAAAGATGTTTCAACAAAACCTAGAAGTCTGACCTGAAAACCCACAGGAACCAGGCTAGAGGCCTCAGATGTGCCAGCCCTGTCAGTGCAGGGTGCTCCACTGAATCTTTTTGCATTTTATCTTCCCATTATTCCAAGAAGGAGGCTTATTGTCCTCATTTCACAAATAAGGAAACAGAAGGGGCAAGTAACTTACCCAACCTCACACAGCTATTGGGTGGAAGATCTGAGCTTCAGACTCTGGTGATGTGACCCCAAAGCCATGCCCTCTCCCCACCTCTCACCACCTACACAAGCTGCCTGTCTTAATAAAATATAGTCAACTCAAACAAACACATACCAAACGAAAAGAAACCTAGCTCAGAACCTGACCTTGCATCTTGCCTCTGTTATCACCTGGCTGTGACCTTGGACAAACTACTCTCCCTCTCTGAGCTGCATTTGCCCCCCCAGGGCAAAGTGCAGATTAGGCCAAGGCTTCCCAAGCAGGACGGAAAGCACCCTTGTCTGAGTCGTTCAGGCTCGTTGAAGTGCTGGGTCACTGCCAGTCGGTGGAGGACGTTGCCTTATTCTAGACAATCAGCGAAAGGATTCCGTTTCATTGGCTGGCTGTAACATTTCTGCTCGTTGTATACGGATCATACAACCTCAAAAGAAGGAGCTCTTAGTTCAGATGGCCAGCATCACTCCTAATACTTTCCTTCCCTGATCAAAACCGAAAGCCGTCGTGTGGCCCCTGGCGGTCCTCTGGCTTGCAGCCAGCTCTGTAGGCGGTAGGCCTTGAGTTAAGAACTTGAAATACCTTTTCCTAGTTTCATACCCAAGAGCCCGTCACCATTTTATAGGGGCTCAGAAATTTAAGTGGCTTGCCCTGAAGGAGATGGCTGCTAAGTGGCAGTGTTGAAAGCTGTATCTTTCTGATTCTAAAGCCCCACTCATAACCATGACATCATATTATAGGGGACGGGAGGCCAGAATGAGCCCAGAGGGAGAAGAAAGTAGTAATGAAAGCAGGAGGGGTCTCTGTGAGCCAAATGGAGGGCTGGGCTTGGCTCTGCAGGCCTGGGAGCCGCGGCAGGGTTTCGGCAAAGAGAGGTAGGATCATCCTGGTCATTTAGAAGTCCACTCTGGGCACAGCCTGGAGAAGAAATTGTGGGGTGGGAGGCAGAAAGCGAGGAGTCTAGGTAGGAAGCTGTCACAGTTATCCAGGCAACAAGGGCTTGGACCTGGGCAGGGCTAGTGACAGAAGAAAAGGACTTTTCAAAGCTTTTAGAACTTACTAATAAATATGGAAAGAATGGATGGATGGCTGGATGGCTGGATGGGTGGGTGGGTGGATGGATGGATGGATGGGTGGATGGGTGGGTGGATGGGTGGGTGGGTGGATGGATGGGTGGGTAGATGGATGGGTGGATGGCTGGATGGGTGGGTGGATGGCTGGATGGGTATGTGGGTGGATGGATGGATGGATGGATGGATGGATGGATGGATGGACAGACGGATAGATGGGTGGCTGGATGGCTGGATGGGTAGGTGGGTGGATGGATGGATGGGTGGATGGATGGATGGGTGGACGGATAGATGGGTGGCTGGATGGCTGGATGGGTAGGTGGGTGGATGGATGGATGGATGGCTGGCTGGATGGGTGGGTGGGTGGATGGATGGGTGGGTGGATGGATGGGTAGGTGGGTGGATGGATGGATGGATGGATGGATGGATGGATGGGTGGGTGGGTGGATGGGTGGGTGGATGGATGGATGGATGGATGGATGGATGGATGGATGGGTGGGTGGATGGATGGGTGGGTGGGTGGATGGGTGGGTGGGTGGCTGGCTGGCTGGATGGATGGATGGATGGATAGGTGGCTGGATGGCTGGATGGGTAGGTGGGTGGATGGATGGATGGATGGATGGATGGATGGATGGATGGATGGATGGACGGACGGATAGATGGGTGGCTGGATGGCTGGATGGGTAGGTGGGTGGATGGATGGATGGGTGGACGGATGGGTAGATGGCTGGATGGGTGGGTGGGTAGATGGATGGGTGGATGGATGGATGGATGGATGGATGGATGGATGGATGGATGGGTGGGTGGATGGCTGGATGGGTGGGTGGATGGATGGATGGGTGGGTGGTTGGATGGATGGATGGATGGATGGATGGGTGGCTGGATGGCTGGATGGGTAGGTGGGTGGATGGATGGATGGATGGATGGATGGATGGATGGACGGACGGATAGATGGGTGGCTGGATGGCTGGATGGGTAGGTGGGTGGATGGATGGATGGGTGGACGGATGGGTAGATGGCTGGATGGGTGGGTGGGTAGATGGATGGGTGGATGGGTGAATGGGTGGATGGGTGGGTGGGTGGATGGATGGATGGACGGATAGATGGGTGGGTGGATGGGTGGGTGGGTGGGTGGGTGGGTGGATGGATGGATGGATGGGTGGATGGGTAGGTGGGTGGATGGACGGATAGATGGGTGGCTGGATGGCTGGATGGGTGGGTGGATGGGTGGGTGGATGAATGGATGGATGGACGGATAGATGGGTGGGTGGATGGATGGTGGACAGTGGGGTCTGGAAGAAGAGAAGCGGAATGACCCATGTTGAATAACGTGGTCTGTCTGCAAGCAGGGCCTGAGCTGGGCTCCCCAAGATCCCTTTAGACACTTCCTTGCGTGACTTTCTAGTTCTGAAGGATGTGAAATGTTAGAAGTCAGACACGCTAGGAAAGCATCCCACCTGAGGGTTCCGCATCCCCAGGCTCCGGGTCTAAGGACTGTCCTCCCGTGGGGACCTCCTGGGCTCAGACTGCATGAAGAAAGAGATGCTGGGCAATGAGAGGCGGGGCTGTCCAAACACAGACGCCGCTGAAGGTAGGACCCAATATGTACCAGCAAATATTGATCCTGCCCCTCTGCCCAAACCAGCCCACGGCCAGACAATGCCAGGACGCCTTGGTAGGTCTGGGCCCTAGGCTGCAGGCGAGGAATGCGGACCCTGCAGGAATCTGTTTGCTCATTCCCCGGAGCTTGACATCCCCAGCTCACCACCCCCGATGAGCCGCGCTCGGCCCCAGCACCAAGCAAGCTCCCATGTGGGGTGTTTGCACAGGCCCGCTCCGCTTAGCCTGGATTCATTAGAGAAGGCTTTTCTGTGTTTGGCGAGTCTCCGGGGTGTGCAGGGGTAGGGGGGGCTTCCCCCATCCCCCACCGTTTACCTGCCCCACCCTGTTCTGGCTGCCTTTGCAAAGCCCTGGACGTGAAACTCTTCAACATCAAAGAGAATGTGAGAACTCAGCCTGGCCCTTGGAGAGGTATCAGTCCCATCATCCCTGTTTCAGAGATGACCAAGAAAAATACGCTTTGAATCCCTTAGCTTGCGGGGGAGAGGGGGGGTGCTTTTGCTTGTTAAGAGCCTTTGAGGCAGCCACTCGGGAAAGTGAAGTTGGACAAATGACTTACCTCTAACACCATCCGCTCCCACCCCATCTCCGCAGAGTGGCGATAACAGCCCTGCCTCCCCCTCTGGGCTTAAGTGAAATATAATCAGTGTCTAGAACGTAGCTGGTGCTTGATAAGCAGAAATGGATGGCGTCGCTGGGGCTAAGGGCAGTCACAGCATGCTTGGAGGGTGTGCTGCTTCCGCCAAGAGCTCAGGTTCTCGGAGAGTCTGGGCAGGCCTGCCGGCCTCGGTGGCCCTGGTGGGCTGCAGGACAGTTCAGAATCTTAGAGCAGCCTGGCCCCAGGGGGCCCATTTCCAGCTCTGCAGCTCCCACCGGACCGGGGAAATGAATTCCTTAGTTGGGGTGAGGTGGGGGGAGAGGGAAGCTCACGTCTGTTCATGGTTGGGGGGGCTGCCTTGGCCTGGATTCCTGGTCTCCAACAGCAGGCAGCCTTCGAGCCCTTCTGAGAGGGGCGCTCCACGAGTCCCCCCCACAACCCTTCATCTGACTCTGTGGGACCCAACTCTAGGCCCAGAGCCCCCAAGATTTCTTGGGAGCCCAGCCGTTCCAGGGGCCACCGCTGTGACTTGTGGGTGTTTTCATTGGGGGCTGTTTTGGGGACAATTTCTGTCTTTCTGTTCAGCGTTCTCGGCTTAGCCCTCAGCACAGGGCTCTGAAACAGCTCTTGACAGCATCGCCTGCTGTGGCTTGGGCTGGTTCCAGCTGTTCCTTTGTCATTTCAAGGACCTATTGTGTTAATCACGCTGATTAAGAGACAGATTCTGGAGCCACCCAGCCTGGCTTCTCATCTGCTGCACCTATTAGCTGAGTTTTCTTAGGATATTTGCTTAATTTCTCAGATCCTCAGCCTCCTCATCCATTAAATGGGGATAATAATAGTCCCTGCCTCGTTGGGTCAGTGGAAAGCAATGCTTGTGGAGTAATTTGCTCACATGTAGTAAGTCAGCATCTGGGAGATACACACACACACACACACACACACACACACTCCTCTCATTTAATTCTCTCCGTGTCCTTTGTAGTTGGCTTTTCACTCCTACTATGGTTGGGGATACTAAGTATCATTGCCTATGGTCACTTACCTGGCAAGTGACAGAGGAGGACTTGACCAGAAGCCTCTCTCTCTAGAAAAAACTATCTGATGTTTGTCTCTCAAAAAAGACCAAATATCTTACTGGGCATAATGTCAACAAGCAGCCGCTCCCTCTCTCCCCTTCCCTTCCTGTGCCCCCCGCCCCCGCCCCAACCTGTGACTCCAAACTCTGAGCAGACCCTGAGTGAAGGACCTGAGTACAAGCCATGCTTTCTAGACTTGGACCCGGGCGGTTGGGGAGGTGAGCTAGGCAAAGGGAGCCCTATCTGCTGGGGTACCCCGGGAGTGGCATAGGACGGACACCCCCCGCTATCCACCCACCAGGCAAGAAGCTGAGGTCTTGCTACCCCGATTCTTACCTGACATTGTCCAGAGGGCCGCATTCAGGCCCCAGCGCTGGCCTGCTGGGGCCGGCCGAGGGGTCTGGAGGTCAGAAAAGGCCTCGGGCAAAGAACTGCAGGGGCTGGAGGTTGCGAGTTGGCCAGGAGTGTTTGAGGGTGAGGGGAGAGTGTGGGCGGGGGGGCGGTGTCTGCCCCGGAAGCGTCCTGGATGTCTGTCACTGCACATGCGATTCTGGGCTATAATCATTGTCGTCTTTCCTCTGGCCAGCTCCCTGGGGCAGAGTCTCATTTGTCACAGCAGAGAGCTTGGGTACTGGATGAATGTTCATTGAATGGATGAACCTAGATTATTAGACTCTTGCTCTGTCAAGGCAGCGTGAGGCCTTTGGCCCACCTGGCATATGATGTTTGGTCCATTCCTCAACCTCCAGCACAGCAGCAGCTTTTATACCACCCTTCCTGGGGAACTCAGCACTGCCAGGGGCAGCCTCCTCCATCAGGAGACAGCTCGGGCTGCGAGGAAAGCATCACTGCCATCTGTGTTCCCCGACTGTGCCCAGGCCTTTGTCCCCAGCCGCAGCCTGGCCAGCTCTGGGGAGAAGTGAGCCATATCCTCCTCCGAGGACCTGCAGGGGCCAAAGGTTCCCTGAGAAGCCACAGCCCCTCTGCCATGGCCAAATGACACAACTGTGTCCAGCTGCCTCTCTGCTGAGAATGGGGAATGGATTTTCTTCTATATAAACAAGTAGCTCAGAGACCCAAGGCCAGGGAATGTGATCTGGGGTGAACGCCTTGGTTTTGCAACTCTCCTGTGAGTCTGTGGGCCAGCGCTGGCCGGGTCGGCAGCTCCTTCTGGAAGGAACAGGCCCGTGAAACCCCGCGTTGTGCCAAAAGTCCCATCAGGGGAGCCCTCTTTCGGCTGTGGGAGGTGGGAACGGAGCGAGAGGGCGGTTGTGTAAGCCGGGTACTGACCACAACTGTGACAAAGGCGAAGCCGCGGGTGGGAGCCAAGTGTGCCCTCAGGGGCCCGGCCTGCCCCATCCTTCCCTGCACCCTCCCCCCGCTTCCCAGAGTAGCCTCTCATCCCCTCTCCTAGCAGACCCGCCTCGCAACTCACACATGGCTCAACAAAACAGCAAAGACTCCCAATGCCCGGCTGCCTGCCAGGCCAGCGGCCAGGGGCTGGGGATGTGGAGGCAGAGATGCAACGGCTGTCATCTCAGCCCTCCCGCTCTGGCCACAGGGGCCTTGAGAGGGGCCTGTTGCCCGTAGAGAGGGGTCAGGCCTGGGACTCAGGAGACTCGAGTTCGGATCTCGTCTTGGCACATCACCGTCTCAGTCAGTTCCGGCCGCTGTAACGAATATCACAGGCATGTCTCCCCCCGGGGTCCAAGGTCCCAGGTTGCATGAGTTGCTGCCCCCCTGCGTGTCCTCGTCTCCTCTTCTGCTTAGGACACCTCGCCGAAGGCCTCGTTTTAACCTCCCTGCTCCTTTCAAGGCCCCAGCTCCAAATCCAGTCACCTGCTGAGGTGCGAGGGTCGGAGGTTCAACACCAAATTGGCCGCGACACAATCCAACCCCTAACAGCCACCTAACTGCTCTGCTCCTCGAACTTTATGGCATTGGCCCCGCCCCGTGTCATTAATAAAGGAAAATGAGCCTTCTCTGGGTGAGGACGCATTTCACTCAGACCTGCAGCCCAGGCCTGAGACAGCCGAAGAGCTCAGACTAGGCAACCCACCCCCACCTCACCACCGCAGGTGTGCAGGTTGCCAACCGTGGGTCCCCAGGACAAAGGCAGCTGAGGTGTTGCAGGAAGCTGCAGCCACAGGGGGAGACTTTTGTTTTGTTTTGTTTTGCTTTTTAGGGCCACACCGTGGCATATGGAGGTTCCCAGGCTAGGGCTCCAATTGGAGCCACAGCTGCTGGTCTACACCACAGCCACAGCAACACAGAATCTGAGCGGCATCTGTGACCTACCCCACAGCTCACGGCAATGCCGGATCCTTAACCCACTGAGCAAGGCCAGGGATCGAACCTGCGGCCTCATGGTTCCCAGTCGGATTCGTTTCCGCTGCGCCACGACGGGACCTCCGTGGGGAGATGTTCTGAGACGTGCAATGGATGACCTGGGAAGACCGACAGGCTCTGCCTTTCCTCCTTTCCCAGGGACACAAGGTCAAGGCGAGCCAGGGGCCAGGCCCGTGGGCCAGGCTGTGACTACACATTTCCAGTGAACTCTGCTGCAGCGGTGTGTGGGCAGCAGGGAACCAAGCTGGGTGGGGATGGCGGGGACTGGCCTCACTCTTGCTGGTGCTCCAGCCCCTGTGCTTGCATTCAGGGATGTTTGTGGGCCTTCAGGCTCCTCATTTGTATCATGAGCTAGGAGAGAATTTAACAGAGATTTCTCAGTTGTGTAATCCTGGGTGCTTGACCCCAGCTGTAACAAAGGCAAAACCACAGACTAGGGGCCCGGCTTATTTCCAGGGACCAGGCTTGGCTGATGGTTCCCTAATAGTATAACTAGGACTCATTATTCCTGGATCCCCCATGGACCTGTGGCCAGGCTTCAGTTCTGCCCACTTGGAATCGCCTGAGCCCTGACCCTGGTCACACTCTGGCCACGAGGAGCCTGCAGGGCCGAGCGCGTTGCGCTCCCGTTCTAGGAATCCCACCTAAAATTGAGGGACAACACGTGGCTCCCCTTCTCAGCACTCCATCTCCCACTCAGAGGCTGATTTGTTGAACCTCGCAGGCGGAGCCTTCATCAGAGAGAAGATAGCCCCAACCTCCCTCTCTCCCTGCTGTATTTTGTGTCCTCAGGCTGGAGACCTGGGGCGGGGGCGGGGGCGGGGAGGCCGACGTCCTGTCTTGCTTCCTATGGGTGCAGCAGAGCCACTGAGGTGTGGTGGGAGCAGTTCAGCCTTGAGAGGCATGTCACTCAAAAGAGTTTGTCCCAAGCTCCAGGGCCCTCGGGTAGCTGGAATTTATGGCGTCAGCCCCACCCCGTGTCAGTAATAAAGGAAAATTAGCCTTCTCTGGGTGAGGACATATTTCACTAGAGTCCGAGGGCTGTAATGAGGCACTATCAAAGCCCCAACGTGCCATATGAATTTTATATGCCCTGTTTCCTACAAGTTCTGAATAGCTCAGCCGATTTATAAGGTAATGATTTTTCCATCCATAATTTCTTTCGTATGATTTTTGTAACGTGGACATTTCCCCCTCCTCCTGGGCCCTGCACAGCCGAGGTGAGTAGTATGGCAGGGCGAGGCAGCAGAAGTCTCTTCTGAAGCCCAGATCAGTGCAGGAGCCGCAGCAGCATGAGGAAGCCTGAGTTCTGCCTCGTGTTGGCCACTGACTCCCAGCAGCCGCCTTGGGCAAGTGACATCCCCCCCCCGGGCCTTAGTTTCCCCATCTTCCCAGGGAGAAAGCACTGCTTAGATCAGTTTCCATAGCAACGTCAAGAACAGTTGCATTCATGCAGCCCCACACTTATTTTGTGCAGAACAGTCCTGTGTCAGGTGCTGTGCTGGGCACTAAAGGCTAAGGATGAATTACATATCAATTACATATCAATTACATATATATGGCCCTCCCTCCCAGAGGAGCTCAGGAAAGGAGTTGTATCTTTGGAGAACACAGAGGTGACGGGTCTTTTCTGTGGGAATCAGGGAAGGCTTCATGGGGGAGGTGCTTTCAAAGAGCAGCATGAAGTGGAAGCATTTTGTCTGGCCAGGAAGGACCTCTTTCAGGCTCCGAGGGTTGAGGGGATGTCCTCTTTAACGCCAGCTGGGGCCTGGGCAGTGGGCCCAGCTTCCCTGAGGGCAGAACCACCTCCAAGATCCCCCGTGACCCTCCAGAGAAGGCGATGCTTCTGAAAAAAAGCCCTTTTCTGTTTTCTGTCCCAAGGCCACAACGCCCCCTCTGCAGATGCTCCAGTGGGGGGAGGGAGGTTTGGAGCAGAAACGCCTGGGAGAAGCCTCCGCACACCTGTAAATCCGCCCCTCCATCCTTTGATGTGGAGGCTCCCATCCCCGAGGATCATTGCCCGGGAGGCAGCTATTGCACCAAGGTCAGAGGGCGCCCAGCCCTCATTCTGGAGTGCACACTTGAACCTCAGCTAGCCTGCATGACGTTAAGCAGGAAGCAGTCTAGGCCGGTGGCAGCCCCTGTGGTCACTGATTGTCCGTGTCCCAGTTCAACGGTGGGTTGAACTGCAGAAAACCCAGTGAGTGCCTCCGATGCTTCGTCTAGAGGCGCTGATGAGCCCCTGCGGGAAGTTTTCTTCTTTGGTTCCCTGAGGTGACCAGATGTGCTGGAGTCCCTGAGACCCCGCCTCCGTATTTCAGGCACCTCACTCACTGTCTTACTCAACCTCCCGGCACCTCGGAGGCAGGGGCCGTCAGTCCCTTCACCGCGTGAGGAAACCAAGCCCAGAGCAGTTGCCTCCTCGGCTGTGGCCATGCAGCAAACTAGAGAAATAGGAGCGGAGCCCAGGCGCTCTGACTCCTGGAGGGCACACCTCGTTATTAAGCAGGTTGCTCCATCCCATGGCCCTGGTGCCCAGGGAGCCCCTGTCACAGGCGAGCTGAACTGGACGGTTGGCTGGGTGAGCGTTGGGGTGGGGGAGGAGCGCAGGAGGGCAGTGGGCAGTGATGGTGGAGCGGCTCTTGGCTGCCCCCCTCCTGCCTCGCAGGAGTTGGGAAGTTTCCCTTGGAAAGAAAAGCCACTTCAACTTTCCTGTAATAAAAGTTTTCTAATTAACTGGAGGGGGAAGCATGCTGAATGTATTAACCACATCTTAGCTATATATTGGGTCTTTTTTGTAACTCCTGCATTGAGAGGCTTAGGAGTCTTTGCACAGCAGCTGTTAAAGTATTGCCATAAAGCCAGACATGGGAGGGTCACATGCCTGGCCCCGGACCCAGACCCCTGGTGCAAATGCGTAAGGACCCATGCACTCCCGGCATGCAGTCAGCCCTGGAGAGTCTGGTAGGAGGCTCAGTTCTTTGGCGAGCATCCATGAAGCACCTACTGTGTGCCAGGCATTGTTCTCAGCACTCCACGTTGACTACAGCATGTTTATTTCCCCAAAAGAAACCCAGAGTTTAATGAGGACTAAACACATTAGAAGGAAATTAATCAGATTGCAAAAATGTATTTCTCATTACAAAAAATAATTTCTCAGCTGTCATCCTGCCTCAAGCCATATTCTCATAGACTTTATATCCAAAGCCCCTAAAGACAGACGTTTTTCTTTTTTTGGCCACATCTGAGACATATGGAAGTTCCCGGGCCACAGCTGCAGCAACACCAGGTTCTTAACCCACTGTGCCACAGCGGGAACTCCAAGGATCACCAGTACACGAAATGTGCTGCATGTACTCCTGGGAAAGGAGAGTATTATTGTTGTTCTCATTGTCATTAATAGCAAGCTTTGGAGTCAAGTTTGGTCCGTATCCCAGCTCCGCTAGCTGGGTGACATGGGCAGAGCGCTTTACCTCTCTGTGTCTCAGTCTCTCAATATGGGAGAAGAGAAAAACAGTGCTCATTGCATAGATTGCTTAGCAGAGACCATGCCTGTAAAGGTCTTAGCCCAGTGCCAGGCATGGCACTACTTTAACAGCTGCTGTGCAAAGTGCAAGAGCAAAGTAACGTATCTACTCTTATCCTAATATGAAGGAAGAGGAGGTCAGATATGTCAAGGTACAGATTAGACCAGAGACCAAACTGGTCACCGTGGTTCTGGACTGTCGTCCATCAGTCACTAGGACGCGCACAGACACAGTCCTTTCTCTGACCCGCAGCAGACACACCAGCCCTGCTGGGAAGGGGGGCTTCGCATTCAGGAGGAAGGGTCGGAGCAGAGATGGTGGGACACCATGGGACAAAGCGGGTTACAGTCGCACAGGGTCTGGAGGCTGGTGGATGGGGACAAAGATGCTGAGAGGATGCCGTGCTAGATAGAATCCTGACCCGTGTGTCCACCCATCTTGGGAGATGTCAAGCGACAGCTGGTGACTGGGGGAGGGCTCTCCCGCCCTGGGGGAGAGGAGTGACCAGACGCAACTCCGTCTTTCTCAAAGAGCTGGAAGTCCTGCGTTCTAGGGCCCCGTCCGTCTATGACTTGGCAACCTGGGAGTATTTTTTTTCTTTTTTTTTAATTCAATGAATTTTATTCCATTTATAGTGGTACAATTTTATAGCATTTCCATCCCCCCCCCCAGCCTGTCTCCTTTGGAAACCTTAGGTTTTTCCAAGTCTGTGAGTCAGTGTCTGTTCTGCAAAGAAGCTCATTATGTCCTTTTTTAAGATTCCACATGTAAGTGATAGCACATGAGCTTGGGTCTCACTGACTTTATTAACTTAGCATGATAATTTCGAGGTCCATCCATGTTGCTGCAAATGCCATTCTTTCTTTCCTTTTAATGGCTCCGTATTAGTGCATTGTTCCTTGTAGCTCTACACACAATAGCCAAGACATGGAAACCACTAAATGCCCATCCACAGAGGAGTGAACCTGAGCATCTTTGAGTGTCTGAGTCAAGGGCGCTAAGCGTGTCCCCGGGCCTTTGCTCACGCTGCTTCCCTGCCTGCAATCCTTTACCTCCGAATCCTGTCTGTTGAAGTCTTATCCTTGTGGGCCTTGTAGGAACAGATGTTCCAGAATCCATTGTCCCCTCCTAGGAGCTCACGTCACATTATGCTTTGCCTCTTCTGAAGCACTTACTCCGTTCTGCTGTCCCCGAGCAGCAGAGGGTCTCTTACGCTTGCCTAGAGGTACGGACATACCTCGCTCGGCTGCTGGGCTCTAGGTGCTCAGCATGGGGCCAGGCTCCATCCGTTTGCTGACCTAACATGGATTTGATTTGCAGGGTTGGGCCGCGTCTGGGCAGTGGGAGAAACATGTCCAGTGACACAAAAGATGGGCTTGACCTCCTGGCTGTGCTACCAGTCAGCCCTGGACTGGTGCCACATCAGACGATCTTGCCTGAGAAGGTAGCCCCTAGAGCCACGCTCCGGCCCCACCGCAGAGCAGGTGCGGGCACACACCAATCCTGTGGGCTCTGGGAGAAAGAAGCCCATTCAAGGGTGGCCTATAAAACCTCTTAGCATGCACTCAGATGCTTCTGTCACCCTTACAAGTGTGGTCAGCACAGTGTTATTGCACTGCGGCTGCAGGGGACGTGACATGATTTACTTGCGTAATTAACCGCTTGCTGCACCTAAACTCTAAGCAAACACCATGCACTTGGCTAAAATTACCTGCTTCCAAGCTCCCGCTTTTCCTTGTGGGGTTCAAAGACATTCTAAGAGGTAGGGCTCAGGCTGGCCTCTGTTGGGGCTTTCTTCCACAGCCGTGGGCCCGGGCCCTGGAGCCCCTGCAGAGAGAGTCAGCAGCCCTGCAGTTCCACTGCCAGGAAGACCCACGCGGAGCCTGTGTCTTGGGAGAGGGAGGTGAATGCGCTGGGGTCTGGTGCCCTCTGCTTCTCAGGCTCTGCACCTGCCTCCTCTGTCTTCTCCTGGGAGGGCTTCTGATTGTCAGCAGCCTTGACTCCGTTGGTCACTTCTTTCTGAAGCAATTTCTACTTGAATTTGGGGCCGCCGCTGTCTTCACCTCCTGACTGACTGGCACTCCTTCCAGGGCCTGGCTGGCTCCTCCTCAGGGCTCTGAGCTCTCATATCGAGGGCCCTGGGACTCATCTTCAAACCTCCTCTCCATCTCCTCTGGGTTTGTTTTGTTGTTGTTGTTTGTTTATTTTTTTGTCTTTTTGTCTTTTCTAGGGTCACTCCCGTGGCACATGGAGGTTCCCAGGCTAGGGGTCTAATCGGGGCTGTAGCCGCCGGCCTACACCAGAGCCACAACAACACGGGATCCGAGCCGCGTCTGCGACCTACACCACAGCTCACGGCAGTGCCAGATCCTTAATCCACTGAGCGAGGCCAGAGATCGAACCCACAACCTCATGGTTCCTAGTTGATTCATTAACCACTGAGCCATGACGGGAACTCCTGGTTGTTGTGGTTTTTTTGATAAATTGTATTGGAGTGTAGGTGACTTACAATGTTGTGTTAGTTTCAAGTACATGACAGAGTGAATCAGCCATATGTATGCATATATATCCATTCCTTTTCTTTTTAATTTATTTCTTTATTTATTTTTCCTCTGTACAGCATGGGGGCCAAGATACACTTACATGTATACATTTTTTTCCACCCTTTGTTCTGTTGCAATATGAGTATCTAGACATAGTTCTCAATGCTGCTCAGCAGGATCTCCTTGTAAATCCATTCCAGGTTGTATCCGATAACCCCAAGCTCCCGATCCCTCCCACTCCCCCTGGGTGGCCACAAGTCTATTCTCCAAGTTCATGGTTTTCTTTTCTGTTATCCATTCCTTTTCAGATTCCTTTCCTATATAGGCTGTTACAGAGTATTGAATAGATTTCCCTGAGCTATATGGTAGGTCCTTGTCACTGATTGATTTTATATATAACAGTGTGCATCTGCCATTCCCAACCTCCCCATCTGTCCCTAACCTCACCGTTTCCTCTTTGGTAACCGTAAAGGTGGTTTCAAAATCTTTGAGCCTATTTCGGTTTTGTGAATAAGTTCGTTTTGTATCATTTTTATTAGATCCCACGTATGAATGCTCTCCTATGATATTTGCCTGTCTCTGTCTGACTTATTTCACTTAGGATGATCATCTCTAGGTCCACCTCTGTTGCTGCAAATGGCCTTATTTCATGCTTTTGACGGCCGAGTAATATTCCACTGTATACGTGCACCGCATCTTCTTTACCCATTCCTCCGTTGATAGACATTTGGGCTGCTTCCATGTCTGGGCCGTTGGAAATAGTGCTGTGGTGAACATTGGGGTGCAGGCATCCTTTTGGATTATGGTTTTCTCTGGGTATATGCCAAGGAGTAAGATGGCTGAACTGTATGTTTGTTCTACATTTAGCTTTTTAAGGAATCTCTACACTGCACTCCACAGTGGTTGCATCAGCCTTCATTCCCACCAGCAGTGGAGGCTCCCCTTTTCTCCACATCCTCTCCAGCATTTTATTGTTTGTAGACGTTTTGATGATGGCCATTCTGACTGGTGTGAAGTGATATCTCGTCGTAGTTTTGCTTTGCATTTCTCTGATCATTCGTGATGTAGAGCATCTTCTCATGTGGTTTTTGGCCTCCCGTTTGTCTTCTTTGGAGAATTGTCTATGTAGATCTTCTGACCATTTTTTGATGGGGCTGTTTGGTTTGGATATAAAGCCGTATGAGATGTTTGTATATTTTGGAGATTAATCCCTTGTCAGTTGCTTTGTTGCAAAGATTTTCTTTCATTCTGTGGGTTGCCTTTTTGCATGTTAATGATTTCCTTTGCTGTGCCAAAGCTTTTAAGTTTTATTGGGTCCCATTTGTTTATTTATTTTTTTTAAATTTTCACTCCTTTGGGAGGTGAACCCAAAAAGATGTTGCTGCAATTTATGTCAAAGAGTGTTCTGCCTATATTTTCCTCTAAGAGTTTTACAGTATCTGGCCTTACATGTAGGTCTTTAGTCCATTTTGATTTTATTTTGGTGCATGGCATAAGAGACTGTTGTAATTTTACTCCTTTGTGTGGAGCTGTCTAGTTTCCCTAGAATGGCTCATTGAAGAACCTGTCCTTTCTCCATTGTGTATTTTTGTTTTCTGTGTCATAGATTAATTGACCATATGTGGGTGGATTTATTTCTAGGCTTTCTATCCTGTTCCACTGATTTATATTTCTATTTTTGTGCCAGTACCATACTGTTTTGATGACTGTAACTTTGTAGTATAGTCTGAACCTGGGGAGCCTGATTCCTCCAGCTTTGTTTTTCTGTCTCAGGATTGTTTTGGCTATTCAGGGTCTTTTGTGTTTCCACATAAATTTAAAAATGTTTTGTTCTAGTTACATGAAAAATGCTAGTGGTAGTTTGGTAGGGATTGCACTGAAGCTATAGATTGCCTTGGATCATCTCCACTCATTTTTAAAGTCATCTTCTGAATGTCTACCTCCAGCCTGGACTTCCCTTCTGAACCCCAGAGCTGCACGTTCAGTTGTGTCCTGACGGCTCCATCTGGTTGCCTGGCAGATGCCCCAAAATTAGCATTCCCAACGCCAAACTCTGAGTCCTCCCCCCCCACCCCACTTCTCCCCCACATTCTTTTCCATCTCAGGAAATGGAGCCTGTTCCGACAGGTGTTCAGGCCCAAACAACTGGCCTCATTCTCCACTCCCCTTTTCTCCCATATCCTATGTCCAGGTGGTCCCCGCATCTTATTGGCTCACCTTCCATTATGGGTCCAGAGCAGCCCTGCTCGCCATCTTTCCTCTCTCTCCCTGGCCCCGAACCCACCCCATCACCACCCTCATCGAGAGGCAGCCTCCCTCCTGGGCTCCCTGCTTCTGCCCTTGTTCTTGCATTTTGTTTTCCCCGCACTGGTCAGCCAGCTGGGAAATGGCAAGTCAGGACTCACTGCCTCGACTTGCAACCCTCCAGTGCCCCCCTCCTCACTCTGAGGAAGAGCCTAAGGTCCTACTTATCATCACCTCATGTTCCCACGCTTACCATACTCAACACCTCTCCTCCCACCACTCCTTTCACTGTGCTTCAGCCACACTGGCCTCCTGGCTGCTCCTCAGACATGCCAGCCATTCCCATCCTCGTGCCAGAGACTCTCTCTGTCCAGCATGTTCTTCAGACAGCTCCTGTGGCCGATCTCACACCCCCTTCATATCTCTGTTCACACGCCCCCTCCCTGACCACACTAATAAGCCCCCACCCACCCCTCCGATCTCCCTAACCCTGCCGTATGCTCTTCCAGCATCACCACCACCCAGCGTGCAAAATGTTTACTTCTTTGTTAATTCCTGCCTCTTCCACTAGAACGTAATTTCAACATGTTGGGGAGTTTGTTTTGTTCACTGCCGTATCCCCAGGATCTAAAACAATTTCTGAATGGAGTAGACACATTCCTATGAATGAATCACCCAGTTAACCATTTAGTAAGGGTTGTAGAGGAGAAAATGAAGCTCGGAGAAGTAAATCACCTGCCTGAATTCAAACAGCCAGTGCACAGCCACAGTAGGAATCAAATCCAGCCCTGGCTGCCCATGTGCCCCTTCATGGAACATGCCGTCTCTTTCATGGAGTCTGGCTCCCCCTCACCCCACAACGTGTCACCCGGAAGCTTCCCACAGTGGCTGGTGCAAGACAAGAGGTGGGGAGATGCTTGGGGAGGAAAATCAACTTTTATAGGTAGCGGGGGTGGGGGGGTGGGAAGGAGGGGGGAGTCAGTCTTGTGCCCCAAGGTAGAGCTTGCCAACAGGCGAGCAAAGTCTGGGGTGCCCAGAGCCACCCACCTCTTATCCCAGTGTGCCCAGTATTGTCATTTTCCGTGTGAATCTGGATGGAAAAAAGCTTAGAACCCAGCATCCGTTCAGTTGTGTTGTACCATGAACTTCCTACATGCTTGGTGTTTAAATTTTCACAACCACTTTTTTATCAAGATAGCAAAACAGAGGAGGGGGATGGGGAAGGCCCTGGGGCTCTGTCCAGGAAGACCAGCTCAGCCCTGGTCCCTAGCTAGGGGGTCCCTCTCATCCCTTCGCCCAGCCCTCCCACACTGAGGTCGTTGTCCTGGCCTTGCCGCACCTGGCTGCTCTGCTCAGACTCTGCCCTCTTGGCTATGGACACTCTAGACCGGGCTCAGCAAGTATGGCTCCCCACTACTCCCGTGTCACCCCCTAGACTGCCTGGCAGGCAGTAGGCATTCAGCGACACTGAGCTGAGGGAAGGAATGAATGAGTGCTCAAAGCCACAATGGGTTGTGTCACTTGTGCAGAGTTACCAACCAGGTGGGTGACAGTTCCAGGATCAGACTGGCTTGGGTGCCCCTGCAGTGTCCAGGCAGGCAGGCCCCCTGACATCGTAGCTGCAGCATCTGATCTGTGTGTGTTGGACTGGGGACTGCTGGGCCTACCTTGGGAGATGAGATGGGTAAGGTGGATGGCTGTGGGATTCCAGCAAGAAAGTCCCCAAAGCCCACATGTCAAACCCAATATGGTCGTTCTGCTGTCAGGTGGATCCAGCAGCCCAGGGCTCAGAGGCCCAGAAGAGCTTTCTGGAAATGGGGAGATGGGATTGGGAGGTGATCTATAGCCATGGAGTTTGAGGAAGGTCCCCTTCCTTACACTGGAGCAATGCTTTTTTTTTTTTTTTCCCCCTGCTTCCTATTCCTGGAGAAATATCATCCAGCCCCAAGTTGATTCCTCCTGCCAGGGCCCTGATTCAGGCAGAAGCTCAAGGCTGCCAACAGGGAGTTCGGAGCTCATAACTCAACTGTGGGCAGGGCCTGGGGGGCCTGATTTCAATTAAAGATGTCAAATGTATTTATGGATTATGCAATCAACAGGTATGCAGCAGCCGCCATAGCCGACAGGGCCACCCTGGAGATAGGCCTGTAATTAATTAATCCCAGTGGGTCTGCCAAATTCTGTTTCAAACATGAGTGCTCTGGGGGATGCTGGGGACCAAGTCCCGGGCCAGCTTTAGACCCTGTCTTGTTTCAAGGAGGGCCAGGGAGCTGGGCCATAGGGTCTGTAGGAGCAAAGAAAAGAATGTTAGCTTCAGGGGGATCTGGGTTTGAATCGTGGCTCTTCGTGCTTCCAGCCTGACTGATGTGACCTTGAACACATTACTGAAACTCTCAGAGCCCCTCCGTCTCTGCTTCTGAAAATGGAGAGGATACGTGAAGGTCTAACGGAGATAAAGTCGAGAAAGAGCGCAGCCCGCCAGGGATGCCCACAGCGAATAAAGGGACAGCCCCAGAACAGGCTGGCCTACCTCCTCATTCCCAGCATGATAGCGCCCCCCACATGTGAAAAGAGAAAGCAGCATCCTCCCCCACTAGGATAACCGCCCAGGGCAACCACACACCATCCGAAAGTGCCTCGGAGCCTCCTCTGGCTCATCGGCAAAACGGACTTGCCAACCCCTCCCTCTGGTCTCTTGTGCCCCTTAGAGCTCCGAGGAGCTGACAGAGACTCACTCATCCAGCAAACTTAATCTCTGGCCAGGCTGGAGCTGCAGCCCAGGGCCCGGAACTGAATCTGGGGGTGTGAACCCCCTCCAGGAACTCATGGTCCACAGCAGGGAAGCCACCACCAACCGAGATGTACAGGAAGAGTGAAGGCAGTGACAGCCACAGGCTCGGCCGTGGAGGGCGTGCCGTGGACTCCACACTGCCCACCTGGCGGCTCATCACCCTACCTCTCTTCTCCCAGGTAGACAGGTCTCTGCTTTACAGCTGCATGGAGTCTCGGAGAGATGCGGCATGTGGCAGATGCCCAGCACATGGCCCTTCGGCTGTGCTCAGTGAGTGGTCCAGTTGCTGGTAGCGGGAGTCATGGGGGTGGGGAACACTGCCAGCGTCACCGTCACCCAGCACTTCACGCAGGAGCTGGGCCTCTTCCTGGGCTTACTGGGTTTGGACCTTCTCAGTTCTTTCTTTCCTCCCTTCCCCTCAGAAGTGTGCCTTGAATTTCCTCAAGTCCCTCCGACTGCAGGCTGGGTGGAGCCTGGGTGGCAGGACCCAGTGAGGAGGCCGATGGCCAGTCCAGGAGAAGGACCAGGAGGTCTGGCTGCTGATGGTGCCACCTTTGGCCTCCAGAGACATTTATGGGGAGAGAGCTCAGCCTGCCTAGGAGACTGCTTCGATGAGTGAGTGTGTGTGCACTTGTACACATGTGTGAGAACAAATGTGTGTGGGAATGTGTGAGTGCATTGTGCTTGCACGTGTAAATGCCTGAGTGTGAGTGGTGTGTGTGGTGGGGGGGGGGAGGCGTGGGTAGGATTATAGGAGAGGCCAGCCTCCTGGCACCCGGAGTGGGGGATGGTTCGTGTAGGGGCCCCGCGATCCCTTCCGCCCCTGCACTTCATCCTGTTCTGCTCCTTGACACAGTGGGTCCTTCTTTGAGAACAGACTGGTGGGGCTGAGCCTCTCGGGTAACACCCACTCTGTTGGGTGGCACGTCCTGTCATTGGAGCATTTCACAGCTGTGATCTTGCACCGGCCTGTCCCCAGGGCCTGAACCCTGGGAGTGGCCCACTCCGGGCAGCAGGTGACCCTGTGAGGGTGTTAGGGGTCTACAGAAACCCCCAGGCAGCAGGCTGTGTGCACGTCCCTCTGGAGCCCCCAGTTTGCTCCCTTCCCTGCCCTCTTTTGGGAGCACTTGAGAGTCGGTCTTGACTCTGAGCCGCTCATTCCTCCATCTCCCTCCCCACCCTCAGTCGGGGCCCCTCGGTGCAGAATCTGCTGTGTGGCCCTCTGTTAGTCCCGTGTCCTTCTGGGCCTGTTCTGGGTTGTTGGTTAAGAGGTTGCACCAGCTGACTGTCAAGTCCCCTCCTGATGCTGGTGGTTTGTAGTTTACACTGCATCTCTTTTAAAGTGCTACCAAGGGATTTAGCTTTCTCCGGGGGATGACCTGGGGTGAAGAGCTGTAAGCAACCCTGAAAGCATCATTCAGCACTCTCGTGTTGCAGAGCAGGTGAATGAAGTGCCCAGGGACACCCAGCAAGCTGCAGCCACTCAGAGCCTCACAGACCCAGCAGGAACCCCAGAGATGACTTATGGCCTCACTGCTCAGGGGTGCAGACTCTGCTGACCCCCCTCAGAAATGGGGTGCTCACTCCCTCTGTGGAGAGCCATGCCGATGCTGGCAGGTTCCCTCAAAGCCTTGAACCCTCCCGACACGCGCCCCATTGTCCGAGCAGGACCTGTATGTCCTTTCTTGCTCAGATGTCTCCAGGACGTGGGCAAATGCCTTCTAGAAAGGTCAGCCTGGCTCAGGACCCAGCCTGGGTGTCTCACAGGGGAAGCCAGCACCCCAGGCAGAGTGAGAAGGGAGGACAAGGCCAGGTCTGATTGCAAACAAACTGCACCCTCTCCTCCTTTCATTCTGCTTCTCCTGCTGTTGCTTTCATTGAAGTTGATTGTTTTCCTGAAACTCAACCCCAAGTTGTGAATTGGCCCTAAATTAAGCACAGGCAGGGGCCCTGTGGCCTTCCCTGGCCTGCCTGGCAGATGTCCCACCTTGAGAAGTTTTGTGCTGAGTCTTTGCCCGTAGACTGTGTGAATGCCAGTCCCGGATCCACTCCCTCACTCTGGGACTTGAGCATGGTTTTGGACCGTCCGGGCTTCAGTTTTCTCCCGGGGTGAGCTGGGGAAGGTGTCAGTAGTGGCCTTGTAAGGCGCTGAGGACTAAGCCAGGAAACCCATGGGAAAAGCCGAGAAGGGGCTCACAGCGAGCACTGTGGTCCTGCTCCCCCTCCTTTGCCCACCGTGTGAGACTTGGGCTGTGTTGCCCTGGGGCTGGTTTTCAACCCATCACTTTTAGAGCTGCCAGGCGGATTCTTGAGCCACAGGAGGCAAGTTCCCTCTGGTTAGCTTCCCTGCAGCCCTGCCAGCCCTGATGGCGCAGGGACACAGGAGGCCAGGGGCTGAGGCCGAGGCACTGGGTGTGGAGTTAGTCTAGAGGAGGACTTCGGAGGCCTGGGCAAGAGCAGTGGTGGGAAGGAAGATGGAGCAGCGTTGTCAGGAGAGGGGAGGTGACAAGTGCAGACTGTCAGGTGGGGCGGCTGGGAGGGAGGGGGTGGTGCAGGGCCTAGGGAGTATGTGGGCCCTTTAAGAAACGTTAAACCGGCCTGGTCACCCTTGGATCCCAAATATCTTTCAAGGCCAGGAACTCATTCTTAGCAAGATGTCCTCATGTGGGAAAAACGCAAATCCACCCCCTCTTGGTGCCAAGGTTATGACATTTCCTGCTAAAGTCCTGCTGGGCCTGGCTCAGGACTCCCAGAGCCCAGCAGAGGACAGAGATGGATCCCACAGGGACTTGCCTCTCCTGAGTCCAATCCTGGCCCGATGAGCCCCAGGCCTCTCCCCTATGGTGTGAATTTTTACAGGATCTTAGGCTTCTGTCTGGATGACAAAAGGGGCAGCAGATTTCGGTTCAGTTTAATAAACGCCCCACCGCTCTAGCCCTCCAGCTGCTCTATGCCCAGTGGACTCAGAGATGAGTAAGGAAAACCCCTGCCCTTAGGTGCTCACAGTTCAGAATAATTACGAACCTTTATTGATATCTTCTCTATGCCGGGCACTCTAGCAAATAAGGACAGTGCATGTGGCCGCCTTTAATTCTGTAGACTGCTGTGTCCCCAGGGTACAGAAGAAGAAACCGAGTCTCTGAGAAGTTGAATAACTTGCCCAGAGTCATAGAACTAAGAAGCCCGAGGAGCAAGTTCACAACCAGGCTACCACCGTGGCCCCCACGATTCACGGACGGGGTCAGCCTCTTCCCTATGCACAGCACATTCATTGCCTTATTAGGGGATGGAGAAACCTGTGGATTCATTACAGTCCTTGAGGAAACTAAGTCTCAAACATGGGGAGTAGCTTGCCCAAAGTCATCTAGAGATGAAATGACAGCCCTGTCATCTGAGCCTGTAATGGGTTGTACCCTACAGACCTGCAAGCCCTGTACGTGCCCAGCCTCAAGACCAAAGAAAGAGCCTGGAGTCCATGACAGAGACATCCGTAGTTAAAAGACAGGATCTTACACAACTGAAGCAGGTCCCACGTGCAGGACTACAGGCAGGACGCGCAATGTGTGCTACTGGTGGAAGGGGTTGTGGGAGAAAGGGAGGTTACCCGTTATAGAGGGAAGTGATGTCAGGTTGGCTCACTGGTTACCAGGGAAACCAGCAGAAGGGCACACCTCTCACCACCCCTTTGATAAATCACCATAGTGGAGATAGTTCTGATCTAAACATCAGAACAATCACTAGCTGGGGCCTGGGGCAAGTATGTAGGCGTTTACTGGTTAAGCTCTGTGATGAAGAGGGAAGGTCAGTCATGTGCCTTGAGTGCAGGTGAAGCAAGGACTGGTTCAGCAGGGGAGGTGCAGAGAGCAGAACAGCCATCTTGGCTCAATGGACGTATCTTCGGGGTTGCAGATACTTTATTCTGCCTGCTCAAATTCACTGTTGAGTCCCTCTAGTGAATTTCTTATTTCGTTTATTGTGCTTTTCAGCTATATAACATGTGAATATCTATTTGTTTCTTTTTTAAGGATAATTTTTGTCTCTTTATTGACAGTTTAAATTTGATGAGACGTCATTCCCATACTTTCCTTTAGTTCTTTAAATGTGATTTCTTTAATTCTTTAGACATATTTAAAATAGATAGCTGACTTAAAGTCTTTTTCTACTAAGTACAACTATTGCATTTTTTCAGGAACACTTTCTGTTGACCACTTTCTTCTATATTTATGGGCCGTAAATTCTTATTTCTATAATTTTGTTTGTAAATTACTATAATTTGTAAATTTTGTTTGTAAATCTGTCTTGTAACTTTTTGTTGAAAATCCGGCATTTAATCTAATTAAGATGATGATTCTGGAAATCAAATTCTCCTCCTCCTCAGGATGTGTTTTTGTTGTTCATTGTTATTACTGTTTCCCTGGTGGATTTTCTGAGCCAGCTATGAAAAACGTGTATTCTTTGTCATGTGTGGTCAACTGAAGTCTTTGCTCAAGTTAGCGTTAATGGTCAGCTAATAAGCTCTTGCTTGCCACAACAGTCATCCACTGCCTCGGGCAGCTTTGATGCTAAATAATTGCCTCAGATTGTTGTCAACAAACATCCCTGGGGAAAAGGCTGTTAGCCCTAGGGGAGTTCCAAGTCAGGTCAAATACAGACAGCCTTGAGAGTAGGGCCTTCCAAGGAATTACCAGGCCAGTCATAGAGTGACAGTTCTCTAGAAATGTGGTTTATAGAAGAGCTCACGTGACACTCTTTTGTACCCTCCAGTACCTGCCAAGCTACTACTTTTCACTACGATTGCAGGTGTTGGTTTTCAAGGTTACCACTGAGGGAGCGTAGGGGAGCAGAATAGGGAAAATTAAAGTGCCAGAAAATTTGCTATTCTTACCTACATTAAGCTGTTTTTCTTGAATAAATCTCCCTGGATTGCTGCAAGCCATTGGTTGATTTCCAGAGTTCTATAAAATTTATTCCAATTTTTTCCCCAGTATTCTTGTTGCTTTTGTGGAAGAGAGAATTTTGAGAGGTCCTTACTCCACCAAATGGTTCACTAACGTCTGATTGCTTGCACATTTGCCCAGAGGCAGGATCCATGGGCATGAAGGGGAAAATTAGGTATAGAAGGCAGTGTCATGAAGGTTTACCAGGTGCCAAAAGCATGGTTATAATTGGGGTCATAGGAGTCCTCAGAAAAATATGACGGAATTACAAGTAAATATTCCTAGAAGAGCTGAGCTCCTAGATTGCTGTGTCTGCCAAGAAGGAAGGTGTCTTCACCCATCCCAGCATCTTCTGTCACCTGACAACCTCTTCCGCCACTGCTCATTCACTGGCCAGACCTTTGGCTGGTGTCATGGTTATCCAAACTCAACCAGATATACTACTCCAGGTGGGAAGTCATTTTTTCTATTTTAAAATTTTGGTCTCTCTTCTAGGCTGTACCTTTTGACTAGCTCAGCCACGTAGGACCCGAAACTTTATCTTAAAACCTAGCTCCACCTTCTCATCTGTGATGTGTCCTTTTCTCTGCCGACCTGGGATCATGATGAGGTAAATCTGACTTGACCCACGCCCGGGGGCTCCCAGTGTCTGCTCCCACCTCCAGCTCCTTCTATAAGAGTCTGACTCCCCCCAGCCCAGGCCAGGAAGATGCTAATGACCATAAAACATGAGCTCTGGAGGACAGGAGGTTTTGACTGCATCCCAGGGTCTCAGGCAGCACCTGGCACATAGTAGGTATTCAATAAATTCCAGCCTAATTGAAGGAAGGAACCTTCTAAAATGCGAGCAGAGGACAAGTGATGACAGACTGTAAAGGAGAGGCCTGGCATGAGGAGAAAGAACCACAGAACCACGTGTCTGGAACACTCCAGCGTGCCAGGCCAGGCACGTCCCACACTCTGCTCCCTCCATCCCTACAGCACGTCATTCCCTGCCCTGCGGGTGGGAAGGACACACAGAGGCCGAAGGGAAGGAACCGATCTGCCCGGAGTCCCCTCACCAGTTAGGGGAGAGCCCAGGTCCATGCCGTGCTGGGGCCAGGCCATCCCCGTCCTCCACGGCTTCAACTGCCCACGTGGGGAATGTTCTTAGGACCAGCAAATCCACTCTCCTCGTTTTGTATGGTGAAAGGTGCATGATCCACCCAGCACTCAGCAGCTCAGCCGCCCGGCTGCCCTTCTTGGCTCTCTGAAGTTGCCCAGAGCACACACCCTGTGAGCCTGAAATCTTGCACAGGCTCCTTGGGAGCCAACAGATGTCTCCAGAAGCCAGAGGTGTGCACACACGCCTGCAGACACACAAAGCCGGTCCTGCTGCGCCCGTCGTGGCAAAGGCGCCCTGGGCTCCTCTGAGTGCATTTTAAATCCATTCTGACTGCCCAGAAAGTCTGTTTTTGTTATTCACGCTGACCTTTTAAACTCCACTCAGTCCTGCATTTTTCCCGGGGCCTCGGTAGGACCTATTAATAATTCTGCTCTCCCACCGAGGCCCTGGGCTGCAGCCGGCTCTCTTACACGCAGTAAAAGCCGGTCCCCCCCCACTGCTGGCGAGTTCCCTCCTCTCCAGACCCTGAGAAGGGAAAGCACAGCCCCCCACCTCCCACCCCCGCCTCGGCTGCGGGGAGAGGAGGCCGTGCGGGGCCGCCTACGCTCTTCGAAGGGGAGGACAGGTGGTCTGGTGGCGGCGACCAGGGCCAGGAACCGGGGCACTTGAGGGCCGGGGCGGTGTGGCTGAGTCGGGCCCCCTGCCTCCACGGCTTTCTCCTCTCTCGGAGCAAACATCTCTGCAAATAAATCTCCTCTTTCTTCCTTTCTCTCTCTCTGCTGGGTAACTGCTTCAGTTTCATTAAAGACGCTGGAAACATTCTTCAGGCTCGGCCGAGATATATAATACGGAGAACAGAGATTTGCTTCATAACCCACAAACTATTAAAAATATTAGTGTCCCCCAGAGAGTCTCTCTTAAAGATTCCTTCTCCTTCTCAGCCTCCCTCTCCCCCTGGCGCACAGTGCCAACAATAATGCAGGCGAGCTGGTCTGATTTCCTTGAAAGAAAATAAAGAAGAGATAACAGGCCTTGGAGAAACCTCTCTTTGTGCCTGAACAGCCCCGGTCACCCTATACGTCTAGCTAGAGCTTCGTACCTGTCAAAGCCCCTTTCACCACCATTATCTTGTCTCATCCACAAAAAAAGTGCAAAGTGGGGTCACGTCCTTTTTGTTCGGAGGGAAAGGGAGGTCTCGGAGAAGGCAGGTGATTTGGCTTTGAGGCAGATCTGGGACTAGAACCCAGTTCCTCTGATCCCCAGTGGGGGGTCGGGGGAGGTGTCTCATCCAAGAGAGTGTATCAAGCCACTTCATTTGGCGGCAGCAATGCAGGTGCCTGGTGTGGGGGAGCCCCAGAGCCCCCCTGTCTGGCGGGTCTCCCAGGGGGCTCCCATTGATGTCGTGGCAAGAGAGCTTTTGTTTGTTCACCTAAGATGCACTGAGGGCATCGTCTGGGCCAGTCCCTGGGGCTGAGGATCGTGCTGCTGCCCTCAGGGGGAGGGCCAGCCTGGGTCAGGTTGGTGAGACCCCAGAAAGACCCGTCAGAGTGTGAGCCCACGGGGGACTTCTGGCCAAGGGGAGAGGGCCTTAGGAGTGAGGCTCAGCTGGGATTTCTAAGAATGGACAGAAGTTAAGCAGAGAGCATCAAGCCAGAGGCCAGAGAGGGCCTGATGTTTTAAAAGAGCAGCTGAACACACCCACGGGGTGAACAGGGATGACAGGTGAGAAGGGTAACACCTTGACCTTGTCTTAAGAAGGGTGGGGTCAGGAGTTCCCGTCGTGGCGCAGTGGTTAACGAATCCGACTAGGAACCATGAGGTTTCGGGTTCGACCCCTGGCCTTGCTCAGTGGGTTAACGATCCGGCGTTGCCGTGAGCTGTGGTGTAGGTTGCAGACGCGGCTCGGATCCCGCGTTGCTGTGGCTCTGGCGTAGGCCGGTGGCTACAGCTCCGATTCGACCCCTGGCCTGGGAACCTCCATATGCCGCGGGAGCGGCCCAAGAAATAGCAACAACAACAACAACAAAGACAAAAGACAAAAAAAAAAGAAGGGTGGGGTCAGCAAATGACTCTTTGTTGTCAATGGGTTACAGAAACATCGTTAAGTGACACGTATGATTTCACTCGTGGAATATTCATTGAACGGACCGCGGGTGTTTGTGTTCTGATTTGGACCTCGGAACCAATGGAGAATAAAGTGAAGGGACAAGAGAGGACCTGAGTGGGGGCCAGGACAGAGGAGCGGGGGCCGAGAGTAGTGGTGGGTTGAAGAGTTGGCAGGTGGCTTGAGGATCCAGTGGGGGGGGGGGTCGGGGTGGGAGTGACCAGGCTGAGCCCCGGACCAGGGCATCTGCTCCTGCAGGCAGATTTGGATGATGAGCCCTGTGTGACAGCTGAGGACACTGAGCACAGGAGTGATATGCCAGCACCCCTGCGAGTCTCGGCGGGAGCTGAGCTGGAGCCCCCAGTCCCTGGAGTTCCTTCTGCTCCCTCACGTCCTCCCAAACCGGGCTGACCTCTGAGGGATGGAGTGAGTAATGCCAGAGCGCCCCCAGGAGCTGGACACGTCTCCTGGAGGCCAAATCAGGCTCTGCAGGCAGCCTCGAGGTCTGAGAAGCCAGCACATTCCTTGTGTCTCGCCCCTCCCGGGATATTTAAAATTAGCTTCTTATAGAGTTCCCACTGTGGCTCAGCAGTTAAGAACTTGGCTAGTATCCATGAGGACATGGGTTTTATCCCTGGCCTCACTCAGTGGGATGAGGATCCAGCGTTGCCATGAGTTGCGGTGTAGGTCGCAGATGTGGCTTAGATCTAGTGTGGCTGTGGCTGTCGTGTAGGCTGGCAGCTACAGCTCTGATTCAACCCCTCACCTGAGAACTTCCATATGCCAGGGATATGGCCCTAGAAAGGAAAAAAAAAAAAAAAAAAAAAAAAAAAAAAATATATATATATATATATATATATAGCTTCTTATAAGAATTTGGAAAGTCAAGGCCAGGCCAGCCCTGATGTCTGAGCAGGGACCAGGCCAGCTCAGGGCCTCTCTGGGTCCCCTGGGGCAGGCCATTCTCTTTGCAGGCCCGGGTTCCTCAGCTGACATGGCCCTCCTTGCCCTGCCCACGTCCCGGGCTCAGGGGGCATCGGGTTGGATGTGGGCTCCATCTCCCAACCACAGTCCCACCAGCACTGCTGCTACACCCATAGCAGGTCGCCTGGCAAGACCCCAACAGGCAGGTGCAGGGCGCAGGGCAGAAGGGAGCTGAGTTCTGGCCGTACCTCTGCTGCCTCCTTGCTGCAAGCCCCTCTCGGCGGCCCCTGTCCCATGATGCAGGTTCTTGGTGTTGGGTCTCACTGTGTCATCAGGTTCAAGTCTGTCTAGAACAGGAAGGCTCACAGGCAGCTTCTGGGAGAGGCCTGAGCACAGAGCGGTCCCCTGGGAGCCCACCCAGACGAGGAGCCGCTCAGACAGAGGCCCCCGGGAAGGGCGGGCACCTCTGGCCTCAGCTCAGCCACTAAAGGGAACTGTTCCCGACTGTCCTTTCTTTATTATCTTTTCTGTGACCTGAGCCCGTGTGTCCCCTCAGAGGCTGCCGCAGCTGCTGGCCCAGGGACCTGAGTGCACCTCCTGCTCACAGTGACCCTCTCTCCAGCAGAGGGGGGTCGAGAGGATGCGATTCCGTGGCCCCACCCTCCTGTGTGCACTGTCCCCCCTTTGCTGTGGGGCCAGATTAGAGACTGAGAGACCCCCATCCAGCCTTTTGGCGCAGGATTTTCACTTCAGGGGCCTGTTTGGAAAATCAAGTTCGGGAGATTTCAGAATTCTGGGCGACCAGCCAGCAGGGAGAAAGTGCTACCCCTCCGGGGTGGGGACCCAGGGGCGGAGTTGGGCCTGGGAGCCCCAGCCAGGGGGGGGAGCACCCACGCCTTGGGGCACCTGCTGTGAAACGCAAGCCTGTGAGCAAGGACTCACGGTCCCCAGTTAACTGTCTCCTACCAGCCTGGGGTCCCAGGCCGGAGGTCCCTGCCTGTCTGACCCTGCTGGGATGGCACCTGCATCCCAGCTCTCCTGGTGAAACCTTGAAGTAGCACCTTTGCAGTGGCAGTCCTGAGGTAGCGATGGCCCCAGCTTGAGAAAATCGCTTACTTAAATCCCTGCTTCTAAAAGTAAAGGCGGGTGAATTCGCTGGTGGTGCAGCAGGTTAAGGATCTGGTGGCGTCACTGCTGTGGCTCGGGTTCGACCCCTGGTCCAGGAACGTCCATGTGCCGCAGGGGCAGGCAAAGTGACATAAAGGAGGAGGCTGCTCTGTGGGCCAAAGTGCCCATGTTTGTCCCCTGCTGGGCCTCAGCCCCTGTTCTAAAGCCACGATGAGTGGCTGATGGGATGATTTTTCCCGAATAGCCCCCTTGCCCACCTGTGCCTTGAGTCCTCTGGGCTGTTGGAGGCCTTGACCTCACCTCCACAGGCAAGCTGGGCGCCTCAGGAATCTGAGGATCAGGAGATGCTTCTTTCAGCTTCCAGACCCTCTAGGGTGCCCTCAGCCATCTCCACCCCAGTACTTCTTGTCTGGCCCATTTTAGGGCCATGCATGCAGAGCAGAGAGGCCAAGGGACCTTGCCACGGGACACACAGACATAGGAGGCGACGTGGGCGTCCGAACCCAGGAGTCTGTCCGCAGAGCACAGTGAGATGCCCTAAACTATGGCTGCCAGTTCGAGAAACTAAGCCACCTGACTGCCCGCATCAGGTCCCGTTTCCCGAGTCCCAAGCTAGTGGGTGGAGGGATTCCCTGGCTGCCTCCGCCATCACATGCATCTCAGTTCTCAGAGGTCAGAGGTGACTCTGGGGAGCCTGCTGAGATGGACAGTGTACTGGGGAAAGAAGCCCAGGTGGGGAGTCCCATCATGGCTCAGCAGTTAACAAATCTGACTGGCATCCATGAGGACACAGGTTCGATCCCTAGCCTTGCTCAGGGGGTTAAGGATCCAGCATTGCTGTGAGCTGTGGTGTGGTTGCAGCTACAGCTCCGATTCGACCCCTATCCTGGGAACCTCCATGTGCCACGGGTATGGCCCTAAAAAGCAAAAAAAAAAAAAAAAAAAGATGAAGAAGAAGCCCAGGTGGGCAGCCCCATTTCCCCTCCCCACCCTGCAATCACAGCCCATTCCACTGGGTCTTACCTGGACCTTGGACTTATGGCTGAGCAGGACAGCGAGGCCCCAAGGCTTTCCCAGCTTTGCCCAGAGACTCAATGTGAAGTCACTCCAGAGATGGAACTCAGGGACCCTCCCTCCTGGTGGCTTCCTGAACACCTGCTGCTAGAATGTCCTCCTAGAATCAACCCTTTACTCAGGACGGGTCTCCCACCCCTTTGTGACCTGAACACCATGGCTCCTTCCAACGCAACGTGAACATCTCAGACCCTCTTTTATTTATTCAAAATAAATACGTATTTTGAATTAACTGACACATGTAAAATATACTCTATGAGTTAAATATATGTATATATATTTTTGTCTTTTGTCCTTATAGGGCCTCACCTGCGGCACGTGGAGTTTCCCAGGCTAGGGGTTTTAATCCGAGCTGTAGCCACCGGCCTACACCAGAGCCACAGCAACACGGGATCCAAGCCAGTCTGCGACCTACACCACAGCTCACGGCAACGCCAGATCCTTAACCCACTGAGCTAGGCCAGGGATCGAACCCGTGACCTCATGGTTCCCAGTCAGATTCATTTCTGCTGCAACACGACGGGAACTCCCTATATCATGAGTTAAATAATTTTATCTTAAATTATATGTCAGGAGTTAAACCACAACCAAAAGCAATGATGAAAATTAAGAATGGCTTTTCACCTTGGGAAAAAAGGTATTTCTCCATTAATGACAGTTAAGTCTATGTGTTCATCGCCAGTTGCCCTTTTGCCCTGCCCTGTGTGTGGTGGATGGAACCCGCCAGAGAGCATTTGATTCTCTGAGTACACGCGACCTTTCATCTACCCCCCCAGCGAGAGTCCGACACCCCCCACACAGGTGGTTGCTGAGGTCTGCCACCTCCTGGGCACTGAGCAGACACCAAGGGGCACACAGACCCTCTGTTCTCAGGGAGCCTCAGGTCTCTCTCCTTGGAACAGAGGAGACATCCAAGAGGCAGGGCCATTCAGCAAGTCAGCACCGGGGGCAGAACTTGAACCAGGCTCCTGCTCCCAGCCCAGGGCCCCACCCAGCACTGCAGCCTCAGTCAGCTTCCCCTGAAGGGGTGGAGCTGGATGCCAGGACCTCAGCAGCTTCTCCCACTTGGTGCCCCTGGAGGTTCCCCTGAGCCCAGAGGGGTGCCCCTCGTAGGGGCTGAGGGGCTGGATGCATCCGGGAGGGTAGACGGCGCTCCCAGAAAGGAGAGTCTTTGTGCGCACCTGCTCTGCCCCAGGCTGGGCGTGGAGCTGTGACCACAACCCTGTGTTCCTGCCGCCGCAGAGCCCCGCGCCGGACCCCAGAGATCCAAGAATTCTTCAGTGGGAACCCATAAAGAACGGAACCTCAATCTGGGTGGGGGTCCCCCAGCCGGAGGAGCTGCAGGAGCCGCAGGAGGACCTTTCAGGCAAAGGGCGTAGCTTAAGCCAGAGTGTGGAGGTGGGAGAGAGGACAGTGTCTTGGGGACTCATGAGTGGTTAGCTGGAACCCTCATGTGGGAAAGCGGGAGGTGACAGAAGAAGGAGCTATCGGGAGGTGAGTAGGGGGCAGTGGGAGCCAGGGTGGGCTTTGGAGCGAGGCAGTGTGGTCAGACCTGTGCTGTGGGGAAGTCCTTCCGGGGACTGCTGAGGGACCAGGCTTTCCTTCCCCAAGCCTCACTTTCTGCGTTTCCAGAACAGCTTTGTGTGAATTCACAATCACTCAGACCTGGAGGCGACCCGTGGGTCAGCCTTTATTCCTGCTCGTGAGTTTTGAAACAAAGACATCTAGTCCCGCTCTACCCACTCTGTGACCTTGGGAAAGTCACCCCCCCTCTCTGAGCCCAAGAGCCCCCAGGGGACAAATTGGATTGGTTGTGTGTCTCCATCACGCGGCCTTGTACGGGGTGAGGACACAGCAAGAGCAGGGCTTGTGTTGGCCAGCTGACCTCCTCCCGTGGGCAGCTGTGTATGTGTGTGTGTGTAGGGCTCTCTGGCTCTGTGTGGTGTGAGTTGAGCTCCCCGGTTTTACAGACTGTTTATGATGTGCCATTGCGGTAACGGCCCATGATTCGCCACCTCGCAGGCCTGGGAACGGTGGCTCAGAGTGGAAGCTCTGGGAGCCTCAACCACTGCCCTCGGGAGTTCATGCTGTCCCTTGCACCCATGCTGTCCCTCTTGGTTGCAGGGTCCTCCCTGCCACACGACCCTCTGCCCACATCCTCTGCTTGGAGCAGGTTTGCAAAGGGAGTGAATAGGGCCCGGACTTTGGACACGCATTTAAGCGCCGTTTCCTCCCCCATGAGGTGAGCTGTTCACCCAGATGTGTGGCTGCACTTTGCTCCTCGGTGTCCTCATCTGTGAAATGGGGAGACAGTCCTGGCCACCCCCAGGACCCAGGGATGACCAGGGAGACCACGGGCTGGAGAGCATACACCCCACAAAGTGCAGTTCAGTGGGGGGTCACCAGAGGCCAGGGCTGAATTTGCGGAGCATTGAGGGGGGGCCGGTACCCCTCTCTGCTGAGGGACCCCCATGGTGTTGGTGGGAATTGAACTTAACAGATCCGTGTTGCCCGAGGAGGCCACCTGCCTGGGGCAGGTGGATGGGAGGAGCCAGGGAAGAGGACAGGGGTGACACCAGGCCACCGGCTGACCGGGCCCGGAGCCCGTCATCTCCCAGTTTCAGTGAGCCCCCTGGGGTGCCCCCTTCCTCCCAGCCCTTGACCCCACACCCAGCCGGGTCCGAGCCTAAGTCCCGAGCACATCAGGCTCTGTGCTGGCTGATTTCCTGTGTCGCTGGCCCTCACCGTCACCCTGGAGGTAATATGAACAGCCTCCACTTCACAGAGGAGGAAATCCAAGGACAGGAAGGACGAGAGCGGCCAACGTCGCCCTCAGGCCAGCGGCAGGGGCCAGGCCCCCAGGACACGAGCCGACATCCGCCCCTCCCTGAGAAGGAGCACCGAGCCATTGTGTCAGGCTCTGGGGAGCCTCCTGGGGGTGGAGATGATTCCTGGAGCACCCCCATCTCAGCTCGTGCAGGGCTTCCCAGCAGCAGGGGTTCTGCACAGAAACTCCCCAGCCTCGGCTCTGGACTCTCATCCCAGCTTTTGTGAGAGCCCAGAGGTTCCCACGAGAAGGAAGGTCTTCACAGGTCTTGGCAGCTTTGACACTGCCCTTTCTGGCAGAGTCTCTGCTCTCCTATCCAGTGCCACTGAGGGCTTGTCCCACCACCCCGTGCTCAAGCTGTGGCAAGACCCCCCCACCCCATCCCCTCCCAGACCAGCAGCGCCCCCACCCACTCTGCACCAGCAAACACACGCTTTTGTTCTCAGGAACCACACATGCCCACCAGAGAGCCATCCTCCCTGAAGTCCTGAGCCTTAGTGAGCTCCCCGTCACAGGGGGAGTACAAGCAGAGGCTGATGCTCCCAGTCAGAGGTCAGGCGCAGCCTCCAAGGCCTCTCCCCTCAGAGCCTCTGGCCCAGGCAGTGACCCGAGCATGACGCTGCCGGCTGGCCCTGGGTCTGCAGAGAGCTGGGCCAGGGAGAAGCCCAGCGCCCGGGGGTGTCCGGACAGCATGAGCCCCATCACAGCGATGGCTCTGCCAGGCCTCGCCAGCACGGTGTCCCCTCAGTCCGTGCTCCCTCGGGATGGAGGGCTCCGTGCCTGGAGAGGGTGCCTTCGAAGCAGATGACACCCCAGAGATACTCAGGGAGGGCCAAGTGTCCCGGCCACAGGCTCCGAAGTCACAGGGGCGTCCAGGCCCCACGCCCCAGCACAGCCCCTGGAGATCTCATCAGGGCGGCTTGTCCACCACCAGACCCAGTCCTGGTCCCTCCCATGGCCCTAAGAGCAGGACGAGGAACCCACACCAGGAAAACCAGGGGCCCTGGGGATGGACTCCAGGACGTAAGGACGTGGACCAGGGTGGCACTTTCTCAGCGTGACGCGTTCCATGGAGTCACAGCCGCCTCCTTCGAGACCACCCGGACCGGCGGTCATCAGGGCCCACAGGTGTGTCCTCATCATCCTGGCGCTCAGCGCCGGAACGAAACTGTAAAGCCGTCCTGGGGACAGTGATTCTGCGACGAAGAGCACACGCTCTTGAGGGCCCGCGTGCCTCCGTTTCCTCATCGTAAGTCGGTGATGATGGTGACGCCGTCGCATCAGGTTGTCTAAAATGAAAAGCGTAGTGTGTGCGTTCTCCCTGCCTTTCACAGCGACCCCGCAGAGGGGCCAAGGGCCCGGCCCGAGGTCCCCGAGTGAGCAGGACTCGGTTCCGCATCCCGAGTCTCTGAGCGTCCCCTCCCGCGGGGCTGGCTGTGCTGAGGACGCTCAGGGAGGAGGGCGCCCCGGAGGGTCGGTTGGAGCCCAAGGGAGCTGAGGGCACCAGCGCTTCACACCTCGACCCTGACGCCTACGTGGCGGCCTCGTTTCTGGGGTCACAGCCGCGCAGGGTGGAGAGGGACAGGCTTCTGCCCGGGGCCGGCCCGCAGACAGGCGGGCGGAGGAAGAGCCAGCGCGCGCCCAGGGCGCGGTCAGGCCTGGGGTCCACAGGCTCTGCCTCGGAGGAGTGTGTGTGTGTGTGTGTGTGTGTGTGTGTGTGTGTGTGTGTGTGTTTGTCACCATGTGCGTGACTCTGTGTGTGACTGTGTGTAAGTGTATGTGGATGATTGCGCGTGTGACCTGAGCGTGTGTGTGACTCTGTGTGACTCTGTGTGTGGCTGTGAGAGACCGTGGATGCAGGTGTATGACCGTGAACATATGTTAAGTGTATGTGTGTGACTGTGTGACTCTGAGTGTGTGTATGACTGTGTGATTGCGTCGGTGTGGGTCCATCTAGGTGTGCCTCTATGTGAAATTTTGCACAGGATCTCGTGGTGTGCTTTGGCGTACGGATGTGCGTGCGTACGTGTGTGTGTCTCTGTGCAAAGGTCTGAGAGAGAGAGAGCACGGTGCCCAGCGCTTGGGGTGGGCAGTGAGGTTAATTATATTTCCTGGTTGGCTGAGGGTGAATCAGCAGCGCCTCATTGTTGCAGCGCCTGTGAGAGCGCGTCCTTCCTCAGATGTCTGCATCTGCTTCTGGAGAGGGATGCTGACAGGCTGGAGGGTGTGCAGAGAAGGCGCCTGGGGTCGGGGGTCTGCAGCCGTGCTGGCTCAGAGGGGCCTGCCTCTCGGGGCGTGAAGTCCATCTGGGGAGGGCTGACCGCACAGAGGGCGGATGCGGCCCCAAACCTCTGCAGCCTTTCTTTCCAAGGTCACAGAGCAAGACCCGTTCTGGGGGCTGGTAGCCTGGACTGAGATGGATGGGCAGGGTTCAGCCGAGTGTGGAAAGCACTTCCTAGAAGTTGGAGTGGTCCAGGGTGGGGTGCAGCTGCTCAGGAGCGCTGGCTCTTGTGCACGAGTGTGGCCCAGCCCCCAGTGGCCGCCCGGAAGGGATTGCCAGGACCTCCAGGCTCCTTTCTGTCCCGAGACCTGGAGCCGTGGTCCTGCTCCCAAAGCCGAGGCCTGTGAGTGAGTCAGGCTCCCACGGGTCCCCCACGACGCCTCCGGCAGCTCTGGGCTTTCTCCCACCCGTTTCTCAGAGGAGGACGTGGACGGCGCAGAGGTGAAATGATTTGCCGTCACTTGAACCCGGCGCCTCTGGTGGCTCGTGTGACCATCTGTCCACCTCTCAAGGCCCCGCAGGGCACAGCCTCCCCCAAAACAGCACTCGCTGGGCAGCCTTGGCTCCCTTACTCCCTGTGACTGGCACGGCCGTGTGCAACCAATGCCCTGGACCCTCTCACGTGGTGGGGGGACCCGGTGCTCCTGGGAGGACTTCCTGCAGGGGGAGCATGGGGGAGGGGAAGAGGGGAAGGATGCCAGGCGGGACACCCCCCGACCCTGGGCGGGCAGGGGCAGGGGTGTGTGCAAAGAAAGACACTCAGGTCAAAACTTTCCCACTCTCACGTGGCCTTGGCAAGTTGGTCAACCTTCCTGAGCCTTAGTTTTGTTATTTTTCATCGTGGCAGGACGGGGGGGGGGGATTAATTGAGATTTTGTGTGTGCACATACGAAGTTCTCGGCATGTAATAAAAGGGATCCGTTGGACTTGGTGTTACTCCTGTGCCGGGCTGGGGGGCAGGGGGTAGGAAGTGAGACCCGCAGGGTAGGACAGGCAGTGAGCAAGGGGCACCCACTGCTCTCAGTCCTCCCCTCCTGCCCGGACTCTTCCCTGTATCCTGGTGAGCAGGGAGAAGGCGTGAGCGCCCACGTTCCATCCTGGCACCTGGCTCCCTCCCGGAAGAATTTGGCCCAACGTCTCCAGGCTGCGACAGCAACCATGTCCAATGCCATCTCTGCTTCCTCAGAACCCAGCCAGGCCTCAGTCCCCGGAGGTGTTCAGAATCCTGTGTCTACAGGATTGATCCACATGGGTCTGGAGCTGCAGCCTTGAACCTGGGGTCTGGCGGGGGGCGGGGGGGGAGGGGCTTGTGGCCCTTGCCTCCCCAAGTGTGAAACCCTTCCTGGCACCACTCACCCTCAGAGGGAATATCAGCCGGGCCAGCCCCAGACCCTGCACAGACATAGCCAGGGGCGACAGACCCTGCTGTGTTCACCGCCCAGCGCCGCGTCCACACCAGGCCCAGAATTCCATCTGCTGCCAAATTCCAGGCCTGGAAATAATGAGGCAAATTGTGCCTCACTGCTGATTGACTTTCAAGTTGCTCTGGTAAACTGGGTGCAGTTGAAGTTTTAGCAAGTCTCCCAGGGACCCCGGGCAGCTTCGGTTTCAGCCTTGTAAAGAACTGTTAAGATCCAATCAAAATAAATAAAATCAGATCCAGGAAAGCGAAGTGTTTGTGACTGCAGACGAAACACTCGGGATATTCATGCCGAAGCCCAGCGCCGCGCTTTGCTTTGCTCGAGGATTCCTTTACCCCAGACTGGCAGGGACCTGTGGTCTCACCAGCCTGTGCTCCCAGCGGCGTGGGGCCATCGTAAGCCTCCTGCCCTGTGTGAGTGGAGAAGAAAGTGCAGGCCAGCGGGAGCACAGACCGTGTGACCGAGAGTCCCAGGCCTGGCCTGCAGCAGGGGACACTCCAGCCCTGCATGCCCTCGGGACTGTTCTTGACCTGCCATGTGCCTGGGACAGTTACTGGCCTGCCGTGTGCCCAGCCCTGCAGCAGGGTAGTGGGGGGGGACATGGGGACAGAGGCCCCACGAACACACGGGTTTGATCCCTAGCCTCCTGCGTGGGTTGGGGATCCCGGTGCTGCGGTGAGCTTCGGTGTAGTCACAGACACGGGTTGGATCCCCTGTTGCCTGGCTGTGGTGCAGCTCTGATTCGACCCCTAGCCTGGGAACATCCATAAGCTGTGGGTGCCACCCTAAAAAGACAGAAAAAAAGAAAGAGAGAAATACCAAGCTGTGAGATGCCAAAGCCATCGAACGCCAGTGAGGGAGGCGTGTGAACAAAAGTGAGCTGTCAAGGTCATGGGGCCTCAGAACCACAGTGGGACCAGTAGGGCCCGTGACATCCCAGCTCCTAGAATCACCAAGCAGGGTCGCCCAGGGAGCGCTTTCCATGCCTCAGCGCTGCCTCCCCATTCTGGATCCACTGGTGAGGCAGGTAATGGGCCGGACCAGGCTAAAGACAGAAGGTCTCCCCCTCTCCTCGGAGGGGCTGCTTCCTACTCAGCCAGCCAGCCCCCCGGTCCCCTTTGGCCTCAACCATATCCTCCGTTTGGTGCTTCAGCTGGAATTTTTGATCAAATCCTAGAAAATAATTTAAAGATATCTGGGAGAAAATTCCTGTGCCATGCCCAGAGCCCCCTCCACTGCCCGGTTCTGAGGGAGGGGCAGGGCAGCCACCCTCAGGCCTTTCTGCAGGTGGACGTGTGCCCGGGAGCATCAGCGACCCTCCTGTCAGGGGTAGAGAAGCAGGTCCCCAGCGGGGAGGGCAGCGTCAAGGTCCCTTGGGGAGGAGGGGGCTGGTGACAGGCTGGTTGGGAGGCGGGGCATCCTGAGGTCCCCGCTCCCCCTCGCCGGCTGCCAGGCCCTTCCGAGAGCTGCATTCATCATGGACTGGTTGGGACCGAGAGCCCGCTGGCCAGGCTTCCCCCAGGCCGAGCCAGGGGTCAGGTGGGGCCTCCCACTGCCCATGGTGCCAGGCCACACTCGCGGCAGGCGGGCCCGGTGAGCTGCCCCCTGCACTGGGCACTGAGAGGCCCCTTGTGTGGCGGCCGGGCCTCCTGGCCGCAGCGCACAGCCCCGTTCTCTTACCTCATAAACGGCTAATTTGTTACATATTTTCTGACGCTGTAAATGGGAGAACAAAGGCCTTTTCTCTCTCATATTTTTGTTCAATTATGTTTGTGGGGGAACCTGATCCCCTTCAAAGGGGGGCCGGGGAGCTGGGGGGAAGCCTCCCAGGCTTCCTGACCTCCCAGCCCTGCTCCTGGGCCCCGGCCGGGCCTGGGTGCAGCGAGGGGCCCCCTGCCTCATCTCCAGGGCAGACACCGGTCTCAGAAGCAGGTCGGCTCCTCCAGCGGGAGGAGGAGGAGCTTCCAGGAGGCAGAGGTCAGGACCGGAGGATCAGACCTCAGACCCTCCAGGTCCACAGCCAGGACCTGCGATGGTCTGGCCTGCAGGCGGCAGGTGGGCCACGGCTACGACCCCCAAGGGCCTCTGCTGAAGCTGCAGTGTGAACCCCGGGGACATGTGGCAGGCGCCTGGACTGAGTGTGCTTGGGAAAGAAGCCCTGCAGCTGAGAAGGGGTGTCCGCAGCCCCGAATCCTGAGGCTCTGGTCCACGTTTGGGCTTTTGCTCAGCTCTGGCTCTACGTCTGTGTTCCCTGCATGCGCCCCACATCTGGGTTCATCTCTTTTGAGAAGGGACATTTACTGGTTTGGAACACTCGGTCTCCCCGATTCAGGAGCCGGGAGGCTGCTCCTGGGTGTCTTGCCCACAGTTGGCTCCCCAGCCTCTTCTTCCTGCCTTCGCTTTAGTGTGGAGCTGAGAGTGGCGGGTCCCAGGCTGGTACTGAGCTTGGGAGGGTCGCACAGCAGACCCGGTCCCCACCCTCGTCTTGTCTCCATGGCAGTGGGCACAAGGCCGTTTGGCACATGGCTAAAATGGCCAGACTACCTTGGCTCATCCACTGCTTACTGGCTGTGTGACCTCGGGCAAGTCACTTAGCAACTCTGTGCCTCCTTTGCCCCATCCGTAAAATGTGATAAAAATGGTAACTACTTCACAGGGTTGTTAGGGGCTTAAATAAAATAATTGTACGTGTTCCCACTGTGGTTCAGTGGGTTAAGAATCTGACTGCAGCAGATTGGGTTGGGTTTAGCGCAACACAGTGGGTTAAAAGATCTGGCATTGCTGCAGCTACAGCGTAGGTCACAGCTGCAACTCATAGTCAGAGCCTGGCCCAGGAACCTCCAACTTCCATATGCCATGGATGTGGCGAAAGAAGAAAGAAAGAAAAGAAAGAAGGAAGGAAGGAAAGAAAGAGAAAGAAAGAGGGAAAGCAAGAAAGAAAGAACATTTGTAAAGAGTTTTGCACAGTGTCTGGCATTGAACAAATGGTTATCAATGGTAGGTAATATTATTATTAGGATAAGCAGACATTAAGCAGTGATTGCATCCATCGGTGTATGCAGACAGTCTGTTATGAGCTTGCTGAAGAAAGAGTACAGGGTGTAGCAGAGGCTTGAAGGGGGGGCCTCTGCACTGATCTAGACATTAAGGGAGACAATTTCAGGAGGTGATCCTTGAGTCACTCTCTGTAATATAAGTAGGAATTGATAGGGCAAAAAAAGAGAGGGCTGATGGGAATGGCACACCTGGCAGATGGACCGGCATGTGCAAAGGCCCTGAAGTGGGAACAAGAGAGCACAATTCAGATAAAACCTGTCAAGGCAGCATGTGGCCAGCACAGAGCGAGGAGGGCAGGAAGTGAGGTGAATCTGAGGAGGCAGGCAGGGCCCACCAAGTAGAGCTGAGAAGCATGCTGAAGGAGTCCATGGTTGTTCCTAGAGCAGAGCAGAGCCAGGAAGGATTTAAGCCCAGGAGTGTCGTGGCCTCATTTGTGTTTTTCAAAGATCACGCCCACACACAGCATCCCCTTTCGTTGTTAGGCCCGGAACCCAGTGAGCATGCATCAGGTCAGGGATGCTCAGGGTACCAGGTGCAGCTCGGACCCTGGCCTCAAGTTCTGAGATCGTCCAGTGCAACGCCCACCAACAGCATGTGGAGGTAAAAGTAAAAGTGGGGAGAGGGAGGGATGAGGGTGCAGGCCCAAACGCGGCGGGAGCTAGATCACAGAGAGCTTGGTGTGCCAGCCTCAGACTGAACCATGGAGAGTGCCCGATGGGGCCCCTTGGTGTCAGGAAGTGGTGGGACCAAGTCACATTCATCTCGAGTCCTCCTGGGACTCCTGCACGGTGCCTGGCGCAGGGCGGATGTTTGCTCCACGGGCGAATGTAAGCCTGTGGTTAGGACCCTTGGTGGCATGGAGGGTGCACAGGGCAGTCTGTGTCCCGGTCCTAAATCTGTCATCTCTAGCTCTGTCTCCATCTGAGCCCTCTCTTCCACACACACACACACACACGCACACGCACACGCACACGCACACATCCCTATACAACCCTCAGTTCTGAGAGCCCCAGACACCGCAAGGCAGAAAGAGACTCGGGGCTGTTGCTGCCCTTCTCGGTTTCAGAAACTCACAAAAGGAGAAGACAGACGAAGACTAGAGCTGAAGGGAGACTTTCTGAGAGGAGGTGAGCTTCCAGGTGGGGCAGGAAGGATATGGGTGTGGGGACCTGATCTGGGGCCCCGGTGGCAGGTCCAGGCCAAGCCGTGGAATATGCCAGCATGGCCGGAGGTCCCAAGAGAAGGTTGTCGGCGGGGATCGAAGAGGCTGGAGCGCTTCTCCCAGTGCCCTCCCACGGTGGGTTGGCACGTCAACCAGCGCTTTAGGGGTCCTTCTCTGCTCCCCTCGTTCACCCTCCGCCTGCCCTCCGAGGTCAGACCCGCAGAAGGAGGCCTTGCACAGCCCTGAGCATTTCCCATCTGCAAGGACTGCCGATCTCTGCTCATCCAGAATCCGTCTGCCTTCTCCGTATCCTTTTCCCAAGACCCGAGGCTCAGATTTCAGCTTCACATTCTTTTGCGTCGGGTCTAAAAACATTTTCCTTTTCTGTGGTGGGGGGAAGGAAGGGATGAGGGGGCATAGGAGACCCGAGCTGCCCAAGGAAATCCTCTCCCTGCCTTAGTCTGGATCCACCAGCTTGCTGTGTGGCCTTGGGCACCTTCCTGCCCTCTCTGGGCCTCAGCGTCCTCTCTAGACAGTGAGATCCCACGCAGGATCTAAGGACCCCACCTCCCTTGGCAGAGCCAAAGTCTCCAACCCTCCCATCCTGCCAAGAAGTGTCTCCTGTGACCCAACAGGTGAAAAGCGGGAGAGGTTGGGACTGCATTTTCGTTTTGTCTGTGAGGCCAAGTTCTATGCCGCTGTCGCCTTTGATGTGCTCTAGCAAGCGTGTCCACCCCTGGGTTGTCAAGGCCACAGGTTCCCTGCCAGCCCCCCTGCTGTCTTCTTTCCTCCCTGCCGTCCTGGGCCTGCTCTCCTTCTTCCAGCTCCTCCCCCAGGTAGGGGTCACGTCTTCCTACTTTGGAAGAGAAGCGCGGGAGGACCCAGCCCTGAAATTCTGGGCAGAGGAGAGGGGCCAGTGGTGGGTACAGGGAGAGACCCTGAGCCCTGAGCTTCTAGAACATTCAGGAGGAGTTGGAATTCCAGCCTGCCTTCGCTTTCTCCAGGCATCCCCAAAGCCCTCGCCCAAGTGGGTCCTCGCCTCTCCTGGCCCAAGAGGGTTGACTGCCTCCTGCCTGCATGCAGCAGCCTGTGCTCCTCTGATCCTTCCTCTGTGACGCAGTCAGAGAGCAGCTCTAAATGCAAGTTCTGACGGCTCGTATGTAACTTCCGTGGCTTCCTGGGGTCCCTCAGATAAAGTTCAAACTCCAGATCTCACCCCGGCTCCCCACTCCCATCCCAGCTCACACCCAACACCAGCCACACAGACTGCGCTCAGCCCAGGATGGCCAGTCGGCTCCTCCCTGACCTCCAGCCCCCCCCACCCCCACCCCCGCCAGCCTTTGCCTGGGCGTGGACACTGTCGGAATTCCTATCTCTCTGCCTGGCAGACGTGTGCCCCCAACAGGGTATCGCTGCGGAGACGTCTCCTCCATGAGTGCCCGTGCTGGCTGAGCGCCCCCTGCTCGCCACAGCTCCATGTCCATCCTGTGCCCTGCCTTCACAAGTGCCACTAGTCTCTGGTTGCCAAGCCTCCTCAGCTGCCTCCTGCCTCGCTCCGCCCCTGACCTTGAGCTCCTTGTGGATAAAAATGGTGCTGATTTGGTTCCTTGGCCCCAGCACTCACCACCAAGAGGGCCTGGAGCTAATCCATATGGATCACTGAGGCATGAATAGGAATCTATCCGCATTTGCTGGCTCTGGCTCCTCCTCGGAGCATGCGCGCACACACACACACACACCCGCTGCTTAGGGAACAGAATTTCTTCAAATGCCCTCAGGAGGGCCAGTGATGCTTTCCAAGGTTTTTAGAAGGCTGGCTGCTCTGGCAGGGAGGACAAGTATCATTCTCTCCACTTGGCAGATGGGTGAACTGAGGCCTGGAGAGGAGAAGGGCCTGGCCCACATTCGTGGCATCACCTCACCCAGAGAGGCAGAATGGCAAGTTCACGCAGCCTGTCTGCAGCAGGACGCAGATTTGAGCCAGGGCCAGAGCCGCACCCCTCCTGCAGCTCTGCAGGGTTCGTCTCTGAGGCATGTATAGCCTGTGACTTAGCAGAGACAGGATTTCAGTCATCAGCCTCGATTGCTCAGGGAGCCAGCCCCTGCCCCCGCCCCCCCAACCCCGGCCGCCTGGAATTGCCCTCATCAAACCCATCCTCCCTGGCCGCTGCCCAGGACCAAGGCAGCGCAGAGGTCCCCACCCTGCCCGGGGGGGCCCATGAGCCGCCCCCGCCCCGCCTTGCAAATTGGTAATTGCTGTGTGGTCAGACCAGAAGGAATTAGACAAGCCCTCTAGGAATTTCATACTGATTTTGCAAATGAAAATGGAGACTTGCCTTTTGAAGTCTAGGCAGCTGTGTCAGCAGGCACGTCTGAGACAGCAGGAAAAATAAAAACTGCATACGTCCACCCAATGGATGCAGCTGCTTTGTAGTAATAATGAGGATGATGGTAACCATGGCAACCACTAACTGATCGCCTGCCGTGTAGACGCTTGCCCCTTCGAGGGTCTCAATCTGCTCACCTGCAATTCCCCATCCATTTCCGCCAACACAGGGCCCAGTCCCCCGTGTGAACCTTAAGCGGAGCGGGGCTGGGTGGGGTGAGGATCCTTCACCACTGGAGCCCCTCCTGGCCTAACTCCTGTCACATGAACTTCCGAGCGCGGTGCCTTGAACACGCTTTGCTCTCAGTCGCACTCATCCTGCACAGCCCAGGAGCCTGATTCCTTCGCCAACTCCTAGGCCATGTCATAACCCCCTTAGAGACGCCAAAGTCGCTTTTTTCCCTTTTATCTTTAATGGATTACTGGGTTTTATAATCATCTATTTATCTGTCCAGCTGCTCCACTATCTCAAAGGTCCTCAAAGCTTTAAGGCAGGTCCAGATGATTCTTGGGACTTGCTGATACATTTTGTTCTTTTTGCTCTCTGCGCAGTGTGTATTCAATTTAAGAGCTCAGAAGTGGTTAATAGGCAGCAAAAAAAAAAAAAAAAAAAAAGAAAGAAGGAAAAAAAATTAATGGCAGGTAGTTGACCCCAGGGTCAGGGAGGGCATGGATGTTGAAGCCTGGGCAGAGCTGAGGCTGGGGCCACGGAGCCCTAACAATGGGGGACCATGGGACGTCACTTGCTTCCCTGAGCCTTGGTTTCCCTGTCCATAAAGTAGAGACAAAACGTTGGCCTCACTGGGCTGTTATAAAGAATCAACGAGGAGTTCCTGTCATGGCTCAGTGGTTGGCCAATCCAACTAGGAACCACGAGGTTGCGGGTTCAATCCCTGGCCTTGTTCAGTGGGTTAAAGATCCGACGTTGCCGCGAGCTGTGGTGTAGGTCGCAGAGGTGGCTCGGATCCCGCGTTGCCGTGGCTCTGGCGTAGGCCAGAGGCTACAGCTCCGATTTGACCCCTAGCTCGGGAACCTCTGTATGCCGCGGGCGTGGCCCTAGAAAAGACAAAAAAAAAAAAAAAAGAAGAAAGGATCAGTGAGTTTCCCTATGCCAAGTGCCTGGACCCATAGGCTATTTAAATCCTGAGACGGTGGGGCGTCACCCTCCTAAAATGCTAGGCTCCTAGAGCATGATAAGCACAGCTGAGAGGTGTTCCCGCATCCTCATGTTTCAGCAGGGGATCCTGTGACCAGAAAGCAGGCCCCCAGCGGGTCTGGGCAGATCTGCAGCACTGGAATCTAGGTTTCCAGCCTCGCTCCAGCTTATCTGTATCTAAAACTAAAAAACCAAGGGACCCGTTTGTCATCCCACAGGGCAGACCCCATGCAAACTCCCTTCCTGGAGACCCCAAGCCTCTGGGTCTGCCCCCATTCCCCCCACCACCACCCAGCCCCAGCCCCAGCCCGGCTGTCAGCCTCCCTACCCAGCAGAATGCTAATCTCCTCCTGTGGGTGGCTCCGGATTTATGAGCATTTCCTGGCATGACTTGAAGGACAGAAGAGGAATGCCGGGATCTTTAAGGGTGGTCTTTGGGTGGAGAAACTAGGCATTCAGAAAAAAGAAGGGAAGAAAGCTAGGGTGAGTCAGCCTCCGCTGCCGGAGGCTCGGCCAGCCCACACTGCAGGGCAGATGCAGGAAGTGGCGGCACCGCCGGGGTCCAGCGGTGGGCGTCCACGGAGCAGGGAGCATCTGTGCCCGAAGCGCAGCCCAAGTCCCTGGGTTGCGGCTGGGGTTTGGGACAGGGTACAGGCCCAGGAGGGAGGAGTGTGCTCAGAGCTTTCTCTCTAGGAGGAAGACGGCTGCCTCCGCTTTGGACTCATCGCCTTGCTTCACGCCTGCCTCTCCAGATTCCATGTCAGCCACCGCCACCACCTCTGCTCAGCCACTGGGACTTTCCATCTCGCTGGGGGGACGGGCTCCCCACCAACCCCACCCCACCTCTCCGGCCACGTCCTGGAAATCGTCCTTGCCTCTCCAGCTTGAGCCTCTGCTCTCCCCGCTCTGAGCCCTGAGCTGACACAAGTCACCTGGCCTCCCTTGTCCTGGTTTCAGTGGGAAGCCCTGGCAGGGGATGAACAAGGGACGTTGGGCCCCTTCTCCCTGCTGGCCCCTTCGGTCCAGTCCTGGAGTGGTCGCTGTGGTCTCCCGCAGTGGCTGTGGCTCTGGCCAGGTTCAGCTCCCTGACCTCCCTTTCCCTTTAAGGCTTAGGAGCAGGAAAGCTTCCCACTGCTGCTGCTCCTCAGTGCCCCACCATCTCCTGTCCACACCTCTCTGAGTATCCCGTCACCAGGGGGCTCAGTTACCCTTTCAGCTGAACTTCAGCCGAGCGCACTTCCCTGGCACTGCACCACGTGTTTTCTGCTTGGTCTCTGCCTGCAGCAGATCTCATGGACGAGGTCCCCCTCATTCACTCCCCTCCTTCTGCCTCTTCCCACCCATCAGGCTTGCTTCTACCTCAGGGCCTTTGCACTTGCTGCTCTCGCTGTCCTTCTCTTGGATATCCACGTGACCGCTTCTCTCGTCACGTGTCACTTCTCACTGCACCTTTCCTGGGCATCTCATCTAAAATGTCAACCCCCAACACACGCGCACACACACACACACACACACACACACACACACACACTTCCTACGTCCCTTGCCTTATTTTCTCCCAGCCACTCTCCCTCTCTAACATAGATATTTTATGGTTGTTTATGTTCTTTGCCAGCTTTCTCCTCCTGAGTGAAACTCCATTAAGACGGAGATCTTTGTTTTCTGTGTACTGCTGTCCGTCCAGGGTATGGAACAGTATCTAGGTCATAAGTGCTCCATAAAAATGTATTCAGTGAATGTGTGAGTTGGCCCCTTTTGCTGGTGGGTAAACCAAGGCTCAGGGGAGGAAAATGGCTTGCCCAGGGCTTTATGGTGGAGATTCAGATGGAGAAGGGAGCTGGTCCTACCTGCTGGCCCAGAGCCAGTCCTGGCTCCAGGAAATCTTGTGTTTATTTGGAGGCTGCTGTTCAGTGCCCAGTGTCCAGGGACAGGGCTCTGGGCTGGGGGCTGGGGGGTCGCGGCACACGGAGCAGGAAGCAGGGAAGTAGTTGGCACTGCTCTGGTGCCATCAATGGGGCCAGGAGAATAAATAAATAAACCTGAGCCAGAGCCCGACAGGCTCTAACCTGTGATGAAATCTCCAGGCTGGAGAAACCTTCCTGCAAGGCAGAGCTGTCCTTCACCCCAGCCAACATCCGTGCTGACAGGCCTGTGGCCCAGGGTCTAAGGGGCCCTGGGGGCGCTGGGTCCTACCAGGGAGCTGCACAGGATGGGAGTCTGGGATGGGTGGTCCAGCTTTTCATCCATCCAGTCGTTCATTGTGCACGTATTTCTCAAGCATCTACTGTGGAAGTATCAGGCCCTGTGCTCTTGGCTGGAGGAAGAGCCACAACCAAGAAAGGTACTTTGCCGGCCCTTGGAGTGTTCAGCTTCGAGCAGGAAGAATGAGCCTTACATAGTGAGGAAGCGGAGAGAGTACCGTGGTCCAGGAAGCGAGCACTAAGCAGGGGAATGGCTGAGAAGAGAGCCTCTGAGAGGCAGAGTGGGAGCTGGGGGTGGAAGAGGGTTCCATGCAGAGGCAGGACGCGAGGGGAGGTCCTTAGGTTGGGAACGTGAGTTCAGCACAGGGGAGGAGCAAACGAGGTTCCACCAGGCAGGACAAAGAGGAAAAACAGCACAGGCGGCCTCGTTCCAGGTGGGGTACCTTGGCCATGTCGCCAATTCCTCTCCCGTATGTCAGCTCCACTCCGAGCAAGCCCCACAGCTAAATCCTACCTCCTCCATCCCAGCTGGCTGCTCAGCAATGGGTCCTCTCACCCCAGCCCCTACTTGTCTGTCTGTTCCTCCTACCAACGACTGGCTGGAGGCAGCTCGGTGGCCCAAGGTCAGGGGTCGCAGAGAGAACCCAGCTGGACCTGAGTTTGAATCCAGCTCCAGTTCTTCAACATGAGACCTCGTGCAGGTGCCCTCGCCACCTTTAAGGCCTCAGTTTCCTCGTGTGTCATGTGGGAACAGCAGTCCGTTGCCTGGAAGACCTCTGGTGTGGGAAGGTTTTTTAATATCCTTACCGTGGCCCGTGGAACCTGACGGGCCAGTCAACTCTGCCCTCATCTCCCATCCCTCTCCTCCGTGTTCACTCAGCTCCAGCCACCCTGGCTTCTGCTCCTCCTTCCATATGCACGGGGCCTTTGCACCTGCTGTTCCCTCCTCTCTCATCCCTTCCTGCCCTCCTTTGCTGCTTCATTTTCTCTCTGTAACACATTGTATGTTTCAGGGTTCTCCAGAGAAACGGAACAAAAAGCATGTGTAGATACATACATATACACATACATACATATATACATACAGACTGATTTATTTGAAGGAATTGGCTCACACATTGTGGAGGCTGGCAAGTCTCTAACCTGCAGAGTGGGCTGGCAGGCTGGAAAACTGGAGGAAAAGAGCTGATGCTCTGGTTCCAGTCCAAAGGCAGTCTGCTGGCAGAACCCCCTTCATCAAGGAGGTTGGGCTTATCTGTTAAGGCCTTCAACTTATTGCCTAAGCCCACCTTCATCTGATTAGTGTGCGGCGTAACGTGCTTGTCTCAAAGTCTCCTGATGAAATGCAAATCTCACCTAAAGAAAGACGTCAGAATCAGCCACAACTCGACCCAGTGTCCAGGGCCATGACCTAGCACAAGCTGGCAAAATTAACCATCACAGGTCCACCCCTTGACAACTTGCCACCCATACAGTACCTCCTTAAACCACACCTGATCTCCGAATGAGTAATGACGAGGCCACATTTATGCCTGGCATGATATATATGACAATTCCACCTGCAACCAAAATACGCTCACGCCTTCCCCGGAAGAAGATACAGCCTTTTGATGGTATTTACTCTTCTCCTTCATGCACCATAACTCGAATACAGTACTTAAAGTATCTGAGTTAATAATACTTAAACATCACAACATAAACTCAATATGTCTTATGGTCCACGATGGGAGAGAAGGAAAGAAAAAGAAGAGAGAGAAGAAAGCAAAGGTTTTATACACACACACACACACACACACACACACATATTCTTAACAAAATAAGGAAGAAATACTCCTGACAAGGAGAGTCCTTGTTTCTGTAACTGGTCACATGGGCAGAGCCGGTATTTCGACTGGCTTCTCCTCTTCCCACCACCACTACCTAGTCCCTCGCCTTCTGCCAGCTCCTCCACTGCCCGTGGCACTTTAGCTGGTGGGATGACCCAAACCTTCACTCCTGAAGGGTCTGGGCCATTGGATGTCCTGCCTGCCTTGGGTCCCAGGAGTTCCCCATTGCCAGTGGGTAACACAGGGAGAAAATCCTCAGAGGCACCCTGGGGATCCACTGTCCTGCAGACGCCCTGCCTCACCTCCACGTGGAGAGCAGGCCAGTGTCCCCTTGGTCACTGGGACCCGCCTTCTTTGCCTGTTGGTTTAGAGACAGGAGGAGCCCAAAGTGACGGGGAGCAGTCTGATCTTGCGGTTCAGTGGAACCATTGTTGCGTCTCCTACACACTAAATAGTAACAGTTTAGGGATTACTTTATTTCTTCCGTTTCCTCCCCGGTCGATAAGCTTAATGAGTGCAGGATTCAGATCTGCTCTGTTCTGACTATACCCCTCGACCCAGCACAGTGCCTAGCCCGTGCCAAGCCCTCGGTGAGCACTGCCAGGTGGGTCAGTGCCTTCGCTGTGAGTTCCCTGTGCTTTGGGGTGGGTGAGAGGGGACAGCCCCCGCCTGAGAGTCAGGCCTGTCTCCAACGTCCTTCGTGACAACGCGGGTCCTGCCTTCTCCTCCTGATGATGCTGCTGGGCTGACGAGTGAGCACAGGCTCAGTGTCGGCCCTCCCAGCCCGTCCAGGGCTGTTTACCAGACTAATCTGGAGCGATAAACCTGTCCCACCTCCTGGCGTCCGTCTCCCTCCGTCTAAGGGCCGTGTTGGGAAGATGTGTTTAAATTCCAGGCCGATGCTCAGCAGACGCCGCAGGCCAGCTCCTGGCCTGCAAGCACCAGTGAGGGAGGGGGCCGCCGGGATGCTCAGGGGCTCCTGGTGGCCAGGCCTCCACACATGACCATCTGTGGGGAGCAAGGCAGCTCTCGCCTTCACCCATGTTTGTTATTCCATGTCAAAGTCATGTCATAAACATTAACCTAGAATGGGCCACCGAGACTATGGGCAGGGAGGGTTTGTTATTCTAAAGTGGCCGGGAGCAGGAGACGCCAAGGCCCAGGAGTCTGAGCAGGACCAGGCTTGGGATGCAGGGCAAATGACGGAAGCAGGAATCAGGGCAAGGCACTGCCTGATGCTTACCTGCTGGGCCTCATCAGCCCCAGGTACCAAACATCCTCTAGGGTAATGGCCAGTTGGCATATCTGCCTCTAAAAGGAGGTCTGTGTGAGTAGAAACCAAGTCCAGTTAATCTAACAACCCCAGATGCTTGCAGAGGATCAACAGAAAGTGTTTGTTGAATGACTGAATGAACGAGTGTAGCTCCCGAGTCTGTTGGAAGCGTTGAAAGTGCCCACGAAGGAGCACATATTACTTTGAAGTCCTGGCCACAGGAACCTGACAAACATAATTTCAGAGCCCAGCCCTGCCCTTTGTCAGCCATGTACAGGCCTTGGGTCCCCTCCCCTCTGCTTCTTTGGTTTCCCAGCTGTGAGTGGGGACATGTCCCTGCTGGCTGTCTCCCATCAAGAGCAGAGGGAAGCCCTGAGGGCAGTGGTGAACGGAGAGCATGGGGTCTGTGATCCAGGACTCTGTGATCCAGGCTCAATGCATGTCCCGCCCACTCTGGCTTTGTCACCTTTTAGAAGTGACTTATCTCCCCTGCAGCTGTTTTCTGTTTTCCAGTCTATTCAATGGAGCTGATACGCACTGACCGACCGTAAAGGTTAGATATCTATATGCCTAGAGGGCTCCTGACACAGAGTAAGTGTTAATAAACACAGTTATCCTGATAATGAATGGCCGAGGACCGCTTAACCAATTACAAAGGAGGGATTCGAGGCAGGAGGAGGCAGAGGGGGAAGGTCACGTGATTCATGGTCAGCATCCTTCTCTTAAGAGGAAGTAGTTCTTTTTTTTCCATTGAAATATATTTGATTTACAATTTTGTGTTAATTTCCACAGCATAGCAAAGTGATTCCATTTTATATATACAAGTGTATATATATGCTTTTAAAAAATACTCTTTTCCGCTGCGGCTTGTCACAGGACATTGCCTGCAGTGCTCTGTGCTGTGCAGGAGTTATGTCGTGAGCCAAAGGGGCGTCCAGCTGTCTGTGCTGTGCAGTACATCTTATTGTCTGTCCCCTCCGAAGTGGTTCTAGAATGTCTTCTGTTAAGCAGTGACCAGAGGGGCAGGCTCCCTGCCCTCACAATCTCTCCGTCTACAAGGCAGCGAGCAGGGAATTGCCTGACATGGACAATGGACGCTCCAGTGGCATGAGTGCCGGGGCCAAGGGCAGCTCGGGCGGGGGGTGGTCTGTGCTGGGTGTCACAGGGAGTCCGGAATGACAGGTTTGGGTTTCAGTCCTGCCCCTCCCACACACACACCCACTGTGCCACACGAGGGATGCTTCTTAAATGATCTGGTTCCAGTTTTCCGTCTCTGAAATATTAGTAGTAAATACTCCCTGGCTGTTTCTGGCTATTTCACAAGGCTCCTGAAAATGATAAAAGCTAGTATGGCAAGGTCTGTGGGATAAAAGCAGACGGTGCCAGTGGGCATTTGGAAATCCAGCCCCGTACACGGTCCAGGGCACCGCAGAGGGGGTCAGGAAACAGGGAGCCCAGGGTGACCCTAGCTCACTGTGTGGCCTTGAGCAAGCTTCATCCTGCCTGCTCTGGACCCCTCTCTTTTCTCCTCTTCTGTGTGAAGAGGGCACAGGAGGAAGTCAGTGGTTCTCACACTAGGCTCCCGGGCACCTGTGGTTCCACAGAGAAGCCTCGGGAGCCTGTGGCACAGGGACATTGAGCTGATGGGACTTCAAGCACTGGCCTGCCTCCTTCAGATCACTCAGGGAAATTTCAGGAGTTCCCTTGTGGCGCAGTGGGTTAAGGATCAGGTGTGGTTCCTGCTATGGCAAGGGTTTGATCCCCAGCCTGGCAACTTCCACTGCTGCGGCCGTGGTCAAAAACAAACATCGAGGAAGTTTCTATTTCTATCTACTGCACATTTTGTGTTCCAAGTAAGCTTCCTTTGGAAAGCAATAAAAACAAGAAAGGATTCCATGGCTATATCAGGTTTGAAAAACCACTGGACCCTAGGGGCGCTTCAGCTTCCATCCAGAAAGCTTGAGGCCCAACTATCTCCTTCCAACATTTATTTAACATGCATTTATTCCGCACTTCCTCCATGCCAGGACGGTTCTCAGGGCCCCGCAGACGGTAACACGCTTCATTCACTAGAGCCCCCCCCTCCCCGAATTCTGCAGGGGCCACATGACTACGGAAGTGACGCCCTGTGTCTAAGAGGGTCCAGGGGGCCATTTCCCCTCCTGCCCGATCTTCTGGGCACCTGACGTCACTGCAGACCAGGTGGTGCCAGCTCTGAGAAGCAGCAGGGCAGGGGTGTGTGGCACGGGGTGTGGTCACAGGGCGTTTGCATGTGCCGCAGCGCTCTGGCCCAACGCAGACACTTTCATCCCTGCCCGTCCTGGGTGGGAGGAAGTGCCACTGGCCTCAGCGGTATCCGTGGCAACAGGGCTGCTGCCTCCTGTGATCCATCCCCACCCGTCCTGCTGCCATTGACACCCCGTGCCAGGTGGCTGCAGATCGGATTCAGGGGTGGTGGCCAGAGCCTGGGGGCCTGGAGAAGGTCCAGGGGTGGTGGGGTGTGACCTCATCACCAGTCAGCTCCTTAGGGGAGCAGCCTGGGCCGCCACAGCTCAGTGCACTCCGGCCGTCCTGCCCGGCTGGAATCACAAATGGGAGGGCATGGGTGGAGGTGAGCTCATGAACGCAAGCCTGCCCAGTCGCCCGGGACAGTATTTTAGGCAGACTCTGTGTACCTGCTGCCTGAGCTTTTCTGTTCAGAGTATGTGTTCTGGAACCACATGGCGAATGCCACTTGGTAGAAGCTTCTGCCACGTGGTGGCAGCGTGCCCCCAGTGCAGACAGAATGCCCGAGTTCCAGGGCCGAGACTGAAGGACTGACAGAGCAGCCTTGAGCTATGAATTGACCACAGCTGTGTCAAAGTGTCAAAGAAAGAATGGGTGACACCCTCTCTCTACCAAGCACCATGCTGAGTGCCACCAATGCAGAAACAAATAGGATGCAATTCCTGCTTTTAAGCAGCTCAGAGCCCAAGCAGGGAGACAGGTAGCCAAACGGCAGTGACCATCCAATGTCCGCTTCCTGCTGGAGGGAAGCACAGTGGGTCACCCACCTCTCCCCACAGCTGTGCTGGGAGGCGCCAGCTCGGAGGCCAGGCCCCGGCGGCAGGCATGGAGGCTCAGCTGGGCTCACCTGGGCTCTCTTGCTTGTGCAGGAGCCGGCTGGCTGTCGGCTGGCCTCAGGTGGCCTTGGGGGGACACTGGAAGCACTTGGGCGCTTACCCTCCAACAGGCCAACCTGGGCTGCTCTCGAGGCTCCGTGGACGTGTGAGAGGTAGCAGCACACCTGCGATGCTTCCTCCGCTGCCTCTGGAGGCTGGTGATGCTGGCCTCCAGCTGTCACGCAGCAAGTCCAGAGCCAGAACGTGAGGGAGCCTGAGTTCCACGGCCAAGGGCATGATACAGGAAAGTGTCAGGATTGAGGGCATTACTGTATCAGGCTGCCACCGGGTCCCCTGGGAGCTCGAGGGAGGGGCCTCGCCCAGCCCCCAGGTGGTCAGAGAGGCTTGGTGGAGCTGGGCCTTTATCCTCAGCGTAGGAGGCACCCATGAAAGTTTTGAGCAAAAAAGGAGAAAGACCATCGGATTTGTGCTTTGACGAGATAACTGGCAGAAAAATAGGGGCTGGCGGGGAGGGAGGGGGTCTGCAGGGAAGGGGATGGGCTGCAGTGGACCCAGCCAGAGATGCTGGGGTCTGAATTGGTGTAGACCACGAGGCTGGGGGGCTGTCGTCCCAGACTCTGCAAACTGGGTGAGCGGGGCCTCGGCACTGCTGGGCAGGCTGGAGCTGGGGACGCAGCAAGGACTGGTGCCCTGAGACCACTTCCTGATATTTGGCACAGGAAATGCAATTGTTTTTCCCTCTACATGTGCTAAATAACCCACTTAATGGTCACATTGCTCCCTTCCTGTTGGCCAGCAGAGTCTGGGATGCACAGTTTTGTGACGCTGGCGCCGGTCCCAGCCATGCACGATTGGACACAGCCCTTCCTCTTCTGGGCCTCAGTTTCCCCCTCCAAGAGGGGACATTTTATTTTTTTTCAATTGAGGTGTAGTTGATTTACAATATTGTGTTAGTTTTGGGTGCACAGCAAACTGATTCAGTTTTGTCTTTTCAGATTGTTTTCCCTTATAGGCTATTACGCGATATTGAATATTGTTCCCTGTGTTATACCGTGAACCCTTGCTGCGTATCTCTTTTATATATAGTAACGGGTATCTGTTAGTCCCATTCTACTAATTTATCCCTCCTTTGCTCCCTTTCCCCTTAAGTTTGTTTTCTGTGTCTACGAGTCTATTTCTATTTCGTATATAAATTAATTTGCATTTTTTTGGATTCCACGTAGAGGCGATATCATATAATATGTGTCTTTCTCTTTCTGATTTACCTCACTTAGTACGATAATGTCTAGTTGTATCCATGTTGCCGAAAAAGGCATTATGTCATTATTTTTTATGGCTGAGTAATAGTCCCTCATTTAAATGAACCACATCTTCTTTATCCATTCATCCATTGATTGACCTTTAGGTTGCTTCTGTGTCTTGGCTGTTTATAAATAGTACCCCCCTGAACATTAAGCTATACGTATCATTTTGACTTAGAATTTTCATTCTGGATAGATGCCCAGGCCTAGGATTCCTGGATCACATGGTACCTCTATTTTCAGCTTTTTAAGGAACCTCCGTACTGTTTTCCATAGTGGCTGCATCAATTTATATTCCCGCAAACAGTGCAGGAGGGTTCCCTTTTCGCCACACCTTCTCCAGCATTTCTTGTTCGTAGGCTGTATGATGATGGCCATTCTGACTGGTGTACGATGGTACCTCTTTGTGGTTTTGATTTGCTCAACACCTCTAATAGTTAGTGATGTTGAGCATCTTTTCATGTGCTCGTTGGCCATCTGTATGTCTTCCTTGGAGAAATGTCTATTTAGGTCTTCTGACCATTTTTTGATTTTTTTTTTTTTAAATATTGAGCTGTGTGAGATATGTGTATATTTTGGAAATTAACCCCTTGTCAGTCACGTTAAAATAGGACATTTGAGATCATGTCTCAGGGCCTCGTGCCTTGGGCTGGCCGTGTTCCATTAGAGCTGTGGTCCTCAAATGCCAGAAACAGTCGGACTGCTAAAGAAACCCCCAGGGAGCATGCTAAAAATGAATGTCCTGGGCTTCGCCGCAGAGGTTCCAATTGCAGAATCTCTGATATTTCTGTCCAGCCCTCCAAATGATCCTGATGCCTTGGTAGCTCTGGCTGGACACAGGTGTGTCCCCAGGGCCTGCCGCGGTGGCCCAGAACCCAGAGGGGATGGAGGAAACACGAGCTGAGTGGCAGCACAGACCCGAGTCGGGGCCCCAGCTCCCAAGGCCTCTGCCGGGTGAGGGTGGCTTCTGGAGAAGATGGCATGCAGCTTGGACCTTGACATCTAAGTGGGCTTTCTGGGTTTTTTGTTCCCTTGTTTGCTTTGCTTTGTTTGAGGGTACTTTGGATTCCAAAATGAATCTGTGCTCCTTCTAGAACTTTTCTAGGCGCAGGAGAAAGAACCAAAAGAAACTCTCACCCATCACTCCAAGCCCCAGGCACAGCGAGGGTTTTCACTTTGCCACGTTATTAGATGCAGCGGGGACCCGTGAGGGCAAAGGGCTGAGGGGCGAGCCAGCCCAGCGTGCTGAGAGGCCAGCCAGTGAGGACCCGGGGACATGGACTATTTGGGCAGTGCCAGAGGCGGCTGGGGCCCCCACACCTTCTCCCACACCCTGTTTCAGGGCCCAGTGCCCCAAAGTCGAGCAGAAGGAGGGCCGTCCTGGAGGGTCAGGGATCCTCAGCCAGGGTCCCGGAGCACAGCCCTGACTCCTCTCGTCCCTCCGCACAGGTGCTGTTTGCCCTGAACCAGACGCTGCTGCAGCACGAAAGCGTGCGGGCCGGGAGCCTGCAGGCGCCCTACACCACCGAGGACCTCATCAAGCACTACAACTGCGGGGACCTCAATGCCGTCATCTTCAACCATGACACGTCCCAGGTAGGCTCCCCTCCCCTGACCCTGGCACCTCCAGGGCACCCGTTCCACAGCCAGGCCCAGAGGAAGGTGTTTATTAGACGCCCACTGTGTGCCAGGCGCAGGTGCTCTTCTCTCCAGCCACGGTAAGCAGGAGCCGTTGGTACCTCTGCTCTGCAGATGGGGAAACTGAGGCTGTGTGAAGGGAGTGCAGCCCTGGAGCTTGGTGTCTGCAGCTCTTCGGCCCAGACCTGGAAGCTTAGCCTGTAAGAAGAGGGAGGCCTCGGCTGGGCTCTGTTCAGCCTTTGGGGAGATGACAGCCCAGAGTGCCTCAGAGCTTGGCCTTGCATCCGGCCCAGGGCGCTCTGCCTGGATCAGGGTCCTGGCGGGGAGATCACCCCCAGGCTGGCCAGAAAGGGGTGGGAGCCTGGGAGCTGAGCACGGCTCCGCCAGGCCTCCCTTAGCCCTGGGGGTAAATCCCAAGAGCTTCGCTGGCCGTCAAGGCCCGGATCCCGTCCCCCACGGACCTCCTCACAGAGCAGGTCCCCGCCCCACAGACCTCCCTCTGCTGACCTCTGCCGCTGAGAGCACTTCCACCACGCGCTGCCTCTCCCGCTCCTCTGCCTTCGTCAGGCTCCTCCCTCCCGGTTTCCTCCCAGCCGGCCATGGTCAAGGTCACCTCCCCTGAGAAACCACCCCCACGCCCTGGGTGGAGGACAGGCACCTCGAGGCCCCCCTCTGCTTTCTATGCCTGGTGTTTGATTATCCATCCATTCGAGGGACAGCAGAATGAGGAGGCCTCTTCCCTGCTCCGGACACCGCACTGGCTCCCCATTTCCTCAGGGTAAAGCCAGAGTCTCTGCGGAGGCCTTTCCCCACCCTCAGCCGCCTGTCCGCCACCTCCCCTCGCACGTGCCACTCCAGCTGCACGGGCCGCCCTGCTGACCCCTGAGCCACCCGCACAGCACACGTGGCCTTTGCACTGGCTGTTCCCTCCGCCAGGAAGGCCTCTCCACAGGTCTCACCATGGCTCACCCCTCGCTGACTTCAAGACGGAACTCAAAGACCGTCTCAGGGACAGGGAGGCCCCACCTTCCCCATCTAAGTTGCAGTCCGAGCCCTCCGCACCCCTGCCTTTTATTCTGCTCATGTTCCCCCACAGCCTTTATGCTGTGATTTGCTGATCTTGATTTACTGATCAGTGATTATTTATTGACTGTCCTTCCCCCACTGCATCATAAACGCCCCAAGGGCAGGGATTTGCATCCGTTTGATTCATTGCTTATTGGCTAGAGCAGTGCCGGGCATGGAGCAGGACTCAGTCAGTACTGGGTGAATGAAGGGAGTGGCTTGTGAATGCCCAGCAATGGAGGCGGGTGCAGCGGGCAGCCAGGGAGCTGCCCTTGTGGGGCTGATGGTCTCAGAGGAAAGAGGACATTCAACAAGCAATTGCTCCCAAGTGTGGTCCTTGCTACGAGGGAGAGGGGAGGATGCTTTTGAAGCCTGTGGCAGGAGCAGGAATTTGGGTGGGCTTGGGAGTAGGGCTGGGCGAGGGTGGGGAGAGAAGGAAAGATTCCCATAAGATAAGAGAAGAACCTGCATTGGCCACAGACAGAAGGCAAAAGAATGTTCTAGCAGAGGAAACCGTGTGAAGGAGCTGGAAGCGAGAGACTGCAGGAGGAGGGGTGAGAAGCATAGCCAGGGCGCCCCCCGACCCTGAGCTCCTCAAGAGCCCCCTCTGGTCCCGGGTCCAGCTCGGGGTGTGGTACAGAGCGAGTGTCAGTCAGCGAGGCCGCACAGGCAAGTGGAGGTGTGTGCTGTGCCTGGCGCAGCGCAGAGCGGGATGGAGGCAGGCTCAGAGGCTGGGATTCCAGGTGTTCTGGCTCTAGGTGGTAGAAGACAAAGGAAGAAGCCTGGCAGCACAAGGCTCACAGGTGGAGGCTGCTGAGCCCTGAGCAGCCAGGAAGCTATGTGGCCAAGGGCGACCAGGTCACTGCTGGGGATGGTCTGGCCATGACCTGGCCAGGCTGGAACAAGGGGTGTGCTGGACAGGGTCCTGGCCATGGAGGGCAGGACACCAAGCTGAAAGGGAAGAACAGGGTGGCCTTGGGTGATGACAGGCTCAGACTTTCTTTGAGCCTGTGTCCAGAAGCACTGATAGGTCCCCGACAGGTGAACTGCATCAGGGGACTCCTGGCAGTGCCTATGTTGGAAATGGGTAAGAGGGCACAGGTAGATCAGCCCACCCAGATTAGAACAGCAACCCAGGCTGCACCCAGGGGTGCACGGGAAGAGTCTAGCCCTCAAGGAAGAAGCTGGGCAGCCCTGCCGCAGACACAGATGAGCCTCGTGTCAGGGTAGCAAGGCTAAATCCAGTGCCCATGTGCTAACAGAGAACAGGTCTGTGGCCGGAGGCCTCGAAGGACACAGGGGCTGGAGGGGGGCAGTCACTGCCTGCAACTGGGCTAGGGGTGCTTCTGGGAGAAGGTGGCGTTAGTCCAGGTTTGCTGTAGAGTCTGCCAGGTGTGGACAAAGTCAGGGCTGGAGGGCAGAGCAAGCTGCCCCAGGGGGCGCGGGAAAGTGGGAGACAGACGAGGAATGATGTGCAAAGCAGAGACCAGACCAGTGGGAGTGAGGGGCTGACGCCCCGGGGTACTGAAGCCGAAGCCAGAGAGGGATGTGGTCGGAAAGACGCCTCTGGCCAATGTGCAGAGGCGGCTGGAGTGTCCTCTGGAGGCTGAGGCTGGCCAGATGCAGGGCCCGGCATGATGACACAGCAGGAGAGGAGCCAGGGACACCTCAGCCTTGGTCCGCTTTATCTCATCCCGCCCCACCATCCCGCCTTCAGAAGTGGCCGAGGCCGTGGCCTCCCGCCGCTCTCTGGCCACTAGCATGGTCACTGTCCCCCAGTCAGCAGGGTAACCCAAAGGCCCCTCCCTGGGAACCTTCTCTGAGTGCTCAGCCTGGACGAGGTGTAGTATAACCACATATATTTATCATCCAGACTCAGACGGTTTTGAGAGTGAAAGGTCAAATCTAATTGAGTCAGAGTACCTCCCTGGCCTGCAGCCGTCTACCCTAGCCAGCAACCTGGACGGTCCTAGACAAACCAAGATGCATGGTTCCCGTATTTGCTGCGCCTCCAGGCTCCCGCATCCCTCACCTTCCTCTGCAAGCACACATCCCGCAGCAGTCTGACCCCACTGGCGGTGAGCCTCACCCAGGGCCCAGGCAAGGGAACTCGGTGGCCTCTTAGCCAGACCCAGGGCTGGACCCACGGAAACTCTCAGAAGGAGTCTGTAGGATGGACAAGGAAAAGAGACAGGCTGAGGACATGGAGGCTGTGACATCAGCAGGCCTTTGACCACTAGACCTGACACAGCCCTGCCGGGGTCCAGGGAGCCCCCTCAGCCCCACTCCAGCTCTGCCTGGCCTATCTTCTCATCACTCCCTCTTGGCCCCGTCCCTCTAGGGCCCTGGGGAAGCGCTGTGTCCTCTAAAATGTTATCGTGCGTCCTGCACTTGAACTTGCCGCAGGAGATTTAAGACGCCCAACAAGTCTAATGATACCATTAATTTGCTTCCATGCAGCCGGCCTCATCTTTGGCCTGAAGCCAGGGCCTATCAGCATGAAATATGCAGAAAATGTCAGCCAGCTGCCGGGCAGCCCAGGAAACCAAGTGGCTCACGCAGCTTCTTTGTGGCTTTGACATTGAACTTTCTGGTTCTTGTGCTTGTTCATTTTTTTAAGCTCCCTAAGGAATGACAGGAGCTTCTCCTTCCACACATGCACACTTATGGTCAGGGAGCCGAGGAGAGAGGGCCAGACACATCACAGGCCCAGGGAGGAGGCCTCGGCCTGGACTCTCAGGAGGGGAGAGGGAGCAGAACGCTTTCTTCACAGCTCTCTGACAGTTCTGAAGTCCATCTCTCTGTCACCACCATCGCTGTCCCCTGTCCAAGGCCACCCTTTACTGTAGTCCCTGCCGTCATAGGGAAGAGGATGGGGCCAGCGCTGTCCTCCAGGCTAGCGGTATAAAAGCCATGTGTAGTCAAGGTAGTCTCTGCGCCATGCGCTGGGCTAAGCACTTTCCAAACCGATCTTGTTTAATTCCTGTCACAACACTTAGAACCCCCATATGACCAATTTGGAAACTGAGTCTCAGAGAGGCCAAGCTGGTCAGCGGCAAATGACGGCTTCCAACCCTAGTTGACCCAGCTGTCTGACTTTATGGCTCCCACTCACAACCTCTAGAGCTCCTGCCTATGAGCCCTTCCATGCATCCATGCACTTATCCATTGAAGGAATATTTATTTGTTGATACGACATCACCCTGCAGTCTCGTCTATACTCAAGAAGTGGAGACAAGCCTGTGAGAGCCATGTTTCCAGAAATAAACTTTCTGAGACACAGCCTCTCTTTGCTCTTCCTCCACTCGGAAGACTGCAGTGTTTCCTATAGTGGCATCGAGTCCAAGTGTGGCCTGTTTTGTTAGGGCTGCTAGGCATCAATCAGTTCCATGGTTGGAAGAGGGAGTCAGAATTCTATTCCTTCCTGTATCCATTTGCCAAATGGTCACCAAGCACCCACTTGGTGCCAAGCTTGATTGCACACTGGCAGAGCTGTTGCATACAGTTGCACAGGTTGTGCACTGTTCAAGTTTAGGATACAACAGTCCTATCATTCTCTTGTTCATCCCATAACAGTGTACAAGCCCTTTGTCTCTTACTCCAGAGAATGCACTGATCCTCGACCAGTTGATAGTACAGGCAGATGTCCCAGCCTCCCTAGGTCCCTCTAGGTTCAGCCTCTGTGGAGACTTCCATTTTCTTTAGAAAGAAGTGGCTCTAAAGCCATGTGACTGGGCTAAAACCTGCGGGAGATTAGCCTCCCCATGCTAGACACTCCATTCAGCTCGTCCACCAGTCAGCTCGGACTGTGTCCAGGGCTTGGGGCCTGGGTTGGTGAAGAGGAGATGGAAGGGGGGGACCCAGGTGAAAGACGTCCTTGGGAGCACAAGCTTGGCGGTTACAGTGACACTGGTGGTTGTGGGGAAAGAGGGAGTACTTTCTGACTCACAGCCTCAGTTTCCTCGCCACAGCGCTGGACACCTGGACCTGCCGTCCAGGTTAGGAAGGTGACACCTGGGAATAGAGGCAAACCCCTGGGAATGGAAGAACACAGAAGGGGGCAGGGTAGCCAGGAAGGACGACGCATCTTTATGTTCAAGCCTCCAGAAACCTGTCCTGGGCACCTACTTTGTGCCAGGCGTTGGGGGCCCAGGAATGACAAAGGCATGGTGTCTAAACTCGAGGTGCTCTCTGCCTGGTTCAAGAACACGTCAGAGGAGTTCCTGTCGTGGTGCAGTGGAAACAAACCCAACTAGTATCCGTGAGAAGGCGGGTTGGATCCCTGGCCTCACTCAGCGGGTTAAGGATCCGGCATTGCCGTGAGCTGTGGTGTAGGTCATAGACGTGGCTCGGGACCGATGTGGCTGTGGCTGTCGTGTAGGCCAGTGGCTGCAGCTCCAATTAGACCCCTAGCCTGGAACTTCCATATGCTGCCCCTGCGACCCTGAAGAACTTGTCAGAGAGGCTGGCCCAGGCCACGAGGCCGGGTGTGGACATGGGGCTGAGAGCTGGGAAATACGGATAGTTTCAAGCTAGGCTCTTGAACAAGCCATCATTATGGGAGGAAGCCTTGGTCCTATAGTTAGAGTTTTTAAGAAGGGATGGAGGGTTTGGGTTACGTCCTGGGGATGGGGAGATAGGAGGTGGCCAAGCAGGGGTGGTAGTCTATTGGCAAGACCAAAGGTTATGACCCCTCCCCTCATGTCTGTAGGGTGGGGTGGGCTGAACGTCATCCATGGCAGCACCCATCATCTCATGCAATCCCCTGCGACACCGCCAGCCCCATCTTCCAAATGAGGAAACCAGGACTCGGAAACATTAAGTAACCCAGCCAAAGTCACACAGCATCAGAACAGGGCTTGAAGCCTGGGTCAGCCTTTCTGCCACCCCCGGGCAGCTCCGCTGACCCTCCACCCCTGCCTGCTGGACCCAATTCCCTCTACGTGCCGGGCTTGGTTGCTACAGTGCCAACCTCCCGGGACCTCAGTGTCCGGAAGCTGAGGTTCAACAAGGCAGAGACACAGGAGGGTGCAGTGTCCATGGCTCTTGGCCTGGCTCTGCCATCCCGTTAGCTCTGTGACTCTGCACTTGTCTTTAACTCTTTGGCGCTTCTTTCTTTATTTGTCAAATTGGGATAACTACAGGCATCTCAAAGCGTTTTTTGGAGTAGACGAAAAACATGCAAAACACACAGCCCACTGTGCGGACCTGAGAAAGGTCGGGTGCCCGTCCCCCACTGGACTGTGGGTCCTCACTGGAAGCCCACCTTGCTCCAGAAGGAACTGAAGGCAGCCTCTGTCTTGCCTTTGCAGCTGCCCAACTTTATCAACACCACCCTCCCGCCGCACGAGCAGGTGACGGCCCAGGAGATTGACAGCTACTTCCGCCAGGAGCTCATCTACAAGAGGAATGAGCGGATGGGGAAGAGGGTGATGACGCTTCTGCAGGAGAACGAAGACAAGAGCTGCTTCTTTGCCTTCGGAGCAGGTTTGGGCCGCAGGGGCAGCGGCGGCGGGGGGGGGGGGGGGGGGCTTATTTGCAGAATCCTTCAGGGCTGGGGCGTTTCCTGGACCCTCTCCTGCCCTCTATGAAGTAGAGGGAAACGTTGAGGCCCAGAGTGAGCAGGGAAGACCATGTGACGTCCAGCACGGCTGGGATCCACAGCAGATCCAAACCCTTGATCTGCTCTCGGTCAGGGGTTCTTTTGTAACAGCCCCCTGGGCGAGGGCAGTGACCACGGCCGCAACCGGGATGACTGCTGTGGCCCCTTCCTGTCCCAGGAGGCCTTGTTGAGAGCCCAGGACTGAAGCCAGCTCCGTGGTCCAGCCCAGCCTTGGGCCCACCCCCCAGAGCCAAGGCCAAGACGGTGAGGGCCGTCTGGCCCAGAGGGGAGAAGGCGGCTCTGCCCCTCACAGCCTGGGCTCCAGACCCCAGCCCAGCCCTTTCCAGGCTTCATGGCCTTGGCTCAAGTCCCTCTTCTGTGAATGGGCAGTGATAGCGATACCTCTGGGATGACTTGAAAAGACCTACCAGATAGAATAGTTGCAGAGTTGAGTGCCACGTAGGGAACTCACAGTGGCAGCCACAGTTATCAGCATCATCACCGTGGTGACTGTTAGTACAAGTCTTATCAGCGCCATGTAGCCCATGAACTTGATGCTCCTTCTGGGACTCTGGGACGCCCAGATGCGCAGCTGCGGGGCTTGCGCAGCATCTCTCTCCCTGCTCCTCGCCTCTCTCTTTCCTGCTTCTTCTGCCTCGTTCTTTCTTCCTTTCTCCATGACTGTCTCTGCGGATGACAGGGCTCTTCGTCTTGGGACCAAGACACTGCATTTACCTCCTTTGTCAGCTGTTGCTCTGGAGATACGATGACAAACATCGGGGCTCGTGTTTTTGCAACCTGGGCGGTCCTGACATCCCATCATCACCGCTTCCTAACCCTCCAGCAGCATTTGCTTCAATCACTCTCTGATTCCTTGGGAAGAGCATGGAGCTAAGAGCCCTCCAGGGCCTGGAAATCCCTCCGCATGGGCCTGCTGCCACCTGCCCCCAGACAGGAAGCAGAGGCCCAGGCAGAAAGCAGGATTCAAAGAATGAAAAGCCAGGCTGTGTGAGCACCGGGGACAGAGGTCCTGTAGCTGTTAGCCCAAGCGCCCGTACATCCAGCCTCCAGGCCATGCCAGCCTCTCTCGTGCCCCAGCGGAAGTGCCACAGACTCACAATCAGAAACACACCTGTGGGGCTGGGACACAGACGGCAATTCGAGGTCAAGACCAGGCTTGAGAGAGGGAGTAGAAGCCCAACACAGCAAACACCAGTTAACGTTTACAAATGCGTACCAGCAGCAACTGCCTTGGAGTGTGGGCACCATCCTGCTTGAAAAACACCCGTGTCCATCAGCTCCTGCGACTTTCTCATCCTCAATGCCTCTGGCGGGGAGACAGGACAGTATTTGTTATTCCATTTGGCAGATGGGTCAATCGAGGTGCAGATGGGAAGTGAGAGGATCTTAGAACTGCGGTGAAACAATGGGCCACACCGACAAGGCTATCCTTCCCGATGGCCTATCTCCCTAAAAAAGCCACCCAGCTGCCACTTGGGCCCTCTGTCCCCTGAGAATGCCCAACCCCTCTCCTGCCTGGGCCTTCCATGACCTCCTGGCATCCCATAGGCCTGCAGGATTTCCCGATCACAGCCTTGCTCATGCTGAGAACATTTATCATCTCCTGGTCTAGGAGGGAGGGTAAGTCAGAGAAGGCTTCCTGGAGGAGGTGACAACCAGTTGAAATCTCCTGATGCGTGTCCAGCTGCCTTCCCCTTCCTCTCCTCATCCCCACCTTCCTCCGGGCAAGACCCATACCCACTACTTCCCCACCTGGTTCTCTGCTCAGGGGCCTCAGGAGTAGAAGCCCCTCAGAGCCTAGCGCTGAGCACAGAAGAGCAGCTCTGGCCCACGCAGGGCCCCAGTGACCTCAGACACAAGGAACCCAGCAAACAGCACATGCCCAGTTACTTTCTCTCCCCTCCCCCGCTTGCCCAGCAAACGCCCAGAGCCTGCTAGGCTCCCCATGTTGGAACACGAGGCCACAGCATCCGGAAGTGTTTCAGAGTTTCCAATGTGTTTCAAAGGGCTCCGCCACCCCGCATGTACACATCTGGCAGCTGGCACGCCCACTCTGGGCTGCGATCCTTGGCCGGAGTCACCCTTCCTGTTTTAGCCCTGAACAGCCAGCCAGCCAGAGGAATGTCCCATCTGCTCCTTTGTCCCTAACTGCAGCCAGCCCTGCCCTCTGGGACGGGGGCGAATCGAGACAAGCAGGGGATCCACATTCCCCGGCTGGCCTCTGTCCATGAGCCCGGGGGTCCGGCACAGCAGCCACGGACAGAGCTGGGCAGTGGGGGCGAGGGAGAGTGTGTCCTCCATGAGAGCATGGTCTTGGAGCCAGGCTGCCCCTGGGAGGAAGCCAGCACCTCTCCAAAGGACAGAGCCCCACAGACCAGGTACTGGGCTTGTCCCAGCCCTCAGAGTCTCTCTACCAGGAGCCTGGCGTCAGTGGGGGCATGTGTGCCGCTCAGGCCTGGTGCAGCGCCATCACCTGATAAGCATGAGCTCTCACGTCGTCGGCGTGACTTCAGAGCCCACAGTCCTCCAAGAACAGGACTCCCACCCAGGGGACGGGGCAGAAGTGCTCCATGGCCTCTGAGGACCCAGCTGGGACCTTGCAGGTAGACCCCCAAGGCCAGTCTCAGCTCCAAGAGACAGCGAGGCTCTGGAGTGGCGGGCCCCTGCCCGTGTGTTTGTCCAGCAGGACGCGCTCCTGGGATGCTGGGTGCTGGCCTTCCAGGAAAGGCGCCTCTGGATGTTGTGAAGAGCGGTGACCGTGACCGCTGGGCCCCGCCCCCTGCCGTTCACCAAAGCTGCCACAGGCTCCGTCTCTGGGCCTCTCCCCCGCGCCTCGTGCGGACATCCAGCCACCCCACACAGTCATTGCCTGAGTCTGGGGTGGTGTCGGACCCCAGGAGGGAGAGGCACCATGTCTGCCCTGTGTCAGGGTCCCCCGGGCCTGGCACAAGCCTGACATGTTGGACCCCAGTGAAGGCTCACGGAGGAAACACTGGGGCTTCAGGTCCTTAGAGTGCAAATTCGACAAAACCCCCAGGGCTTACGTCCACCCGTGGGGCCAGGGTGGGGCCCAAGGAGGAGGCTCCCTGACCTTGGGACAAGACAGTGATGGAGAAATGATAGAGAGAGGATCCAGTCCAAGGAAAAGAAAAACAAACCCTGTGGATTTCAGAAGAGCCGAGAGGGCTGCTCAGCGGGACAGGCCTGGTAAGGGGTGGGGGGAGGCATAGGCCTAAGAGGAGGTACACAACTTGGGGATGTCTGAGCAACTGTCAGGCAGGTGTCAGAGGCCCAGAAGCAGCTCTGGTCCTGGAGGGAGCTTGCCCTGCACCCAGGGAGCATGGCCTCAGCTTCAGCCTCTTTGTGCAGACACACTCTGAGCCGTGTGTGGGCTTCAGGAAAGCCCAGCTCTGCCCCCTTTCTGCCTGCGTGGCCCTGGCACGTTCCGCTGCCCTTCACAGGATTACTGTGAGGTCAAGTGAGAAAATCAAACTGGTGGGTACCATCTAAATGTCGGACAGATGGCGGGTTGCTTTTCTTGGTCTTGTACCCATCTTGGCATCATAAACAGCAGAGCTGAGCTGGCCAGCTGAAGTCTCTTTCACTTGTGATATTCTGAGTTCTAGAAGCCTCCAGAGAGAAGCAGACAGTACAGGGAGCAGAGCTGGGCTCCTCCCAGGCATGCTCTGCTCATCGGAGGGCGACAGGGTCCCCCCTGCGCAGGCCTGACAAGCACGCGGGGATCCTCTGCTTACACACCTCTGGGGATGGGGCACTCACTCCTTACAGAGCTGGTCGGTTGCCTGGAAGAGTGTTGTCTGAGCCCAGCTGAAACCTGGGTCTTGTCCTGCCTGGATCCAGAATCCCAGGGCTTTCCCCTTGCCCAGCCCTCATAATCCCCCCCACCCCCACCCCGCACAGTGTATCCCACACTAGAACTAGCGGTGGCCCGCATACCCCACACCTTTCCCCTCTGTGCCCGCCACTTGCTACACCCTCTCGGAAGGTCCTCTCCCTTCTCCCGACTCCCCCGAGACTGAGTTCCTCGGCTATGTCCTGTCCCTTCCCCATCAGCCCCGCAGCCCCTCCCTCACTGCATGGCTCGGGCTGCCCTGTAATTGTTGGCGTGCCCGTCTCTCTTTCACACTGTGATGTCCTCCAGGGTACAAAGCTGGGTACAGGGGAGACGCCGCCTCAGCGCTTGCTGAGCCGAAAAGGCCCCAGTCCACCTCGCGTGGCCGGAAGAGCGGGAGAGAGAAGCTCAACTCAGCCGGCTTCCCAGGCGGACCCTCCTTGGGCTCTTGGAAGCCCCAAGGGACCCCCAGTTGTCCATCCATCCCCCGGTCCATCCGTCCAGCCCTCCTGCCGCACTTCCTCGGGAAAACAAACACCGCTGTTGCTTGACGTCGGGCGGCTGATCCTGGCAGCTAGATTAACACTTGAAAGTTTCCCTTGCATTAATTTCAGACGGAACATAAATACGGGCTTGGACTCTTCTTCCAGGAAGAGAAACCTGGAAACCCATCGGACTCACTGGAGAGAAAACATGTGTGCTGGCCGAGGGGGCCCGGGTTACTTTGCAGCCTTCGTGGGAACATCTGGTTCTCCCCTCCTCCCCTCTGCCGGGCCCCCCAACTCTGTCTTGAAATTATCCTCTTAATTGGTGTATTATTCATGCTGAATGCTCACGCCTTCCTTTCCAATCCAGTGAGTCCTGGAAGGGACATGTGTTTCGGACACTTCCCTGCTCCCAAAACATGGACTCGGGACCCCCTGCAGCCGCCGGCCCTTCAGAGCGGGGGTTCGGGCCACGCGGAGAACCGGGACGCCTCTGGATGGGAGCCCGAGCTTCGCCTTTTACCGGCTGCGTGACCTTGAGCGAGTCTCAGCCCTTCACTGCCCTCGGCTCCCTCATCTGCAGACCTGTAGGTCCTGGAAAGGCTGCGGCGACAATGCCATGAAAAAGCCTTTGAAAAATATCGTGCTCCTGGGACACTCACCAAAAAGAAGTGTGTGTTGAGTTTATCAAATGATGGACTCCCAGAGGCAGCAGGCCCCGTGGGTACTTGTGGGAAAACTGAGACTCAGAGAGGGGAAGGACGCTGCCTGAGGTCACACAGCCGGCTGGCCGTTGAGCCAGGTTTTCTGTCCCAACCTTGGGACAGAATTCTTAGCCCTGTCCTGCCCTGCCTTTGGAGGACAAATGTCGGGGGGAAAGTGGGGGCCCCGGCTGACAGGTAGGGACTCGCCCCACCCTCTGCTCCGCTCACTGAGCCTCACGCTCTGCCACAGGCCTGCCGGGGCCTGAAGAAGGGACGCCTTGGTCTCCGCACTCAAGCATGGTGGAGCTGTGCCCACTCTGAGCAGGACACCTTCCCGCCTGCATGAGGTGCCCTTCAAGTGGCGCTCTGCCTGGGGGGTCAGGGGACACAGCCGCCAAACCCGCCCCCTATTTGTTAACCCTCTCATCCTCACCCAGGCCCTGCCCCTCCCCTTGCCTGTCCTCCCTGTAGCTCTGTTTGAATCCACCCATGCTGGGAGTGCTGCCTCCGTGGGCCCTCCTCCAGGAAGCCTTCCCTGATGTCCACAGCGTAGCAGCCCCTCCGCCACTGGGCCCTTTGTCTCCGAGTCTGTGTTCTCTTTCCCCTCTCTCACCTCCCTTCTGGATCTCCATCTGTGTCCCTCTGCCCTGCCCTGGTCTTTTTCTAGCTCATTCTCTCTGCCCTGGTGGCCTCTCCTTTTCCCGCTCCCCCTACTGCTGTCTCTGTGTCTGTTAGAGCTGGTCTCCCAGCCACTCTTGCCTCTGCGTCTCTCTCTGTGTCCTCAGGATCTGGAGCTCTCCCCTCCCTGTCTGTCTCTGGGTGTCTCTCCTCCCTGCCTCTCCCTTGGTCCTTCTCCCGCTCGTTGTCTCTGTGGCTCTGGGCGCCCCGCCCCCACAGCCCCCCCTTGCCTCCTCTCTGTGTCCACGCAGTCTCAGCAGATGAAATGGGACACACCTTCCTGCAGAGAGCTGGCCAGGGAGCAGCTGTTGGTGCTGGAAGGAGCTGCTGAGTGGTCTCCAGGAGACCCCAGGAGCCTGGGCAAGCCACGTAGGCTAAGCCCCAGCACCGAGGGGCCCCTTTGGAAACTTTCCACACCTTCCCTGCAGGTTCCAGGATGGGTGTGGTGCCTGTTTCAGGATTTGTGACCTTGGAGGCAAGCCCAAGCCCCTGTCTGCCAGCCCCTGGGGACAGCGTGCACTGGGCCCTGATTCCGGGGCTGCTGTGAGGGCCAAGCTCCTGGGGTTGGTGGAATCTGCAGGAGCATATCACCAAGGGGCTGAGCTGGGGCTATGGGGGCGGGGGGGGGTCCATGATCTCAGGTCTCCTGGGGATAAGATGAGATCATGGAAAGGCTATAGAGAAGCAGATTCTGTCATTCATTCACTCGGCAAACATTCACGAAGCCACCACCGTGTGCCAGATTTGGACTTAGCCCTGAGGACGAGGGTGAACTAGGGGTGGCCCCTGCCCTCAAAAAGCTCTCAGTTGCCCTTCAAGTGGCTTGTTGGGAACACGTTCTGAAGAGGCAGCTCTAGGGTTTGGGAGCTCATTCCAACCACAGTGAGGAGGGTGAACAGGAGACAGAAGGAGGATGCTGTCGGCAGCCGTTCAGGCAGAAGGCGACAGTGACCTGGGCCAGGCTCGGGTGTGCTTAAGAGGACTCAGGAGACTGACTGGATGAGGAGAGAGAAGGAAGAGCGAAGACAGGCCAGGCTGACTTGGCTGGAGGAGCTTGGCTGAGACATGTCCCAGGAGTGGGGGGTCCCGGGGGCTGTTCAGGAAAGATGCCCAGGAGGCTGCCGCACAGATGGGTCTGAGCCAGGACAGAAGGTCCCGAGCGGTCAGCACTGTGTGCCAGCTGAAAGCACGAGAGTGGATGACCTGTCCACGGACTGTGAACAGACTGAGAAGAGAAGAAGGTTCTGGGGAGTTCCCGTCGTGGCACAGCGGAAACGAATGAGGTTGCAGGTTCCATCCTTGGCCTGGCTCAGGGGGTTAAGGATCCAGCGTTGCCATGAGCTGTGGTGTAGGTCACAGACACAGCTCGGATCCTGCGTTGCTGCGGCTCTGGTGTAGGCCGACCGTTACAGCTCCGATTCGAGCCCTAGCCTGGGAACCTCCATAAGCCACGGGTGAGGCTCTAAGGAGACAAAAGACAAAAAAAAAAAGAAAGAAAGAAAGAAAAGAAGGTTCTGGACAGGGTTCCCGGGGGATAGAGCAACCCAACAGGAGGCCAGTTGGTCAGGGAGCAGTAAGAGAAGCACCAAGAAATCAGAACAGGACGGTACCCTGGGGTCTTGTGAAATCAAGTCCCAAAGAGGGCGCGGAGGGGTGGCCATGGGACCAGGGCTCAGGAGGAAGGGGCTGCCCTGTGCAGTCCTGGCCTCTGGGGGCACGGAGGTCATGGCCCATGTGGCTTAGAGAAGGAGGGGACGGGAATTTGAAAAAAATCACGGCCGTTTGCTTTCTGCTTCTCCGAGTATCTCAAGTCTTCTGTTTAGGGTCTTAAAATGCACCATGAGGGCCTGAGACCTCTGAGGCCGAGGGAACAGATGGGGTGCAGAGCAGACCCTGACACGCTGCCAGGCAGTGCTCAGGATCCAGCCAGCATCCTGCAAGGCCTGGACCCCTCCGAAGTCCCCTCCTCCACCAGCTCCAAGGGTGCTCCTTTTATTTATTTGTTTATTGTATTGTAGGGTATTTTTTTGGTCACGCCCTCTGCATGCAAAACTTCCTGGGCCAGGGATCAAACTCTCGCCACAGCCATGGCAACACCAGATCCTTAACCAGCTGAGCCACCGGGGAACGCCAGGAATGCTCCCTTTAGAGTGGCCACCCGGCCGTCAGTAAATATTCGTGCTGCTCCAGTGCAGCCTGAGGTGGCCCGTTTTCCTTGCAGCTCTCAAAGTCCTCTGTGTGGGCCACTGCTGGGTCTGAAGCCCTTATGTTCACACGGGTCTCCATGGAGGCAGGAAAGGAATTGCCTTTGCTGCCAGGAGTGGATTCCAAGAGCTGCTGGCAGGGAGTTCCTGCAGCCTGTGCACCCAGGCCACCACGCCCGGTCCCCCTTCCAGCTGGACCAAGCTCAAAGGCAGGCGAGAAAAGGGTTGACTCTGTGGCCCCAGCCAGGGTCTGGCTTAGCCCATCCCTCAGAGGGCACGCCAGCCTTTGCCAAGGGACCGTCACTCCTCCTGCCTCATTAGGACTTTACAGCCTCCGCCGAGGAGGCAGCCTCAGGGATCCAAGCCCATTTGACACAGGGAAACCGAGGCTGGCAGCAGGGAGCGGGTTGCTCAGGATCACGCACGGGACACTCAGCCTTGGCAGAAGCCTGGGTCTTCCTCCTCTCCAGCACGGGGTCAGGGCCGGAGATGCGGCGCTTTGTCCACTTGTCTTCTGCAGTTGGCTTCCCGGGTGAGCGTCACCGACCCATTTGTGCACGAGCCGTTCCCCCGCCGGAATGCCCTCAGTGGCCCCGCTGGCGCATCCTCCCCTCGGGAACTCCGATCCCATCCCTCAACCAGCAGGGCCACCTCCAGGAAGGCTGCCCGCCCCCAGGGTGGGTGAGAGGCCTCCTGGTCTCCGCCAAACACCTCCTGAGCTTCCTTCAGCATAGTCCTTACCCGGATCAAAAGACCTGATTCTCAAGACTGCGAGCGCCTGGAACAGACCCCTGCTCTGTCCACACTCACTCAGCAGATAAATGTAATGCACGGGGGGAGGGAAGGGAGGCAGGAGCGGGAGCACACAGTTCCGCAAATGTTCCCGGAGTCAGACAAACACCTTCGCCACAAATGCAGCCCAATCCCTCCCTGTATAGAGAGATGCGGAGAGCATCCGGGCCTAACGGGCTTGCCCAGCATCTCAGAGAGGGTGTGGTGGGTTCTAGTCCAAGTTCCACATTCCCAGACCTGTTGATCTTTCACAGTGACCCAGAGGTGGGATGTCAGGGGCTGTGGGAGGCCGCCAAGAGAGAGGTTGTTGGATGGGGGACTTGCCGGGGAGTCTTCTTTGTTTTCGGTTTTTTTTTTTTTTTTTTGTCTGCACCCACAGCACAAGGAAGTTCCCAGGCCCAAGATGGAGCCCATGCTACAACGGTGACATGAGCCACAGCAGGGACAACACCAGGTCCTTAACCGGCTGAGCTGCCAGGGAACTCCAGGGGGAGTCTTAAAACCAGCACAGAGGTGCGCAGGGCCCGCCAGCTGGCAGAGGGCTGCGGGCTTCACCCCCCTGCTCCTGCTGCCGTGCCAGCACATCCTCTCTTCCTCGCCGCCAGCGCCTCGCCGCTCCCCACCAGCTCGTCCACCTTCTGGGCTCCTCAGACTTCCCTGGGGCTGTCAACATGCTGACCTTCCGGCTTCCCACCTGTCACCACCCGCCACAGGCAATTAAAATAATAGCACAGGGATTCCCCGCCAGGTTCTGGGATGAATGATGAGCGGGAGGGGAGCGAACGGTCCGTGGCAGCGGGGCTGTGGGGCAGACACGCGGCTGGAGGGCACAGGGGCCACCACCGCTCTGCCCATGTTGAACAAACAGTGGGGCTGCGGCGAGCCAGGAGGAGGGACTCACTTGGGGCTGACTGCCAGCAGTGTCTGCCCCTCGGGGTCTCCCTGACCGCAGCCGGGGAGAGCCTCCACTGTGTTCTCAGACCTCAAGCCTGCATCCCGCCAGCAGGCCATGCCCGGTCTCAGCTGGGGCTGTGGACTGAATGATTCGTGGCTGTATTCTCAGGGTCTAGCAAGTGCGTCATGAATATTTGTTGGAGGAAGGGTTAATGGGTAGAGGGTGAGAGGGAGACCCGCCCCTCCCCGCACACACACAGCAAGGCCACCCTGGCAGCACTCAGTTCTGTGCTTGTACCTCCGCTATGCTGCGGCCACTGCCTGCCGGTCCCTGAAACCAGTGCGGTTCTGTTACTTTCTCCTTTCCCAGAAGCTTACACCTCAGTGAGTCTTCAGGGGCTGTCCAGGGCCTGGGTCATCGTTCATGGGCCATAAATGTTGGATGGATGGTGAACAAATGAATCCTCAGTCCCAGATCCAGCCAACACGCACTGAGCATGCGTGGGGCAGGGGCCACGCAGTCTCCACCCACGGAGCCTGGTGAGGAGACAGACGTGAACACACAGAACCGCATCCTGTGTGAAGGGAGGGAGCCTAGAGTTGCTGGGGGAACTGACGAAGATGAGCCATAGACCTGTTGAGGCTTGAGGGCCTCCTGGAGGAGGTGTTCTCAGAGCTGAGCTTTGTGTGACGGCCCGAGGCTGTCCCTGCCTGGACGGTCAGGGCCTGGGGTCGGTTTGATGGTGTGGGGCACAGTGCACAGCATGACAGCCACTGTCCCCTGAGTCCTCACAACAACTCTCAAGCCTGCTAGTACAATCATTCCCACTTTACAGATGGGGAAACTGAGGCCCAGGGCAGGACAACCAATGAGCAGCAGAGCCAGGATTTGGACCCAGGCAGGGTGGCACTGGCATATGCCCCAGCTGTACTGCCTTTCGGGGCATCTGGCCCTTGATGTTGGTGTAGGTGGCTGGCCGGAGGCTCTCCTCCAAGCTGGTGAGCTGGCATGTGGCTGAGCCCCCTTCACGTCTTGTGTTCCAGGTCACTTTCTGGGCAACAACACAGTCATTGACGTTCTTCGGCAGGCAGGGCTAGAGGTGGAGCACACACCCGCGGGGCAGACCATCCACAGGTGAGCAGCCGGGGCACCTGGGGGTGTGGGACTCACTGGCCCGAGGCTGCGCGTCTGGGACCATGCCCAACCGCATCCTCCATGGCAGGCCATACCTGCCTTCCTGCCCAGGCCTGCGGGGGAGAGTCGGGAAGGAGCCTCGGGTGGGCGCCCGGGGCAGTGGAGGTGTGGATGGAGGGGCAGGAAGCCTCGAGAGATATTCAGGATCTCAGGGCTGTGGTGGAGCATGGGGTGCAAGGGCTCTGAAGGACTCCCGGTTGCTTTCTGGAGGAGCCAGGATGGGGTCCAGGCCCTGCATAGAGACGGGGCCACGGGGAGGAAGAGCAGTGGCCAGGCCTCCTCCCTGTGCCCCAGCCCCGCCCACACCTGTCCTCGCCTTTCTCTGACCACACCTCCTCCGCTGCTGCCCCTGGGCCGTGTCCCTCTCCCCTGATTTTCCTGCCAAGGCACACCCATGCCCCCCAAAGAGCAATAGAGTGGCTGTCATCTCTTCCAGGGGGGGTTCCTGCCCCCCCCACACACACACGGCTGGAAGCTGCCCAAGGTCAGGGGCCAGCTGGCTCCGACCTGTGGTCCATGCTGCCAGCACGAAGTGGGGCGGGCATGTGCTGGGCCACCCTGGAAGACAATGACGGAACCCTCCAGCCGGGGGTTCCACGTGCAGGAGCCTTCCTCCCAGGCACTCTGCCAGGATGTGATGTTGGCCCCTATCCTTGCTGTTGTAAAACTCAGAGTCTAAAAGGAACTCGAAGCGTCATCACTAATGTTTGTTGATTGCTCCCTGTGCTCGGCTCTAAGCGCTCTTAACTCATTAAATCCCCACAACAACCCCACGCAACAGGAACCATGATTGTCACCACCTTAAAATGGAGGAGGAACCTGAGGCCCAGACAGGCGAAGCCACTTGCAGAAGGACACACAGCTCAAGTCGATGGCCGTCTGGCTCTAGGGCCTCACTAAGGTCCCCCCACAACCTGCACACCCTCGGGAGCTGGGGGCGGGACTCGAGGGTGGAAGGGCTCAGAAAGGACAGCAGCCTTGCTCCCCCCTCTGCAGAGGTCAGGCCTGGGGTCCCCCCGGGCGTTGAGCCTCTGGCCTCCCAGCTCCAAGCCAGTGCCCTCACGGTCGCCACGGCCCTGCTGGAGGAACTTCTAAACAAGCCCGCCTCACGCTCCTGCCTTCTGACCTTCTGAGTCCACCCTACCGGGCTGTCTTCCCGGACATTCGAGCCCAGCACACATCAGTTTGTCCTGGGCCAGGGGTAGGCATGTGTTTGAGGGGCGAAGGACCCAAAGTAGCCTTGGGGACAAGGGCTTCCTCAAGCTTCCCTCTCAGTCCCCAGGACCTTCACCTCAAAGCTCGTTGTGTCTGTCTGGACAGGGTGGGGGACGAGCAGGCCAGCAAGACCGCCTGGGCTCTTATCCATCTCAGAACCCAGACCTTAGAAGAGGAACACACATCGCCCCCCCCCCCCCCCCCCGCACTCCCACTCTCCCCCCAGGCTCTGCTCTCAACCGGAGTCTCCGTTTGCAGGCTGAAATCCTGCGGGGGCAGGGGGGATGCAGAGGAGCCCCCAACAATAAAAGCCATCATCGGTCACAGGTGCTTCCTGGATCCATCTTTTTGTCTGCCTGCTTTGAATTATCTCCTCAGCAGCTGCAGCATCTCCTGGACACTGAGAGTCTGGGGTTGCCATGGGGGCTGGGGGAGGACAGGCTGAGCGGACGGTCTTCTGTCCTTTGAGGAGAGAGCGGCCCCTCACCCCGTTGTGCCCAGGGGAGTGAAGTCAGGGGACAGGCTCCCTCGGGCACCTCCTCGCCTTTCCAGCTCCCGGAACTATGGCCAACATTTCCCCAGGCTCAGAAGTCCCCAGAAGGACGGGAGAGGAGCGGAGGGTGTTCCCAGGCTGGGGCGTCTGTGCATCACTGTATACACACTCCCAGTCTCACGTCAGGGCCGGCTACAGCCAGCCCCGTCTGCTCCCAGGCGACATTAAAGCGAGGCTAGGTATGTGCCAGGCACTGTGCGAAGACCTCATCTCATGCATCCTTGTGACACAACCCTTTGAATCGAGCAGTATGAACTCCCATTTACCGCCACCTGCTGCTCGGATGCTTGGGTCACTGCCCTTGGTCATACAGCCAGGAAGGTGCCAAGCCAGGATGCGAACCGTGTCTGCCTAACTCCAGCTTGAGCTCTAAGCTGCTCAGCACCGCCCTGCCTCCGCTCTGCACCCAGAGGCCGCTCAGGAGACCCCGTGTTGCACCCGCATGTGGATGGTTGAGAATATGCGGCAACAACGTTCACTTTGCACACTTAAGAATGTTGGTTTCTAAAATGTCTCAAGTGCTGCCTTTGCCAGGCACTGTTCTGAGCCCTTTACCTGTGGTAACTCACGAGATCTTCACATGCAGCCATGAGGTACCCGCTGTACCATCCCCATTTTCCAGAGCAGGAGACTGAGGCCCAGCACAGTGACGTTGGGGGATTCTCCTCCAGTCCCTCAGCCAGAGCTTATTGCATGAACGAGACCCTGACCAAGACCAGATACTCCCCCAGAGACCCGCCCAGGGCTCCCTCCCTCACCTCCTAAGAGTCTGGGCTCAGACGTCACCAGTAGGGACCAGACCGCCTCGCTGCCCAGCCTCCCACCCCCCACGCCTATGTCCTCCCTCCTGCCTCAGCTTTCTATTTACCTTGGCACTGATCGCCATCTGTCATCCTGCCTGTCTTCCTCTCCATCCTCCGATTCCGAGTGTCAGCTCGGAGAGGGCAGGGTGCTGTCTGCTTCAGTCGCTGATAATGCCCACCCCCCAGAAAGTGCCTGAATGCTATTGAATCAAAGCGCTAGCTCTCAACACCAGGCGATGGTTTTCCTGGGGGTGGGAGGCTCTCAGCCAGGGGACCCAGGTATCTTCTCCTGCCGCGACCACCTTCCTTGTCACCTGTGAATAACACGCTGCACCGGGCCCGCCTCACGTGCTGTTGTCCCTTTCCAGCCCTGTGGCCCAGAGCTCAGCATCTCCACCTGCAAGGACCTCGGCGAGCCCCACCGCAGCGACCCCAGCTGCCGCCGTCCCCCCCGCACCCTCACCGACCCCCACCGCCCCACCTGAAGAGGAAGACCCGGCCCTCTCCCCACACCTCCTGCTTCCTGACAGCCTCAGCCAGCTGGAGGAGTTCGGGAGGCAGAAGAAGTGGCACAAGAGGCAGAACAAACACCAGCGGCCTCGGCAGTTCAACGACCTCTGGGTCCGCATCGAGGACAGGTGAGCTGGGAGGGCCGGGGCTGCGGGCGGCCGGCCCCTCTCCTGTCTGCCTCCCTCAGACCAGCCAGGGCCAGGCACCCTCTCTTATCCCCAGGCCCCGCGCTAAGGGAGCATGGCAGGTGGGCCTGGACCAGAAACCGGCTTGTCCTCATTGACCAAGATACTCTGGTTCATCTTTCAGTGTTTATTGCTTTTTTTTTTTTTTTGATTTTTTTTTTAGGGTTGCATCATGGCATATGGAAGTTCCCAGGCTAGGGGTTGAACTGGAGCTGTAGCTGCCAGCCTACGCCACAGCCACAGCAGCACCGGATCCTTAACCCACTGACCGAGGCCAGGGATCAAACCCGCATCCTCACGGATACTAGTTGGGTTTGTTACCACTGAGTCACAGTGGGAACTCCTCTTTCAGGGTTTATAGAACACGCTCTCATTTGACTTTTCATTTTTATTCTCAAAACGAGAGCAAAAACATTTTCCCCGACTTCAACATGAGGGAATAGATGCTTCCTTCCGGTGCGGTGGGCAAAAGTCTGCTTTGCCCTTCGCTTTCCTGGATGCGCCCGGGGTGCAGAGCTGGCTGCATTTATTCCACGGGCCAGAAGGTGAAAGTAGGAGCAAGTGGACTGGGCCAGCTGCGTCGGAAGCCTGCGAGCTCCCTGCGCCCTGAGGGTTTGAGCAGCTAGCGCCCTGGCAGGAGGCTGCAGGAGGCACCTGCTGTGCGGGAGGGAGGTGGCAGATCATGATCACAGGCTCATCTCGGGAGGTGATGGGAAAATCTTGTTGGAAACGGGCAGGTGCGGAAGTCATCCTGCTACACCAATACCTTCCTGTCCTCTGCCTGTGTGTCTCCCTGCCCTTGGCCTGTCACCAAAAGCTCCTGTGGCCAAGATGCTGTCTTCCACCCTCTGCCTGCAGCCTCGGCACATAGCGCTCTCCCTAGATCCCACTCTCAGGTGGAAATCTCCACATCTGGGGACGCATGTCACCAGAGTCCCTGGGCTGTCCCAGGGACTGACCATCAGCGAAGGTCAGAGTCCTGCCTGCGGTAGCAGCTCAGCCCTAGACACTGCACCCCAGCACCGGGCCGCTGGAGACCCTGCGTCTCCACCTGGACCCAAAAGAGCATCCTCTGAGAGGTCCCTCAGCATCCTGGAAAGACTCACCCTGGGTACTTGCGAAATAACATCCCAGGCCCCACTCTGGACCTTGTGTATCAGAACGTGCAGCGAGGGGGCCTGGGAAGTCGCGTGCTGAACGTGCCCCGGGAGTCTTCTGAGCAGCCTTGCGAAACACAGACCCAACTCTGTGTCTCCAGGGGCCCGGGGCAGGGGCTTGTCCAGCGTGATGCAGGGATCCCCTTTCCAACCCTCCCTCAGCCAGGTCTCTGAGTCATCGAGAAGAAGGTGATATAGTCCCATCTCCTGTCTCAAGGGGCAAGGTTTAAGCTGTCTTAAAAAGCTTAAAAAGGAGTTCCCATCGTGGCTCAGTGGTTAATGAATCCGACTAGGATCCATGAGATTGCGGGTTCAATCCCTGGCCTTGCTCAGTGGGTTAAGGATCTGGCATTGCCATGAGCTGTGGTGTAGGTCGCAGATGTGGCGCAGATCCCGCTTGGATCTCCGATTGACTCCTAGCCTGGGAACCTCCGTATGCCGCGGGAGCAGCCCAAGAAAATGGCAAAAAGACAAAAAAAAAAAAGCTTAAAAAGCAAGTCCCAAGTCTTGCTTTTTAAGGGCCTGTGTTGGCTTCAAGGCGCCTGAGTTGGGTTATCAGGACACGTGTTGCCGTGAGGCCCTCGGCGCAGCCTGCCCAAGGCAGAGCCATTGCTGGGGCCATATTGGCCTTGACACATTTGGCTCACGTGCCTGGCATGAGCCACCCCTTCAAATCGGGAGCAGGGGCACAGTTACCAAGAGCCACTTCCCAGCCCCCGGGGGCTTGTGGGCTGCCAGGGAGGCGCTGGCAGCCCATGAAGCACGCCCATCAGAGCCCCAAACAACCCACCCAGTGACCAGACCCGGCCAGGACTGCTGTCAGCTCCAGTCACCGGCCCCCAGCCCCAACCACGTCTGAAAGGTAAATTTCAGCAAATGACTCCAAACGGTTTCCTTTTCACAACACGTCTCTGAAACACAGAGCCGGGTTTCAGGCGAAGAAAACAGCTTTTCTTTGGCAAGTGGGAGCCCCTTCTCCATCCCAGTAGGTAAATTGTGGTTGGATAGCTTTCTGCCATCTGGTTGGCTTGGAAAAGGAAATTTCCACCAACCAGCAGCCCGTTTGTTGAAAGTTTCTCTGCCTGCTGGGGAGGCCAGCCGGGGGGCTGAGGTGTGGGGTGCCGCTTCATCACTCGCATCTCGCCCCGTTCCCCCTCCTGGAGTCCTGAGTTCCAGTTTCTCTGCGAGGCAGCAGAGGACAGCTCGCAGAGGGGGACCGGGCCCAGGTGTGGCCCTTCTGACAAAGCCACTTTCTCTGGAGCTTAAATTCCATTCGGTTTTCTCATTTTCCTCCCCCAAATCCCCCTGCATCTGTTGCCTGCCTTCTGCCCTCGCTCCGCGGCACCTCTCCCACCTGTGCCCCTGTAGCAGGGTCCTGACAGGCCTCCGCCCCCGTCCTGCCCCAGCACAGGGCGCTCCTCAGCCTGTGATTCTTCAGAGCTTCCCTCGCCCCCTCCCACCCCCACCCCCCACCCCACAAGGTAAACCTCCCACCACCCAGCAGGACGCAGGCCTTGGCCTCCCTCCCTCCCACTGCGGCATGCCCCATTCCCACCTGACCTGGCAAGCCCAGCGCTGCCCCACCCCCACCTTTGTCCTGGCTTCTCTCTCTGCTGGGGGCAGATGTGAGTGGACCCGGCTGAGCTCCTGCTCTGTGCCAGGCACTGACATCCACCCATGCCCCCATCCTGCCACGAGTCCTGGAAGCAGGCTTGGTTTGACCAAGGAGAAGACTGAGATGCAGCAAGGTCAGGGAACGTGCCCAAGACCTTGTGGCAAGTCGGGTATGGAATCAGAACCTGCAGCCAGGTCTGTGTGATGCCCGGGGTCTCGTTTGTCCAGCACCACTCAGATGCTCCTGCCGCCCTCACCTAGCAAGCGTTCCTCCCTCCTCCCCACAGCGTGTTCCCTGGGCTCCCCCACATCCCACCTCGCCCCCCACCATGGGTGCCCTATCCTGGCACCATCCCACAGATGGCAACTCCAGATTGTTTCTAGGCTGGGGTTCTCTGGGTCACTGGAGGCTCACTGAGGGTTTGTTGACTGCATGCATGAGTGAGAGAAAGGGGGAGAGCATGGGGAGGGGGCCGAAGCGCCTGGCCAGGGCACCGCCTGGAGCAAGCTGGCCTCCCCTCGCCCCTCATTACCCCAGATGTAAACACACCGAAGGAAGTTTAGAGAAGCAGCAGCCCGTGGCAGGATGATTTATGGGGACCTGGGGAAAGGGCCAGGCATGTGTCCGCAGACGGCTGTGCAGCAGCAGCAGAGAGTTCTCAGGGAGCCCCTGCATCGGAGAGCAGGAGAGGCAGCAGGGCAGGGGCATGGCCAGGAGTCTGGCCAGGGGGAAGGCCGTTCCTACCCTGGCTGTGGGCAGGGCACTGCCCAGTGTGGTCGGATCTGTGACAATCCTGTTTCTCCTTTTTCGGTGAGGGCCTTGACTGGCCTCTGTAGGTCCTGCCAGCTCTGGTGTCCTCCCAGTCCACAGCCGGGGTGTGTGGGGCAGAATGGGGGTTGGATAAACACAGGAGCAAAGCACTGGGCCATCAGGACTGAAGGACACTCATGATGGGGCAGGTGCAGGCAAAGGAGGGTTTCCCAAGCTCCAGGCACGGGCATCGGAATGTGGTTCACGGAGCCCTGTGGGTGCCACCGTGTGGGGACAGGGGTATAGGATACCTATGTGCAGGGTCATTGCCCTCCTGGGCCTTGATTTCCCTGGAGGTGTGAGCAGATGGCCCGAGCAGTGTCTTCTCCCCCCCAGGCCCCTGGGAGGCTCTGCATGCCTCCCCCTGACCTGCCAGCCTGCCCCGAGGTTCTCCAGCTCAGCGCCCCCTGCACCGCCAGGCCTTCTCCTGGGACCATCCAGAGTGCTCAGCATCTCTGTGTGGGGCCAGGACCCCATCTGACTAGAGGATGAAGCCCCAAGAGAAACGGGAACAGAGCCACTCAGGATAAAATGCAGCGGATTCGGGCAGCATCCCCAGGCCTCCTTGTACTTGTTTGGAGGCTTGGAGTAAAAAGATGGTGCTTGTAAAATGGGGAGCCAGCCTCGGATCGCAGGACACTCAGTAACACCGTCCCCAGGGTTGGGGGCCCCTCCAGGAATCCAGGATGCCGCGCACCCCATCTCCCAGCAGGAAGCTGCTCCTGGGCCTTCAGCACATCTTAGGCTTAAACGAGCTCCTAGGCGAGCCCCACCAAGACAAACAGCAGTGCACTGGCCACGTGTTCGCTGCCCAGCCTGTGTCCAGTGCTGGTGGGGACCGGAGCAGGGAGCCATGGCTCGTGGCCAGGCAGGGACAGCTTCTGCTAAAAGCTCCAGGGAGCCATGGCCAGTCTGCTTGTGCCCGGCAAGGGATCTGGCCAGCAAGGGCCAGGGGGTCAGTGTCCCCGAGGGTCTGAGTGACTCAGGGAGACTGAGGGGAGGGCGAAGGCATTCCTGGCAGAGACCATGTGGCCAAAGCAGGGAGGCTGACGTGGGCCTTAGACGCCAGGATGTGGAGCTCTGGGCGAGCCAGCCACGTTAGGTCTCTGCCTGCACCAGACCCAGCTGCCTCGATGGTTCCAGCCCCATCACATCCAAGCTCCACCCCAGCCAGCAGGGCCGCCCGTCACCCAGGCCCTCATGCCCCCAGCCCCATCTCCACTTCGCCTCCCTGGAACCCTCTGAGGAGGTCGCCCCGGGCACAGCACACTGCTGCTGTATTGAGGGAAAGCCGTGGCCCAAGAGTCCACAGACTCAGCCATGGTGGCTCTCAGAGACCCTTTTGCAGGACTGGGGCTTCTCCACGAGACCCTGCAGAGGGGCCTTGGGGCAGCCAGCTGACATGGCTCAGGCCCTGGCCCTGCTGTCCTGTGCTTTCTACCTCGGGTGTCTGCCTAAGATCTCACATCTGGCTTCTGCTTCTAGAAAACGGTTCAAAGTCCCAGGGTCTGCCCCCGCTCCTTCACTGTACACATGGGGAAACTGAGCCCTAGAGGACAAGACTTGCCCAAAGTCATACCGCAAACGGGACTGTCAGGCGGGCTAGACGGGGGCATCTGCCTTCCCCGCAGGCAGAGGGCCCTTCCCCACGGGAGGGGCCCTGTCAGCCCGGCGTGCACTCAGCCGGCCTCTCGGGGCCCGCCATCCGCGGAGCCTGGGACACTCAGTGTTTGGTTTGGCTTCCAGGCCACTTTGCTGTGACGTGATTTTCCTCAGCACGGGCCAGGGGCAGGGGGAGAGGGGGTTCTCAACCAGGGAAGTGGGCTTTGTGAGCAGAGTGGGCTCTCCACCCCCACTGCCAGCCTCACCCCATTTCCCCGGAATTCCTTCCAAGCAATAAAACCCCCACTCAGGCTCCAAGGGGGCCTTGGCATCTTTGGTTTTCAAAGTGCGAAAACAAATGCCTCTGGGCGCCTGGTGAGAGAGACAAGGTTCTCATGATTCCTGCTTGGTCTTCATTCTGACAGCAGGGGCTGCCTGACCCCAGCCTGGACCGCCCCCCGCTCTGAGCACCCCACGTGGCAGCCCAGCCTCCTCTCCTGAGGCCAGCCTCCTGGCCTCCCAGCTGCTCGCTCAGGCTACAAAGCTGGGGCAGCAGCTGGAGGAACTTTTCATTAGAAGAGAAGGGAGGGAAGGGGCTGCAGCTGTGACCCTGCAGGGTGGGCAGGATGCCCCTCCAGGGCCGAGCCACAGGGGGCCTCCTCCCGGCCCTGGCCAGCCTTCCCCTGGGAGCACAAGGTCTCAGCAGGAAGGGCCGCGCTTTGTTCTCTGCTTGCTTGTCTGCACGGTTAGGGATGGCAGCTCGGCCCTGCTCAGGCTGGGGAGGCAGGCAGCCTGGGGCCCATCTTTAGGCTCCGTTTCCTCATCTTGGAAATGGGAATAATGGTAAGTCGACACGCATGTGGCCTCAGGCTCGGGGCCTGCTGGCACCCGGGAAGTGCCCCGTAAATAGAGGACCCCATTAGTGAGCAAGACAGACCCAATCGTTAATAATGGCGTGATGAGCAGCCAACCCCATAGAGCGCTTCCTGTGTGCCAGGCTGTTCTTAGCACCTTATGTCCGAAATGCATTCGAACCTTGTTGCATGAACAGGCGCCCCTGTCAGTGTGATGGGTGAGAAGTGCACGAGGCTTTATGGGCGCCTCAACTCTCCCAGGTGGCACTGGGGGCAGGAGCACAGATCAAAGAGGCCTCCGGGTGAGGGGCTTGGAAACAGGCCTGTCAAAGGCGAGTCAGAAAATGGCAGCAGGACAGGAGATGCGACTGGGGTGGGGGGGGACTGGGGCAGGGGGTGTTAGTTAGGAGAGCCCAGAGCTCAGAAAGCTGAGGTCAGCTGACACCGGATCCTGTGAGAGGTCTCAGGGGCCCTGAAGGCCCGCGCAGGGTGGGAGGTGTCACCTCCCGGCTGGTGTGGCTCATAAGGGACATTCGAAGCCACCTGGTCCGTGGCCGCCCCTCTAGTTCCACCCACACCCTCTGCTCAGGGACGCCGTCCCGCCCCGCCGTCTGCGATGCGTAAGGAGCATTTAGTCCCTCCCCTCCTGATAGTTCCTCTGGGAATTGCTAAATTCCCAGAGTACAGACACCACCCTGCGGTGTCCAGGGGGAGAAGAATGTCCCTCAAGGGTGTGGCGGGTTCCTAGGGCCACAGCGTGCCCAGGAGGAGGGCAGAGAGGCAGGAACAGGGCAGGGAGTGACGAGGCCCTCTTTTCTGAGTGTGCGCTGACGCCCAGCAAAGGTCTGGGCCCACGTGCAGGCAGGGGTATGCTGGTGACCCCCAGGCCCCCCTGCCCACCCCCACCCCCACCCCCACAGAGACTGAGTGAGGGTCCAGCCAGCACGGCAAGGGGGCCAGGCTGCGTGGTGCCTACAGGGCTCCCACGTGACATGGCCAGTTGTCAGGGCCTTGGCCCAGCAGGTGGAGGGGTGGGCAGGGCTGGGGGGGACTCTTGACCTAGAGTGTGAGCAGCCTGTCGGGGGGAGGACAGGCCCTGGAGAGCAGGCGGTGTCCCGTGTGGAGGAGGCTGCTGCTCTCTCTGCAGATGCCCAGAGAGGGGCAAGCTTCCTGCCCAGCCGTCAACTGCTGGTGAGCATCCACTGGGTGCCTCTTCAGACCCTGCTCCTGCCAAGTTGCTCACTCTCCTTGTGCCTCAGTTTCTTCACAAGTAAAATGGGATAAGAGTCTTCCCTGCCTTGTGGTATCATCGTGAGGATTCGAGGGGAACATGTGCTACGTGCAGGGCACAGAGCTGGCAGCACCCTGACTAAGTCCTCTCCTTGCCGCGGGGAGCACCGCCCTCAGCCATGTGCAAGCCGGACGGCTGGCTGCGGCGTCACCTCTTCCAGGAGGCCCTCCTAGCTGTGCACTGCGTTGTGTGCCCCCTGCCCTAGCCTTCCCCTCCCATGCTTGCCCCCCTGCAGTGATGGCACCTCCACCCCCCCCACCCCATCTGCCTCTTCTCAGACCCTCCATCCACCTCTCCATCACCCCCGACCCCCTGCCACTGCCTAGGCTGCACAGGGCGCATCGCTTCTGGGGCCCAGGCTTTATCCTTCACCCCAGAGCCTTCTGCCACTTCGCTATGCCTCTGTCATTGTCCCCTCTCTCCTCTAGTCTCTGTCTTGCCCCCTGTCCCCTCTTTGTTCAGCCTTTCTTATCTCCCTCTCCAGGACCTGAGCTGATGACCTGCTCTTGGTCCCCGCCCTCCCCCTGCTTCCCAACGCCACCACCACGTGGCGGCCTCAGCCTGCCAATTCGTTCTGCACTTCGTCGCTTTCCATTTCTGTCTCACTCCCTGTCTCTCTGTCTCGGCCCTTCTATCTCTTTCAGTAGGTTTCCAGAACCTCACCCATGACCCCCCAGATTGGCTTCTATTGTTATAAGTTCATCAACACACCTTATGGTTCTGCACAGGGGGGGCCAGCCAGGGCTCCTGCTCCGAGAGGCGCCACCTGCTCCCTCTGGGACCTGGCCCCAGGGAACCTCCCTGAGCCTCAGTCTCCTCCTCGAAGGGGGTAATGAGACTGTTCAAACATACCAGGGATGCTGCTTGTCAAGCGCAGACTCCCGGCGGATGCTCGGCGACAGGCAGCCGTGATGAGGCGGGCGATGGTGCGGCAGTTTGGGCGTTTGTGTTCTGTCCACTTCAGCCCGGGGAGGGACTCGGGGCAGCAGGAGGCCGGGGCCCCTGTGTACAAAGTATGGGCTCCCTGCCTCGGTGTGACCCTAGCTAGATCTCCTCTGCCGGGACCCAGTGCTCTTGAGGGGTCGCCCTTGAGGCCCACCATGTGGCTCTGGGCTGCTCACTTTCCCTCCAGAAGCCTCTGCTTCCGTCTCCATGTTATAAGGAAAAAAAATAGATTCAGTACAAAGTTGGATCCGAAGCCTGAGACCACAGCCCAGGACGAGGCTACGCAGCTGTCACTTCACATTCCATTATTTTCTCCTTCCAGCACCACCGCCTCGCCACCCCCACTGCCCTTCCAGACGACGCAAGGCTCCGGGACGGCCAAGCCCCCCGTCCAGCTCTCCGACCTGCTGCAGCATCAGGAAGAGCCAGGGCGGGCCAGCAACTCTGCGCCCAGCTCACAGCCCGCCCTGGGCCTCCTCCCCACCGTCGCTGCCAGCATCGCTGCCCCCTTCCTGCTGCACACCCTGGGGCCCTCCTGACCTCGGCTGCCCGCCCACCCGCCCTGTGCAGACAGAGAGGCCAGAGAAATGCCAGGAGGGTCTGCGGCCACAGCCACTGCCCCTGCCGCCACCTGCGGGGGTGTCTGACAGCTCGCGGGCAGTCCAGACGGGGTCCGTTAGAACACTAGAGCTTTACTGTACCTGAGTTACATCTTCTTTTTTGTAGAAGGATCTTAATTTCCCATAGTGCTATGGGGCTCTTTTGTAAAATATGTGTCCATATTAAAAAAGAAAAATGTATTTATTCTACCGATAAAACTATTTTTAAGTGGCCAAGGTTAATGACCCCTTAGCCAGCCCCAATGCCAACCCAGGAGGCGAACCCAGGTGGCCAGGACATCTGCGACCTTGTGGAGACCACGGCTTTGAACCGGCTTACGCTTGGCTCAGTGGAAGCCTCCCGGGTCTGGGTTCGGCTTCTCCCACCGCGGGGGCCTCAGAGGAAGGGGCAGGCAGACAGGCTTAGCTTTTGTGAAGCTGGATTTGGGAGCCAGAGATGTGAATGCCGACGGGCCCTCCCTCCCCTGGATGCATCCTGGGGAAGGAAGAGCCTCTCGGAAAGGGAATGCTGCTATTTCGAAACCCCTGAGTGTCTGTGAACCGGCCCTCCAGAGCTCTTGGTAAGTGTTCCGACCAAAGCCCTGCGGTGGGGGGAGGGATGCTGGTGCCGAGGGAAGCGGTCCCCGGCCCCGAGTGACAGGTGGTTAAATGCACCAAAGACGGGAAGGCAGGTGGCCAAGATCACAGAGCAGGTGGGCGGTCCGAGGTGTGAGTTCAGACTTCCCTGTTCTGGAATTGTGAATCCAGCTTGCCTTCCAGGAGAGGCTGTTGAAGTCATAGCCAAATGGAGTAAGTTGAGCCACGAGACAGGCGTGGGCGCACAAGGGCAGTTTTAGGGACAGAGCCTCCAGGAGTCCCGTGGTAACCCTGTTTGCAACGAACGCTGCCATTGGTCCAAAGCCTGCAGCGTGGCAGGCACTTTGCACACTCATTTTGTCACAGTGAGATGTGATCATCCCCACTTCACAGATGAGGAAACTGAGCCTCTGTAAAAGCTAAAGGGACTTGTTCAATGTCACCCAGCCAGGATGTGGCCCTAGATCCGTGTGATTCAAAAGCTATGCTTGTCCCCTGGGCCATATTCTGTCATGTTCTCTTTGCCCAAGGAAGCCACATGGGGGGGCAGAACTCACCCAAAGGGGCAGCCCGTGCTTCTTACTCCAGCCTGAGACCACGTGGTCGCTCTGGCACATGTCCTCTGCCCCACTCGTCTTATCTTGGAGCCAATGAGAGGCTTTCCTGCCCACTCAGAGGTTGGGGGGTGGGGGGACGGCCATGATAGGCCTGCAGAGCCAGAGTAGACAAACGGGGGCCGGCAGGCCACTCAGACTCGGAGAAACTGACCTTGCTCCTCTGTCCCCAGGGCGGTAGCCAAGAAGGCAGAAGACCCAGGTTGGCTGCCTCCCAGCCGCCAACCCTTACTGGGCTGGCAGCTCGTCAGTTACAGAGTCTCGGGACCCAAGTGCAGAAGGGGCCCTACACTGGACAGATAATAGCAGTGAAAGTAAAACCAAGGCCCAGAGAGGAGAGGTGTCTCCCCAAGGCTGCACAGCTGGGCCGATCTGCCGACTCCTACTCCATGCTCCCGGCGCCACTGCCCTGTGGGCTTCCTGGCAGGCCTGGTGGGCCTGATTAGAACCAGTGCCATCATGCCCAGCTCGGTAGCTGTCTCCCTCTGAGACAGGAGAATTCTGGGCAGCTGGTCCAATGGTGAGAAGTCCCACGGCCATCTTGGCAGGAAGCTGAATTCTTTTCAGCTCTGATCCAGATGGATGTGTTTGAACTTGAGACCTGGCAGAAGCCCTGAGCTCTGCTTCAGAGAAGGTCCAGCCAGCCCCATGGGTACCACACTATAAACTGAACTTGACCCTAGCCAGGGCTGGAGTTCCTTTATCCTTGGCAGAAATGTGACTTCCTATTTCTGAGCGGGAAGGGCTTTAGCTGACTTATAAAGCAGGCTCAGAAGGCCTATTGGACATCAAACAGATCATGCAGAGTGCTATTTGGATGAGATAAGTGTGAAAGAATTAGAAACACACAGGCCAGATTTCCCTCCGTTCAGGGAAGAGTGTGGCATGAAAGGTATTGAGATGGAGCTTGAGGTTAATTAAAGATGAAGCATTTGGTAAGCAGTCCAGGCACCTGACCGCATGCCCAGACCTGTGCCAGGCACAGGGCCAAAGAGGTAAATGAATGCAGTGTGTGATTATCAGGCATACGCAGTGCCAGGCTCTATGGTGGGGCCAGATCTAGCTGCCTTTCTTGGCCCAGACCAACTCATCATCAAATGGAACAAACAGCCCCCATCCTGGCTTTCTAGAAGGACCCATAGAGGTCATCTTGTCCAGGTCCCTGACCTCGGGCTGATTCCCCAGATCCCTCCTCAGGGCATGCTGGGAGATTCCAGGCTCCCTCCACCACACCCTCGAGTGTTTAAAGAAAGTCACCTGGGCAGCAGATGGATGGACCAACTGCCCAGGTAGACTTCAGTGGGACAGCCAGAGCCAGTGTCAGCTAGGCTTCTACAGCTCAAGCTCACGGGTCCCCAGGGGCCCACTGGCCAGGGCGTGAAATGAGCTAAACTTGCCGATCTAGGTCCCAGAAGATCGGAGGCTCATATACGAAAGTCTGCACGGCTGGGGCCCTTGAACCCTCTCATCCTGGGCCAGGGTACCACCTTTCCATCCGCAGCCCCTCACGCACTTTGGAATGACCTGTCCACCACAGCTGATATTTTTTTTTCCAGCACATTCTTTGTGCCTCACCTCCTAAAATGCCCCTGCTGCTCTGAGGGCATCATGTGTGTGTCTTAGGACTTTGACCTTTGGCCTTGAGGCAGGCAGAGTAGACTGAGAGCCAGCGTGTTCGTGGTGGCCCCGGGTCCCTTTCTGGGTCAGTTCTGGCCGTGTCTTCCAACCTCCCTCCCGGCCATGCTGTCGCACCTGCAGCCAGGTGAAGCAGGGCTGTTGAGGTGTGTGAGTCAGGCGGCAGGGAGCTGAGAAGAGCCACGGATGGCCCCTCCAGCTCTGAGATTAAAAGATTTGGAGTCCATGAGGTTGAGCGCATACTGATGGCCAGGGTGCCTTTGCCCAGAAAGACTGAGCAGGCTTTCCTCACGCCACATGCTCTATCGTCCAGTGCTTGGCCTCGGTTATATTTGGGCAAGACTAGGGACTTGGGACCTAGGGCACTTAGGCCCCTTGTCCCACCTGCCCAGTCTCTCGCCCAGGGCCATGGTCACAAGAATCCCAAAGAAAGGTTTTCCTAAAGGAAACCATGAAAATGCCATGGAGGAGAGAGGTTCTGCCTGGCAGTTGCAGCTTTGCAGGTATCCTCCGTGGCAGAGAACAGAACCAGGCCTGGGGACGTGTCCCTCAGCCTGGCATTCTATCCGCTCCAAGATTGGGCCCCTCAGACCGTGCCAGCTTTGGCTCCCATCTCTCCCACTCTGTGCCTGGCCAGAATAGACAGGAGATTTCACACATGCTGCTTCCTAGGCCTGGAAACGCCCTTCTCTTACCCCTAACTGCTCATCCTCTGAGGATCAACTCAGATGGCACCTCCTCCAGGAAGCCCTCTGGGTTGAGACCGTCCGTGTCTCTGCTCTCTGTCGGACTGTGAGCTTCTTGACAGCAAGATCATGGGAATTCATCTTTGTTTGTCCCCTCGTAGGACACAGATGTGTGGCGAGGACAGAGGCAGGAAGGAGGGAAGGAAAGAAGGAGAGAGGCAGACCTTAGCTCCATTAGTGGGAGAGTCTCTGCACAGCCGAAGCTGTCAAAAGATGCCAGGTGCCCCCGCAGTGAGTCTCCTGTCAGGAGCAGTGTGAGCAGGGCAGTAGGCCCACTGGTAGGAGAGTTGGAGTCTTGGCAAGGGGGTGGGTAGGGTCCCTCCTGGCTCTTTAATGCTCAGGTTCTTTCAACATTGTTATGTTTCCAAAAATTCATCTAAGCAGCCAAAAAAATCACCCGGGCTGGCTGTCTAAACCCGTAACTTTCAGAAATCAGGCCAGCTTCACCCCTCCCGCCCCACCTCCGGTTCCTCAACAGCCCAGCCGCCAGACGTGAATTGGCAGGCTTGCCTGCTGCCCTGGGGCAGGGGCGCTTCTGGGCGGTGGGGGCAGGCTGGACCTGAACCCGGGCCCCTGGTCCCAGCCCAGAGCCGTTCCCTCCCTGCGCCCAACCCTGCAGGAGGAAGAGGGGGTCATGAGAACCGACTGAGCCAGACCGGGCGCTTTCGCAGGAGCAGCAGCACACACTCCCCTCTCCCCACGGGCTCCAAACATGTGGCCTCTTCCTTTGCAGACATATTCTAGGTACTCCTTCACTTTGCTGGGTGACCTTGGGCGAGTCCCTACCCCTCTCTGAGCCTCCATCTCCTCTTCTGTCAATGGAGACTTTGTTTCCTGCTGGGGCTATCCTAGGGCCGGGGGGGAATGTCGGGTGCACCTGGGGGCCCCACGAAAATGAGGTGCTGCCCCTCCCCAGGGCTAGTGCTCGGCTTTCCTCCCAGGACCCAAGGCTGCCATGGGGTCAGTCGGGAGCATATGGCAGGCAGGGAAGGTATCGGAGTGGCACGCCTTGACGGGCCCTCCACCCCAAGTCCCACTGCAGGGAGAGTGGCCTTTGAACAAGGCCCGGGTCTAGGAAGTTTCTGGCGGGGCCGTGAGGTAGCTTGGGCCCCAGTGGCTGGGGTGGCCAGGGCGGACTCTTGGCCAAGAGATGTTCAAGCCCAGAGCAGGGAAAGCCAGAGCCCCTGCCCCGTCCCTGGGCCTCAGAGAGACCGCGGGACATCCCACCTGCCTCACCCTGTGTGGCGCAAGCTGCAGATCCCAATGTATTGGAAAAGTATTCGTGATGTTCTCTTCCCCTCGCCTCTGTGAATTCTCCTGAAGAGTTCTTTTAAGAATATAATAGAAGACAAAGAAAGATGCTATTAATGTTATTTTGCTGAAAATATTTTTGTAGCATAATATATTAATAAAAGACATGGTGATTTCAATGGGATGGTGTCTCCGCGTGCCAGCAGCTCCCCTCCTCCTGCCAGGAGCGGGTTGGGAAGTCGCCTTTCCCGGGAGAGCCAGGACCAAAGGCAGTGGCGCCCGTGCAGAAATGCGGGCAGGCTTGGGGAGGGTGGTTTGGGCAGGGCTCCAGGGGCTTGAGAGGCCTCACACCCCATGGGGCCCAGAGAGCCCTCTCCAGCCAGAATGGGCTCCCTGCAGACCTGGAAGAGCTGTTCACGTGCGCCACAGGCCTAGAACCCGGCTTCGCCTTCCCCAACACCCCCACTCCTCACTCACCAGCACCCGCTGATGCCTTAATCCCCCCACCTCTCTCCAGCCCCCTGTACCACCCTCGTCCCAGCCTCTTCTCCTTGGCCTGCCCCCTACGGCTGCCCCTCCCACCCTCTCTCCCTTCTGCCGCCAAAGCGAACTCTGCAAACCCCAAGTGACACGAACCTCCCTGGCTTTTAAAACTCACCTAGGGCGTTCCCGCCATGATGCAGTAGATTAAGAATCTAACTGCATGAGTTCCTGCCATGGCTCAGCAGTAATGAACTTGACTCATATCCATGAGAACTTGGGTTCGATTCCTGGCCTTGTTCAGTGGGTTAAGGATCCAGCATTGCCATGAGCTCTGGTGTAGGTCACCAATGCGGCTCAGATCCCACGTTGCTGCGGCTGTGGTGTAGGCCGGCTGCTGCAGCTCCTCTTTGACCTCTAGCCTGGAAACTTCCTTATGCTATTGGTATGGCCCTAAAAAAAAGCAACAAAAGAAAAATAGGGAATCCGACTGCAGAGACGCGGGTTTGCTCCCTGACCCGGCGCCCTGGGTTAAATGATCCAGTGTTGCTGCTGCTGCTGTGAAGTTCACGGCTGTGGCTCTGAAGAACTTCCATATGCCGTGGGTGCGGCCATTAAAAAAAAAAATAAAAATAATAAATAAAAAAGAAACTCTTCTATATCTCCCCACTGTTTCCAGGGCAAAGGTCAACATCACACGAGGGGCCCCTCTGCATCCTCTGCCTCTGCACACAGTTCCCCTGGCGCCCCCTGTGTTTTGGGATCTCTCACCGCCACCCCTGCCCCCATTGCTTGTTGAGCTCCTACACACCCCGCAAGACCCAGCTCGCGTGGTACCGGCTCCATGAGGCTTCCTCCACTCCTCAAGCCAAGCCAGGCCCTCCTCCCCTCCGTCCCCACAGCAGCCTGTTCTCCGTGCTCCCGGGTTGTGCCTGTCCTTCCCCTTGGCCTCCTGGAGCCAGGGCCGTGGCTGTCGAAACGTAGGAGCTGACATCTCGTGGGTGCTCATGGAAGAAAGACACAGTCCACGGAGAAGGGAAGGAAGGAGAATGAGGCGGAGGCTTCGGGGAAAAAGCAGAGGTTGCAGATCAGCCCGCGCATCACACGTGTTCACGGGCTGGGGTCTGCCCAGGGGTCCACGCGAGGTCCTCCAGGGAAGAGAGTTAGCCCCTGGGCTTGGTGGGGGAGGGAGGGCAGGTCCCGGCAAGGTCTGAAGCCAGCGAGGCCTCTCGTGCTGAAACCCCAGAGCCTTCCCAGAGGGACCCCGTGGCCGGGGTCGATGAGCTCTTGCAGGCTCCTGCGAAGGAGAACGTGGGCTGCACTTGGTGGGAGAGCACCCGCTTCCTCTCCGTCTCCCAGGAGGTCGGCCTCCCTGGGCTCCTAAGGAAGGAAGGAAGACCGCCACCCTGTCCCACCTCGGAGGTGGAGGGGAGGCTGTCTGCACGGCCAAGGCGGGGCGCTCTGTCCTTTTGTTTCTGAAAAGGGAGGTCGAGAGAAAGAAGGAATCAAGAGAAGGAAGGGAGGAGCTGGGAAGAGAGAGAAATGGGGGCGGGGGGAGGCTGCAGATAAGACTCATCAAGGGTGGTCCCCGTGTGGAGCAGCAGAAACGAATCCGACGAGGAACCATGAGGTTGCGGGGTCGATCCCTGGCCTTGCTCCGTGGGTTAAAGATCCAGTGTGGCCGGGAGCTGTGGTGTAGGTTGCAGACGCGGCTCGGATCTGGCGTTGCTGTGGCTCTTGTGTAGGCCAGCAGCTGTAGCTCTGATTAGACCCCTAGCCCAGGAACCTCCTTATGCCGTAGGTGCAACTCTAAAAAAAGACAGAAAAGACAAAAAAAAAAAGAAAAGTCACTGAGAACCTTTGCTCCACCTGCCTCACCCAACTCCGTGCGGTCTCCACTGCTTGCGAAGGTTCGGGATGGAGGACCCCTGATTTTCACTGCCAAGTGGACATGGGGTGAAGCGAGGTGGGAAGGTCAAGGACAGGGAGCTGGAGGCCAAGGAGACCACGCGAGTGGGACCCCAGGAAATCCGCCGACTCTGGGAGCGCTTGGGCTCCCGTCGAGAGCCGGGTGTTCTGAGATCTTAACCAGGGAGATAGAAGCAGGGAAGCCCTGGCTTGGCTGGGTTACAAGCAGACAGCAAGCTTAGGCCTGCCAGGCTTGGGTTCCCATGAGCGGAGGATTTGGGGAGCTTCCGGCCACAACCCCACCCCACTGGTCTTGCCATTACCTTCTGAGGCTGGGCTTCGAAGCAGAAGCAGCACCCTGGCCCAGCGGATGCCAGCTCAGCTGGGCTGGGAGGCAAGAGAGTGGGGGCCTCCAGCTGCTGCTGGCTACAGCCAGGAAGCCAGGAAGCCAGGCAAGCCGGGCCAGCCACTGTTATGGCATCATAAAAAGAAATTATTTTCAGAAAATATTCATAAAACCCCATTTTATGTCAGTTCTGGGCTTGCAAATCAGTTCCCATGCTTTCTCTCTTTGAATTTTTTTTTTCTCCTTCCTCCCTGATCAGTCACAAAAAAAGAATGATAAAATTTCCAACCTGAAGACCCAAGTTCCCAGGCAGGGATTGGAGACTCCCAGGTTTCCGGGTTGATCCCTGCCGCGTTCCCACCCGCCTCCTCTTCCCTGAGCCCCAGGGAGCACAGAAAGGGGGCCGAGCAGGCTGGTGGCAGGGAGGGCAGAGAGGCAGGCGGCGGGAGAGAGGCGAACAAGAAGGAAAGCTACAGGGAGTTCCCGTCATGGCTCCGCGCAAACAAATCCGACTAATGGCCATTAGCATCCATGAGAATGCAGGTTTGATCCCTGGCTGCGCTCAGTGGGTTAAGGATCTGGTGGTGTTGTGAGCCGTGGTGTAGGTCGCAGATACAGCTCAGATATGGCACGGCTGTGGCTGTGGTGTAGGCCAGCAGCTGTAGCTCTGATATGCCATGGGTGCAGCCCTAAAACGCAAAAAAAAAAAAAAAAAAAAAGAGGAAAACTGCAGAAAGATGGAATGAGGTCCTGAGGAGGAGAGAGAGACAGAGACACAGACACAGAGGAAGGAGAGGCAGATGGACAGAGGGGCTGGAGAGAGGAGACAGGTGGGAGAGGGCCCAGGAGCACCAACAGGGCCGCCTGGAGCTGAGAACCTGCAGGGTCTCAGTGAGAGGAAGGAGGCCCCAGCGGGGGTTCCCTGCACAGGCTGCCTCCTGGCACAGGGGCTCAGACAGGTGGGCCTCTAGGGACAATCCTGGGAGCAAAGAGCCTCCTCCTCCCAGGGAACCTTGGGAACACAATTGCCGCCAGGTTCCCCCACTTCAGCAGAGCAGCGCCTTCCCCCTCTGCCTCCCCAGGCTCAGCCCCGATCAGATGCTGGTCACCAGGTGGCCTGGGGACAGGAGTGGCCCTGCCCCCAAGTGGTTCCCTTCTTTGTTCTCTGTTCTGGCCTCATGGTGTTTGATGGGTCTATGATTTTCAAATCCCCCTGGCTGCCCCATGGCGGAGCCTTAGGGATGGGGGCCCTGGATGCGGCAGGAAGGGGTGGGGGGGTGGGGGTCGGAGGAGGCCCAAGACTTGTTCTTAGGAGTTTATTTTCACACCGAGGAGTCCATGCCTGAGACTGGCCTGACCCTAAATTCTCAGATGTGGGGCAGGAGAGACGTGCCCACCGTCACGTCTGTGCCTGGGGGGCCCTCCCCCAGGAAATCTGCTTGTCTTTGAACCTGGAGGAGGCAGGGAAGGTTGCCGCAGGAGGCTGGGCTCTGCTAGGGGTTTGGGGCAGGTGAGAGGGGATGCAGCCTGCGGGCCCCTGGGACTTGGCCCTGTGGACAGCAGAGAGCCATGGGTGGCGTTAGAACAAAAGGTCACAATGCAATGGAAAAGCCTGATGGGCCCAGTGGCTTCCTCCCAGCACCCCCCCCCACCCCCCACCGCAGCCTCAGTGCTGCCACCAGCAAAATGGGAGAAGAAAACTCCAACACCGCAGAGTTACCGTGAAGACATAGGGTCAAGTGGCTGTGCCAGAGCTTATAGAACCAAGGGCTCTGAGTCCTTTGCGGGAGCGACAGAGGATGATGAGATGACGGAGGAGGAGGGGGTTCACTGAGCCCTGCCTCCCCCACACCCGTGCCAAGTCCAGGCACCGTGACACAGAAGGCTCATGGTCCCAGGGACTTCCCTCCGTGATGGTGGGCACGGTGGGAGGGCACAGACAGCTCTCCTGGAACTGCCCTGACAGTGACGGCCCACCGAGCTCTGCTTCCCCACCTGAGCCAGACCCACGGCGCAGACCCAGGAGCCTCCTGGGGGCAACCTCAGCAGAAGTGGACTTGAATGGCATTGGGTAACCCAGCCTCTCCGGCCATCCGGCAGCTGCCACAGGGGGCAGTGCTGCAGGAGCTGTGACCTTGGGCTCTGAACAGGTGACCCGGAGGGGCAAGGCTTCAGTTTGGGAGCTGACAAGGACCTGACTCCCTTTGGCTTGGGAACCGATGAAGGGCCCACCAAGGGCTCTAGTCCCGTTGGCGTGTTCAAGGCAGAGTCGGAGCTCCGAGCTCCAGACTCCCGGCTGCCCTTCTGGCCTCTGCACTGTGGCTCACCTGGATGTAGGGCACTGGACCAGAGTCCAGTTCTCCTCAGCTTCCAAAACCTGCTCCCCAAAACGTGAATCTTCGGGGGGCCAGGCCCTAAGCTCATACCCGGACATGTGCAGATTCGTTCCAAACGTTTCCTTCACCCAGGGAAGAGTGATGGAGCCTCTTACACTGCACTGTGCCTCAGGGCCCCACCCAGACAACTGGCCCCTGCTCCCCCAGAGCCCACCTCCCAGGGGGAGGAAGGCACGGAGCGTGACAATGGACCACTACCCTGGGAGCAGGGGCTGGCCCCCGGACTAGGAGTTGATCTGGAAGCAGCTTGGCCTCCTCCCTCCATCCCTCGACCCCCTCTCTTCCCCCATTAATCCCACTCCCAGTTCACCCAGCCAGTCTCTCCAGCCACACAGCCCCTCCCTCCCCAAACCCATGCTCCAGCCACACAGAACTACTCAGGGTTCCCTGAACAGGCAGTTTCCTGACTCAAGCTATCAGCCCCCATCCCCTCCATAGCTAATTGTCCATATTCCTTCTATTTTCGCCTGAAATTTTTCTGCATGTTCTCCAAGGCCTGGTTTAATTCTACCTCCTCCTAGAAGTCGGCCTGGTCCCCACCAGCCTCAGGCTTTACACGTTTTCTTCGTATATAAACAGCCTTAGATTATGGCTTCTTAGGTCTTACCACCCCGAAAAGAAAGAGGCAAAGCCCGTGAGGCAGACCCCTTACTCCTCCTTTCATTCTCAAGGTGAACAGCGTTTTCAAGCTGAGGCAGTGTGGCTGACCTCTAGTTCCTTAACTTTCTATCTGAAGACTAAGCACCACCCAAGATTAACAGGGCATTTTGTTCATCACAAGCAAAACTGGAAGAAAGACAAACCTCTGGGTGCCACATAGGTCCAAGCCCGCCCTCTTACACGCATGCATTCCAAGCGGGATCCTCCAGGTGCGTGTCCCAGGGGGATTTGGAGACCCGCAGGGGGATTTGGGCTTTCACACCTTGGTTGGGACGGGGGTTGTGATCGTGGGTCAGGGGTGTTTGGGAGCCTGTGAAGAGTCCCAGAAAAGGTATTCTTTCTCATCCTGTATAATGTTTGCACACCTTGCCAGACAGTCACCGGGGGAGGAAAAAAAGACCCTTCATAATTATCTGAGCCAGAACCCCCTGCATGTAAATACAAAGGTGTTTTTTTTTTTTTTTGCAAAGTTTTTAATATACATTGCACCTTACAGGAAGGCAGTTGCCTGTATTCCGTGGGAAAAAGGGTACTTTTTGTTCCAAACTTGACCAAGAGCTGTTCACCGCTTCTGAAGGCCCCCTTAGAGACAACACTGCTCATGCGTTTGAGGGATCAGAACAACACGCCTCCACTCCTCTGCACGTTGGCCGTCGCCTCCACGGTGACAGTGAATGTCTCCTGCCATGTCAGTAAACAGAGGATCAAACAAGCCATCAGTCCCTGCGGCCCCGACTGTGCACCCTAGGGGGACGCAGGGTGGAGAAAAACAGGACACTGGCCCTTGATGGTTGAGGTGCTTAGCCAAGGAATGATTCCAACGATCCCAGACTCTTGCATCTTGACATCCACGGAAAAGCGCTAGATTCATGGACTTAGATAATCCGGTTTTCCTTCCTCAACAGTAGTCTTTTGATGGTCCGACTACCCGGTTTTTGTTGCAGAAACTCCTGTGTATCCTGGCTCCTTCCCGACCGCTTGGGAACTGCCCCTCGGAGGTGCCTGAGAGGCTGTCTCTGGGCTTAAGTCCTCAGTGGTCTGCCGAATAAAACACAGTCTCCACTTCCAGTTTGTGCTTTTATTTTTTCATTTGACAGGTGCACGCCCCTGATTACTGCCTCACGTCTGCTGGTGTTGTCATGCCCGACATAACACACCAAATTACACACTGTTTTATTATCAACTAGTTTCCTTTTAGTTCTCTTTTTCCTTACAGTTAGGGCATTACATGAATGTTTAAAATCATTTGGTAGGTCTGTTATATTATCCATATATTTCATTTCAGTGTAGAGAGGAGTCGAGTCTTATAAAATACTTGTAATAAAAGGGGACATTTGACCTGAAAGTGTTGAGACCCTCTGCTCTACATGTGAAAAGACCCTGAGAAGACAAAAGTCCGGTGATGTTGACCGAAACCCAGGATCTGGAGCTAAAGGCCTTTTATCCTATTTTTACCCCAGCATGTTCTGCATGATTTTCCAAGAGATCAGCACCTTTAGAGGAAGAGGGACGTCCTGGGATACATTGCAAAGATCAAAAAACCTGGGCTGAAGCCTGTTCCGCTACTTCCTGGTTATCATTCCTTGGGCATGAGACTTAACCCTCAGTCTTATTTGCCTCATCTGGGAAATGGGGCTAGGGATAACTTACTTTATAGCTCGGAATGGAGATTCACTGAGGCAGCGGCACGGGAGATTATAGTTAATTCAAGCCCCACCCTGGGTTCCAGTCCTGCCTTGCCATGGACGTCATAAATGACACTGGGCCGATGACGTCTCCTTTCTGAGGTTAGTTTTCCTGTTTGAAGAATGCAGGAAGTCACGCAGATGAGCTCTAGAGCGCCTTCTAGCTTCGACAGCTGGAATGTCAGGATCCTTCTCCGTCTTCCAACCTCTCAGCTCAGCTCCCAGGCTTATGAAATCATCTCCCTCTACAAAGCTGGTTCGCATCAGATGCTAAAGCTCACCAACTCGCTGCTCCCTTTAGCAGCTCCCAGTCCAGCACCTTAACTGGCTTTTAAAGGGATATCGGACGTCTCCAGGGCTTGGGGAGAAGTTCTGGCTCCACGGTAGAAGAACGCCAGCCACATCCGAACAGAGCTCCTCTTTCAGCAGAGGTCCAAAGGCACAGCCAGCAAGCGTGGAGAACAGCCTGGGGGGCGGGGGGTTGAAACAGGAGGCAGGGAGGCCGCCCTGGGCACGTGGAACGTGGGCTGGACGGGTAAGAGCGAGCCCCTCAGGAGCGTTTCTCCCCAGGAGCGGCGGATGATCCCTGGCAGCTAGGGACGTGTCAGAGAAGGAGGGCACACACAGATGTTCCAGAAGAGGCATCTGGGGCCCAGGCTGAGGGTTCGAGCTAGGAGGTTGTCCTGGGGGACGTGGGCCTGAGGAAAGGAAGGGGGTCTGGAACACGGCTTGGAAGTCCCTGCTGTGGATTCTGGATCTGGTGATGGTTGCTAAACATCTTTTATTTGAGAAGATGGAAAAAAATCTTGTCTCTCTGGGATACCAGGGCTCCCAAGGAATGCAGGGGTGCAGCTGGGCCAGGGAATTCAGGAGGCACAGGGACCGAGCCAACTCTCACAGCGGGCCCAGGCCCGCCTGCCAGAGCAGCAAAGAGAAACAAACACAGGCCGACGGGTCCGGATCAGGCACGAAGCCCCCACCTAAGACCCCGGAATGGCCATGCTTGGCTCTGGCGCCCTTGCGGGCCGCCGCTGGTGGGCACTCAGGTAGGCAGCTCAGACCCAGGGCAGAAGTCCCTCCAGGGCACAGATCATCCAGCACCCATCAAGCACACCCAGTCCCAGGCTGCACAGGGACCCAGGCCAAGCCGAAGAGGCGCTGTGCCCGCTGTGGTTTATACTCCAGGAGCCGCCTCTCCTCAGAGACAGCTGCCCCGCCTGCTGCTCTGGCTTCCCTTTCAGCCTTTGAATTTCAAAGCAAACCTGAGATGGATGGGGTCATAAAATCTCCCAAGTGGGGAGCAAAGAGGCTCCTTTGGAAGAACTGTCGGGGCACCCATGCTGTGCTCATCTCCCTGGCCCCTGCTGGCTCTTGGCCCCAGCCTGGCTCCTTCTCTTCACCCACCCAAGTCCCACCCGCTCGCAAGGCTCAGACCAGCCCCAGGGGCCCCAGGAAGCCTTCTGTGACGTCCTTTCCCAGACTTTACACCTCCCCACCCGCCTAGCCACCACCCTGCTCGCTTTTTGGGCTCCTGGGGTACTGCCTCCCCATGGCCCTTCCAGGTGTGTCTACCACATATGTGTTGGCAGAGCTGGCAGCTTTTTTACACATCTGATCTCTTAGACTAGATTCTGGCTTCCTATCGGAAAACACCTTCCCCTTCGTGATTAAGCCACCGTTGGACACGAGGTTGATGCTGAATCAATGCTAACTAGATGCTTTCCGTGAAAACGCAACGTTATACAGCTTGCATAGCAGTAGACAGGTAATGGATGACGTCATTATTACCCTAAGCAGCTGCCCTGGGGATCTTATATGCAGCGCGGGAAGTGACATCACCCTGAGCAGAAAGGGGACCTTTCCAGGGCGCGCTCCAAGCAGGACGAGTTCCTCACTCAGACGGACGCCCTGTTAGGTGCAGAGCAAAGGAGAGCTTTTGGCAGAAGGAACAGAGACAGGACCAGAGAGCAAGGAGGCTGGGAGGCAAAATGGTAGAGCACACGGAGGCTTTGACATCAGATGGGCTTGGGATAAAATCTCAGCTCTGCTCTTTCCAAGCTCTTTGACTCTGTGCAAGGGACCCAATCTCTCCGAGCCTCAGTTTTATCATCTGTAAATGGGAATGATGGTCATACCTACCCTGAAGGCGGGGTATGAGATGTAAATAAGATTAGGATGCTCAAGGTATGCTGTGTTTTTATCAAAGAGCCCTTTGGGCCGGGCAAGGTTGGGTGGGAGGAGCCGCCTCTGGATTAGCAAGAAGACTGACACCCAGTCTGTGTTGGAGGAAGCAAGGACTTCTCAAAAATGCACAGATATTAGTTTCCTTGTACTGAGGGCTTGCTATGCGCCACCTGACAGGTAAAGAATGATTCAGGAGTTCCCATCGTGGTGCAGCGGGAACCAAGCCTACTGGGAACCATGAGGTTGCGGGTTCGATCCCTGGCCTCACTCAGTGGGTTAAGGATCCAGCGTTGCCATGAGCTGTGTTGCTGTGAGCTGTGGTGTAGGTCACAGACGTGGCTTGGATCCCGAGTTGCTGTGGCTGTGGTTTAGGCCAGTGGCTATAGCTCTGATTCGACCCCTAGCCTGGGAACCTCCACATGCTGCGAGTACAGCCCTAAAATGAAAAAAAAAAAAAAAAAAGAGTTCAGTCTTCACAACCTCCTGGAGAGTAAACACCATTGTTCCTGCTTTACTGATGAGGAAACCGAGGCGCCAAGAAGTCAAATGATTTGCTGTGGTCACCTGGCCAGCGTCAGACTCCAGAAGCTGTACACTTAACCACCCTGGAAGATTCGAGACCAAGAAACTAAAGGATGCTATAACGTTCCTGGGAACTCTTCCTGGCGTCTCTGCCTCATAGCTGAGACCCCAAAACCAAGAAGAAGGCCAGACCACCCCTGCAGGGCTAGCTGAGGGATAGCACAACTGGCACAACTCCCACATATGACCCCTCCCAGCCACCCACCCCATGGATAGAGATGGAAGCCAGAGGCTCCAGGGGTGGGGTGGGGGAGGGGCGATAAGGAGCGGACTCTCAGGACGGGAGCCGTGGGGCAGTTGGAAGATGCCAGCCTGGGAAGGCTCTGCCCACAGCAGGGAGGAGCCCAGTGGCTCTGAAGAAATCCACATGAATGTCCCCAACCGGAAAAAGAGCCAGCCGAGGACATCGGCCACACAGAGGGCCCTAATGTCTCCCTTCCCTTCATCCTGCCTCCATGCCCAGCCTTGCAGGAGCCACCACAGCCTCCAGCAAGGGGAAGGGTATAGGGCCTGCTCTGTGCCCGAGTGGAAAAGAGCGCTTTGAATCTGATGGGAAATGTGGGTGGATTTTGATCAGATGAGTGTCTTAAGTACCTGAAAAGGAGACTTCTAATCGTGAGAGTGAGAGGACAGCTATTGGATGGGTCCACGAAAGAGGTTCCCCACGGATGAGGAGCCAGCATAGAGCCCGGGGAAGGGCGTGGTTGGGGGAACAATTGAAGTCATTTCCTCTTTGTCCCCCCCTGGGCCCCACCAGATCAATCCGAAGTTTCCTTAGGAAACCAGACCCGGACTCGGCCACACAAGCAGCCTGAGGCAGGACAAGGCGAAAAAGAATCCAAACCAGATCCTTAGTTGGCTTCTGTCCTCAGCCGCCCTGGTAACTGTTCTTATCAGGTCATTCATAAGAGCGCATGGAAGACCCATCCACGGAATTCGGAACCTAGAAATCCAATTATCATTGTGTGAACGACATAGTACACTGGCTCAAATACTCCCAAGATGAAACCCAAGTTTAAAAAAAAAGAAAAACAACTGCAGGTTTTGTTGTGTGGCTACAGCTCAACCAGGTAGAGACCATTAGAGTCTAGAATCCGAGTCCAGAGAGTGAGGTGATCATCTAGCACGTGGTAAACCCTGAGTCAAAGGACCCCGCCTAGGAAACCCTTGAAAAGGGCTTCTCTTTGTCTTCAAGTGAGATCTCGGTTCACAGACCTGGCAATCGAGCTCACGTCTCCCACGGAAAAGGCCACGATCACCCACCCGCTGACACCCACTGTCTCCGGGCCTCGTTCTCCTGGAGTTGCCAGGCAGGGGGCTGGCATCACACGCTCGCCCACACGCCCACGGTCCTGAGGAGTCAGCGCCACTGGCCCTGTCCTATGGCCGTGGACACTGAGGTTTGGGAAGATGAGGACGTTTCACAGCTAGGAAGTGGCTGCAAAAATGAGTTAAGGCCCTTAAGACTCTAGTCTGGTTTTTCAAACTACCCCCAGCCAGAGACCTTGCCCAGCCAGAGCCCCTGACTTCTGGAGCCCAGATCTGCCCTCCCCGCTTCTACACACTCTTGACCCCCGGCCAATCTCCATCTTTCAGAGAACCCTCCAGGACTGCTGGGGGTCCTCCTTGTCCTGTGACCCCCCCAACCACTAAATACTGCCTGCCCTCCTACGGCACACATCAGTTGGGAATTACGTAGTCCCATAGAGGTAGCTGGGGATTATATATATATATATATATAATATTTTTTTTTACAGCCATTCTTGTGGTATATGGAAGTTCCCAGGCCAGGGGGCAAATCAGAGCTGCAGCTGCCAGCCTGCACCCACAGCCACAGCAAAGCCAGATCCCAGACATGTCTGCAACCTACACTGTAGCTTTCAGCAATGCTGGATCCTTAACCCACTGAGTGAGGCCAGGAATCCAACCCCCCCCATTCTCCCAAGATCACATCGGGTCCTTAACCCACTGAGCCACAACAGGAACTCTGTGGATATTTATTCAATGGGTCCCACTGACCAGCTCCTCCTCTCCGTCCACACCCACTCCCTTGGTGGCTTCAGCCGGCCAGTCCCGTAGCTTTAAATACTCTGCGATGGGGAGTTCTCATTGTGGCTCGGTGGTGACAAACCAGACTAGGAGACATGAGGATGCGGGTCCAATCCCTGGCCTCACTCAGCGGGTTGAGGATCCAGCATTGCGGCAAGCTGCCGTGTAGGTCATAGATGTGGCTCGGATCCCATGTGGCTGTGGCTGTGGTATAGACCAGCAGCTGTAGCTCAGATTCAACCCCTGGCCTGGGAACTTCCATATGCAGCACCTGCAGCCCTAAAAAACAAACAACAACAACGACAACAACATTCTGTGATGCGTCCCAAAGCCACACAGCAGCCCAGCCTCTGCCCTGACGCCTAGCTGCTGCCTGGACCTCTACACCGGATGTCAGAAGGCATCGCCAAGTCACCATACTCAAGCTTGGGATTCATGCCCCCAAATCTGCTCTCCCCCAGGGTCCCAGCTCAGTAGATGGTGCCCCCCTTCGCTTGGTGCCTCCGAGCAGACGCTGTGGGGTTGACCTCCATGTCTCGCCCCTCATCTTCCACACCCTTCCAGCCTGTCACTTCCACCATGAGAACTATACAGAAATGGGCCCCTCCCCCCTCCCCACCCCCCCCTGAGCTGAGCCACCCTCACCTCCTCAATCCTCCCAAGTGGCTTCCCTGTGCCCCCTGGTCCACACTCCTCATGGTCACGAGAGCCCTTTAAATGTAAATTAGAGAGTTCCCACTGTGGCTCAGCGGGTTAAGGACCTGACATTGTCTCTGTGAGGATGTGGGGTTCTATCCCTGGCCTTGCTCAGTGGGCGAAGGATCCAGCAGCGCCATAAGCTGTGGTGTATTTTGAAGTGCGGCTCAGATCTGGTGTTGCTATGGCTGTGGTGTAGGCCTATAGCTGCAGCTCTGATTCAATCCCTGGCCCAGGAATTTCCGTATGCCATGGGTGCAGCAATAAAAAGAGTTCTCCAGTGGCTCAGTGGGTTAAGGCTCCAGTTTTGTCAGTGCTGTGGCACAAGTGGGATCTCTGGCCCAGGAGTTTCCACATGCAGTGGGTGTGGCCAAAAATAAAATAAATTAAATGTACATTAGGTCAAGGCAGTCCCCCTGCTCAGAACCCCCAGACCATCTGTGCTTTCAGAATTAATTCTGATTTCATTATAATTTAATCAAAGGGACAAATATTAAAACCACTACCTGTATATTTTAATGAAAGCTCTGTTTCGGGAGATGGATAGGCCTTTGGAAGATGCTGTTAACACTGGGATGCAGGCCCACGGAGGCAAGGCGTCCTCAGCGAGCGAGCCCATGCAGTGGCCTGGCTGCAGGCCCGCCCTCCCACCTGCTCCTGCCCACACAGACATGCGTTCATCCAGGGGATTCAGTCTTCACCCAAAACTCATTTTCAGTTGAAAATTGCGGCAAGCCATGTGCAAACCAGCATGTTTTCACAAGCATCATCATCTCACACTGAGCAACACCAAACCCAAAACAAAAACAAACAAAAAAAACCCAAACCAATAAAAAATAAAAATGGCCAAATCATTAACATCTATGTTTTCAAACAACTCAAGGGCAAAAAGTCAGGTTAACCTGATTCATTAAACCAGACGTTTGTCTTCAGGCTCGTTAAAAGTGCTTTAGGGTCATTACATGCATGTTGTGCCAAAAAGGCACCTTGCCCTCTCGGATGCCTTTTGTGATCACAAATTAGATTCTGCAGAGTTTCCGTTGTGGCTCGGCAGCTGTGAGGATATGGGTTCAATCCTTGGCCTTGCTCCGTGTGCTAAGGATCCAGCTTTGCAGCAAGCTGTGGTATAGGTCACAGATGTGGCTTGGATCTGCATTGCTGTGGCTGAGGGGTAGGCTGGCAGCTGCAGCTCTGATTTGACCCCTAGCCCGAGAACCTCCATAAGCCTCTGGTGTGGCCCTCAAAACGAAAAACAAAAAACAAAAAAAACAAAAAACAGATTCTGCCATTTGCAGTGTAGTGGCAGTGGCGTGCTGCATATGCTCAACAAGAGTTTTCCTGACTTGTGGACTCTTATCTTCCATGTATGTTCTAAGGCTTCCCGTAACAGAAGTGCTGAGAAAATTTGTGCTTGCCTCTTTGATTCAGATGTGAATTTTAGACGTTAGGATTTAGTTTAAAAATTACCTTGAGTTATGCCTTCAGCACCTCCACTGAACTGTGAGCTCCAGGGCATAGAGACGGTGTGTGCATCACCTCTAGAACCCAAGTCTGCACTTAGCAAGGGATCTGGTGCTGTCTTGGTTAGTAATTGTCACACTAATACTACAAACAAACTGTCCAGAACTTAGGGGTTTAAAATAACGGGCATTTATGCCTCTGCTCGTGAGGCGGCAGGTCAACCTCAGCTGGGCTCCTCTAGTCTGGACTCGGGTGGGTGGATCTGCTCAAGCTGAAGATGATCCACGTGAGCCCAGGCTGCAGGTTGGGTTGAGGTCTGGTCCACGTGTGGCCGGCTGAAGGTGCACTGGCTTTCTACAGCTGCTCTTCTCACAGCAGTCATCAGAAGCCAAGCTCTTTTAAAGCTTTTGCCTGCCTCCCATTGGCCAACTTTCCACTGGCCAGATCAAATCACATAGCCGTGTCCGGTGTCAATGAAAGAAGGACGTATACCCCTCTCCCTGCAAAAGGACATGACATAAAGAAGAGTGAACACCAATCCCCCTCAAATTCTTCCCAAAATTTGAGTTTGGAGCACTTCCAAACTCATTCGATGAAGCCAACTTTATTCTGATACCAAAGCCAGATAAAGGCACTGCGAGAAGAAGTATTATCAACAGATATCCTTGATGAATGTAGATGCAGAAACCACTGCAAAAAAATACTAGCAAACAGAATTCAACAGCACATTGAAAGGATTATATGCCTTGACCAAGTGGGATATATTCCTGGAATGCAAGAATGGCTTAGCATATGAAAATTAATCAGGGTAAGATACCACATTAACAGAAGGAAGGAAAAAAAAAACACATCATCTTGATTAATACAGGAAAACATTTAATAAAATTCAACACCCTTTTGTGGTAAAATACTCAACATATAGAAAACCCTAAAAACACAACAACCACCAAAAAAAAAAAAAGGTTAAAACAAATCAATTCAGGAAAGTTGTAGGATACAAAATCAATATACAAAAACCATTTGTATTTATAAACACTAACAACTACCATATGATCTAACAATTCCACCTCTAGGTATGGACCCAAAAGAATTGAAAGCAGTAACTCAAACAGATCTTGGTACACCCGCATTCATAGCCACATCACTCACAATAGCTAAAAGATGGCAGCATCCCAAAGGTTCATCATGTTCATCCACAGATGAATGTATAAACAAATGCGGGATATGCATTCAATGGAATATTAGGCCCCCAAAGGTGGAAATCCTGACATGCAAAACATCATGGATAAACCTTGAGGCCAATATGTTAAGTGAAATAAATCAGTCACGAAAGGACAAATACTACACGATTCTATTTTTGTAAGTTACCTAGAGCAGTCAAGTTCTTAGAGAGAATGTAGAATGATGGCTGCCAGGGGCTGGGTGAAGGGGGATGGTGAGTCATTTCATGAGTATAGAGTTTCCATTTTGCAAGATCCAAAGAGGTCTGGACACTGAGGGTAGCAGTGGCTATGCAATAACGTACTTCACATCACCGAAATGGACACTTACAAATGGTTAAGATGGTAAATTTTCTGTGATGTATATTTAACCACAACAAAAAAAAAATAAATAAAACTTAAAAGTACATGGCGAAGAACATGGATGTAGCACCCTATTACAAGGGAGTGAAAAATTGAGTTAAATAATTTAATCTACCTCAATACCCAGTTTAATATTGACTACGTGAAAGAATGTGTGAGGTATTCAACCTGTTCTCGGCTATGTGGTCTCACACGTCTGGTTTAACCTCTCTCAGACTCAGCCCCACATCCATAACATGAAGGAAATAGGGCTTTCCAGAATTTACGTGACTTGCGAAGATCATACATTGGCCCACTGCCAGAGACAGGAACTGAACGCAGACCCTTGTCAATCAACAATGACCGAGGAAGTGATGGAAAGACCGCTGGACTTGAGATCAGAAAGACCTCAAAAAAAAAATCCCATCTTTCTCCAGCTTGCTGCATGACCTTGGCCAAGTCCCTTCCTTTCTCTGCACTTGAGGTTTTTCCTCTATACAGTGAGGAAGTTGGGCCAGACCAGTGGTAAGCTCGGATTTCTCCTGCTTTCGAAATCCATTCATCTACTCATATTTAACTTGCCTCATGCAGGAAGAGCTGTGAGATCCTGGGAGTAGAGCAAGGATTTTCAGCACAGCCTCCCAGCTTCTCAAGAAGCCTTCCATGCACTCTGTGCCTCCCCCAGGCTTGCCTCTGAGCCCCTCCGCAGAGGTGACGGGGAGCAGTGATCAGTGGGGCTGGTAGATATTACCTGATGTCATCATTCCTGGTCTTAAGAGGGCACTCGGTGTTGTCCAGCGTGTCCACTTCATCTCTCTGGTTACTGCCCTCTTAGCCTCCTTAGAACGATCACCTCGTATTTCCTCCCTCTCCCCAGACCTCTCCCGCCCTGTCTTCTCCTTCACTCTTGGTATATAACCTTGCCTCCTAGTTCATGGTAAAAGTTGAAGCTCTCCGATGAAAGCTCCCTGAGCTTCCAACTACATGCCCACCTCCCTGGTCCTGGGTACACCCCTGGCTCCACTCCAGGCTCTGCCCCACCCCCATCCAAGCCATTCCCACAGTGGACTTCAGAGCCTCTTCCCTTCACGGAAATTCGCATGATCAACTCCTTATCTCAACAGATGCCTCTCAACCAGATCATGAGTATCAATATTTAAGCAGGTTTAAGTCTTTTGCATCTTAAAAATAAAATCCTCTCTTTGACCCAACATCCTCCAGCTGCCAGGTTTTTTCCCTTCTCCCCCTTCTGTTGTAATCGGATGTCTTGGCTGCAAGCAGCAGAAGCCAGCTCCTTCCGATTTAAACAAGACTAGGACTGATTCAGTGGATATTGAAACTCATGTTCACCAAAAGACTAGTACACAAATGCTGTGAACTTATTATAGCTAACTTATTATAGTTCACAGCAGCCTTATTGATAGTAGTCAAAAGCTGGATACAACTTCAATAGTCACCAACAGGTGAGTGCATGAACAGGTGAGTGTGGTATGTTGAGTAGGGTAGAATGATACTCAGTGACATAAAGGAATAAGTTCCTGATAAACACATATACCAAAGTGGATGAATATGAAAAACATTAAGCAGAAGGAAAGAAGCCAGACAGAAAGTACTGAGTGCATCTGTGTACAATTCGGAAAACTAGGTAAAACTATTCTATAGCTACAGAAACAAATAAGGGCTTCTCCGGGACCGGGGTTGGGGGAGCAACTGAGCACAGAGAGGCACAAGGAAATGTGGGGGAGAATGAAAGTATCTGGATTAGAGTAGTGGTTACACAGGCATATAGAGTTTAGACAACGCCTTGCACTGTACCTCAAGTTCATTTTGAATACCTAAACCATCATACCTAAAGTTGATTTCTAAAGTTTCGGGTAGACAGATCACAGATGGATGGATGGATAGATAGATAGGCAGACAGATATTTGCTTGGCTTACAGAATTGTCAGGAGGATGGAGAGATCAGCTTGGGTCTACTTTTATAACCACCCACACACACACACACACACACACTACGGCTTTTTCTTTTGGTGCTACAGCAAGCCCCACTCATACCACTATCACCAGCCAGCCCTGCTGGTCTGCTAGCCCAGGGATGCTTCCAGGGCCACCCCTCCTTGAAGAAAATGTCCCTCTGTGTCCTTCCTCTTGCACTTCACTACCTCCTGATTCCAAGCGATGCTTCTGGTCGGCAAGTCGTGTTCTTTGCTCACCGCAGCTCAAGGCCCGCTGGGAAACAAGAACCTGCACCTTCCTCATATCCAGCAGGAGACAGGCTTTGCTTCTCGGCCAGACTCATGGGTAGAAGCTTCTCCCAAAAGCCAGTGGAGGCGATTACTGGGCAACCGAAAGCAATGGCAGGTGTCTGTGGTTCACGCTCACTTCCCCAAGGAGTGCCTACACCAGCCACCTCTGTCCCACCTCCACTCTCTTCTTCCATTGCCATCCGGCTTATGCGGCACCCATCACCCTCCCAAACACAGATGACTAAGGCCACCAGGGGCCTCCCTGTCCCTTAATCTAACAGGCACGGCCCTTGTTGGCCACTTCTTCCTTCTCGACGAGTATTGGTGCCGCCTGACTTTCCTTCTGCTCCTCCTGTTTTGGCTACATGACCATCTTCCTCAACCCCACCTGTAAATGCCGCAGCTCCTCAAGACTCAGTCCAAAGTCCTCCACTCCTTTCCGACCTCTTCGCGGGTGGACTCACCCTTATCTCTCCGGCTCACACTCTTCTCCAAGCTTCAGACCTCTTTGAATCTTCACATTGGATATCTCGAAGGCAGGAGAGACACCCCCCTCTTTCATTCTGAACCGTCTGAGAGGAAGACACGGCAGTCACGTTGGGGAAGATCCAAATGGCAGTTTTGGGAATTCCCTCCATGACTCGGCAGAAACGAATCTAACGAGGAACTATGAGGATATAGGTTCAATCCCTGGCCTCGCTCAATGGGTTAAGGATCTGGCATCGCAGGGAACTGTGGTGTAGGTTGCAGATGCAGCCCGGATCTGGAGTTGCTGTGGCTGTGGCATAGGTGGCAGCTGTAGCTCCTATTTGAACCCTGGCCTGGGACCTTCCATATGCCGTAGGTACGGCCCTAAAAAGACTGAAAAAAAAAGAAAAAAAAAGGCAGTTTTACCACTGTTGCGTCTGGACAATCTTGCTTCCTAAAACTTATCCGAAGTCCAGTCCTTGGGGTAATCCACCCAGGGCCAGATGGTGGGGGGGGCGGGGGGGTATTTGGATCAGCTGAGCAGACACAATTTTGCACAATCACATCGTTACACCCAGTGAGCCCTAATGACAGGAGCAGAGAGGGTCTGACCTCCAGATAACCTCTAGAAGCCGGCGGGACCATGTCCCCATGTGCCTGCCCCCTGAAAAGGGGAGCAGAGCAGAACAGCAAGCCTGCGGGTGGAGCCCAAGGAGAAAGAGAAGGTGGCAGGGTCGTGCCTGGCATCACCTCACCCACAGATAAGTCCCTACCCTTCCTTCTGAGGATGGAGACAGAAGAGGAGGAAGGTTTTCTTCCTGATTTTTCTGAAAGGGTGGGGGTCTACCCCATGGGCTGACATAGGAACCCCCAAAAGAGAGAGCGGTTGTCCCTACAAGTATGTCCAAAAGCAAACGCATGATCTTCTTCCCCAAACTTAGTCATCTTTCAAGATCCGCTGTCTCAGCGGTGGCACAGATGCCCCTCCAGGTGCCGTGTCTGGAGTCAGCAGTAGGGACCATCCTATTTCCTGGCCAGGTTTTGTTAACTCTACCCCCACCTGCTATGCTGAACCCAGCCACTCCCCTCCTCTTCCACAGTCTCCGTTTAGCCGAAGCCACTCCCTCAGGCCTGCTCGCATCTAGTCACCCCTTCACTCCATCTCCAGCTCTGAGCATGTCACCTTCCCTGCATGATGCCCTCGGCCCTCTCCACACCCTTGGGATAAAGACCAAGACCTCCAGGGTAGGTGCTGTATGGCCTGGACCCACCCCCTGCAGCCTCTTGTCCACACCCGCCTCCCTGGTTCAGCCAAGACCCCTTTCGGGTCCCCAGATGCACCTGACTCCTCTCACCACCAGCTCTGCACCTGTCCTCGGCCCCGTCTAGATGCTGCTCTGCCTCTCCCCTGCCTGCGCTTCCCTCTTGGTTGCTTTCAAGTCTCACCTCAAGTGCTGAGCCTTGGGCAATCATGCCTGACGTTTCCCCCTTTCCTCCAAAGCCAGGTCACCTCCTCAATTACAGGCCTTCATGGGTCCTCCCCCTTTTCTTCAGGGACCTTCTGGTCTGTGCCACTAGTCACTTTTGTGCAGCTTGATGACTGTTGGTCAGTCACGTGTTGCACATGCAACGTGGCCCTGGGGATGAAGCCCCCCAGCCACCATTTCATCCGCATCATCTCCCACAGCAGCAGGCAGAGGGTGGACCTTGGCAAATGCTTGTGGAGTGAATGAATGAGTGAATGGATGTGCCCTCCGCTCATCTCCTCTCTGGACCAAGCACATGCTGGTGTCTCTCCCTTGTCTCTCTGTCTCCTTTTTCTCTATTGGTTCTCTTCTCTCTGTCTCTCTTCCTCTGTGTCTCTTTCTATGTCTCTCTCCTTGCCCCACTCTCCTTCTCTCCAGTCCACTATTCCTCTTTCTTTGCTTTTCCCCCTTCCTTTCTTCTGCCCAGAGTCCTCACAGCTTCCCCAAAATTTCTCAGCCCAAAACTTTTGCAGCCACAGCGCCACCTAGAGTCCACCTGTGAAATGGGCCAACCCCAGAGCCGTTGACAGCTGGGGCAACCCAGCCCTACTCGGCCACAGCCAGCTCTGCCTGGTGTTCTGGGTTCTCACACCTCATTTTCCCGGCCTTGAGACAATTTCATTTCTTCAACCCTCTAAGTGCTTAGTGGAGAGTTTAAGGCAGAAAATCCCAGCATATGGGAGGGCAGTGAATGAGGTTCAAGGTGACACCTTTGATATCTCTGTCTTTCCCTTCCCCTCTCCAGCTCTGTTCCTCTCTACTCAACATTTTAACAATTGAAAGCTACAATTTTAACTGTTATTACAATAGAGCAAATGGTTCATGAGCATCCACAACTTGTAGGGACCCATGCGAGTCTCCTTTACCAGGGAATGTGTAGGGCTGCTGGGAAGGAAGGAAGCAGGTCTTTCCCTTATTCTCAGCTGCCACTTCTCCTTCTCTAAAAACACAGGCTTTCTTCTGGAGGTTTGGAACAAGTCCTTTAAAAAAGCATTCCAGTAATCCCACCATGTGTATAGAGCTTTATGTACAAAGATTCTTTGTGCACCATTGTGTATAATGGCAAATATATAGAGACAACCTCCCCCCCCCCAGCCCCCCACCAACCATAGGTGACTGGCTAAGTAAGTCATGGTACACCCCCTTGTGTGAATAGTATGCAGCTCCTAAAAATGATGCTAACTGGTGCTTTATCATAATGTGAGGACATTGTTGTAAGCTATTTTGGGGGTAGAAAAAAAATTACAACATATATGTAGGAAGTACTACTCAACAATATAAAATAAAGATACACAAGGGGAAAGATTGAGAGAAGCCGAAAATATCTTTGGTTATTGGGAGATTCCTCTTTCCCTTTTCTCCATTTCCTAAAATCCTTATAAGGAGCTTGGTTTGCTAGTTATAATGAAGTATTAGAATAACACCCACCTAGATTACCAGAATAATCTTTAGAGAAAAGAAAAATGGGGGGGGGCATAAAGCTGGATAAAAATGGTGCTCTGAACTGTCTATAAAATCTTCATCAGAGACTGGGCAGTCTCTGAACTATTTCTTCTCAACAGACAGGCTTCCGAGTTCTCTGGAGTCGACCGGCTTCAAGGTCAAGCACTATGAGTCAGTCCGCCACTGCCATGGGCTCAGCCAGCATCTCCTGGTGCTTAGCAGTGTGACTGGATCTTAGTAACGGGATCATACCTCAGCCAGCCTGGCTCCTCGGAGCACCAGGGTAGACAGGAGACAATAGTGTAGAGGTTGTTACCCCAGAAGAAATTCCAAATGCGTCGAAGATTTGAATGCGAACCTGAAAATACTATAAGAAGGAGAGGAGAATGATTTTATAGTCTCAGAACAGGGATGGCCTTTCTAAATATGATGAAAACCAAGAAGCCACAAATGAAGAAAATTGATAAGTTTGACTTTATGAAAATGTGAACTTTATTCATTGCAAAACACTCACTAGAAATACCAGTAGGATTTTTTTTTGAGCTGTATAAACTTTAAAGTTCATATGGAAAAGCAAACATTCCAAAACACTCACAATATAACATGGAAGGGCAAAAAATAAACCGGGGAAAATACTTTCAACTTGTATCACAGGTGAAAGTAAGTTTTCTTTAAAATATAAGCTCAGAAAATCAATTTTAGAACTCAACACTCCACCCCTCCCTCCAAAACAAATAGTTCATAGAAAAGGAAATACTATGTGGATTTCTTTCAAACATGTGAAAATATATTCTTGGTTATATTAAATAAATGCAAATTGTGATTTTCCTTTTTTAAATTTAATTTTATTCAAGTATGGTTGATTTACAATTCTGTCAGGTGTACAGCGAAGTGAATCGGACATGCATATAAATATATCCATTCTCTTTTTCCAACAGATGTTATCACAAACTATTAAGTAGAGTTTACGGTGCTAAACAGTAGGTTCTTGTTAATCACCTATTTTACACAGTAGTGGTATGTTTTATTCCCACCCTCTGCAATCTTCCCTCCCCCGCAGCAGTTTCACCTATGGTAACCACAAGATTGGCTTTGAAATCTGTAAGTTTGTTTTCATTTTTTAAATAAGTTCTTTTGTATCATTTTTATTAGGTTCCACCTATAAGTGATATCACATGGTATTTGGTTTTCTCTGACTTACTTCACTTAGTATGATAATCACTAGGTCCGTCCATGTTGCTGCAAATGACATTATTTCATTCCTTTTAACGACTGAATAATATTCCATTGTATGTATGTACCGCAGCTTCTTTATCCACTCCCCCGTCAATGGACATTTTGGTTGCTTCCTTGTCTTGGCTGCGGTGAATAGTGCTGCTGTGAACATTGAGGTGCATATATCTTTTCGAATTAGAGTTTGCTCTGGATATATGCCCAGGAGTGGGATTGCTGGATCATATCGTAGTTCTACATTTCATTTTTTAAGGAATCTTCACACTGTCCTCTATAGTTGTTGCACCAATTTACATTCCCACCAACAGTGTAGAAGGCTCTAAGATCTTTTTTTTCACCTATCAGACTGGTCATTATCAAAAAGTTTGATGATATATTGGGGTGGCAAAAATATGGAAACCAACAGCACACATTGCTGGAGTCAGCATGACGAGGGTGGGGGTGGGGGGATGTTAACTGGTTCAGCTCCCTTAGATGGCAGTTTGGCAGCACCAAAGTCCATCTGCCTGCACCCTGTGTCCCAGAAACTCCACCTCTAGAGTTTGTTCTGCAGCTGCAATTATACACAGGCCTGTGTGTACAGCTACTCTTCATTGTAGCATCCTTGGTAGCAGCAAAGAATTAGAAACAGATGAAAAGTTAGTTGATAGGAGATGGTTAAAAACACCGAGGTATGCTCATCGATAGAATTCTCTGGCGTGGAAAAGAAGAAGAATGTCCCCCAGGGGACACTGTAGGATGCCCTCCTGGCACATAGTTAAGTGACAAAGGTGAGCTTTTGTGTGTTGAAGACCATGCCTATGTATTCATCTGCAAATGCATGATGGAAAGGGGCGTAGGAAATGGGTGACAATAGGTTCTCAGGGTGAAGGGGCTGAGTGGCTGCAGGCAGGGAGGGATGGAGGCTTTCCACTATGGGTCCTTTCACAGCTTCTGAAGTTGACATCATGGGAATGCATTACACTTTTAAAATCTATAGATCCTTCTGGGGCAGACTATACAATTATTCTGGGAAAACACAGGAACTGGCCATTTAGTCACATCTTATACAGCAAATACCCCAGTTCCTTTTGGGGGACTTATCTAAGTAGCTTGAAGTAGATATTTGGTCACGTCTATTGTCACCTATGGTTGTGGTGAGGGCTGTCTTTCTGTAGATTCTATGGTCCTTTTTTTAAAAAAATGAAAAGATAGAAAAAATAATGACCATTTCTTAGCTTGGTGTGAGTTAGACTTCACTGCGCTGTGTGTGCATAATCTTATTTAATAACAGTTCGCCATAAGTCTAAGCTAGAGACAGAGATGTCCAGATGCGATCCTTGCAGGACCAGCAGTGACAGTTCTCCGGGCTGGCTCAGACGGAGCTCCAACTAACACCGGGTGGATGGCCTCCACAGGCTACGTAGGCTAAATGACCCAGAATCTGGGCAACACGCTGCATGATCGCCACTCCTCCCCATGTGGCAGCACCACACAAGACCCGGGCAGAAGAGCTGGGGTCACAGCAGCACCAAGACCTCAGTCAGTCCACTTAGTGCCCATCCTGGCCTCTAATTCTACCCGCCACTAAAAAGAACCCCTATGTTTTAGAGAACAGGTGGTTCGATGTCCTGGAGAAACAAGGAAAAGTGGGGATGGATATGGGGCATCCTGCTGTGGCCAGAAAACAGGACTGCCTTAAGGCTGTCACTGCAGTATTAAAAAGAGAAGGGGCCAGCTTCAGGAGCTTTCCACCGGCCAACCGGAAATCATCTGAACATCAAAAACAAGGGAGCCACGGAGGAGAAGAGGAAGACGTATAGTTTATTAGAACTAAGTTAATGAAAGGCTGTGAATCCATAACACTTTTTCAGTCAATATAAAGTATACAAAAGGTGACTGCACTTCAGGTGTGTATGTAAGGAGATTTATTCATGTTTGTTATTTCAATAAGTTGGAGAATAGCCTCATATGGATATTTTATTTTTCTAATAAATACATGTCTTTATAAAGCGTTGTCCTGTATCTATTCTAGCTACATAAACAGGAAAGAAAAATCACAGGGGGCCTTGAGGAAGTCAAGAAGCCATGGAAGAGGTAGGAACTCTGTTGAGAACCCAAACAACTGGCCTCATTAACACCTGGGTAGGGAGATGCCCAGAGGTGAGCCAGCCCCAAGGGCATATGGACAGGATAACAGAGCAGAGGGAGCCTTCTGCGAGGCACCCATGGTAATGGATTAGCTTGATGTTTTAGAGAGAAAATATACAGGCCCGATCCCTTACCTCCTGAGAAACCTCTAGATGCCCCCACTAAGGATAAGATAATAAAAGGTATCTAGAAGTCTTAAATAATGTTCACAGATCAGATCCACACGTCACAGTGATGGAGCATTCGGTTAAACAATGCTGACCAAGTGAGACTTACAACGTATAAAGTTTACGGGAGGGACACCGGGTGGCAATAAAACTGAAGACTGTGTGAAAGGCCCGGAGGTACAAATTCTCCTGTTATAACAAGTGGAGAGGAAGTTAAAGCCAAAAACAAAACCCACCCGAGCCCCCTCCGTTGACCAGCAGCTCTCGTTCAAAGCTTTTGGGAGCTGCCACCCCATTCCATGCCCAGTCAAGAACCATGACGGTTGGGAACCCAGGTCCTGGTCTGTGTCAGGATGACTCTTCAATTTAGAAAGTTACTGCAAGCGTAGCTAGGCAGCAAAATAAAAATCTAAGAAACCAGGCAGATGTAAATGTAAGTATAGGAATCATGAAGACGCAAGGTAACCCATGAAACAGAGGCATTTAGGTCAAGGAGTAATGTCAACAGAGTCATAAGTTGTAATAGTTCAATTCCGTGTCCTACATGTTTTATCTCTTTGTTTCATAAGTTTGGAGGATTCCCAAGTCTATTACAAAATTTTTAATTGCTGTCTAAACTATGCAAAAAGTGTATAAGTTGATAACATGTTTAAATATTTAAGAAAACGTCAACATCCTATTAGGTGTTTCATAATATATATTTTTAGTTTTAATAGCAGTAGTGGTGGGACTTTCTCTGCAAGCCCAGACAACCCCAGTCACTGTTTCAGTTGCCTAATGCTGTGTACGAATTATTCCAACACCTAGCAGCTTAAACCAACCGTCCTTTCATTATCGCTTTTGATTTCAGAGGTCAGAATTTTAGGCAGGGCAACTCCTCTGCTCCACAGACTGTCAGCTGGGATCACGCAGTGGTTTTCCACTAGCAACGGGGCTGGCCTGGGGGATCCAAGGTAGAGCCACTGAAATGCCTCTTGTTGGGGTGGGGGGGGGGGGGGTGGAGAGCTGGACGGAGCTGGGCTCCATCCATGAAGTCTTGGGGTCTTGCTACATAATCTTTCCTGCAGGGTAGTCAGACTTACTATGTTGAGGTCAAGACACCTAGAAACCAAAGTAGAACTTCCTTCCTTCCTTTCTTCCTTCTTCTTTCTTTCTATCTCTTTCTTTCTTTCTTTCTCTTTCTTTCTTTCTTTCTTTCTTTCTTTCTTTCTTTCTTTCTTTCTTTCTTTCTTTCTTTCTTTCTTTCCTTCCTTCCTTCCTTCCTTCCTTCCTTCCTTCCTTCCTTCCTAGCTGTGCCTATAGCATGTGGAAGTTCCTGGGCCAGGGATCAAACCTGAGCCACAGCTGTGACAATGCCAGATCCTTACCTGCCAGGCCAGCAGGGAACTCCTATCTTTTTAACTTGTATTTATTTGATTTGATTTATTTATTTTTTTGTCTGTCCTTTTAAAGGCAAGCCCAGCGCTGGAATAGTGTCACTTCTGCAACCCTCCACTGATCACGGGCCATACCACGTTTAAGGAGAGGGGACATAGACTTCATCTCTTTATTTTTACTTTATTTTATTTTTTTTTTTGGTCTTTTTGTCCTTTTAGGGGTGCACCCGGGGCATATGGAGGTTCCCAGGCTAGGGTCTAATAGGGGTCTAATCGTAGCTGTAGCTGCCAGCCTATGCCAGAGCCACAGCAATGCCAGATCTGAGCCACGTCTGCAACCTACACCACAGCTCACGGCAGTGCTGGATCCTTAACCCACTGAGGGAGGCCAGGGATCAAACCCACAACCTTATGGTTCCTAGTCGGATTTGTTTCCACCACGCCTTGATGGGAACTCCCTAGACTTCATCTCTTTAAAGAAGCAGCACTGAAGAGCTTGTGGCCATGCCGAATCTGCCTCCCTCATTAAATATCCCGGAGACCGTGACGCAGCTGAGCGCCCTAAGAGACTCACGGTAGTTTGTCGTAGAAGGATGGGGGTGCGGGTTGGTGATGGCGATGATGATGGTTCACCCCGAGTGTTTACTGGGGGCTCACTATGTGGAGACAATGTTAATGGCACTTGACATTCTGGGGGTTATCAAATCAACCCTACGAAGAAGGTTCTATAGTTTTTTTTTTTCAAGTGGCCGCACCTGCAGCACATGGAAGTTCCCGAGCCAGGGCTCGAGCCACAGCCACTGTAGAAGCAACGCCGAGTAGTATAACAAGGGAAGTTCAAGAAGGTTCTATTACTATCCCCAGTTTATAGATTTACAGGTTGGGGAAATCGAACCAGATCATTCTGCCCCCGGGAGTGGGGCTACACCCTTGCGCCAGAGAGAGGGAAGCCTGGAGAGGTCAACGGCTGTAGATGAGGAGGAGACTTTCAGGCCTAAGGGAGCGGGACAGGGTCCTGAGGGCAACAGGAGGACTTGGCTGCACAGCGCCCATACTGGCGTGCAGAGGGCAGGCAGGAGATGGCCACGGCCGGGGCACCAGGCAGCGGACTTCGCCCTGTTCTGCGTGTGAAATTGGGAGCCCGTGTAGGCTGAGACTTGGGGGGGATGGGGAGGAGGAAGGGGATTGGAGGCGGGGTGGGGGGATCTGGTGCCCTTGGAGTGTGAGCTAGAGAGTGGAGCAAGGAGCAGCCTCAGGGGCCGGAGTCCCCACAGTCACAGGCAGAGCCCGTGGCAGACGCTGTCAGGGAGGTGCTGACAAACCTTTGCCCTTGCACTTTCCCCTGGTGGAGGGGCAGCTGGGCCCTCCCCCGCTCCTTATGGGCCTTGGGTGGGGGGAGGGGGCAAGAGAGGCGATTTGGAACTGGCAGGGTCCGGATGATGGCCCAACCTGAGAGTGGAGGGTTGCCGGACCCAGGAGAAGACCTGTGTTCCTGACCAACTCAGAGACATGGAAGCAGAGAATGAGACTGGACCACCCGGCAGGGAGCGCCTGCATGGAGGAGGGGGTTTCTGGCACAGCTAGCCTCCTTCCTGCCAGCCAGGCTTGCATGTCCACAGACCCCTTGTCACCTCTGTTCTTGTTTGTCTTTTTCCTTTTTTTTTTTTTTTGTCTTTTTCCGGCCAGACCTGTGGCATACAGAGGCTAGGGATCGAATCAGAGCTGTAGCCACTGGCCTACGCCACAGCCACAGCCAGGCCAGATCCGAGCCGCCTCTGCACCCTACACCACATCTCGAGGCAACACTGGATCCTTAACCCACTGAGCGAGGCCAGGGATGGAACCTGTGTCCTCATGGATCCTAGTTGGGTTCATTTCCAATGGGAATTCGCATGACCTCCATTCTTAAAATAAGCACTGTGATCATTCAAGGCCTAACTCCAACATGTGTGACCCGGTGATTCAAAGCAAAGGTTTTGAAATCAGGTAGACCCAGGTCCAAATTTTAGTGCCAGAATTCACCAACTATGTGACTTTGGGCAAACGCCTTAACCCCCCAATCCTCTATGTGCCCATATATCAGCCTCCTAAAATTATGGTGAAGATTCTGTGTAAGAATATGGATCACTCACTTAGCACAATGTCTAGTGCATAGTAATGAGTTAACAGTTAGTAGCAAAACAAACAAAAAAATGAAACAAACAAAATTCCCACCTCTGCCGTCCCTCTTTCCCAGCCCACACTGGCCTCGCTCATCTTTGCGTCCAACAATGGAGAGACATCCTTGTCACCTACGTTTCCCAGACTGACTCAGCATCTCTGTACCCCTCCCCAGAGGAGCGTTAAGGAGCTCATAGTCCGGGACTGAGGGGTACACTCCCGTCCTCTCCACGGGCACAGGCCTGTCCTGGTTGGGTGCCCAAAGGCGCGCCATAAAGACTGATTGGGCTAAATGGCCAATTTACGGCTCCGCTTTGAACAGGGCCTTACATGATTACCTTTTATGAGGCTTACACTTTAGACTTAAGATGTAAAACAGAAACTCAAGTTAAGAGGCAAATAATGGGATATTTTTATATGCTGTTCTGGAGCAAAAGTCCACAGCTTTATGGCAGTGGCTATAAAAAAAAAAAAATGACTGGAAAAGCCTTGATTGAGAAACCCACAGTGGAAAGATCGCTGGGTCAGGAGACAGGAAGCTCAGACTTCCCACCTTACCCCACACCATCCTGCCAGGGGACCGCCCTGTCTGGCCTCAGGAGCAAAGCCAGGGACCCCTGAAGACTCTCGCAGCCCTAAGCGTATATGGTCCCCAAGTCTTGCAAGTCTAGGAATTCCTAGTAGTTCGTCGTTCCAAACATCTTGAGATTATCCAGTTCTAAGATACTAACACCTTCCAATTCTATGATACCAAAATTCGAAGTTGTAGATCGTACTTCCTTCAGATTCTATAGGGGTACCATACTATATGGTAGGTCTCAGCACATCTTGAGAGCCGGGGTTCATATTTCAACCCACCGCTTACCAGAGTGCAATTTTGGACAAATTTCTGAACAAGGATCTCAGTTTCCTCACCTGTATAATGGAGATAAAGCTGACAATGTTATAGCGAGGATGAAAAGAAACAGCCCCTCCAAGCACTTACTGCAGTTCCTGGCACAGAGAAAGCTCTCTGATAGTTACTATTACTGCTCTAACGTTCTGTGTCAGTAATGTCTCCAGAATCCAATATTCTCTGATCTTAAGAGCATCCTTTCTTGTGATCCAAAAGTCTGTGGCTCTTCCCTGGACTCGCTTGAGCCTAAATCCTAGGGACCATTCCTCCTCCCTTTCCTTCTAGCAGCTGGGCTGTCAGCATAGCCTGGGCCACCAGATGGCAGGCTCGAGTTATGGGTCCCTCCCTAACTCACCAGGCTCCAGGCCCCAAGAAAGTCTTCTCTGTGGCTCTCATTTCAAAGTTCCTTTCTCTGAGAGGCTGGACGGGAAACTGCAATTACTGAGTTTTTCTTATCAATCCAAAGATCAACAATGCAAGAATGAAAAGGGACCCGAGCGAGCTGGGAGGTGGTTTTATTGTCGAATGAGCTTAACATGACGCCATATAAACACTTAAAGACTGCAGCCTGGAAAGGCATAACTGGATCTGGGGAGCCTTACCTTCTGAGTTTCTCACAAAGGTTACTCACTGCCTGCCCCGCAGTCTGGGAGCCACGTGGACCCCTGTGCCCCGTGCCCCATGCCCCTGGGAGAGCAGGAATTACCAACACCGCATTTACAGGCGAGAAAGCAGAGGATGTAAGGACTTCAGGGTTTTGCTTCAGGCTCCTTCATAGTGAGGCCAGGATTCAGAGACAGACCCTTCCAGACTGTGCTGTGTCCACACGCTGAGCCAGGCACAGGACACAGGTGGATTTGCAAATCTTCATACCGCAGGTAGAGCTTAGAGCAGCCACTCTCTAAAGGGACCCCATCCCCGCACCCCTGCCGCGCTTGTCGGATCCTGTGCTGGGCACCTGCCCTGCACTACCTCTAGTGTGATCCTTTCAGTAAACTTTGGCGGGAGGTGTTAAAAAATGCCAGGGCCCAGAGAGGAGAGTGACCTGCCCAAAGGCATGCAGAGATACCAGCCAGGAGCCAACCTGAGGTCCTCCCAGGCCAACCTGCCTTTGCCCTTTTCCCACCGCAGGGTCTGCCTGGTGGGTCCACACGCTCCCCGCCTGGGTGACCTTGGGGGAGGCCCTCAGCGTCTGGCCCGCGGGCTCCTCCTGGGGGCTGGGGGGCTATCGCGACAGCAAGGATGAGGCCTTGGCAGCCCGGAGGCGGCCCGGGCTCGGGGAGGCCAGCGGGGGCTCCCGGGTGTCCTGGGCGGCGGCGGCCAATATTGACTTTGGTAAACACCATTTTGCACGGAGCGCAGGGCCAGGGCGGGGGCGCGCTGACCCGGGGGGCGGAGGCAGCGGCTCCGCATTTAGACGAGGCCATTAGCGCCGATCGATGGCGGCGCCGTGCGCTCCGGCCGCCGGGCGCTCCCAAATGAAGGTTAAGTTTGCTCTGCGCCCCGGCGCGGCCGGCCATGCGCCCGCATAATGGCCCGGGCCCCCCGGCCCCGCGCGCCCAGGTGACGCCTAGGCCGAGGGGCCGCCCCGCGGGCCGGGGAGGAGCGCGGCAGGGCGGGCAGATCTGCGCTGTCCGGGGGCTCTGGGCTGGCTACCTGGGCCCCAGGGTGCCATCGCCTGTCCCCTGCTGGGCCCCCGGCACTGCGGGCTTATCCGGAATCCGCTGGAAGGCATGGCCCACTGGCGGGGGTGCCAGAGGGCTTGGGCTGCAGCCCGATCCCGCCAGAGCCGGCCAGGCAGGGTGCAGGAGCTTCAGGCTCATCCCAGAAACAGGTGGGACGGGGGGAGCCTGTTTGCAGAAGGCAGGGCTGTGTTCACACGGTAGTTGCCGCAGTTGCGGGAACACAGCTGGGCTGTGTGCATGGACATGGATGTGGCTGTGCCCCATGAGGACTACGATGTGGGTCCAGGTGCTAAGGCATCAGGTTCGCATGAATCCTTCTTTGCTGGGAGTCTGCAGACGGGGCAGCCCCACCCCCTGGCAGACCAGCACCTCCTGGCTGTCCCGTCTATCAACACACCACCTCCACACAGACAGCAGTTGTCATAGCTCAGAGCTAATGAGTGCCCCAAAGTGCCCAGTGCTGCGATGATGTCACATTCAATCCCCACTTCTTTTTTTTTTTTTTTTTTTTTTTGGCCTGGAGCAGTTTCTCCGCCAGAGATTGAACCCACGCCCCAGCAGCGACCCAAGCTGCAGCAGGGGCAACCCTGATCGTCAAGCCCAGAGCCACCAGGCAACTCCCTCACATCTCTTCTTGTCTCTGCACTTTACAAATGAGGAAACTGAGGCGCAGGGGAAGCAACTCGCCCGGAACCACCGAAGTCAGTACGTGGAGGAACTGGGAGTCGCACCGCGCTCTCCCACTGCACGCCGCTGCCGCTGCTGCTGGTAAGCCTGGGGCGGGAGACTTTAAACACTAGATCCTGGGCAGGCGGGAGGTGAGGAGAGTGCTGTGAGCATCCACTCAGGTGGTTAAGTGATGTTCTCTGGGCTCTCCTGAGATCCCGTTCATCTGCCACGTTCAGCGGAGCACACTGAGCTTCAGAGAGGCAAAGGCGGTTGCCTCAGCTTGTTCAGCAAAGTAGCATCCGAGCAGGGATGAACCCCCGATGGGCTGGGGCCCAGCAGTGTGCTGCTCGCTGCCCGTGGTGTGTGGTGCCGCAGGAGGGGCTCTGGTTCTGGATGGCAACCATCAGTGTGAGTGTGACAGGGTCACGGTGAGGGGTGGGCCGAGGGGTAGGGGGGATCGAGGCCCTCTCAGTCTCCCCACTGGGGAATGTGTGCCAGGCTCTCCCCTAGGATAAGAGCCTGGTCCTCTCGTGGCCCAGGTCACAATCAGAACACTGAGGGGAGGGACTCATGAGCTCTGAGCAGAAGACCTGGGGCCACTGGAGAACTCATGGGGGACATTTAGTCACAGTGGGCAGCCCTGGGATGCCGTCTGCCCCAAGTGCCAGCTGTGCCCAGGAGGACCCGGGCAGAGGTTCTGAGGAGCCAGGGAAGTGGGTGGCCTTAGGTGGGGGGGAGCTGCTTCCTCTCTCCCTCCCCCTCCCTCCCAGCTCCCCAGCAGCCGCAGTCTTGAATGGTCCTGAATAGGTTCAATTTAAGAGGCCCAGGCCCCTTCCCCTGCCGCCTCTGCCCTGGTAAATGAGTGACAAATGAATGAGCACAGAGGAAAGGGACTTGGTGCCAAGCCCTGTGGGGGTTTCCTGATAAGGCCATGCCCCACAGAGGGCCCACAGCACCCTCTCGGAGCTCTGGGTGCTGACAGGCCACTCTCAACGCCCCTCAGGTGCTCTGCCATCTGGACCTGAGCCTTTGCTCTCTTTGCATCAGGGTCCAGAGAAGCAGGACAGCTCGCCCGGGTCACGACACTGAATCAGAGGCTCAGAACCCAGGCTTCCTTGCTCCCTGCCCTGGACACAGCCAGGCCTGACTTACCAACCAGCAGCTTCCCAGGCATGACCTCAGAGCGCCGGTTCTGGGCCCAGCTCCACCATTCATCGCCGAGAAGAACCACGTCCCATCTCTGAGCCTCGGTTTATCAACTCTAAACCATAAAGGAGAAAGACACTTTGCTGGCAGGGCTCACTTCTGGGGGGCCAGGGTCTCCATCCATCGCTGCCACAAGCCTTTTACGAACAAAAGATGTGACATTCTCTGTCCTAAAGTGACCTTGGAGATGTCTGGGCTGCTCCCCCAAAGTGAGTGCCAGCTCTCCTGGGGGAGCAGGGGGAGGAAGGTGAGGCTTATCAGTCGTTGTCTCCCCCTGTGCTGTGGGAGCAGGAAAAGGAGCCTCTGGACCCCGAGCCCCTGAATCACTCTGCTCTCTCCAGAGGCTTCTGCAAATGAGCCTCAACATCCCCAGTCCTCTTCCACCCAAACCAAGGAACTGAAGTTTTTGGAATCAGACTGAGTGAGAAAGTCATGAGTCCAATCGCCTGGTCTTTTAAAGCCCAGAGAGGTACAGGATCTTGCCTGAGGTCACACAGTAAGCCGAGACTGAGGCCTGAGCTCATCTAACTCCCTGAGGTACCAAGGGTCGGTGACAGAGGCAGTGCTGTTCTCAGATGGCCTCTGGCACCTCCCAGCTGACATCAGCCACAACCTGCACCCACGGCCACCACCCCCAGACGGTACCAGATCCTGGGCACCTGCGGGCTGAGGGCCTGGGCTGGGCTGAGCACTGCAGGCCAGACAGGGAGGAGCCAGACACAGGCCTGGCCCTGAGGACTCACTGCCCCATGGAGGAGGGGAGAAAATGACCAAAAAGGAAAGGGGACTCCACTAAAGATTGTGCTGTACACCAGGGACAGACAGTGGGGAGCAGAACACACATGGTCCTGCCCTGTAGAGAAACGTCCTTTTAATGTCACGCCTAAGTGCAGGTGACGAGTGCTTGGAAGGGAAAGCTCAGGGACAGCGAGTTCCCCCTAACAGGCCAGGGGATCTGGTCTGGGCATTGGGGAAGCCTTCCGGAGGCGTTAATATCCACAGAAACAGGAATTCACCAGACTGGGGCTGGCCCGCCGTCGGGGGTGGCATTCCTAGCAGTGGCATCTGTGAAGGGGAAGCCTCCAGGGAGGGAGGCAGCTGGGAGCCTTCAAATCACTAGGGAGCATCCCCCGTGGGAGGCATGAAGGCCCTACCGTGAAAGGCAGACCCGGAGGAGTTGGCAGCCAGAGATCACACAGGTGCCTGCGAGGCACGAGAAGGAATTGGAATCTGAACCAAAAAGCATCAACCAGCCCTGGACAGTAACTGCAGCACGGGCAGTGTTTTCAAAAGATCCCATCAGCCACAGTGTCCTGTGAGACCAGAGAGAGAAGTCCAGCGAGGAGGCCGCTGGCACAGTCTGGGGGCGGATGACAGCTCAGACGTGGCAGAGAGACATGGGCCCTGCGGCTGGAAGGAGCGCCCACACGCCCCTGTGCTGGTCCCGCTGGGGAGGTGACAGAGGGAGCAGGAGGGGTCAGGTTGACTCGGTCCTGGGGATGGGCCCCTGGCTGGCTGCGGTCACCGGCATGGACACCTGACCCCCACATTCTGTTGGGAGGCTGTTTGTGTTTTAAGGCCTGGAAGGGAAGAGACTGAGTAGGCGGTAGGGTGTGTGGGTCTGAACTGAGAGGAGAGAGACGTGTCGTGACAGAGAGAGAGCTGATGCACCGGTGAGGCGGTGCAAGGAAAGAGGACGGCGTAGAAAGAAAAGCAGGATAAAGGGGAAAAGCCCTGGGAGAGGAGGACGAGCCAAAGGCCCGAGAGAAAGCCGCCGGAATGACAGAGCAGGGCCCCAAAGAGGGTTCAGGCATTAACGCTCCAGGCCTTCGCACAAACTCCTCTCTTGGGCCGCTCCCATGGCATGTGGAGGTTCCCATCAGAGCTGTAGCCACTGGCCTACACCAGAGCCACAGCAACGTGGAATCCGAGCCGCGTATTCGACCTACACCTCAGCTCACAGCAACGCCAGATCCTTAACCCACCAACCAAGGCCAGGGATCGAACCCTCAGCCTCATGGTTCCTAGTCGGATTCGTTAACCACTGAGCCATGAAGGGAACGCCTAAAATCCTTCTTCCTCCAACCAGCCCGTGCCTGCTCTTTCAAAGGACAGCCGGGTCCAGGGTCCTCCAGGAAGCATCCCTAACCCTTCTGCTCCGAGGAGACGAGGTCCTCAGGCTTCCCCAACCCTCCTGGGCAGGAGCCCGTTGGTGGAGGCAGCAAAGCTTTAGAGCTGGACAGGCTGCCTCCAAAAGCCTCCGTCCCCTCAGCTGTCAGAGGGAATCAGGACTCTGCGGGGATTCTGTTTCCCCTCAAGATCAAATGATAAAAAGCCTATGAAACCTATACTGGTAATAGGACTCAATAAATAGAAGCCGCAGCTCTCTTTGCTCTGATCATGCTGTACTGATGTCTTTTTTTGTCCATTGCTCCTGATGAGCTCCTTTACCAGATAGGGTTTTACCCATCTCAGCCTCCCTGTGCCTGGCATGGAGCCTGGCATAGGACCTGGCATAGAGTCTGGCACAGAGCATGGCATACTGACATCAGAGTGAAGGGATGCTTGGCGGGGACAGGACTTCCTGCAGGAAGAGGACTGGAGCCAGGCCCTCGGGTCCCAGCATGCTCCTCCCCCTCCACGCAATGGCAGGGCAGGGGCAGGGGGTGAGCTTGCCATGGGGAGCTGGGGACCACGTCTCAGCTGAATTTCGAGTCACATAACCTCTTTGACCTTCAGGCAGCCCCAGCCCTGTCACTCTCCATCTGAGCTGGCGAAAAGTGAAACTCAAGCCCTGCCACAGAGCTGTCCCCAGTGAGCCCAGGCCGGCCCCACCCAGGCCTGGCCTGCCTGCCCCGTGCCTGCTTGGGCAGAGCAGAGCTGCTGGCCTCCTCCAGCCTGAGGTCCCTGGTGATGTCTCTTCCAGCCTGGGCAGGGCCCGTCCTGTGGGCAGAGCTCAGACTCCAGAGCTGGGCTGGAATCCACGCCCCCCCCCAACATCAGTGGGGGAGTCTGGGGAGCTTGGGCAGGTTCTCCACTCTCTGGGCCTCGCTTTTCCTGCAGACAGGGGGCTGCCAGGTAAATCACTGTGAGCATTAACTTCTCCCATAATCAGAGGACATAGCTCGTAGAAGGTGCTTCCCAAGTGCCCCTGCCTTCCCTTACCTTGGACAGACGGTGCCCTGGGGCAGGAAACATCTACACCACATGCCGGAGGTCCGCGATGCCCTCACCACTCAGCCCTCTCGCACGGAGACTGAGGGCACAGCACGGCAGGTCTTGCTTCCATTTTACTTACGAGAAAACCACATCTTAGAAACTTTCCGAGAACAAGCGACCTAGTGCGTGAGTTGTAGCGCCTCTGACCCGTCTGACCTTTAGGTTCACGGCAGCAGTTACAGCAGGAACACAGCCCAGTTCCAGGAGTTGGGCACCCCCGCTTCTGAACTTGGCATCATCTCTTCTGCCAGCAAGGCTCGCGGCCTCTGGCGGCTCCTGCAGCTCACTGAGCCTCCTCAAAGTCCAGAGGGGGCTGTAACACACCAGCCAGACCCACAACTCATTCCTGTGCTTCTAACCAGAGCCTGGCACCTAAAGTTTGTTGAGTGGCTAAATGAATGAATTCCCAACTCTTTAAAAAATATCCAACTTGGGGAGTTCCAGTCATGGTGCACCGGAAACGAATCTGACTAGGAACCATGAGGTTGCGGGTTCGATCCCTGTCCTTGCTCAGGGGGTTGAGGATCCGGCGTTGCCGTGAGCTGTGGTGTAGGTTGCAGATGCAGCTCGGATCCCTCATTGCTGTGGCTCTGTGTAGGCTGGCAGCAACAGCTCTGATTCGAGCCCTAGCCTGGGAACCTCCAAATGCCATGGGTGTGGCCCTAAAAAGACAAAAGACAAAAAAAAAAATCCAACTATAAGCACATCAAACAGAGAGATAATTAAGTAGAAATAAACAGGAAGATGGAGGTAAGCGAACGTGATGGGTTTGTTTAGTTATTAATATAAAGTATTTTTATCATCTTTTATCCATGGTCCTGCTTTCTTTTCCTATACAAACATCTATTGGGCAAATACCATGGACAGATACAAGGGTGATACTAGCATCTGTTTAGTGCTATTCCAGGACCAGCAGCATCCTAAGCATTTGACATGCTTGTCTCACTTCACATAACGACCCTAAGAAGTAGAAACTTGTATTACTATTCCCATTTTACAGATCAGGAAATAGAGACAGAGAAATTAAATGCCTTAGTCAAAGTAACTTAGAAAGAGGTCAAGCCCAGATCTATATCCAGGTACTCAAATTTCAGAGCCAAGAGGGGAAATGTTTTCTGCCCCCAGGAGCTCACCAGGTGTGTGTGGTCTGCATAAGACACAGGACCCAGACGGAGTCCACAGCATGGGGCTCAGCACAGAGCAAATTCTTCCTAAAGGCGAGTATTGCCGTTCCCTGCTGTGGTGCCGTGGGTTAAGGATCTGGGGTTGCTGCAGCTGTGACTTGGATTCGATCCCTGGCCCGGGAACTTTCATATGCCATGGGTGCAGCCATTAAAAAATAAAAAAAAAAAAAAGAGTACTGTGAGCACGAATTTTGTTTCAGATCTTACTAGGAAAATAGTGATGTTTATTATCAGACTTTGCTCTCTTTCCCTTGGTCTCTAAGGAACAGAAAAAAGAGGAGGTGAGGAGGAAAAGAAGTCCTTCAGAGGTAGCCAAAGAGCCCGCATTTGACGATGGAGGGAAGGGAGGCCCAGAAAGGGGTAGGATGCCTCCCCTCGGGCCCCCAAAGCGAGCAGCGTCAGCCTTGGTCAGTGTCTAACACGAGCCGCCAGACGGGGATAAAGCCTGGCTGTAGCCTTGGTCGGTTTCTACGGAGTAAAGACTTACCATGGCCCATGCCAAGTACCAAAGTGAGGTCGCCAAAGAGGGGGGCGGGACGGAGATACCTACAAGCCCCTCCAGCACGTGGCCGGCTAGCGCCCAGGCGCTGCCCGCCTGGAGACCTTTACCTGCTCCAAGCCCAGCAAGGGGTCAGGGGGAGGGGACTGGGGGCCCAGGAAGGACGGGGGAAGGGGGACAACCACCCGCAGACCCCAAGACCTCTCCGAGTTACACGGGGCCTTTCTTCTCCACGCACCAGGGAGTAGTCAAGGGTCTTTTCCAGCACAGCAGGGCTGGGGCATCTGCCTACCTATCCTTCTCAGGAGCCCAAGGTGCTCATTCTGGGTGCCCGCCAGGGACCCCTCCCCTCACTGGGGCAGGGAACCTCTGGGAGGAGCAGTCAGAGGCTGCAGGGCCAACACAGCTCTGCGGGCTTCGTATTTCCTAGCAGACGTTGCCAGGCTCGGAGGCTGCCTCCATCCAGACAGAGAGACGGTGGATTCACTTCACGAGCATGGCATTTACTCGTTTGGTGTGATCTCATCAACCTGTTCCCACTCCCACCCGCAGCCCCGCCACGGCCTGGTCTCCTCGTGCTCTCACCACCCAGCGGACTCAAGCACAGGCAGAGTGGGCCACCTCCGCATCAGAGCTCCCTAAATCCCACGACTGCCCCTTCCTCTGACCCAAGTTGGAGGTCTTCTCCTAAAATGATCCCGCCATCAGTGACGGTAGCAAAAAAGAACAGCTTCATTTACTCTAATGCCTCCAAAAGGATGACTTAAACTGAGCTCCATGCTATGCCAAGCAAATAAAAGAAATAGTTCAGCCCCTGCTATGTGTCAGGCCTATAATCATGTGTATGGTATTTAATCTTCCAAGCAAAGTGACCAGAAAAGTTATTATCGTCATATTAACGAATGAATAAAGTTCTGCTTAGAAGGATGACATAAGTTGGCTAATAGGTGACGGAACAAGGATTGGAACCCAGGTGTGTCTGTGTTCAGTATTTGATCATGCTTAATTCCTCATCTTGGCTAGGAAAAAAAATCAAGATAATTCTGAGCGTGAACATAGGACGAGCGCACTAATTTTCCATCACTCGGTAGAAAATGATGACAAACTTAGCAACGTAATGCACCCCTCTTTCATTATCTCACAGTCGGTATAGACTAGAAACCCAGGGTGGACTCATCTGGGATCTCTGTTCAGGGTCTCACGAGGCTGAGATCAAGGTGGTGGCCCACGAGGGCCTTGGGGGGAGGCTCTGGAAGAACGCCTTCCAAGTTCCTTCAGGTTATTGGCAAAAGCCAGTTCCTCGTGACTCTAGCCCGAGGTCTCTGTGTTGTTCTGGCAGCTCCAGAAGGTCATACACATTCCTTTTCACGTGGGGTCCCCTTGTCCTAAGCCAGCAACAGGGAGGCGAGTCCTGCTTGTGCCTCCAGTACCCCTGGCTTCCCCTTCGACCCCCAGCTGGAGAAAGCTCACTGCCTTTAAAGGCTCCTGTGATTACAGTGGGGCCACCCAGCTAATCCAGGATAACGTCTCTACCTTCAAGTCGCCTGGACCATACACTTGAGTGTAATCCCAGGAGTAAGGCCTCATCATAGTCCCAGGTTCCAAGATTAGGACTGGACATCTGTGGGAAGCTGTTTGAGGGATTCTGCCCACTGCAATGGGTGGGTTTGTAGGGCAGAGGTTCTAGGGATGCCCTCTAGGATGGTAGGACCAGGGTGGAGAGAGGCTTCCCCTGAGGGTCCTGAACACCGTGGGGCCAAGTTGGGGCCAGAGGGCATGGGCCTAGACAAGGAAGGGGGGTGAGGGAGGCAGAGAGAAATGCTAGCCAAAGAACAGCTTTGCATCTATGGAGAAGTTCAAGTAGAGTCTGTCTCTGTGATGGCTCCCAAGACACTCAGTAAACACGTCCCTAGATGGGACTAGGCCGTGCTGCCCAGCTCATGTGGAATGGCTTGGACTGAATGGACTGGAATTAGAGCTGCATTGGGATGAGTTGGATGGGCTTATACCAGTGGAGCTGGAAGTAAGTGGCTTGTTTAGATGGAGAGAATTGGCATAGGCTGGGTGGGAGTTGTTGCATGGAGTTTAGATGGACTGAGGTAGAAAGAGGTGAGCAGAGGGTAGGTTGGTTGGGGCTGGATTTGGCTGGGCTACCCTGGTGAGGGTCAGGCTGGATTGAAACAGGCTTGGATGGGTTGGAATGGTTCGGGGATGGATAGGTTTGGGGCAAGTTGGACTGAGTTGAGGATCAGTTAGGTTGGGGACTGGTAAGTGTTTGGTTGCAGAGACGAATACACTCTGGATAGTTTAAGCCAAAATAAATGTACGAATGGGTATTTAATGACTTATAGTAATAGCTGGGGAGCTGAAGAAGCAAATTCTAGGTTGCATCTTCAGAACAAGCGCCAAAAGCTGTGCTGCACAATTGGACCACCAAGGCAGCTGATCCTTTTGCCACTGTCAGGAAGGCATCTGCCAGATCAGGGAGCCACCAGTCAAGCTCTGGCTCTAGAAACATGCGCTTCCGTATGCTTCCAGTTCAATGCACCCCTCAGTGTGGAAGCATGACAGGTTATGTCTTAAGGGGGGGGAAAAATGTGATGAGGAAATTCTTTGGCTAGATAACACGGAAGTGGAAGTAATATTCATAATTGCTAAAACTGGGTGATGGGGATATAAAGGTACACCATACTGGTCTCTTTAATTTTGCATATGTTTCTGAAAGTATGGATGGCTATTTCATGCCCTACCTTTCTGTCCATTGATCCACTTCTGAATGAACTGCCTTATATGAGTGCATGGCACCTGCTGAGACCTACACCACATCCCAAACTCTGACTATAGGGCAGTCTGAAAATGCAGTGTTTTGCTTTTCAGCCTCTGCAGGATAAAAGGGCACAGTAGAAGGAGAGGAAACGAGACGGAATGAGATAATCTACACCACCTCCCACCACTGAGCTAAGTGGAAAGAGGTCGGGGTAAGTTGGAATGCGCAAGGTTGACCTCACTGGGATGGGTTGGACTGGGTTGAATTGGAAGGTTTGGGATGTCTGCAGCTGAGCTTGACTGGGCTGGTCTGTGTTGACAGAGGTTGGATTGGGATGGGTGATTTGGGCTGGGAGCCACCGTGGGGCTGATGCTTGGACACTGGTGTCAAGATTTTTGTGTCCAGTGGTGTGGGAGCGTTACGCTCAGTGGGAGCTGGGAAAGGAGTATTGCTGAGAGTGACACCTCTGTCCGTGCTCCCTCACTGGGCTTCCTCTCCTCCATCCAGGACCAAGCTTCACCCAAGCCTCCTGTATCCCCAGGCTCAGAGCATGGCCGGTGTTCAGCTCCACTCCCCCTGCCTGCCTTCAAATGAAACTGGTTAGAGCAAGGGGCTTGAGAAATAAGTTTCCAGCAGAGAAGCCTGTGGGACGTGTTGCCTTGGGGAACAATCAAACCCAGAGTCAGGATGTCAGAGCCAGATTGTTTCCGCCTTGCCCTTCTGGTGGGGGCATTGTGGGTCCTATGGAATTGGGGAGCCACTTCCAGAGTCTCACAGGTGCTGTGTTCACGGAACCAAGGAAAGCAGGTGCTGGCAAGCACACACGTTTCCACACACTCAGAGTGATGCATGGGAGCACGGGGCTTTCTGGTTTGCAGTACCTTCTCTCAGATTTGCACTGCGAGGCACGAGGCGTTATGTAATATTCCAGAAGAAAACCCTCCTGACCAGGGATCCCAAGCAGCCTGCCCAAGGACACACAGCAGAGCTAGGCTTCATGCTTCTGTGTTTATATGAACATTGTCTGTCTCCTTGACTAGACTCCAGCCTTCACGAGGTTTGCAGTTTTGCCTGTCTTGCTCATGGTTGCAGCCCCAGCGTCTAGAAGAGTCCTAGCCCATAGTAGGTGTTTCACATACTCAATAAATGAAGAAAAAAACTCAAGCCTCAGAAACCCACGTTCTTTCCACAGTGACAGACAGACACACACACTCACACACATAGGCATGCACACACATGGCCTTGTGAAGTGGGCCCCTTGTTCCATGTCTTCAACGTCTGATCCCACCTCTCCCCGCTGAGTTACCTGGATCAGGCCATAGATTCATGCACTTCCTGACCCACTGTCTCATGGTCAAGGGACAAGAGGTCTCTAGACTCTCTTTGGAATATGGAGCAGACGGACACCAGGCAATCCCATCTGGTGGTTGGCCTCGCCCTTCCAAAAGGGGTCAGGAGAGGGCTCCCAACTAGGGCTCAGCTCAGGTGCACCAGCCTGCTAGGCTTCCTGCTCACCCGGGGCTCAGAACTGGGTCCCCTCCAGTTTGCCCAGACCGCCCTGGAACGGATGGGTTCTTGTCCCCATTTTGCACACAAAGAAACTGAGGCTCCGGGAGAGGAGATAGCAGAACTTTCCAAGGTCACCGACTAGAGAGTGCAAAGCCTGCATCAGAATCAAAGTCTGTGTCACTCTAAGGCCCAAGGGCATTAGAGACAGGAACCCCGAGGCCACCCCTCAGGGGGTACCTCTCTCCTGCATCCCAGGCTCTGCGAAGGGCAGGGCATGTCCCCTTCTCTCTGCATCTTGCCTTTGCACTCAGCCTGGGTCAGAGTAGGGTGGGGGGTGGGAGACGTTTCTCGCTGCCTCCGACTGATATTGATGGACCCAGTGACTATTGTAAATGCTACGGTGTTGTGTAATCAGCAGGAAAATGTGACTCTGTCCCCAGAGATGCCAATGGCATTTTGGAGAAAATCCCATCCTTGATTTTCTGGGCCTGTTCGGTTGAAATGTCTGGGTGACAGGAACAGGCTGGGGGCTCTGATACGTGGCCAGGACGCTCGCTGCCCCGGCCCCTGCCCAGGGGAATAGGGGCTGGAAGAGCCTGTAAGGAAGTGCACAGGCAGGTGTGTGTGTTTGTGTGTGTGTGTGTGTGTGTGTGTGTGTGTGTGTGTGTGTGCTTCTGGCTCTGAGGGGACCTGGGCACAGGAGAGCACAGGCGCCAAAGCTCTTGAGTCATAGTGTGGGTTCAAATCTCAACTCTGTCCCTTCCTCGGTCTCTCTGTGCTCATTTCCTCTACAGTAAAATCAGGACGGGAAAGTGCCCAGCTCACTAGTCTGTTATGGGATTGGGGGAGAAGAGGCAGGAAAGCAGCTAGCGTGGCCGAGTCCGGCCCATGGCCGATTCACAGTACATATTTGTGAAGTGAATGAATGCATGCATGAGTAATCAAATAAATGTGCATGGATGCATGGAGGAGGGAGCATGGCACGGCGGGAAGAGGAGAGCATTTGGAGTCAGGAGAGCCACGGTGGAGCCATGCCTATCATTTACTAGCTGAGTGACCTTGGGCAAGTCACTTAACCTCTCTGAGCCTCAGTTAATAATAGGGATAATCCCAGCCTCTCTGGTTGTTGTGAGGATAAACGGAAGCGCAGGGTGGAACGACTCTGTCAACGGCCAGGCACTGTGCAAATGTTAGTTCTAATTATTCTCCACAATTACAACTGCTCCGCGGGAGGTATGTGTGAGAGTGAGAGCAGGGGAAGGGCTGGGGAGCGGGTGGGCCTGTGACCAGGCTGTGTGTGCATGTGTATTGTGTGTGGGTGTGTTTGGAGAACTGGGGCCATTAGAAAAACCATCAGCCCTCTAAGTTGTTCTTTCTTTTGCTAAACTCAACCTGCCAGGCTGACATCGGAAGCAGGAATTAGTGGGAAGTCTGGGGGGACAGGATTAGTGGCTGAACTTTCTATTCCTGGAGACCCTCTTTTCTCAGGAGGTCAAAGCAATTTCCATATATTATCCTGCTGGCAGCTTGGGAAGGTCAGGGAAACGGCGAACACGTGACGCTCCTTCCTCAGATGGAGAAACCAAGGCAGGAAGGGGGCTGCCGCCAAAGCCACTCCTCCCCAGCCCCTGCTGGAAGCCCCTTCGGAGGGACCCTGCAGCCACCAGCTGGCAACGAGTCATTCATTTGGGTGCTTATTACAGCTCTGCTGCCCCCTGTTCTCAGCCTTGGGCTGTGTGTTTAGGGGAAGAATGGAACAGGATCTGCCCCTCCCCCGAGTCCCTGCCTTAGGACACAAGCTCCACCTTTCAGCATCTGGCCAGCTGTTGCCCTACCTCCCCTCTCCCAGTCCCTCGAGTCCATGCCACCTCTTCCAGGAAGCCTAACTGACTGCCCCCTCGGGCAGAAGGAGAATTTATTCTTCTTTGAGCCATTTGGAGTGGCAATGGGTAAGGAGCTTGGAGGCCCGGCCCCACTGCACCTCTGATGTCAGGGCAAAACCAGGATGCCAGGATGCGCTCTCTGAAACCGATCAGAATAAGTTACCCACAAAGGTGGAACTGGTGAGCCTGGGAGCCTCAGGGGACGTTCTCTGAAGGGCCAGATCAGTGACTCTCCGAACTGGTCCTCAGACCAGCAGCATCAGCATTACCTAGAAACTTGTTAGCAATGCCAGCTCTAACACCAGACCTGTACAAACACCCCACAGGGAGGGGCAACAAACTGTGTTTTAGCAAGGCCTCCTTCGATGCTTCAGAAGACTGAGACGCACTGGCTCACAGGGCACTGTCCCCGTGCACCCACGCGCAGACTCCTATCCTGCCAACTGGGTCTCAGGAAGCCCCACCTCCCCTGCATTGGTTTTGCTTCACCCGGAGGAGGGCTCCTGCCCCAGAGCCCCCGTCTGAGAGGGCGAAGGGCTACAGCTGCACAGCCCCGTTCCTTCTTAGTTCTATGGCCCTGCCTCTAATGCCTCCTGCCCTTGGCCCTTCTACTGCGCCACCACCAGCCGCCCTTGGGACTCCTCCCTCTTTGAGCCTCCTGGGTTTCTGCCTTCATTTCCCCACCAAGACCTCCCGCCCCCTGCCCCCCCCCCCAAGCCTCCTTGCCCTCTGTGTCTCTGGGGCAGGGCCTAAACCTTTTTTTAGTGGCTCCAGGAAAGTGGCTTCTGTTTCAGGGCCTGTGTGTGTGTCCCCTCACTCCCCGTGAGAGGAGAGGGGCCTCCCAGAACGTGTCTAAGACCCTGGATCAGGTCACTGGATTGCAACCAGCACTGCTGCTCAAGTCCCAGCAGGGGCCAGACCCCTGAGGTGCCAGGATCATAGTCCACCCCAGAAGAGGCCCCCTCCCAGCAGGGGCACTCACCATAGCAGCTGCCATCTCCCCTGATGAAAGCACCAACTGTGCAAGTACCCACTGCTGTACTCCATGCCCTGCAAGCCCTGTGAGCCCTGCCGGGGCTCATGCATCCGCCCCTCCCCCAACAGTCCTGAAGGGTGCCATTCTCCCAGTTTACAGATTCAGAACTGAGGCCCTGACCTGAGAGGTTCTGTGGGTTCCTTGACATCAGCCAGTACTAGATTGAAATTCCAACCCAGATCTATCTCCGAAGCGTCTTCCTCTGAGACACGGAGAAGCCCACCTCTGGAGGGAGAGGCATTGCCGGGCAGAAAGCAGACGCGGTCGGGGGGCTGGCTCCACTCCTCACCAGTGAGTGGCTGTGCCCTGTCTCCGCTGCCCCATCTGTACGCGGGAATAATTCATGCACCGCTGACCTCATTGGAGTCAACAGAGGAAAAACTGCGTTGGTATCCAAACGCTGGGACCGAGTGCGCACCGTGCTTTAGTTTGCGAGGTATACAGTATACAAAGCGCATCCCTGTGTCATCTCATGTCACCCTTTCGGCAGCTAATCAACCTTCTGCACAATCGCAAACCCAGGAGTAGTCAGCTGAGTCAGATGCAAGACGGCAGGGGCCGGTCCAGGAGCCGAGTGCACCTCTGGCCACGAGCGCAAGGGGGCGCCATGGGCTCACAGCGCGCCCGGGCGCCGGAGGGACCGGTAGACCTCGACAGCTCTTCACGTTCTGCGTTCCCTCTGGAAGCTCTGGGGCTTCGCGGAGCGCTGGGAGGTACGTGGGCTCCAGGGGTGTGCGGGAGAGCTGGAGGAGAATTGTGCAGAGTCTGAACTGGAAATCTGAAATCCGGAAAACCAGAGGCCTTTCCCTGCTGTGTGATCCCCAATGAGATCTTCACCCTCTCTGAGCTTCTTGTATAAATACAGAAATATACTTCCCTACCCCACCACTCCAACCAGGCCTGCCAGAATCTCCTGAAACCACAAAATGAGATGACAGATTCAGGACAGCAGTGCAAACTGTGAAACCCCATTCACAGGTGAAGAATTCCAGCCTTTCTCCTGCACCTTGGACTCAGCATCGGAAGCCCCCCAGAACAAGCATGCAGAATTCCCACATTCCCATTTCAAGGACGTGCAAACAAAGGTTCAGAGAAGTCGTTCTCTTCTGGGGGGCGGGGGCGGGGGCAGGAGCCTCTGGTCCTGTGGCTTATTTGGACAGAAGCCGATTGGTCTCCTGACGCCAGCATCAGACTCTTCCTTCCTGGTCCAGTAGCCCCAGGGAGCACCAACCTCAGAGGACCCGGTAGGAGCCCTCTGCAGAGATGAGGATGCTCAGAAGGAGGTAGAGACCATGGCCCTCCGGCTCCGGCCTGTTCAGCACAAGGCCCGCAGTGTAGGAATCACAGTTCTGATGCTAACTTCTAGCACTGCCGCACTGCGGTCCCCAGGTTTCCCAGGACTCAGAGCGAGAGGGCCTGTGTCATGGGGGCTGAGCTCACCCCGACGCGGATGGAGGGGGGACCTCTCCGCCCCCGGCCCTGCCCCCACCTTGCGTGGAGCTGGGTCCCAAAGACCCCCTGCTGGGCCAAATTGCCAGGGTCAGGCTGGGGGAGGGGTGGCCCGCCTGGTCCCCTCGCCTGCGCCCTCGGCTGCGGCTGTTTGCACACATGTAATTAGCTCTAATTATCCCGGGCTTTTCAGTTCACAGACTCCGGGCCTGAGAGCGACGCCGAGATGAACACGGCCAGGGCGCCCTCTCTGCCCCGGCCACTGGCTCTATCTCAGTCCTCAGGATCTTAGGGCGCCTATCTGAGCATCTACACCACCACTGAGCGCCTCCACCACCGCCACGTGCTGGCATGTGAGTGTCTTTGTGTCCTGCGGCTGTGTCTACACTGCCTGTGCCTTTGAGTACGCTGCTGGTGAAGGGCTGGTGAAGGTTCGGAAGGACCTGGCTCAGTTGGGGAGAGGGCGGGGGCAGCGTGGGGTGATGGGGGACGGAATGGTTCTCAGCTGCAAAGGAAGGAAGGCCCTGGCCCCGCTCTTTCCCATCCCGGCCAGTCCTGCATAAACATGAGCTCGCTGGGGCAGTGACCCAGGCTGAAAATGCCAGAGGTTCTGCTATCATCGCCCAGCTGCGGTGTCTTGAATCAAACTCCCTTTCCTGACCCCAAGCCATTTAGACCCTCTGCCACCCACTGCCCATTTGGACTGGCCGCCTGCACGCCTCTTGGAGCACAGGTGGCAGAGTCAGGGCTCAGAGAGGCGGAGGCGCTCGCCCTAGGCGGCGCAGCAGGCCAAGGGGCCCCTCTCCAGAGTCCGGCTTGGCTCTGAAACCCAAGGGCTGCGGGGACCAGAGAAGGAACGCTTCCGATTCCTGGGTCCCCTTGTCTTTGTCGGATCTCAGACCCCAAGCCCTCAGGAACCCTGGTCCTGTGTCCTCAGTCCGTTGCGCGCCGCGGTTTTTCCAGCCCTCTCCCTGCGGCCAGTTCAGTCTCATCTACACCGAGGGGAGTGGAAGAGCGGGAGGAAAAGCCCCAAGAGCCTTAGTTGGAGGTGGCGGGATCCGCCTGGGTCCCCTGCAGCGAGATTCCTCCGCACATTCGCCGCGTCCCCAGAGCCCCGCGTTCTCTCTGACCCCATGTGCGCGTTTCCGGGTGTCTTGCAGTGCCTTTGTCTCTGCCTCTCCTCGGATCCCAGTCCGTGAAGCACCCCCCACCTCGCCCCCGCAAAGGAACACACACCGGCAGAATCCGCCTTTTCAATAAAAAACGACAACTGGGAAACAGAGTGAATTAAAAAGCATTAACTTAAAAACAATCCATGTGTCTGCAAATGCGTTCCAAATGGCAGCCCTTAGGCGGGGGTGGGAGGGGGTGGGGGGGGGCATGTGGGCCACATGTTCTGGAGCCCCAGACACAGCGTGTAGGGGGCTCAGGGCTTCGCAGCGGACCCCTCCCGCTAGCCACCTGGGACCGCAGGGCCGGGGGAGGGGGACGTCGTCTGGGACCTCAGCCTTGCAGACCCCCACCTGATTCCCTGGACCCGCCCCCTGGTTCTGGCAACTGCCGGTCCCTCCTGCTGCACCAGCGCCTCCAAATCCTCCTGTGCAGACTCCAGCCCTCCCCACCCCCACGCAAAGATGCCTCCCTCTCCTCCCCTCACCCCCACGCCCAGTCTTCCATCCCCGGCTCCTTCCACTCCTTCCCCACCCCGGGCCTGCCCTGCCCCACCCCCATTCTGCCCTCCTGCCCCTAGACCACCCAGCAGCCCTGGCTCTGGAAGAAGTGCTTAGCACAAAGCTTTCCTTGGGCCGAGGGAACACGCAGAAAAGGTGCTCCTGTCCCGGTACCTGTAACCTCTCCGTCCTGCTGGATGTTGATCCGAAGTTGTGTCCCCGAAGGCCTGCCTCTCCTAACGCAGCAGAAGTCAGCCACTGTCCTTTGAGGCCCCCGGGACCCCAGAATTCATCCTGCCACCCTTCCCACTCCCAGCAGCGGTCCTCTGCCCCTTTCCCTAGCAATCGGAGGGATTGCAGTAGCTCAACCAGGGCATGAGTAGAGAAGAGGTGACTGGGCCAGGTGCCCAGATTTGCTGCCTCTTGTCTTCTCAACTGGGAAGGACATCCTGAGATCATAAACCAGGCGCAAGGAAGATCTGGGTTCTGAGCCTTGTTCTGCTGATGCTAATGGCTTATAATTAGAATGACAGGGATATTAACAATGAGGTAATCAGATAATCATAATACTATGGCAGCTAACACTTACTGAGCTCCTACTGTGTGCGCTCCATGCATTAGTTCACAGAAATCCCTAGTAACTCTACGAGTTTGAGCTACAGCTTGCCCTACCTGGGCCTCAGTTCCCCTAATTATAGAAAGAAGGGGTGGACCTTCCAGGTTAGACAGTGAGTCTGAAATATCTGTGGTGGGATCAAAATTGGGACAAGTTGTTTTCGTTGTCAGGGTCCCTGGCTATTTCGTAAAGACACAAGGAAGCCAGGCAGGAAAAAAGTCGGTTCCAAATTATTCTGTGTTCTCAAAACAACAAAATGAAAAGTCCTAACAGCTCTCACCCAATCACATTGTTGTTTCTCCTAAGAGTCAGCGATGCACCATTTAATCTGGTTTTTAATGACAAACCTGTCCTGTGTTCATTATGCAAGGGAGCTTTTCAAAATTCACCACACTACCACTGTATTACGAGCCTCACCCAATGGCTTATCGGATACTGGGGGAGCCCAATATGAGTATTTATACAAAATTCCCTGGTGATTCTGAGGGTGGAATTCTGATTGGCTTATGATTTCTGAATTTGCTCTCAGATATCTCATCTGGCATGTCATTCACACACGATCTCACATCTCACGTCTGATTCTGATTTGAAATTGATTGCGGATCGCTGGGGCTGTGTTCTGAGAATTTTTGTTTCTACAGATTTAAGCATTGTCTGTCTCCATGTCTGTTCTTGTACACATCAGTTCCAGGGAGCCTGTGAAGGTGTATGTACTATATACACACAGGGCAAGGGGTGTGCGTGGGTGCACACGGCAGGTATGTGTTTCTTTGTGTGTGTCTGCACGTAGGTCTCAGGGTGTCTCTGGGCAGCTGAGCAAATGTGCTGCTGGAGGACCAGTACCTCTGCCTGTGTGTACGTGTGTGTATGTGTCCGAGTGTGAATGCCGATGCCTCTGGGCGAATTTGTGGGCTGTGCCTTTGCATCATGTTTGTGTAAGTGAGGAGGTTTTTGTAGCTATGTGTGGACGTGTCCTGTGTGCCTGCAATGCTGAGCCTGCCGTTTGCTGAGGCCTCCAATATGGCAGGAGTTTCTACGGCAAAGAGTTTCTGCGCTCCAGCCAGGCCCCTGAAATGCAGCTGCATGGTCTCCAGGCTCCAGAACGAACGGGCAGTCAGAGCTCCTCCCCTGGTCGGGAAAGAGGGACAATGATTTTGTGCATAAACACAGACCTCTGTGCTGAGCATTTTAATTCTGCAAGTCAAGTAGAGAGCCCGGGCAGCCGCCAGCTAATTAGCCACCCTGGGGGAAAAAAATTGCCTGTGTTGGAGTGGATAATGTGTTTGCCTGTATCTGTGGGATCCTTGACCAACTGAATACCCCCCACCTCTCTTCTGTCCTCTCCCGTGGGCCCGTCTCCCTTCGCCCCCAGCTCGGAAAGATGCTGCTGCATTTGGCTCTAATAATTCGGCTTTTCAAACAGGCCAATTGCTAAGCAAATGTCATTTGGGCTGAAGCTCGGAAGGCTCTAAATGAGATACATGATTCACTTGAATAGGTGAAGCTGCGTCTCGTGCTGGGTGAAGATGAGCTGACAGTTCCCCACGACATCAGGGACAGGATCCATGTCCCCTCCTCAGGCACACTGTGCTCTCAGGGGCCGGGCTTCCTCCTCGGCATAGAGCAAATCTTCAAGGACCGGCAGCCGCGGAGCCCAGGCTCAGCAGATGCCTGGTCCCAGAGAGCCTCCGAGCCCCTCTGCCTGCTTTCCTTCAGCAGCTGCTAAGGGCTCGTGGGAGCAGGAGCCCTACCAGGCTGGCCGAGGGCAGCTGCCAAGAGCAGTCCAAGGCCTGCCCTTCCCAGGCTGCACCCACACGTGTACACGTGCTGCACAGGGGTCGCTCACGCCGGCAGCCTGAGTCCATGACGGCACAACCCGTATACACAGGCTCTCGTGTGCACTCAGATCCGGACACGGAGGGATATGCAGAAGTCCACAAGCCCCCCTCCCATCGCTGTGCTGTGTTCTAACGTAGATACGTAAGCAGCCATTAAGATGACACGCAGCTTCATAAGCAGACATAGATATGAACTTTACAGATATCACATACCAATATTGTTATGGACTGAATATTTCTGTTCCCCCCCCATTCCTATGTTGAAGCCCTAATCCCCAGTGTGACGGTATCAGGAGGTGGGGCTTTGGGGAGGTAATTATGTTAGATAAAGTCACGCGAGCAGGGTCCCATGATGGGATTCGTGCTCCTGGAAGAAGAGGGAGCAAGACCAGAGCTGCCCTCTTGCCCTGTGAGGATGCAGCCAGAAGGTGGCCGAGTATAAGCCGGGAGGAGAGCCTTCCCCAGGAACCAAAGCTGCCAGCGCCTTGATCTTGGATGTCTCAGACTCCAGAACGATGAGAAAACACATGCCTGTTGGTTAAGCCCCCCAGCCAGTAGCATTTTGCAATGCAAGCCCAAGCGGACTGATACAGGGATGGGCTGGGAATTACACCTGCACACACTTGCGAATACTGATTCATGTGTCAGCCACAATTATTGACACACTTCTAAAGAGTCCTGTGTGTGCCCCTCCTACATTACGGCTGGCATCACTTACTTACTGAACTCTCACTGTGCTGAGTGTTTCACAAATGTAGTGACCTCACTTTAGTCTCAAGACAGCCCCAAGGGAGGCATTTATTAGCTCCGTTTTATCAGAGAGATCGAATCTTGAATAAGGCGCACGGTTGGGTACATACCCGCCAAGTGGCCAAGTTGGGATTTGAACCCAGGTCTCTTGACTCTAACGTGCATGCTCTGTAGGGAATAAGTAGGAAGTAAGTGTTGTCGCCCCCAGAGCTGGGGGAGGACAGCCTCACGCTCCTGCTATGCCCACAGGGTCAAAGCCTCCACTCCCCAGGGCCACCGGCTCATTCAGCCCAGCGCCTGTAACTCAGTCAACACAGCGGGGTGCAGTTGTCTCCCTGAGCGTCACAGGGCTTCCCAGGCTGCAGATCCACAGACATCCCTGAAACCATTAAAGAATTGTTTGCGACTTTCCAAAGGATGACCCTGATCAGAGCAACAATGCAAACTGGCTTTAATATGTGCCCAGCTGAAAGGAGAGACTCAGCTTCGGCGGTAACAGTTTCCAGCCATCCAAGATTCTGTTACTCTCCTTACCAAGTCACTTCTCCGGTTAACGCAGCCCCATGTTTTTAATCAACAGTGGGTCATTTACTGGTGCCTTTGGACTGGATCTCGGACTGCAGCCCACCCACCCTCACCCAGGCATCTCAGATCCAGTTGAATGGGGTCCAAGCTTGTTCTCACTGCCGGAGCCCTGCCTCTCCTGGGCTCCCGCGTCCAGTCCTGCTGAAGCCCATGCACTTGTCTTGAGCGGTCCTGAGGCCATTCTGGAACTGTCAGCAGCCCTGGGCTGCAGAAGGGCCTAGAGGGGCCCTGCAGACATGTCGCATTCCTTCGGCCCCGGCCCAGCACCCTGGCCGGCTTCCCCAGAAGAAAAATGAAGGTCCTCCTGACAGGCAAGCATAAATATTTTCTTTCCCAGCCTGGTTCAGATGTGGGGATATTTGCTGTTAATAAAGTGGCAGCTGGCTATTTGGGAGTGTCTGAACGCGGCCTTCTCTGCCCGGGGGCGCGTCATCTGTCTCTGTTCCCGGCCCCATCCGATGACAAGACTTCACTGGCCTGGCTTCTTTTGGGAACGTGCCTCAGACGGCAGAGAGTGGGCAGGGAGCATTCGTGCCACATCTCCTGAGGGCCTCGGAGGCGCGGCCTGAGGTTCCCGCCCTTGGCACACACGCGTCTACCAGAAGCGTGGCCTTTGGGCGCCCGCATCGGGTGGGGAGGCTTCGTTTAAGGGGCAGGAGGAGGCGTGTTGGAGCAGGCTGGGTCTTCCTACTTTGACAGGCGCTCCGACCCGAAAGGGCAACACGACGTAGTGGGAAATCATGCTTTTCTTCGCGGCATGTGGCCTGGAAATGGAGCTACAAGGCCCGGAAAGGTTTTGAAATAACAGTTGGAGCTGAAGCCTTCCCTGCCCCCACCTGGAAATAGGTGTTAGGATGGAAAACAGGGCCCCTCTCCTCACCACTCGTCACCAGCCAGGGCTGTTTGAAATGAAAACAAAAAATTCTTCCTTAGAAGAAAATGTGTTTTCCAAAGCGCTGTGCACTCTTTCCTTGATGTCCAAGTCCACAAAAGCCTGTGTGAAGGCCCTGTTTGCAGCTTGAAGTTTTGGAGGCTGTTCTGGGAAGGAGGAAGGAGCTACTATTTGGGGTGAACAAGCCTCCCTGGGGTTGAGGGTTGCTTTGCGGCAAACTTGCATTCAGTCAACAAACATTTGATGAGCACTAGGCTTCTGGAGGGTAAAAAAGACACGTAGATTTCAGGGCACCAGAGCCTGGGTTCAAATCGTTTGCCGTAACAGGTGGCCTGGGGCAAGTTATTCAACCTTTCTGTGTTTTGGTTTCCCCAGACAGAAAATGGGAACAATAATACAGGGTTTGTAGGGTTGCTGTAAGGAGTTCACTGAATCCTGCATGTGAAAGTGCCCACTGCAGCACTCGGCAGCCTTGCAAATGCTTGAATGTTGGTGAAAGAGCTCTCGGGGACATCCTGCACCTGCAGCATGGGGCAGAGCGCCTCGGTTTTGTACTCAGTACCTTTTGGGATCTGATCTGACCCCTTAGGTCAGGATTCTCCTGCTGAAATCAGCATACCAGTAAGCCCGGTCTGCCCATGGTCCCTTTGTTCATGACACACTGCTGCTGTTCCCCTGTGCTTGTCCAGGCTGTGCACACACCCACCGCCCTCCCACTCTCCTCATTGCACCTTGCAGCGGGATGCCTGCATCTTCGGTAACTACCACTTGCTGGGTTCTGGGCATCAGCTACTTCTCGTGTATTATTCTACAGGGCCGGGAAGGACAGCATCAAGAGAAGAAAAGAGGGGGACAGTAAAGAGTTGCCAGAGGGGAATGATAGGTCATATTTATCACAGAGAAAAGAGCTCTCTGGGCCAGAGAGGCTGAGAGGTCAGGGAGGGGGCTAGGGGTCAGGCAAGAAAAGACAGTGGCAGTAGTTTTGGGGAGAGAAGAGAGGCTGAATTGGAGACTTGGCTTCTTTTATCCATTCAATTCACACATATGCAGGGGGCACCTATCCACTCCTTATTTTACATACTTAGTGGGCAGGCTCTCTGCCAGCTGCTGGGACACAGCAGCGAACAAAGCATTACAAAATCCCTGTTTTTTGAGAGCTGACCTCCTAGTGGGAAAAACAGGTAATTGACAAAATAAATAAGAAAAAATGGACAGTGTGCTAGATAAGGATAAGGGCGAACGGGAAACCTCGGAGCCAGGGAAGGGGCTATAGACGGAAGAGGTCAGTGTCAAAGGACCGACGTGGAGCCACAGAAGGCCTCCGGGTCACTTCCGAGCAAAGCCCTGGAGGAAGTGGGAGGGCCAGCCCTACAGATGCCTGGGACGCACCCCAGGCAGAGAGAACCAGGAGGGCAATGGCTCAGGGCAGGTGTGTGCCTGGCTTGTGCCAGGAACAGGGAAGAAGTCAGGGAGCCTGGAGGGGGCCCCATGGGGAGAAGATTCGGGAGGGAGGAGGTGGGTGATGAAAAGGAGGCTGGACTGTCGCAGGCCTTGTGGATCCCTGCAAAGATTCCTTAAGGCACCTTGAAGTCGGGGGGGCCCCCGGATAGTGTGCCTTGGGCCAACCCAGCCCCATCCTGAGTCTGATTTCTCCCTGTGGTGGGTACTTGGGGTGTTACATGAGATTGTGAAAGCTTTGAGGTCCATTCCATGTGCTGAGCAAAAAATCAGCCCCTGCAAGGCTTTGAGATTCTACGTGTTAAAGCCTTGGAAACTTTCTGAGTCCGATTTCAGTTCTGGAGGTGCTGAGGTGGTGGTCAGGTGCTGACCCCGGGATGCAGAGGGCCAGGCTTGCTGGCCTCGGAGCCGCTCCCACCCAGCCTGCGCCCCTGCCCCCACAGAGCAGGGAGGGGCTGACTTCAGGCAAGTCTAGCTTCTCGGCCTTGTGTTCCTGAGCCCTGGGCCATGTGGGGTGGGTGCTTTCCTTCATAACTGATTTATCTTTAGCTGTCATTCCTTCATTTATCCCCCGATATTCCTTTATATCTTCACTCCCTCCTTCATTCTGTTTGCTTATTCGTGTCTTCACTCATCTCCCACAAGTTTGGTTATTTACACACCAATTTCCTTCTCTCCTGGAATTTTTCACAAGAAAAGCTAAATAAATAATGGACTATGCAACTCTCCATGGAAGCCCGACTTTTCAGCTGAAATATAAGGGCATAAGGGCAAAAAGTGTGTCGTGTGTGTGTGTGTGTGTGTGTGTGTGTGTAATCTCTCCTTTAAAAAAAATTAAATTATAGTTGATTAACAATATTCTGTCAATTTTTGGAGTTCCCGTCGTGGCGCAGTGGTTAACGAATCCGACTAGGAACCATGAGGTTGCGGGTTCAGTCCCTGCCCTTGCTCAGTGGGTTAACGATCCGGCGTTGCCGTGAGCTGTGGTGTAGGTTGCAGACGCAGTTCGGATCCTGTGTTGCTGTGGCTCTGGCGTAGGCCGGTGCCCACGGCTCTGATTCGACCCCTAGCCTGGGAACCTCCATATGCTGTGGGAACGGCCCTAGAAAAGGCAAAAAGACAAAAATAAATACATAAATAAATAAATAAATAAATAAATTCTGTCAATTTCTGCTGAACAGCAAAGGGACCCAGTCATACATGTATCAGCATCCTTTTTCTCACATGCTCCTCCATCGTGTTCCATCTCGAGTGACGGGATGCAGTTCCCTGTGCTGTACAGCAGGACCCCGTTGCTTATCCACTCCCAATGCAGCAGTTTGCACAGAAAGCGGGTCTGATTCACTGCCGTCACCCCAGCTTCTGGCCCCGTGCTTGGCCCACAGCACGTGCTCTATACATGGACTCCTGTATCCATTCACCCACTGCACGCGCATCCGTTCCTTCGGGCATTTGTCAGACTTCTTCGTATCCCAGACTCTGGGCCTGACACACTTAGGAAGAGCCGTAGGGGGTGCTCCCTCGTGGCATGGCAGGTTAAATATCCAGCATCGCCACTGCAGCGGCCTGGGTCCCTGCTGTCCCCCCCCCCAAAAAAAAAGAAGAAGAAGAAGAGGACTAGGAAAGAAGAACATACAGAGCTCCGTTACCGCGGCATTCATCCATGCATTTATTCCTTCTTCCATAAACCCTTACTGCTGTCGCTTCGTACCAAATCCTGAGCTGGAAATTGCTTTACTCGAGATGATCAAGGGAAGGTTGAGGTTGGGTTGGAGAAGGGCCTCAGAGAATAGGTAAAATGGCAGGAATATCAGGGAGAGGGCGCAGCAGGAACAGAGGCAGCAGGGACCATCGCAGCCAGCTGGGTTCTGACTCTGCAACGAGCCCATGCAGGGAAGGTTGCTAGGGGCCACCTGCTGCAGAAGCAGCCCGGGGCAGGTCTTGGAGGCTCCACTGCTGGGCATAAGGGTTTGCTGTGCTCTCGGGGAGACGGACTTGGGCCTCTCCCTTCCTATCGGGCAGAGGCCAGGGGGGCAAGCAGTAAGACTTCCTTTTTCCCCTGAGAGGAGGGAAAGACCTTCAAAGATGGCTAAGATTCCCCAAGAGGACACACAAGCCCAAATAGCCCTTTCAAACCACGGTGATGATTTTAACGCAAATGAATCCAAAATTTGTGGATTACACTTTCCTCCAAAACCACACGAGCTCGTGGAGCTCGGGAGCATGTTTGGAGGTGAGAACAGAGAGCCTTCCTAGTACCCTCAGGCGGAGACTAGAGGTTCCTATGGGCACGTGGCCACCCAGGCCCTTGAGCTCCCCATAATCCTATCTTAATGCCAAATGATGCACTGAGGAGGCGCCAGATGTGTGGTGCCACAGTTGCAGCCAACAGGCTCAGATGTCAGCAAGGACAAAGGGTGCTCGGCCATCTAACTCTGCAGTCCCCAGTGTCCTGGGCCCTGAGAGCCCTTGCAAAGCTCCTGGTCTTCTCTTGGCCCCTTGACTGGGTAGAATTTTCTCCTGGGCCCAGGTCCTCTGGGAAGGAGGGTAAACACCACGGAATGATGAAAACAGCAGAATCATTGCAAAACGTATTCTCTCGGGTGTACCATTCAGCTAACAAAGCACCTTCATAGCATCTCATTTGACCCGCATAACAAACAGAAGGGATGGGAAGTTGTGGGGAGCAGTGTATAATTCCCACTTTACAGGTGAGGAAACTGAAGTCCAGAGACTTTCCAAACTCTGACCTCTGCTAAGGTTCTCTGAAGGGCCCAGCGTATCAAACCTCCAAACCAGTAACAGCGTGGCATCCTGGCATCCTTGTTCAGGGAAGGGGGGGCAGGCCTGGATGGAAAGAGCAGTAAACAGTTCCTGTGGTTGAGATGGGCCATCGGAAGCTGTGACCTTTCCTCCCACCTCCACGTGACCTGTGGGTTGGAAGGAAAGGCAACAACCTACAGCAGGCTTAGGGCTCGACAGTGAGGGGCATCCGGGCTCTGTGTGAAACCAGGGTCTGTGTTCAGCCAAGGCAAGAACCCAAGTCCAGGCCTCCTGACCCAGCGCAGCGTTAGCACCGCTGCACCTGCCCTGACCCTGACCTTACCAGGCCCTCCCTTTATTTGCAGCCTCCCTATCTGCAGTGCGAGGGGGGTGAGAGAGAAGGCTTCTTAGGCCCCTTTCAGGGTCTGGGCTGTTGTTGTGATCAGACCCAAGCTCAGGATATGGAGGGGGAGAGCCAGAGCAGGAAGTCCCAGGGCTCCAGGGTAGGGCAGGCACGGTGGGGGAGGCAGAGGGCACAAAAGCCACCCTTGACCGACCCACGCTCCCCACTGACTTCCTCCTCTCCAGCCTGGAGGTCAGCTCCGCTTCCACAGCTTGTTGACTTTTGCATTTACAAGGTGTGCCGATTGCCAAGGCCCAGGGGTGATTACACACCTGGACCCACCTTAGGAAAGCATCCTTCTGTTCCGGTCCCCACCGGCGCCGGGGGTGGGGGCCGGAGCACAGGCGGGGATCTCACGCAGGTGTGGTGAAAAATGTAAAGAGGAAAATCATTGAAAGGACGACAAGAGAGAACTCAAAGGCAAGTTCCATTCTGGAATGGAAAGGGGAAGGATTCAGGCTCCACTTACCTGGCCATCAGGTTGAAGGCACGTCTGACTCCGACCATCAGGGCTGGGGCGAGGAGCTTTATGGTGTTTGCTTGGTTTATTGGCTTCACGAAGAGGATATGAGGACCCAAGCAGGGGGTCTGGAGATAGGACACCTCAAGGAAAAGCCAAGATTTATGGCTTCTGGAAACCCCTCCGGTAACTGGGCTGGGCACACGTTCCTCAGTGCTCAGGTTTGCGGGGGGAGGGCCTGGAGGTAAAGGAACCCCCAGAATAGCGGTGGGACCCATTCCCCCAAGTGCCTTCTCCTCCGTCACCTCCCCTGATGCTCAGTAACAGCTCCAGGATGCTGAGGATCTCACGATTTCCTCCACCATCGCGACCACGGGGCCGCGGCGGCCGGATTGCGGGTGAGCCTGCGCCAGGGTCATGCAGAACCAGTGGCAGAGGAAGAACCCACACCCAGCTCCCAGCCAGGGGTGCCCCCTCCCTAAGCTGTTACCACTAGAATGTTCTTCTAAGCCCAGGGATGAATACCTGGGTCAGAAAAACAATATTGCTGGGCCTCTCCCCGCAAGTCACCTCCATGTCACCCCATGCAGATCAGGGGCCACAGACACCCACCAGGGCTCAGCGAGGTGGCCGAGGCATCCCCCACGAGCCTGTGACCACACCAAGGGTGCTTGACCTGCCAGGAGATGCCCACCACCGCCACGCCTGTGGACACTGGCCTCGGCAAACATTAAATGTGATGCCAGATACTCAGGGCATCACATTTAATGGGCACAAGAGGCTGGTTCCTGACACAGCCTTGCAGTCCTCCGTGGCCCCTGTGAGCAGGGTAAATTTTATTTCTGGGCTTAATTACGGGACATGCCATAAATATTCATGCAGCAGAATGAGCCCTGGCTCACAAGTGCAGCTGCTTCCCGCTTGGAGGAAATTAACATTGTTTTCCAGCCGGTGAGTAATGAGCCTCCGCTGCTCCGAAGAGGAGCCTTTTCAACAGCCTCTCCAGGACAGAGAGGGAGCCACACTCAGAGGCACCCACACCGGGAGCCGTCCCTCCACCTCTCCAAAGAGCGCAAAGCTGGGCCCCCCTGAGCTCAGCTCTGCAGGGGAGCCCCCATCAGGGGTCTCAGCCGAGCAAAAGACCCCTGAGCTGTGTCTCAAGAACAGCAGTCAGGTCAGCAAACTACAGCCCGAAGGTCAAAGCCACCTGTTTTTCTTGGGAATAAAGTTTTATTAGAACCCAACCACACCCAGACATTTAGCTATTGGCTAAGACAGTGGAGTCAGGTGGTTGACAGAGACCTTACCGCCTGCAGAGCCAAAAATATTCATTGTCTGGCCGTTTACAGAAAACGTTTGCCCACTCCTGCTCTAGAAGCTCCGAATCATAGACATTCATTCTTATTAATACAAGTCCCCTAATAGTCAACCCTCTGGCATCTTAGAAACATGCAGTGGTTTTAGAATCACGTGGTCGTAGAATCGCAGGTGCCCAGACTCTGGAAGCCGTGTCCAATCTCAGCTCCCCCGCCTCCTCAGCTGCATGACTATGGGAAGCTTCCTTTGCTATCTCTGCTTCAGTTTCTTTCTCTATAAATTGGGGAAAATAACAGTCTCTATCTCATAGCGTTGTTGTGAAGGTTAACTGAGTGAATATTTGCAGAGCCCCCGGAAAAGTGTTTGGCACAACATTATGTAAGCCTTCTGTTAAGTAAATGGACTCAGTCTCCCACAGTTTCAGAATCCTCAAAGTGTAGGATTCTAACCTCCTCCAGATATCCACCTGTCAGATGGCCCATTCTCTGCGGTAGCAGGGAGAGCCCGTGTGTTTCCAACACTCCACTAAATGCTTGCTGTGCATTATCCCATTTAATCTCCAAAACAACTCTGCAGTAGGAATTCCTGCCGATTTACCTATGAGGGAATTAGGACTTTACAAAGGTTAAGAGACGAACGGAAGGTCGTATGGGGTGAATTACAAAGCCCAACATGAGTCAAGGTGTGCCTGACTCCGAAGCTGTCCGCCAGAGAACCCCACCTCTTAGCCAGAGCCACAGTCCTTCTTCCGTACCCATCACAGGGTCCTCCAGCCCCTGCTGGACACTTGGCTGTGACAGGGCATTCACGGACAGCTGGCTCTGTTGTGGAGACCTCACGCTGGGATCTGCTCTTGGGCCTAGTTCTGTGTCCTCCCAGCTCTGAAAAGCCCAGGTGTGAGAAGAAGGGCACGGCCCGGGCAGCCCCCACCTGGCTGGGAACCAGCAGTAGCCTGGGCTGCAAGCCTTTGCGGCAAACTAGACCTGAGTGCAAAGACCAAGCACCATGACTTTGGAAAGAGCACTCCTCCAGGAAGCCCTCCTTGGTGCCGGCAAGCAGCAAGCACCTCCTTTTCTCTTCAAGGCTCCAACGTGCCTGTCTGAACCATCACTGGATGAGACCAGAGCCATGTCTTAGTGTGCGGCTTGTTAGGATACCCTCGGGACACTGGTCTTCCTTCTGCTTGCTTTCCTAGGGTCTTGAGCTCTCCCCCCACAGTTCTGCGGCCATGCCATGCTCACCAGATACTCGTGGCATCACACTTATCCCCATCGCATTCTCGACCTGGATGCCACCATCATTCCCATGTGGAACACGAGGCACCTGAGACCCGGAGGGAGGCCGAGCTGGGAGAAAGAAGCGGGGAAGGAACTACCTCCAGGCAACCTTCCATGAACCAGGCATCGTGAGAACCCTTGGCCTCCTTGCACCCTGACCAGGGAGGCAGTCAACCCACTTTACAGAGGAGGAACCTGAGGCTGTGAGGGGAAATCAGATCACTCCGGCTTATGCAGAGTGTAAGTGAAGGAGGGAGACATTGACAAAATATCTACTATGTGCTGAGTGTTTTCGCACATACGCTTTATTTCACCATCAAACACACGCGACGGAAAACCCTAAGGGAGCTGCTCATCTTCCTGCTCCCAGATGTGTAACCCAAGGCTCAGAGAGCCGGGGTGGCTCATCCCACAGGGAGCCAGGCTGGAACCAGGCCTGCTGGCCGTGGACAGAGCACTCTCGCCCAACCCGGAGTCTGCGCGAGGCCCGGCACGCATCCTTGCCGGGAGTGGAACAGGAAACAGTGGGCCTTTTTTGCAGGGTTTTCCGTGTGCACGACGGAGTCCCTGAGGATGGCTCACTGGCCACGGATGGGAGGAATGGTTTATTTTTCCTGCAGGCCGCTCTGGAGCCTTTCAAAGGTGTGAAGTTCTACGGGCCTGCAGAGGCTGCTCCAGAGCCGGCCCTCCCTGGGCCCCAGCCCCCGCAGGCCCGGCCTCTTCTCGTCGTGCCCCCTGCGGGAACTCCCTCCGGCCCACCTGGTCTCTCCCTCGCTGAAAGGCTGCCGAGTGACAGGCCAGAAACTCCACTCTGTGTTTACTCACCAAACACAGAGCCGGCCCTCTGGGCTCTCCCTGCGTCCAGACCCTCTGCTACCTCGGGGAAGAGGGCTTTCCAGCCCACTCCAGGCTCGGCATACGTGGCACGCGCACCTCCTTCTGCCGGCCACAAGGAGGAGCTTCCAGGCAGGCCCTGCAGCAAGAAAGAGTCTGGATGGACATAGGAGGAACTTCCTGCCGCTGGAGACATTCACAAAAAGATGGAGAAGGTCCCGAAGTCCTGTGCCCTCATGGTAAGAACTCTGGGCTCTTGGGTGTGAATGTCCGTGCCTCGGCCCTATGATGGGAGGGGTGCGACTGCAGGATTCCACCCCCGCCTCCTAAAATTCTGAGGTTCACAGCATGAGACAAGGCACGGGAGACCCAGCTCTGCCCCACCATCAACCGACAGTGGGAACACGGGCCACTGCGCTAGACCTTGGTCTGTCCACCTTGAAAATGGGCATAATTATCAAAGGGCAGCTATGAAGGAATGGACACGAAATACACTGTCTCGTCAGTCCTCTCTCTGAAGAGCTTTGTGTATGCAAGGCGGGTTGATTTCCCCCCTTCATCCCCTGTGGCTTCCTCCTCTTCCTCCTCCCCCCACACCCGCCACGTCCCTGACTCTTCGTCTCTCTTTACTTCCCACAAGAGGGAAAGTTCCTTTGTCCCTTCTCACCCGACTGGTTAACTAAGAAATGGTTGTAAATGGAGCGGTTTTGCTCTGTTGGAATTCGTCTTTTTTGTTGTTGTTGCTGAGTGTTGTTTCATGCACGGGGGCCTAGGAAGGTAGCGGGGGCTGCAAGGAAAAGCCCTCAGAAGACCGGGGCCTCCCCTTGCTGGGGAGAGTCCGCGTGGGCCTCTGCGAGGGTTGGCCGGGGAGATGTCCCATGGTCACGGCGTTGCTGGACTGGACCAAAGGGCCTTTCCACCTCCCGACCTGCCAAGGTGTTGACTCTTTGAATAGGACCGCGCCGTGGTGTCCGTGAACGGATTGGCTGTTTGCTTATATGACAGTCAAGGAAGTTGCACGATTACTTCTTAAAAATCGAGCCAATGTTGTTTTCCTGTCGCCTCTCTTCCTCCACCATTTTTATAACTGAACTGGCTGTTTTCGAGATACCGACCTGCTGTTTGTCTAAACTGACCCCTGGTTGGCTGGAACCGACTGGCTCTTTATCTGTAGGGACCAGCTGTGGATGGTGGCGGTGGGTCAGGGGCTGTCCTGACAGGATATTTTGGCTGAATGGACAGGCTGGGGCCTGCAGTCAAACCATCCGGATCCAAGCTCACACCTCCACCTGCTGGCCCCCACTGGCCTCTCCAAGGAGAGCCGATCTCAATGTCCCAGCCGTCGACCCCACTCCAGTCCACCACGAGAGGACATACGATATTGCCACAGGTTGAACACCGGGCTTCACATCAAGAAAGGACAAAGCCCGAGTAAGGACCCGACAAGCCAGCCAGCTGTCCCCTCAGCCTCGCCGGGCAGCCCTGCTTGCCTGGCTGTCCACGTGGCCCGAGCCCTCCAGCACTGTTTCTAGTCCGTGTCGGGGATCCCCGAGCCCCCAGCCCAGCCTCCTCATTGGCCTCTTTAACTCACCTCCTTTCATTGCTGACAGGTCCCGGGACTTTCAATGGGGCCATGACAAGCGGGTCCTCAACCCCACTGCCCCATTCACCCTGCCCGCCACCCCCACCTTGGCCTTTCAGGCTCCCAGTGAAAGGGACTGGTCCACAAATTGGGGATTTGCCATTGTCCCCTTTGTAAAGGCTCTCCTTTCCCTGAGCCCCACCCCTCCCATCGCCGGGATCAGCAGGGGTGGCCCCGCGGGGCTGCAGATGCAGCAGGCACAATACACCCACCACTCTCGCTTAGAAGCAGGGCTGAGGCCTCAGAAACTCAGACTTGACTTTGGAGCAGGAAGGCGCGATCTAGATTTCCTGCCGCCTGCATCCCTTCCCCATTTTATAGATGCGGAGATGGAGAGTCAGACGGCAAGACCTCTTGACACCCAGCTTGCCTCCCATTAGCTCATTTCCACTCTATTTCTTTCAGTATTGAGAAGGCCACGGTGTTTGTCATTTGTGCGACCCCAATATGCCCGCAGCATCAAAAATGCCTACAAAAGCTGCCCTCTGTATTCGAGGAAGTTTGGGGTCATGGCTTCGTTGTTGAGCATCTGAAATCAAAAGCCAGAGCCATGAACACAGCAGTTCTTGGATGAACTGCCTCAAAAATAAACAGAAACACTGGCCTGACTAATTTGAAATTCAACTCACAAAAAGGAAACAAAGCCAAATTGTTCTTTTCCTGTTTCTAATATTTGTGCTCCCACATTTGAATTATTTAATCCAACTTCCTACCTCTGGGTGAGCCTGTTGGAGCCCCGAGAGGTATACTTGCCTAAAGGCACGCAGCACCTCTGGCGGGCGGGGCGAGTGTCCCGGGGTGATGCTGAAGACTCGCAGGCAGGCATCCCGACTTGGGGAAAATTTCAGCTACATCGAAATGATGTCCCCAGGACTGGCTGGGCCCTGCACTGCGGTTTGGATTTGCGGTTTCTCAACTCAATTGATTTTTAAGAAAAGATTTGAAGTTGGTGAAAGGGGGTTGTTTACAACGTTGCCGCCGTGGGGAAAATCGCGGATCTCGGCGGCATTTCTAACTCAGGCTGCCCCTCCCCGAGGTGCTGTGGGGTGCTTCGGACAATCGATGCTGAGACGGGGAGGTTCTGATGCTCCAGCGAGCGGCGCCAAAGGCGAGGTCTTTCAGGAAGACAGCCTCCAGTTCAAGCGGTCGCTCTACGGACTCTGTGTTGGGATTTCAATACAAAGCAGGGAGTTCCATGTTCCAATCGTTTATCTCTGCCTGGTCCCTTTCCAGAGTCCCGAGATGCAGTCACTAGGAAGTGCATGTTTCCTGAGGACCAGGCTGACTCTGAAGCTGCCTGTTCTGTTTTTGGTTTTTTCCTCAATGTTGTCGTGCGGTCCTGAGGGTTTACCATCCATCCTTTGCAGTATACTTTCCCCCTCTGGGGATTTACGGCAGCCGAGGGGCTCCCACACCCGCCCCAGACCCCGCCCCCCCATGAGGACACGATAACATCATCGACTCATCCGCTGAACCATCCCCATCCACTCAGCTTCCATCACTCCCCAAGACTGATAACCATCAGAGGCTGTTAATTCCCAGCAAATTATCTAATCCGATTTGTGTAAACCCCAGCCCATGAGGATCATAAAATAAATAAGCAGGAAATGGTTCATAGCTTCCAATCCCTTCTCACCTAGGAAGGCCAGGCTGCCGCGTCTCAGCCTCGGCTGTGACTCCCACGTCTTTCCAGAAGGAACGAGCAGCAGAGGTTCGAATCTGGGCTGCCGATTCTGAGCCAGAGGCCACAGACTCACCGACTCACAAGGCTGCCCGCCCCTCCTGCTCCCCCGCCCACCCACAAAGGGTTCATTTCACTAGTAGGTTAATCCTTGAACCAGCTCTTGTCCTTCAAGGCATGGGGCATGGTGAGTTAAGATGCTGGATGACTTGCAGAGAGAAAAGCAAACTGTCCCTCAAAAAACAGAGGGAAGTAGGAATCTGTAATGATGAAAGGCAGAGCAGGGTGGGGATTCGGCAGTAGCTCTGGGAGATGCAGAGAATGATAAAATTAGACTGCCTTGTCTAGAGATAAGCACAGGAAGAGATGTGTGTGTGTGTGTGTGTGTGTGTGTGTGTGTGTGTGGTTGTAGCTTAGATAAAGATTTGGGCTGGGCCAGGAATATGGCCCAATAACCTCTAAATCCCCTTTTTGCCTCTGAAATTCATCAAGGCTATGCCTAAAAGCCTATAATTCCAAAATTCCGTAACTCGCAGATCTTATGCTTCTCTACCAAAACAGACACTCTCGGATTCTAAGGTCCTGTGATTCTAAGAGTCTATAATCCAATGAGTCTGTAATTTTAAACTGCTCTCACTGTAAAAGTCTATGGTTCTCTCATTTTACCCTTCCGCGAGGCCAATATTCTGTGATTCTAAGATTTTATCATTCCATGTTTCCTTAATTTAATATTCTAACACTCCACCATTCTTGCTTTCTATGATTCTAAGAGACCATGATTCTAGGTTCTATAAATTTACTCTTCTATATTTTCTAGGTTCTGCACATTTATTCTTCCATATTTCCAATGCGCTACAATTCTAGCATTATAGAATTCTGCCGCCATAATTCTAAAATTCCATAATTCTAATGTTTTATGCTACTAAAGAATCTAATTTCTGTGATTTGATAGATTCTTTTTTTAAGAATTCTAACTGTCTGTATTCTGAATAGAGATTAACAGTCTGGATTTCTAAGATCCTACAATGCAGATATTTTTATTCCGAGTTCTATATTTCGAAGCGTCTGCAATTCCACAATTCTCAGTTCCAGGATTTTAATATTGTGTACTTTCAGAATGCCAACATTTCTTATATTTCATGATTTCGTTCTTACAAACCAAAAGTCGCTTCCTCTACGATGTCCAGGAATTAAGTTGAAATGGAATCAAGTGACCGGTGCAGCTGTCCTCCGAATCAGGTTGTGTTGTCCCAGGGCCGCTGGCCTTTCTCCCCAGCGAAGAGACCAGAAAAGGGCCGGGTTGCGGCCTGGGCTCCCGGAGCTGCTGCAGGACAAAGGCGCGTGGAGACGGGGTGGGGCCCAGGGTCAGTCGCCCCCAGGCCTCCAGGAGGCCCCTCCTCAGCAGTCCGGTTTCCAAACATCTGCCAGCATTTGGGTCCCGATTGCTGTCCTTTAAAAGTATCCGTCTCCCTTTCTTGTTCTCCATCAAGGGCTCCCATGACAATCATTTCAAGCAGCTAATGAGTTTCAGATGGGCTTCAGGAGCTGGGGACGGAGGGAAGCTGGGGGATAAGGATGCTTAGGCTGAGTTTCATGGGCAGGGGGAGGGGCAGGGGCTCAGAAAGAAAATCTTTTGTAGCTGAAGTGTTCCTGGGCCGCCCGCCCCTCTGGATGGGAGCCCCGGCGGTCCCTCTGCCGGTCCCTCCCGGCTCACCCACGCTGCCTCCTCTCTGCTGTACCGACCAGCATACCCTCCCCTGGCTCCTCGCTCACCGAGGTGAACATTATCTGAAAGCATCGAGGCCTTCGTGGGACCAAGGCGTCATGGCTCACCTGCTCCTAGAAGCCACGTTGCAAATCAGATGTCCAGATGTTACCTCCGGGGAAAGCTCTAATGTGCATCACGCTGCCTGGCGCAGAGTGGGGTTGGCTGGGGGTCTGGGAGACGCTGCCCAGGGCACGCGGGCTCCTGTCCCCTTGGGGGCAGCCCTGCCACCCCCGTGGCTGGCTGGGACTCAAAGAGCGTCTTCCTTCCAGCAACAGGGGCCACGGGAAACCAGAGGCACGGGAGGGGGCGTCCCAGATTTCATTTCCATGGCACAGGGAGACCCGGGAGGCAGCCCGCGACCAGAACCTGGCCGGGATTACACAGTGGCTTCTGCGGCCCTCGCCCCCCGGCTGCCGCGAACTTCCGCCGCTTTCAAGGTCTAATTCAGGGATCGGTTGACGCGAGCAGAATGTCGGGAAAGGCACACCAGGGCGGTTCAGAGGCGCTCACACCCTCCCTGGCCCACGGGGGTCATTCCCAGCTCGGAATGTCGGGGGGACATTTCTGCAACAGGATGTGTACAGTTTCGGGTTTGGAGGGGGGGTCCCTCCTGGCCAGGGAGACCAGACCTTATAATTAAGTAACTTGCTGTTTCCTTTGCGTTATCAACAACAACAACCACGTTCTCCCCGATGCCTAAACAGGACAAATCCCCGGTTAGGCAGTTCCTGGTGGTCCGCGCTCACACACGTGCAGAGGGAGGAAAAACCCCCGCCTGGAAGCGGCCTCCCTGCTTCCCAGCAGCCGCTGCCACCCCCTCCCTCCCCCACCGCCCCCTCTTCCCCCGCCCCGGTCGCAATTAGAGATAATCTTCTGTTGCCTGGAAAGTGTAAAAATCGCCAGCTTTTCTTTTTGCATGCATAATATCCATTTCCCCTCCAAGTGCGTTATTTGGTTTGGGAATTACATCTATTTACAAGAGTAGATGTTGCACAAAGGTTGTGTTTATGTGGAAAATTATATCGGTGACATGGGCTGATTGGCGTGTGGAGGCTGGGAGAGCCGGCCTAAGAGGCCGTCTCATCAGCTTGGAATAACAAAATGATTGTATTTTCAGCAAAGCTAATTGATCACATACCTCGCTGGGCTGTCTGTTGACTCAAAGGCCATCCAGGCCCTGGGAAGGTGGCGGGGAGAGAGCCCGGGGCGGTGGTCACCGCCAGACCAAGCCAGCCTTCCAGGCGTTGGGGAGGTGGGGGCCGAGAAGGGGGCGGGAGGGGGTGGGTGCTGCGGTTGGGCTGATGCTCCTCAGGAAAGCCAGACCCCAGACCCCACTCTGCACTTTGTGGCCTTTCTCTGGCCCCTGGAAGTCCATGTGGGACAGTGGAGGTGCGGGAAGGGCAAGTCGGAGAAGCATCAGGGCCACCAAAGGAAAAACGAGTTAATTCCCCATCTCTGGCTGGTTTGCAAGAAAAGCTGCGCTGGCTCTGGAGAGCGCTGGCAACCTGGCCCACGGTGGGGGACGTCTGGATGGCCATTTTCGCCCTTCTCGCCAGAGCCCTAGACGAGGGGCCTGGGCAGCAGGGTGGGTAGGAGAGAGGCCGGTGGGTAGGAGGGGATGAGGCTGAGGATTCAGCCACCAGATCTGTCAACAGCCTGAAACCTGAGGCCTGCCGGCTCTGACACCCTCCTGGGACAAAGGCAGAGCTGAGCTGCTCACCTTTGGGGAAGGAGGTGCTTCGTTTTAAGTTTATGGCCGGCTTTCCTGCCTGCCCCCCTTCACCCTGGGATGAATCAATGTGGGAGAGGTCCCCTAAGGAGATATTAACTCCTCCAAACTGTTCCACAAAGCCCGGGCCTCAGAGACCAAACCGTTCAAGTCACCTAAAAAGCCCCAAGTTGGAACTGTGTTTCCCGGTCAGCACTGAAACCGCACTTGTGTGGGAGCAGAAGACAAAACAGTTGGATATGGTTAAACACGCGCCTGAATTGGAAATGACCAGTTATTCTAAAAACAACTTGTGGGAATTAGTCAAGGAACTGATGAATTTACCACTCGCTTTGCAAACACCAAGTTCCTTTGAAAACCAGCCATTTAAAAATGATCTGACTTCCTCTGCCGCTCCCCTCCCGCCCCCAACCCCACCCTGCCCCACCCTGTTACTCCGAGGGCTGGTTATTCCCTCAAGATCAGGCGGGAGTCAAAGGACGCCTTACTCTTTCCAAACAACTGGGCACAAGCCCCAGCCCTTGGTTTAACAGGTTTCAACCATGGTTTGACGTCCTTATGGCTAAGGCGATTGCAGATTCATCAGATTCAGTTAACTATTCCTAGAGCAAGGATTGAGAAACCTTTGGGGGAGTTCCCGTCGTGGCTCAGCAGTAATGAACCCAACTAGGATCCATGAGGATGAGGGTTTGTTCCCTGGCCTCCATCAGAGGGATAGGGATCCAGTGTTGCTGTGGCTGTGGTGTAGGCCGGCAGCGGTAGCTCCCATTCAACCCCTCGTCTGGGCACGTCCATATGCTGTGGGTGCTGCCCTAAAAAGACAAATAAAAAAGAAAAGAAAAGAAAAGAAGCCTTTGTGGACAATCAAGTGTTCCTTAGGAGGAATCCTTCAGTCCTCGGAAACCACTGAACCCAATAGCCTTGTTTTGTAAGCGAGGGAGCTAAGGCCTAGAATCTTCCCGTCTTTGTTAACCCCTGGTGGGGACATGTGGGCCAGGTTTGCACATGATTTGGGGGTCCCTGGATCAGGGGGATGTTGAAGAAACGTCAGGGGCTTTTTGTCCAAGCTCAGCCAGGAGGTGTTTCACCTCTCTGCGGGTCCGAGCTGTGCAAACCCCGACTCGGGACGTGTGAGGTATTGCTGTAATAACCTCCTGGTAGCGCTGTGTGTGTACGAGTGTGTTTGTCCATCAGTGCCTTTCCAAATCTCTGGCCCTTCCGAAAAACAAGCCGTTTATTAATGCGGTGCTCTCAGAATTGTTTTTTAATTGGAAACATTGTACAATGAAAGAACATTTATAAAACCTGAATCCAACTCAAACTTCTCTGTGTATGTTATTTTTACTCTGCAGTCAAATGCTTTTATTAGATTTAAAACTTTCACTGTGCTTTTTATCTCTGGCTGCATAATGTTCTACAATTTTTTTTTTTTTTTAAAAAGGCCAATGACTCCAAAGTCTGGCAAAATAATATACTTTCTTGGATGTCTCTGTGTGTTGCCAATTAGCTTTGCCGTGAACACAGGCCCCCATCCATCACCCGCCTCTGGGTGGCTGTAATGGAGACCTAATTTGTTTCATATGCCTCGTGCTTTCTGAGCCATTCACCAGTGTCTCCAACCTGCTGAGGAGCTGCCAGGCCAAAGGAGAGATGAATGACAAGAAAAACCCGAGACAAGCCAGAGGGACCCGTTATCAGAACCGGGCCCAGCTCAGCTCACCCCGTGGGAACATGGGAGCCTCTATGCCTCCAACGGCTTCCTCCCACTCGCCGCCTCCCCTCGCCTCCCCTTTTATGACCCGAAAGACCCAGAGCTCGCAGGTGGGGGGCCCCCGGGTGGAGGATGGAGGACTCCTTTCCCTCCCGGGTCCCAGGGCCCGAAAGCCTCTCCCCTCCGCCCGGTTCCCACCCCCTCCCACCTAGGCCTTTTACAAGTTCAACGTTTAAACCTCCAGCTCCCTAGGAATTTTATGAATGCTCAGGCCAAGCCAGAATAAACTCATAAAGAAAAAGTTTCTAAAGAAGGTCATAGACCGTACAGCAAGTGCTAAGCGGTAAATACAAAAGTTCTTGGGGTTGCTGGGAGCTGAGGTCTGGGTGGTGGAAGGTTGGCGGCCTTGGCGGGGGAGGGGGAGGGGGGGGAGGGAGGTGTTCTTTCCTCTCCTGAGAGGAAGGAAGGGGACCCTCCAAACCTCACCCCCACCGAGTCTTTATTTTGATGCATACAATTTAAAAATCCCTATCATAGTTTGACTTCTCATTTGGTTGAAGCTGTAGGCCAGAGAGGCAGGCGGATTAATCCAGAGTCACATAGCAAGCCGGCCTGTCTGGTGCTGAAGCGGGTGCCCTGTCTCCCAGTCTGGAGCCTCCCATCTCTGTGTGGCTGACACGCCGAGGGAAGGAAAGGAAGGCTCCTCGGGCAGCGCCTCTTCTGGGCCTCAGGGTCATGAGCTGTCGTGGAAACTCTGGAGCAGCCCTGTCCAGGAGACCGTTCTGCAACTTGGAGAAATGTCTATATCTGTGCTGCCCACTGCAGGAGGCTATTGCCCCATGAAGCTATGAAAATTAAATTAAATTCCAAATTCCGTCTTCTAGCCGCATTTCAAGGGCTCTCATACCAGAGAGCACAGGCATAAAACAATTCCCCCATCACAGACGTTTCAACTGGACAGCACTGCTCTCGGGGGTCCATGTCCTTGGCCTTCAAAGTCACTGTCATGGTCATGGTACAAGATGGTTCCTCCCTCTGGGCCTTCACGGGCCCCAGAATGTCCACTACCCACCCCCCAATGACACAGGCACCTGGGGGGCTGCAGCTCCAACTTTCTTCACCCCCCTGACATCCAGAACAAGAGAGACTCTCAAGGAAGGGTTAGTCGTAGAGGCTTAGGATTGGAAAGGCCTCACGGGGTGTTTAACGGAACCACTCCAAGGGCAGGAACCCCCCTCCGAGGGCTCTCGGGGGCCGGGGGGGGAGGTCTACCTGCTCCTTGCACACCTCCAGGCACAGAGACCTCATTATCTCCCCAGGCAGCCTGGTCCATTTCTGAAGAGTTGGGATGAGTAGAATATACGTTCTGAAATCTAGCTGGAATCCCCCACCCTGGCTCTGCCCTCTAGGCTCTTTTACAATATTAATTTTGTTCTTCTTTCTGTGTAATGATCCTTCTAACAGCAAAACATAGCCTCATGCCTCCCTGATCCACTGCAAACATGGAGTGGGTCACAGAATACCTAATCCTAGTGTGGATGGGTCGGCAGCAAGTAGCTGATACTGACCTCCCTTGATCTAGAGACTAATCTTCTGATAATGCCACCCACACTTGAAGCAAGTCCGTCACTCTGTGGGTTCACGGGGGTTTGACCACATGCGTGGTTCCTTGGTCAAAGCGTCCACTGGTGAACAGGAGGGATATGGGTCCTAACACACTTTTTGATCTGAGCAAGGATCCTGCTCCTGTCCCATTCTTCCTCAGGGAGCCCCACACTTCAGAGTGCCTTCCTCAAGGTCTTCCAAGCCCCTTTCTGAGGCCTAGGACTGTCCGGGACTATCGGCGCCACCCAGGAACTTCACTGAGCCTGGAATGAGCTCTGGCCTATTTCCATCCCCCTCAGGGCTTTGTACACCCTCCATCTCAGGCATGAGGTTGACCAGATGCCCTGAGAGCCCCGCGATTCATTTCGATGCGTTGGTCCTGGGAGTCCATGGCCAGGCCTAGCAGAGCACCTGGCAGATGCCTCCCTCCCCCTGGCCGATGTGACATTTCTTTCATAGGTGCCCACAGAATTGGGTCTCCGGAAAGGTACTGACATACTGATTTTGGATGACTCATTGTTTCTGCAGACAGGAACCCCAAACATCCTAAAGGCAAACCCTGTTTGCCCCATGTTCGCAATCCACATGGTAGGAACAGTCTACTCTACAGTACTAAGAGAAGGCATGCTAGCTGAGCCCAGAAGAAAGCCTGGGGGGCTTCCTACAGGCAAGTGATATCTAAGCTGGGCCCCAAAAATTCACCAAAAAAGAGAGACAAGGGAGAGAAATCCCGGCAGAGAAAACAGCATAGACAGGGATCTGAACGTGGTTTCACCTGGTTATGTAAGGCTGGGCAGATGGCTTCGCTTTTTTGAATTCCTGTTTACTTGTCTGTAAAACTAAGAGAACAGCTTCTATCTCACGGGGCCGGGCCTTCACCCCGTGAGATAGACATTCAGAGAATGTCTTGGGAACCTACTAAGCCAGGATCTGTGCAGGTGCCAAGGACACCCCCAAGAGCAGAGCAAGTTCCTGTTCTTAAGACACTCGAGACAGCAGCAGTGCGGCAGAGTGGGCTCAGGAACCAGGAGTCCCATGGGGTGGGGTGGGGTGGTTAGATGACTCCAGCCAGGACAGAACTTCAGGGCACTTGAGCTCAATCGCTAAAAATCTATCAGGGTGAAGATGGGAGGGAAGGGCCTGCCAAGTAGGGGGAACAGTATGTGCAAAGGCCCAGAAGTCTGAGTGAACCTGAGATGTTTGGAGTCTGGGAAGAATGCCAGTGGGGTATGGTGTATGTTGACCATGGCTGGAATTCGAGGCCAGGGCCTGAAAGGCCTTGAATGCCCTTTATCATATGTGGGTGGTATTGAGCTCTGGAGGACTGTAAGCCTGGAAGTCATACGACGAGAATTACCGTTTAGAGAGTTTCCCTGGAGGCCAGCGTGGAGGCTGGGCTGGCGCATGAGAGGCTGGAGGCTGGGAAACCAAGGGGGAGGCCAGTGGGCTGTGCGGATGAGAGGTGACCGGGCTGTCCCTGAGGGACAGAGGAGGCAGGCTGGGCCGAAGGCCCATGCGGGAGGCAGAATCAACAAGAACTGGGTGGTTGGTGGACGTGTGTGGTAAGGGAGCGGCCAAGCCAAGAATGACTCAGGTATGTGGCGTGTTTTGCTTTCCAGAAAGAGCACCAATAAGCATGGCAATATTAGGTAGCATTTATTGCATACTAATTATGTGCTAGGCAACGTGCTAAGCGTTTCACCTCCATGATCCCATTTAATCCTCACAGCAGTTCTGTGAGGTGAGCTACCATTCGGACTCCCATGTTGTGAATGAGTAAACTGGCTCAGAGAAGTTAGGTACCTTGCCCAAAGTCACACAGCAGATCCAGAAATGGCACTCAGGGCCGCCCCCGACATCTCCCTCCCTCCCTCCTGCTTTCCTCTCAGGCACACCTGAGTCGTGCCCTTAGATCTGTGCCTTTTGCAGCCACCACGGCCCTTCGCTCCATCTTCCCTCAAGCGTGGTTCTAAGGGCAGGTACTATTACTCATCACTTTTTTTTTTTTAATTAGTCCCTTTTTAAAGAACAAGAAAACCAGGCAGAGAGAAGTTCATTTTTTCCACGGCTGCTCTGTGGCTGAGACAGGATCTAAGCCGTCTTCTTCACTACACCAGCATCCCTGCCCATGCTCTCTCTATGTTCCAACTCCAAAATGCGCATCTGAGAGAGACTACACCGCCTGCTCCGTGCCCCGATCCTCCGTGACAACCTCGTCCTCGAGATAAAGCCCAGCCTCCCTGCCTCAGGGCCTCCCCACCGGGGGCCTGGACCTCACCATTCTTTCCTTTCCTCAGCTTCTCGCTGTTCCCCTCCCTCCAGCCTGTTCCATCTGCCTGCCATACCTTTCCTCCTAGTGTGGTTCACAGACCACCTCCTCCGGGAAGCCTTCCTTGACGGCCCTCCTCCCACCTGGTGGGGCCATTTTTTTTTTTTTTCCTGGCTTTGTGAAATGAGTATTTTTTATTATGGTTGATTTACAATATTCCTTCCATTTCTGCTGTACAGTAAAGCGACCCAGTCACCCACTTTTCCTCCCATTTTCCATCAGGTTCTGGAAGGGGTCTTTAGATCTATCTCCCTGGGTTTTCCTTCAGGTTTGCCCCGTTCCCACAGGTACTTTCCAGACAGTTCCTTTCACCTTTTACCCTGGATGTGTCAGCCCTCAGACTGTGAGCTCCTTGAAGGTGGAAAATGTGTGAGACTCACGTCAGTGGCCTCTGCACACCTGACAGAGTAGAGACCCGTAAACGCTTGGCAAAGGAATAAATGAATGCATGAATGATGCTGCAGACCGTTCAGGCCAGGCAAGCCCCCTTCTCTTCCAGGAGGCTTTTCTGACAATAGATGGGGAGGACAAATTGGATTTCGAGTCAGACATTTTCCACTCTGCTCCTAATTTCATTTTTTCACATCCATTGCTCCTCTCTGAACCATAATGCTGCTTCCCCTAAAAGGCAGCTACGAAGCCCCCCTCCTCCGCCCAAGAGGTGCTGGCTATGGACACACTTTGTAACTACAAGCCCTTGGGAGCCCCAAGGTGTCGCTCCAGCTTTCTGTGCATGGCCCACCCTGCTCTCCTCGGGGCGGTGGGGAGTGGGGTCTTGGCCTGGCTGCCGGGTCCCCTCAAGCTCCACTCTCACCCAGGCCTCCCGGGGTCCCCTCTCCAGGCACCAAGCCCAGCTGTGCAGACCCCAGCTTGGCCCGGAGGAGAGCCTCCACTTGGGGTCCCAGGGGCCCTGCAGGGGAGGTCGGGCTGGCAATTTATGGTGTGTGGAATCAGTTCCCTCCCAACACACGATCTATCAAGGCCATGTTTTCCTTGGAAAGCTGCTCCTGCGTGGAACCCTCTTCCCGGCAAGCGGCTCCCCCTCAGGTGCTCCCAGGGTTCATGGGCAGGCGAGGGCGAGCGGGGAGGAGGGCAGAGGCCTCCCGGGAGCAGCCTTTCCCTTGGAAATGACAGATGCGTTTCCTCAGCTCCAGGGCTCAGCTTGAGCCCATCCTGATGCTCGGCGGCCGCACAGGGTCCGGGACGATGGAGCCCTGGGGCTGGAAGGGAAGCCTGTCCCAGTTCCCTTCTCGGGGTCGAGGATGCCTGCCAAGGGGCTGAGCGGGACACGGAGACAGAGACACAGAGATGAATGGAGAGAGGCAGAGATGGGCTGACACAGAGGCGGCCGGAGACCAAGCATCAGGCAGGAAATTGGAGAAAGACACCCAGACAGAGACGGAGACAACAGAGGGACAGAGGACACGTAGGAGGTCAAGGTCGGCAAGACGGAGGGGAAGAGAAGCCAACCAGCAAAGGAGAGGTAGGGAGAATGAGAGAGAGAAACAGAGCAGGAAGGCGATTAGAGCAGCGGGAGGGAGGGAGGGCCAAGATGCGAAGGAGAGAGACCCAGGGCGGGAAGCACAGCCTCAAAGCCCTGGTAGGAGGGCGGGAGGCCAAGACGGGTGGGAGCCAGCACCATCCAGGCAGGAAAACTGGCGGGGGAGGGAGGCGACCAATGGCCATGCCCCCCCAGTGAAGGTGTGGTTGGCTCCACGTTGCTTTAGAGCAAATGCACAGAGCGTTCAAATCCAAGACCTGTCATACAAACCAGCCTTCTCACCTGCTTCCTGGGCAGCAGAGGGTCCAGGCCCTCCAGCAACTGGGTGGGGTCCCAAAGGCCAGGTGGAAGCCTGGGGTGGCGGGGTGGTCCCAGGCTGGAGGAGGGGACCGCCAGCGGTGGAGGGCCAGGCAAGAGAGGGAGCTGTCGGGAGTTCCGCTGGCAAGCAGCGCAGGAAGCGAAGGAGATGTGGGTGCCCACTTTCACTGGGGCCACGGCGGGTTTCAGAGCATCAGACCTGATCTTGAACGCCGGGCAGTGCAGCCTCCACCTAGGACAGGCCCTCACTCGCTCTGTAACTGTTTATCGAGCCCCTTCTAGGCGCCAGGTCTCTCTTCCCGACGGGATGGCGGTGGTACCACAGTGACAAGAGAGCAGAAAGAGCCCTTGTGGAGCTTCCTCTCTAACGGGAGGAGACAGGGTGATCCGCGTACAGACGTGAAATGATGCTGATGGAATGGAGGTTTGGCCTGTGAGGACAACAGAGCAGGGGTGGGTGGGGAAGACCCCCCCCCCCCGGCCCGCCAGAGGGGTCCTGAACGGGGTGAAGGAGCGAGCTGTGAGAACACCCAGAGGAAACGAGGCAGGCATGTCTGTGGAAGGGGAGGCAGAGCAGTGAGGCCGAGAGACGGGGGCAGGGGGCGAGGCCTGGCTGGAAGGGGCCTGGCCTTGCCAGCCCCACAGGCCTTGTAGATGTTGGCTCTGCTCCAAGTGGGATGCGGCATCATGGAGGGTTTGAGCCTTTGCCATTTCGGCCATGACAGCCTGCTGTGGTTTCAGCAAGAGAGGGGGTAGCTTGGACTACAGCGGTAGCCGTGGAGGTAGTGAGAAATGCTCAGATTCTAGAACCTGGAGGCAAGGCTCACAGGATTTGCAGGAGCATAGGACGTAGGTGTGGGACAAGCAGGAGGATAGGAGTCTGCAAGGTCTCCTTGCCTCTGCTCTCACCTCCCAGGGCAGGGCCCTCACCTTTCCCGGGGGGCCCACTCCTCTTTGGACAGCCCTGTCTGAGGGACCATGCCTCCTCTAGGTGGTGCTCAGACAGGCTGTCCAGAAGGGCCCGCTGGGCAGGCAGACAGGATGGGAGTGACCAAGAGAGCCTCAGAGGCTCCCTGCACACCATCCAGAGAGGCCCAAGACCGTGCGAGAGAAAGACCCTGTCCTGCCATCTGATCTTCCCTGGCTCCTGGTCCCCATCCATGCATCCGCTGGGTGCTGCCTCCTGCAGAAGAATTTCCTGTTTCCCCGAAGTCTTGGCTGCACTGACTGCAGAAAAGAACACAGGTGATGGTTCCAACAATTAAGTGGATTACAGGAACTAGTCTATAGGGAAAAAGCCCCAACCCAAAGTTAGCCGTCAATAAATACTATCACCTTCAGGATCACCAAAGATCAAGGGTCAGAGGGACCTGGATTCAAGTCGGGTGTCCTTGGACAAAGGATTTGACTTCTCTAGGCCTCAGAATCTGCACCTTCAAAAAGGTGGCGTGCTTAAACTTTCTTTGTACAGTTATAATTAAATGAAACAATGACTGTGGAATTTGGCATGGTGCCTGACACAGCAGTAGTATATTGGTTGGTAGTCAGGTAGTGTGTTGGAGTCAGTTTATACCACCTTGTGAGCTGACAGTTAAATTTTCGGGAACTGTACGAGCCAACTGTTAAAGACAGCTACCATTAAAAATTAAAATATGTGGAAGTTCCCGCTGTGGCTCAGCAGGTTAAGAACCTAACATGGGGTCTGTGAGGAGGCATGTTTGATCCCCAGGTTCCCGCAGTGGGTTAAGGATCTAGCATTGCTGCAAGATGCAGCCTAGGTCGCAGAGGCAGCTTGGATCTAGGGTTGCTGAGGCTGTGGCATGGGCCTGCAGCTGCAGCTCTGGCTTGACCCCAGTACGAGGCACTGATGGATCAAAGCATCAAAGATCTCTGGCCAGGGGCACCTGCATTCCACGCAGAGTCAACAACAAACAGTGCAAAGTGAATTATGTGATAGATTAGAAGATTGTAAGAATGATGGAAAAAAGAAAAAGTTTGTGTGAGCCAGCGAGATGGTAAAAAGGGCGTGGACCACTTTTTCAAATAGGTGGTCAGGGCAGGTCTCACTTAAGAAGGTGACATGAGCAAAGACTCAAAAGAGGGGGGGAACGTAGCCAGGGAGTGGATGCGGAGGCTGGTAAGAGAGTAACGACTTTAACGGGGCCCTGTGAGCGGACCCTGGGGGTCTGTGCGCGTCCTGGGACAGAAAGGAAATACGCAAACGTGAATATGGGTACAAGCTCCTCAAATCTCAGCATGGGAAGGGCACTTAGAGGGCATTGCACCCACCCCCACTCCCGTTTTGCTGCCAGAGGCTGTCTGGTCAGAAGGAGAGCGAGGTGGTGGCGGGGCTGAAACAAGAACTCACTGGCCCAGGGCTCCGAGCTGGCTGTCTCACCAGGGCCGGGCCACCTTGTCATCACCCATGTCTCTGTCTATCAGCTCCTTTTAATCGATGCCCCGCAGTACCAAGTACCCAGTCTTTCCAGATAGAGTTTAAAAAGAAGCCAAAAATCAGGATCTTGATACAACGTCTCCTGATTTTAAATATGAGCAATTTTGTCCCCTTGGACACCATGTAGCCTAAACATCCACTGCCCTAATTCATCGCAGGGGCTTTTCGCTTGCAACTTCTGATGGAAGAAGGAGAAAACTTTAAACAAAATGACAAAAACCAACACTGATGATGATGTTGATGACAGTGATTACATAATTTTTTTAAAACTGTTTGGCATTTCCTCCATTTTTCTTTTTTTTTTCTTTTTCTAATACTTAATAAATTTTATTACATTTATTGGTGTACAACCATCATCACAACCAAATTTTACAGCATGTCCATTCCAAAGCCTCAGTGCATCCCCCACCCCCCAACCTGTCTCCTTTGGAAACCATAGGTTTTGCAAAGTCTGTGGGTTAGCACCTGTTCTGCAAAGAAGTTCATTGTGTCCTTTTTTTAGATTCCACATGTCAGTGAAAGCATTTGATGCTGGTGTCTCATTGTCTGACTGATTTAGCATGATAATTTCTAGGTCCATCCCTGTTGCGACAAATGCCGTTATTTCTTTCCTTTTAATGGCTGAGTAATATTCCACTGTGTATATGTACCATATCTTCTTTAGCCACTCCTCTGTCGATGGACATTTAGGTTGTTTCCATGTCTTGGCTATTGCAAATAGTGCTGCAATGAACATTGGAGTCCATGTATCTTTTCGAGTCATGTTTTTCTCTGGATAGATGCCCGGGAGTGGGATTGCTGGATCGAATGGTAGTTCTATGTTTAGTTTTCTGAGGTCTCTCCATACTGTTTTCCACAGTGGTCATACCAATTTACATTCCCACCAACTTTACATTTTAAAGAGGGAGTTAAGTGTAGGGAAAGTTAAACACAGGGGCCAGAGGGACTTGGGAGAAACACCTAATCAAAGGAGGTGGGGGGGCGGGGAGGTCTCAGAGCAGGGGCTGTGGGCTGGGGCCTTGAAGAATGAAGACATGTAAGCCAGGTAACAAGATGAGAAAGATGGTCCCAAGAGAGGAAACAGCCTTCCTAAGGGCGCTTGGGGCACTGCTGGCATCTTGGGGGTGGCATTCTTGTGACAAGAGTGACAGGAGCAATCAGAGTGGCCGGCAGTGAGGTTGGAATGGTTCAGGCAAAAGTTTGGGCTTTATCCAGTAGGGAGACAGCAACGTGGTAAAGTCAGGCAGAGAGAAAGCTCAGGAACCAATTCCTTAATGCAAATCCCAGCGTCGTCATTTCTGGTCTGGAGTTATCTTTGCAAGTCATTTCCTCATGTTCCAATGGGCTGAGTGATGACAAAACCTAATACGGACTGGTTGTGAGAGTAAAACACAAATGTTATTTATTCATGAAGAGCCACGGAAGGTGTCAGGTGTTCAGTTGTTTCATGCTTTCTTTTTCACATGTTCCTTTTTTTTTTTTTTTTTTTGGTAAAAGCGAACATACCCCTTGAGAAGATACATAAAATAGGGACAAGTATGAAGGCCATTTAAAAATCACCCACTGTAATACAGTGGGTTAAGAATCTGACTGCAGCGGCTGGGGTTGCTGCAGAGGCACGGGTTCCATCCCTAGAATGGAAACTTCCATGTGGCATGGGTAAAGCCATAAAAAAAAAAAAATGCATTTTTAAAAGTAAACGAATAAAAACCACCCCCAACCCCAGCCCTCGGAAACAGCAGACACTTAGCGACTGCCCTGGTCTCTCTCTCCCGTGCAAGTACGCTCTGCTTGCTGCGGTTTGTTCTCACAAATTTGAGATCATTCTCAATATACAATTTGGCATTTTTTTCTCTTAGTATCCTACCATAGGAATGTCCCTGTGTTGTCAAAAATTCTTCAAAGCGTAATTTTTAAAAATTATTGAGGAAATAATACACATATTGGATGTCTTCATTTGGCTTTGATACCCAAACATACTGTTGGAACGACAGTTTTGCAAAAGTAAAATTTTAGGAGTTCCCGTCATGGCTCAGCAGTTAACGAACCTGACTAGTATCCATGAGGATGAGGGTTTGATCCCTTGCCTTCCCCAGTGGGTCAAGGATCTGGCATCGCCAAGAGCTGTGGTGTAGGTCACAGACACAGCTTAGATCCCGAGTTGCTGTGGCCGTGGCATAGGCTGGTTGTTACAGGTCCAATGCCACCCCTAGCCTGGGAACCTCCATATGCTTCGGGTGCAGCCCTAAAAAGACCAAAAAAAAAAAAGCAAAATATTAAAAATTGGGGGCAAATTTATAAAGTGCCCATACCTTTAGGAATTGTACCTCTAGGAATCTAATCCATAGATGTACCCACATTTATATGCACAGATAGAGCACAAAGTTAATGTGGAGTTGTTTGTAATTGCAAAAATTGAACACAACTGAAATGCAAATCAGTGGAAGACTAAAGAATAAGGTAGAGTTTAGTTGTTAATAAAGAAATATCAGGCTATTTCTTTACAGTGGACAAAAAAAGGCATAGGGAAATCTGGAAGCTATGTTATTAGGTGAATAGTTATAATCAGTACACATCATATGCCTTAATTTGTGGACTCAACGGAAACTATTTAGACAAAGATGTAGGTAGAAGTATTAATGGAGGGTTTGTGGAACAGCAGTGGGTGCAGTGTCTGAGAGCACAGATTCTGCAGCCAAACTGCTTGGGTTTAAAACCCTGCTCTGCCACTCACGAGCTGTGTGACCATGGCTGAGGCACTTAACCTCTCTGTGCTTTAGTTTCTTCATCTGTAAAATACTATTGTAAGCTATTATTATTATTATTTTAAACAAAAAGTAAATTATTATGTGATAAATTCATTGAGTATTAATAAAAAAATTTAAATTAAAAAAATTTTATGGTTAAAAAAAAAAGAATTTAAGGGTGGTCACCTTTGGGCTGTGGATATGGGAGCCTAGTTTTCCTTGCATAACTTTTGGAATTACTATCAATGCACATAAATTTTTTTATCCTTGTATGTGTTGCATCAGTCAAAGTCCCAGCAGGAAACAGATGGCATATTCAACCTAGGAATTTGACAAGAGGTTAACAAAAAGACATTTTATGAGACTGTGGGCCAAATTGAGTGGGCAGCCCTTCAGATCTCACAGCCTCAGGGAGCTATAGCACCCAGAGGCCTGGGGGCTGGGAAGGGCCTGGTTAGCCAAAGCTGGGGACAGACTTGTGGGGAGAAGAGGGCTTCTGACAGGGGCTGTGACTTTGGGGAGTGGTGGGTAGCCAGGGGAGGGAGCCCTGGCTGGGGGGGGGGGTGGTAAAAACTGACTTCCTGTACTTCCCTTTGGCAGGACTCAGCCAGGTGCCCGGGGAGCGGGGTGGTGGGGGGATGGTTTGCAAGGAGCAGGTGGAGGCAGTCCAGACCCACCAGCCCACTGAGAGAGTGGGAGGAGAGGGGGGCAGATCCGGAGACGTCCCAGCACAGCATCTGGGGTGACGCCCACCTCAAAGGAGGTGAGAATGAAGTGAGTTAGTATCTTTGAACTCCTGGAACAAAGTAACTAGTCAATAAATGTTAATAACCCTATTACTGAATGCATTTTCCTAGGTTGTGTTTCCCTGATTTTTTTTTTTTTTTTTTTGGTCATTTTATGGCCACACCCAGGCATATGGAGGTTCCCTGGCTAAGGTCAAACGGGAGCTATAACTCCCAGGCCACACCACAGCCACAGCGATGCCAGATCCGAGCCACTTCTGTGACCTACACCACAGCTCACAGCAACACTGCATCCCCAACCCACTGATCAAGGCCAGGGATCAAATCTGCCTCCTCATGGATGCTAGTCAGATTCATTCGTCTCTGCTGAGCTACAGATGGGAACTCCTGAATTTTTTTTTTTCCTATGGCCACACCCACGTCATATGGAAGTTCTTGGGCCAAGGATTGAATCTGAGCCTTGGGTGCAACCTATGCCACAGCCGTGGCAAAGCCAGATCCTTTAACCCACTGTGCCAGGCTGGGGACCAAACCCACACCTCCGCAGAGACACCAACTGCTGCCATCGGATTCTTAATCCACTGCACCACAGCGGGAACTCCTACTGAACTTTTTATTCTTTTTATTTTTGTAGTTCAAAATTGTGTCCTGTTTTACTTTTCATTTCTCTTGTTATAACAGAGGAGTTGATGTCTTTTCAAATTAAAAAACCCTTCTTTTAGGTGTTTCTTAGTACACCTTCCATGTCATAATTGATGTAACACATCTTTGGAAACTCACTACTAAAAATATCAATATGATGACTGTAAGTACATGAGCACTTTGTACATAAGTCTTCATATCTCTTAGTATTCCTTGGGGAAGATTTCTAGAAGTGGAATTACTGAGTCAGAGGGTAGGAGATTTTTAGACTCTTTCATTGTGCTTCAAATCATCATAGAAAGAATTGCATTTCCCTCTGGACCATAGCCTTTGAGAGAGCTCCGCTCAAGCACCTGCCCCCAGCACTTTCATAATTTTTATGAAAATTAGAAATATAAATTTTCCTATGAATCGGAAAATGGGATCTCCGTTTCGTTTACATGGCTTTGACTTCTAATAAGCCAGATCAATCTTTTTTTTCATATTTCTAGGCCATTTACCTTCCTGTTCCTGTGAATTCTATTCTTAGCGTTTCTCTTACGACAGGTAACACATCAAACCAACACGTCACTTGTTAAATTCCTACAAGCTAGAAAGTACGGAGCTAGGTGTTTGGAGAGACATAAATGAGATGCAATCATTATTCTTACAGATCTTGTGATTTATCCGGGCAGGCACACCCACGCACGGAGAAAGCAATTAGAGACCAAACCAGACAGTCTGTAATCAATGCTAAACGGGCAGCTTGATGCTCCGTGCTGAGAGAGCTCAAAGAGGAGGCAAGAGCCGGGCTGGCGTAGTCCAGGAATCTTCTCGGAGGAGGAGCTCACACAGGCGCTGGGCATCTGACATATGACAATTGCACAGAGCCCTGCCTTTCTCTTTCTTCCAGCGAGGACAATGATGTCTCAATGGCCCTGACTGTGCACGTGGAGGACATCAGCCTTAAAGAGACAAACTAGTTGACCGCTGCCATGCCCCACCCCCGCTGGCATTGGTTGGCCATTGTCATCGTTGCCTTGGTAATGACCGTGCCAATAACTGACATTTGTTGGGCTCTGACCACGCACCAGGTATCGAGGGCTAAGTGCATTCTCTTCACACCTCTTTTCCGTCACTGCCAAGCCTGTGAAGTAGATACGATGGTTACCCCCTTTGCACATGTGGGAACCCAGGTTAAACGAATCTCCCCGGGGCATCAGTGAAAGTGTTGATGAGCTTTGGTCTCTGACCTACATCTGTCCACCGCCAAGGCGGATGCGCCAGGTCCAGTGAAAATGCCACCCCCACTGCCACCCGTCACATCGTTCTGGGGTTTCCTCAGACACAATCAGCAAAAAGGCGAACCTACTTTTGAGGGGGATGTTTTAGAGGCATGGCATTTTGTCCAAGACTCCCTGGGCACGTGCTAGGTAGGGTGTCGGGCACTTGAGTCCCTCCCCGTGAAGAGATGACCCAGGAGCAGACAAGGGCTGTTCTGGCTGCAGGGAGGTGCATGGGGAGCGGGGAGTAGAAGGGGTGGGAAGAGCCAGGAAGGCTTCTTGGAGGAGAGGGCTGCTGAGTCAGTCCTGGGAGGGGGAGGGGGCACCAAGTGATGGGGGGTGGGGAGTGCCTTCTAGGAAGAGGAAACACCTAGGCCAGAGCCAGGGCGGAAGGGCGGAGCAGACCCCGCCACAGCGGGTCCCTTCATCACAGCCCCGACCACCCTGTGTGGTCATGACCCACCGACCCATCAGTTTTCCCCAGTGAGCTGTGTGCCCACCCCCAGGGCCGCGACGGTGTCCCACCCCCCTCTGTGAACCCACGGTGAATACACCCCTGTGCATGGACAGCCGAGGAGGGCTTGGTACTCAGGACCTCGCCAGGTGAGGTGGCTCCCCAAGGTGGGGCCTGTCCCTGCCACCAGATGTGCACCCCCTGAGGACAGGGACCAAGTCCCTTTCTCCCTCTCGCCTCTCGACCCCAAGTTGCCAAGCCCGAGCCCGTGACTGATGTAAGAATAGTCATTACAAGGAGCGTAGCAAACACGTAATGATGATGCTCAGGGCACCCCTCCTAGCGCTCGCCGGAGCCTCCAAAAAAACTCCATTATACCCATTTTACAGATTGGAAGACCGAGGCACAGAAAGATGAAGCCCAAGATCCCTTGAGAGACGCAAATCCCAGCTGGACTACCGAGCCGCCGAGGGATCATTTCTCGTCCTCTCTAGCCTCAGTTTCCCCGCTGGGAAATGGCAAGCCTCACGACAACGTCTCAGTTTTGTGGCGAGGAGTCAGCGATGCTGGTGGAGAGCGCCTAGCTCGGGGCTGGCCCCTCGCAGGCACCCAGCAGCTGGGCGCCTTCGTCCTTGCCCTCAGGTCCAGAAAGCCGTCCCGCCAGTGACGACCCTGGTCGTCCTGGTCCCCTCCCTCCCCAGGCACGACCTCCCCGTGCCGCACACCCGCCACTCGCCGGAAGACGAGTGAGTCAGACCCCGCTCCTCTTGGGCCTGCTCTTTCCCAATCAGCAAACTTCTTCCATATAGAGCAATCTTTTCCACTGCTCCCTGCTGCCAGCAGGGGCCGGCGGTAGAGAGCGTCTTGGCTCCCATTGGAAAAAAAACAAACTTTGCAGAAAAATAAACACTTTTTTTTTAAAGTCCTGTGGTTTTACATTCAAGACCTAATAGTTTTTCCTTTCTTTTTTTTTTTTTTCCCCCAGATACCACAAATCTTCTGCTGGAGGGAGAAAAAAGGGAAAGAACCCAAGAAGAGGCTTCTAGATGGTTCTTCCATGCAAGCATGCCCCAGGATGGCCGCAACCAAGGACCAGGGTCCCGAATCTGTGTGGGGCCTTTGGAGACCAGAGCCCGCTCTCCAGAGCCCATCCTGCTCCTTCCTTCCACGGCTCCAGAAGGGGGAGTCCGAGCGGCTTTTCTCACCCACTCCCATGGCCCCAGGGCTGGGCCCGGCAGACACTCAGGGAGGGACCCAGATGGAGGCCCTGCTGCTGTGAGCCTGTGACTTTTTAACTCCCAAATACAGTCGTCTCCCCATCTCCCCACCGGGAGGCTGGCTGGCCAGAGGCCATCCTGTTCCAGGGACAAGTCCTAAAATAGGAAGCTGTTTCCTAGAGAAATACAAAACCATGGCCTTTGGGCACAGCCTCTGGGCCACCCCTCCATCCATCAGCAGAGCAAGAAGGAGAGGCTGAGTGGCCTGAGCGGTGGCCCAGTGCTCTGGCCGTGCCGACCTGTGCTGGGCGGCAGGGAGACCCCTGGTGACTGAGAGATGACACAGGTGATGCCTCTTCCACAGGAACTGGCACATAGTACGTGCTCTGTTCATCTCTGTTCTCTTAGACCCAGAGTCCAGAACCTGTCCCGTGGCTTCAGAAGGCCCAGAAACACCCTGAGCGCTAGACAAGATTTCGTGTGTACACTCTCGCTGGTGAGTGAGAGCGTTCATTAAAACCCCCAGGGGGTCAAAGACCTCAGGAGCCTAAACACACGGGCTCCTTGGTGTAACGTCTTAATAATGAGAGTTGAACCCTTGGGAGGCGAAGACCTGCCTTATTTGTCTGGGTAACAGCCTAGGAAAAGCCCTGGCATTTTGAACATTCAATGGAGTGAGTGCACGAGGTAAGGCATGAAAAGCAACTTCTTCCTTCAAGGAATTCAGGGCTTGGTAGAGGAGATAGACCAAAATATATGTATCTATTAACACGAGGCAGAAAATGATGAAAGTGGAAAGAAATGGAAAAATTAAGTGCTGCAGAAGCTCCGAATAGACAGAGCTGGCAGCCTGGGATACAGTGGGTAGGAAGAGGCTCTGTCGATAGAATGGGGTGAAAGCTGGGAAGTCATTTCAGGAAACGTGGAGGGAAAAAAAAGAATCACAAACTTTATAGAGACATGAACCTTTTTTTTTTTTTTTTAATGTGGTTTTGCACTCGGAGCCTAATGGTTTTTCCTTTCTTTTCTCGCACGAGCTGTCCAGTGTGGCAAGAGGGACGGATCTGCTCGAGGCAGGGAGGGAAAGAGGTTGGGAAAGAGAGCTTGGGGCCAGATCCTGGCTGGGGCAGGGGGGGCTCGAATGCCAGTCTCCATTCCCCCAACTCTGAAGCCAGGGAGCTGTCCCTCTGGGGAGGAGAGAGGGAAGGGACCTCTGGAGGGAAGCGCTGAAGCAGTTGGGGGAGGGGGGTAGGCCAGGAGGGCAGGTGGTGGGAGAGGGGACAGGTGGGCCAGCGGGAAGGGGAATCAGGCATCTGGCCAGTGACTGCCAGGGAGGATGCTGAGGACAAAGCGACCTCCGAGAATCCTCTGATTTGCCCCAGCTTGAGTAACTGGTCATCTTTAATATTCAGATAACATCGGATTTGAAACGAGTACGTTAAACTCAGTTACAAGAATGTGCAAGACAAGATTTTAAAAGACGAGCAAAACCAAAATACAAACACGGCAGAGGCACCCACGCCGGTGCTTTTGCCGTAGTCTCCTCGGTGTGCAGTGGTGCTTCTCTAAACCTCTGCTTGCCTCCCGGACCTCGGCGCCCTCCCTCTGCTGCCTCGAGGCCTTTGTTCACCACCGTTCTGCTTTGAAATCTGTCCCCTCGCTCTTTCTCAATAGCCCTTGCATCAGGAAGCAGCCTACCCATGCAAGGACAGTGCTGCTGACATGAGGCTGGCATTTTCTGGAGGGCTCCAGCCCAGAGGGACCTTTATCATAAACAACGTATTACAGACCCACACCTTCCAAGCCCACGCTCTCCTCTCTCTGCACGTGAAACTCAGTTCAGCGCAGTCATAGTAATAGTTGCCCCTCTGTCAGTGCCCGCGCTGGGACCGGCCCTGCTCTGAGCCCTTCACCACTATGGGTTCCTCTGATGGGCAGAAACGTCCCCATGGGACAGGTCCTGCCACTAGCCTCACAGATGGTGAAACAGAGACACAAGCTTTGATGGCTGGTCCATGGAGAAGCCAAGATACAAGCCCAAGATGCTTAGCCCGGGAGCCGTGTTCCCGACCCTACTCCTAACTGCCTATCGGTTGAGACCCAGCTCTTTTCTTGACACACTCTCACTGATGTGCAGAGGCAGTGGAGCTCATTCCTGGCAGGACTTTCCTGAGAAAGAGGCCGATGGGTGACCGTTCCATGCTGCCCCAGTCCTATGGATAACACATACTCCTGTTAAAATGCTGGAGGAACTGCTGAATGTGGGGAGCTTTGGGGGAGCAGGTTAACAGCCCTCTATGGTCTGTTCTGTTCCTTATACTCCATGGTGGCCTAAAGGGACCAGACACTGAAGCACTTTCTGCCTCCACATTCCAATCGGGGAAATGGGCTTGCAGAGTGGAGACTAACATAGGCCCACAGCAGTAACTTGCCTATTTGAGGCAAGTAAGAGCTTCTCAAGAAAGGAGCCACAGGTCTTTCAGGGGCCACTCAGAGAGCTTGATTTTAATGTAAGAGAGAAACATAATACTGGAGAAAATCTGACTAGGAATGGAGAGGCACAGGTTTCTGTGCTGGTTTTGCCACTTGCTAGCCATGTGGTTGCAAATACAGTTTAATCTTCCAGGCTTTGGTTGGCCCAAGAGATGCACGTGAATAGTCCCTATAGCGTGTCCATGCCTCAACTCCCTTGTTGCCTTCTCCCAAGCTTTCCATCAGGTGAACTTCTACTTACTTCTCAAAACCCCGGAGAAATGCTCCCCCGTCCCCACGAAGGCTCTGGATGGAATTAATCTCTCTTCCACTTGGAGCACAGAGCGCGTGTTCATCTCTCTACCTGGGGCTTCCATATATTGCTACATTGTATTTTACATATTTGTTAATCATTTAAGAAAGTGTTAATTTATTTGACGTAATATCCTGAGCACCTGCTATGTGCCAAGGGTTGTCCTGGATGCTGGAAATAAAATGAATGAGAGATTATTATGGGCTGAATTATGTCCCGCCCCCAAAGGATAAGTTGAAGTTCCAAACCCAGTACCTCACCACAGGACCTTACGTGGAAACAGAGTCATTGCAGATGTAATTCGTTAAGATGAGGTCATAGCAGAGAAGGATGGGCCCCCAATTTGATATGATTCATGTCCTTATAAGAAGAGAAGAGACACTAGAAGCAGCTCATGTGACAAGAGAGAAGTTATGCTGCCAGAAGCCAAGGAGTGCCTGGAGCCACCAGAAGCTGAGAGAGACAAGGAAATATTCTCTCCTAGAAGATTCAGAGAGGGCACATCGCTGCCAGCATCTTCATTTTGGACTTCCCAGCCTCTGGAACTGTTGACAGAATACAAGCCACCCAATCTGCAGTACTTCGTTATGGCAGCCTTAAAAAAAAGATTACCAAAATATCCTCCACTCTCAAGGAACAACACATAAACAATTACAGAACAGCATGAGAATGCTGCAGTGAAAAAAAAAGCCTCTGTATCAACACAGAAGACATGACAAGTAATTCAGTCTTGAGGGAGGATCAGGAGAGGCTTCCCCAAACAGGCATAATTGGACCTGGATTTTGAAGGATGAGTAGGAGTTCTCTGGGAGAAATTTCCCTCCAGGCTGAAGGAACAGGCAGCTGCACATGCATACTCTCTCGGTCTCTCCTGCTGGTTTATGCTCCCTGGGCCCCTTAGCACAAGCCTCTGCCTGTGGCAGATGCTCAGCCCATATCTCTTGAACTTGCAGGAAAACTAGACTCTCTAGACAAGAAGGGAGGCATAGAGGACAGAGTGTGGGTGGCTGCCATCTAGAGACAGGAAAAACTGAAGTCGTTAGACTCCCCAAATAGAGAGCAGATGGAGGGCAGCAGCAGAGGCCAGAAAAATGAGGCAGCCCAAGCGGAGCTGACTTTAAAAAAAAAAAAAAAAAGGCGGGTTTGTCTCTAGGGCTCAAGCTCAGCTGGGAAGGAAAGCAATTTATGGCCAAAGGAAGTAGGCTGACAGTAAACAAAAATACAGTGACCCCTGAGTTCCCACTGGACGGAAGATAGATGATGCCGTCGTAAAAATGAGATTAATTTTAATAAGGGCTTTCACCAAGCAGCAGACCCTGGCGGCCAGAGGCCTGTCAGAGGGCCGCCGACAAGCAGTGCTGCTGATGGATTGAGCTGACCCTTGCTAGCTGAAGACATGGGGAACAATTGGAAGCGTGGGCCTGGCCCCTGGCTATGGTCTAGGCAGCAGCTGCTTGCGCTGTTTGTGCAGATTCTTTGTCATGAGGGTTGGCATCCCAGAGTTGGATGCCCACGACCCAAATCTCTGACCTGTGGCTCATCCCCTGTTGGGACAAGCTGTTTCCACAGCTTCAGGTGGGACCGTGCTTGCATACCTCCAACGACAAGAAGCTCACCACCTTTAAGGGCTATGGGGCAGCCCTCCACACATAGTCCCTCAGAAAATGCCCTTTGTCTGTTTCCTTTATCACAAGACGCTCCTGCAAAAGTTGCAATTGTCCTTGATTCCAATCAGCAGACTCAATTTCATAAACAGCGTCTGAGAACGCAGCGTGCGACAAGACCCTGAGAAGAGAGAGGGTTATGAACAGATTTCTGCCTCCGAGAATTTTCAGAAGGGCAAGCAGACTGTGCCCTGACCCTGACGACAGCATGAGCCCTGACTCTGGCTATTGGCAGAGCCCTCATCCAGACCACGGTCTGAGCCCCGTCCTCTTAGACACTCAGCTCTGGTCTCGGACGGCCCACTGAGCCCTGAACCCCGTTACAGATTCAGCCCAAGGCCCACCTCCGACGGGGCCTGCATGCTGTCGGAATCCGAATCCTTTTATAGACTGTCCTGATCCTGGTCACCCCTGGGCCCGGATGCTGATCCATGGCCTTGTCAACTGACGTCTGTCACCATGGGACGAGGGAGATGGCAAGAGAGCATGTGACGGCGACTCAGAGTGCCTGGGGTGAGGTTCAAATCCTCGACGCGGGAGGCGGAGGTATGTGCGTTTTAGACGCAGCACTGGGTGAACTCGGCCTCTGCCTCTGGGGGTGTGGCAGGCGGCACCCCAGCCCCCGACAAGCGTCGCTTCGCTCCTCATGTGCCCGCCTCTGCCACTGGCCTCTGCTCTTCCTGAGCACAGAGACGGTGTTTATCTGCTCGGCGGCCAGGCTGCTGTAATCGAGGCTCCCTTTGCCGCCCCGCTCACGAACACCTCCTCTGTGCTGGGTCCTGGTCTGGTCACAGGGACATGGAAACGAACGGCTGATGGCCTGTCACAGACACCAGCGAGGGCTCAATTAGATCTCTAATCATTTACTTAATCAACAAACCAACAAGAGGGATCACCTTGCAGAGAAATGCTGCCCCATGGGGTTTATGAGCTGAACACCTGCCAACCGCATAAAACCAGCCCTCGTGACTTCCCAGCCCTCAGCCCGCGGCCTCAGACAGCCCAATTTCTTGTCAGCCCTTTCCCCGATTTTGTATCAATAGATGTCACACAATCAAGTCCTGGCTCCCAAGAGAGTGTTTGAAAAGTCAAAAATGTTTGTCTAATGCAAACTGATGTCATGTCGGGAATTAGTTTGACTAATAGGCCTTTAATTAGATCCTTGTGAGGTCTGGGTCCCAAGCAGAGGCTTCCCAAAGTTTTCGTTTAGAAGATAAACTATCCCTCCCCCCAGATGGCCACCATAAATCTCCTTTCAGTGTGCACGCAGAATGGCAGAGCCAGGCATAGGTGTGTTTCTCCTGCCAATGCCAAGAGTCTGGTGCCCGATCACCCAAAGGTTGAGTGGCTGGGAGCACCCTGTAAGCTGGGCCCCATCATGGGGGCAGCCAGGGGAGGTGCCCGGGCCATGCCATCTACTCCGGATGGGGCCCAGGGCTTCTCACCAGGGCCCTTTTCCCAAACAGCAATGGGAAAGAACTATTCCTTTGGTCAACCTGAAGAGCCCTGGAAGGGCCAGCTCCAGGGCAGAGCAGAGAAGACGCTGCAGTCACCGTCCAGGGTGTTCCTCGAAGGGGAAGAAACAGGGAAACCAAGAGAAGATGCTGAATGAGGGAGGTCATCTTGCCACCCAGGCAGGCGGGAGGGATTTCACACCAAATAACGTCTGTAGCCCACCAGGCAGAGCAGGCGCTTAATGTATGGGAAGGTGGTGATTTATGCTGATTCACTCCTCCGCCTTGAACTTCCCCAAGAAATGCCTGAGTACACACGGCCGAGGTCAGCCCCACTCCAAGTGCCTTCCAGGGCCTGGTACTGGCCAGTCCCTGACTGTTTTGTTACCACTTGGCAACCCGTTTGCAGAAATTGTAAGAAAGCCATCGGAAATGTTTGTACACAGTTGCCATTGCCATGACAAAATTTATTACAAAAGTGCTACTGGCCGGCAAAAGACGGAGAATAAAAAAAGTGTTTTATCACAAATAGTTTGATTCGTGGGGGCATGGAAGTGTCTGAGGTTGCTCTTATTATTGCCATTTTTTGTATAAGAAAGTGAAACTTGGAGAGCCCCCTGTGGTGCTATAGGTTAAGAATCCCACTGCAGCGGCTCAAGTCACTGTGGGGGCAGGGGTTTGATCCCCAGCCCAGCGCAGTGGGTTAAAGGATCCAGCATTGCTGCAGCTACGGCTTGGATTCAATCTCTGGCCCAGGAACTTCCATATGCCTCAGGTGCAGGCACAAAATTTTAAAAAAAGAAAAGAAAAGAAAGAAAGAAGAAAGGAAGGAAGGAAGAAAACAAAGGAAGGAAGGAAGGAAGAAAGATAAAAGAAAGTTGACACTTGTGATCCTTAATTTGCCCAAGTCCATCCATCCCAAGGGTCTAGCTGGTCCTCAAACCCAGACCCTCCTTGCTCCAAAGTTTTGTTACTTACAGCCTCTCTGTTCCAGGGGCCACGAGCGTCACACATCTAGCCGCAATGGGTTGCTAATAATAAAAAGCTCACAGTGACTGGGGACAAACCCAGGGGCCTTTAGTCTCAGCTCTGCAGTCATCTCCTCTGTGGGGTCTCAGTTTCCTCATATACCAATGGGGGGGCGGCCCTCAGTTACCTGGAAGGCCCCTCTGGCTCTGACACCCTGAATTCCATCACGGACTTTCTCAACAGAAACGGGCCTCTCTTCCACAGCAATGGGACTGGGGCTCCTGCAGCCTCTCATGCATTCCCTGTGGGCGGCACGATGGCATAGCTCCAATTTTCAGGCTGGCCTTTTCCAAAGACTCTGCCTTGAGTGGGAGGCAAGGGCCCTCTGGTTGCCAACCGTCAGGAGGCTGACAGTTGCCCTAAGGGATTAGGTCCCAGAGATAGGCTTCACCTTCCCCCAAAAAACGCTCCCTGTAAGCCCCGCCCAGAGCAGCTTCAGAGGGAATTCCATCTGCCCAGGGCCGAGTTCCCCTCTGGTGCATGAGGATGAAAGGCCAGCCTAGATGCCACTTGTGTTTCTTCCCTGGGGAAAGCACTGAAGCTCCCTTTTGTCCTCAGACACCCAGGGATTCCAACCCTGGAGGGACCGGAGACCCTGAACTCCCGTCTCCTTTTATGACAGTCCCACGGATTCGGGGAGGACCTAGCAGCTCTCCCGAGGCCTGTGCTGCCCAGTCACCCGTTCCAGCTGTGCCCGCCTGAGACGCAGACTGCACATGATGTGGTGCAGAGGTGCTGCCGGGCCATAAACGCTGACTCCGGCCTCACCCTGCCAAGTGCACGGGCTGCCCCAGCAAAAGCGGACCCCAAGGAGTCCATTCAGATGCACTAGAAAGGACACGGGCCCATCCGTGTGGCATGTCACTCCTCTGACACGGACTCATTGCAACCTCAACCTCTTGTATGCTACCTCTGCCAACAATTGATCGGAAAGTGGAAAACTCACTTTCCGTCAATGGTGAGTAAAGTGACCACGTATAGACTAGGGAGTGTGGGAAATTTGGAAATACATGGGGTTTCAGGGTAACAGAGTCAGAGAATCATACACCAAACATTATTGGATGTGTTCACGGTGTCAGAGCCTGGAGATTTGCAAATACAGGCCAGTCTAGAGGCGGAGACTCCTATGATTTTTTTTTTTTTCTTTTTAGGGCTGCACCCTTGGCATAGGGAGGTTCTCAGGCTAGGGGTTAAATTGGAACTGTAGCCACTGACCTATGCTACAATCACAGCAATGCAGGATCTGAGCCACGTCTGCGACCTACACCACAGCTCACAGCAATGCCAGATTCTTCACCCACTGAGCGAGGCCAGGGATCGAACCCATGTCCTCATGGATGCTAGTCAGATTCGTTAACTGCTGAGTCACGACAGGAACTCCAACTCCTAAAAACTTAGTGTCATGGACTCTTAGGGTGTTGGAATCCTTTAAGATACCAAATAATAGAATGTAAGATGTTAGATAAATAGAATCCAAAATTACAGGACCTCGGAAACCTAGAACCTTCAAGTGCCATAGAACCAGGAGGAGCTGTTGGGAGTCTCCATATCCCTTGCTCAGGGCAACCAGCCCCAGGGCAGGAAAACCTTAGATGAGGAAAGACGTTGATGGTACTATGTCAGGGGCGGGCAGACAACCAGGGAGAGGAAACTGGCCTGGAAGAATGAGGATGGAGGCGCATGGCAGGCGCTCCGGGGAGGCAAGACGCCACCTCGACAGTGAAGAGCGAGGGCAGAGGACGCCTGACAAGAGAAGGCCACAGCCAGAGGCTGACCTTCTCGACAGACTCCATTCCTAGAAATGGAAGATGGCCCAGGCCCCAGGTGAAGCTGTGGATGCCCCTGAGAAAGGAGTTACCTCTGCATCCTGTCCTCGTTTTGCCCTCTGCCAATGCCGGATGAATTGAAGAGGGCTTATGATGCATTGTCCCCTGTCGGCAAGGGCAGTTCTGACAGGGACTAAGGCAGAGAGCCTGGAGGCAGAGGGTGTGCACGCAGGAGGGGAGCGTCTCGGGTGTCAACGGTATTGAGGGACAGTGAGGGAGAAGATGCGGGGAGGTCGGGATCCGATGATGGCCGTCCCGGAGGCTTTGGGGCTGGACTCGGCATGTGTCTCCCCCTCTCTGTGTGGCATGGCCCATGCGCAGCCAGAGGCCAGTGCCATCGCTGATGGTCCGGTGCATGAGAGGCACTGGCAGGGACCTCTTCTTCTCCCGATGGCAGGTCCACGGGATGCCCTTTCTGTGCCCCTGGGTGGCTTGATGAGGCCCTAAAGGAGCCATGTGGTGGGCTCAAGGTGTAATGTGCAGGCTTAAGTGTCTCTAAAACAACTAGTAAAAACCCTGACCAAATCCAAACCAGATGCCCCAGGGCGTGCAGGGTTGAGCGCTGTCAGCACCTCTGCATTTTCACCTGCTCATGTGGGCTGCACCTGTAGGCGCAGGAACTTGGGAGAGCTTCAGGCTGTCCACCGAACTCGGCCCCTACTGGCCTGCCCAGCAGGGAGGCACTGAGGGCCTAGGGGTTAAGGCAGCAGATCTTTCCCGGGCCAGCGCCCACCCCCCCCCCCACCCCGACCCCGGACTTTTCTCCAAGGTCCCAGGAGAGGCCAGCAGGATTTTTTTTTTTTTTGTCTTTTTAGGCCACGCCCATGGCATATGGAGCTTCCTAGGCTAGGGGTCTAATCGGAGCCACAGCTGCCAGCCTACACCACAGCCACAGCAACGCCAGATCTGAGCTGCCTCTGCGACCTACACTACAGCTCACAGCAACGCTGGATCCTTAACCCACTGAGCGAGGCCAGGGATCGAACCTGCAACCTCATGGTTCCTGGTCAGATTCACTTCTGCTGTGCCATGATGGGAACTCCAGGATTTTTTTTTTCTTAATTTTTTAAAATGACTTTCATTTTTGTCATTACAGTTGGTATACACTGTTCTGTCAATTTCTACTGTACAGAAAGGGACCCAGTCACACACACACACACACACAAACACACACTCATATATATATATATAATTTTTCTCACATTTTCTCCATCATGTTCCATCATCAGTGACTAGATACATAGTTCCCAGTGCTAAACAGCAGGATCTCATTGCAAATCCACTCCAAATGCAATAGTTGGCATCTATTAAACTCAGACTCCAAGTCCATCCCACTCCCTCCCCACCCGCTTGGCAACCACAAGTCTGTTCTCCAAGTCCATGAGTTTCTTTTCTGTGGAAAAGTTCATTTGCGCCGAATATGAGGTTCCAGATGTGTGATACCATGTGGTATTCGTCTTTCTCTTTCTGACTCACTTCACTTAGTATGAGAGTCTCTAGTTCCATCCATGTTGCTGCAAACGGCATTATTTTGTTTCTTTTTATGGCTGAGTAGTAGTCCATTGTGTATATACACCACGTCTTCTTAATCCATTCATCTGTCCATGGACGTTTCGGTTGTTCCCATGCCTTGGCTACTGTGAATAGAGCTGCAGTGAACATGCAGGTGCATGTGTCTTTTTCAAGGAAAGTTTTGTCTGGATATGTGCCCAAGACTGGGATGGCTGGATCCTATGGTGTTTCTATATTTAGTTTTCTGAGGTACCTCCATACTGTTTTCCAGAGTGGTTGTACCAATTTACATTCCCACCAACAGTGCAGGAGGCTTCCCTTTTCTCCACACCCCCTCCGGCGTTTGTTATTCATTGACTTGTTAATGATGGCCATTCGGACAGGTATGAGATGGTACCTCATAATAGTTTTGATCTGCATTTCTCTAATAATTAGTGATGTTGAGCATTTTTTCATGTGCCTATTGGCCATCTGTAGGCCCTCAGGATATATTAATGCCCCAACGGTACCCTCTAGCTAGGAGAAGTTGGGCTAGCCATCTCTCCTCTCTGAGCCTCAGTTACCCTATAAGCAACATGGATACATTAATAATGAGCTCCGAGATTATACAGTAGTTCATTCATTCAGTTGGACAAATATTTATTGGGCATTTACCATGGGTCAAGTTTTGAACTAGGATGTGCTAGGAATACAGACGAAAAAATGAGATATTGTCCTTGAATTTATAGAGTTTACGGTCTACAGAGGTAGACAGGCAAAACAAACCTCCACACAAGCAAATATACAATTTACAGATGGGGTAAATGCTTTGAAAAGGATATGCTAGGTACAGAGAGCCTACGACGACGGGGCAGGGGTTGAAGGAGGCTTCTCTGAAGACATAATTCCTAAGCTAAGACCTTAGTGTTGAGTAAGAGAGAGGAAGGGTTTGGGGTAGAGTCCTCCAGGCAAAAGAGCAGCGTGTGCCAAGGCCCTGAGGCAGGACAGCACTCATTTCCCATTTGTGTGCAGAGAGCATGGAGAGGAGAAGGAGGGCATGAGGTGTAGCAGCAGAGAACAGGGCAGGCAGGGCCCCCTGGAGCAGGTGATGGCATGAGATGTGAATTTGGGAACAATGGGAAGCGCCCCCAAAGCGTTTTCAGCAGAGCCTCCACACCATTCTGCTTTAAAAGATGACTTCAGTGGGAAGTGGAGAGGATGGAACTTCCTGGCCTCCAGAACTTTGAGGATCTGAGGCCCGAGGAGTGAAGGCATCGGCCAAGGGCAGTGCGTGCCAGGGGCCAGGATACTGACCATGTTTCCCCTGCCCCCCCACCCCCCGGGCTTCTCTGACAGCTGTTATGTGCTTAGACTACCCTGGATCTCATTTGATCCCCCCAACCCCGGGGCAGGGCAGCAGATCACACAGGCCCTCCGTTCCCTGACCCAGTTAAGAAAACCGAGGCCCAGAGAAGTGAGTGAGTCATGCAGCAGGTTAGTGGGCTTGACCTCAAGTCCTCTGACCTGAAATCAGACCGAGTCATTCCCAAGAGGACAGATCCCTGTCCTGCAGGAGTGCACAGCCCTGAAGGTGGGACAGATGTGGGGGCAGGGAGGGAGCGTTCAGAACTGAGGTCACAGCAGACCAGGACAGGAAGGAGGCCCAAGGTACCAACAGAGGGGTCCCAGACAGAAGGTCTGGGCGAGACATGGAATGACGTGGGATGGCCTCGGTGAAACACCAGGCCAAGGGCCAGGTGCCATGTAAGCCGCCACAACCACTCCATCCCAGGCCTTCTCTGGGGGCCACTTCCCCGCAGCACATCTGCTCCCTCTGCCTGCAAGACACCTGAGGAGACCCATAGGCCGTGGCTCTGCCCTGAGCCAGTGCAGTTTCCGGCACAATCGCCAACTTCCCTGGCCATCATTCTAGGCCGAAGCCCCCAGCCCCTCCCACCGTCCCTGAGAGCTCCCTCCAAGCACGCCCCCCCCACCCCACCCCTGAACCCCCTCCATGTGTCTGAGCCGCCATCCCCAGGGCCCTAGACACCTGCTTCTCTAACGATGACTGTTGGTGCAACCCAGGTTCAGCTCCCTCCACAACCCCTCTCCCCGTGTCCTTGGAGCTGTGGCAGCCCTTTTCTAGGGCCACTTCTGTGGCGTATGGAGGTGCCCAGGGTAGGAGTCTAATCGGAGCTGTAGCTGCTGGCCTACACCACAGCCATAGCAACACCAGATCGGAGCCGCGTCTGCCACCTACACCACAGCTCACGGCAATGCCAGATCCTTAACCCATGGAGCAAGACCAGGGATCGAACCCGCAACCTCATGCTTCCTAGTGGGATTCGTTAACCACTGTGCCACGACGGGAACTCCATCAGCCTCTTTCGTTGATGCACATCTACGGACCTTGCAGCTCAGCTTAGCCGTCTCCTGCCCGTTTCCAAAGCTCAGAGTGAGCGGGCGTCCATTCTCCTCCAGGAAGCCTGCTCTGGCTCCAGGAGCAGTGAGCCGCGTCCCCTCTGGCCTCCGAAGCCCCGGTCCTCCTCTCGCTTTTCCCAGGGGACCAGGAGCCTCACAAGGGCAGGACCTGCGTCTCCCATGTTACCGTTTCCCAGAGCCCAGGGCTCAGGAAGAGGCCAGTAAATGCCTAGCTCTCTTCCACTTCTTTTCAGAGAAGAAAGTCCAGCAAAGGGCCTTGGAGCTTAAAAAATATTAAATTAGAACTTGCCTAGCGGGAAAGTCTTCCAACGCCTAATAGGATGAAGACGTGTCGCCTGGAGTGGCATTCAAGGCTCTCCCCTCGGTCACCGCTGCCCCTCCCACACTCACACTGCAGCCCGGACAATTACAGGCAGTTCCTCCTCTACCCCCAGGCCTGCACTCTCTGCCCTCCCCGCTTCCTCCCGTCCCGCTTTGCTGATGGGGTTGGGCAAGTGCAGGTTGAATCCTCATGGCTTTCACCAGGTTCCCCAGCTTGTGACATAAGGACTCCAAACCTCACCTATAAAACAGCCGGCTACAGATTGGGCCTCAGAAAATGTCAACTGCCCCCTTCCTGTCTCTCTCCCTGTAGCAGTTGCTTTCCCACCGAAGCCTGGAGCTAATCCCTTTCACCCAGGAAGCCCTCCGTGACCTGGCCCCCTCTGGTCTTTGCTGAACCTGAAATCTAGGTGGCCTCCGACTGGCTCCTGCACCCTGGAACGCTCAGCCCGGATAAAGGTGAAATCCAGCAGTTGGGAGAGGTTATTTTTGGACTTGACACAAATGCTAAATGAAGAGCCCTCAGGCTTCCAAGCAATCTTTGCTTTGTGCTCCAAGGCCCAAAACTAACATTTTCATAATAATTTTCCAGTATCAAAGTGATAGTTTTGATTCAAGACAGCTGAAGCCTGCAAAACTGTGTGGCGGCCTCTCCCGCCCTCGAGCCAAACATGTGCCTCTGTCTCTGTTTTAACACCTTTGATAATCATCGAAAAATGCGCGGCCCAAGCACTTTTCTCAGCTTTCTGACCATAACAGCCGCCTCTGGAAGGAGCCGCTGGGAGTCTGTTTTCCTTCGGCGCTACCCTGAGCCCTGGGCTTTAGTGCTCCCAGCTCGCCTGGCTTTTCAGCCGCGCTCTCTCCATTCCACTAGTGATGCCTGATGCCGGAGTTGGCCTTTGCAGCGCTATTAAAAAGGGGGGGAGCCCAAGAAATACAGTAACACAATCTCACGGAAAACTGATATAATCTTTTCAAAACTATAAAGATCGCTCACCCGGAGGAACATCTGCACGGAAAAAGAAAAAGGTTTTAAACAAACTGGAAAGGGGTCGGGTAACTGGAAAAGCCCGAGTGTCAGGAGACTGCTGGCTCGTCCAGGGCCGCTGTCACTCGACAGGGGAAGGTCATCCCCGGAGGAGCCAGTTCCCTCACCGAGAGCTCCCACCATCTGGAATTCATTGCAGGAGGGAACACTGGCCTTCGTAAAAAGAAACCCAGCCTTGCAATCATTGTTCCTTAAATCATGAATAGGACCCGAGCCCTAGTGATAGACGGTCAAAGGGCGGAAGGTACAGTCCAGGGGCCCCCGCCCAGAGTCCTGACCGGCCCCACTGCCTCTTCCTCGGACGCTCTAGCCACCTCCACCCAGGAAACAGGCTCAGCTCGAATTCTAGGCTTTTCTCTCGGCCAGCATCCTGCTGCCCTGGAGAGGAAGCGGCTGCGAAACGGTGGTTTGCAAAGATCCTTTTGCTTCCTCGTGCTGTCTGGGGTCAGGGGCTCGGAAAAGGCTGAAGCTGGTGCTGCCGAGTCACTGCTGCCAGCCTGACTCTCCCACTCCCCGCGTGCCCCAGGGGCTCACGTGTCTTCCGTGGTGACCATCGGCAAAGGCGGCATCTACCCCACCCTGGGAAACTAGACAGAGATGAGCTCACGCAGGTGGGCCAAGGCAGGTCAAGACCCCAAACCTGGTGGCTCGCCTATTTGACCATGGGAGAGGCTGACCTTGAACTTCTCCCTCAGGTAGAAGCTCCCCTCTGGGCTCTCAAGGCTTTGTTCGCACTCCTTTTATTATCTCCTGGCTGCTCTTTCCTGGACTGAGTTCCGTGAAAACAGGGGCTTGAATGCTGTGTTTATTACTCTATCCCCAGTGCCGGCTCAAGCGCCCATATGGAAAGATAATCAGAATTGTCGAATGAATGAATGAATGAAGGATTCTGTGAATGATAGAAAGAGACCAAGACCCCAGAGGCAAAGCCCTCGGGAGCGGCAGGGAGCCTGAAACCTTCTAGAACAAAACCACTCGTGCTGGGTGAGTTCCAGAAGGTGGGCCCCGAGGGGCTGTGCAGAGGGGAGGCCTCCGTAGTGCCGTGTGAGGGAAGATGTGCCCTGAGGAGAAGGACCAGGGGTGACTCCTCCACCCCCACGGTCTGAAGTCAGTCCTGGGGTTTATGGGCACCAGCGGTGAGGAGGGGGTGGGGGGCAGGCCAGGAATCAGCTGATAGAAGCAGAAGGAGTGCAGCCACCCCACTCCCGACTTGACTTTCCTAAGCCCACTCTCCCCTCCTCCGGCCTCCTTCACTGGCTCTGGGGCTGCTAAAAGGCGGACGCCCTCCTGTGCATGGGACTTCTTGCATCAGAGTTCTCTCCCAGGGCAGAGATGTGTGTCTCTGGCTCCCCAGAGATAAGCACAGCATTTGGCACACAGTAGTAGCTCAATTAATGCTTCTCCATCTGACTCTGACATATGCCTTATTCACCAAGCCCTCGGGACAGGCCAGCCTGCCGGGTATCTGCTGTCTCTCCTGGTTGCCAAGACACTGGCCTTTGCCACCTCCCCCTGACGTCCCACCCACCCTGACGTGCCTAGGAGCAGAGAGGGATGCGTACACGGACTGCCAAAGGTCACCCCTCAAGCTCCATGAATCTCAGCCAAGGCGCTGTAGCGTGGGAAGCCCATCCCTTCGGAGGCCTCCAGGGCCAGACAAGACGCGGGGGTCTGTTCAGTGTAAATGACATCAGGGGCTCCAAGCCGAGAGCCTCAGAGGCAGTGTCCAGGCCCTTGATAGGACCCACTTCGGTTTGTGCTCGGAACCCAAGGGCTTGGGCTCGCCAGAGCGAAGGACCACCCTTGCCCGCCCCCTCTTCCCATCAGTCAGCAAGACTCAACAGGTCTACCACCTCAATGGCTCCAGAACCTGCTCGCTCACCTGAATGACCACTCAGCCCCTTGCCCTGCCCCTGCCCTACTTCCCGCTCTGCCTCCGGAGTCGCCTTTTGAAAGCCCCGCAAATCTTATTCACATCCCTCCTTAAAACCTCCTGATCTGGCGTCGAGATTAAGGCCAAAAAGATGCTCTGCGTTCCTGCCTTGGCTTGACTGTCTCCTGCCCCCGTCTCACCTCTTGCTACCTCCATCCTCACTGCGATCCAGCCACACGCACTCCCACGAGTGCAAAATTCCTGCACACCTTCCAGCTTTGCACACGCTATTCCTTCTACCTGGAACTCGTCTCTCCCAGCAAACATCTACCCCTTTGCAAGACTTGGTTCAATATCCACCCCCTCTGGGAAGATTTGCCTAAACCCCTGTCTGATGAGCGTCAAATGCACCCTCCTTCCTGTGCCTACAGCCTGACAGCTTCCTTCTGTTATAACGCTTATTACCGTGCTACATTTTCATTCATTCATTCACTAGCATCTAGCAGCGGGTAGGAGAAAGCTCTGAGCACTGGGTGATCTGAGAAGGCTTCCTGGAAGAGGAGTGGCTGGAGCAGAGCCCAGAAAGACAAGAATGGCTTTGTTAAGTGGCGAATAAGCACTGGGCCCGTTGCTCATAGGGGCAGTCTGGGCATTGCTACAAGGTCTCAAATACCGACCTAATGAGTTTTGATTTTAGCCCAAGGTCCACAGGGAACTAGTAAAGGATTTCAAGCAGATTATAAGGCGATGTTTATCATTTAACCATGATTCAATCTCCGTGTTGGAAGGGTCTCCCCGACTGGGGTGTGGTATGTGGAGACCGGCTCAGAGGCTAGACCAGACGGCGGGAGAGTAGCCGCCTGCACTCAGATGGAGCAGGTCGGGGGAGGTCCAGGGAGGGATTCGAGAGCTGCTCAGGAGGGAGGATTGATCGCCCACAGGAGGGGAGGATGGAGGTAAGAATTCCTCCGAATTTTCCCACCTGCTGACCAGTACACACTAAAGAGGATTCTTTTTTCTCTGGACACATCACGAGTTGAAGCTTCAGGCGAGATCGAAGGGTGAACATGGCCATTCAGCAGATGCATCTTCTCAGTGCTTCGCAAGGGCCAGAGCACACAGTAGGTGTGCAGTTAGCATAAAGGGAAGGATTAAAGTGTCTCCTATCCCAAGAGAGCAGCTGTGCCCCCCACTCCTGAAGGCCCAGTCAGTCCCAGCTCCCCCGCGGGTCTGGATGGGCCTGGAGGTTATGCTGCCAAGAGGAGCAACCTAAGCAAAGGCCTGCAAGCGGCATGTGCAGAGCGGTCGGGAACAGGTAGCCCCATCCAGGACACATAGCAGACCACCTGCCCTCTCAAGGACCCAGCTTCGTTCTCTGATGGAGCACGGGGCGTGTTGCTTTGCCTGCCAAGAGAAAGGGGCTGGGGGCCCTTGCAGACAGAAAACAGAAAAGGCAGAGATGGCGTTCCCAGTGCCCTGAGGTCAGACAGTGCCCCTGCCCGTGAAGGCCAGGCTGAGTCCCAAGGCCACTTGGCATTTCCTCCTCAAGGAAGTCAGACTAGAATGGAGCATGCAGGCTGCAGGGGACAGGGCACTCCAGCGAGCCCCGAAGGTGAGGGACTCCACAGAGGAGACAAGGGCTGGGACAGTTCTGAGTCCAAGGCCGACACACTGCAGGTTCTCAGTCAGTGTCTCAGATCAGACAGGTCTTTCTCGGTCCCATGAGCCACAACCTCCCAGCAACCAGGATGAAGAGACACCCCTTCTGTCGTGAATCTCTTTCTGCTCGCTCGAGCCTCACCTCCCCGGCCAGCTCCGGGTAGGTGGAGCCCCCCACACTGCCCTGGGCTCTCCACGCCCCCGGCTCCCTCCTCACTTTAGTTCCTGCCATTCCTTCTTCCTAGAACATGCTCATCCTCCTCTACCCTTTTATCCAGCTTGGATATCACCTCCTCCAGGAAGCCCTCCAGGATGCCCCCCGGCTGGAATCACCTCTGTTCTCTCACAGCCCCTACCTCCAGCTCCCCTAAATCACTGCAATGATCACCTAACCACGGGTCCCTTATTGACCACCTCCTGGCACCTTACCCCCTGGCCTCCCGCCTCACAGCTCTTCAGCGTGCCAGGTTCCCTCCCTCGACCACCACAGGTGCTCTTCGCTCAGCCCAGAAGGCCCATCATTCTCACCTCACCAAGGTTGCACAAGCTCACTCGGGACAAAGGTCGCTTTCTCAGAGGCCATCCTTGACTGCCACCCCTTAACCAAGCGGGGGTCCCCTTAACTCCCTGACTTTCCCCTAGGCCTTTGCAGGTACAGCTCCCTATCATTCCTGTTTCAATGCGGAGCAATGAGGCACTGCAGTTAAGAGCAGGGACCCTGGAGCCAGGTTGACCCGTTCGCATCCCAGCTCCGTCACTTCTCAGCTCTGTGTTCTTGGGATGGTCCCCTGGCCACTCTGCACCTCGGTTCCCTCATCATTGAAGCAGGTGTAATAGAGTAACCTACTCCCCACTTGCATTTGCAGTGGACCTACGACCCTGCGGCAGTCACGTGGGGCGGTTCTCCCCGCCCCTAGGCCCGTGGCGGGACTGAACTAGCCCACCACCTCTGAAGTTCAGGCTGGTGGTGCAGTTTGCTTTGGCCGGTGAAATGTGAGCCGAGTTACTTTGGCCACTTCCTGGAGGAAGTCTTAAGCGACCCTGTGCAATTTGTCATGTCCCCTAGTGCTGTCTCTCTCTTAGCCTGGGACTCTGAGTGGGGGGATGTGCCGTGTACCTCCTGCTGACCCATAACAAACATAGGGTATAAACAAGAAATTAGCCTTGGTCATTTTAAGCCACTAGGATTTGGGGGTTATTTGTTTCTGCAGCGTACCTATCCTATCCTGACTGATGGAGGCATTTAGAATAGGGACTAGCCGAGAGGAAGCCCTCTATAAGGTTACCTATTAATAGTGTGTTTATGTGCCTGCCTGCTACCCTCTGAGGGCGAGACCCAGCTTCCTCTCAAGTGCTGTGATAGTGCCAGCTTCTGGCATAGTGCCCAGCACATAACACTTGTTCAATAAAATATTTGTTGCCTTACTAGTTGACGGTGAGGCAGAGACACTGCTGAGCACACACATGCACCCCACCCGCCTGGCCAGGCGTCCCCCTGAGGGTGACAGGGATCTAGCCAGGCCCATAACCACCCCTCTGCCCTGCCATAAATCCCAATGGCCCAGTTTCTTTTGAACAGCCCCCAGAGTTCTTCCATCCTAGCAACGCCTGTGAACTGTGATGGAATAATCGGGTCGTGCCAAGGCTGCGGTCTGGCCCGACTGCTGTGGCTCCCTTGTGGACATTCCTCCTGGCCTGGCACAGGGGGCAGCCTTTCCCGTGGCGGTTATTTGCCAAGCTATTCCAGGTGGTTTCATTTCGCTCTGCAAACCCAAACCACTCTCAGTGTCTGAGAAAAGTCTAGATTCTGACAAAGGGTATATGGAGGCATCCGGTCCCATCTCCACGTGTAAACTTAACCCCAGGAGGCACCAGTTCCTGCTTGCCCATCTCCATTAATGGGGACCTCACTCCCTGAAGTGTTTACCTCCACCAGGCAGTAGTTCTGACTGCTGGGTTCTTCCTAAGGTACAGCTGGCACATGCATGCCTGTCCCCTCATTCTAGCCCCCTGGGGACAGGCAGCAGACAGATTGCAGCCACCTTTTCTGGCCTGTGACAACTCAGCACTCTTTAATCAGCCTTCCACCCTCACCTTCTTCCCTAAAACATCCTTAACTTCCTCTTTCCTCCGGATTTTTTTTCCCTTTATCTCTGAGATTTTATGAGGAAACACCCTGAATTTCTCATCTGTGAGATTTTTTGTTTACCACGGGTCCGGTCCAAATTTTGATCTCAAAATAAGGGACCGGCCCTCCATGTGGCCACAGCCCAGCGGGTAGGGGACTAAAAGACAAAGCCTAATACAAATGCGCCCCAGGAGCTTCTCCTGTGCCAAAATATCCCCCATCAACTCCAGTCCACCCACAGGGGACCCTTGGTGCAAGACGGTATTCTCTGTTCCTTTAGGAAAGTTCTAGAAGTCCTCAAAACATGTCTCCATGCTGTGTAGCACTGAGAACTATGTCTAGTCACTTATGATGGAGCATGATAATGGGAGAAAAAAGAATGTATACATGTATGTGTAACTGGGTCACCATGCTGAACATTAGAAAAAAATGCATTGGGGAAATAACAATAAAATTTTTTAAAAAGAAAAAAAAAAAAAACATGTCTCCAGAAGGATTACTGTCCATGAAACACTTGGATAGCATTCAAGCTATAGCCTTGACCTTAACTTTGTATGGTCCCGGGTTAATCCTGTCACTTCTTTTTTTGTTTTGTTTTGTTTCCATTTCCACTTTTATTTCATTGTTTTTTGTTTGTTTGTTTGTTTTATTTCCCGAATACGTTATTTTTTTTTCTACTGCACAGCAAGGCGACCCAGTTACGCATACATGAATACATCCTTTTTTCTCACCTTAACATTCCCATCTCCTCACGATAAGGAAGTTGTACCTAGTAATCTCTACAGGCCCTCCTGGCCGTATCAATCACCCACTCTTTAGTATGAATTAGTAGCTCTAGCAGTAAGTCTCCAAATGGACCAGTCACGGGTCTTAGTTGTAAGCAACAGAAACCACCTCCGACTAAGTTAAAGAGAGAGAGAGAAGAAGAAGAGCGAGCCACAGAATTCAGGAGAAGACTAAAGAACCAAGCTCCTAAACTGAGCGGGAGTCACAGCGGAAAATACAAAGGCAGACGCACAGCTAAAGTTGTTCCCCAGGAAGAGCGTGGTGAGGCTAAATCTGCTCCTGCGGGGATAAATTTGGCACGGTTGGCCATTCCCTCTTTCTTGATATTTTCTTTCCTCTTGGTGCTGGGACTCTGCTCCTGCTGGTCTTCTCATCTGCCACTTCCTTTTCTGATTTCTAAGCTTAGCCTGTTCCCCAAGGGTCTGCCCTGGGCTCAACCACCCACCTGGTGGCTGAGCACAGGTTCACAGCCAGAGCTGACACCTCCAAAGCCACTGCCCTCTCTACGGGGCTCTGCTGCCTTTGGGGCTTGCTCTCGGGTGAGCTGTTTCAGCTTTTCTCAGCTTAGTCTCCCTCTTCATCATTAAATGGAGCTGATCCTTCCCTGCGGGCTGGTGCGACAGAAAGATTCAGGACCCCAGCTTTGCCGCCAGCTCTATGCTCCCTGATTGGGGTGGCGGGGGGTGAGAGTTGGGCACCCCTTCCCCGCTTCCTGTCTCTCCCCCTGGCGAATGACATGCCTTTACAGCCAGAACACAGAGCAGAATTCCGTGCCCCACGGCAGCCTTTAGTCCCTGTGTTGGAAGGTGGCCACCGGTAACCGGAGGGACGGGGCTGTCACCCTGTTCTCTTCCTCTTTGCATTTTAGCTAAGAGCCCCTTCGCGATGGGAGCTGGGGGTGGGGTGAGACACCCCAAGTCCTGACTGCACGGTGCTTGTCCTCCGTGGTCCCCAAGGCTCCCCTGCCCTTCACGGAGGCCACTTGTGTCAACCTGAAATGAAGTGGAGGTCGTCCTGCAAGGGGAGGGGGTGGAGCCGCAGGGCCTTTGGGGTGAGTTTCAAAGCGCCTCTGGCTTTATCATGGCCTGTCCTCTCCCCTGCGCCTTCTCATCTTGGAGAGCCCACCCTCCCCCGGCCAGAGGGAAATTATCCCGGGTTCTGATGGGAGGCTGAAGGAAGGCGCCCCTTGCATTCACCCCAGCAGCTGAACAGGCCTCTTGAATCTCCATTGTGCCCATCCCGCCTCAGCCTCAATGGCCATCAGGTGCTCTGCGGCGACACCCTCCCCCCGGCCAGGACGGGAACGGGCTCAGGCAATGCGCTGGCCCACAGAGTTCTCCGTCCATCCTCTCAAGGGGCTTTTGTTGAAGAAAATAGCACCCGCCACTCGGCCACTTTAAACCAAGGCCAGACACTTGAATGTGAAAACGGGGCCCAGGCTCCGGGATGCGGGGACAATGGCCGGCCTCAATTAGCTCACTGAGGTGCCCCAAATGGACTTGAGGAGGGGGCAAGACCACAGCCCCTTCATGCATATTTATCAAAAGCTGCTGCATTTGGGCCAGCACGGTTCCCATGGCAGCGCAGGCGCGAAGCACAGGGAGCTCCCTGGGTCCTGCAGGGTGGTGGAGGGCTGCTCTGGGCCCCACACCAAAGGACTGGAAACTGCCCCCAATCCCATGTCCCCGACCTTTACCTGACTCTGCAACTCAGGAGTCACCATAAGCTGGGAACCCTAGAAAATCAGAGGAAAGGGGACTTGGCACCCCCACTGGACCGGGGAAGAGGAAGAGGCCCAGAACAGAAGAAAATGAGCTTTTTCCTTTTTGCAATTTACATCTAAGATAGGAGGAGATTGGTGACACTACAAGCACGTATTGAATGCTTCCTAAGCCTTGGCCAGGGTCTATGCCAAGGGCCCTCAACGGCCCCATCAGCGCTGTGAGGTCCACGTTGTCTGGTCTTCCCTCGAGAAGATGGAGGCTCGGGAGAGGCACAAACGCCTCCGTGATCACACAGTTGGCGTAAGGAGCAGGGCTGCGCTACTCGGCCAGGTAGTCCTTCTCCACGGCCAGGGCCTGGCTGTTGATTAGGAAGTTAGGTAGGGGCTCTGTTATTTGCTCATCCGCCGCTGGGGAGCCATGCTCTGTGCTCGGTGCCAGGTTCAGGCCAGCTCCTTGGATGTTAGCAGTACCCTGAGAGAGCTCCATCTGACAGATGTGGAGACTGAGGTCCAGGGATACAGCGGGCCCTGCCCCAAGCCACTCCGAGCACTAACAAGCAGCAGGGCCGGGATGGATTTCCATGCATGGCAGGATGCCAGTCTCCAGCTTCCTCCAGAACGCTTTCTTCCTTCTTTCCTGGAGCCCCTGGAAAAGTAAAGCAACCTCAGCTTCCAGATTCTGCCGAGCTGTGGCTCCCCCAGGAGAGCCTTTGGTGGGGGATGTGGTATGGCTGGAACTTCCTTCACAATAGCCACCTCAGAAGCCCATCTGAAGTCCCCGCAGGAAGTGGCTGCATTGCATGATTCCCAGACGGAACTCCAAGGATCTCTTCTCTCTGGAGGGCCAAGCTCTCCCAAAGAACCCCCACCATCTGCCAGAGAAGGGGGGCAGGGCTCCTCCCCCTCCCAGCATGGCACCTGCGGCAGCGAGGGCCCCAAGTCCCCCTCCATCTGTGTCATCTTTGTACTTTCCGTTCCCTTGAGTTGGCCAAGTTTATGGCGCTCCCATCCGCATCGTCCCCCATGCAAGCCCTCTGGCCTCCTGACCTTTGCTTATGCTCTTTCTCCTGCTTTGATTGCAAGCTGAGCTGCAATGAGTTGAGCTGAGTTGACAGGAGTTTGACTCATTGGTCTGAGTTGAGTTCTAGCCCTTTTGTTGGCGTTGGGTTGGGTTGCGTTGGTTTTGTGGCGTGTTGAGATGAGATCAATTGAGTTCCATGGCATTGAGTGAAGCTGAGTAGAACAAAAGTCATCTGAGCTGAGTGGAATAAAAAGGAATTAAAGAAGCAATGTGGGCAAGCCTCAAGCTTGTGAACTCCAAGGAACCCTCCAACTCTGAAAAACTAAGATGTCAAGGACCAAGTCTCCAAAAGCAGAAACCATGCCTTTTCCATCCTGTCCCTCACTTGCTTGCTACTGGACGTGACTCCTCCTTGGGCTGGAAGGTGGACAGGGGCCTCTGGGACGGTCTCCTTATTATTATCAGCAGCAGATCCCTTTAGGGTTGGAGGAGCGAATGATGGGTCATGATCAATATCTGGTAGAAGCCAATGTAAACCCTTAAACTCCTTGACTCTCAGGAGTAGAGATTCATAGGAGTCCAAGAGTCTTCCAGCAACAGAACAGTGGAGACACAAGTGATCAAGTCTGATCTTCTCCCCTCTTGTCCCCAAAGCCAGGACCCCTCTTCAGCTCCCCTGAAGGGGCCACAAGCCTCTGCTCAGGTGCTAGAGGCAGGACACCCACCCGCCTCCAGGGGTCAAGGTGTCATCTCGTGGGAAAGAAGTCTGAATCCAGCTGCACAGTGGCTCCTTGGCTCCTTGGCTCCCCAGCTCTGTAATCTGGGGCCAATAGCTTTCTCCTCCTGAGATTTTTGTGAGGAGAGGGATTATGGGGATGAACAAGAAAGAGTATGCGAAGCACTTAACACAACACCTGGCACCCAGAGAGACCTTCCTCCAAGGTAACTTCTATTGCCATCATTAACCCTATTGCCCCTGACGGTCACTACTAGAACCGGCAATTGTTACTACGGGTACTATTCGTGCTGGCAGTTGTTACCACAGGTACTACTGGTGCTGGCAATGGTTACCACGGGTACTATTCGTGCTGGCAGTTGTTGCTACAGGTACTATTAGTGCTGGCAGTTGTTACCACAGGTGCTATTAGTGCTGGCAGTTGTTGCTACAGGTACTATTCGTGCTGGCAATTGTTGCTACAGGTACTATTTGTGCTGGCAATCGTCACTACAGGTACTATTCGTGCTGGCAATCGTCACTACAGGTACTATTCGTGCTGGCAATTGTTACCACAGGTACTATTCGTGCTGGCAGTTGTTGCTACAGGTACTATTCGTGCTGGCAGTTGTTACCACAGGTACTATTAGTGCTGGCAGTTGTTACTAGCAGTGCTATTAGTGCTGGCAATTGTTGCTACAGGTACTATTAGTGCTGGCAATTGTTACTACAGGTACTATTCGTGCTGGCAATCGTCACTATAGGTACTATTCGTGCTAGCAATCGTCACTACAGGTACTATTTGTGCTGGCAGTTGTTACTAGCAGTGCTATTAGTGCTGGCAATACTGGCCGTTGTTTAACAACTGTTGTCAGAAAATGCTTCTTCCCTTCTGAGCCCGGGGCAGGCCCTGGGTAAGTGGATGAAAAGGTAAATTTACCCCCAGGCCACCTCTCCCCTTCATTCTGTGCAGAGGCCAGCAGTTGGACTCCCACTGCTCAGGAACCGGTCCTGATACTGACTTGAACCCTGCTTTGCTGGGGAGACTTGTGTACATCCCTTCTCTTCTCTGGGCCTCAGTGTGCAAAGTTGAGGATCCGGCTAAAGTGCCTTGGAAATGGACGCAGCTCGGACACCCCCAGCCTCGAACCTGAGCCCCCTGTTCCTCCATCCTCCCTCTGGTCAGCTGGGTAGAACCCTTTGCCTTGGCTCTTCCCTTTTCTGGTGGCTCCCAAGGATCCCCTCTAGAAAGGCTTAGCATCGCTATTCTGAACCCTGCAGGTTCGGCTCCCAAGGAAAAGGTGTCAGACCCAGGCACCACCAGCCACACACACCCACGGAGGCTGGCACTAAAGGCTGGACTCAGCATCACTGTTCACTTATGGTAACCAGCTGTCCCCAAGCAGAGCAAAGGCAAAATTCCGGCCTCAACCCCCGGTCTCCTGACTTCCAGCACAGTCCTCCTCTCTCTGCCAGCAGTCCACCCACGCACTACGCAATAATAGATCCCCGACTGTACCCCAAGCACTGCTAGGCACTGAGAATGTCGAGGTGAGAAGAACTTGGCCCATGCTATTGTGGAATTTGAAGAACGTTCCTGGAAAGAGATTCACTCATTCATTCATTCAACAAACACACAAGTGCCGGCTTTGGAAGGTCGACAGCTCGGACCCAAAGCCGGGCTCCCATTCGCGCCTCCCATGGCCTGGCCCCTGTGGTGGGGATGAGGCTTAGTGGCTGCAGGCCACCCACTGCCTCCCAGAGGGACAGGCAGGCATGAGCTCATGTCTGCCAAGCCCCGAGGAGCTCAGAGTGGACTCGGAGCACAAGGCCTCCTTGTGATGCAGAGGGATGTGGCAGGGCTGCTGAGCCCGCGAAGCCCTGGGCACTGCGGGGCTGTCAGCAGACACTCCCGCGGCCCGGGGTGCCGCGCTTTGATATGGCATTAGTGCTCTAATATCTTAATCCGGCCACCACCCGCCAGCTGCATGGCCACACAGCGGGGCCCTGGGGACGGGGTTTCCAAATGACGTGATTGAATGTTTACTTAGTGAGCTGTCCAGAGAGTGTTTAACACCGGCTGAGGGGAGCGCGTGTGCACAGGACAGCCCCACACCCGCAGCCCGCGTGCATGCCACACACACTGAGCCAGCGGCTGGACTCACAGACACGGGCGTCCGCAGGGACAGATGAGCCACAGGCCCCTAACAACACACGTGAGTGTGTACACGTGCACACATGCGTCCACATGCAGACCCAAACCAGATATGCACACACGCACACACATGCACACAAGCACGCACGCACATTTCACGTGCCCTCACGTACCCTCACTGCTGCCACACTGGAAGCCCTGCTTGTTTTCACCTCTCACTCTCACTCTTGCAGGTTGACTCACTCACTCCTGCGTGACTCTTGCAGGTTGATCCCAGGCAGGGGTAGTGGCAGCATGTTGTCCCTGAGCTCACCCTGGAAAGTCACTGCTGCCAGGCCTCCCCAGGCTCCTGAGCCCCAAATCCCAAGTTCCGACACGCCCCAGGCCCTGCTGGGTGGCACTGGCCAGGGGTCCTGCCTTCAGGAAAAGCAGGCGAACTTCACACCTGGCCCTTCCCTCCTGCTGGGGTCCTCGTCCTCACACACCCTCGTCACTTCTTGTCCCCATAAGCCTTTCCCCGTGCTGGTCCCTCCTCCAGGCCTCCAGGCCTCCAGGCGAGCTCACCACCCCTCTTCTGGAGGCTCTCCTGGCTCCACCTGGCAGACGGGAGGCCACCCCCATGGTCCCCCTCCCCCTCCTCAGTGGGAGTCCCTAGAGCCACTTCATCCTGCTTCTGCCACAAGACTCTGTGACCTCAGGTAGGTCTGTCCCTCTTTCTGGGACTCAGTTTCCTCATTTGTCAAATAAAAGGGAAGAAGGGGGTGGCTTCCCAGTTCCCTCCAGCGCTGAGGTTCTGGAACTCGAAGCCCCAGGCCTGCCCTGAACAGTAGAGTTACAATCCAGGTGGGAAACAGGACACGTGGGCAGACGTGGGCAGCAGTGGTCAGGACCACAGGGCAGCGGGAAAGGGCGGGAGCGGGAAGCCAGCGGAGCCACAGCAGCCAGGGCACCCAAAGGATTTTCAGGCAACAGTGAGCAGACTGGTTTAGACAGAATAGAGGTTGGCCAAGGGGAAAGATAAGGCCAAGCCCCGAGGAGCTCAGAGTGGACTCGGAGCACAAGGCCTCCTTGTGATGCAGAGGGATGTGGCAGAGAGGTAGACAGCGGGTGTGCAGCAGCAAAGGCCTTGCAGGCCAGACTGAGTAGTTGAGGTTTTATCTTATAGGCCAGTGTATTTCAAAGTGCCTGCTCTCCAAAATCATCTGTGGGAATCGGTAAAAAAATACAGTTTCTGGAGTTGCTGTCGTGGCGCAGGTGTTAACAAACCCGACTAGGAACCATGAGGTTGCGGGTTTGATCCCTGGCCTCGCTCAGTGGGTTAAGGATCTGGTGTTGCCGTGAGCTGTGGTGTAGGTCACAGACGCGGCTCGGATCTGGTGTTGCTGTGGCTGTGGCGTAGGTCAGTGGCTACAGCTCCAATTAGACCCCTAACCTGGGAACCTCCATATGCCGCGGGTGCAGCCCTAGAAGAGACAAAAAAAAAAATACAGATTCCCTCTAAAAAATCATACAAATGAGCTTATTTGCAAAACATAAATAGATTCACACACACAAAAAAAAAAAAACTGGGAAAGGGAGGAGGGATAAATTAAGAGTTTGGGATTAGCAGATGCACACTACTGTATGTAAAATAGACAAATGAGGTCGTACCATATAGCACAGGGAACTATATTCAATATTTTGTCAGACTATAATGGAAAAAAACCTGAAAAAAATATACATCTGTGTGTGTATGTGTATGTGTGTAACTGAAACACTTTGCTGTGCACCAGAAACTAATACAACATTGTAAATTGACTATACACCAATTTAAAAAAAAAAAAAAAAAAGCACAGGTGTTCCCATTGTGGCACAGTGGAAATGAATCCAACTAGGAACCATGAGGTTGCGGGTTTGATCCCTGACCTCGCTCCTCAGTGGGTTAAGGATCCGGTGTTGCTGTGAGCTGTGGTATAGGTCACAGATGCTGCCCAGATCCTGCATTACTGTGGTTGTGGCCTAGCCCCGCAGCTGTAGCTCTGATTCGATCCCTCGCCTGGGAACCTCCATGTGCCGCCAGTATGGTCAAAAATAAATAAATAAATAAATAATAAAAATTTAAAAAAATTTTTAAATGTAAAACGTACATATGTGAACAACACCAAAAAATATAGATTCCCTGATCCCCACCTCAGCCCTGTTGAGAAAGAGGCTCTAGACGAGGAACCTGGGAGTCTGCATTTATATTACCTGCCTGGGTGATTTCTCTGAATCAGGCAAGTTTGGGAAGCACAACCGAGTGAGAGGCTGAGTTGCTGAACAATATTGCAGGTGGGGCGGAGGGGACGTACATCCAAACGCTCCTGGCCAGGGGACACGGGCTCCAGCCTCAAGCCGTCCAGGTTTGAGTCCTGGCTCCGGCACGTTCCAGCGCTGGCCTTTGATCTTTATTTCCCACCTGTAAAATGGGAACAATGCCAACACGCACCTTAAAGGTTAATCATGTAGCCACAGCAGAGGGGCTCTCTGAGCAGGGGGTGGGCTGGGAGAGCAGAAGCATCTACAATCCGCCTTAGCATCCATAGACTGCCCTGGGTTGTTTAGATTTTATTCATGCACTCATCCAACAGTATTTATGGCATCTCTTGGCCACGTGCCAGTCAAGGCTAGGTGCCAGGGATACAAACAGGAACCAGAAAGACACCATCCTTCTCCCTGCAGAGTTTATGTCCCAGAGGAAAGATGAAACACAGACACACAACAGATAATTCCAAGTCATAACAAGTGATATGAAGGAAATCAACAAGAGAGGGACCGGAGAAGACAGCTCTGAGGAGGTGATATTTATGAGAAGGTGTTAACCTCGGGAAGGATGAGAGACAACGGGTCTAGGCAGGGGCAACAGCATGTGCAAAGGCCCTGGGGAGGAAAATCCCATCGTGTGGTGCAGGAACTGAACCAGTCTCTCTGGGGGTGGTGACCGAGGGGTCAAGCGGCACAGATGATGCTGGAGAGGTTGACAGGGGCTCGGTCATGCAGGAGCTTCAAATCTGGGTTTTATTTAATTACAGTGAAGAGTCTTTAAGCTGTATAGTGATGTGATTCGATGTGCATTTTAAGGAAATCCCTCCAGCAGCTGTGCAGAGGATGGATGGGAGGGAGGAGAGGGACACAGGGAGACCTTCTGGAAGGTATTAATCCACGAGGGTGGCAGAGGGCGGCAGAGAGAGAGGGGACAGAGTCAAGCGGTTCCTGGTGCAGCACTGGCTCCACCTGCAGAGGCGTGGGCTGTAGGGGAAGAGAGCAAGGGGCCAGGGGTCAAGGGTTCCCAGGATCCTGGCCCTCAAGACAGGTGGATGATGGTGCCTCTTAGTTAGCTGGGGAGCCTAGGAGACTGGGGGGCGCCCTGCTCTTGTCAACTACCGGTGACACATGAAATCCAACAGTACCCAGAGACACAAGCCTCAAGCCAGAACCCTGCTGCTGCCTTTCCCACCACAGGTCCAGGGCTTTCCAGCCTCCCTGCCAAGGGATGATCTCAGGAAAGAAGAAGGTAATCAGCACACACCTGTCCCCCAAGGAGCCTGCGCATGGTTAGTATTTGAGAACACGGAGTCTGGAGCCAGACTGCCTGGGGTCACATCCCGGCTCTGCCACTTCCTGGCTTTGTGACACCAGGCAAGTTACCTACCCTCTCTGTGCCTCTGTTTCCCCATAAAACAGGAGATGATAACAGCACCTACTTCATAGTGTTGATGTGAGAACTGAACACAATGCTTTGTTTGGCGCTTAGAAGAACAGCTGGCACAGAGCAGGTGAGAAGAAATGTTAGCCTGGGCTGTGAGTGATGCCAGCACGGTCTGTGGCTGCAGGTCACCTTCATTTGTTAGGCAACAAACAGGCCCCGCGGCCCGAAGGCTGGCCTTTGAAGTCAGGGGTCCAGACCTGCCTTATCCACTTAGCAGCCGCATGGCTTGAGATAAGTCGCCCTCGGAAGCTATAGCAGGTCTCTGCCAGCCTGTTTCCTAGGCAGGGGGCAAGGACCCGGTGAGCTGGTGGATGGGTGGAGATGGGGCATGAGAAGTGCTACGAGGGTGGGACTTCTGTGTATTCCCACGTGGCTAGATCAGTAACCAGCCGGGACTGTGAATCTGCAGGACAGGACCTCGGAGCAAGGTGCCTGCTCAGAGCTGTGGGCGGGGACTCAGGCCCAGCTCCCTCCCTGCAGAGGTTCCTCCAGGACCAAGCTTGCTTGTCCCTTGGGAACATTAACCGCGATGCTCAGAATGCTTCCCTTTCTTCAGGAGAACTTAGCAGGATGCTACACACCCCACAATCTCCTTCCACTTTCCTTGCCCTCGGGGCAGGTCTGGGAGCAGCCTCTGCTTTGGGGAGTGAGGACCCTGAGGGCCGGAGATGCCCACAGTCCTGCAGAGCTTGCAGCAGGGGCTGGACCAGTCTTCCGATGTCCCGCCCGGGCACTCCCTGCCCCACACTGCCTTCATCCCCGCCTGCCCCTGCCCCGCGGGGCTTGCTCATTCCCCAGCTCTGGTTTCATGTGGAACCTCTGCCACTGGCGCTTCTCTCCTTGATTTCTTCCACGTATTGTCCTCTTCCTTCCCAAGGAACGGCTCAGAGATGCTTCTGCGACCGCAGACCCAGCCTTCCAGGCTTAGGGCTCCCAGCCTCCTCCTCCGTGGATGCCCATCCTGTCCAGCCTTTTCCAGATGTGCCTGCCTCCGTGATGCCCACTCCCTGTGGTTTTTCCACAATCAGGCCCTTTGCTGCCTTCGTTTCTCAGGACTTTACAGGGCTCCAGATGATGCTAGTTCAGCTCTTAAAAGAGAAAGTCAAAAGAAATGGAAAAAGAAAAATGATTTCCCTACCCACCCAACCCCAGCCACACGTTTTTATAATCTGCTCCAAACTCCTCTGCTATAAATGACTTCATTTTGACTGTTTTACAAGCAACTTGCCCTTAAAACGGATGGGAGGAGATGGCCTGGGAAGGGGTCTCTGGAGAGATCAACCAAATCCCAAGAAGCGTCACAGCCCACACAGCCCCCAGGCACAGCCCCCACCTCCCTCCCCTGCCAGCACGGCCAGAAGGCTCCGGCTCTGAGAGGAAGGGCACGGGGTGGGCAGAGGAGACCCAGGCCTCGTCCTGACCCCGCCTGGATCTCGGTTTCTCCATCTACGGAAGAGGGACTTGGACTAGGTGACCTTTTAAGGACTAGTTCCACCCTGGACGACATGCAGCCTGGGGATGAGGACCAGCATCTGGAGGCCAGTCGGGGACGGAAATGAACCAACGTCCATGCTGGGCCCTGGACTGGCTGTGAAATACCCAGAGAAAAAGTGCTCACGGCTCCTGGCGAGATTGGCGCCTAGAGCAGGAGAGGGTGGCCCGTCAGACGTCACCTCCCAACACACCTGGAAACCTTCCATGGCTCCCCATCGCCCTCAGGAAGAAGAAGTGCAGGTTCTCCAGGCTGGTCCTAAAGCAGCTCTCCAGCATCCTTCATCCGCACCTCGCCTCGCCCTCCGCGAGCCTGAAACACCAAAACACTTCCATTCATTTCATCGCAGTCATGCGCCCCTCTGCAGCCTTGCCCACACTGCCCCTGTGGCCTAGAGTACCCACCCCGCAGCCTGGAATACCCACTCCCTTGGCCCCCCCCGGGAGTCCCAGCCCCCCTTCTCGGGATCCCCTTAGGCACTACCGTCTGCAGGAAGCACTCGGCATCCCCAGGCTGAGCCCCACAGCCCAGCACTGATCTCCCAGTGTGTGGCCCAAAGGAGAGGAAGCACTGGGTGCCTGGCTGAAGGGGTGTGGGGGCAGGAGGAAAGGGGAGAGCATTCTAGACAAGGTCCCACCCAGAGACAGGATGTCAGGGGACAGTGACAAGGCCGTGGGAAGGGAGATTAAGATGAGGCTGGAGAAACGGCTCCCCTCCCACCCCGAATCCCCCTTTCATAGAAGCCTTGATCAAGTAACCTCTCACCGCGAGGGATGCTCTTCCCGATCCTTCTGCTTCCAGTGCAGGGTAAGAGTGGCGGTGGGAATCAAAATCTCCCAGTTCTAGGGTGTCCTACGCAAATTGCTCTCTCTCTCTCTCTCTCTCTCTCTCTCTCTCTCTCTCTCTCTCTCTCTCTCTACGCCAAGCAGACCCGGCTTGGGGACAGGGCAGGAGAGAGAGAGAGAGCCGCAGTCCCGGGATGGAGAGGTGGCCCAGGAAGTTAGGCCACTTGCCCAGATGACACTGCACTTGGGGGCAAAGGGTGCATTTAAAGGAAGAATGCTTTAAAATAATACTGGCGTCTAAAAATAGTGCGGGGCCTGGCTGGCTGACTCAAAGGGGTCAGGTTTTATGGCTGCCCCCATCCGCTTTTCCGGGACGGTGCAGCGCAGCCGGCTCTGGTTATAGTTTTTCCATAGGCTCAGCTCAGATTTCCTTGTCCCAGTGGCGAGTCCACGGGTCAGTGCCTAATTTTCCAACGTTTATCTTTCCCATTTACAGCTTCCCCACGTGAATGGCCAACCCCTCCTGTCCCCTGCGTTTCAGATCCAGGCCCGGGGATTAGGGGTAACCAGGCGTGCAGCCTCCCACACCCCTCAGGGAGTCCTCAAGCCATTTGTGAGGACCCCCAGGCAGGTCAGGGCCCAGGGTGGGCTCCTTCCCCTGGCCACGTCCACAGAGACACCCACAGCCTCCCCTGGGCGCCGTGCTCCAGCTACCCCCTGCCCCTCAGGGCCTGCTGTCTCACCCCTCATCCACCCTCATCCAGCCCTCCTCTGCAGCCCAGCCCCACATCCAGCATCGGACCCCACGCCAGGGAAACGCATATGGCTATGGCACCCTCTCTGCCTTTGCAGCACCTGGTCAGGACCAGGAGGCAGAGGAGTGGCGGCCCTTCCCAAGCGCAGAAGGGGCAGCGGGCACGTGGGGGAGCTGATAGGCTCTGCTGTGGCCGTGTGAACCTGGAAATCCCACAGCGATGGCCCCGCAGCTTGGACGTGAACGTCTGGCTCAGTTCACTGTCTCCCTACCCCAGGGGGCTCTGGCTGCACACTCCATCTCTGGGCTGCATCGTCTCTCGGGTCTGTTTCCAGGTGTTTCCTGTGTGACTGTCTCATCTCCCCAAGGCCACAGGGGTACAGGTACAGCTGTCCCAGTGTCTTAAGTCTGGACTCGTTGTCTGCTTCTGACACAGCACCTGGCCATTCAGGCATGTCGCCCGGCTTCTTCTCTGCTCCAGCTTCCTGCAGTCAGGTGTTCCAGCCCCAGCAGCAGGGCCAGGCCACGGCGGGCGTTGACGGGCCGGATGGGAGGGGGGATGCAGCAGCTCACACCTCACAGGGTGAGGACTCGGTGCAGTATTCTGAAGGGACGGCACACTTCCTACTCTGTGCCACACATACGTGGGCACATCACGTACCTGACATCTCCCACAAAGAAATGAAGGCCGGCGAGTCATTGACTTATGACGTGACTTGGGAGGAGTTCGGTTAATCCTTCTGAACCTCGATTTCCTTATCTGGAAAGGGGACAAATAACACTGAAAGGGTGTGAGGATGAAAGTCTGTACGTCTCCAATGACAGTGCCTGGCAGGTGGCGGATGAGGTCACCAGATGGCATCTATCGTGACTGTTCTTAATTCTCACTCGGATCCCTTCCCCGTCGAACAAGCCCAGTGACTCTCACTTTGTTGCTCCTCTCAGAATCTTTCCCGGTGTGTTGCTATGAAAACAGAAAGGGCCAAGATCAAGCCCTGACTCTCCCACTTATAACCGTGGACAAGTGTCTTGAGCTCTCTGAGCGCCAGTGTCTTTATTGCATTGTTTCTTTTCAGGGCCGCACCTGCAGCCCAGGAAGTTCCCAGGCCAGGGCTCCAAGATTTCTACACCCACAGCAACACTGGCTCCAAGCTGCATCTGCAACCCACACTGCAGCTTGTGACAGCGCCGGATCCTTAACCCACTGAGTAAGGCCAGGGATCGAACCCACATCCTCAGGGAACTATGTTGGGTTCTTAACCCACTGAGCCGCACAGGAACTCTGTCTCTTTATTTTAAAATGATGCTAACAGTGGCCCTACTTCTGGTGGTGTGAGATCCAGATGAAATCCTGTAGGGAAGATGCCTCGCACTGTGACAGGTGTTTGAAAGGTGCCACTCTGACCATCTGTCCATACAGCCCTCAGCTGTACCCATGCACACGCATGCACGCGACGCTGATCTTGGCGAGGTCCGAGAGCTACCGATTTGAACTCTAGGGATGGAATCAATTAGAATTATTTTTAAAACCTCATCTGTTTCGATTTAACAGGAAGCTTCTGTTCAATGAAATGCAGCATTAGTCAATGAGATATCAAAGATCCTGGATTTGGGGGCCCGGCTGTCCGTGAGCGCTGAGCAGTGGCTCCCAGGCTCAGGTCTCATTAACATGGTGTTTCTCCCTGGGGCCACTGAGTCCTCTGTGAGCTCTGAGAGGAGAGGGTCTTATCGGCTGTCCCTGAGCCGTGCCCCTCTGAGCACTGGGCATCCCCCGCAAGGGGTGTAATTACCAGTGTGTGTGTTTGCCTCCCCTGATCCCCCCATATTGAGAACTAAAGCTGTCTGATTTATATCTGCGACTCTGTGGCCAATGCCTAACACAGGGAAGGCACTAGCTGAAATATTTTATGGGAAATAAATGAGTGATGGTTGAATAAAGGAAAAAATCATTTAGTTACAACAATAATAGCTACGACTAATATTTACTGTGCCACTGAACCATGCACCGTGCACCAAGTTTTTTTAGGGCCACACTCACGGCATTTGGAGGTTCCCAGGCTAGGGTTCAAATCAGAGCTGTAGCCGTTGGTCTACACCACAGCCACAGCAATGCCAGATCTGAGCCGTGTCTGTGCCTACACTGCAGCTCATGGCATTGCCAGATCCTTAACCCACGGAGTGAGGCCAGAGAGCGAAATGGCATCTTCATAGATGCTAGTCAGATTCCTTTGCACTGAGCCACGACGGGAACTCTCCATGCACCATTTTAAGTGCTTTTGCTATATTGGCTCATTAAGCCTTCATAACAGCCCCAAGAAGTAGACATTCCTATTTAGCCCCATTTTACAGATAAGAAACTAAGGCACAGGAAGATCATGAACGTGCCCACAGTCACACGCAGTAACTGGGATTCCAACCCAGGCAGCAGGAGCCCAGGGCCAGCCCTCGTGACCCCGACTTTGTGTCCCTCATTCGTTCCTCACTCACTCGACACCTACACTATGCCCGGCCCCGGGAGGAACCCTAGAAATGCACGGATGGATTAGACGCCGGCCCTACGATGAGGTCACAGCCTAGGGGGAGGATCACAGACACAGAAATAGGTAATGATGGCGGGACAGGGACATGGCGCGTGTGGGACATTCGCATGGCAGAGGGTCACACAGCCCGCCCACCCTGCCAGGTCAAGGAAGGCTTCTTGGAGGAAGGGGCCCTTGACAATTTTGGCCAGACATGGGATGAGGAAAGGACACTCCAAGCAGAGGGACGGTTTGTGCAGAGGCATAGAGCAAGGTGTACCGGGAGAATGACAAGCCTGTGGGAAAGAGGCAGCAGGGGCTGTGCCTGGGAATGGCAAGAGAAGAGGCCAGGAGCCCCCAGGGCCAAGGTGGGAGGGGCCAGCACACGCTGCAGAGGTCAGACTCTGTCCCAGAAGTGTGGGGGTCCACAGGGGGACCCTATCGGATTGCACGATCTAGTGAATTAATGCAAGAGGAGGAGGAAGAAAGAGGCAAAAATCACATATATACACCCACCGTGAAAACACATGCATCCACCACACCCACGTGCCAGACACACGCATGCGCACAGGAACGCACATATCCATGTGGCACCAGAGGCAGAAACACAGATGCGAAAGTCACGGGCTAGAGACGACTTTTAACAGACCCGACTCGGCTCCCCGGAGCCCGATCCCTTCCACCTGAGCCGGCTGGTCTGGCCCCGGCTGCCATTCTGCCATTTCTGCCCTCACAAGAGGGTTCAGGGTGGGATGGCCAGTGTCCCTGCCTGAGGCCGGGGTCAGCAGGCACCCACAGGAAAAGGGCCCCACCCCAAGGGCGATGATGGGTGGGCTGGAGACCCTCAGGCACAGGGGTCAGGACGTGATTATCCTGAGAGCTCGTGGCCTCGAGCATTCGCAGCCTGGAGGAAGAACTTGGAGACCAAACCAGGGGAGCCCGTGTCCTGAGACAGCCTAACGCTGGGACCTGGACCAGGCGGCTTCTCCAGACGCCTTCTCGTGCAATCTCAAGGGTTTGGCTGCGGGATTCCATCATGGTCTCTGTGACCCAGGCTTCTTGCCCGAATTCTGCCCATCAAAGAAAAAGATTCAGACAATAATTCTAATGCCTTTCACTTGCATGCGATTTCAGCAGGAGGCATCAGGGCTTTTTAGCCAAAAGAGCTTCTTTGGCAAACAGCTGTCTCTAGGTTCCAGTCTTGACTCTGTCACCATCGGCCCCAAACTCCCACTCTGTTTCCTTCCCGAGCTGCTTCACCTCTCAGAGCCTCGCGTTCCTCTGCCGCAACCTGGAATGAGCAATGCCCGCCTTGTGCCACCACAGAATCCAGAACTCAGAAGGGAAACCAATGCCCACTCATACTTGCTGGTCTATGCCCTGCTTCCCCGGTGACAGGCTGTCCTCAGCTCCGTGAGAACCCATGTGTCCACTCAACCTCAGCCATTCTGTTCCCCCAACACGGACGTGATGTTTCCCACAGGGGAGTCTTCAGCCTTCTCCCCACTGCTGCCCTCCACCTTCTGGAGTGGCTGTGCCTAAGGGATGGGCAGGTGAAGCGGACATGGGGTGCCTGCCACAGTGAGGCAGAGAGCCCGCCCTTGGGCCTTGGCATCCTTGGTGACCACCCCTGGCTTGGGGACCCCCGCCCCTCCCCGCCAAAGTGCCCACTCTGCAGGAACAGGTGAAGCCTGGGAAAGGCCCCAGTGCCCGCCCCTCGCCACACTCCCGGGATCCTCCTGCTTGAAATGCCAAGGCGGCCGACATGGTCCTGGGAACATTCAGGAGCTCGTGGTTTCCCGTGAGAATGCGGAGAAGCGTCAGGTGTGCCCAGATGGCCCAAGGACGCCCCTGGGCTGGGGAAGGGAACAGCTCCATGAAGACTGACAAGGCAGCTCCCGGAAGAGGAGTCAAGGCAGATGGAGCCTCCCTCCTCTCTCCGCCTCTCCCTTCCTGCCTTTCTCCTCGGCAGGTTCCTTTTACCACTTCCCTCCTCCTTCTCAGCCCAACCCCAGGTTCGAGTCTTGGCTCAGCCACTGACCTGCTGTGCACAATGGGTGAGACCCTTCCCTCTAGATCCTGCTTTCTCCTTTTGTAAACTGTAAACACACACACAAACACACACACACACACACACACACACACACACATCCCCAACACATAAGAGGTTTACTGTTTATTCTGTTAACATTCATGGTACCTGACCTCTTAGAAGCCCCCAACAAAGTCACAGTTCAAGAGAGCATATGGTGGGGTGGCAGATTGAGCCTTCCTAAGTGATGCCGCTTAATCTGTGACTGTTCTGTGTGGGACACAGCCCCGAGCTTCACAGACTCATGGAACTGAGAAATCACCAAGCGTCATCCTCAGAGAATAGGGTAGGTGAGGGGAGAAGGAAATTTTGTTTGGTACTGCATTGACTTTATAGATAAATTTGGAGGGAATTAACAGCTACGCAGCTCCTCACCATGGTGATGGGTCTTATCCTTGAGTTAATGCCTTCCAGTGTAAAATTACAGCACAAGTCATCAGTTCTGCTCTTGATAAACGTTGACGTGGCCTCCAATTGTTTCTCACTCTTTCGAACAACGCTGCGAGAAATATTCCTGGCCAAGCCTCCTGTGTGAGAACGGTATGTTTATACGGAGTGTGTGTGCGTCTTTATCAGATATTGCCAGCTTGCCTGCAAAGCCGTTGTAGACATTTATACGTTCATCTGCATGTTGTGAGCACTCCCATTGCTCTGCGGTGTCTTCAGCACTTGAAATCATCACGCTTTCACATGTTGGCAAGTCTAATGTGTACATAGCATATTCACGGGAGGACTTCGGTTTGCTTTTTACCGCTTAGCAGTGCATTTGAGCGCCATTTCAAATATGTATCAGCCATTCAGGTTGTCTTTTCTGTGAGCTGACTCTTCACATATTTTGCTTTTCTGTAGGGTCCTTTGCATTATCTAATTGATTTGGAGGTCTTTTTATACATTCTGGATTCAAAGCTCTTTTTTGGTTGTACGTATTGCAAGTATCCTTTCCCAGTCTGTGATTACTCTTTTTATTCTGTTTATAGAGTCTTGATGCACTTAAACTTTAATGTAGTCAAGTCTATCCATCTTTTTCCATCCTTGTTTGTGGTGTTTTGTGAATTGTTTAAGAAACCCTTTTACACCCTGAGGCCGCAAAGATATTATCCTCTTTTCTTCTAAAAGTGTCAAGTTTTATTTGCCATAAATTTCCATATTGCTTCTAAAATTACTTTTTGTGCAGAGTGAGAGTAGCCAGTCTAATTTCACTCTTTCTCTGTAGATAACAATTTTACCAACACAGTTGACAGAAATGTCCATTATTTTTCTGCTGTTGTTCATTTTTCTCTACCATGTCAAAGTCTCCATATGAGTAGGGGTCTGTTTCTAGTTTCTCTATTCTGATCCATTGCTCTGTGGTCTAAGCCTATGCCAACGACTACATTTTTTCACTTATAAGTTTTGTTTTATTTTGGGGTGTTTTGTTTTGTTTTGTTTTGTTTTGCTTTTTAAGGCCACACCTGTGGCATATGGAGGTTCCCAGGCTAGGGGTCAAATCGGAGCTACAGCTGCCGGCCTACACCACAGCCACAGCAACGCAGGATCCAGACCATATCTTCGAACTACACCCCAGCTCATGGCAATACCGGATCTTTAATCCACTGAGCGAGGCCAGGGATCAAACCTGCAACCTCATGGTTCCTAGTCGGATTCGTTTCCCTTGTGCCACAACAGAAACTCCTCTTAGGAGGTTTTAAATTGCATTAAAGTATTTAAATATTTGCATAGGTAATACATTGATACAGAGCAAAATAAAAAGGCGTCAAATAAAAAATTTCCCTCCCACATCTACCCCATCCCACTTTCAAACAGATAGACAGTCCTTTTAAAGTATATTTACTCAAATGGAAATATGTATTCTTCCTTCCATCTTTTTTTGTTTGTTTGTTTGTTTTTGTTTTTTAGGGCCGCACCCAAGGCGTATGGGAGTTACCAGGTTAGGGGTCAAATCAGAGCTGTGGTTGCCGGCCTACACCACAGCCACGGCAACCGTAGGATCTGAGCCGCTTCTGTGACCTCCACCGCAGCTCATGGCAATGCCGGATCCTTAACCCACTGAGCGAGGCCAGGGATCATACCCGCATCCTCATGGATCCGAGTCGGGTTCATTAACCGCTGAGCCACGAAGGGGAACTGCCTGTGCCATTGTCTTTAAAAACCATTCGCCTAGTGATAGACATTTGAGTCGCCTCCAATCTTCTATCACACGGAGCTCTGCACATGTCATTTCCTTTCTGCACAAATTTATTTTTAGAGAAGATTCTTAGAAATGGAATTTTCTAGATCAGAGAATGTGATGATTAATTTTCTGTGTCGACTTAACGGGGCTACGGGATGCCCAGAGAGCTGGCAACGCACTATTTCTGGGTGATGTGTCAACGTGTTTCTGGGACACAGGAGCTGAGCATTTGATTCCCAAGGCTGAGGGAAGAAGATGGAGCTCAGATGCTCACTGCAAGTGGGCAGCCCCTAACCCATCGAGGGCCCGAACGGAACGAAAAGGTGAAGGAAGGGCCAGTCCCATCTCCCTCTTCCTGAGCTGAGATGTCCATTTTTTCCTGTCCTTGGACTTTGGAGCTCCTGGTTCTTGGGCCTTTAGACACTGAGACTTAAACCAGTAGCTCCCTGGTGCACAGGCCTTCAGCCTCAGACTGGGGGTTCCACCACCAACTCCCCTGGTTCTCAGGCCTTTGGAGTCAAGCTGAATTATAGCACTGGCTTTCCTGCTCCTGCAGCTTGCAGAGAGCAGATTGTACTTTGTTCTGCTTCTCTGGAGAACTCTAATACAGAGAATATGTACATTTGTAATAGGAGTAGGTTTTTGTGGAGTTCCTGTCATGGCTCAGTGATTGACAAATCCGACTAGGAAACACAAGGTTGTGGGTTTGATCCCTGGGCTCGCTCAGTGGGTTAAGGATCTGGCATTGCCATGAGCTGTGGTGTAGGTTGCAGATGCGGCTCGGATCCTGTGTTGCTGTGGCTCTGGTGAAGGCCAGGGGCTACAGCTCCAATTAGACCCCTAGCCTGGGAACCTCCATATGCCGCAGGTACAGCCCTATAAAGACAAAAGACCAAAAAAAAAAAAAAAAAAAAAAGGAGGAGGTTTTTGCCAGATCGGCTTCCATGAGAACAGTACCAATTTGCCCCTCCGAGCACTGCTTTTTGGCCTTGCCAACAAGGCATGTTTTCAAACTCCGGTTTATTCATCACTCTGACAGGTTAAAAAAATGATAACTTGGTGTCGTTTTTTTTCTATTACTATGAGCAAGGCAGAACTTTTTCTGTGACCCACTTGTTCATAGCTTTGCCTATTTTTCTACTGAGCATTTAGCTCTTTCTCATAGGTTTCTAGGAGCACCTTATAAGTTGGGAACATGAGCCTCTTGATAAAATATGAATACCAACTAGTATTTCCCATTCAGTTATCTTTTGATCCTGTTTGCATTTTGCCATAAAGATTTCCTTAATGCAGTTTAATTTTTCTATTTTTTTTTTCTTTAATGTCTTCTCTTTTTTTTGGTCTTTTTACAGCCACATCCACGGCATATAGAAGTTCCTGGACTAGGGGTCGAATCAGAGCTGTAGCCGCTGGTCTACACACGCCATAGCCACAGCCACAGAGGATTTGAGCCACATATGCAGCCTACACCACAGCTCACAGCAACACCAGATCCTTAACCCACTGAGCAAGGCCAGGGATCAAACCCACGTCCTCATGGATCCTGGTCCAGTGTGTTAACACTGAGTCACGATGGGAACGCCTGTCTTCTCTATGTTGAGTCAAAATTCAAAAGAGCTTCATCATTGCAAGCTTATAAAAGGATTCACTCATGTTTACTTCCAGCATATTTGTGGCATTACTTTACTCTAAAGTCTCTGATCCATTTGGAATTTATCCTGGTATACGGCGCAAGGTGTGAACCAATCTTTTATCCTTTTTCCACATGTGGCCAACCAGTGACCCCACCTCCATGTATTGAAGAGTTAATCATTTCCAGCACCAATTTTAGAGGCCAGATTTCTCGTGTGCTAAACTCCCTTAGGTGACTTCACTTCTATTTCTGGACTTTCTATGAGGGTCCGTTGGCCTGTCTTGCTCTTCACGCATCCTTTCCTCACTTGTTCAATTATTGAGACTTTGAATATCTGTAGAGCTAGTCCCTTGATATTACTCTTCTTTCCAAAGTTTTCCGGAATATTTTGTTTAGTTTTTCACACGAACTTTAGAATCAACTTTTCTGATTAACAAAAAAAAAAAAAAAAAGAATGTTGGTATTTTATGGGGATGGCATTAAATTTACAAATCCACTCAGAGAGAACTGACATCTTTATGAGGATGAGTCTTTCTAGCCAAAACCATGGTCTTTGCATTTATTCAAAAGTCTTCTTTGTGTCCTTAAAAAGGTTACATCTCCTCTGTATGGGTCTTGCTCCTGTGTATCATCTTTGTTGCAAAGTAGCAGATTTTTGTTGTTGTTGTTACTGTCACCGAGACCTTTTCATTCATTACATCTTGGTGATGGTTATATTTAGACACGAAAGTATGGATTCCTGCTTCCTAACTTTACATATCCGTCTTACTAAATCCTCTTATTCTTGGTAATAGTTTTTCAGTAGGTTCTTTAGGTTTTCCAGGACTACAATCTCTTGCAAATAGTGAAAAATTGACGCTCTCTTTTCCAGCTTTTATGCCTCTAATTTTTTTTTCTTTTGTCTCATCGCATCACCCAGCAGTATTGAGGTCTTGGGGAAGCCCACCCAATAATACCTTTCTTTGGCCAAATTCTGAACCAATTGAAAGGAACACAAATGGAGGCTAAAATATCACTGCATTGCCAATAAGGCTTAGGTATTAGAAAATGTGGCTTCTACCTGACTTACCTACTCATTCATAAACAGCACTGGGCTGGCAGCACCACCGGTTGTATGCCATGGGCTTTGGCATGTAATGTGTTTATCAGAGTTAATTTTCTAAATGTTCTGCAATTTTAGAGCCTTTTTTCTCTTTGACCTAAAGCTTTTGTTATCATCGTTATTTGTTTTAATTTCCAAATAGAGGGATCTTTTGTCTTCTGACTTTAGAATTAAATTTCTATTTCAACTTATTGCCACCAGAGAATATTATTCAAACTACTTTTACTTTTTGTGATCTTTCAAGGTCTTTTTTATGGCCTAATGTTAACTTTAACAAATACTTAGTGGGCTATTGAATAAAACAGGTGGATTATCTGTCTGTAGAGCATAGATTTTAAAATACTATTTAGTCTTCTCTATCCTGAATTATCTCTTATCCACTTGCCTTATCACGTACTAAGATTGCTACCTTATATCTCCCATTACTAGTATATTTGTAGTTATTTCTCCTCATGTCGCCTGTAGTTTCAGTTGTATGAATGACGCTGCTGTGCTATTTTGTGCATAGAGTTTCCAAACTCTGTGGCCAGGGGTCCCTGGTATTCACGTGCTTGTGTAGCCCCCTCCCACTTTAGACCAGAGTTGGTCTTTAGGATGCACAGAATATGGCTGAAGTGATGCTATGTATCACTTCTGAGAAGAGGTTATCAAAGACCCATGACTTTCATCTTGGGCTCTCTCATTTTCTCTCCCTCCCTCTCTCCCTGTGTCTTCTCTCTGCCCACCCCTCACCCCCTCGTCATTTATTATGGGGAAGCGGCCACCTTTGAAGAGGCCCACAGGATGAGCAACTGAGGATTCCTGCCAACAGCCAGGTGAGGGATGCTTTAGGTGAATCTGCCAGTTCCAGCCAAGCCTTCGGCTGCCCTCAATCCTGAACCAAGTCTGACTGTGGCTTCTGCAGAGACACTCAGCCAGAACCACTCAGCTAAGCTGATCCAGATTTCCTGGTCGTCAGAAACTCTACGTGGTAATAAATGCCCATTGTTTTTAAACTGCTAAGTTTTAGAGTCATTTGACGGGCAGCCTTAGAGAACTAATAAGCCTGTTCATTGTACTTTGCAAACTTTACATCGCGATGTGCTTCTCTTTGACTCGTTTACTGCTTTTTACCTGAATTCCTTCTTGTCTGATGATGTCTACTGTCTTTGTGCTTTTGCATTTAACTGATGTACACATATACATACACACATTTTTTGGTCTTTTTGTCTTTTCAGGGCCGCACCCGCAGCATATGGAGGTTCCCAGGCTAGGGGTCTAATCGGAGCTGTAGCTGCTGGCCTAGACCAGAGCCATAGCAATGCCAGATCCGAGCCACATCTGTGACCTACACCACAGCTCATGGCAACGCCGGATCCTTAACCCACTGAGCGAGGCCAGGAATCGAACCTGCAACCTCATGGTTCCCAGTCAAATTCATTTCCCCTGTGCCATGATGGGAATATATATACATATTTTGTCTTTTGTCTTTTTAGCACCTCACCCTCAGCATAAGGAGGTTCCCAGGCCAGGGGTCTAATCGGAGCTGAAGCCGCCGGCCTACACCACAGCCATAGCGATGCCAGATCCGAGCCACATCTGCGACCTACACCACAGCTCATGGCAACGCCACATCCTTAACCCACTGAGCAAGGCCAGGTATCGAACCCACAACCTCATGGTTCCTAGTTGGATTTGTTTCCCCTGCACCACGATGGGACTTGCAGTTTTGTAGTCTTTTTGCTGTAATTCCATAATTTACTATTCATTGATCATCCTGAAATCATGAGCATTCAAATTGTTTGTCTATGGCCTTTAAAGTTAAGGGCTATTAATTAAAGGTCAGTGGGATGGATATAAAAACTCTTGGGTCTCATTGTCTTTCTTTGATGTTATTCTACTGCCTGATAACATTAAATGTTTGCTTGAGGAGTCCCCATTGTGGCTCAGTGGGTTACGACCCCAACATAGTATCCATGAGGATGCAAGTTCGGTCCTTGGCCTTGCTCGGTGGGTTAAGAAACCAGCCTTGCTGCAAGCTGTAGGTAGGTCACAGAGGCGGCTCGGATCTGGCATTGCTGTAGCTGTGGCATAGTCCTCAGGTGCAGCTCTAATTCGACCCCTCACCTGGGAACTTCCATATGCTGCAGGTGCAGCCCTAAAAAAGAAAAAAGAAAGTTTACTTGAATAACTCTGATTTTATTCTGATCTTTTTTCGTCTTATGCATGACCCAAACTTACCTGGGTTGCCAAAAGATTCCTTATCATTAAAGTAGAAAACACTTACTAAACTATGTCTTGGTATTATCATTCTGTATAAAAACAGAATGAGGTCAAATTTGTTTCATGAAAAGTTTTCTTGAATTAAACCTTCAGATATTTAGTCGGTGCTATTATTTTGGTTGCTTGCTCTGGAGGCTCCAAAAGTATGTAAGTTGGACCTTCATTGTATATTTTCTATATTAATTATTTTCCTTCAAATCCTTTATTTAGTCAGTTAGTTTGTCTTTTTATGGCCACACCTGCAACATATGGAAGTTCCCAGGCTAGGGATCAAATCAGATCTGTAGCTGCTGGCCTACGCCACAGCCACAGCAACTCGGGATCTGAGCTGCATCTGTGACCTACACCACAGCTCACTGCAATGCCGGATCCTTAATCCACTGAGCGAGGCCGGGGATCAAACCGGAATCCTCATGGATACTAGTCGGGTTCATTACTGCTGAGCCACAACGGGAACTCCCTCCAATCCTTTCTAAAAATAATCTTTATTTCTGTTTCATTCTGTTTGCTTTTCTCTTCTTGATTCTCTAGGTCTCTTACTGTGTTTTTTCAGTGTTTGTTCCCGGCAATGCTTTTTCTAAGCCATCTTCATTTCGAAATGACTTTTTTTCCTTCTGCTCATTTCTTGAATTTTGCCAGCTCATGTTTTATTTTCTCCTATGACCTTGTTTTTTCTTCCTTGGGTTCTTTCATCTTTGTTTTGTCGTCTTACTTCATAGAAGCAATGGCTTTATTAAGATTTTTAAAATTTAAGATAAAAGGTTTGGTCCCAATTTTCATCTGTTCTGTGGCAACCTTTCTCTGGGGAGAAGTCTTGCCTTTGCCCTTTAATAAAGTTTTCTGAATGTTTTTCTCTTTTCCTATAGTATCTTTGTATTGATGTTTTATTAGATTCTTGTTACTACTCTTTATAACAGCATTAAACGTCTTTATTAGCATGATATGAGTTGGATTTAGTTTTCCTGGATTTTCCATTAACAGAAAGATGCTTTGGTCAGGGAAAGAAAGAGGGTAGCAAGATAGAATTCCAGCGTGGCTGATTTTCACAAGAACCGTCCTTCTCTGTTGCCACAGAAACAAATTGCTTCCACAATCATCCTTATGTTCCTTAGGATTCTTTGTGTAGCCTTGGCACCTCAGCTTTTCACAACCAAATCAGGTTCGAGAAACTTTTTCCCTTTAGCCCATTTCACTCTAGTCATTGCACCTGTTTTTGAAAACAGGCCCTAGAGTTTTTACCTCTCTGGATATACCTCTTGCCTTTAGGAAGAATATGTTTGCCTGGCTATCTCATCAAAGAAATCTTTCTCTGAGCTGCGTTTTCTTCATTTCCTCCTATTTATTTTCGTCCTAATCTCAGCTTCTTTGGACTGTTCTTACACATATTTGGGAGTCTTGGATAATACCTGTCCTCAAGTTTTGCCAAAAATAGAGTTTATTTTTTCATTCTTTTTTGTTACTTTTGGATGGTGTCTAGGAGAAGGAGAAAAATGCTGATTTACACAACCGTATCTATTCCAGATGTACACAATGTCTTAATTACTAAGGTTTTAAAATATCTTACTTTTTTCTGGAGAAAATTTAACTGCCTTATCCTTTTTCTTCAGTTGTGTCTTAACTGCTACTACATCTCAAATTTCCATATATATTTTAGAATGAGCTTTTTAAAAATTATACATGGAGTTCCTGTTGTGGCACAGCGGAAAAAATCTGACTAGGAACCATGAGGTTGCGGGTTCGATCCCTGGCCTCGCTCAGTGGGTTAAGGATCCGGCGTTGCCATGAGCTGTGGTGTGGGTCACAGATGTGGCTCGGATCCTGCATTGCTGTAGCTGTGGTGTAGGCTGGCAGCTGTAGCTTTGATTTGACCCCTAGCCTGGATGCGGCCCTAAAAAGCAGGAAAAAAAAAATGTAATTATACGTACACACACATGCACACATGATGTTGAGATTTTTATTTTAATTTCAAGAAATGTATTATTAATTTAGAGAAAACTGATATTTTTATGGCATCGATTGACTCTTGCTATCCATTAACGTATCTCTTTAATTATCTCACTTAATACAATAAAATAGAATTTGGGGGGTTTGGGGTGTAGTTTGTTTATTTTATTTTTGTTCTTCCAAACATCTCTTTTTCAAGTTGAGCTATATTGACATATAACATTATATTACTTTCAGGTGAAATGATTTATTCTTTGTATACATTGTGAAATAATGACCAAAGTAAGTCTAATTAATATCAGCCACCATACATACGAAAAAATTTTTTTCTTGCAATAATAACTTTTAAAATTTAGTGTCTTAGTAACTTTCAAATATGCAGTATAGTATTATTAACTATAATCATCAAGATGTACATTATGTTCCCATAACTTCTTTATTTTATAACTAGAAGTTTGCGTCTTTTGACCCCCTTCATCCATTGCCCTCCCCCCACATGCCCCCAACCTCCTTCTCTGGCGAACGCCAATGTGTTCTCTGTGTCTCTGAGTTTGTTTTTGTTTTGTTTGGATTCCGCATATAAGTGAGGTCATAGAGTATTTGTCTTTCTTTGTCTGATTTATTTCATTTAGCATAATGTCATCCACATTGTCACAAATGGCAAGATTTCTTTCCTTCTTTCTTTCTTTTTTTTTTTTTTTTTTGGTCTTTTTAGGACCGCACCCTAGACATATGGAGGTTCCCAGGCTAGGAGTCTAATCGGAACTGTAGCAGCTGGCCTATGCCACAGCCACAGCAACGCCGGATCCTTGACCCGTTGAGCAAGGTGAGGGATCGAACCTGCAACCTCATGGTTCCTAGTTGGATTTGTTTCCACTGCACCACGATGGGACCGCCTCAAAATTTCTTTTTTTAGTGACTGAATTATATATATATATATATATATATATATATATATACACACGATTTATTATAGATATATATATACACACACATTAGATACTATGTATATGCACTACATATACACACACATTAGATACTATGTATATGCACTACATACACACACACACACATTAGATACTGTGTATATGCACTTCCCTTTTATTTACCTATTCATCCATCAGTGGACTCTTAGGTTATTTCCACATGTCTCTCCATTTATTGGATTTTCTTTAATACCTTAATGTAAGTTTTCATAATTATCTCCCAAAATGTCTCTTATATCTTTTGTTAGATTTATTCCTAGGCACCTTGTGTTTTCTGTTCACACTATAAATGCATTCTTCCTAAAATTTCATTTTTAGTACTTTGTTGTGGTCTATAAAAACACAACTGATTTTTGTATATTGATCTTATTGGCGCCCAGCACATTTGTTGCGCTCCTACTCATTTTGAGTTTGTCTTCAGATGCTCTGGATTTCTACATAGATCATTGTATTCTATCATAATCACTCAAGATCTGGTTTTTATTTCTTTGTCTTACCTTACCATTCTGGCTAGGAATTCTCATACAATGTAGAACAGAAGCAGCAAGAGCAGACATCCTTGCCTAATTTCTAGTAGAAATCATTTTTCCACAAAGAAATACCCCTCACAATATTAGTTTATTGAGAGTCTTATCATAAATAAGTGCAAACTTTTACCAAATGCTTTTTCTGAATCCATTGAAATAATTATTTTTTCCTTTGAATTTGTTGATATGTTAGATTAAGTTAGTAGATTTCAAAGTGCTACACTATCTTGGCATTAATGCAATAAACATAACTGGTCACAATGTGTTATTATGTACTGCTGGGTTTAGCAATTCAGGGATCATTCATCAGTCTTATTTATTTTCACAATATCCTTTTCACACACTTTATTCTCAATATTTCTGTGTCCGTATGTTTTAGGTGTGCCTTGGATAAATAACTCATAGCCATAACATAGAAATGTTTTTTTCATTTTTACCCAATATGACAATTCTTATCTTTTAACTGGAGATTTTAGTTCATTTACATTTACTAGAGTTCCTGATATGGATTTATGCCCCCATATGATTTTCTGCTTTCTACTCCCCCTGTTTCTCCTCTGCTTCATTTAAAATTTTCTCTGTCTGTCTCCTTTTGAATTTATCAATTTTTCTTTGAGTCACTTTTTTCTTTACTGGTTAATAAAATATACATTTTATTTCCAAAGTTTTTACTAGTTACCCTTAAAATTTTAATATGCATATTTTTAAAACTAAAAATAGCATTTTTCCCTTTCCCCCAACTATACCGACTGTAGAATGCTTCAACTTGAATCAATCTTCCTCCCATTTTAAATGATGTTACTATACAAAAGTTGTGTTCTACCTTGATTTTTTAATCCCCAAATTGGTAATAATTCTCAACATTACACTATTATTATTTGATACAATCAGCATTTAAATTTCCTTCATATTTACTTTTCTTTTTCCAGATTTTTTTTTCCCACCACATTCCTTCCTTCTGGTTTCAATATCCTTCTTCTAGGGAGTTCCTGTCTTGCTGCAGTGGAAACAAATCTGACTAGGAACCATGAGGTTGCAGGTTCGATTCCTGGCCCTGCTCAGTGGGTTAAGGATCTGGCATTGCTGTGAGCTGTGGTGTAGGTCGCAGACACGGGTCAGATCTGGTGTTGCTATAGCTGTGGTGTAGGCCAGCAGCAACAGTTCCAATTAGAACCCTAGCCTGGGAACTTCCATATGCCGTGGGTGTGGCCCTAAAGGGACCAAAGACCAAAAAAAAAAAAAAAAAAATCCTTCTTCCAAATATATCCTTTAGACATTCCTTCAGAAGATTTATGGTGATAAACTCTCTCCTAAGATCTCTCCTGGTTTCTCCTCTACAACTACGTGAACCTGCCCCAGGCTCCCTATATCCCATCTCTTCGGGGACAATTACTACGTTTATTTAAAATTCTCATTTTAAATTGCACCTGACTCCCTCAGGTGCAATCACATCTGTGTCAGAGTGAGGACCGCAGGGACCAGGAAGATGAGAGCTCAGGAGCTGCCCATCCCCCGCCATGTGTTATCATCACTGTCACTGGGGTTTTCTGCCCTGTGGTGGCAATGGATGAGCAGCAACCCATCAAGGGCAATGCAGGAGGGAGACTCAAGGATGCCCCATAATCCTCTCCCCAGCCTGCCCCATCCATGCCCCCCACACCCCCCTGCTTCAGGCTGCTACCCACCCCTCACCTCTCCAGGATCCAACCACCTTCTACTTCCCCAGGGGTTCCCACAGTTCTTATCGTCTGAAAATAATCCATACCTTCTGAACCTATGATACCTCTAAGGCTTGGTTTGGGGGAGGCACGCTGGCATTATTTGGTCATCTTTTCAGAAATCAGGCTGAGTCTTTGGATTTGTGTGTCCTCAGAATATCTATACGAGCCCCTGAGAACAGAGGTCACCTCTGACAAGTCCCTGAACCCTCGCATCTGACACAGACCCTGATACATGTAAGGAGATGAGAGAGTGAAGGGCTTAGGAGAATGCGGTTTCTAACTCCAGGACTTTGGGGAGACGAGTTAACGTCTCTATGCTTCAGATTTCTTGTCTATAAAATGAGATTAGATGAGAACATGTATATAAAGGAGTTAACGTTAGACGCATAGGAAGCTCTCAACAAATGATAGCTCTCGTTATCCCATTCTCAGAAATGTCTGTTAATTACCTAAAACATGGAGGAAGTATCTACAGCATGAAGAGAGCACTGTGAGGCCCTGGGGCTGTTTAGAATATGTGTCAAGATTTTTGCCCTAAGGAGTTCCTGCTGGTGCAGTGGGTTAAAAACCCAACTGCAGCAGCTCCATCCCCAGCCCAGTACAGTGGGTTAAAGGATCTGGCATTGCAGCAACTGTGGCATAGGTCACAGCTGAGGCTCAGATTCAGTTCCTGGCCCAGGAGCTTCCATGTGCAGCAGGTGCAACCATAAAAATGAATGAATGAATGAATGAAAGATTGATTGATTTCTGCCCTAAATAATCTGCAGTATTGTCAGAGACCAGGCTCATGACACCTGCAAGCAGTAATACACACACATTTTGAACAAAAGACTGAGGCTGTTATCAATGGGTCCATGGGGTTAGGACTTAAGAAGCCTAAGTTCTCATCCCATCTGGTCACTCTCTTGCTTTGTGATACAACTTTGTCCTTCCAATCTGGGCCTTTTCCTCCTACTGGCAAAATGAGAAGCTGGTCCCAATCCTGAAAATCTGAGCTGACACAAATCCATGGAATTCACCTCTAGGTCTTCTGCAGCTTCTTACAGGGACAAAGCACTAGGTCAAACCAGGAAGAGTGATGGGTGAGTTCATTAGGGACCCTACAGGATGCAGATGGCTGAACCAGAGGGTGAATTGTGGCAGATTTAATGAAGGGCTATTTATGGAGGTGTGGGCAGGGTAGAGAAACCAGCATGGTCCTGTGAGGTCTTCTGGAACCAGTCTTCCCCTCCCTGTTCCCTCAAGGGAGCTATGAAAGCTACAGCCATGCAAGCGGGACTGCCTGCCCGGGAGGGAAGCAAGGAATACCCCAGCCTCTCTCCCCAGCCCACCATCGCTTGCTGGAATCTTCCATGGACTGAACACAACAGGAAGTTGTGGGACAAGGGAGCCCAGGGGATGCAGCCCATAGTCACACACCTGGGGCACAGTGCAAGGCAGGGGGTGGATTAGGGAGTGTCACAGAGAGGATGGGGGGAAAGGGGAGATAACCAGCTCAGCAAGCGAGCATCTTTTTATTAAAGACCTGTTATGTGCCAGAAATTGGGCTGCACGTACATTGGGTCCTTCATTCCCTTAATAAGACGTCATCCCGCCCAGCCTACAGATATGTGGCTAATGCAGAGAAGGCATACACCTGCCCAAAGTCACATACTGGGTGAATGACAGAGCTGGGATTCGAACCCAGGACTATGCAGCATGAAGCTCAAGCTCATTCAAATACATCACGGCACCACCCCAAAGCTGGCTGGGGGAGCTGCTGGGTGAGAGACAAGTGCCTGACACTAGCACCGGCTCTGTGTGCTCACCTCCCTTGAGAGAGAGGCCCTCTGCCAAAGCCGGAGCTTGTGCATTGTCATTTGGGGCCAGTTTCTTTTTCAAGCAAAAAGGGGATCAGAAATGGGCCTCAGCTGATGGTCTGTTTTCCACCTCTTGCCTTTTCGTCAACCCAAACCTCCGCTCTGGGGTCATGAGAGGGTCATGTTTCTTGTGCTTGTTTAGTGTCCTGATCAAGTCCCCGCCAGCTCTGCAACACAATCCCAACACACCCAGCCCTCCGCAAACCCACAAAAAACCCCAAGGGGCCTGAAATCCACACAGGGCTTCATGACGCACCCTCCAAGGTCACCACTCAGGCTCCGAGGACCCCATCACCCCACACACCCAGCGTGACGTCAGACACCCCACACTCCCCTCAGGCACACACACGCATGCTCACATGTGCACAGAAGACATGACTCACTCACCCACACCCACACACACGAGGCAGCATCCACTTCACACACATCACCTCAAGATAATAAAACCCAGAAACCAGAGCTGCAGGCCCCGGAGCCAAATGCTCAGATTCCCTGGAGGGGAGCCCAAGGCCAGCCTGGCCCATCCCTGAGCCGAGGACTTGTCCTTCGGCCTCACCTGCGAGGCAGGGAGACACACAAGTGTCACGGGGACGTCAGACACCCTTCATTACAGACATTTTGCAGTCGTGTTTTTCTGAACAAAAATAGAGTCTATTTCCTTTTCCGAAGTCTAAAGAAACATCCATCAGGGTTCCATACATTCACGGAATTCCCAGGAAGAGAAGCTACAAGGCCGCCCCCGTGCTCCAGGTGCCCGCAGCCCGGGCCCTTTCTGGAGTCGGTCTGCTGAAAAGACGGTGCATCGTGGGCCCCGGGTGCTGCCAGGGTGTATAATGATGTGATGCAACGACCCCGGCTGGCAGGTCTGCAGGCGGGGGCTCTGGGCCGGGTGAGCGTCTGCTGCCCAGAGCCCAGCCAGGTAATTTGGGCCAAGTCAGGAGGAAAGACACACACCAGGACTCTGCCCCAAGGAGGGCGCCTGGAGAGAGCGCCAGGGGCTTGTCATGTGAGACCGTGACAGCAACGGTGACAGCGCGGGTCCCTGTCATCTGTGGCAGTGTCATTCCGTACCACATGGAGTGCGCACTGGCAGCATCAGCCATCACCTGGGAGTGGGCTCGAAACGCAAGTTCTTTACCCCATCCTGGACCTACGGGGTCAGGGTTTGGGGGGGTGGGGGCGGCAGTTCGTTTTAGCGAGCCCTCCAGGAGACGTGTGCTGAAGTCACAACTCTATACTGTGTCTTTTACCTTCATTTTCCAAAGACGAAACGGAGCCTTAATAGATTGAGGGGTTTTTTCATCTTTTTTTTTTTTTTTTTAGGGCTCCCTCCAAGGCACATGGCAATTCCCAGGCTAGGGGTCAAATTGGAGCTACAGCTGCAAGCCTATGCCATGGCCGGATCTGCAACCTACACCACAGCTCACGGCAACACCAGATCCTTAACCCGCTGAGCGAGGCCAGGGACCAAATCTGCATCCTCATGGACACTAGTCGGATTCATTTCTGCCGCACCACAAATGGGAACTCCTAGATTGAGGTTTTAAAGCAAGGAAGTAACAGAAGCAGCAGGGCGACTGACTCTTCCCTCCCTGTTTGGTAACACTGAGTTCCTTCGTTTACAGTGGGCAAGGGGGACCTGGCAACCCCTGCTTATGGTGGGGTGTAAGAAGTGACTAGTCACCTGGCCTGTGACTTAGAGTCTAAACTCTAAGCTTAACCAAGGAAGTCCACTGTCTGTGAACTGGAGAGGAGGGCTGGATGGGCCCACTGGGAGCCCCTGCCAGCCACCCTGGCCTATATACCCTCCCGGGCGCTCCACTCCCTGGCAGATGTCCCGCTTCTGCCCCAGATGCCAGGGGTGAAGCTCAGGGCCCTGGAGCTACCTGCATGCATGGCTCTGCCGGCTCTTTTCTCTGTGCCCAGGGCCTAGCTCAGGGTCTGGTGCCAAGCTGGTTCTCCGCGAAGCTGCATGGTCACGTGAAGCAGGGATTAAGTGACCCTCTTTTGGCTGAATGCTACAGAAGACATCGTGGCAGGCCTTGCAGAGCCTTAAGTGGCACCAATCAGTGGGCAAGTGGAAGGCAGTGGGAAAGGTGCTCTGGGTGCAGGTTACAGCCTAGGGCGGGGGCAAGGCAGTGGGACAGCGCAGAGTGTGTTGTTTCAGCCTCTCTACACTCCTTGCGAGATAAGAACTTCAAAGATGGATTTGGCAGCCACCGTGGAAGGTTTGGATTGCCAGAAGGTGAGGCAGGGGCTTGGGGTTTATTCTATAGGTGGTGGGGAGCCGTGAGAGCATTCGAACAGGAGGGTGTTGGGGTCCTATGGAGCCTTGGGCTGGAGAGGGATGGAGCAGCAGCTCCTGTGTCCCCTGGCCTATTCTGCCGCACCGCGGCGACTGCTCCCTGCCCAGGCTCCCCTAGCTGAGGGGAGCACAGCTAGGAAGCCGTGAAGCCAAATTGGCACCCAGCTCTGACCACTCCAGAGCCCAGGCTCTTGTTGCTCCCCTATGGCCCACCCCTGTCTGAGCTGCCTCCGGGCTGGGCTCCCACCCCTGGCTTCAGACCACAGGGAAGCAGAGGTTTCCTGCCTTCTGACTAGAGTGCGAAGTCTGTGCTGAAAGCCCAGCCCTCATGGACACTCCCAGGCAGGGAGCCTGGGGCTGGGAGGAGGGCGAGGGGGCCGAAGCAGGTGATGGAGGGGCCCAGGAAAGGAAGGTCTGAGCAGAGCCGGGCCCAGAAGTGAAGCACGTCCCCAGAGCCCTTGGCATGACTTCCGGTGCAAGCGCTCTTCTGTCCTGAGCTTGAGCCCTGGGCTTCCCGAGCCACTCAGCTCCCAGAGCCGAGCACCTCTGCTCCCCTGCGCGCGCGCCAAGGCACGGCTGGCGCCCACCGCGGAGAAGAGAGTGCCAAGCGTGGGCTCGGGACCCTCGTTTCCCCTTTCAGAGGGACCGGAGACCGCAGGGATTTCTTGGATTCCCTGAGATAAAGACATGAGAAGAAAAAGAAAAAGAGAGAGAGAGAGACTGCGAGCCACAGAGACAGGACAAGAGCGGGACGCGGAGAGGCTGGGGAGAGGCTCGGAGGTGCGCGCCCCCCGCCGTCCTGCCAGCGGCAAACTGGAAACAGCTGCGGAGGTTTTGGGTTTCCGCCCGGCCTCCCCCCGGCCCCTGGCTCGGGCCCACCCGAGCCGTTCCTCTTAATCCCGCTCTCGCTCAGGAAGCTGCGCTGTGAAAATCCTCAGCTCTGCCCGGGCAGGTCAGCCCTGGGCCGGCGGCGCGCGGGGCGGGAGCGCGCGGCGGAGGCGGCTGCTCCCCCGCCGCCGGGGCCCTTTGTGGGCTGCGGGCTTCCCGGCGCTCCTCCCGCCTGGAGCACCCGTGTCGTCATCCCACCGCTGCCGCTGATCGTGCCTCCCACGCCCGCCGGGGTCAGAGGATGGCTGTGAGGGTTTAACGGAAAGTACCCGAGGCCTTCCCTGGTCCTGGCAGGTGCTCCCAGAACCATCCCTGGTCCCTTTCTCGTTCTGATACCTCCACCCCCAAGAGGTGCCTTTTTCTAGTTGGCGCAAAGATACCCTATGGGCTAGTGGTGGTCTTTCCTCCCCCTTTCCCTCACCCTCCAGAGCCTGGGGTTGAAACCTGTCCCCAGCCCAGTCCCCCGGAGCACAGACCCAGTAGCCTCCCCCCAGAGAGCATGCGCACCAATCCAGCTCATCAAGCACTTCCTGAAGCCCTACTGTGCGCCACTCCTGTGCTGGATCCTGCTCAGTACCTGCCCTCAAGAGCTTAGACATATAATTTTGCTCAACTGGGCCACAGGCTTTTGCCTCTGGAGCTTGGAGCTCAGATAGTCCTCATTGTCCATTACGAACTCGAGATGAGACGGCTGGATCCTGGTTAATCCATCATCCAGAGAGGGCAAGGGGCTTCCTCGAGGCACACGGCAGGTCTGCGACAGAGCCGGGCCTCTGGGCCATGCCTCCTGCCGTCCAGTCAAGGCTTTATTTTGTTTTGTTATGAGCACTGGGCTGTCTCCGTCACTGAAAGAGCCAAAGTGGGGGGTCCCCATTGTGGCTGGCCCATCCCAGGGAACCCTCATCTGAGCCCCTCAGTGCAGGGGTCAGGCTTTTCTCTTCCAGAAAAGCACACGCATGCGCACACACACACACACACACACACACACACGCACACGAGCACACACATGCACGCATATGATTTTGGTAGCCTGGTGGCTGCCTCCAGCACAGGATAAGGGCCAGTCTCCCTATTCACCAGACTATAAACCTTGGCGCCACCAAGTTGGCTCCAGAAACTTCTACACCACCCTCTAAGGAATTTCAACTTGATTTTGTTATCTAAATATGTTCCTGTGCCTTATCTCACAGGAAATGGATTAGCACCTGTCCCAGGGGGCCAAGCAGCCCAGAGGACATGCTGAGCTTCCCAGGGCAATGCTGCCAAGGGGTGGGGGTATCAAGGGATGGAAAGGGTGGGACAGCCTCAGGGTCCCCACAGGCCCAGCTCCCACCATCCTCTCCTCCTTTCCCCAAACGGCACCCACACCGATTCTCACCTGAAGAGGGATTAATTAGGAAGGAACGAGGCCACTTAACAGGATAACTGAAAGTTTGCAGATGGGCTTCTTTCTTATTCTTGCTGTAGCTGGTGTTTTTAAGGAATGACTTTTCACCATCTTAGCCATTTTTCTCCATTCTCTTTATTTTTTTTATCTCTACATTTTAGCATGTCTGGGCGGCTGGAAGAAAGAGGCCACCACCAGTGAGGGTCACCGAAATTAGAGCAGCAAAATGCTGCCAACATATTGGCATCCCAGGAGTCATACCGAAATAGTACATATGTGACTTATTCTTTTTAACCTTTTTATTGTAAAATAACAGGAAACCACACAAAGCAAACATACAGCTTAATGAATCATTACGAGGTGAACACGCCTGTCACATTACCAAGATCAAGAAATAGAGCAGCGCCAGCCGCCTGAGGAGCCCCTCTGGGTGGCTTGTCCCAATCACAGCCCTCTTCCTTCCCCCAAAGTAACCACAATCTTGAGTTCTCGTTGTGGCTCAGCAGGTGAAGAACCCAGTAGAGTGTCCATGAGGATGTGGGTTCAATCCCCAGCCTCGCTCAGTGGGTTAAGGATCTGGCGTTGCCACGAGCTATGGCTTAGGTGGCAAATGCGGCTCAGATCCAGTGTTGCCATGGCTGTGGTTTAGGCCTCAGCTGTGGCTCCAATCCAGAAACTTCCATGTGCAACAGGTGTGACCATTAAAAAAAAAAAAAAAAAAGGAGGAAGGAACTACAATCCTAATTTTTATAATAATTATTTTCTCGCTTTTCCTTCTAATTCTGTCGCTCAAGTGTACATCCCTAGACACTGTCATTTAGTGGCACCCTTTTTCTCTATGCGGTTTATCTCTCTTAATTCCCAGGTTCTCTCCTCTATCTCTTACTTTTCCTGACAGCCTCTCTGCTGAAGACCTCTAGCTCTCTGACCTGTAGAGATTCCACACCCTGGATTTTTCAGATGGAACATTCCTCGTGCCATTCAGCCTGTGGATTTTCCCCCTTGCTTTTCCTTCAAATCAGTGGTTGGATCCAGAGAGTAGATCAGGCTCTGGCTCAAGCCACTTTGGCAAGATGGCAGGCGGGGCCATGCTGTTTCATCAGAAGCGGTATAATGTCTGGCTCTGACTCTTTCTGGAATTGTTAGTACCCATTGCTGCTCTGTGCCTGGATCCACTCATTCCTTCACTTTTACAAAATGGTGGGTGACACCAGACTCTGTCCTTTTACTGTAAATTCATTAGTTGAAACACTTTTATTATGACTTATTTTCTGAGGCTTCAGTTTTCATCATTCGAGGTCATAGGTTTGGGTCCTTAGGGGGATGGGTCTCTTGGGTTAGGAAGGGGCAATGACATGACATGTTTAATCTTGAAATCTCTTTAGTAGCTTAGGATATGGGCCCTGGAAATACCTCAAAAATGAAGTCTACTCCAACCACCCACCCATAACAGGAAGCCCCTCTGCAGCCTCGTAAGAGTTGGCTGTTCAGCCCCTGTTCCCATATGTCATGGATCAGGAAGCTTACTACGTCCAAAGTCAAAGCATCCCAGCCTTGGAAAAATCTGACTCTGAAAGGATCCTTCTTTATCCTTTAGGACTTCCTCCCTGTGTCCTCCCATGGGTCTCTGCAGGGCAGGTCTGCTCCCTCTGCCAGGGAACAGCCCTTCAAAGACTCCTCCTCCAGGAAGTCTTCCCAACTGCTCCTCTTCCTCTTCCTCCTCTTCTGGCTGTAATTTCTCATAAAATCCATAGCTCTGGAGCTGTGGTTGATGTTTGTTCAGAATTCCAAAGCAGGCTTATCTATAATTTTCAAAAGAAGGACACTCATGTAGAGGCAATCAGGCCCCAGGGTCCAACACTAATGCTTCATCTCCCAGCCCAGTCTCGCCACAGCCATGCTGACCATGGGGCGGGGGGAAGAATTTCAAGGGTGTGTCTTTCGTTGTAGAACCCCCCGCACCTACACCAAGAAGCCACGTTTTGCCGACAGCCAGATGTAAGACAGCAGGCAAAGATGTTGAGGCAGCCAAACGACCTCTTCTCCTGGCACCTGGCACAATCAGACAACACGAATCAAAAATAAACTCCTCACAAGACACAAAAAATAGGTCAAGGTGTAAAGGAAGGTTGCTTTTGAAAGGGAGGCCTTTAAAGCCATCATCGGTCCTTAGCCGCTCGAAGCCCCGTTGTCTCCCTCCACTAGTGACATCGCCTTCCACCCCAAATCTCCAGTGAGTCACCCTCAGATCTTCCCTTGCCCTCAGCCCCCAGGTTCAATGACTCACCAAATTCAGCCATTAGGCTTGAGGAACGTCTCTGCAAACGCCATTGACACTTTTCCACTTGTTCTGCATCTGCACCAGCTCTCCCACCAACCTGGAATGTGCGCTCCATCACCCCTCTATAGCTCTGTTAACACCATCGTCCCCAGCCTCCCAAGCTCAGTCCACAGGCCACCACCCAAGGATCTATCCTGGATCCCGACCCTGTTCAAAAGCAGCCCGCACGCCAGCAGACTCTCGGGGCTGGATTTATGGAATAAATCAGTGGATTCATGAATTCCATATGTATGTCTTTAGCCTTTTAGGTACCAGACTCTATTCTAGGCACTCAGGATCTAATAATAAAAGCAATTGACAAAATCACTGTTTATTATAGCCGGCAGCCTCCGACAATGAAAACGACATGAAAGTAAATCCGATGGTATATCAGGAAGGCGCTATGGAGGAATACAAAACAGGGGAAGGGCTTCTCCTGTGTTGGGGGAAAGAATGAAGGTCCTCTCTGTTAATGTGACAATAGAGAAAAAAGACTGGCGAGAGGGTTGGAAGTGGACCTCTGCGGGTATCTGGGCAAACGAATGAGTGAACAAATGAACGAACCATTCATTGAATACAGTGATTCGTGAATGAATGATTAGTGAATTAGTGAATGAGTCAGTGAATGAATGGATGAGAAGGTGGGAATTGTGTCTGGTTTATCTGTTTGTGATAATGAACGGAAGGGAAGGGGTCAGGGTACCCTGGCTGGGAAGAAACCACAAGCTGCTTCTGTGACTTCCTGGAGCCCATCTAGGGGCTTGAAAATGTGTCTAATGAAACTGTGAAGTGGTTTCAAGGGCCTTCCTTGAAGGTGATCTCCGGGGGTTCTGCAGCCTGCGCTCCACTCGCTCACCGCCAGAGGGGTTCGGCCAGGCTGACAGCATGGGACCATGGAGTCCTCCTTGCGGGAGGGTATAGGGCAAAAGGCTGCAGAGCCAGGGTCAGCTCCGCCGCTCTGGCTGGTCTCAGTGGTCATCTGTACGAACCCACAGCCTGCACCTCCCCGCACTGGAGCCGGGCGGGGGGCACATGCCCCACCGGGCAGCCATCCTCTAAGATGCGCCAAGTACCAGGGGAGGGGAGGTGCTGCGGGGATTGCTTCTTCCACCCCAAGGGGAGCTGTGATTATGCACATCAGTGTGGCTCCCGACCAACCCACGGCTGGGTAGGGATTATTCCTGCTGCTGGGCAGGGGCCAGAGCGCATAGGAAGGATTCTGCCTCTGCACAGCCTGCCTGCTCCGAATTTTGTCAGTAAGGACACAAAGGGTAGGCTGGGGACACCGAGGGAAGCCCAGAGTTGCCGACGGGAGCATGAGGATATGGGATGGCGGAATCAAGGGCACAGAACATGGACTAGGGTATAGTGTGCCTGGGACTCAATGCCAGCCACAGCAGGGCAGCACAGGACAGACAGAGAGCACGCCCACCCCCAGCAGGGACAGTCCACCTGGATGCAGGACAGGACAGACCAGAGCTGATAATCAGGGACTTAGAAGTCGGACAAACACGGGTTCAAATCCAACCTCCCCATGGGGAGTGGGCGTGGCCAGCCTGCAGGAGAAGAAGCTGCATCCAGCTTCAGCCTCATCATCCCACAATCTCTAGGGATGGCCCAGAGCATATGAGGCTGTGACACTGGGTGGGATCCCAGAGGGCAGATCTGGGGCTAGGACGGAGGGGGAGCTACAGGGAGGCAGCTTTCAGCTCTGTATGAGGAAGAATTTTCCTTCAGGTCAATGAAACGCCTCCCTAGGGACGAGCTCTGTAAAGAGAGCTCCCCACCACCAAAGCTATGTCAAAAGCAGCTAAGATCTGGCATTTTCTCTGTGGCGACTCAGGTCACTGCTAAAGGTTCAGATTCGATCCCTGGCGCTGGGGACTTCCACACGCCATGGGTGCAGCCAAAAAGAAAAAGAAAGAAAGAGAGAAAAAAGAAGCAAAGACAAACACTGCCCTTCCAAGCTCTTAGAAGAAATACAGGGCAGTGTACTGTCCCCAGAAGACAGGCTGTCTCCATTAACGCGGAGCCTGAACTGACAGAGCCTCTGAATGATGCATCTGCCCTCGTAGGAATCTTGAAGTCATAAACATTACTCATCCACCCATCCATTTATTCTTTCCTATATTTCCATGGTCACTGCCAAGAGTAGCAGACATGAACTCTGCCTTCCTGGGGTTTATATTCTAGAGCAGTGACTTTCAGACTCTCCATGCGTTACTCAAGAAGGGGCAATTCGAATATCACTGGGAAAAAAGAATGTAAGTTGGACCCTTACGTCATATCATATACAAAAATTAAATTGGATGAAAGGCCCAATGTAAATGCCAAAACTATGAAGCTCTTAGAAGAAATACGGGACAAATCTAATGACCTGATTTGGCAATGGTTTCTCAGGTATGAAACCAAAAGTACAAGTAACGAAAGAAAAAATAAATTGGACTTCATCAAAATTTAAAACTTTTGTGCTTCAAAGGACACTATTAAAAGGGAAAAAGTAACCCATGGTATAGGAGAAAATTTTTGTAAATCGCATAACTGATAAGGCACTTTTATCCAGGACATATAAAGAGCAATTGAAAGTCAAAACTAAAAAAAAAAAAAAAAAAAAAAAAAAACGCAAAAACCAAATAACCCATTTTAAAATGAGTGAAGAATCTGAAAAGACAGTTCGCCAAATATCACATACAAAGAGCCAACAGGCACTTTAAAAGATGTTCACCATCATTCGTCTTCAACGAAATGTAAACCAAAACCAAAATGAGCTGCCACTTCACACCCACCACCATGCTTATAATCTAAAAATCAGATACTCACAAGGGTTAGCAAGGACAGGGAGAAATCAGAACCCTCATATACTGCAGGTAAGAATATAAAACAGTGCGGCCACATGGAAAGCAATCTGGCATTTCTTCAAAAAGTTAAACACGGAGGTATCATTTGACTTAACAAATGCACTCCTAGTTATTTAGCCAAGAAAAATGAAAACATATGTACACCCAAAAACCGGTACATGAATGTTCATAGCAGGGTTACATCAAAGATACATAAACAAATGAGCAAATGAAAAAATGTGGTACGTCTATTCAATGGAATATTATTTGGCCATAAAAAACTCATGAAGTACAGATACATGCTACACCATAGATGAACCTTCAACATTTTACATGAAGTGAAAGAAGCCAGACACAAAGGACCACATATTACATGGTTCCACGGATATGAAAAACCCAGAATAAGCAATGTATAGAGAAAGAAAATAGATTTATGGTTGTTTAGGTATGGTGAGGTGATGATATGTTCTACAATTGAGTGCGGTAATGGTGACACACTCTGTGAATATACTAAAAACCACTGAACGGTAGCCTAGAAGGGGGTGAATTATTTGGTGCATGAATTATCTCAGTAAGTTACCAAAAAAGAATCACCCCAGGAATATTCTGAAGCATCGTCACCAGAGCGACAGGCTCACAGGTTCAGACTGAAAGCTGCCTGGGGTGAGGTCAGGGCATCGGTGATCTCAAAGCCCCCGGGGGGTGTCCATGTATAACCAAGGCCGAGAATCCCTGGTCTAGAGAACCAATCCCTCCATTTCCCGAACGTCCACCAGCTGCCTCACCTCCACTACCGCTTGCTGTCTTTACGAACTTATCCCACAGACGTTACAGGTGCAGTTTTTCCTCCACAACTCTGAAATCCAAGAAGCCCTGAAAAAGAAGAGCTTTTCCACAGATGAGCAGAAATTCATTTGGCATCCAAAAACTCAAGCTGAACCCACATAAGGCTCGGCATGGTCTTTACTAATCCTACTTAATGGGAACAGTCACACATTTCACTGCAGAAATCATCCCTTGTCTGCTTACAGGCTGCTCTCCTTACCCCGCTGGGGGTGTTTAATACAGCATGATGCACACAACATCGCTTTCTAAAAACCGAAAAAACTCCGACCTCCAAACCACATCTGGGCCCAAGCATGCCAGGTAAGGGATGGTGAACCTGAGATTTGTTCCCATTTTGCAGATGCTGGAAACTGCGTCCAAAAAAACCCAAGCAAGCCGCGTGGAAGGCCAGTGAGAGGACGCCCACCCGAGACATTCCATGCAGCCAGGAAGACCTTATTGTCTTGCCTGCATCTTCCCCTTCCTTCTCCTGGTTGGCCCTCAGGCACGAGGGGACTCCTGTGTGCCCAGACGCGTGGGCGTCTACTGCTCCATGCCCATCTCGAGCCAGCTCCTGGCAGGGCCTCACCCACCGCACGAGGGGCCTGCCCCGCCCGCCCGAGCAGGAGCGGGAGCCCCAGCCTGATGTGTAATTTGCTCTGCCAGCCGGCCCTCCCGGCTGCGAACGGAAAATCCGAGAAGGTGGTCTGCTTTTCTGGCAGATGTCAGCCCCAGCCGGCCAGAGGCAGGGGAGCTGCTAGGTTGGAAACACATTTTAGTGGAATTAGCGGAAAGGAAGGATGTGAATTCTGCAATATTGAGATCCTGTCGGCAAGAAAAAACAGAGAAGATGACAGACCGAGGGCCGCCCCGTCCACACCTCTCGCCCGCCCATGGCGTTTAATATAATTAATGTACGAGATGCTACCGTGCAATGGGTCCCCGCTCTGGGCCAGGGGCGGGACTGTTCTTCCGACTTTGAGAGCCTCCAGGGTGTGAAGCATAACTGTCCCATTTTTCAGAACCAAAAACAAGGCTCCAAGAGTGAAACCCCGTGATGGAACCAAAGTCTGGGGACCATCGCCGCGCTCAATGGGCCAGAGAGAGGTCGGGCCGCAAGGACCCTCAAGGTAAGGGCGGGTTTTAAGGGCGGCGGTTGCTTTAAGGGCACCAACATCCTAAGCAAATGGCCCGACCAAGGAGAGGCCCCCACCCGGAGCCCTGCAGTCCAGGCAACCCCTGTGGCTTTGGACCAGCCGGTGACTCCTTCTCTCGGTCATTAATCGCAGCCTGTGCTAATGTTTGATAAATTGCCCAACAGTTGCATTAGCTAATAACTCCCCGAACAAAACCAGAGAGTTCATCTGTTTTTATAAGACGCCCAAGAGCATCCTGGGAACAGGCACGGTGGTCGTGAATAAAAGAGAAACATTCATTTATGGTAATTGGTTTCAGCTCCTCTCTTGGCTGCTTGTCCTGACCTAAATGTATCCAGTTGTTCCCTCTGCCTCGCTCTGGTTTGGGGGTCACTCCTAATGGTTTAATTCAACAAAAAATGTCTGCCATTTCCTGTAACCTCTGTCTCCTTGCAGCCTCCTCCCAAACGGCTCTGCTCTCTCCGAGCAGCGGCATCGCGGCGAGTCCCTCCCGGAGGAGCCGTTTCCTTCTCAGGGAACAAAGTCAAGATTGTTGACAGAGAAAAAAGGTCCTAACTCCAGGCCAAGAAAAGGCGGTGGGGGAGGGGACAAGGGAAGGTAATAAGCATTTGTTTGTCCTCCGCCCCGACGGCACAAAGCAGGTTTTGTCCACGGCTGGTGGTCAGGGACTCTGACACAGGACACGGCCCTGGTGACCAGGGGCGATTTATGGGGGGGAAGGAACACAAGTCCTCATTCATGGAGCCGCCGCCGCCGCCGAGGAAGTGACTGAGGCGGCACATTTGCGCCGGCTGGCCTCCCGGGTCCCCTCCCGGGTCCCTGAGGCTGTGCAGGGCTAGCGACAGGCTCCCTGGGTGCTGAGCGCTAGGGACAGGCTCCCTGGGTGCTGAGCGCTAGGGACAGGCTCCCTGGGTGCTATGAGTTTTGGCCAGGAGCACAGATCATCTGCCCAGAGAGGGTGGGGGATGGTGGCCGCCCGGCACCCAGCTGTGTTCATCCCTCGGGTGGGTGCAGGAGTCTCTGCCCACCTTCCCGCAGGGGAGAGGGGCGGGAGGGAGGGGCGGGCAGGGGCCCGGAGAGGATCTGGAACCCATTGCGCCGTCAGCGGGGACAGCTTGTAAACTCTGCTGGGATGCATCTGGTAGAAAGGCGTTGTATAAATATTAGATCATTATCGGCGTATTGTGTTTCCCGCGTGGGCGGGGGAGGGGCTGGCGGGCCCCAGATGCCTTTCGTCAAGAAGACAAGGATGGCTTTGGGGAGTCCTGGGGAAGGATGGGCGGTCCCCAGGGTCAGGGCACAGAACCTGGTGCGGGGTGTGGGGGGGTTAAGGGCAGAAGGATTGCCGGCCCAGCCTGCCAAGCTCTTCCCAGGAAGGACGCTGAGCATCGGGACCGACTGGGTGGGTGAAACAGAGAAGGCCAGTTGCTACAGGCCGGCAGGGGACACTTTGTCTCACTGTGTGAACTTGTCCCTCTCTGTGGGTCCCTGTCTCAGTCCGAACAGCCATGAGGGGATCAGATTTTCGTGACAGTTATGAATACTTGCTCGGGGCCACCATGCGACAGGCACAGGGGTCGCAGAGGTGGATACAGTCCCGTGGTGGGGAACTCAGGCTGGAACATGGAGACGGGGACACTCTCAACTGTGCAGCCCCTTCCTGCTTACTCAGAGGTGGGACAGCGTGTCCCGGCGCCCATGCATCCCGAGCTGGGGAGCAGGTGCCAGCCCACTGCAAGCATGGCCTGAACTTCACACTGGTCACAGCAGCTTCATCATCTTCTTTGTTTTTGTTTTGGGTTTTTTGTTTGTTTGTTTGTTTTGTCTTTTTAGGGCCGCACTCATGGCATATGGAGGTTCCCAGGCTAGGGGTCTGATCAGAGCCACAGCAGAGCCACCAGAGCCACAGAAACGCCAGATCGGAGCCACATCTGCGACCTACACCACAGCTCACGGCAACACCAGAGCCTTAACCCACTGAGCAAGGCCAGGGATCGAACCCGCAACCTCATGGTTCCGAGTCGGATTCATTTCCACTGCGCCGTTATGGGAACTCCATCATACTCTTCACATCAAAACCTTCCCCTCCTAGAGGGTCCTTGCAGCCATGACTCTCTCTGGCCCAACTGGGTGAGGAGATGGTCCCCAGACTTTGGCTTCACTCTGTGCTCAGGACACCACAACCTGCCTAGGGGTCCCCGTCATCTCTCCTGCCTCTCCCACCTCTGGGCTGTGGCATATGCTGTGCCCTTGGCCTGGCAGCCCTTCCCCAGCCTGCCCACCTGACCAGAGTCAACTCATCCTTCAACTCTCAGCTCAAATGCTTCCTTCTCCAGGAAGCCCTCCTTGACTCCTATGGGCAGGCTGGGTCTTAGAGGACCCACTGCCTCTTGCACTGTGTTGCATTTGGAATGGAGGGATTGTAGGTTATTTACCTGACTTCTGAACTCTTAGGAGTCAGAGGCTCTTTGAGCCTCTGCTGGGTCTCCAGTGCCTGGGTGGAGTTCAGGGAAGGGTGTATCCAGGGTTTTGGAATGAATGAATGGGTGAATTAATGAATGAAAGAATGACATATCATTGTCATCGGCACAATGGCTGTCCTTTGTTTTGCACATCCTCGCTATTTAACCAAACACTGTATTTTCCACAGCATATCCGTGAGGCTGACCCCAGCAGTACCCACTGCACAGCTAAGAGAACAAGGCCCGAGGTCACACAGCTAGCAAGGCCTTCCAACCCAGATCTGTCTGTTTCCCCCACCGTCTCAAGAAGCTCCTCTGTCGGCAGCATCGCAAAGTGCAAGGGAGCCTGGGTGAAGGGGCCAGTTCCACTTGTGCACAGGGAGAACTTCTAGAAGAGGCCGCTGTGAGCTAAGACCTGTGGCATGGGTAGGAACTGGACGAGAGGCCAGCTGAAGGCACTGTCCCCACCCCTCTCCAAGAAGCCTTGCTGACTTCGCAGAGCCCGCCACGTCCCGCCTCCGAGCGTGCTCCGAGCGTCCAGCCCGCCCGTCTGCACTGCCTCCACAGCCCGCGCCTTGGAGCCGGCCTCCTCCCCATGCCATCGCACTCAGTGCCCTCAGCCGCTCTGTGAGGCCACCCTGCAATGTCCCGGTAGGGGAGCTAAAGCAGCGGCGGCGTGGCGTGCTCTGAGCCTCACAACCAGGAAGCGGCAAGACCCAAACTCAGGTTCATAATCGTGACGTTAGACCCGTGCAGTGCTGAGCGCGCGCCAGGGACAGCCCTGAACCCCGGGAACCTCGATTCAAGAGCTGGCTCTGCTGTGCTGTCTCGTAGGTCCCCAGTCCCAAGGCCCCTGCCCGTCCTCTCTAGAGTCGTTGACGGGGAATGGGACCCTTTGTGGCACCTGAAATGCTCTCGGTTGATGTTACCTTGTCCCTGCTCAGGCCTGCAAAGCCGGGGTGCCAGACATGAGCAGCTCCATTTTGCAGGTGGGGAAACGGAGCCTTGGGGGGTTACATGCTCAGAGCATGACAGCGCGCCCAGAAGAGGAGGCACTGGGGTGACAAGGACTGGACCCTGAGCACGGAGGGGCAGGGAGGCCACTGAGTTTAGAGGAGCAGAGCAGAGAGGGGCTAGGAATGGAGTTTTGGCCTCAGGTCTGCACAAGGCACACCCATGGCAGAGGCAGCAGTGGAGGGAGGTCCTGTGGACAGACGGCCAGACTCTCAGAGTCAGGGGAAGTTCAGCAGCATCTCGTCTAAGTCAGATATGATTTCCCTGCCAGGCGTTGTCTGGCTCTGTCCTGAATACCTCCAGGGACAGGAAGCTCACTACCTATCAATACAGCTCATTTGATGGTTGAAGTGTTCTGATTTCAGTTATTCAAAGGAAGCATTTTCTATGAAGAAGCAACAGGGAGCATCTATAAGAAGAGACTGGGGGAGTTCCCGTCGTGGCGCAGTGGTTAATGAATCCGACTAGGAACCATGAGGTTGCGGGTTCGGTCCCTGCCCTTGCTCAGTGGGTTGAGGATCCGGCGTTGCCGTGAGCTGTGGTGTAGGTCGCAGACGCGGCTCGGATCCCGCATTGCTGTGGCTCTGGCATAGGCTGGCAGCTACAGCTCCGATTCGACTCCCAGCCTGGGAAACTCCATATGCCACAGGAGTGGCCCAAGAAATAGCAAAAAGACAAAAAAAAAAAAAGAAGAAGAGACTGGGAGCCATGGGAAGGCAATGGAAGCTGTGACCCTTACCAGAGAGAGCTCGGGCTTGTCCCAAATACCCAGCGACCATCATAAAAATCCACCCTACCAGGGCGCTCTCCTCTTTTGCAGTGACAGCAGACACGAATGCCACACTTGACAGTTTACACTTATCTAAATCCATCCTTCTAACCAGCTTTCCAGGCGGCCAGGCAGGAATTATCAAGAGGCCAAGGCAAGAGGAGCAGTAGGGGCCCCGAGGAGGCCAGGGCGTGCACTGCGCAGGTGCTCAGTCAGGGAGAGACCATGCCGGGACCAGACCTCCGATCCTTCCTGCCCCGGTGCTACGGCCCCAGTGCTGAATAAGCCACCCACGTAGGGTGCCTGCTACAGAGAACACCCTGGGCCACTTCCAAATTTGGAACGGGGTGCCCTAGAGCCCCTCAGAATTCCAGGCTGTGCTATTTTTAGGCTGATCAGCTGTTCCACCCCTGCTCCCCTACCCCAGGCCCCCCAAGCAGATTTCCCAAGCAATCAAATCCATGTGTCGCCAGTTCCGGGCCTGGTGCTTTTCGAGGTGAGCCCTGGAAGCTCCAATGCCACCACAGGATGCATGCCCTCCCCCTCAACCCCGTGCTGGAACAGCCCTGGTTCCTGATGGGCCGGACACAGGATGGCCTTCCTTGGGGACAGACTCTAGGTTTCAATCCCACCTCTACCACTTTCTTTTTTTTGGTCTTTTTTTTTTTTTTTTCCATTTCTTGGGCCGCTCCCACAGCATATGGAGGTTCCCAGGCTAGGGGTTGAATCGGAGCTGTTGCCACTGGCCTACGCCACAGCCACAGCAATGCGGGATCCGAGCCGCGTCGGCAACCTACACCACAGCTCATGGCAACACCGGATCCTTAACCCACTAAGCAAGGCCAGGGATCGAACCTACAACCTCATGGTTCCCAGTCGGATTTGTTAACCACTGAGCCACAACGGGAACTCCTACCACTTTCTAGCTATGGGACTCCCAGCAGGTCCCTTAATCTCTCCGGGACTCCATCTCCTTATCTGTAAATCAGGACTCCGAAGGTGGAGGTTAAAGAAAGCAGTCATGAGGCCCTTCACTAACAGAAAGATCTGCTCCCTGGGCAGTGGACTCAACGGCTATTAGGACCACAGGGAAATGGAAACCTGAAGAGGACAGGGCTCAGCCAAGGTCAAGCAGAGAATCCTCAACCTGGGACCCCAGAACCAGATCCCAGAGTGCGGCCTTTCCACACGCCACAAGCAGAAGCTACAACAAATGCAACAACAACAACAAATATCAGAGGCTTCTCCTTGGTCCCAAGAGGCTAGGAGGCCAATCAGGGAGAAAGGCTTTCTGGACCGGCCCTGCACAGAGTCCTCAGAACAGTGTCTGCACAGCCAGGGCCCACCGCCCACATCCAGCACACACCGCGCCAATGTATCAGGACTGACGCACGGTCCCCGCCATGGGAACCAGCCACCACCCTCTGCCAGCCGCCCTTAATTCTTCCAATGTGGCCAAGAGCTAGTGAGACTCAGGGAGGGTGCGGGGGCGGGGGTAGGGGGCAGGACGAGCGAGACCACCTCTGCTGACTGCTTGGGTATGGCCCACCCGTCAAAGGCACTTTCCCTGCGGGACCAGGCTCTGGGAACAGAGAAGCTGGGGGGGCCAACTCACAGCTACCAGTGACATGCTGCAGACATTGGGGGCATGCCTGACCCCTGTCACTCTGAGAGGCCCTGGGGACAGCCACAGCAGGCCAGAACCAGGGAAGAATGGGCCAGCCTGGCCAGCGACTCTGCAGCAGGCCTGAGCTGAGAAATAACGAACTCCCCACCATCCAGTTCCCATCCAGCCCTGCTGTCTGGCCGCCACAGCTGGTGGGCCTTGGTACAGCAGGCTGCCCCTGCTGGCTGGGCAGCTTAGGGGAGGAGAAGATGGAGAGGGGGTCAGTGATTCAGAGCTGACTGCCCAGGTGCCAGCTTTCCCATGTGGATTACTAACTGGCAGGAGACACTCCCGCTTCTGTTTTGAGGCTCCCCCCGACCCAGACCCCCACCCCCGGGGCTTGCCGTGTCACTCTGGGTTGGATGCAGTCCCGCTCTGGATCTCTGAGCAAGAATGCCTCTCTCTAAGAAGAATAAAACCAAGACCCCAAAGGGAAGAAGGTATCAGGGGCACATGTTTGCCGTGCAGCCTCCTTCCTCTGGTCCATGCTATCCCAGAAAGCTGAGGATGAATTTGGATTTGGGTTGGGCTGGGCTCAACAGCTGTGAGCTCTGAGAGCAATCGCTGATGCTAAGGGCTGGATAAGGCTGAGGACACAGGATGGATCCGCTCTAGTCATCACTTTTCAGGACCTCCCCATCTGTTAAGACCTCAGTGTGACAAAAGGGTCAGACACTGTGCAAGAAAAAGTAGGGATGGGCCGTCGGTTTCCACAAAGGAAAGTGGAAAATCACCCGGAGGAGATGGGAGTCGAGCCAGACCGTAAAGGGTATGGTCTTTCTTGGAGCTCCCGTCGTGGCGCAGTGGTTCACGACTCTGACTAGGAACCATGAGGTTGCAGGTTCGATCCCTGGCCTTGCTCAGTGGGTTAAGGATCCGGCGTTGCCCTGAGCTGTGGTGTAGGTCGCAGATGCAGCTCAGATCCCGCACTCCTGTGGCTGTGGTGTAGGCCCCCTAGCCAGGGAACCTCCATATGCCGCGGGAGCAGCCCTAGAAAAGGCAAAAAGGCAAAAAAAAAAAAAGAGTATGCAAGGCACACAGCAGTGACACAAAGGGCGGATGGGTGGGTGGGAGGGATGGTGAATGGAGGAGTGGACAGAGGGTGGATAGATGGATGGATGAGTGGATAAATGAGTGGAAGGATGGATAGAAGGAAGGAAGGAAAGATGGATGGATGGATGGATTATGGATGGATGGATTATGGATGGATGGATGGGTAGATGGGTGAAGTGGGCATTAGATAGTCAGGTGAGTGGGCAGATGTGAGAAAAAAGTATTACTTCATTGAATTTATTCTTACTACAATTCTCCCAAGTATAAGGATGGAAGTGACAGCCCCTTGCCACATGTTATTCATAAAACCACCTGCGGCTGAGAGAGGGAAAGAGACTTGTTCAAGGTGACATAGGGAGTTAGTGGCAAATCCAGGACTGGAATTCAAGGCTCCTGACTCCCATGCAGCATCTTTCCACTCCATCCCGCCCACCCACTCTCTTCTTTTATTCCCTTCCCCCTCCACATACATATTTGTGGAAAGAAGAAAGAAAAGGGGAGTTCCCGCTGTGGCACGACAGGATTGGCGTGTCTCTGGAGCGCCAGGATACAGGCTGGATTCCCAACTCAACACTGGGGGTTAAGGACCTGGCTTTGCCGAAGCTGCAGTGTAGGTCACAACTGCAGCTCAGATCTGATCCCTGGCCCGGAAATTCCATATGCTGTGGGGCAGCCAAAAAAGGGGGAAAAAAAAAAGAGGAGGGGGAGGGGGAGAAGAAGGGGAAGGAGAGAAGGAGGAAGAAAAGGAAGAGAGAGAGGCAGAAACCCCCATGATTTTGAGGTCCTGAGCTCCGGCCCCTGATCTTGATCAAGTCATTTCTGGCATCTTGGCCTTTTCCTCCCGTGAAGTGGGCTGTGAAAATCCCCTTAGGTCACGGGCAGGAAAAGCCCCTACAACGGGAGGAGGGGCAGGGAGTCACTTCTGCACGGCTCCTCCCACACTGAGCCTTGTCTCCTGGCTTCCAGAAAGAAATGCGCCCAGGGGCCAGGTCAGAAGATCAATCCCACTGATTGGGAGGCTGGGAGGCTGGTGAGGTAAGAAGAATAAACACGCTGGGCTCTGGGCTTGAGGCAGCAAAAGGAGAGCGGCAGAGCCAAACAGATGCCCCCGGCTCTCCGCTGCCAGGTCAGCAGGTGGGGCAGAAGCGGGAAGAGCCCACAGCAGCAGAAGAGCGACTCCCCCGCCCTCCATCTCTAGGTGACGTCTACACTCGGTTCACTCAGCCATTCACTCCTTCACTCGTTTCCTGGGGGAAGGGAAGGGAGTGCACGGGAACCGAGCAGGCGTCACGGGCAGGCCTGGCCCTGCAAGTCTGACCGTGTCCTCTGATTCTCACTGTGCAGCGGTGCCCAGGAAATGGTGATGGTGGGTATCGCCATTACTAAGGAGTTGCTGTGGCTTCCGAGTCCGGCCCCTCGGCTTCGTTGCCATTGTGGAGACGGCTCAGTCCTCTAGCCTCTCGCTGGGCCTCCGTTCCTGTGGCGCGTGGACAGCAATGCTTCTTCTGCCCGCCCGGGGAGGTGAACACCAGCCCAGCCACGGCTGCCCAGCCAGAGCAGGCGGCGCTGGGCGGGCCCCACAGAGACGGCCTTGGCTGCCCAGGTACGTGGAGTTGAACAAGGGTCCCCCAGCTTGTGAGGTCCCAGGGGGCCGGGCCCCGTGCACGGGCGCAGGGAGGGACCAAGGCAGCCACCCGCTTTGTGTTCTAAGCACAGTGATGTTTGCCCCGAAGTCTAAGCAGACCCCACCCTCCGCGGCTCTTCGTCCTGTCCTTGTGATGACAGGGTGGTCGAGGGTGGACACTGTCGCCAAGTGCCCGCGTTAGAATCCAGGCTTTCCCCCTTCTTAGGGGTTTGTATGACCCCAAGCAAGTTGCTGCATCTCTCTGGGCCTCAGTCTGTTAATGTGTAAAATGCCGGCTTCGTAGAGTCGTCACAGGCTTAAATGCCCTTACACGTGTGAAGGGCCTGGAGCAGCATCTCGCACAAAGGGGGCAACACGCAAGAATTCGCTGTAAATAAAAAACATCATCCCGAGTTCCCATCGTGGCGCAGCAGAAACGAATCCAACTGGGAACCGTGAGGTTGCGGGTTCGATCCCTGGCCTTGCTCAGGCGGGTTAAGGATCCGGCGTTGCCGTGAGCTGCAGTGTAGGTTGCAGATGCGGCTCGGATCCCGCGTTGCTGTGGCTCTGGCGTAGGCCGGTGGCTATGGCTCTGATAGACCCCTAGCCTGAGAACTTCCATGTGCCATGGGTGCGGCCCTAAAAAGACAAAAAAAAAAAAAATCATCTGATATTAGCAACTCCCCTTCGTCCCACTGGTGGGCCACCTTGCAGGCATCCCCGCTTAGGAACCTGGGTCAGAGGCAGAGAGCCCTTCGTCCTGGGACACAAAACACGACCAGAAAGGCAGACGTCCCCTCACTGACAAGCGCCACGCATCCACTTTCATGAGGAACCTGGGGCCGAACCTTTCCTCGACCACCTGCTTCTGGGTCGGGGTTTCATCGCAGCAGAGCAGCTCCCTCACTGCCATCTATTGAAAGTCAGCCCTCGACGCAAGGGTTTCAGAGCAAAAGAATAAATAGATTAATGAATTAATTAAAAGTCGTTGGAGATTCCCCCTTGGTATTAAGACCTCCAGGAAGCTTTCCTGACCCCACAGGCTGCTGTGCTTCCCCTAACAAGGCCTTCATCTTCCTATAGTTACACTTGTTCTTGGGCCCATTTTACAGGAAAGGAAACTGAGGCCCATAGAGGTTTCAGATCCCTGCTCTGATCTTCCATCCTTGGCTCAGACACCTCCAATGACGGGAAACTCCCTCCCCACCCAGCCTGGGGCGGCGATACCATCTGAACTGCGTTAACCAGGGAATGTGCTGCGGGTGGGAGAGAAGGCATTGCAGGCCCAGATTTGCAGTGAAGCCAGGAAAGTGAGAAACACCCTTGTGCAGGAGGGACCTCTAGCCGGTGCTAGTGCTGGAGCATGAAGCCGGACAGGGGGCTCGCGGGGGACGAGGATGCAGAGGTGGGCTCCACCACACCACAGGGGCTTGGATCCCAGGCCAGGAGGTTCAGCTGTGGTGCTACAGCAGCAGGGACGGCCTTAGACCGCTTTCGGCAGACATGGAAATTGGTCAGATTTCCATCTGGGGCCCTTGGTGAGCTATAAACACTGTGCAAAGCTAGTTATTATGGCTAATAATGGTTTATCACCCTGCGCCATAATTGCCGTTTTCACGTCCATCTCTCTCTGGACCACGAAGCCCACGAGGGCAGGATCTGTGTGTCCTGTTCACCCCTATGTGCCCATGCTTGGCGCAGCGCAGACACCCGGCAGATGTTCTGCTGAATCAATTAATTAAAATGAAGCACGTGATACCGACTATTGCGGATTGTTTGGCAGTAGAAAAATGGTGGGGTCAGGTAGCCCTCAATCCAAACCTTGACACCAGCTCTGACTGCAGAACGGCCTTGGCAAGTTGAGTTACGTCCCTGGGACTCAGCTTCCTCCTCCTCCGAGTGAGTTCAGTGAGTCCTTCCTCCCCAGTCGTGGTGGGGTATCAAAAACAATGACCGACACAGGAGTTCCCGTCATGGCTCAGCGGTAATGAACCTGACTAGTATCCATGAGGATGCAGGTTCGATCCCTAGCCTCGCTCAGTGGGCTAAGGATCTGGCATTGCGTGAGCTGTGGTGTGTCACAGATGCGGCTTGGACCCCACATTGCTGTGGCATAGGCTGGAGGCTAGAGCTCTGATGCAACCCCTAGCCTGGGAACTTCCATATGCCATGGGTGCAGCCCTAAAAAAACAAAAAAATTAAAAAGTAAAAAATGGAGTTCCTGTCGTGGCTCAGCAGTTAACAAACCTGAATAGGATACATGAGGACTCCGGTTCGGTCCCTGACTTCCCTCAGTGGGTTAGGGATCAGGCGTTGCATGAGCTGGGGTGTAGGTCGAGGTTGCGGCTCGGATCCTGCCGCATGGTTGTAGCTTAGGATAGCAGCTGCAGCTCCAATTGGACCCCTAGCCTGGGAACCTCCATATGCCATAGGTGCGGCCCTAAAAGATAAAAAGACAAAAAAAGAATGATTTAAAAAAATCTGGGGGGGGGGGCACAGTCTTTAAAGGCATTAGCCTGCTGTAGCCCCCTTTGCCTGGCAAAGCAGTAAAGCTATCTTTTTCTCTTTTGCCCCCAAAAATAAATAAAATAAAATAAAAAATAATTTAAAAAAAACAGAAGCAAAGACAATGCCCAATGCACACAAAGCTCCTCATTCAACAGAAGCTACAAGAACATGAAGATCCTTGGCTCGAAGCACCACAACCCCCGCCTGGGACACGTTAGCAAGCAGGAGGCAGAGTGTCAGGGGGCAGAATTTTATTTTTATTTATTTATTTATTTACTTTTTGTCTTTTTGCCATTTCTTGGGCTGCTCCCTCGGCGTATGGAGGTTCCCAGGCTAGGGGTCGAATCGGAGCCATAGCCACTGGCCTACGCCAGAGCCACAGCAAAATGGGATCCGAGCCACGGTCTGCAACCTACACCACAGCTCATGGCAATGCTGGATCCTTAACCCACTGAGCCAGCCCAGGGATAGAACACGAAACCTCATGGTTCGGAGTCGGATTTGTTCACCGCTGAGCCACGACAGGAACTCCAAGGGGCAGAATTTTAAATCTGCGACTCTTGTCTTGAATCCTGGCCCTGCTCTTTCCCAGCTGTGCAACCTCAGGGAAGTAAATTAACCTCTCTGGTTTCCTCATCTGTTCCATCTAAGTATTAACAACAATACCAATCTCAAGGACTTGAACATGCACGAAATGAGATAACAGATGTGAAAGTGCTTACTGTACAAATGGGGTCAATGATGACGATTGTCATGACAGCTCATAAAGCCAGGGTGGAGCTTCCTGTTATAAACAAGCTCTCCCTCACCCTGTCCGTCCGCAGCCCGGGGCTGGCTCAGTGCTTTGTTCCCAGGAAGAGCATCGCCAGAGGGGCTGGGCGGGGGCAGAGGCCAGGGCAGGCTCCGTGCTCCCATCTGCACCGCAGGGTCAGCCCATCTGTCCAGCACTGGGCACACATGTGGCCTCATCTGAGGGTGTAGGGTCACCGGGGTCAAGAAGGAGAAAATTGGGGGCAGATGAGGGGAAGGTTCCGGCTTATTTTTAGAAAAGGGGAAAAGAGGGCAAGACAGGAAGGCCCTTGTTCCTTGGCGTTTCCCCATGTGGATGACAGGCAGGCGGGCAGGTCTGGAGACAAAGATGCGTCCACTTGCGGGGCTGCTGCCACGGCTGCTGCAGGACCTCAGATGACTGTCAGCACGGCGTGCTCACGCCCGGCCTGCCTGTGGGAACTCCTGCGATAAGCAGCCCAGGACCCAGAGGGGCTGAGCCCGCCAGGCCCATGCGGGCTTTAGGAAGGATCCTCCACCTGCAGAGTCAGGGAGGCCTTGAGGGGTGGGATCTGGGGGTAGCACAGGGCCTGGCACACAGTAGGCCCACAAGAGGTACAAGTCTCCCCTCCTGAGGTTCTCAGGTCCTGGCACCTTCTTGGGGTAGCGTGCCTGTGTCTGGGGAGGCAGCACAGTGAGGTGAATAAGAAAACGACACTGGGAGTTCCCGTCGAGGCTCAGCGGAAATGAATCTGACTAGATCCATGAGGACACAGGTTCGATCCCTGGCCTTGTTCGGTGGGTTGAGGATCCGGCATGGCCGTGAGCTGTGGTATAAGTCGCAGACACAGCTCGGATCCCGCGTTGCTGTGGCTCTGGCATAGGCCGGTGGCTACAACTCCAATTGGACCCCTAGCCTGGGAACCTCCATATGCCACGGGAGTGGCCCTAAAAAGACCAAAAAAAAAAAAAAAAAAAGCAATGACTCTGCAGCCAGATCTCTGAGGTGTGAATCCTGGTTCTTCCACTTCCTGGCTGTGTAACTTAAGGCCAGTTGCTTTATCTCTCTGGGCCTCAGTTTCTTTGTCTGTAAGATGGACATAACCACAGTTCCTACCACACAGGTTTGTTGTGAGAATTAATTAACATGTACGCAAGCAGAACACTCAGCTTGTGCTCGGGGTCAACTGCTCTTGTCAGCTTGCGGGAGGGTGGTGGCCTGGCCCAGAGACGTGGGGGCTGAGCGTGCACAGGGCTCTCCAACAGGACCCTTCCAGGAGGTGAGGCAACCAGAGTGTGGTGGGCTCGGTGTCGGCAAACAGGCTAGTGGATCTGGGAGGCGGCAGCGGGCCAGCCCCAGGCTGGACCTCGGCAGACCCCATTGTGGCTCCCAGGGGCGTTTTTGGCCCGGGGTCAAAAATGACAGGAATTTTCCAAATCTCCTGTTTTTCCACTCTCAGGGCTCCCAGCACCCCACCCCCTCAGATCTAACCCTGAATAGAACTTTGAAATATGTCAACAACAAGAAGGTGAAAGACCCCGGAGAGGGTCGATTGGCCCGAGGCCGGGTGGCAGCACACCTCCCAGAGCTGCCCTGGAAAAGTACGAGAGAGATAAGGCACGTGTGGGGTGTGCACGCGTGTGTGCACATGTGAGTGTGTGTGTCCTCATCCCTGGGCACGAGGGTGTGTCACGTCTGTGTGTGTGCTGGCGTGCCCAGGTCAGTGTGCACATCCCTGCATCTACCACGGCTGGGCTCTCGTGGGCACAGCACAGCAGCCCGGCTACCAGACACACAGGAGATGGCAGGAGGCAAGCGCTCAGCCGCCTGACACACAGTAGGTATTCACCACCTGTGCGCCCCACGGCCACTGCCCTGCCCGTGTGTCTGCTTGGCCTGTGCCCCGCCAAGGCGCCACGGCAGCCCCTGGACCGGGGGCGAGATGGGAACGGGAACTGAGACCTGCCCTGTCTGAGTCTGTGAAGGAGTCCACCTGGTCCTGGGCACGAGGCTGGGAATGTTTCCTGGGCTGGGCCCCAGATGTGATGTTTCCATGACGACAGAGGGACTAGGGGTGGGCAGGGGTCCATACAGAGTATCCTGGCCGTGGGCTCTGGCAGAGGAATCCTCAGATGGGCAGCAAGCTCAGCATCCCCAGGGTCTGGCGAGCCCTTGGAGACCCTCCACAGCAGCCCAGGGGGAATGGGCGGCCTGGGACCACACGGGTCCAGGGCTGGAGATAAAACAAGGCATCTCCCTAGAGAGCACAGACGAAGAAACCCGACAGGCCCGGGTTCGAATGGCGGCCCCCCTTCGATAGTTGGAGGACTTTGGGTGTGTCACCTCGCCCCTCCTAGCCTGTTTTCTCAGCTGGCAACGAGCCTTCTAAACCTCAGGGTCAGCGTGGGCCTCAATGGTCAGGACGCAACTCCCACTCCAGTGATTTCCACGGGTTCAAAGAAACCGCGCCCACCCCAGAGGACGGGTGAAAGCTAAGGGACGGGCTTCCAGGAGCCCCCAAGGGTCTATCTTCTCTAGAGTCTGCTGGGAGGGATCCAGAGCCCTGTCTTGGGAGGCTAGGGCCCAGCTTCTAGCCCCCGCTTGGCCTTAAGCAAGTGTCTGCTCCTCTCCGGGCCTCAGTTTCCCCACCTCTGCCTGGGGGGCGGATAGCTAAGGGATCTCTCACTGCCCCCCCAACTCTAAAGACCCCCGACTCCACAAAGGAAGGTAATTGGGAGCAGCTGCCTCCAGAGCAAGCGTGGGAGCCCTGGGGAGGGGTCTTCCCCAGCCGCCGGACACCACCCTGTGGTTTATGTCAAATTGTCAGCCCCAATCCTGCTTTCCTCCTGGGCAGGGCCGCCTTCAGTGGGGCTCAGGAGAGGTGGCCTGTCCAGCCGCCGTGTTTACAGTGCTCAGACGCCGCCGGGAACCTGATCTGGGCAGACCAGGGTGGGCCGCCCCACTGGGCCCAAGCCGTGTCCATACTCATTTCCCGGAGACTGACCACGGCCGGCCCGCCCGCCTCGCTGAGTCCAGCTGCCCGGCCACCCGCCCACGGAGGGCCCAGCCTCTTGCAAGTACGCCCTCCGGGGACCACTGCAGAAATGCACCAGGGCCTGGGGGGGCCCGAGCAGGGCTGGGGAGGGGAGGGAGAGGGAGAGAGGACGGGTGGCCTTCCTCCAGGCAGATTCACGCCATGCTCCCCAAGCAAGTGGGCTTTCGGGCCCCCTCCCACCCGCCGTGTATCTTAACCTGCTGATGGGACTGACAGGCTCTTCCCTGCACTTGATCATCTGGGATCAGAGGCAGCAAAGGAGGGCCCACGGACCCAACCCGGTCACTGCCTGTGAGTGAAAATTGCCTTTTTTATTTTTCAATGGCTAGTAAAAAAAAAAAAAATCACAAGAATATTTCAAGATACATGAAAATGATATGCCGCTCCAATCTGCGTCCATAAATTAAGCTTTTCTGGAACACAGCCACCGTGTGCCTTTCTGTATGTCTGCGGTGGCTGGCTCCCTGCAGCCGTGGAGTTGAACGGTCATGATGGAGAGCGTATAGCCCGCGAAGCTGAGACTCTGAGCGCACGGCCCTCTGCAGAAAACACCTGCCACCCTCTGATCTAAATCACTCGTGAGTGGCAAGCATAGGCCTCGGGGCTCAAGTTCAGGAACGGCATCCATGGGAGCGAGAAGCGGAAGAAATGTCACCTTGTTCCCTATAACTTCATTTCTAACCCCACGTTTCTGGGGTCATCCCAGGTTTCGGGGATCTTACATGAGGTCAAGGTGTGGGGCAGGGGGCAGGGCACCTCATCCCCAAGCACTGGCCCACGCTGATTGCACCTGAGGCTCCCCCCACCGTGACCCTGCACGTCTGGCCGCCCCCTGCCACCTCCACGGCACTGTGACCTGGAGTCTGGCCGTGCCTCTCCTCGACTCCCTGTTTGTTTCTTCAGGACACTCTGTTGACCCCTCTTCTTCCCCTTACTTCCTCTGTAACACTTTTTTTTTATGTCTTTTTAGGGCCACACCCGAGGCATGTGGAAGTTCCCAGGATAGGGGCCAAATCGGAACTGTCGCCACCGGCCTACGCCATAGCCACAGCAATGTGGGATCCGAGCGGCATATGTGACCTACACCACAGCTCACAGCAACACCAGATCCTTAACCCGCTGAACTAGGCCAGGGATCGAACCCACATCCTCGTGGATGCCAGTCGGGTTTGTTAACCTCTGAGCCACGAAGGGACTTCCCTCTGAAACACTCTGATTCTACAAGCTCAGAGACTTGGAGAACGAAGGCCAGGGAGGCTTGCCGGCCTTCTGGGTTCTGCCTGTGGCATACCTCCCCAGGGGCACGGGGCGCTGGGAGGAAGAGGAGAGCCCATAGGAAGAGCAGACACAGGCGAATAGTTCATTCACTCACCTCCCCAGGCCTCGTGGAACACACAGTGCCCCGCCAGACCCCACAGGGAGGCAGAGGCAAGCGCAGCATACCTGGCCCTCACGCTGTCAGCACTCCAGGGCTGATGTTTGACTGTCTCCAGCATCAAAACACAAAGTATTTATGTTTGAACGTAAATACTCCAGCCCAGCCAATTTCAAGCTGCCGACGTGGTGCCCCTGACTGTGGAGCTGGAAGCGATACATGCCATTAACTCTCACCAGCTGGCTCCAGCATCCACACACACACACACGCACACACAGAGACATCACATGCAGCGTGATAGGTGTGGCATGAGAAAAGCCCAAGGGCCTGGGGGCACAGAGGCAGAGCGGCAGTCCTGACTCAGAGGGTTGATGCCGATGGGCTTCCTAGAGGAGGTGACATTAGATGGGGACTCTGAAATAAAAGAGCTCCCTGGAAGGGAGCTGGCTTGAGTCCCCATGGTGGTTCTGATCTGTGATAGGTTGTGTCCCTGCTCCTGATTATTCAGTCCCCTTCCGTGTCACCACGCTCTGCCAAGCGGCTTACAATACCTGCCATGGGAGGAGGTTACACTGCACTTGGCCGTTGTCCTGCTTTGGCCAATGGAAAGTGAGCAAAGAGCTCTCGGGGTCTGGCCCTTTCCCGTTTTGCTCTCTGCCCTGAGTAGGTCGGGTACCGGATAGGGACAGCTCCCTCGCAAGGATCTTGGAATAAAGAGGACACATGGAGCAGAGCCACAGTCAACCCACAGCCACCACAGACAAAATATAATGTGGGCGAAAAGTAAACTTGTTATTGTAAAGCCCCTATTTGGGGCACATGCTATGGTGTGTCTGTTACCACAACGTAATCTAGAAAGAAACTGACTAATGTTCAGCCCGTCCCCATCCAGATCTGGCTCATGCCACAACACCCTCCAGGGACGCACGGAGCCTCCCCCAGGTCTGAGCACAGATTTAGCCAGGCCAAGCTGTTGAGGCAAGCACAGGGTCCCTAAAAGGTCCAGAACTCTCTACGGCCCTAGCATCACCCCCATGGTGCTGGGAAAAGCAAGCGAAACCACTTAGCAGTGCCTCCGATTCATTGCTATCTCACAGCGGCTTTTGGAAGTGGCTCTCCTGACATAAAAAAACAAAAAACAAAAACATCTCAGTTTCAACCCAAAGCCACTCCAGACATTGAAGATTCTCTCTTTGAGGAACGGACCAAATTCAAGAAAGCTTCTGTGCAAAGAAACATCAGGCTGAGGTGGACAGGAAGCAGCCTCTGCTGGGCAGCAGTGCCAGGGACAGAAAGAGTCCTGCTGTCCTTACCCCCAGGGAGGTCCCAGGCTGGTGACCAGAGAGGTGTGTGAACAACGGCATGCAGTCAAGTGTGGTGGCACCCACCTGTTTTACAAAGGGCTGTGGGATCACAGGGGAGGCGCAACTACCACTGCCCAGGAGGCCAGAATCCTCTGGAATAAGTTGAGAGCTAAAGGGAGGGACAGTGGAGGATGGATGGATGAGGGGTGGACAAAATCTACCTGGAACGATCTGAGAGACTTTCACAAAGGACATATGAACCAGACCTGAAAAAAAAATCAGATGGCACCAGCTAAGGGCTGTGGCCAGAAGAGATGGTGTCGCGGACAGAAGGAGAGCGCGTAACAGCAGGGAGGGGTGCGCTTCTCGGCATTTAGGGAAGGCGGAGGCAAGGAGCGCAAATAGCCACAGGAGCATGCTGCAAACAGAGGGGATCAGGGAGTCAGACAGACTGAGTTCAGATCCCAAGGGCACCACTTTCTGACTGTGTGCCCTTGGGCAACTTGCTTAACCTCTCTGTGCTTGTGCCACTACTATTAAACCCAGCCCCTCCCAGGGTTATTGGAGGTGTTATGAGAGAATGTGAGCACAGCTCCTGCCCACTGGAATCCTGCACTAACAAGGACTCCCTCTCCCTTTCCTTCCACCAGGTCCGCTCCTCCCAGGGCCTCTGCACCTGTGGGTCTCTGCCCCCGGCTGACATACCACACCTCCCTGCCCTGGGTCTTCCCTTCCCAGAGTCTGTGCCCCAAGGGTCCTCTCTGCCCTCCAGCCCCTGCAACCACTCCGCTCCAGCCTCTGCACAAACCCCACCCAGCCCAGGGCGTTCCCACCCCATGCACCCCTGCGAACGGCCCTGCCTCCAACCTCCAAACACCTTTCCCACAGGAGCAAACACGTGCAGGCGTGGGAGCAACCTGGGAGACCTGCGAAGGGGCAGCTCTGGGCAGAGTGAGGCTGCTGGATCTCGTGCCCTTAGGGGGACACAGGCAGCCAAGGACGGAGAACAGAATCCAGACGGAGAGGCCCGCTGGCCAAGCCATGCGCTCGGCTCCGGCCCTTGTCATCTCGCCTGTCCTGGACTGCAGTGTCCCGCGTGCCATTCCCAGTCCCGGGCCAGTTTTCTGTCCCAGCTCCCTCTAGAGCAGCTATCCCCAAGGGGACAGGGAGGAAGCCAAACGTCATTAACTAAATTTAGAAAAAATCCTTATCACAAATGCGACGGGCACATAGGCCAGGGCCCAAGAAGGGAAATTTAAGATTTGAGGTCGTCGCTCAAGGCCTTTCACAATTTGGCCTGGTGTTTGGTAGACAGTCAATAAATAGTTTTGAGCAAAAAGACGCTTGTCCCCGCCGACCTCCCCTGCTGCTCACACCCGCAGTCCTGTCTCCAGCCCACAGCCCCACCCTGTTCACTCCCTGCGACTCCCTCTGCCCCCCACAATTGGGCCTTTGCCTGTGCTCTGCCCTCTACCAAGATGGCATTTCCGCCCCCGCCCTCCCTGCCCAGCTCTGCCTCATCCTGCAGGCTCGGCTCCGGCATCCTCTTTGCAGGAAGTCCTTACCAGGCGGGCTCCCCTGCCCTCCCATGGACAGGGAACTTCCACACCCCAGCCACAGCACATAAGCTGCTTTGGGGTGGCCTCCATGCACTTCCAAACTCTGCATCCACTGGGCTGAGAGCATCTCCGAGGGAGGAGAAAGGGGCCAGGCCCAGAGGGGGGACTCAAAGGGTATTTGGCCAGGGAGAACATGTGTTTTCAGGTCACATGGTCCCCAAGAGCCCAGTACCCCAGGAGGACAAAGGAAGCAAGTCAGGACCTGCAAGAACCCTTCCAGCCCCTGGCCCGGGGTCAATTCAGAAGTTAGGCAGGAACCGTGCAGAACGCTCCCTCTCCCCCTGGTGGTCCCGGCAAATTACTGCAGCTTCCTGTGGGAGGGACTCACCCCGAGGAGCCTCGGAGCCCTGGGAGAATATGAGCTGATTTGGGGAGCACAGAACCCTGGAATCTTAAGAGCCAGAAGGGATTTTACATCTTAGGGAGATGGAGCACCATGCCTACCCTCATTTAACAGATGGAAAAATTGAGGTCCAGAGACAGGACATAAGCTGCCAAAGGAACGAGCTGGAACCAGAACCCAAATGTCTTGAAGAAGATGGAAAATATTTCGAGGCTGAGGGTGTCCACAGCGATGGACTTCTAGCCTGCACTGCTGCCCGGCTGGCCCGCAGATTCGGTTTTCTCTCTTCATCCAGACTCCACACGGTGGACCTGGGCACGAGCTCTTCTTACTCATCAGACACTTGCTAATGAATCCATTCTAAGGCTTCTCATTTAACCTGACCGCATGCTCTGGAAGGTGGGCTCGGGATCTCGCTCTGTCCGAGACTAGCTGGGTGGCCTCCCGCCTCCTGTGCTGTCGGTGTTCTCATTTGCAAACCAGAAGGTGGGCTAGTTCAAGAATGGCAAGTAGGCTCTCTTTCAGTGCCAGTGTTGATGGCCTGGTGGTGACTGCTCGAGAAGGACTGTGGGACAGGAGGGCCGTGACTGATGAGTGATGCTTATCAGGGGAAGCAGGCTGGCAGACAGCGGAGTCCAGAAACCAGTTCTAGCCATGTGGGTTTCCTGGTCTCCCCATCTCTACTGTGAACTGCCCGGTACAAAGAATCCAGAGATAATCCAACAAGATCCCTGTCCATGAGAAGCTCACAGGTCAGTGAAAGACACTTGCCCAAATTCACAGGCAAACCAGTGGAGATCTCTGAGCTACAGTCTTAGGGACAAAGGGGCTTTAGAGGTCAGGTGTCTGATGCTTCCATAGCTGCAGGAACCCCCCTGAGCCTCAGTTCATCAACCCCCCCCCACCACCACCACCACCACCACTCACAGGCATTCCCGTCAAGGAGACATAGCATTTCCTGTTGGTACGAGCTTCACCCAGTGTTTGGTGGTTAAGACTTCAGGCCCTGCAGGCTCTGCCACCTCCCAATTCTGAAATCCCAGGCAAGTTAACCTGGGCGATGTCACCTCTTCAGCCCTCCATTTCTACCTGTGCTGTGGCCAGACGGGATTGTCACAGGGAGTAAATAAGTGACTACAGGCAAGTCGCCTGGTACCAGCTGCCAGGATGACTCCACTCCAAGTCCACCTCCTTAGTTTACCCCTGGCTTTGTGCTCTGGGAGGCAGATGAGCCTGCTCCCGCTGCCCAAAGACAGCTCTCTAGGGAAGTAGGGACAGCCACAGACCTCCCCCCCCAGGTCTTCCCCTCTCGGGACCCCGCGATGACCCCCTCCAGCAGCTCCCGTGAACACTGACTGGCCACGGTGCCGCGGAAGCCAGTGCTCTGGGCCAGCCCGTCAGGAGGGACCAGATCCCCGGAGAGGGAAGGATGTGCTCAGAGAGGCTCCCGGCCTCGCCCCCGCTGTTGCCCCCTCACAGCAGTCCCTGCCGTCCAGCAGCCAATCTGCACCCGCCCGGTTCTGGTCCGAGCACTTGCTCTCCCGGCTCCCCGGGAATCATGAAACGCTCTGCAGTGGAAACGCGGCCCGCCAACCTTGGCACGTCTCCTCTGATCCCGTTTGTTTTTCTAACATAAAACTAATATGACATAATGTATAATCTAATTTGGAAATTACCATTTGCTTGGCTGGCCCACGCTGCCAGCCAATACCAACAGCAAGAGAAATTATTTAAGAATGTTTCTTTTCCTTCGGAACACGGCTGATAATTTATTTTTCCGTCAGAAGATTACTTTTCTCTTTACGACATTTCCTGCCCGGGTGATTTGCGCTAGCATTCAATAACACGGCCGGTGCCCAACGTCGGGAGTGAGTCAAGGCCGCTGTTCCCTGAACGAGGGGAGGGTGTCGACCGCGCTCGGTGGGGGCTCGGACCCGCTGCCGGTCCAGGAGGTGAATGCCAGGGGGGGCTTTCGGTGGCGAGGATCGGGCATGTCTCGGGAGGTCGCCTGCCCCTTTGTCCTGTAAGCCAGATGTTGGGGCTGCCTATAGGTCCAGGTGCCCCAGAACCCGCTGGCCTCTGGGGGAATGAGTAACGCCTGCTTGGCATTCTTGGGCAAGAGGGCTTAGCACCAGGGTGGGATCTGGGTTGAGAGTGTGCTTTGCTGAAACGCAGGCTTCCAACCTGTCTACACCTGGGTCTCCACCAGGATGAAGTACCTCTTCTCTTCCAGCCGCTACAAATCAGACTCACACAGGCTCCCGACGCACGTGGCACCTACACGTCCAGGGCGCTGTAGTTCTGGCCAACTCGGGCCTTCACCCTCTCTTTCAATAAGCAGTTTGAAAACACACTTGGCTCCTAAAGTTAGAGCTGGTTTCGAACCCTGGTCCTGCCGCTTAATAGCTCTGTGACCTTAGACAACTTTCTTCACCTCTGTGAGCCCCCATAAACCTCATCTATAAAAATAGGGGTAGTAATAGGGCCGACCTCCTTGAGGTTTTTGGAAAGATAATGTGTGATGAAGTATAAAAAAGGGTCCTTAGCCTGCTCCGTTGCATGCGGCGAAAGCTCAGAAAGGTCACTGTCACTATTGAGCTCTGAAGTGGGACACGCTGGCAGGGGACAGAGCTCCTGGACTTGAGGAGAGCTCTAGTCCCAGGGAGGACCTCAGGCCTTGGAAATCAGGCTCGTGCTGGGGGTTCTTGCCCTGTTCTGAGCATTAACTAACCCAACACACTAGATGCAGGTGGCTGATCACGAGGTCACTGCAGGTAACGAGGAGTCTCACCCCTCGCCGTCCGGTCACTGAGAAAAGAGTGTTCCCATCACCAAATCCTCTGCAATGCGGGACACAGGCCCCTCCTGCGGGCCGGGGGAAGGGACAGGAACAGCCCTCTCAGATCTTCTCCCCTCACCCAAGACCATCCACTCCAAGGAACCCAATCTCCAAATGAGAGAGTTTCCTTATCCAGTCGCGCGGGACAGGTCTGCTTTCTTTCTGGATGTTTGAAACTGAACCGATGGGCTTTGGGGTGAAGCAGAAGGCAGCGAACCATCCGCTGGGCTGTGTGGACCTCCTCTTCCGGCATTGCCTGCCTGGGGAGGCTGGACAGAGCAGAGGGGCTCTCGGAGCACTTGGCCCCGTCATTAACTCCACCAAGTTAAGTGCTTGTTTTGGTTTCACAGTATCGAGGCAACTGGCTCTTTATAGGATTGACTGAATGTTTAGACACAGCCTCTCCTGCTTGAGAGGTTGTTTGACAGAACGGAGTGGGTGTTTTGTTACGGCTTGGTGACCAGGGTGACCCGTGGCTTTTGCTCAGTTTGATTGGGCTGACTGCTTGTTTGGCTGTGGTGATTGGTGGTTTCACCAGGTTGACCAGTTGTTCTGTCACAGTGAGACCCATCTGACTGGCTGTTTAAGTTGGGTGAGGGTTTTGGCATTCGTTAACCGAGCTGGCTGAGTTTGAACTGACTGAGTGTTTGAGCGAATGAATCCAAATATTTTGACATTGTTTGAGGCGGTCGATTGGCTGTTTACAACAGACCAGGCGTGTTGCTATCATTTGACCCAGCTGACCCGTTGTTCTGGCATTGTCTGACCTAATGGCTAGTTGTTGAGTTGGTTTGGTGTTTTGGCTTTGTTTAACTCTAAAGACAGGTCGTTTGCGAGTTGTTTGATCAAGCTGATTGCTTGTTTGACTAAAGCTGAACAATTGCTTTCATATTACTTGACCGAGCTGAGTCATTATTCAAACTGAGGCCATGTGTTGCTAAGGTCTGACCCAGTTGTTCTGAAGATACCCATTTCCCAGGCCACGCCAATGGGTTATTCGGCACTATTTGGGCCAGCGACGGAGAGTGAACTGAGTTGACCAGGCCTTTGGGCCCTGCTTGCCTGTTTCAGCTGTCATTCGGCCAGCCTGCCTTTGCGTCTCGCTGAATGAGGCGTTCAAGCAGGGTTTCCAAAGCTAGCCAGGGTTTTGCCAAGCCGCCCAGCTGTTTGGTCTCAAACAGACAGGGAGCAGGGGTGGCCAGCACAGACAGACCCCATTTGTAGGGAAGTCACTCTGGAAGGCTCTCTCAGGTGGGAGCGGGAAGGAAAGGGACTTGGGGGACCCCGAGTCTCGAGCTCGGGCTCAGGCAGGTGAGAACAGAAAGCTGGTGGCAATGCAGCTGCTGCGTGCAAGAGCGCTCAGGAGCCGCGGTCTCCCGAGCCAGGAGATGAATGCATTTGGCAGAACACTTCAAGAATGCAACCTCTGGGTTAAGTGGTTGAAATTAGGCCCAATGGGGCTGTTTTACTGGGAATTTACAGTCGCTCATAGAACTCAGCCCCATCAAGCAAGAGTCCCTCCTGCCAAGATGAAGATTTGCTCTCAGACCAGGGGGACTCACTGACAAAAACACACATCTCCCTGCCTTTGATTAGCCCTAATCTGTGTACCTCTGAGTCGTGACCACACGGATGCAAATGTCTGTTCTCCCGGGCAGGGGTGGGGGGGGCTCTCCCTAAAACCCATGGGCGGCTGGGGGACGACTTTTCTCCCCGTTGGCTTCCTGAAGGAGGTTTCAGCTGAACCGCCTAGGCCGTGGGTGATGTGACGGGTGCCAGCAAGGCCGTGATCCTGCCGGTGGGTCTTGGAAGCGGAAGTGCCCACATCATGCCCTCAGCACATAAGCGATCGGGCCGGAGGGGGCTGCAGAAGGGAGCCGGACTGACGTCATTTTACGCACGGCGTAACTGAGTCCTGGAGAAAGGAAGGGACTCCCTGAGCAGGGCCACAGGGCTCACCAAGGAATTGACCCTTCTCAGTGTGGACAGGTTGAAATTGGAGGGCCCTGATTAGGGAGTTGAGAGGAGGTATCATTTCTGGTGCCACAGCAATGAGGAGAGCGGGGGAAGCCAAGGTGGGGCTGAAGCAGAGGCCAGCTCTCAAACTCGCCAAAAGGCAAGTCCTTTCAGGAGAGCACGAGTGACCCACTGCCGAAGAAACATCAGGCTCACAAGCTCCGGTCACGGGGGCTTAGGGGTGCCTGGACCAGGCCTCCCATCTCTGGTTCAATCAACAGAAGGATCATGCCCAGAACGAGGGAGGGATGGTCTCGTCAGACGCCACGTGGAGTTCAAGGGAAAGGTTAGTTGACAAATGATGACATGAGTTACAACCAAGGAGGAAAGATTCTCGAAGCCAGTGTTCTAGGAAAAGCGACAAAGAGGGAGGGGCTGTCCTCCCCAGAGAAGCGGAGGCATGAAAGATGGGGTCTCTGTCTGGAAAACACAGAAGACATTCAAAGAACAGGAGAGCGGATAAGCCTACTGAGCGTCAGTGAACAGAGGTAAAAACATTATGGTCCCCACAAGTTCCCACCATGGCTCAGCAGAAACAAATCTGACCAGCATCCATGAGCACGAGGGTTCAATCCCTGGCCTCGCTCAGTGGGTTAAGGATCTGGTATTGCCGTGAGCTGCAGTGTAGGTTGCAGATGCGGCTCAGATCTGGCGTTGCTGTGGCTGCGGCGTAGGCCGGAGCTGTAGCTCTGATTCGACCCTTACTTAGCCTGGGAACCTCCATATGCCGCAGGTGTGCCCCCCCCAAAAAAATTATGGTCCCCAAAGATACTTGACAAAGATTATCTGCATAAAATCCCAAGGAGACAGAGTACAAGAAAGAACTTTCTAGCAAAGAGCCACCACGAAGGGGAGAGAAGTCTTTGTCACGGGAGAATTGCAGGCAGAATTCCCGTGTGGGCTGAACAGGGAGTCAGATGAGGCAGGAGCAACAGACTCAGGAGCCACATCTCCATGAACGCAGCTTCGGGTGTGTTTCCTTACTCCGGAATTGCCAGCTTGCACTGAGCTCGGGTACAACGATGACTTTCAGATTCAGCCTCTGAAACAGATCTCATCACTCTACACGTGGGCCGTCGATTTTCAAACCCATGTTTTCAAATATGAACTTTTGCAAATTCTGGTTCTGCCAACAAGCGTCTCCACTCTCGCTTCCAGCTCCGGGACACGAACAGCCAAGAGTAGCCCAAGCAGCCCCCGCTGAGGGCACAGCCTTGTAGCACCTCACTGGAGACCTTCCTTGGACCCGGGCTTTGAAAGGAAGGGAGGCGCAGAACCCCTCTGCAACAATCTGACAAGCGCAGGTTACTGGTTTTTGAAGGCTGCTGTCCTGGTTTGGCACCGAGTGGCTAGAGTCCCTGGTCTGGCTCTCAGAAGGTACAGGAGGCAGACGGGAAGGGAAGTCAGAAAGACAGCCGGGCCATCGAACCTCCCACCAGGTACCCCAAGAAAATACTGGTGGGGCATGCGATCAGCCTCCATGGTCCTCAGAAGCCCTGGCCAGACAAAGACACATCGTGCCTGTGCACAGTGGGCTCGAGGGCTCCAGGCCACCCAGGCCTTCCCTGCAGGCAGCTTGGGGAGGCAGTGCTGGAAAAAGCACAGGGTACCAGGGGGGCTCTTCTCACGGCTCCTGCTGCAGGAAGCTGCTTTCCCAATGATGAGAGGTCTCATCTCCCTCTCCATCGCCCCCCGACACATGCACATGCACGCGCGCGCACACACACACACACACACACACACACACACACAGCACCAAGGACACCCAGAGAAGAGGCTGAGGCTCGCCGTGGCCTCTGCCAGGAGGCACTGGAGGCAAAGAAACAACCACCACATGAGAGGCAAAGGCTGAGCTCCCGGACCCACACCCCGCTGATGTGCTAAGAGACCCTGGTTGGGTCATCTGAACTCGCTGGGCCTTCTCTTCAGCGTTCTTCAAGGAGGGAAAGTCAGGGCTGGGAGGGACCCCACAAATCTTGGGGTCCCATGCTTTTGGTTCATAGGTAGGAAGGCTGAGCCCAACAAGTCAATGGCAGGTGTGGGCCTAGAGCTTGGTCCCTGGCCCCCGCCCTGGCCCACTCTTTCCACTGCACTGGGCTGCCTCTCCAAGCCTGCACACAGTAGGTCATCACCTCGAAAGCTCTGTGGCCCAGGGAGGGTCTGTAAGTCCCCGCTGCCATCACAGAATGAATGCCACGAACTGCGGGGTGGTTCAAACAACAGAAAGGTATTGTCTCACAGTTCTGGAGGCTGCAAGTCCAATTTCAAGGTGTCACAGGGTTGGTTCCTTCTGGGGGCTGCTCGCGAGAATGTGTTCCGTGCCTCTCTCCTGGCTTCTGGGGCTGTGGCGGCAACCTCTGACCTTCCTTGGCTCGCACAGGCCAGCCCTCCAGTCCCCGCCTTCCCCGCACAGGGCCCTCTCCCTGCGTGTCTCCATCGCCTAGCTTCCCCCTTTTATAGGGATGTCAGTCCTTGGAACTTAATTACCTTTACAAAGACTCCTTCTCCAAATCAGGTCACACGCTGAGCTCTGCTGATGTGGGAAGAGGAGCCACGGTGAGGCCGGAGGCAAGGACCCCAAAGGGGCAAAGGCGGTGCCTCCATCAGGAGGGCGGGGTCTGTCACAGTGTCACACACCCCTCCCCACAGGGCTCTGGGACCCGCTGGTCCAGCCCCCGACACACACACCCACACACACACACCAAGGACCCCACCTTACCTCCTGGGTTCTAAAAGGCCGCCATTCCAGCTGCCACAGGGACAACTGGGTCCCCACTGACTCTTGAGACCAGCCGCTCGCTCATTCTCATAGTCATTCACTGCTTTCTTCCTTCCCTCGCACAGCTCTGTGCTCACTCATTCGGTACACGTTGGCCCAACTCATTCCTCCGTAAGTGAATTCAGATGACTTACCTGCCAATCCAGGCAGTCATTCGTTCAGGCTTGCTCCTCACTGATGTGAATATTAAATCCATTGCATTTATAAACTCAATAAACATTTGTAGCAAGCACCTACTACGTGCCAGGCATTGTCCGAAGCTCAGGAGACACAGAAGGAAACAAGACAAAGCCTCTACTCCCTGAGCTTCCGCTCTGGAAGAAACCAAATGTTTCTTTTTTCTTTTTCGTCTTTTTTTTTGGGGGGGGGCATGCCTGTGGCATGAGATGAGGAAGTTCTCAATCCAGGGATGGAACCCACGCCACAGTAGTAATCAGAGCCACAGCAGTGACAACACCATGTCCTTAACCCACTGAGCCACCAGGGAACTCCCAGACAAACACTTCAAACACTGGTGGGTACCATGGAGTAAATCATTCTGGGTAGAGGGACTGAGACTGACAGGGTTGAGGAGGCTCAAGTCCAGAAAAGCTACTCTGAGAAGGTACCAGTAAAGTACTGTAGTTGCCCATGTAAAAACCAGGAGGAAAAGCATAGCAGGTGGTGGGAACAGCAGCTGCAGAGGCCCTGAGACAGGTGGTGCATCTATCAACACCCCAATAGGAGACAGACAGCACACTCAACATGGGAATTCAAGGAGGGTTTCTTTGCAGAAGAGCTACCATGGCAGGAGAAGATGTAGGCACACAGAGGACCAGAGCAGAAGCCGGGGCCAGGAACAGCAAAACTGTCACCACTCAGAGGAACGGGGTAGTGGTGCTGGAACTCAGAGCCAGCTCCCTGAGACGAGAACGGCTGTGGTCAGGACCACAGCCAGCCCAGGACACCTGCAGAGAGAGCGAGCCAGGGGACTGAACCAGATCCCTCTCTGCTCCCTCCTTCTGATTTACCGGGGTGCTTCCACCCAGCTGGAGGCCAGACTACAAGGGAAACGCTGATGGGCCACACAGAGGTCAGGCTTGGGCACAGAGAGTATCGGGGGAGGGGGGCAGAGACCCCCGGCCCAGGGGTCAGAAGGAGCCAGTGTGTCTGGGCTGAGGAAGGAGTTAGGATCTTATTCTGCCTCCAATGGGGGGGTTCAGCAGGGGCACAGGAAGGGCCGGCTCTTCTTTTCGGAGCCCTCCTGGCAATCAATCGTTCATTCGGGAGAGGCTCCCACACAATTGTACCCACTCGTGCTCCCTTTCTCTCAGCTTTCCGGGTCTCAGCACAAAACTGCCCCTGCTCCATCCCCTGTGCTAGGTCTGGACCAGCCCCCATCTGTGTGCTGAGCTGGATGCAAAGATGCACTGACCTGGCTTTACCCTCTAGAGGCTGCCACCTGACAGCAGCAACCAGGTCCCTAGTGACCTCTGCAAGCAAGGGAAGTGCCTGAAGGGACCCCCAGCCGGGGAGGGGTGGGGGGTAAGGCTGTGGGAGCTGGGCTGCTTCCAGCTGGGAGGCACAGGCTCTAAGCCAAGATATAGGGTTTCTGCTACCCACTGGCTGTGTGACCTTGGGCAAGGTGGATGGCCTCTCTGAACCTTCCAAATGGGGATGCTAGGTCTACCCAGCCATCCCTCAGGCCTGCCACCTCGAACTCTCCTCCACGCCTCTGCCCCCCTGGGCCAGCTGAGTGCCGAGGACTCCGGCCCTAGCGGAGGGGTCCTCTGCCCCCCGCCCCATTCTTGGGCTGTGCCTTAGTTTGGGCTGCTGTAACAAATGACCATAGACTGGGTGGCTTAAACAACAGAAACCTAACTCTCACTGCTCTGGAAGCTGGGACGTCCAAGATCGAGGTGCCAGCCTAGTCAGTCCTATGAGGGCCTCTTGCTGGCTTGCAGACAAGACCGCTCACATGGCGGGCGGTGCAGCCGGAAAGCCAAGGTACTAATCTCATCAGGAGGGCTCCACCCTCGTGACCCAACCCCTCCAAAGGCCCCAGCTCCGAATACCATCCCACTGGGGGTTAGGGTTTCAATACATGCAGTCCATAGCAGGTGGGGAGGTGGCCGTTGAGGGAAAGGTTCCACCTGCCCCTTCCCCAGAACACCTACGCAGCCCCTTTCGCTCCCTAGAAGTCTGCTGATGCTGGTGGGTAAACCTGGGCTGGGGCCTCCCCAACTCTGGGCTGAAATTCTTACCTTAAAATGCAGGGCAGGTGATGGATAACCCCTAAAGGCCATACCAGCTTTGCTCCTCCCTGTCTGGCATCTGCTGATCACTCCCCGAGCAAAACCTCTGTGCCTGGCCTGGGTGGCAGAACTACGGAGACACCGCAGGCTGGCGGGGTGAGACGTCAGTTCTGTTGGATGCTGCTGTTGCTAGAGCAAAGGAGACGAACTGACCACTTAGGGATCAGAGAAGCCTTCCCAGAGGAGGGAGGTTTGGGAAGGGCCTGGAAGGATGAGTAGAAGTTTTCCAGCATCAGAGAAAAAAAGAAGAATTTTTCTAGGGCACCGTATGTGTACACATCCGGTGTCTCGTTCAGCCTTGCAGACTCAGGATTCGGCAAATTGTGCCATCAAATAGTAAAAGGTTGCGCTCTGGAAAACGCGTTAGATGTTACTCTCCTTTTCTGATTGAGATGATTGGAGCCCAGAGTGGGAAAGGGACTTTTCCAAGGTCACACAGCGGGGCACACATGAGCAGATCCTGAAATCTAAGTCTCTGGCCGTGTTCCCACCATGAGCGCTCACCCACCCCGTGTTCCTTTTGTAACCGCCATCTGGCCCGACCAACTGTCCCGTCCCTTGCAGTCACACGCAGGACACGTTTTAGTGGGAGGTGACGGCCTGGGGGGAGGAGCTGGGGAGTGGATGGGAGCGTTTAACCCCACAATGTTTTCATACTTGAGATCTGAAAACACGATTTCCCCAGCAAAGCAGCTTAGCGTTAAGCGGAAAATCGGCTTGGAAGGATGTGATATCATTTATAACAGTACATTAAATGCAAGCTGAGAACCTGATATATTTTAGGAACATTCAGCACACTCTAGACTAATAAACATTTTACAATATTATTGCACATGTTCATTTCACTTTGTACAAATAATCATTCCCTTCACATCTAATAAGTCTGTTTGACACATAAGTGGTCTTGGGCAAACACCTCGGAGGGTCTTGTTTTTCTGTGCATTGATCATTCATTTGTGTGGCCCGCCGGGACAGTGACGAATGCTTTGGAGGGTTTAAACGTCCTCCAACATTATCTTGGTCTCCCGGCCTGTTATCGTAGAAATGCGAAATAATTTCATTTTGGCCCCAGAATGTATTGTTTTTCATGTATGAAAAATGCCTGTCCCGTCCCTGCCTGGAGAGGCATCAATCAGTTTAGAGCAATATTTCAAGGAGCCCCGGCCTGCAGGTCCTCCATGAGCGCTTGAGGCCCCGGCGACGGCCCGAGAGCACCACTTATTGGGAATTTCCAAACAAAGCTGCCACCAACACTGCATCAACCCAGAAGCCCCCTCTCTCTGCGAGGGAAGCGTCAGGCCTGCCCTCTGAGGCCCAGAGAACCGAAACTTGCTACCGACAGCCTTCCGCTTTCTCCTGCCTTCTCCTTCTTTCTTTCCAAGAGCTCTCTGGGCCTGGGCCTGCCACACTAGGAGCTCAGGGAACAGGGGTGACCCCAACATGGTTCTGGCCGCCAAGAACTTAGAATCAGGGCAGGGCCACCATGTAGGAAATAGAGAAACATGTCTCCTCTGGGGGTGCTCAGCCACCTGACCCTGTCACTTAGAGCTGATGCCTTTGTATGAATTGGGGGGGGGGGCGGATAAAGCACTCTTTCCTCTGGGCAGAGGCAGCCCCCCATCACGGCACATCCCTCAGCTGGGTGTTCTTGTGCAGTGTACAACCTAAACAACTGTATATAAGGACACCGTGGTGAGTGGGGGTGGAGGGCAGTGGGCAGCAGACATCCAGAAACAATGCTATGAACATACATCCCATAGAGAGGCAAGCTATTGGGAGTGGAGGCCCAGAGGGAAGCCATTGGCAGGGTAGAAGGCTTCATGTCGGAAGTGACCTTTGAGCTTGGCCTTGAAGAAAAAGTAGGAAGTGACAGGCAAAGAAGGGGCAATAAGAGCCCCTACCCCTTGAATACAGCCACACAGCATGAGGCCAAGGAAGTTGGCCATTTTGAGGGACTGAACATAAGCAGCAAAAAAAAAAAAAAAAAAAAAAAGAAGTAGGGAAGGCGAGGCAAGAGTGAATGAGTGTTTGCTGAGTGAATAAGTGGGTGTTTGCTGAGTGACTAAGTGGCTTGATGAAAGAATGGATGGACAGACAGATGGACAGGTAGATGGATGGAGAGGAGACAGAGATTGTGTTAAGTAGTCTGGTGTCTCTGGAACGACCTAGTAAGAAATGTACGCTTTATGCCACCAGCAGCAGGACTGAGGAGCTCCCAACGGCCCTTGAGGAGTGGGTGACACATTCAGAATGGTTTTCGGACAATCTCGCTGGCAAAAATCAACTGGGGAAAGTCAGTCTGGGTACTCAGGGGCATCTCCCTGGCGCTCAACTAGAATGACAATTGGGAGTCGCCCCGTGAAGAAAAGAGAACGAAGAATAGGAACGTTTGTCAGGGCTCAGCGGCCCCTGACGAGCCACGGGAAAAGAGGCTCAGAAAAGGCGTCTGCCCGAGGTTACTGCTCTGTGAAGCATCGTGGGTCGGTGCCACTCGCCTGTCTCCACGGTTCGTGCAGTCTGGCTGGTGTGACAGCTTGAAATCAAGCCTCTTCAGCCTTTTGCCCAAGGAACCCAGGCTTTGTGAGCACTCCCTCACATCTGGGTCCAGCTGCCAAACACAGGCCCCGTTGGCTCTGTGGGGCCTCTATTTGCAGCTCCTCCCTGCCTCTTACCCACTTTTTCCAGAAGAACCTGGAGCAGATTCACAGGTCCACAAGTCTGGACTGGGCTCTAGCTCTGAGCTCTCTCCTATCCCCCTCCACCACCCCTACCACATGTAGCTGACAAAACAGTGTGACCTGCTCTCCCCACCTCCCCACCCCCACCCCCGGGTCTTTGCACCTGCTCTTCCTTCTGCATAACTCACTCCTTGTCGGTCTGGATAAGGACTTCTTCCCCTTCGAGGCTAGCGTTAGTGACTTTTCTTCCAGGAAGCTTTCTCTGACTCCCATGTGTAGGTTAGGGCCTCCTCTGTGCTTCCAGAGCTCCTGAATTTTCTCAAGATGGCACTTGGATGCTTCTATTTTTATGATCTATTTGCATCGTCTCTGTCTATCCTCTCGTGGATTGCTGGAGAGCAGGGAGTATATTTGATTCATCTCTGAGTTCTCAGCTCCCAGCACAAGGCCTGGTCCAGAATAGAATCAGTGTTTTGGAAATATAGATAAGGGCTGGGTATGTGGATGGACAGATGGATGGATGGATGGATGGATGGATGGATGGATGGATGGAGAAACAGCTTCTCTCCCTTAAGGGAAATAAAGTTTGGACTTGATTGCCCCACCTCCATCAAGAATCTCCTCACCTGGAAAAAAAAAATCGATTTTAAAAGCCAAGGCTCTTGATGGCCCAGAATAGCTGAAGACAACAAATGACAGGTACACAGATCTGCGAATCTTGACTCATGTGAATTCACTGAGGGGAAGTCCAGGTGAGGCACATGATGATACAGGTCAGGGTGTGACGAGAACCCCAGTTGGCAGCAATCGGGTCACAGGGAGTCCTGTGGACATATTTAGGAGGTTTGACCTTTATCGTGAGGCTGATGGGGAGCTGGGGGAGGGTTCTCTGGCATCGAAAGGCGTCATCCACCGCTCTTGAGTTCTCTACGTGAGAACAAGATTGAAGAATCAGGGGCTTTGACCTTAGGATTTTTCCTCCTTGCCTGTTCTGCAAAGGCTGATCAGAAAAAGAGAAGCTTCCCTGGACCTCAGGTCCCCATTCTGCGGTAGAGATGAGTACTGCCCGGCGCCTGGGACCAGCATCCAAGCCACCCCCAAATTACCCCCAAATCTCCATCTCACATTGTCCCCCAGCCCCTATAGTTCTCTAGCCCCTCTAACTCCATGCAGACACAGACAGACATGCTGTGTCCACGAGGCCTGGGAAACATATGATCTTAGAAATAAATCCCAAGCCCTTCTTCTACCCGCTCCAGCCTCCAAGCAGGACAGAGAGATGTCCGTTAGTGGGTACCACATGCCAGAGGACCAATCATATGTGCCCTTTCTAAGTATTTACTGAATACCTATGGATCAATCAGGATTTGATCAGAGAAGCAGAACCACCGGATGACACACAGAATGGAGGATTTATTATAAGGATTTGATCTGATGCAGTTGTGGAAATGGTTAAATATGCTGTGTGCTTCATGTCTGCTCCTGAACCTGAGGTCCACAGGGCAGGCATCGAGGAAAGGGAGATAACGGCAAGGGGAAGGAAAAAAAAAAAAAAAAAGACAAACTGGAACTGCAAGGATTCTTACCACTCTAAGGCTCTAATTCCAGGACGAGGTGTTCTGCGGGAGCAGCTGTACCATTTGCTGTGAAGCGGCACACAGAGCGGGCCAGGATGCGGGGATGCTGAAAGGGGAGGTGGGGTAAGAGCTGGAGGGGCTGGCGTGCAGCCCCACGCCAACAAGATGAGGCAGCAGAGAAGCGACAAAGAGCGTGACCTTGGGTCCATCACTGTCCTTCCCAGTGGACATGGCTGCTGCCTCCGCTCCACATTCCGGAGGTCAGGCAAAAGATTTGCACCCGCAGCTCCTACTAACCTAGACCTACGCAGGGAAGGGAATTCTGGGAAACACAGCTTAGCTGTGCTGGCAGGATAGAAATCACCAAACCTGCTGGGAGCCTGGCAGGGAACGAGTCAGTGCAGACCCAGCAGAGAGAAATCAGGGTCCCCGCCACCACGGAGCTTAATCTCGTGACAAAGACAATATTTAAAACCCCACAGTCTGACCGACGCTACAAGGGCGCACTTAGTTACTGACAGTGTACGACGGAGCAGCAGTGCATGAGTTCGGATTTCATTCATGCCCAAAGCAATGGTGGGTGACACAGATGAACGTTTCTCTCTGATTTTCCCACCCAGGCTGATAGGACGGATCCTGCCCAGCCAGGGACCCAGGTTCCTTCCGTCTGGTTGCTATGCCACGTGTGGCTTCATCCTCCTGCTGTCACTTCCTGATCCCAGACATCTACGGCTACTGAGTCACAAGTCCAACCACCAGAGGGGGGGAAGGCGTGGGGGACACATGCCCAGCCCTTTCAGGATCCCTCCTGGTAGGTCCCCCTGTAACGGCAGTTGACTGACCAGAGCTTGACTGTAAAGCCATACTAGCCGCCAAGCAGACTGGAAAATGCAGTCTGCTCTAGCTGGCCGCACGCACAACTAAACACTGGTGGGTCTATTATTTGGATACAGGGAGAAAGCGGGTGCTGTGGGTCAATCTGCAATCTCTACCTCAGGTAACATGCAGCCATGGTCAATCGCTCAGATCCTGGCGTCAACCGTGAATTCCATCACTAGCTCTGCCACTTGCTGTGTGACACTGAACAAAGCAATGACCTTCTCTGAGTGTCCATTTCTAGACACATACGACCCCCATCACCGCACGCAAGTCACTAGCTGAAGCACCTGTCATGGATTGTTCCTCTTAATCCCCGCTATGGGCCTCTGAGCGAAGTTGTAACATTGTCCCCATTTTACAGAAGAGGAAACGGAGGCTCAGAGAACTGAAAGAACTTGCCCGAGGGTATGTTCATTCATAAGCACATACTTAGTGGGCGCCTGCTCAGTGCCAGGCTCTGTGCTGGACTCTGCAGGTACAGGGAGAAGTCAGAGTGGTCCCAGCTCGACCAGCGCTCCCAGTTGGGGACAGGGGGGAGCCGGGCCTGCCCCCTGTACTCCCCTGATGGCCGCCATGGCACACGTGCAAGGGTTTGGGGGCAGCTACATGGAAAGGATAACAAAATATTTGTTTCGCGTCTTCCCAGAGCTCCCAGCCTGGGCCCACGATCGTTTCAGAGCATCTTCCAAACCTCATCTCGGCACAAGCTGCTCACAGAGGGGCTGGCTGGAGCCGGAAGTTAGTCAGGCAGTCTCTTAACAGCAGCTCTTGGTCAGATGTAGACCAGCACCCTGGAGACAGGCTTAGTGACAACAAGCCAACAGACACCTGCTGGGACGTGTGGTCGCAAAGCACTTTCACATCCACTATTGGTTTGTTTGTTTGTTTGTTTGTCTTTTTGCCATTTCTAAGGCCGCACCTGCAGCACATGGAGGTTCCCAGGCTAGGGGTCGAATCGGAGCTGTAGCCGCCGGCCTACGCCAGAGCCACAGCAACACGGGATCTGAGCCGCGTCTGCGACCTACACCACAGCTCACGGCAACGCCGGATCGTTAACCCACTGAGCAAGGGCAGGGACCGAACCCGCAACCTCATGGTTCCTAGTCGGATTCGTTAACCACTGCGCCACGACGGGAACTCCAACTTTCACCTTCACTGTTGTATAAGGCATGCCTTCTGTAGATGAGGAAACTGAAGTCGCTTGCCCAAGATGACACAGACGTATTCTAGAAAGTAAAGCCAGTAGCATGGGAATGCCTGGTTCACGTAAGAAATGGCACACAGTGGCTGTGGCACTGGCTGGGCAAGGAGGTGTGCACAGAGGCCATTAAAGAGTTTGGTTTCTTCCAATCGGCAGCAGAGAGCCGACCTCGGGTGGAGGATGCCTAGTGGGAACCTGCAGTGGGTGCTGCAGGAAAAAGCAATTAAAATATTTGAGCCCCACTTCTTGGGCAGCACCTCAGTGGACGGGCTTGAGCGCCCCCAGTCACAGCCCTCGATGTGACTGTCTAGGGCCAGATGGCCCCTCAGTGACTGTGAGAAGACGGGTGCGATGTGAGCCCTCCCACTCCCCCGGCCTCAGTGTGCAAAGGCAAGCCACACCACACTCTGCACACACTAGCCCTTGTTCTCCACCAGGCCTGCCACCCAGCCTAGAGCCAGCGCTTTGCCAGGAGGTACCAGGGGACAGGAGGAGGGAGCCAGACAGAGCTGGAGCTCCAATCCCAGCCCTGGCATTCCCACCTCTGGAAAGGTTAACAGCAAGGACCTCTCGGGACGGCTGTGACAAGTCAATGAGACCATCTCCAAAAAGTGCCAAGCAGAGTGCCAGGCACAGGAAATGCCCTCTGTAAATGGGGGTTCCCTCCTCTCCCCCTTGCTGTGCCCAGGAGAAAAGCCTCGAATGGGCATTATTCAATAGTAGAGAGTGCCAGGTTGGAGGTCAGCCCCCTCAGTGATGCCACAGTGGTGGAAGCCAGAGAAAAGGGACTATTCCAAGCTCATAAAGTGTGATGCGGATCCAGCCAGGCCAAACACTCAGGTCCTCCGACACCCACTCAGGGACCCCCCCGCCCCTGCCCTGACCATGAATGCTGGCAAGCGGTGGGGAGTTGTGGGGGACTGAGTACTTGGAGCTGGGACCTACAAAGTGGGGGGCAGGGTCTCAGTTTGTCCCCGACCAACATTCTGGAAAGCTCCCCAGCCACATCGCCGTCACATCTGTACCTCCCGTTGCTTTGAGGAGCGGCTGCGTTAGTTGGGATTTCTGACAGTGGCGCCCTCCCCAGGTCCCCACCCCTTTCCTGTTTGGCCCGTGAATTGGAAAGGGCTATAAACCGGCAAGCGGGCTCCTACCCGAGGGCGGGCCTGTCAGCCAGCCAAGGAAAGGTAGGACCCAGGGGACCCCCGCCCCCACCCTCCCCACGCAGCCCAGCTGAGGAGCTTGGAAAGATAGGATTTGTTTGTTTTTTTGGATCTGGCTCAGGATCTGGCTGAGGCCGGGCCCTTTGGGGAAAAGCAACTTTTAAATAAATGCTTCAAGATTGTGCAAACATTTCAGTAGTATTGGAGGCCTGGCGTTCTGGGTCAGGGAGGGAAAAAAATACCCGTCAATCATTCTCGAGATGAAAACCTGATAGCGGAGCGGTTAGCGAGGACTGGGGCTTGGGTCGGAGCAGCTACCCTTCAGTCCTCTCTCCCCCAATCATTTGCATGTTCATCCACAGAGCGGCCTGTCTGACAAGCCCCGAGAAGCAAGCAGCTCACGGTATGATGTGTGGGTGATGCCTGCCGAAAGGACAGGACTCAGAGGCACACAGAACGGGGTTGGAGCCCTGGCTCTGCGGCTCACTAACTCTGTAGTCTTGGGTAGGTCACTCAGCTTGACTGAGCCTCAGTTTTCTCGTTGCTAAATGGGGTGATAATCTCAATCTCATCAAAATGCTGTGAGACGGAAATAAAATACAGATTGCGACATCAAGTCTGACCCAAAGCAAGAGCCCAGGAATCAATCCTGAAAATATCATGAGCTGCCACTTATCAAGCGTTCTCTTGCTTTTTTTTTTTTTTTTCTTCCCCCCCTTCTTAGGGCCATAACCATAGCATACAGAAGTTCCCAGGCTAGGGGTCGAATCAGAGTTGCAGCTGCTGGCCACAGCCACAGCCACAGCACATCCAAATCGAGTCTGCAACCTACACCTCAGATCACGGCAGCACTGGATCCTTAACCCACTGAGTGAGACCAGGGATTGAAACTGCATCCTCCTGGATCCTAGCTGGGTTCGTAACCCACTGAGCCCCAACCAGAACTTCAAGTGTTTTCTGTAAGTAGAGACTCGCAGATATGTTCATTCATCCTCAAAATATGCCCGCCTGGCCAGGCATCCACAAGCATATCCTCTGCATCCATTCCCACCCAGCCCTCTCTTGACCAAGAGCAGGGCTCAATCCCTGACCTCAGGAGCTCATGGTCTTGACACAAAGAAGCTCAGAGCTGACAGATGGCGAGCCGGGCCCAAGAAACGTGTGCACAGCCTGGAACAGGCAGAGGGAGATGGTCCCAAGCAGAGGGACCAGCCAGCTCCTGAGCAGAGGGAAGATGTGATCCAGGTTTTGAAGGATGCATAAAAAATGCCCAGAGGCAGGCATGGGGGAAAAGCAATCCAGATGGAGAGACTGGCTCAGGCAAAGGCTCCGAGGCAAGCCTTCTATACAGAAAGTTAGGACGAGGGTAAAAAAGTCAGGTGGACGTCAAAGTGTAAAGAATCCCAAACGCAGAGGGGCCAGCTTGGTTCCTGGGGCCAGGGAACGTCTTCGCCTGCTCCCTGGGTCTCCTCCCAGCAGCCCTGGGACTAAGGCTCTGGCCCCATCGCTCCATCTCTTGTCTGTATGTCCCCATCAGCTCCTCCCGACCTGCCTCAAAGCCTCCTTCCCCGAGGTGAGAAAGTTTGGAGAAGGTCAACCTGCTCCACCGACACTGGGTACCATTATTTCACACGTGCACCCACAGAGACACACACATCCATGTATATGCATGTGCATACACACACACACACACATGCACAGGTTCGGGGATCAGAGAGACATGGCTTCAAACCCCAGCTTGCCATGTGCTGCTGCAGAACCCTGAGCAAGGCATGCATCTATTGCATATAAAATGCCAGTGCGATGCCTGGCACAGTCCAGTTATCATCCACACGTGGACAAACTCAAACTATTTTTACTTTGAGAAGAAACTACCACCCAACAGGGTTAACTCATGAGACTCTGCGGCCCAGGGTTCAGCCCCTACCCCCTCATCCTACCTATGGGGAAACGGAGGCTCAGAGGAGGAAGAGGGGGTAACCAGCTTGGAAGAGGGGAAAGGAGCACTTGGAGAGGAGTCCGGGAAAGCCCAGCCATGGGGCTGAGCCTTGCTTGGAGAAGGAGCAGGCCTCCAAAAGCAGGGCCAGGTGGGAGGGGCACATCCAGCAGAGGGAAGGGCTTGAGCAAGTTCAAGCCCAGATGTTGTGGATGAACTTGGAGAAAGACAAGTCACCTGGTGTGGCAGAGTCTGTGCTGGAGTGTGGCAGAGACGGAGCTGGGAAGGGTCTCTGCACGGGAAGCTGGCTGTGGGAACCCCAAAGGGCAGCTGCGCTGGGTCAGCAGTTTAGGAAGACTCTACGGGGCTAGAAACAAGACTTTGGGCTTGACCCAGGGCCGTGCCAGGAGCGATGGGGAGACGTGGGTGGATGCGAGAGACACTGAGGCGATACAGCAAGACTCCTCATAAAGCATGTACTTTCTAGAGGAGAAAAGACAGATGGAGACGGAGTGGACATGGAAAGCAGCAGACACTTTAGATGATTTTAAACCTGATTGACTAAAGCACGAACAGCCCCCTTTAACGCAAAGGACTGTAGCTGAGGGGTTTTCAGCAGAGAAGAGTACTCAGAACAGAGGGGGCTTTGCCAGGCCCGGCCCCTCCCCGCCAGCTGCTGCCCCCACCACAAAGGCCTCACCACATCCCATCCCCATAAGCCTGCCCACCCTCCTCTCCACCCCAGGGAGGAAGGCAAGGCCACTCCAGGCAAGGAGGCCCAGGGGACAGGATGGAGGCGAACCCCCAGCCCCCGTGGCAGGGAGGGGGAGACAAATCATACGGCAGGGGCCCCACTTTCCTCCAATTTTATCTCCTTCTCCCTTTCTTCCTGTCTGCCCTGGCTCCATGCCCAGGGCTGCCCCCAGCCTCTTTACCACGGGCCTTGGAGCCAGTCCCTCCCCTCTCTGACCCACAGTCTCCTCCTCTAGAAAAGGGGGGGTCATAGCGCTTAGCAAGCAAGGCTGCTGAAATTGCTGGCAGGTGCCAGGCCCAAAGGGGCTGCTCCAAGGGCCTCAGCTCCTTCCTCAACAAACGATTCCATTTCTTTCCCACGCGCCCTTTCCAGTCTACAAACGTCTTGTATTCGTTTCAGCGCAACACCACGGGGAGAGGAGGGTTATGGGGCACAAGGCGCACCCACTGACCGGCCGGGGCAATCGAGATGTCAGCCCGGGCCCCCAGGACTCGCCAGCCTACCTCTCCCGGAATCGGCCTCCTTCTGCCGCAGCCCGCCGCCGCTGCCTCCGCCTTCCCGGGCTTCCGCCCGGCCCCCAGCCCCACGGGCCCGTCCCCCCCCCCACCCCCACCCCCCCGTCCCTCCACCGCCTCCCCCTCCCCTCCCCTCCCCTCCCTCCTCGGCGCCGCCCCCTCCTCCTCGTCGTCCTCGGAGCCCAAATACGCGACACCTGGAGCAGTCGCGGCCGCCCCGCGGCCTGGGCCTCATTACGGGGCCGGCCCTTATCGCGGCGTGCATCACATTATTTCATTTCAAAGAATCCGCAGAGAAGCCCGGCCCGGCCGACAACAGAAAGTAAAAACACAGCTGACTCCCATTAGGGCCCTCTCACAGGCTCCGCGTGAGGTAATGAAATATGGAAGCGGTGAGATATGTAATGCTTTATTAAGCGGTCTCAGCTACAACGGCGTGCATGCCAATTACGCCTGCAGGCTACCGCCCGCCCCCGGCCGCCGGACCACCCAGCGCGCGCCCGGCCCGCGCCCCGGCCGCCCGCTCGCGGGGAGGGAGGGAGGGAGGGAGGGATGGAGGGAGGGGGGGAAACGAGGGGGGGGAGGGGAGAAGAGAAGAGGGCTACCCGGGCAGGGGAGGCCCAGCGGCCGGTGCCCTGCGCCATCCCTGGGCAGCGGCGAGGAGCAGAGCATCGGTGGGGCCCCTGAGAGAGCCAGGCCTCTGCCCACCACCGGACCAGCCCGGCCCTGGGAATCTCGCGGGCACCTCCGCAAAGGGCCGGGACTCAGATGCCTAGACGCCTGGAAAAGGAAGGGCCAAAACGAAAGCTGCCAGCGGGAAAGACCCTCCAGGGGGTCACCGAGATGAATCCGGGGCAAGCAAGATGGGAAGGCAGCCAGCCCTCCTGTTTCCTAAACCAGATAGGTTCCATGTCTACCAAACTGCTTTTTCTTTCCCTCTAATGAGGTCTAAATGGCAAAGTTCCGGCATCTTTGTCTGGATGAGAAACATGTTCTTTTTTTTACCTCTGACTCTAACATCCCTGAAATCCTCTGCCCTTTCTAATTGGCCCCATATTTACCAACCTTTGCACCGTGGTCTGACCCTGCCACTACTGTAAATAGGCTCTCTAGCCTCCCTGAGACTCAGTTTCCTCATCTGTGTAATGGGGACAACAGTCCCCATCCCCTTAGGCTGTGGCACAGATGAAACAAGAAAATGCACAGTGTCTGTCGCCCAGTCTGCAGTGACACCTGCAGTACCCAGGACTGCAATGAATGTGGCCTGTCAGTCATCCAGCAGATGGTTCCCGGGGACGCACCTAGTGCCGGGGAATGTATGCACTGAAGTGCTTGCATGGAAAAGGCAAGCAAGGTGATGGGACCCCCTTCGGGAAGCCCTGGTAAAGGTTCAGCTGCAGAGACGGAAGTGAAAATTACGGGGTCATAGGGAATTGGGGATTATCTGGGGATTTGCATTATCCATTCCAGGAGTTCTCAGCTTTTTTCTACCTCAGTACAAACAAAGCAATGGTTCACCGCCTCAGGAGGGTCCAGAGTGAGGGGCTACAGCAGGTATAACCCAGGCTGCAGGGCGTGGTGCACACTGGGGGCCCCACGTCTGTTCCTGAAGCCCAAGCAATTATTGCAAAAGGCATGGAGCTGCAGAGCAGTATTTTGGAGAGGTGACCTGGAATTCCTCCTGAGTTTCTTAAAAAGGAATATCATTGGCAAACATAGGTTCTCTCATTGGTTCTTAGCAGCAAATTCCCTGTGAATCCAGCAAGCAGATTCCCAAGTTAAGATCTGATGGACGGAGTTTGCTCTCATTTGGCCCCACCCTCTGCAAAACCGCCCCCCCCATCTTAGCTGCCTGGTGCTCCCCTGCCACCTGTCTTGCAGGAGAGAGAGAAGGGGGGGGAGACACAGATGGGGAGAGGGAGAGAGAGAACACTGACAAATGTGTATGCAGGATTACCTCATGCCAGACACTAGCCTAAGTTTTTTGTATACACATAGTATAATGCATACTGTAGATTTATAGATAATAGTGAAATCTTAGAAATATGATAAAATAAAATAATGTTTATTTAATCTTTACAGAAACTCCTTAAGGTCAGCATTAGCATTTTTCAGATGAGAAAACTGCACCCCAGAGACGTGAACCCATTTGTTGAGAAGGTCAACAGCTAGGAAGTGGCACCAGGCAACCTGGACTCCACAGGGAGACGGCGGAGATGCGGGCACCTTACAGGGTGTGATTAATGGCGCTAATATTTCTACAAAAGCCTAGGCGCTGCTGTTGCACACTCACTTCTTTCACCACTATTGTAAGGTTTCGTTGCCTCATTTTACAGCTGAGGAACCTGAACCCAGAGGCAAAGGCTCTTGTCCACGTCTACTCAGCAGGTCAGTACAGTACAGAGCTGTAGTTAGAACCTGGGGCTAACCACCAACTCGGTGTTCCCTCACTGTTCCAAACCACCTCCTAGACTCCTCACCCCCAGAAAAGAGCATTTTAAGATGACCAAAAGAAGGGGAGTTCCCCTTGTGGCTCGGCAGGTTAAGGACCCGACGCTGTCTCTGTGAGGATGCGGGTTCGATCCCTGGCCTCGCTCAGTAGGTTAAGGATCTGACGTTGCCTCAAGCTGCAGCACAGGTCACAGACGCAGCTCGGATTCTGTGATGCTGTGGCTGTGGCGGAGGCCCGCAGCTGCAGCTTCCTTTCAACCCCTAGCCTGGGAACTTCCATATGCCGCAAGGTCGGCCCTACAAAGAAAAAAAAAATCAAAAGAAGGTATAATAATGCCTAAATGGCAAAGCTCAGACATTACTGTGCAGATGAGAAACGTTCTCTTGTTTACGTCTGACTTTCTAACATCCCTTAGGTGTACCCCGACAACTGACCCCGCAGAGGTAAGGGAATATAAGCGGATGCGGAGGAAACGCAAGTAAAATACTCATGGTCCCTGCCCTGGAAGCGCTCACGGTCTGGCAGGAAAAGGGCACCTGAACCAATAATAAGAGTGTAGAGCCGCGATGGACGTGCCTGGTACCCACAGAGAATCACGGAGACCTGCCCAGAGAGTCAGGATGGATCTCACCCAACCTGATGTTTGCGCAGTCTTCGAGGTGAGGAAAAGGAGGTACGTTGGCGAGAAAGAACAGAGAATCCTGCCCACGAACAGCAGGGAGCACTGGGCAGCCAGAGCTTCAGGGCCCACGGAGCAGGACAGGCGTTCCCTAGAGTGATAGGAGAGCAGCGGAAGTCTTGGTAAGCTAAATTATCTAAATTGGTGGGAAGGCAGGGTACTCCTTCATCCCTTGGTAACTGTTTTTCTTTTAAATCTTGTTCCCAATCCAGTTTCTCCCCGTTATTTATACTCTCAGAACAGAAAGGTCCAGACCTCTGTTTTCATCTTACGTCACCCCCCCCCCCCCCCCGTATAGCTGAGGCTCTGAGAAATCCTTTATATCAGATGGAAAAAAATAGGACTTGTATTTATTGAGCACTTAGTACGTGCCAGGTCCTGTACTAAGCACTTCATGTACTTTTGTCGTGCTTGAGCCTCAGAAATGTCCCACAAGGAGTTCCTGTCGTGGCTCAATGGTTAATGAACCTGACTAGCATCCATGAGGACGCGGGTTCAATCCCTGGCCTTCCTCAGGGGGTTAAGGATCCTGCATTGCTGTGAGCTGTCGTGTAGTTCACTGATGTGGCTCAGATTCCGAGTTGCTGTGGCTGTGGTAGAGGCCAGCAGCTGCAGCTCTAATTCAACCCCTAACCTGGGAAGCTCCATATGCCATGGGTGTGGCCCTAAAAAAAAAAAAAAAAGAAAAAAAAAATGCCCCAAGAAATAATTTCCTAAAACGTTCTGAGTTCTTTCACATTTCATGTTTTTGGATATGCTGTTTCTTCTGTCCCGTAATAGTCCTCTGTTTTTACCTGATGCTCTCTGTAGGCTTCAGACTAAATCAAAGGCTCTAGGGAAGACAGCCCACAAGACAGTGGTTCAAACAGAACAGAAGTTCGTGTCTCTTCGGGCAATGGTTTGGAGATAGGCATGTGACCCCGGGTGAACGGGACAGCTGTGCTCTCCAAGGTCATCCAGGGACCCGGGTTCCTTCTGTTTTGTTGCTCCGCCATCCCTCCACGGCCAGAACTCGTCTGCGCATACCACGTCCTCATCCCAGCCATGGGAAGCGACTTCCCTGGGAGGGGTACGTCTCTTATTAAAAGGAAGAGGGGGAAAAACAGAATTGGGAAAACAAGCAACACACTCTGCAGTCCCTCCTTGCCCTTTATCATCCAGCTTGTGTGTTGCCTCCTCTGTGAAGCCTTCCTGGATCCGTTCCCAAGAAGAATTAATTGCCCCCCAACCCTGATGCTTCTACAGCCCCTTCTTCTTTGCTTTTTTTTTTTTTTTGGTCTTTTTGCCTTTTCTTGAGCCACTCCCGCAGCATATGGAGGTTCCCAGGCCAGGGGTCCAACCGGAGCTGTAGCCACCGGCCTACACCAGAGTCACAGCAACTTGAGATCCGAGCCACGTCTGCAACCTACACCACAGTTCACGGCAATGCCAGATCTTTAACCCACTGAGCAAGGCCAGGGATCGAACCCGCAACCACATGTTTCCAAGTCTGATTTGTTAACCACTGCGCCACGACGGGAACTCCTTCTTTGCTGTTTTATACTTCTCAGTTCACAGGCCTGACCCCTTCCCCATAAATAATAAGCACTGTGAACACAGCCCTTGCTATGTCCTAGGCACTGTGCCAGCAAGTTTTAAGCATTAAGTCATTTAATCTTCCCACAGCCCTGGGGATTCCCTCCTCTGTGGAATGGGCACAATAATGCTACTGACCACACGGGGGTTGCTGTGAGGATGAAAAGAACTTGCTTTGAGATGGGTACTGAGTACATGCTCAATAAACAGTAGCCTCGACTGCTGTGTAAGTCCAGATTGATACCTGCGCCAAGGTAAGGGCTTAGCCCAGGTATCAGTTACGCTCCCTGCCCTGGGCAGCTCACAGCTGAGCTGTGAACATTAACCACATGGCAGGGTGTGTGGGCAGCTGGAGGTACACGGTCCGAGGGGTCTTGGTAAGTTGAGAAGCGTTCTAAAAAATAAAATGCCTAAAAGTCCTGAAAGACACTACTTTATCCCCTTCCCCTCAAGTGAGAAAGCTAACTTGCCCAAGGCCACACAGCTACTAAGTGCCAGAACCAGGATTCAAACCAGATTTATTTTATTGGGTGAGGGAGGCAGGGATGGACCAGTTAAGTGCATGAACCATTGACACTTGATAGACCCCATGGGGAAAGTTCAGATACTCAGGCCGTTCAAGACACTACCGCTCCCTGGTGGCAGAAGTGAGTATTGCAGGCATAGCATCTCATTCCTTCAAATGAGGCAAAAGCATCCCAAGCAGCAATTTTGAATTGTTTTAATATACTAGATATAACCAGGACTTTTTAAAGACATTCTTTTTTTCTCTCTTATCAATAAGTGATCTCAGGTCATTTCCATTGTTCTTATCCACCAGCATTTCCTAGATTTGTTCTTCTTTACACTTTATAATTTCTGAAATCAGAATGTGTGTTATCATCGTGGGTCCACTTCCAAGAGGAGGAGCACGTTGTCAGGTCATTGTCATGTTTATGCGGTGTCACTTCAGTGTGTGATTTACAATGACAAAAACAGCGTTATTATAAACTAAATGTGGATCCCTAGTTACTGCTTTAAATGTCTTCAAAACAATTTCATGGTGATACGGAAAAAAAAAAGTTACTGTTTATGCAAGAAATGGCCTGCCACCCACCAGCCAGTGAAGTTACTGGCAGCAAAAAATTGCCCAGTCTTCACAAATAAATCAGAGAATTTTCTGAGTGGTGTGAGGTGGGTCTGACAAATTGATCCATCAAGGCTCATAATGGAGACACTAAACACCTACCTGTCAAAAGCTTCCAGCGAACTTTCAAGAAAAGCTGTTTAACTTCCAGCAATATGCAGTGCAGTTCACGGAGAGCGGAGGGGCACTGCGTGTTTATCCAAAGCAGAAATCCACCTAAAACACCGTTAGTCTTCAGTATGTCTTGAGATCACACTGTCAGTCTTAAAAAACTTAAGTTCACTGACATGAGATGTGTAAAAGCAGCATCACCACGACGTTCTGATCAGTTGATGACCTACAGCATATCATGTAGACGGTTGTCCACTGTGCACTCAAACACTGACTGTGATCCTAAAAAACAAAGAGAGCAGTTGCAGGAGCAATTGTGTGCTCTGAGTTATTTCTCTTGATTATGTATCTGTGATACAGCCACTCTCCCCCACCCCGAGTAGACTAATCGGGCATCTTACATGGAACAGTGCCTTGGTATCAAGACGCTCCTTACAGAAGAGGCATGAAGCATCTCGCCTGTTCCGACATTCTCTTCCAGCATTACCTTCTCCCACCATGACTCAAGAGTAATACTGTCAGCACTAGCAATGACACATGCTTTAGCATTTCCAGAGTCCTCCGTGTATTTGCTCAAGTCATCCTCATGCCTGCTCCATAAGGCAGTTCTTCTTTATTGATGGGCGATGGAGCTCAGAGAGCCCACCTGCCCTAGCGAGGGCACACAGCACAACTAACCTCTCCTCCCGCCTCCTTCAGCCACCGCTCTGCCCGCTTCCTGCCTCTCTCCCTTCAGCCCTTCTCTGTCTCATCTCTCTCCAAGCTTCTCTGTCTCCCTGTCTCTGTTTCTCTCCACCCCCGTCTTAGTTGATTTTCCCATCGGTCCCTCTCTTTTTTCTCTTTATTCCCATCTCCCTCTGTCTTACGCCTCAATATCTCTCCAATTGTCTTTTTATCATTTTCCTTCTATTTTTACCTTACTGCCTCTCTCTTCTCCCTCCTCTCTTTCCCCTTCCTTCTCTTTCCTCACCTCCCCTGGTTTCTTAGAGCCTGCAGATGACAGCTCTCTCCCGATGGCCAGCATCTCCCTCCTCTAAGGAAGAAGGGGACGGAGCAGAGGGTAGCAATGAGAAGGCACCTTGGCCTTTGTCGCCCCCTAGAGTCTGTTCATTTTGCCCAAACTTCCTGCCCCAGACACACAGACTGATTCCCTCCAGCCCCAACCAGCGGTCCCAGAACAGGGGTGCCTGGGGAGAACCCAGCCAGGACCCGTCTCCACATATTCTGCCTGTGTGTGTGTCTGAAAAGACCGAGGTAAATGGAAAGTTCTGGGCATCTTGACAGCAAAAGTAAAACCAATGCCAAGCTTGGAATTCCTCAACCTGGGCTGGATCCTGGCCCTACCAGTTACCGGCTTTATGACTCAGGCCACCACCTTGTCTTTCTGAACCTGCATTCCTCGCCCACAAGGCCATGGTGGTGAAAACACCTGCCCCATCACGGGCGCTCAGTGGCTGTTGGCAAAGATGATGCAAGCAGAGGCTTACAAAGCACTTACACATTGGGGCTTGGCCCATCTTGCTGCACTGGGAAGCCTGAGACGGCCCCCATATGAAGACTCCCAGGCCGTCAGCCAGCCCCCCACCCACCATCTCCGCCACATGATCAAATGAGTGGTTCCGTTATTCACTGCTGCATAACAAGCTACCCCCAAAGAAGCTTAAAGTCATCTTATCTTGCTCCACTTCTGAGGGTCAGGAGCCTGGGGGCAGCACCGCTGGAATGGGAATCTGGGGGCTGGCAAGCAGGGAAACCGAGTCAACACCAGCCACACCCTGCCTCCTGCAGAGCCCCGTGGTGCAGCTCCAGCTCCATGGGCACACAGGTGAGCCTGCTTCCCTTCAGAAAACCGAGCATCAGAAACCAGAGAGTCCTCAGCCATGACTAAACAGGTGGGGAAGATGACCCAACGTCACACCACAAACCTGCAGCAGCCACAGATTTCAAGCTGCCCCTCCTGCTCCCTGCCCTGGGCTTGTTTTGTTACAATCTATAACGTGCACATTGGTGACACTTCTGTTCCAAACTGAATGTATTTTAAAATACTGCCCTTTGGGGACTCTGAGATCAGCCCAGGGCAATAAGAAAAAACCAGCAAGAAGAGGAACAAGAGAGGTGACTTTATTAAGCTGATTACTTCTCCCTAGCGCCCTCCCCTCCGGCCCCTTGTCCCCACCCTGCGCAACCCAGGATTCCTGCCTCCCCAGTGACCAGAACTCACTGAGGCGCCCCAACGCTGCTCCCAAGAGGCATGCATCGGTCAGAGAAAATCCAAATCGGAACCTAGACTCTTAGCATCTCAGGACTGGAAGGAAACTTCCCCTGGACTGCGCTCTGTCCTGTATAAGTGGCTGTTCAACCTCTGCTTCCCTGCTTTCAGAAACCGGAACTTACCGCGTCCTGAACTGGTTGGAAAGAATTGGTTGAAAAGCGCTTTGGAGACAGGTCTGCCTCTACTCAAGTCTCTGCGATAGACAGCTCCGCCACCTTTGATAAGTCATTGGACTTCTCTCCTCCTTGAACTTCTCTGCCAAATGAGAATAAAGCCTCCTGAGCAGGGTTGTTGTGAGAAGTGAGTTTACCCAGAAAATAATGAGTTCATGACAATTTTTATTACAGGCAGCAGGTGAGAACGGGATGGAACCTGGGGGTCCTGCCTCCGACAGTCACTGCTTCCCTCCTGAGCCCCTCCTATCCCCACACCCCCAACAGTCAGGGATGCAAGCGGTTAGGGTCTCCTGAGGTTCCCCCCACCCCACCCCCGCCAACCAAGGAAGTCAGATTCCCTCACCTCAGGGATGCAGGAAGGCACCGGGCCACGGGGTGTCAGAAAGTGAGGGGGACTCTCCGATGGATGTGCGGGGCCTGAAATACCCAAGGATGAAGGAAGAAAAAAGAGGATGAGGAGTGCAAAGGGGAGGAGAGGAGAGAGAGAGCAGATGTGCGCGTGGAGGTGATGGGGAAGGGTCCGCACGGAGTCGGTCCTGTTGGCGTGGCTGAGACGCCCCGGTGCAGGGGAAGGGGAGTGAGGAGCTACCTCCTCTACTCTGGGGGTTCTTTCTCCAGCATCCAGTTACGCTGCATCTCTGGAGGGTGGAGGACGGACAGGCGGGCGGCAGAAGCTGGCAAGGCTGAGCTTGTGAAAGCAGACCAGGAGGCAGGGGAGCCCTGCTCCTCCTGCTCATCACCTGCCACGAAGCAAAACCAATTTGCAAGCAAATCCCTGAGGGAGACGAGTGGCCAGGGAGCAAGGGACAGGAAATGGGACCCCATTCCACCCTCCCCCGTCGTGGATGTCCTACAATATACATACAAATGGCCATAAGAGCGTTTTGACTGGGTCGCTGCTTCTGCAGTTTCTTTTAGTGTCTTTCTAAACAGCTTGGACCTTGCCCTGGGCTTTCTAGAAGCTCACAGTCTCCCAGTGGTCCTCCACACCCTCCCTCCGGGCCCATCCTGAGCCCCGCGGGAGCCCCCCAGCCTTGGCCTCGAGGAGAGGGAACCTTGGCTGGAGTTATCAGCCCCAGGCCACTGCTGGTGGCTTTTCCCAATCCCTACACACACCTTTGTAAACAGTCCCTTTGAAGAACTCACTTTCTAACCGAGGATAGGCAAATGCATAGAGACCGAAACTGGACCGGGAGTTGCCAGGGGCTGGGGGAGGGGGGATGGACGGGGCTTCCGTGTTTACCGGGTGCAGAGATGCAGTTGGGAAGATGAAAAAGTTCTGGAGATGGATGGATGGTGAGGGGTGCACAACAGTGTGAATTTACTAAATGTCATTGAACTGGATGCTTTAAAATGGTGCAAATGCTAAATTTTATATATATTTTAGCACAGTTTAAAAAAAAAATCCCTCGCCCCCGTACACCAGCCCGAGGGGGCACCTCTTGCCTCTGAACACCTGCCCGCACCCAGCGCTGTTTTCTCCAGCGGGTCCAAAGCTCCGGACCCTGGACTTCTCCTCCCACAGGGGTTCCTGGAGGCCGACCCTCAAGGTGGCGCAGGGGGCTGAGTCCCCCGTGAGGCCCTCACTGCATGCCGTCCGAGACCACTTTAACTGAGCCGAGGAACACGGAGGGTGCGTGCTTCTGGGGGCCCCCACACCCGGCCAAGGCTCCGCCCGGACCCCAGCTGCACACCTGCTGCTGAACCAGTGTCTCTTGTTCTCAGCTGTTTCACAGACTGGCTCCGGCTCCTCACACAATCAGCAGCCAAGCGACAGGTCCTCACTCTGCAAACTGTGTGACCTTAGGCCAGTCTGGCCCCTCTCTGGGCCGCGGTCTCCCTTGCAGACAAGAAGGGAGATAACCAGTCGTGTTCGGATTTTCCTGTTAACCCTCAGAATCCTGTCTTCAAATAAAACCTTAGAAAGGAGCCCAACATAAAAGTAAAATAAGATCAGGGCTGACTGGGCTGAGGGGGGCGTGAGAGCCCATCCTGCTCGCCCATATTCTGAGGAACCCCGGGGTTCCACGGAGCACAGTTTGACGACCACCGTTCTAGCTGGTCCTCTGGCCGTGCATGCGGGGGCAGGGCTGGTGGGGGGGACTGCCAAAAGAATGACAGGATCACCGGGGACAATACACACCCCCTTCTCTCTCCCCCTTGGCCTCGGTTCTCTTCCCCCCCCCCCCACCCCAAGGAGTAGAGGGAGCCCAGACCCAGGCCTGCAGGTCCCAACTGTGCAAGACTCACCCCCTCCTCACGGTGCCAGAAATGCTCTAAAGGGCAAGAAATTGCTGAGCCTTTGTGCCCCACAGCCCCTTGATGGGAAGCTTGCTGTTCCCTGGCCAGCCAGCCTGTTGCCTCTGAGCACAAGCAGAGGGCCTGAGCTGGAGCCAAGAATAATATTGTGTCAGTGAGTCTATTATGAAAATAATGGAATAAAAGAAGCCACCCTCCATAAGGGATGTGCAGCTTCCCTCGGATCTGCCACGGCCTGACAGGGGCTGAGGTGGCCCTTCCAGGACCGGCATTCAGCCAAGAGCTTTCACTAGTCATTAGAAACAGGCTTTATCACTGGGCATCGGTTGGCACAGCCTGGCTTCTCCTCCGCCCACCCCACTCAGCTCAGGCATGTGGGGCGATGGCCACGGCCCCCCTTGCTCCTCCTGTGGCCCCTGAGCTGAGGGCAAACGCAAATCCTGGTCTCAGCGAATGTTTTCTGGGTGTCTAAGAGTATCGCCTCGTTTGACCCTCTTGGCGACACAGTGAGCTAGGTACCCGAGGGTTGTGCCCATTTTAACAACCGAGGTGCAGAGACACACTGGCTCGCCATGAGGAGCAGGGAGTGGACATTTGTGCGCTTGGCTCCCAAGTGTCTGAACCGGTACGGGGTCAGCTCCCGGAAACGGGGAGCAGGTCCTCCCCCTGCCTCTGTCTTTGCCTCGAGATTCCCGTCACCACCCTCCTTGGTGCCCTGTCTCGTCCATTCAAAGGGAACCCCTTTAAGCCTCCCTCAGCCCCCATCCCATTTATCATGTACCCCCTGCGTGGGGGACACATCAGCGACCCCACTTAGCCCAGATCTCGGGCACGAGACCTCACCTGAGGACTCCTGCCTGGGTCTCTGCTGAGGCAGGGGCCAGAGCAAGTCCTTAGGCCTCCGAAGAGTGGAGGATCGAGCTAAGGACCACTGACGCCAGTGTCCCTGATGCCATGGGGCTCTCCAAGCAGCTGGAGGTGACCATGCGTTTCTGCTTGGCCCTGGGTCCCCTCCCACGGGTACAGGGCAAAGAGGCCTGGCTGGGAGTCAGGACAAGGGAGTTCTGGTCCCAGCTCTGCCCTGGGCATGCTCGTGCCCATGACCTTGGCAAGTCACTCCCCGTCCCTTGGCCTCAGTTCCACCTTCTGACAAATGATTGTAAAAATCCCGTTTTACCCTCCAAGGCTTTTAAGGAGGCTGGAGTCAAGCAGTGTCATGGGTGGGCCCTTCTGTTTGCTCCTGTACCTCCTGGTGCAGATGGACAGACAGTCCTGTGTCCCCCAGACACTGACCTGCTCCCTCGGAGGTTGGAGGGAAGATGTGAGGCTTGAGTGGGTGATGCCTGGTCCAGCAGCCCCTCTCATCCAGAAGCTCATTCTATGTCTTCATTATCCAATGTCAAGGGGACTTCCCGTGTGACTCACAACGTTATCCAATGCCAAGGGCTTTGCTTGTATTATCTCAATAAATCCTCAAAACTAGCTGTGAGGTCTGTATCGCTAATACCCCATTCTATAGCTGGAGAAACTAGGGTTAGAGAGGATTAACTAACTTGGCCAGTCATTCCTCCTCTGTTCGGTCGACCATCCATTCACCCACCTACCGTCCTACTCATCTCCGTCATTCATTCATAATCTCACGTATCCATTGAGTTGGTCAGCAGACATTCTCGGGTGCATGATTCTGTGCGGGGCCCCCCGAGTTGGGTCAGCAAGCCTCCAGTCTCAGGGAGCTCACAGTCCAGTGAAACACGCACTTAAACTTGAAACCCCAGCTCTGAGCCGCAGAGTCCCGTGGTCAAAGCCCTGGGTCACCGTCCCGACTCCACCCTTAGATACCGTCTCTGGGTGCCCCCATCCCCTTTTCTCATTTCCTCCGTACAGGCCAGTTTCTGCCGCCAGGTCCAGAGACTCTAAAGGACACGGGGACTGAGGCTGCTTCTCCTCCCGCTCCATCATCACCACCATCACCTCCTTCCTTCTTCATCACTGTCACATCCGAAGCCACGAAGCCCAGACTCCACGGGAGCTCTTGTGAAGTACTGTCCACGCTCGGCTACCCACTTAACGTGGCGCAGTGGACTGAACTGTGTCGCCCCCACCCCCACCCTCCAGCCCCGCCACCAAACTCGTATGTTGAAGCCCTAACTCCCAGTGCGATTATATTTGGAGATGGGACTTTGAAGGAGGCAATGAAGGGTACATGATGTCGGAAGGGCAGCGCTCGAATCTGATAAAACTGATGCTCTAAGGAAAGGCCGTGGGAGGACGCAGCAAGCAGAGGCCCATCTTCAAGCCAAGGGAAGAGGTCTCACCACACACCAACCCTGTTGACCCCTTGCTCTCAGACCTCCAGCCTCTAGAGCTGCGAAAACACATTTCTGGTGTTTAAGTCACCCGGTATGTGGCATTTTATTATAACCCAAGCAGACTAGCACATGGATTATCCCCATTCATCTTCACAGCCATCCCTTTTTACGGAGGCGGAATGTAAAGGTCAGAGAGGGTAGACCAGTTGCCGAGGCTACAGTTAGAAAGTGGCAGAATCAGGACTCATACTGTGGCCAGACAAACACCAAAACTGCTACTATGAGCTATGGTGTCCCATCTCCCTCAGTGTTCTAGCACCAGCAAAGGGCCTGGCAGCGTAGGAGCTTCATGGATGGGTGGATGGATGGATGGATGGATGGACTGATTAATGCATGGATGGATGGTTGGCCATCATCCTGACACTTGAAAATGTCCTTTCTGGGAGTTGACCTTTTTTTTTTTTTTGCTTTTTAGGGCCACACCCATGACATATGGAAGTTCGCAGGCTAGGAGTCGAATTGGAGCTACAGATGCTGGCCCCGCCCATGCCACAGCCACAGCCACATCAGATCTGAGCTGTGTCAGCCACCTACACCACAGCTCATGACAACAATGGATCCTTAACCCACTGATCGAGGCTAGGGATCAAACCCATGTCCTCATGGATACCAGTCAGGTTCGTTACTGCTGAGCCACAATGGGAACTCCCTCTGGGAGGTCTCTTGTGGTGCAGCAGGTTAAGGATCCAGCACTGTCACTGCAGCAGCTCCGGTCACTGCTGTGGCATGGGTTCAGTCCCTAGCCCAGGAACATTCACATGCCTGGGCACAGCCAAAAAAACAAAGCTGTCTTTTCTCTCCCAGGCCCTTTAAAGATATTGGCCCAATACCCACCATGTAGTCTTGGGGAAGGGCCATAGTGCTCAGCCCTTCAGGACCTCAGGAGGTAACAGCCAAACCAAAAAGAGAAGTTAGGGGAAGCTGAGTGGAGAGGGAGGGGAGGGTGTTCCAGGCAGAGCGTGAGTGGGAGCAAGGCTGGGAGGCAAGAGAGGAAGGAGAGCCCCCAGCCAGGGGCAGAGATGGGAGGAGCTGGCAGAGGGTGGAGAGGAAATCAGGGACCTGCAAAACTGGAGTCACGGAGCCAGAGACTCGAACAACTTTGAGAGCTGGCCCAGGCTGCTGGTCCCAAATTCTGACCGGAAGGCAGCTGACAGCCCATCTGTGGCTCTGGAGAGATGAGAGGCACATGGGCTGTAATGAGAACTGTAAAAGGACCTATAATCCCGGTGGACAGACAGGTACCTAAGGATGGGATGAGGAAGAGGTAGCCTCACAGAAATGGCCACCATCTTCCAACCACTCCTGTGGGCCAACTATTCCACACCCCTGAGAAACAGGGGACTTCGTGCCTACTTTACACACAGGGAAATTGGAAACTGAGGTTTGGAGGGATTAACCCACATATAAAACACCTGGCTGGTAGGTGGTGAGCCTGAGAGTTGGCCCCAACCCACGTGACCTCAAAGCTTGGGCTCTTATGCATACGTCATGCACATTTGAATGAGCTTGGAAACTGTAACTCAGCTTCCCACTATTGGTCAGAAGACAGGGCAACTGGGGACCCATGCCCACTACACATGGTGCCCCGTTGGTCGGCACTGGAGGAAGAAATGGCCTCTCGATGGCATCCCTGGCCCTGCCACAACTCCCGTCTATTCCTGTCATCTCCAGAGGCCTCTACCTTGGGAATTCTTCCAGGAGACACCACAGGATCCTCCTCCAGAGAGGTGGCGAGGGCTCGTCCCTGAAAGCAGAGGCAAGTGCCTTGGCAGAAGCTTGGAGACACGACTAGTGGAGTTTCTTCCTGAGCTGCCCTGGGAATCTCATTCACTCTGCCACCCAGGGACCCACCCCCAATGCCCAGCCTCCCTTGCCAGCTGTGGCTTATGGCTTTTCCAGCTGTGGCCCATAGCCCCCAATTTTTAGCATCCAGGGCCTCCACTCCAGCTGGAGAGGCCTCTCTATGGCTCCTGTAGGGTCCCTCCTCCCACCTGGCGCTGCCTCTGACTTCTCCTCTTAACCCATTTTCAAGGGAGAGCCAAACCATCTCTCAGGAAGCTGTCCTGATGGATCAGAAACAAGAGACCAGAAACACCCTGGACGCTCAACATATGAGCCCATCAGATGTTGGGATCCTTGAATTATTCTATCTTAATGGCCTCAAATTATTCTCCCTTAGTGGCCTCATAGTCCCTCAATTAACCCAACTTTCCCTGGGCGCTTTCTTTGGGGGACAGCTCAGGAAAAAGGGCAGGAGTCTTGCCTTTGAACAGCGGCCAGACAGTTGGGGCAGAGGTAGAGGTCAAAAACTAAAAGGCAGCGTGAGCAATAGCCAGGTCTTTGAAGGTGAGTGACCTTTAGGAAACAGTATCAGTGTGGGTGGTGACGTCAGTCAGACGCAGGTGTAAATCTCTTCTCTAGAACCTTCTGGGTACGTGACCTCAGGCTAACTTTACCTCGCAGCGCAGCGTCTCAATTTCCTTATCTATCCAAAAGGAATATTGTGAGAATGAAGTAAGAGACTGCTGGTGTGTAGTGTGGTGATTACAATTAATAATACTATGTTGTATATTGGAAAGTGGCTGAGAGAACAGATCTTAAAAAGTTCTCATCACCGAAAAAAGAAAGTTTATAACTGTGTGTGTGTCACTGCGTGGTGATCCTGGTTATCTAGACTCATTATGGGGATGATTTTGCAATATATACATTTATCAAATAATTATGTTGTACACACAAAATTACTATAAAGGCATACATCAATTATATCTCAGTAAAAAAAGGGAAAAAAGGAAATTAGCAGTGAAAGGAATTATAGTTAACTATGATGTAAACATTAAAAGATAAGAGGATATTATGACACATTTTTAGACAAAAAGATAAAGATGTGGATGAAAGGAGCAAATCACCGTTTGCCAAACTGGACTCAGAAAAACCTGTCGAGGTAACTCTATAGTCATGACATGTTTTAAATCTGTAATTTCAAAATTCTCTTTCGCGAGAAGAACATCCAGACCCAGAGTTTTTAACTGAAAGAAAAAGTAATTCCAGTCTTACCCAGCTGTTTCAAAATAGAGAGAAAGAGAGACTCTTCCCAGCTTATCCCATGAGGCTCTCTTTATAAACCTGATATCGAAACCTGAAAAGAACAGCATGAGAAAAAGGATAATTACAGGCCAATGTAACACACAGGCAAAAATTCTAAACAATATTTAAAAGTGGAATGCAGAAAATGCATAAAAAGGATAATCCATTATGAGCAAGTTGGATCTATCTTAGTTATGCCAAGATGACCTGACATACAAAAATACTTAATGTAATTTGCCATATGAACTGATTAAAGGAGGAAAATGGCAAGCTCATCTCATTAGCTGCAGCAAAGGTATCTGATAAAAGTTAACATCCATTCCTGATTGAAAAGCGCAAAGCTTGTTAGCACATTAGGAACAAAAGAGAACTTCCTCAACCTGAAAAAGATGACCTGTCATTCTCTTAAGACTGTGAGCCGTTCTATTCATAAGCGCTAATTGGTTTACTTTTTCTCCCTCAACTGATATACTTAACTAGAACCTCCTGGAAGCAGTGACTTAATCCAGAGGAGTGAGGCTAACCGTAGGAACGTCTAGGACTACTGTCTTGAGGCAGATGAAATATTTTTGGCAAGCCTTGCAGCGCTCTTCAAATCTCCTTAATATGCATAGGCTATTGCTTATGAATTTTATTCATCCAGTGAATACTTATTAAATACAAAAATGTCAAAGACATTGTACACGGGTGCCTGATCTACGATGCTCAAAATAATGATAAATTGTTTATCCTTGCATTAGGAAAAAAAAAAATCTAAAGGGTGAATGCTAAGTGATAGGATTATAGGCAAATTTTATTTTCTTATTACACCTGCTCCTTCATTTAATAAATATGTATTGAACCACATACCTATTAGGTACGAGACAATGTGCCAGGTCCTGGGATGAAAAGGAAATACAGAAAATGGTTAGGAGTGTGGGCGATGGCCCCAGACTGCTTTTGTAGCTAGGCTCTGCTACCCATTAGCTGTGCAACCTTGAGTAGGTTGCTTAACTTCTCTGCTCCTCAGGTTGCCCATCGGCAAAATAAGAATTTTTAAAAAAAGAAAGAAAAAAAAAGAAAGAAAAGGAGTTGCCATTGTGGTTCAGTGGGTCAAGAATCTGACGTAGTGTCCATGAGGATGCAAGTTTGATCTCTGGTCTTGCTCAGTAGGTTAAGGATCCAGCGTTGCTGCAAAAAAAGAGAAGGAAAGGAAAGAAAAGAAGGAAGGGAAGGAAATAAGATGCATGTAAATTTCCTGGACTATATATCTGAAGAAAATAGCAACTACTATGTTGGGAAAAGGGACGTGTAGCAAAAAGGTGGCGGGGGGGGCAGCTAAAATGCTCTCAGTGCTCAGAAAAGGGGGTGAGAGGACATCTGAGAAGGATGAAGGAAGGCTTCCTGGAGGAGGCAGGTTCAGAGCCATGCCTTGAAAGCTAAGTATTTCAGCAGGCAAAGAAGAGGGGGAAGACATCCCAGGAAGAGTGCAGAGCACGGGTTAAAGGCTTTACCTGGTCTGGTGTAGCCGAAGCACGGGGTCCATCGCAGAGGCTTTGCTGCGCTCCACGCGAAACGTTGTGTGGCCACTGCTCCCTTCCCCTCGGTTTCACCATCTGTACAATGAAGCGGCTGGAGTCAGCCCCCAGCGCCTCCAGGACGTTTCATCCTACAGGGTCCCAGACTCCTAAACGCTTCCACATGTCAACCCTGACCTGGCTCCTTATCTCTGCCTGCAGAACGCAGCCAGCCAGCCCCGCTTCCGGGCCTTGGACGGCCTCCCAGGGTCCCGGAGCAGACAGCTATTCTCGGGCCACCAGTCATGTGGCCCCGGCTCCAAGAGAAACACAACGCCCAGGGTGGTGGGCCCTAGACAAACATTTGCCTCCCTTCCCTCCCTGGGCCTCGGCAGTGCCCGAGGAAGATGTGGGCTTCTTTGGGGTCTGCGGGATGCAGAGAATGTTAGCATTCTCAGGGAACTCCGAGTCCCGTTCCAGCTGCTTGTTCTGGCCCTTGTCCGTGGATGCTGCAGGCACCATCCGCTGTCCGGCAAGGGGGTCTCCCTGCGGCTCTCTTACCACCCAAGGCTCCACGTTCCAAGAGAGGTTTCAGGTTTCAGAGAAATAAGCAAGTGCCTAAGGGGCAGGAGTGTCATTCATTGCTGCAGCAGAGGGCTCAGTGGGGCTGAAGGTCCAAGCTGTGTCATCCCCCCGACGGCCCCCACTCTCAGCCCCCGCCCCCTCGCAGATGCCAGGCATCTGCTTTTTCAACCTGAGATCTGAGAATTCTAAGATCTTCACGCTAGTGGAATTTAGGGCTACCGGGACTTTAAGAGTTGTGGAATTTTAGTCGTCCTAGAACAGTGAAATTTTATAATCTCAGAGTCAGAATCTTTGGGTCCAGGGAAAAGATAGGTTCCACCAGTTGCTGGCTGTGTGACTTCGGGCAAGTGACTTCACATCTCTGTGCCTCCGTGTCCTCATCTATAAGGTGGAGTCATAATGGTGTCTACTTCCCAGGGCTATTGTGTTGAATTTACATGTTCATATGTCTAAAGCATCACAGATGCGATGGCCCCCGTTCTAGGATCACACGGCAGGGCAGCTGTTAGTGCCACGGTCCAGATCCCTGGGCTTCCCGTCTAGAATTTTCCCCATTCAGCCACACCACCTTCTCGCGATAACCAGGAGAAGACCAACCTTGAAACCAGATACATCTGCTCATGATGGCACCGCCACCCACACAATCGACACTCTGCCGTGGCCTGTCTCCACACAATGTCCACCCGAGAGCCAACCTTCCCATAAGCCAACGATGTCAGGGGCAGAAGCCTGTTTCCTCCCACAAGAAGGAGGATTTGGCAGGTGGCATCGGTGAGCGCCTCCAGCTTGACTGGGCTCTGCGGCTTGACTGGGCTCTGCGGGGAGGGTCTCCTGCCCCACATGATGTGTCCGCGGGCGCTCAGGGGGCTGGAGCATCTGCTTGTAAGTCTGGCGTTCTGGCAAGGGTGGCTGGAAGGCTGCACTCAGCTGGGACTCTAGGGCATCCGGGCCTCTCCCTCCCTCTGTGGCTTCAGGCCCTCTCCCTCCCCAGGCAGCTTCCCCATACAGGGTCTCTCTCAGGGTAGCCAGACTTCTTCCATCACAGCTCAGGGTTCTCAAAAGCACGAGACTGGACGTTGTCAAGCCTTCTTGAAGCTCAGTCCCATGGGGGGGGGGGGATTGTAACATGGCCCCTGAGATTCCCACCCACGCTGGGTGACCTTCTTCCTCTGAGGGGGAGTGGGGCCTGAAAATACAGGGGGAAAGTCGCCGCCATGATCAGGTTACAAGACATGGCACGTCCTCCTATGGACGATGCTGCCATGCAAACTGAAGAGGGAGTCTCCTGCTGGCTCAGAAGCAGGAAGCTGCCCCGTTGAGAGAGGCCCGTGCTGCTAGCACTTGAGAGAAGCCTCCAGGAGCTCAGACAGACCCCTGGCCAAGAGCCAGCGAGAAAACGAGCATCTCAGTCCGACAGCCATGAAGACCCAAAGGCTGGCGAGAGAACCCAGGCAGAGGGCTGGCCCTAAGCCTCGGGATGAGATCACAGCCCCAACCAGCACCCCGATCTCAGCCAGGTGAGACCCTGCGCAGCGACCCCGGCCATGCCATGCCTGGACCTATACGCAGAACGAGGAGCTGGTGAATGTGTGTTATCTCGAGCCTCCAAGTTTGCGGGAGCATCACCCAGAAATAGAAGACCTTCCAGCCAGCACTGGTGTGGCATCACTTCTGGCACATTCTACCGGTTAAAGGTGTCACGGGGCCAGCCCCGCTCATTGTGAACACCAGGCAGCGTGGCTCACAGGGCCCATCTTTGGATATAAATGATTACAGGTGTAATCAATTCCCTGAGGCCTAGATCTGCCCCCGCCCCCCGGGTGGAGACAGACCCCCGTGGCCACCAGGTTTTAGAAGGCAAAGTGTCCTCCCGTGGTAAGTAAACCATTTTCAGTGGAAGTTGCCTTTTCTGTCTTACCTGCCTCCCTCTTGCCAAAATTCGGCCTATTTCGCATCAAAGCAAATCGAGCACGCCCTAACGAGAAGTGTTCGTACAAGCCAGCCGGTTTAAACCCCTCTGTTTACAGTGAGGGTCTCAAGAGAGGAGAAGGGATTTTCCCAGGTTGCACAGCAAACCGGGGACTAAGGTGAGAGAACAGGTGTCTTATCTCCCAGCCTCCCTTCGGCTCTCGTGCTGAGGCCGAGCACATCACTCTCGCCTCTCTCCCCAAAGGAAAGGCACGTGGTTTGCCTTGGCCCTCCCCGCTTCTAGGCCGCACCCTGTCCTGGCCCCCTGGGGGTTCGGAGACTCATCTTTTTTCTAAATTTTTTTTAGGGAGTTCCCGTCGTGGCTCAGTGTGTTAACGAATCTGACTAGGAACCATGAGGTTGCCAGTTCGAGCCCTGGCCTTGCTCAGTGGGTTAGGGATCCGGCGTTGCCGTGTGCTGTGGTGTAGTTCGCAGATGCGGCTCGGATCCCGCGTTGCTGTGGCTGTGGTGTAGGCGGCGGCGACCCCTAGCCTGGGAACCTCCATATGCCATGGGAGCAGCTCAAGAAAAGACAAAAAAAATTAAAAATAAAATAATTTTTTTAGTCAAAGTATAGTTGATTTACATGAAATACTGTGTCAATTTCTGCTGTACAGCAAAGTGACCCAGTCTCATATCTCATACACACACACACACACACACATATATATACACACATTCTTTTTCTTATATTATCTTCCATCATGGTCTATCCCAAGAGACTGGATATATTTCCCTGTGCTGTACAGCAGGACCCCATTGTTTATCCATTCAAAATGTAAACGTTTGCATCTACTAACCCCCAACTCCCCAACCATCCCCCACCCTCCCCTCCCTCTCGGCAACCACCAGTCTGTCGTCTGTGTCTATGAGGGAGACGCATCTTGTTTTCTCCCCTGGATCTGAGACTTTCCAGCATCTCCAGGAAGTGGCCCCCACCATGCCCTCGCCTCCAGAAGGGGACCAATGGGGGAGGGGGCCTCCCCACAGAGCCCACCCCAAACTCTGCGCTTTAGAGGGCGGGCTGTGCCCTTTGAGGATCTAAAAGGGATAACTTCCTGGGCAGAGCTTTCCCAACGGAAAACTCAACCCTGCTGCTTTTTCTTTTTACTTTTTTGGCCACACGTGAGGTGCACTGAAGTTCCCAGGCCAGGGCTCGAACCTGAGCCACGCTTGCGACCTACACCCACAGCGAAGGCAACGCTGGATCCTTAACCCACTGCACTGGGCTGGGACTGAACCCACGCCACCTCCGAGACAAGGCCAGATTCTTAACCTGCGGTGCCACAGCAGGAACCCCTAGCTCTGCTTCTTGATGAACCATCCTTCTTTCTCCAGCTAGAAGCCCAAACCTCCCATGATTCCCATCCTCAGCCCACATCCTTGAGTTTCTCCAGTGGAAACAGGAAGCCAAGGGCCAGGGCCTCCATCCTTAGGAATCCCCAAGAATTCCTATCCTTACCCAAATGCTACCTCCTCAGAGAAGTCTTCCCAATCTTCCTGTCTAAAATAGCATCTTTGGAGTTCCCCTCATGGCTCAGTGGTAATGAACCCAAATAGTATCCATGAGGATACAGGTTCAATCCCTGGCCTTGCTCAGTGGGTTAAGGATCCAATGTTGCTGTGAGCTGCAGACAAGGCTCAGATCTGGCATTGCTGTGGCTGTGGTTTAGGCTGGCAGCTGTACCTCCCAATCGACCCCTAGCCTAGGAATTTCCAAATGCTGCAGGTGCTGCCTCCCCCCCCCAAAAAAAAGCAAAAAAATAAAATAAAATAGCATCTTCCTTCCTGTTCTGTCCTCTTCCCCTACTCTTTTTTTAATGGCACTTATTACTATCTGAAATTGTATTAGGCATTTATTTGTTTATCATCTGTTTCCTACAATAAATGATAGACAAGGTTCTATTATTCAGCACCATATCTGAAGAGATACACAGATAAAAATCCTTGAAAATTCTTGAACCAATGAATGAATGGAATTCATTCAGTGTTGGTTCAGTGGGAGGGTCAAGTCTGAGAAACCAGTTCGTAAAGTGAAGAAGATAATATACAGAAAGCCTAATCTGGCACAGTGGTTAACGAATCTGACTAGGAACCATGAGGTTGCGGGTTTGATCCCTGGCCTTGCTCAGTGGGTTAAGGATCTGGCATTGCCGTGAGCTGTGGTGTGGGTCGCAGACGCAGCTCAGATCCTGAGTTGCTGTGGTGGTGGCGTAGGCCGGCAGCAACAGCTCTGATTGGAGCCCTAGCCTGGGACCCTCCATAACCCTGGTTTCATTTAGAGCCTGACCACCTTGCCCAGCACCCATGCGCAAACTGCTGCACCAGTGCCTACATTGTTGATGTCTTGAAATGAGTAAACTTTATAGATATGTCTAATCTCTCTCTCGAGCTTATTGAGAGTGAATTCATCTCTGTGTCCCTTCCCAGAGCACCATTTGGCCGACTCTCCCTCAATGAATGAATGAATGAATGAATGAATGCATGAATAAGTGAATGAGTAGAGTAAATGGGTGGATGAATGGATGAGTTATGGATGGCTATTAGAGTGGTGGTGGATGGATGGACAGATGAAGACATAGAAAAAAAGGAGGGAAGAGTGGATGTTCTGACGGATGATGAGTGGAAAGTGGGTAAATGAATAGATGGATGATGAAGAAATAGATGGATGGAAGGTTGTATGATTAACGGATGACGGGGGGATGAAAGGATGGATAAATAGACAATGTGACTTACTGTGTCTCAAAATCTCCAAAGTCATGGAGCAGAGGAAGCAAATTTGCTTGTGGCCCTATAAAACAGAGTTAGGATCCCAAAGCAAAAGCCGCAGGAAAACAGGTTTCAGCTCATTCTGCGGTAGAAGCTTCCTGTCCTAGAGAAACACAAATAGAAAAGAGGCACCCCAGCCCCATCTAGATCCTAGTTGGAAGGTTGGGCTAGCGACTCTTCCCTTCAGATGCAAAAACTATATGATTGTAGAGAAATGAGAAGTGAACGCCTCCATCATCTGGATTTGGTGAAGGCTGGGCCTCCTCCACCCTGAATCCTGGGGATTCTGTACCTTGATGCCTCTCCTAGGGCGGAGGACAGAGTCCATGACAACCGAGCTAAGGCCAGGGGCATTTGTAAGGCACACTCCTAATAACCTCTGAGGTTGGAATCGCTGCTCACCCCGTATCTGTCTGCTCTTCCCACGTGTTTTGACAGCCCTATAGGGAGGAATACCAAAATCCCAGGATCTCAGAAAACAGGGACCACCTGTGCAGCCTCAAACACGTTATTATCCTCTCTGATCTTCAATGGTATCTTGTGGAAAATGGAGACAACCATGCCTTCCTATAGAGCTGCCGGGGAAAGCAAATGAAAGAATTATGTAACGTGCCTAGTGCAGTGCTGGGCACATCGAAAGCCCTTGATAAATGATAACATTGGAACTGGTATTGGTCTTAGCATCGGTGTTGGTATTCAAATGCACCCTGACACTCGTATTCACATCTATGAGAACTTTCAGCATCGTGTACCACAGTATTACATGTATCACTTCTTATTGCCATAGACTCATAACTCTAGGACCACAGACTGAACTAACCGATTATTAGAAACGGACCATCTCAGAAGGTTAGAACTTTAGAATTACCTAACCTCAGAGCCACGGACCATTCATTTCAGCAACTCTCAGAAGAGGCAGGACCTCTGAGGTCACGAGTCCGGCCACCCCATCTAGTCTCTACTCAGAGCAGACGCCTCTGTCTGGCGGTCTCCACCCCACATCTCCAAGCCACACCTTCTGAGCCCACCTTGGGGTGTCTGGCTGGACCCTGCGGCCCTGGACTCCTATTCTCAGACAACTCAGCATCCCAGGAATTTGCAGCTACGGTGAGCAGGGGCCCGGGATTGGACCCGGGGGATGATGAAATATGGAAGCTCCCAGCTTTGGGCCTGGCGGGGAAGGCCACATTTCTGTGTCATGTTCTATTGCACGCCAATCAATTACAGTGTGCCCTATATAAACACATCATGAGGGCTTTGACAGGGGGCCGGGGTGAAGTTGGGTGTCAGGGTAAAACAGGGGATAATAAAATCACTGGAGATTTATTTCTCTAAATTGGAAACTTCATGCTTACACCTGACTAAATCATCAGGCTGAAATTGGAGCCGACTCCCACGGAAAACACATGTAACCTTATCCCATCTTTGTTTAACGGCGACCCATCAAGCCGCCTGATGGATTCTGCAGATGCGGCCAGCGTCCTCCTCTGGCTCCTTGAGTTCTGGGGTCCCAATCAGACCTATCTTCTCTGTGCCCACCCTGCTCTCTCTGCTTGCTCTTCCGGAGCTGGCCGAGGTAGCCTCGCCTACAGGCAGGTGTCCACGTGGGACTTCTTTGCTCCCATGAGTCCCCACTGGGTCCCAAAGATCCCTCCACCCAAGCTGCTCCTTTTCCCTGAAGCCATCCTCCCGAAGGAGAGAAGCAATGTTGAATAATAGGAGAGGCAGCTGTGACATCAAGGAAAGAGCTCTAGGCTAGAAGTTGCGCGCCCAGGGTTCAAATTATGGTCCTCTGATCAAATCCCTTTATCTGTCTGGGTCAAATGACTTTGCAACTTCCTTTTCTCCTGTCTCTCCTCTCACAGAACTTTTATGAGGATCTGATGAGCTAATGGGTTAAAAGTGTTTCACGCATTATAAATGGTCTGTTGTATGTAATTTCTTCCCGTGAATCACGCAGCACAGCACACAGCACTGGGAGGCGTGTGAGTCACCCCCCCCGCTGTGTTAAGGAGTTTCCCCTTTACCAGGAGTGATCAGCCAGGGCTGGGAGGAAGAATTCAGGAAGGAATCGAATCACAGAGCCCCCACCCTGGGCTGGACACTAAGTTAGCGCTGCTCATGCAATACTTCACGGGATCCCCACATCCTGGGTCAGAGTTAAACCCACCCCAAAGATGATGAATCAGGGATCAGAGAGGTTAGCTAACTTGACCAAATCACACAGCAGGGATAATAACCAGGATGTCAGTTTGTCTGACTCCAGAGTTCAGCCAAATGAACTTGTCATAGCAAGTGCTCTGTGAGGCCTGAGGGGGAATAGGTGGGCAGTTATGTTTCAGGGCTCAGTGTGGGCCCTCCCTTCCCAGCCCCTCCCTTCCAGTCCATAAATTCTTACACACACACACTGGCCCGAGTGCACACTGCAGGTGGTCAGTGGCTGGGAGGCTGAGGGCTGGGGCTCCCTGCTCAGAACAGGACTCCAGGCTCACACCTCCAGCATGGCCCTTTTGGTGGCGGAGGGGCGGGGAGCAGGAGGAGCCCCTGTGTGTCATTTTCAGCAGCAGTCAGCAGAGCCTTGCAAAGTGCAAGATGGCTTTTTTAGCCTAGCATAAGGATCTAGTTAAAAACCAATAAATCAGCAGTGAAATGTGCATAGCAGCCTTCTCCGTAAAATCAACATGGCTTGCTCCTCTGCAGGGAGCCCTCTGACCGCCAGGGCTGAAGCCGCTGGCTCAGGCAGGGCCCTCCTCCTCCGTCCCACGGGGCTCTTTGGGGAGAGGGGTCTCCACCGTCCCCTGAGAAGCTGGGAGCGGGCAACCTGGACCCTGTCTGGGGGGCGCCTCCAGTGGAGACACCCGCTTTCTGGGTGCAGAGACCTCGAAAGCGTGGGCAGGACCCAGACGGCCCTGCGCCGCCTCCGCACGGCTCTGGCCCTGACACAGAAAATCGAATTACGAGATGAATGGGCTGGGGAGTGGATGAGCAGGGAGAGCCCCAGGCGTCTCCCCAGCACAAAGCACAGAAAGCCATCTGCAGAGGGGGGCTCAGGACGCCTCGGGAAGCCACCCCGGTGACCTCTGCCAGGACGCCCAGGCCAGCCCCCGGGCGGGACGTGGGGATGGCGGGAGGCCCCAGATCTGTAAAACTGCCACTCGGGCAGCCAAGGTAAACAGCGTCCCTGGCAGTTCAAAGGTGAGCGAGTTTAAATGTTTCCCCTTCGCCTGAAAGGAATCTGTGCCCGGCCTGCGTCAGGGGCGCCCCCGCCCCGGGGGGCCCGGCCCCCCGCGCCGCCAGCCCGCGGCATCTGCGCGCACAGAGGCGCGTCTCCCACGCAAATACTCAAAATTTCTCATTAAAACTTACGACTGTGTCAACAGCACGGACTGGGCCCCTAATCTGGAAAAGACATTTCGCCACCCGGCCGCTCCGCCGGCCGCCGCCCGCTCGGCTCCGTCTCCCTGCGCCCAGGGAGGACACCCTGGCGCGGCTTCCGACTCGGGGCCCAGTGCGGGCCCCGCGCTTCTGCTCGCCTGGGTCTCCGAATGTGCTGCCTCCCCCTGGACCTTCGCTTCTTCCTCTGAGTTGGTGAAGGAACCCCGCCCCCAGCTGCCCCCTCCACCCCATCCCTCAAGCCAACCCGTTCCCAGGGCCTGGGACCGCGGCAGAGCTGGCACACCTGAGACGCGAACACGGGGACCTCGAGGCCCTTGGCCAGGAAGGTGGGAAGCACGTGACCAGGGGTGCAGGATGGATGAACTCACTCCCGGGCCATTCTAGACGTGCACACTCCAGGCGAAGAGGGAAATCAGAGAAACACTTGCCAGTAGAAGACGTCCACCCTGGGTTCAAATCCCAGCTCTGACACTTAGGATACTTCCAGCCCCTCCTCTGTAAAATGCCCTCAGGAATAGAAAGTTAATACCTGTACCCACCTGTACACAGTAGTCGTTCATTCAGGCAACTTACCTTTGTCAAGGGCCTCCTATGAGCAGTCACGAACAAAACAGCTGGCAGCCTGGGAAAACGGACAAGCAGTTAGGACAAAGGAGTCTCGCGCATTAGGAAAGGGGACAGAGATGGTGCCAAGTGGGTGCTTGAGGCAGGGGTCCCAGAGGAAGGGATAGATAACACTGTGGCCGAAAGGTGAGAAGAGGCGAAGGCCGCGGTGGAAGATATTCCAGAAGAAACAGCCTGTGCAAAGGCCGGGAGGCAAAGGAGAGCATGTGATCCCTGGTCAAGGCACAGAGACCCAGGCATTCTGCTTGCTCCACTTTGGGGAAACAAAAAAAGAAAACCACGGCAAGATTTTCCTCCAGAAAACTGACAGTCAGGCACCCACCTCCAACCCCACAGTCCTACAAGTCAGGCTCGTGCAGACATTGCTGTGTGGAGAGCAGGAATAACTCAGCACCGAGAGTGGGAACCGTTGCCCCAAGCCATCTCGGCTGCTGAGCTGATGCGCTGTGTGACCTGGGACAAGTCACTTTGCCTCTCTGAGCTAGTGAAAATGAAGACCATGCTTCCTGACTCCTTCTTAGGCTGAACACAAACAGGAATGTAGCAAAATGATGACCATCCCTCCAAATTTTTCACTGGACTGAGATAGCCACCAAGAAAGGAAGGAAAGAAGGAAAAAAGGACGGGAGGGAGGGCGCAGTCATCAGAGAAAAACCTCATGAAGTCCAAAGGGTCCAATGCACAATTTGCTTCCAGAAAATGTCGCCTCTGCATTCACCTCCTGGAACAGTACCTGGCACATAGTGGGCACTTACCACATGTTTGCTGAATTGATCATCATTGAGCTATTTGCTTAGTCATTCATTCAGCAAAGAATTCCTAGCCCTTGTTCCATAGCAGGACTTACCTGTCCCCAAACAAAGCAGGAACTCTCCTGCACAGGCTTCACTAAAATTCCAGGAAATCCACTTTAAATCCATCTCCATCAAGCCACCTAGGCCCTGCTCCTTCTGCTCCCACAATGGCTGTTCGAATCGTCCCCTTTCTTCCCAGAACCTCCAAACTTTCTCTTCCATCCCTGCCCTTTTGACAGGTGACCTTCCCGGAGAAAACAAGAACCATCAACTTTCAACCACAAAACCGCCTATGTACCTGTGCCTCTTCCAAGTCTCACCTCCTTCCCTCCTACTGAAGTGACAGATGGAGTCCCTCCCCAGGGAACGCCACCAGAGAGATCGCCTCTCCCCTCTGCTCTGTCCACAGCTCCCACCTCAGCGTTTCTCAAACTGACCACGGCGGACCGTTCGAGGGTCACACGTTCAATGGCAGGTGCTGTGACCAGCAGTTTTAAAAAGTGAAATAGGAGCAGAAATATCAGCCTGTCACACCCAGCAAGGGTGAGCACCTGTTGTGAATCTGTTTCTGGGGTGTGTCTGTGTGCAGGTGTCCCAAGTCTGAAAGGTGATGCTGTCTCACAGTTGGGAAAGACTGAAAGGTGTCCTTCTGCCCCCCTTTTCCTACTGCCTCCTTTCCAACAGCAGTTAAACATCCTCAAGACTTTTGCAGGTGATCCCACCGTGGCGCAGAGGAAACAAATCCGACTAGGAACCATGAGGCTGCAGATTCGATCCCCAGCATCACTCAGTGGGTTAAGGATCCAGCGTTGCTACAGACATGGCTTGGATCCTGCATTGCTGTGGCTGTGGCATAGGCCAGCAGCTGCAGCTCCAATTCAACCCCTAACCTGGCAACCTCCATATGCTGCGAGTGTGGCCCTAAAAAGCAAAAAAAAAAAAAAAAAGAGGGAGAATTTTGCAAAGTCTCCCCTTGAAGGTCCCATTCTCCTCCACTGCCCACCCCTTTTCTGCCTGACCACACCCCACACCCCCAACCTCTTCACAGCCTGCTCTACACTCAGTAGCTCCATTTCCGCCCCCCAACTCCTTGGCACATCGACCCCCGCTCCAAGACCAACGTGAGCTGCTGCTCAGTCCGAGGAAGGCTCTGCCTGGGGGACCCTCAGAGTGAGGTTTTCTCAGCTCCCACGACCTCGCCTCCTCTGGCTTTCCTCCTACCTGTGTGGCCCGCCGTCTCCTCTGTGGACTCCTCTGCCCCTACCCAGCTCTTCCTGTTGGCGTTCCTGGGGGCTCCCACCTAGACCTCTTTTCTCATCGCCCTCCCCTCAGTCACAGTTTCAAGGCCCGTAGGCTGACGATGCCCATCTTGGTCTCCGTATCCCAGCTCTCTTCGCAGATCCCTGGCTCACAGCCACCTTCCAGCATCTCTGCCGGGTGCCGCCCAGGCCCCTCCTACTCAGCACACCCACAGCCCCGCTTTTTTCCTGCACCCTGATGGTCTCATCCTTGCATCAGCCCCTCCACCCACCGCATCACCCAAACCAGAAAGCTGACCTCCTTCTGGACCCTGCCATGACCCAGCTGTCCCATCACTACCTCCTGGCAGCTCAGTGGTATCCTCTCACTCCTCGCCACCCGGCCACCCCTCTCAGAGTCAGCGCAGTCATCATTCTGTCTGAATTGCTTCCAGAGTCTTCTAACGAAGGGGTCTCCAGCCCATCTTTCTATTAGAACCATGTTGCTCTCTTTTGAAAACCCTCAGTGTCTCCTCTCAGCTGCTGGACTGAAGCCCAGACTCCTCATGCACAGAACATGGGATCACTCTGACCCTCCATCTCCAGCGCTCTTGTTTTCTGTTCTCACTCGTACTGCTGCTCCTTGGGCTGGGGGCCCACGACGGGCTGGCCCCTCAACGTGCCCGGCCTCCCTAGATGCCCTCACTCTCAGGTTCCTCCGGCCGAGGCTGGGCTGACCCAGGGCACCCCAAGCTCACGTTCAAAGACTCGGGCCGGGCCCAGCTGCTCGGCCCCATAAATGGGGATTAGGTGGCCCCCTTTGAGGCGGGCGGGTGGGCTGTGAGAAGAGGTGGTTTTGTATAGATTTTATGGCAGGATCACATTTCGTCATCAGACCGCCCTCTGAAGCTGGCCAAGGGCAGGTCAGGGGCAGGGGAGTGGGAACCCGAGCTGCTCCATCAGCCCAGAGCACCGAGCTGCTAGCACAGGAGGGGGCCGTGGCTGGAATCAGGGGCCCTGAGTTCTAGCCTCCCCTACCCGCTACCCCCCACTGCACCTCCTCCCGTTCTCCGGGCAGTAGATGGGCTCTCAGGCCACTTCCGTTTCCAGGCCCCCAGGCCCCCTCTCAGTCTAAGCCATAACAAAAGCAGTACCTCTCCCAGAAGGTTTCAGAACGAGTATATGCTTACAAACGCATGGAGTAGGGTTGCCAGATAAAATAAGATATCCAGTTAAACTTGAGTTTCAGAAAAACAACAAATAATTTTCTATATAAGGATGTCCCAAATACTGCATGGCCATATATTAAAAACTATTCATTGTTTACCTGCAACGTAATTTGACTGGGTCTCCTGTATTCTCATTTGCTGAATCTGGCACCCCCTACCTTTAAGGGCCATGACCTCCCAGTCCATCTAACCAAAACAGGTTGGGTTTTGACAGGTTCAGTGGTCTTGGGGAAATCATCAAAGTTGGGCAGAGATCTGTGGTCAAGAGCCTGTAGGGATTTCACGAAAGAGTGCTCCAGGCCAGGGAACGGCATAGGCAGAGACCTAGAGTGGGATGGTATTGGGTATGTTCCAGAAAAGGCCGATAGGAACTGTGGTGTGGGATGTAGGCGGTAGGCGGCAGAGATGCACGGAAAGATCCGCCAGAGTCGCATCACATGGTAGCCAATCTGCACTCCCGCGGATATTAGGGGAGGGGCCCCACGGGAGGCCTGAGCTGAAGCAGGATCACGGCCAGACATTGAGGTACAGCGAGCAGGATCCATCTGCGCAGAGATTGGGGGAAGGAAAACTGGCCTAGGAGGAGGGACCTCCAGGGTACAGTCAGGGAATTTCAAATCCGTTCAAATCTGTTCTCTGTACAAAATAAGTCATAAATAGCAGCCAGTAAACGGTAGCTGTTGAGTTGTCATTATTACCATATTATCATACTATGTGTCATATTATGCGTTTTGGTACCAGCTGGCCTCGCCCCCCAGACTGTCCCCATGGAACCAGGACCATTTTTTACCCACTGGGAGCCCAGATGATGGGACAGTGGCAGCTAGAAGATTCCTGCCCTCTCCCCTATACCATCCCTCCCTCTCTCCTTTGTCCAATCGGTGAGAGGTAAGCCATCAGGGAGAATACTATGGATGCAAGGATGTTTCGGGGACCCAATGAAAGTTATCTAAAGAAAGGGGCTGCTTTGTTAGAGACCCCACAAGATCCACTTACACAATCTCTCATGACATTTTCACAGCAACGCTAAGAAGCGAGTACTAAGCCCCCTTTTAAAGATGAAAACCAAGATCCAGAAATGGAAAGTCTCTTCCCCGAGATCTTTAACTAAAAGTAGGGAGAGGCCAGGTTTAAAATGCAAAAGCTCTTTTCTTTACATAAGACAGATCCTGTGGGTCAAAGCCACAGAATCTGAGACCAGTGGCCATGGAGCCTGTGTAGACACCGTCACCCCTGATGGGCGCATTCAGCTCAAGAGACACCAAACCTCCCACCCCCTGGACAATGAGGCCTTGGAACCCGTCCGTCTTGCCTCCATGTCACATGTGGGCTTCTTTCCTTGGTGCTGTGAGCAGCCTGAGGAATTCAGAAACCTCGAATCCAGTCTCAGACTCCCCAGTTCTGAGCTACCTGGTTTCAACGTTCTGAGTTTCCACTTCCTCATCTGGAAAGGGGGTCACAGTTCCTCCCAGGGAGGGAGTAAAGAGCCAGTGTGATAACACAGAGGAAAGTGCTTTCAGAACTGGAAAGGATGGGGCAGACTTGTTTCAGTGCCCCAGTCACAGACAAACAACATCACCCTGCAAACTGAAAAGCTCTTCTAGCTCAGATCTCCAGATTCAGGAGGAGGTTTTTGCTCTAACAAGTAAATCTAGCTCAGAGTTGATCTGCAAGGCAGGGGTGGCTGATGACACCTCCTTTATTACCTTTCTAACATTTGCTCTCCTCCTCTGTCGCAGGCCCTGTACGGGGCACTGATGAATAGAGACATGGTACTGGCTCTTGGGACAGGTGGGCAGTGGGAGAGAGAGCGACAAACAATAATGCTACGATCAAAACCAGTGACAAAGCGGAGTTCCCATCGTGGCACAGTGGTTAACGAATCCGACTAGGAACCATGGGGTTGCGGGTTCGATCCCTGGCCTTGCTCAGTGGGTTAAGGATCCGGCATTGCCATGAGCTATGGCGTAGGTCACAGACGCGGCTCAGATCCCGTGTGGCTGTGGCTGTGGCTGTGGCATAGGCCAGCGGCTACAGCTCCAATTAGACCCCTAGCCTGGGAACCTCCATATGCCTATGCCATGGGGAAAGACCTAGGAAAGACAAAAAAAAACAGTGACAAAATATAAGCAAGTATAAAAACATTATAAGCAAGTGAGGTAAACTGTCTGAGAATTGGAGAAGGCTGTGCAGTAAGACTTCTGGAATGGAGCTATTTGCACAAGGTCCTAAATAATGTATTTACTCTTTCATTTAACAGATAATTTTTAAGTCTCCTTTAAAGGGTTGGGCTATATCAGTGAATAAATAGTGCCTGCCTTGAAGGAGCTTAGTAGAGAAGCCAGGTCATTAAAGTAGGAATAAATAAATTATTAAACCATATCATATATTGTATGTCTGTGTAATAGAACATGTAGATATACTGTAATATGCCAGGTGTTATTAAAAAATAATGCAGGGTAAGGAATAAAGATTGGTAGGGGTGAAGGGCTATTTTATATGGACTGATCATGAAAAGACTCTGAGAAACTGACCTGAATGGAGAGAGAGCATGAACACTGAATGATAGTAAAAATACAACATAAAAATTACAGAATGTAGTTAAAGCAGGGCTCAGAGAAAAATAACTTTAAGCATCATTTTAAAAGAAGAATGATTGAAAATTGATGATCTAAGTTTCTATCTTGAGACTCTAGAAAAAAAAAAAGAACAAAGTAAACAGAGGAAAGAAATATTAAAGATGAGAATGGAATACACTGAAATAGAAAACAAACAAGACAGAAAAACCAGTGACATCAAATCTGGCTCTTTGAAGGATTAATAAAATTAATGAGCCTCTAGATAGAGAGACAGGAAGAGAAGAAGACACAAACTCACAACTAAAAGACATCACAACAGATCCTATAGACATGAAAATGATATGAGGGACTATTAGGAACAACTTAATGCTAATGAATCCAACAGTTTAGATGAAATGAACAAATTCCTTAAAAGTCACAAACTTCCAAGAGTGACAAGAGAAAAAATAGAAAATCTTAATAGCCTTATAGCTTTAAAGAAACTGAACCCATAATTTTTAAAAATGCACACAAATAAAGCTTCGGATGTCTCCAATGGTGAATTCTCCTAAACATTTAATGAATGACTATACGAAACACTTCTAGCAAACACAGGAGGGAACTGCTCCAACTCATCATATGAAATTAATGTTATTCTGATACCAAAACCAGACAAGGCCATTATAAGAAAAGAAAATTACAGAGCAATATCCTTCACAAAAATCCTCAACAAATTATTGTCTAATTAAATTCATCAATCTATCTATCAGTATGTATGTTGGTTTATAGGATTCTCTGCATTAAGGCAATAAAGCAGAAAATCATCTCAATAAATGCTAGAAAACCATTTGATGAAATCCCATTCCCACTCATAATAAAAATTCTCAGAAATCTAGGAACAGAAGAAAACTCTCTCAATCAGGTAAAAAGACATCTGTGAAAAACCTACAACTCACAATATTCTTAATACTAAAATAGTGTCTTTTTCCCCCTGAGATCAAGAACAAGACGAGGATGCCACTGTCAGCACTTCTCTTCAACATCGTACAGGTGGTCTTAGCGCAGTAAAGCAGGAAAAAGAAACAAAAGACATAAATATTGTGAAGGCGGAAGTATGATTGTCTTTATTCAGACATAACAGTATTTCTACACATCGAAAATCCTAAAGACTCTACTAAAATGCATTAGAACTAATAAATGACTTTAGTAAGAATGCAAAATACAAGATAAAGATTAAAAATCGATTATACATGGTAAGAATCCAACCAGTATCCATGAGGATGTGAGTTCAGTCCCTAGCCTCACTCAGTAGGTTAAAGGATCCGGCGTTGCCACAAGCAGCAGTGTAGATCACAGATGAGGCGCAGCGGCTTGGATCCCACATTGCTGTGGCTGTGGTGTAGCCCTCAGCTGCAGCTCCAATTTGACCCCTAGCCCAGGAATGTCCATGTGCCTCATGTGCAGCTGTTAAAAAAAAAAAAAAAAAAAAAACGATAAAATGAAAAAAGACTGATAATTGCAAATGTTGACAAGAATATGGAGCAACCGTAGCATCACTAATTATTAGAGAAATGCAAATCAACACTACAATGAGGTATCACCTCACACCAGTCAGAATGGCCATCATCAAAAAGCATACAAGTGATAGGAGTTGCTGTTGTGGCTTACTGTGTTACGAACCTGAGTAGTATCCACAAAGATGCAGGTTCGATCCCTGGCCTCACGCAGTGGGTTAAGGCTCCAGCATTGCCGTGAGCTGTGGCGTGGGTCACAGAAGTAGCTGGGATCCCGAGTCGCTGTGGCTGCAGCTTCAATTCGACCCCTAGCCTGGGAACTTCCATATGCCACAGATTCAGCCTCAAAAATCAAAAAAAAAAAAAAAAGTACACAAATAACAAAGGCTGGAGAGGGTGTGGAGAAAAGGGAACCCTCCCACACTGTTTCGTAGGAATGTAAATTGGTGCAGCCACAATGAAAACAATACGAAATTAGAGCTGCCATGAGATCCAGCAATCCCGCTCCTGGGCATAAATCCAGACAACACTGTAATTCAAAATGATACATCCACCTCTATGTTCACAGCAGCACTATTTACAATAGCCAAGACACGGAAACAGTAATTTCCATCAACAGATGAATGGATAAAGATGTGGTATATATGTGCAGTGGAATACTACTCAGCCATCAAAAGAATGAAACGATGCCTTTTGCGGCAACATGGACGGACCTAGAGATTATCACGCTGAGTGAAGTTAAGTCAGAAAAAGAAAGACATGTACCGCATGCTATCACTTATATGTGAAATCTAAAATAGGACACACATGAATTTATCTGTGAAACACATTCTCAGACATAGAGAATAGACTTGGTTGCCAGGGAGGAGCGAGGAGGAGGGCGAGATGGAGTGGAGGTTTGGGATGAGCAGATGCCAACTATTATACAGAGAATGGATAAACAGCGAGGTCCCACTGTATAACACAGGGAATTATCTTCTATATCCTATAAGAAGCCATAATGGAAAAGGAAGACAAAGATGCCCATACATCGCTGAAAGGGCTATAAAATGGTACAAACACATGGCAAAACTCTTTGGCAGGTTCATACACAGTTAAAAAGGTATCTACTTGATGACCAACAATTTCCCTCTTAGGGATGTCCCCCCGGAGAAGTGAAGACATGTGCCCATTTCTCTTATACAAGAGATGTTTATGGCAATTTTATTTAAAAGGGCCCCAAACCATAACATATGCAAATAAATGAACAAACAAAAAGTGGTATCTCCATACAATGGAATACAACTCAGCAGGCACAAAGAACAGACCTCTAACCCACCAAGGACATGGAGAGAGCTCACAAACACGCTGAGCAAGAGAAACCGGACGTATAAGAAATACATACGGTTTGGAGTTCCCGTTGTAGCTCAGTGGTTAACGAATCCGACTAGGAACCATGAGGTTGCAGGTTTGATCCCTGGCCTCGCTCAGTGGGTTAAGGACCTGGTGTTGCCGTGAGCTGTGGTGTAGGTCAAAGACGTGGCTCAGATCCCTCGTTGCCATGGCTGTGGTGTAGGCCGGCAGCTACAGCCCCAATTAGACCCCTAGTCTGGGACCCTCCATATGCTGCGGGTGCGGCCCTAGAAAATACAAAAAAAAAAAAAAAAGAACCAAAAAAAAAAAGAAAGAAATACATACGGTTTGACTCCATTTATATGACATTCAGGGAAAAACTTAACAAGAGTGTTAGAAATTCAGAACATCCTTTGCGCCTGGAGAGTGGATTGGTTGGGAAGAGGCATGAGGGAGCTTTCTAGGGGGATGGAAATATTCTATGTCTGGATCTGAGTGGTGGTCACAGAGCTATATACATACTCATCCCATCACGCTTAAGATCTGCACCTTTCGGAGTTCCCATCGTGGCGCAGCGGAAACGAGTCCGTCTAGGAACCATGAGGTTGCAGGTTCGAACCCAGTCTCGCCCAGTGGGTTGGGGATCCTACATTGCTGTGACTGTGGTGTAGGCCAGCAGCCATAGCTCTGATTCAAGCCCTAGCCTGGGAACCTCCATATGCCAAGGGTGCCAGCCCTGAAAAGCAAAAAAAAAAAAAGATCTTTCACTGTATGTAAAATAAGCTTCAATTTTAAAACTCGCGATGAGATCTTTGAAAAAGAGGCCAAAGGAACACCACAGAGGTCTAAGGAAAGGTGTGACCAGGGGAGGCTTTAAGGAAGAGTTAGCATTTGCACTGAATCTTGAACACTCTGGAGAGAGGTGTTGTGAGAACCAGACGAGATGCCAGATGCAAACGAACACATCTTTAGGGAATTTAGGGAATTGCTAAATGCGAGGGATTCCTCTGCTCAACCACTGATGCCTCCTCGAAGCAAAAGAAGAAAGACCAGAATAAGCATCTTGCGGGGGAGGGGGGCCGTGGCGACCACAAATCCTGGAGACGGGGTAAGTGTATCCGGGGTGGGGGGTGTCCAGCCATGTGCCGGGGCAGACTCGGCACCTGGTCCATGGCTGGACCCGCGGAAAGTCCTCAAAAAATGCTTTTCAAATGAATGAAAAGTACATAAAGGCTCTGCTGATAGATCTGAGCTCGAACAATAGCTGGGAGCCCCAGAGAGGACCAGGGGCTGGCTCGGGTTCACCCTGCAGGGAAGGCAGGCACCGTCCTGGAGCGCTGAACTTGGACACATTCTATCACGCAGCTCAAGCCGCCCTGGGGGCGCCGTATAACTTTATTGTAAGCTCGTGCAATAACACAGGCAAATAGAATAACAATGTAAAGTTGGCTTTAATTAAAACGAAGGGTGTTTGCCTCTCCCTCCTTTTCGTACTAAGCCAGGGCAGCCTGCTGAGCTGTGCAGAGCAATCAGAGGAATGTCTCCAAAGCGGGAGGCAGCCCCCCACACCCCCCTTTCGAGGTTCACCCACATTCAAGGGGGCCCTTCCCCCTCCCCCAAGCCCCCCCCCCAACTCCCTTCTTATATGATCCACATGGCGAAAGAGCACGAAGGAAAACAGGAGTGGTGATGCTTTTCGAAGGGCGATGCCTCTCCAGGAAGGGAGAGAGAATGCTGTCAAGCAACGTGGGGAAGAGAATCCCGTCCACGTAGCCGTCCCACAAGGGTCTCCTGCACCACCTCGTGCCAGACCTTGTGCTGGGTGCTAGAGCCATCTTCAGAGGGCTCACTGTCTGGCAGGAGCTCGTCAGTACAGAAGAGGCGTCCACCCAGAGACACATGAGAAAGCCATGAACCCGGGGCTCATCTACGTGTCCCAACGTCTGGAAAATCAAGCTGATGCAAAGAATCTGCTAAGCAGGGAGAAGAACCACACGCAGAAGGACCAGCAGAGACAGCACCATGCTGGGCACTCCGAGTGTCCTAGCCTGCACTGGGCTGATGAACATTAACCACGAGAAGCTGCTCTTTCTAGGGAAAAGGGAATCCTGATTTGCAGCCTTGGCCAATATCGGTGGTGTAAATTCTCCCACACCGGTGGATTTTGAGCTACTAGCTCATCAAATTCCTAAAAAGTTAACAATCAGCTAGTCCAGTTGGATTCCAGCATCCTGCTGGTCCTACCTGTTCAAAGGACTCTGGGATGCTGAGAGGAATTCTAAATCGCATTCAGCCCAGGTTTGCATTCTACGGACTTTTTTTTTCAAGTAATAGGTTTTGTTTTGATTTGGTTTGGGGCCATGGCATGAAGTGGGATCTCAGTTCCCAGACAAGGGACTGAACCCAGGCCACAGCAATGAAAGCGCTGAGTCGTAACTACCAGACCACCAAGGAACTCCCCCTCAACAGACGTCTAAAGAGTATCTTCTCCTTGCTAGGCTTTGTGCCAAGAGGTCTCAAACCACTAATAATAACGTAATAATAATTCCAGCCAGTACCCATTAAGAGTTTACTATATGCAAAGTTCTCCTCTAAGAGCTTTTTCACAAATAAGTGCATTTAATCCTCGCAACAACCCTATGGCATTGATATGACTATTATCCCCCTTTTGCAGATGACCAAACTGAGTCTCAGAGAGAACAGGGGACTTGCCTGAGATCACGTAGCTAGTAAGACGCAGGAGCAAACAGCTGCTGTCACTGAGAGCCCGTCCTACATGTTGGTTATTTCCTGCATGCTGAGCCCAACATCGCTGGGGTAGGAGCCAGGAAGGCCTCATCCGCAGCCCCCGCTGTGGCTCAGATGCAGACATGTGACCCATGAATTCATGTGAAACCTGAAGTCAGAAGAAGGCGGCCATCTGAAAGACTCAATCTCATAGCCAGGCCAGGGGCAGGGGCAACCAGTTCTTTGGGGACAGCAGGGATGGCGCCTCTGGCATCCAGCCCAGAATGCCACAGGGACTGAGTGACAGGGAAGGGATGTTTTCACTAAAAATGCCCCTGTGGTTTAGTCGGGCCCCATTCCTGGGGCCCTCCTGAGATTCTGCAAGCTGGCCAATACACTATAACACATTTCTCTCTGCTTAAACTAGCTCTAATGAACTCTGTTGTTTGTAGTTAGGCACCCAATAAGATGGTGGAGCCAGGGTTCAAAGTTGGCTCCAGAACTCAAGCTTTTACCCACGATGTCACGCTTCACTTTCTCCTCGGCCTACTCTATGAAGAAGGCTCTACACCCATTTCACAGATGAAGAAACTAAGTCTAAAAGCGATCAGACCGACGGCCTGAGCATACATCTTAAATTGGACCACATGAAACTGTTGCTATTCAATAGTTAAGGGCCACGAAATGGCCACAGCATGTGGTTTAACCTGGCAGAAATCGGATTTTAGTCTAGATGTATCTGCCTCCCAAACCTTTGCTCTTTTCACTGCCTGTGCTTCCTCACAGACTCGCTCATCCGAACTCGCAAGTGAGAAGCTACCCCTAGGTGGTATGAGCAGAGCTGGTGGGGGCTGGGGTGTCTCCCAGGAGAAGCTGAAAGACCAGGAGAGATGGAAGCGTCTGGTTGGGGCTTCATCTGGCTCGATCCACCTCTGCGGGCATCTCTTGTGCCCAACCCTGAGCGGATCACTTCTGGGGAGAGCCCTGAAAAAGAAGACAGGTCGCTTCCTGCATGAAGTCGAGGGCAAGGATTCTCACGCGGGTACTCTTGGAGGTGCTCCCATGAATAGCAAGAAAAAGGACCGCTCTGCCACCTGTTAGCGTGCAGAAGGAAACCCTCCTGGCAACTCGACGGGAGCCCCGAGGGACTGCCAGGCTGTGAGGAGAAGCGGGGGGGCATCTGGCTGGAGGAGCAGCAAGAGCAGAGGCACAGAGGCTGCAGAGTGTGGCTACGTGAAGGGGAAGAAGGGAGGCAGCTGAGGTGAAGCCCGACTCGTGCCCAGGGGAACAACGAGGGACAACTTGGAAACGAAGGTCGAGAATGTCATTCGCTTGTTCTCAGCATTTACCGTGTCAGACGCTGTGCTGGGGATACAGCTGGGAACCATGCAGGCCCCGGGCCTTCTGAGTGGGAAACCACATGCTCAGCAAGTAAGGACTCTAATCGCAGTTCTATCTGGATGTTGTCAGCATGCAGGTCAAGGTGCCGTGAGAGCATCTAACAGTGTGACAGGACCCGATAAAGAACTCAGAGAAAGGAGTTCCCATCGTGGCGCAGCAGAAATGGATCCGACTAGGAACCATGAGGTTTCGGGTTCAATCCCTGGCCTCCCTCAGTGGGTTAAGGGTCTGGCATTGCCGTGAGCTATGGTGTAGGTCACAGAAGCGGCTCTGATCCTATGTGGCTGTGGCTGTGGTGGAGGCCAGCAGCTATAGCTCTGATTAGACCCCTATCCTGGGAACCTCCGTATGTTGAGGGTGCGGCCCTAAAAAGACAAAAAAAAAAAAAAGACATCAAAGAAGGCCTCCTGTTGCAGCAGACATTGAACCGAAACCTGAAGACAGGAAGCCCACAATGAGAGAGCACACGAGTGAAGGACCCTGAGTGGGAAGAGGGGTCACATTTAAGGAATGAGGAGCAAACTGTGGGGCTGGTGTGAGGGGCGTAAGCACTGGAGGACAGGTCGGGGGGGTAGCCAGGAACCGTGTAGGATGTGGTCTGGCAGGTACCGGGAGGCGTTTGGGTTTTCTCCAAGAACGGTGGAAAGGGACATCATCAGCTCTGTATTTTCTTGATCATCGCTCAGGCTGCCCTGGGGAGAAAGGGAGGGAGAGAAGGACAGTGGGGACCAGTGAGGATACAGTTGGTATGACCGGTACAAGCAGGGATGGGGCCACAGCCTGGACAGGGTCAGAGCAGGGGAGACGGAGGAGTGTGGAGGCCCCAGGTGGGTTCTGGATGTGGAGTTGACTTCGTAAAGTAGTTTAGCATGAGTGTCGTGTGATGTAAACTTCCCCTCCCTCAGTTCTCTCGTCTGTGAAATGGGGCTGTAACTGGACCTGTTGAACGTACGTAAGGGAGTGGATACACCGTGAAGTAGGTGGAATAGTGAAAGGCAGCTGTGGTTGACGAGTAGATTTGGGGGAAGATGGGGGTCCCTTTGGGGGCGTTCAGTTCAAGAGGTTTATGGGACATCCTGGTGGGGACGTCAGGCCAACGGCTGGCCATCAGGAGAGCAGCCTGCAGGAAACTGGGGAACTGCTGGAGCGCAGGTGGCATCCACAGCCATGGAGAAGGAGGGATGGTGCCAGGGAAGGAGCAGGGCGAGCCAGAGAGCACCCAGCTGAGCCCCGAGGCCAGGCTATGGCATCAGGCTGCTCCTGGATCCTGGCAAGAACATTGCAAGGGACAGTGGCTTCGGCAATGCCCCTTGAAGACCCCAAATGATTCCTCTGACTCTGCCCCAGGGGGTCTCTGCTGGTGGCCTTTCCTTGATTCCTGGGTATGGGGGTGGGGGGCAGCGCCTGAGTCAGCTCCTCCAGGCCCTGAAGCTGTCTGAGCCTTCAGACCCGCGGCTTAGGCCGCTAAGCCCCAGCTCGTGCTGACAAATCCTTCCTAATGGGGAGATCAACCTTTCAATACGGCTGCTGCTCAAGAGACACATCCCCGGGCAGCGGGTGAGCGGGCATCCCAGCACTGCCTCTCTACCCACCCGCCCCAGCCGCTGCAGGGGCTCCCGCTGCCCTGGTGTAAAGACACATGCTGGGAGCCCCGAGCAGAGATGGAGAGAGCAGAGGAACAAAGAATCCTGTCCCCGCAGGGCTGAGAAGACCAGGCTCACATCACAGGGCCTCTAGAGGCCCTGGAAGCAGGGGGGCTCCAGCGCACTCGCACCGCCGAGCGTTTGCTCTTCCCTCTGCCTGGACCGTTCTTCCTCCAGAAATCTGCACGGCTGGCTCCATCGCCTCCCTCAGGTCTTTAGACAGAAGTCGCCTCCAAAGGGAGACCGTCTCTAACCACTCCACTCCCCACTGCGAACACAACGCCCCCAGTGCCCCTGTCCCCCTCCCCTCCTCAGCTTTAGTTTGTCCAGAAGACTCTTCACCTTCTGCACAATATGTTGTCCTGTGGCCGTGATACACTACCCGCTCTATTTGTAATTGCCTGTCTCCCCCCATTAAAGAGAAAGCTCCACGAGGGCAGAGACTCATCTCTGCTGGTCACTGATGCACCCCCCAAGCTTAGACCAGAGCCTGGCACACAATAGACAGTGACTAAGTATTCGCGGATTGATTGACTAAAAGGCCTTCGGCAAGTCACTGGGCCCAGGAGTCTGAGTTATGTTCTTGGTCAAACACTCCCTCTCTCAAAGCTTTCATCTTGGCCTCCACGTCCATGAAACGGGGCTTAGGATGCCTGCTCAGCTCCCATATAAAAAGAGGCTTTGAAAGCCTCGTTCATATATTAAATGATCATTATGTTATTATATATTACATTATGATTTAAATAACGTTAGTAAATATATAAAAGTGGAACAGAGAGGGAGCGAAGGTGGCAGGAGCTGGGGGGCCAGAGGATGTGGGGTCAGAGTGCAAAGGTGATGGGTACTCAGTGGCCAGCACTGTCAGCTCAGGAAGTCAACTGGCCTGAGGCTAAATTGGGGAGGGCTTGGCAGGAACTCCCAGAGGACCACCAGCTTCATCCCTGAGGCCCCAGCGTTCGGGCCCAGTCCCATAGCTGGTGATGTGATGGTCTGATTGGTCAGCGCTTATGCCCACTGCCAAGTATTTTTAATGTCACTCACTCGTGCACCTAGAATCACATCTAGGCCATAGAAAGCGCTGAACCGGTACTTGTGGATGGAAGAAATAGAGGAAGAAATTCTGGCTCTCACACCATTTATCTATGCGTATTTGGAGTGACTCATTCTTATGACTCTTACTCCAGGGTGGTCCATGGATCTACAGCATGGGTGTCACCTGAGGGTTAGAAATGCAGGATCTCAGGCCAACCCCGGAGTGATTGCATTAGAAGCTGCATCTTAACCAATCCCCCCGGGGATCCCTGTGCACGTTAATGTTTGGAAAAAAAGCGGTTCTAAGCTACAGGAAGGTAAGGTCAGCCCTGTTGACCTCCCAGAAGAGCTGAGTGTCAAATGGGATGACTAAATGTGAAAATGTCTTGAATATTGGAACATGCTGAGCAAACGAAATAGACTGCTATGATTATTCTTATGATTAATAATAGTCCTTGCAGAAAAACCACTTTATAGCTCTGTCTTAAAACCTCATTAAATTCTGTTCAAATGTGCTATTAAAAGTTATGTTCTAGTCCACTTAGTTTTGTAAACCCCAAACCTTTTAAAACAGAATGGAGTCTGGGCTCCAGGACAGCAACGCGCGGGCCCTGCTTCTGATGGTTGCCATGGGCATGATTGAATGCAAATTTACTTCCCACAACACCCTGCCAACTGATTGATCCCGGGGAAGGAGAAGATGTTGGGAACCCAGTCCCTCAGAGAAAGGAAAAACTAAGTAGAGGCAGAGGGTGGAAAAAGACAACCACGGGGTTTCACGCTGGTTTGTGGGGATGCAGTGCATGCCTATAATCTTCTGCCTTTCAGCCTCTGCCAAACCACGTGGAAGGAAAAGAAGGTTGCCGAGGAGAAGGGAGCGGACTCTGGTGGGGAGTTAGCTCCGCCGCAGGCTGGGGCATCCAGTTCCCCGGAGAGACCCCTTCAGGCTGATCCGGCCAGGGCCGCAGCTGCAAGTCGCTACAGGGGCTTTTGATGCGAGACTGGCCAAGGCCCAAGGCCCTGTCAACAGCCAGGAAGACAGCCCTGGCCCCGAGACAAAGGCTACCTGCCGAAGATGCATCTCAGACTAAGGTTTGGGTGGGGGCACAAGAGAACCGTAATTATGCTGGATGGAGATTGATAACCAGTCGGGCCGGTGAGCAAAGCAATAACGACCGGTCAGCCCTCTGCCTGCTCCCAGTCACCACGCCACGCTCTGCCTTGGCTGGCCACCCCAGGCCCGGCCCCTCCTTTGGGAGAAAGCCCCAAAGTAGCGGGAATTTTCCAACTGGGTCTCATGGCTCTGCCTGTGAGCTCTGATCTAGCTCGACCGTCTCCTTCCGGCCTTCTCTCCTCTCTTCCCAGTTATAAACCTCCCCACCCTCTGCCAGGCACACACTCTGCCCCCTGCCAGCGTGACCTCTCCACCCTTCAGAACCACCACCCTGATTCTCTCCATCGGCCATCAAACATGCCCAGGAATTTTTTTTCTTCTTCTTCTTCTTCTTTTTGTCTTTTTAGGGCCATACCTGCAGCATATGGAGGGAGGTTCCCAGGCTAGGGGTCGAGTCGGAGCTGGGGCCGCCGGCCTGTGCCAGAGCCACAGCAACGCAGGATCCGAACCACATCTGCGACCTACACCACAGCTCACAGCAATGCCGGATTCTTAACCCAGTGAGTGAGGCCGGGGAGTGAACCCACCACCTCATGATTCCTCGTCGGATGTGTTTCCGCTGTGCCACGACAGGAGCTCCGATTCCCAGGAACTTTCATCGGACCAAGCCCTGTTCCAAACACCAGAGACGAGGAAACAAATTAGAGCTGGAGGTGATCCCCAGGGACTACACAGTCTGGTGGGGGAGACGGATAATTACCACGCATCAGGACAAGTTCTACTGCAGTGAGCGGAGGTGGGGAGCTTTAAGGAAACAAAGGAGAAGCAGGAAATGTAGTCAGGTGGGTGCCGTCAAGGAAGGCTTCCCAGAGGGGTGCACTTGCCCTGAGACCGGAAGGGCCCGCCGGACTTGGCCCAGGTAAAGGAGTGGGGGGAATAGCCAAGGGCGGCTGGTGTGAGGGTGACCTAATCAGAGGGATGCAAATCGAAACTGTGAGATACATTTTACACCCATCGATTGTAACTGTGACAGCTGGGTGATAGCCAATGCTTGGGCCCTAAGACAATCCGGCAAAACTTGGGGAAACTAAATCCAGGTCTGAGCCCTGGAGCAGCGCTCCTCCTGGGTGCTCACCACAAAGAAACTGGCCCTGTCCCTGCAGGGAAAGGAACATTCATCAGAGTACTGTTGGTGGTGCCCAGGAGCAAGGGGCCACAGGGTCTAAGTAAGAAGGATGCAGCGCAGGCGCACAGCACAGAGGCCGTTAGATGCAGTGAACTAGGCTCTAGGGGGACATGCAGGGATGTGGACAGATCTTCAAAACATTGTTAAGTCGAAAAAAATAAGAAACAGAAGGCTCTCTAAAGCAAAATACCATTTATATAAATGAAAAACATACACAAAGAAAATAACACCATATATTTTTTCAAAGAAACGTGCATTTCCAAGCTCATGCACCAAACACATGAGAGTGGGGACCTCTCAGGAAGAGGGAAGTGGAAGAAGAATTGGGGATGAAGGAGCAGGAAAACCATGAATACACCAAACAAGAACAGGGCCTTGCAGCACATATGAGAATGATGCTTTGCCGCACGGAGAGGGATCATCAACTAAACGTGCGGTACCTACCTGAAATTTTAAAAAGAAAAAAAGAAAGGGGGGGTTCTCGTCGTGGCTCAGCAGTTAGTGAACCTGACTAGCATCCACGAGGACGCTGGTTTGATCCCTGGCCTCCATCAGTGGGTTAAGGATCCAGTGTTGCTGTGAGCTGCGGTGTGGGTCTAAGACATGGCTCGATTCCAAGTTGCTGTGGCTGTAGTGTAGGCGGGCAGCTGCAGCTCCAATTCTTCGACCCCTAGCCTGGGAACCTCCATGTGCTGCAGGTGTGGCCCTGAAAAAAAAAGACGAAAAAGACCCAAAAAAAAATAATAATAAAGAAAGAAAAAGAACAAAAAGAAACGGCTGGAAGAAATTGGAGTTGGGCAGAGAGAACCACCGTGCAGAGACCCAGAGACGGAAGAAAAGGCCTGAGGAAGGACCCACAGGAGAGTAAGAGGCAGGGCCTGGGGAGGTCGGGGGTTGCGGGGGAGCTTCGGTGGGTGGGGGGTAGAAGGCGAGGACCTTGAACTTTGTCTCACAGCCACTGGGCATCCCTGGAAAGTTTTTAAACTTTGGAGGGACCTGCTCAGATTTGGGTCTTGGCTACTCACAGAAGGACAGATTTGTGGATGTCATAAAGAGAAGGGACCTGAGTGGCTCACGCATCTCCAGGGTCAGGAAGGTCAGCCTCGCACTTGATGGTCTGCAAAACACTTTCACACTCACAACCTCATTCATCCCACGGTACCGACAGAAGAGGCAAGGCAGATGTTACTGTCCCCTTTAGCAGATGAGACCACGGAGGCTTAGAAAAATTAGGAGACTCTTATACTCTTCAGATTCTAGAATTGCAGCCTGCTTTTCCAGAGGTTGCAAGGTCCAAAAAGGTCCTGTCAACATCCAACTGAATTAAAGAGCCCTGAATTTAATATGCTAATTAGAGGGTTCCTGCTGTTGTGGCTCAGTGGAAACGAACTGTCTAGTATCCATGAGGATGCAGGTTGGATCCCTGGCCTCGCTCGGTGGGTAGGAGATCTGGTGTGGCCATGGACTGCAGTGTAGGTTGCAGGTGCGTCTCAGATCATAGCTGTGGCTGTGGTGTAGGCCTACAGCTGTAGCTCTGATTCCACCCCTAGCCTGGGAAATTCCAAATGCCAAGGGTGCAGCCCTAAAAAGCAAAAACAAACAAACAAAAATTAACTCATGCTAATTAGGATTGAATCAATTTACACCACGCTCGGTCGAATCCATTCATTGACCATTTTGTTTTTCACGTTGGCACGTGTGCCACAGAAGCAGAGAAGGCGGCCACGTGCCAGACAGTCCCAATCCTCTCAAAGCTAACAGACTAGCCGGAGAGGAGGCCCTTGGATCTCCCACTGCTCTGGCTCTACTGGCCTTCCTGTCCCTTGAACAAACCTAGCTCATTTCTGCCGCAGGGCCTTTGCACTTCCTACATCCTGTTCCTGGAAACCACTTGCCCCAGATAACCAAAGAGCTCGCTCTTGTGTTCAGGTCTCTGGTCAAACATCACCTCCCAGAGAAGTGTCCTATGACCACCGTGTTTCTTCATAGCATAATGACTGCTGCCCCACCCCCACACCTGCACCCCTGTACCCCAGCACCCCCACGCTGCTCCAGCCCTTTTTCCTCGGCCGTATTTGTCTTCACTAGGTAACATGATACCATACACATACCCATGCATGCGTGTTCATGTATTTTTATTTTATTCTTGTCACCCACACCCCAATATAAGCTCAAGGAAAGACTTTGTCAGCCTTTTTACGACAATACTCACAGCCCTGGAACCCTTCCCGGCACGTTACTGAACACATAAATGAAATTTTTACAAGTTAGATAGTTGATATAAAGGGCAGTAGAATCCCATTCAAATTACAACTGAAAAGTGGCGGTAAATGGAGTTGGTTTATGTTGGGCCAGGAAGGGTTCCTGCAGCGGTTCACTTTACAAAGATTTATTGAGCATTTACTATGTATAAGGCCCTATTCTAGGCCTTTGGGATTCCTGAGTGACCAAAGCATATAAAACCTCTGCCCTCAGAGGTCAGGTTCTAAGGCGTTCCTGAAGGGGGGAGAGAAACGAAATCAAATCTAGAAAACTTTCACTGCTCCTAATTGAATCGGATCGGATTGATTCCAGTTGGACTGAGTTGTTTGGGACTGGCTTGGGATAACAAGTCAGTGAAGGCTGGTCTTGGCCCGGCTGACTTGGACTGGGCTGGATAAAACCGAGCCAGCTGGGCTAAGGGAAACTGAGTAAGTCAGGCTGAGCTGAGGGGAGAAGGCGTGAGTCGAGTCTCTTCTCTCTGCATCCCCAACCCGCACACATCCTCAGGCCCCGCTCAGATGTCACCTTCCCCCAAACGCGCAACGCGTTCCCTGACTCTCCTCCACCATCCCTTGTCGTCTCAGAGCACTCCTCTCCTCTGCGCATTTGTCACCGTTCTAACTACCTATTGGGGTACCTCTCCCATTGGAATGTAGCTTCTCCAAGGCCTGGTTCCTTGTCTTCATTGCCCACCACCCAGCGCACAGGGGGTGCTCAGCTGATATTGACCAATTAGTAAATGAATCCAATACATACACAAACATGCACACCCAACGTGCAGATGAGGAAAGCCCTCTGGGAGCCAGGGTAGGCAGTCGAGCCAGGACTAGAACTCAGACCCCCCAGCTGCTGAGCCAGGGGACCCATTTCCCCCCACCCCCACCCCCACCCCCACCCCGCATCTGGACAAGCTGGCGTGACCTCCAAGCACAGGGTGGGATAAACGCCAAGCAGAGGCTGACGCAAATTAGGGCCCCCCGCCTCCCCGCTCCCACCCTCAGCTCTGAAAATCTCTTCTCCCCACAGTCACTGCCAAGGGCTGGGTCTGGAAACGCCTCCCAGCCCTAATCCATGCATCCACCATCAACGCCCCACTTGACTACCCACCGCAGAACAGCAGGCTTGCGGGGGAAAGCCGAGAGCCCTCCGTGTATCAGAAACAACTGTTCTGACAATTAGTTCCTGGGCCTCAACCTGCTGGGTAGGGGTTCAGTATCCCCCCTCCCTGCTCTCCTCACTCCACTAGGAGGCACCCACCTCGTCTGTGCCAGGCCCACAAGGCCATTAACTGCAGAGTTAGAGCCTGTTATTATTATCGCATTATACAGGTGAGGAAGCCAAGGGTTCAGGAGGTTAAGAAACTTGCCCAGGACCACAGAACCACAGAGCCAGAAGGAAACTGGGTAGAGACTGGAAGGCAGACCTGCATGACTCCAAAGCCAGTGGCTACACCACCTGCAATCCCTCCTCCCTGGCCAAGCACCAGGCTCAATACACAGTAAATCTCATGGATGTTGGTGGGATTTAGAGTCTTTGGATCAGTGGGGCCCCCAGGACTTTAAGAAAATTTCGGGGGCGGGGGGGGGGGACTCTGGAGCAGAGAAGAAAACCGAGTGGCTGGAGCTTCAGATCCCAAACCCAAGAACACAGTTTTGCGTGCACACAGGCACGTACACACCAATGAGCATATATACACGTCTCCTGCGGTAGGAGCAGGGCCAGCGCTTTTCCACGTATCATGTGTCTGAACGGAAGATTCTGCTGCTAAAAACCACATCGGGAGGAAACCCTCACCTCCTGAGCCTCTCCAGGGGCAGGGCCCCGATTCCCTCCTGTCTTCCCAGTGGGCAGGGCAGCGTGGCTGCTTCCCACCCTCCCACTCCAGTTCCTCGGTGCCAGGGCAGGTCTTCTCGCTGACCTGGCAGGTGGGGCTGGGGTTGGGGCTGGGCAGGGGTGGAGAAGCACTGGCAAGATTTGGCGAGGAGGAGGTCGAGGGCAAGGCCAGGGGCAGCAGCGTGGGTGGGGTGATCCAGAGGGAGAGAGAGAAAGAGACGGGGGATGGGAGCGGAGTCCTCCCGCCAAGAACGGTTAACCTCAGACGAACCCAAGTCAGGAGATGTTTCGCTCAACAGCAGATCTGGACGCCTCAAAAATGTCAGTGTCATGAAAGATGACCCAAAAGGCTGGGAAACGACTCCGGATTCAGGAGGCTGAAGAGACATGACAAGGAAAATAAACTGTGCCAGAGGACATCATTTAGAAAAAATGGGAAAACGCGAACATGCGAGAAAATCAGAGAGTATCAAAGGTAAACCCTTGGGGCAAGAGTTGTACTGCAGTTATAGAGGAGAATGTCCTTTTTAAGGGGTACATACTAAAGTTTGAGGGGTGAGATCACTTATTCGCTCACAAATGGCGGGAGAGAAAGGGAGGGGGACGCAGGGTCAGGGAGGGAGGAGGGGACAATGTGTCACACAGGTGAATCTAGGGAAAGGGTACGGCAGTATTCGTTGTATGATTCTGAAAATGCCTCTGTTCCTCAAATGTTTGCAAAATAAAAAGAGAGGTGGCTAGGTTGAGAAAGAGCAGAAGGCGTCCCAAGAGCAGAGGTGGGCGGGAGACACCCCCCCCCAGCGCCCCCCCCCCAGAGCCCCCCCCACTCACCTTCATTCAGAGAGAAGGGGAGTGAGTGGGGGTGGCTTTGTGAGCCCCATGCCCTGGGGCTTTGCTCTTCCCCAGGAGGGAATCCAGTCCTGGGCCCATGGAGCTCCGGGTGAAGAGAGGAGGGAGGCGTAGGTCTAAGGGCGATGCACTGGGCAGCGGGTAGGGTGGACAGAGAAACAGACAGACAGACACAGAGACAGAGGGAGAGGCGGAAGCAGGAGGAGCTGAAAGAAGGGCCTGGCCAAGCGCCATGGGGCAGATAGACCAAGATGAATGTGAGAGCTGGTGACAGGGCCGTCCTGGTGACAGGTGGGAGGTGAGGGGTAGTGGAGGCTCCCCCACCACTGGCCTCCCATGGCACACGCCAGCACTCAGGGTGGGTGCAGCCTGGCGAGGCGGCCGGGACCCATCCCTACGCCCAGGACCCAGCCCGACACCCGGGACCCATCCCTATGCCCCGTGGTGCCTGGCTTCCCTCTTCCACAAAAGCGGGCGATCACCATGCCCACCTTCTGGGCTGACCCGCAGGGCACATAATAAACATTGGCCATCACGCTAACAACTCACACACTCTCCATTTACCAGGTGGGGATTCGCACCCTCACCCCAGACGGCAGCCCCTTGGCTGTGGGAAGGCGCTGGGGCAGGTGCGAGTGAAACACACAGAAAGCCCTGCCCTCAGCAGAGTCGGGAGAGACACACAATCACCGCTTACAACGCCCAGCGTGTTTGACGTCGTCGGAAGGGCTGTGGAGGAGGATAAAGCAGAAGGGGACCCGCAGTGCTGGGTCACGGGGGTGCCGTCCAGGAAAGGGCACACGGAGAAGGTGGCATCTGAGCAAAAACAACCCGGAAGTGGGGGAGAGGGAGGCCGGTCCAGACAGAAGGAACGTTTCTCAGGCCAAGGCCCAACAAGGAGGCTGGTGGGGCTGGAGCAGGGCGGCCCAGAGGGAGATTGGACGGGAGGAAGGCAGGGGGCAGATCACCGAGGATTTTAAGTCACTGGAAGCATTTCACTTTTCCTGTGAGGGGCTGGGAGGGCCCTGCAGGGCTGGGGGCACGGGGGTGGCAGGACCTCACGGCCACACAACAGACCACTCTGGTTCCCACGTTGAGACCATCCTGAAGGGAGCAGGGCCCGGAGCAGAGAGACCAGCGAGGAGATTAAGTGACTCATCCAGGAGCGAGACAATGGTGCTCTGATGCAGGTGGCAGCAGGGAGGCTGAGCAGTGGCCGGATTAGGGGCAGGATTTTGAAGGTGAAATCAGCAGGCTGTTTTGACAGAGGATCCCGCTTGGAGTTGGGAAGCCAGGCGGTGTAGGGAGGCTCTCCAGGTTGATGTCATGCTGCCACGGGCCTGGGCCACAGCTATTAGGGACCAGGGACTGGCGGGAAGGCGCCTGCTCGTTTCCATTAAAAGCCTCTCTATTGCAGCCCAGCCAGAAAGGGTGTCCTGGGGCCGGCGAGCCCCTCCCCACCACTCCCTCCAGGACAGGACCGCAGAGGCCACAGGTTACGGAGAGGGAGCTCGCACCCCGGCAAAGATTGATGCCTTTTAAACAGACCCAGAGTGAGAAGGACAGAGAAAGTCAATATTTGTCCGAGCAAGCCAAACAGGCAGGCTCGCCCAGGAATGCGAGGGAGGGAGGGAGGCCCAGCGCCCAGAGAACATTATTTCAACAGGCAGATATTTGGAAACCGTCGCTGTCCTGGTGTGGGGGGGGCGGGGGGCGGTTCGTTTCTGCTCAGGGACGGATGGGACTAGGCCAGGCAACCAGGGGACCGGCCAGCTCGCCCAGGCACCGCACAGGAGCTGACCTACCATCTCCCTTGATGGGAAATCAAGGTTCCAAGCGCGGAAGGGCTTGGGCCCAGGACGTCCAGATCACACAACCACCCCCTCCCCCGCCCCGGTTCTTTACATCTTTCAGGTGGAATCGCAGGCATCGCAGCTACTGTATGCGGCTCTCCCGGCTCCCGACCCTGCCAACCTGCTCCCTCTCTCCCAGCCCACCCTGCGGCCATTCTGAGCCATTTATGGCCCCCAAACCCACCAATGCCGAGCTGATTTGCAGCACTTCTGCTTTTGCCCACACCATCCCTCTACCTGCCACACCTTTTGTTAACTCCAATTCATTCTTCCAAACCTGGTTCAAGGTTCACCTCCAGCAGCAGACTTCTTGTTTTAAGGTTCAGAGCTTGAGGCCAGGGAGGGCTGGATTTGCCAGTTCCTGGCTACATGACTCAGGAAATTCCTTCACCTTCCTAAGCCCTCGTTTTCTCATCCGTGAGATGGTGGAGTGGGCTGAATGAGAGCCCCTCCCAAAGATGTCCACAGCCTAATCTCTGAAATCTGTGAATATGTTACCTTATGTTGTAAAAGGGACTTGCAGATGTGATTAAGTTAAGGGTTTTAAGACAGGGAGATGATCCTGGATTACCTGGGTTGGTCCGGTGTGATCACAGGGTCCCAGAAAGAGGGAGGCAGAGAGGCAGAGTGAGAGTGGGGGACACGATGACAGGAGGGGAGACTGGAATGATGCAAGGGCCACCAACAGAGACACGCAGGCAGCCTCTAGAGGCTCGAAAGGCAGGGAAATGGATTTTGCTTTGTTGCCACCAGAAAACACCAGCCCTGCCAACACCTTGATTTTAGTCCAGTGACACTGGTTCTGGACGTCTGACGCCAGAACTGTAAGGTAATAGTTTTGTAATGTTGCTTTTGGGGTTGTTTGTTGGTTGGTTTGCTTTGCATTTTTGGCCCCAAGGCATACGGAATTCCCGGGCCAGGGATCAGATCCAAGCCACAGCTGTGACCTAAGCCTAAGGCGGCTTTAGGCAGGGGTCATGGTGATGGCAAAGTAGACAGTCTCCATTTAATGGCTTTTACTATGTGCCAGACACACTGTAAAACATGCGATGTCATTATGTCATCTCATACTCAAGTATCTATTATTATTCCCCTTTACTGGGTAGAAATTGAAGTTCAGAGAGGTCACACGACTTGCCCAAAGTCACACAGCTCACAAGTAGCTGGCCAAGACTCAACCCCAGTCTGCTGGTCTCGAGCGCCTGTTCTATACCCACCAGCCTCCGCTGCCTAGCAGGCTGCAGGGCTCTCAGATTGTGTTGTCGCCTTTGTAGAAGCTGAGGGGACCTCGGGGCAGTTGGCTTGGTGTACTTGTCTGCTCCCCCTCCCTCTAGATGTGAGCAACAAACATTTGTCAAAACTCCCCTGGGTCCAGACATGCACTGGGGACAGAGAGGCGACCGGGCCAGCGGGAACAATCACACCTCGGTGGGAAGTGCTAGGATAATGGGACCCAAGAGGCCATGAGGACCCAGACATGGGCATCAAAATCCGATGGGCGTCAGAAATAAAGCTTCCTTCACAACAGCCAAACACAGGGAGAGCAGTGGACGGCACATCCTTTGAAGGGGAAACTCCAAGCCGAGGAAACCGCATATGCAAAGGCCCTGAGGCAAGAGTATGGAACTTTCAGGAAAACCCAGGTCATTGGGGGTGACTGCAGGGGAACAGTTCAGGGAGTGACAAAGCTGGAGCATGAGCCAGGGCCACGTGTATACCACGGCACTGAGAACACCCTGAGGCCTGAAGGCAGTGGGACACTCTGGAAAGAGTTTAAGCAAGAGAAAGACTTGGCCACATTTTATTATCTTTCTAAAATAATCAAATAGCAACAACATCTCTCACTCTTCTGGTACCTACTCCCTCGGTCACTCTTCTCATCCTGCAGGGATTAATTCACCGAATCCTCCCTACAGCAGCCTCATCCACATGCAACATCCCAGTCTATGGATGAGTGAACTGCAGCACAGAGAGGTTGAGTGATTTGCCCAAGGTCTCACAGCTAGTAAGTGGCAAAAATTAGATTTCAACCCAGGTGCTCACTCTACTGAACCCCTGGGAAGCAGGGTTTAGACGTGTCTGGATGACACCAGGATCCAACCTAGAGCAAAGCAAAGAGGAGGTGCCCAGGAATTCTCTGCTGGGCTGTCCAGCAAGCGGGCCTGGCTCGGGAAATGGACTCGGCTCTCTGAGCCGCTCCGGGCCCACGGCAGTCGGTGGATCACACACATCCCCGCCTCCTTGGACTCACTGCTCGGCACCTGCCCGCAGGGCAGTGAGTTCTCAGGGCAGCGCCTTATCTTTCAGATTTTCTGGGGTTTCTCCCAGCTCCGCTTTTCTGGAAGGCCTTTCCGCTTTGCTTCAGATCCTATCTCCCCGCATGTTTCCCATTAGCAAAGCGATTAGCACTCATCCATTTGCATAAGCACAGGGGGCCCCAGACCCAAGTGAGCCGTGGCCTCAGCTTGGCTGGAAAGGGGTTCCTTCAGCAAAACCCGCCCAGTGCCTTGTCAGAAGCCACTTTTCTCAAGGTGCCTCAGTTTCCTCATCTTTAAAGTGGGGATAACGACATCACATCCTTCATGGGGCTGTTGGGAGGAATACGTGTGATGCTGTATATAAAGGATGCGTGATCAATAAACAACTATATATGAGGCGGGGGGACTATTACTGTTATCGATGCTATTATCACTCCATTCAAATAAAATGTGCAGTTAAAGAGACCTCTTAGGGTGAAAATTCCTTTCTGTTGTAGCCATTCTGAGCCGCAAAAAGGAACAAACATTAATTAGTGGCAGGTTACTGCCTGGGTGAGCCGGGAGGTTTCATGCATTCTCTCATCTCATTCTCACAATTTCTCTGTGAAATACGAATTGTCCTCATTTTACAGATGGGAGAGCTGAGGTGCAGAGACGTGAGGTCCCACGCCTTGCAAGTGGCTTTGGACCAGGTCTCCCTGGATGCATGAGCCTGCACTTGCGCTATTGACCGTGCTGCCCCCAGACCAGGTCTCCTGTGCAAGGCAGAGAAAGCAGTGAGCGTCTATGGATGTTCTTAGTCCTGAGACTCATAAGACAGACAGACCGGAAGTGTTGCTGTGCAAAATAATTCACATGACCCTTACTAGATGCTAATATTCCCAAAGTCCATCTCACGACAACCCTATAAGGTAGGTTATCCCCCCCCCCATTTTCTCGATGAGGAAACTGGGGCACAGAGAAGTGACGTGACTTGTCCAAAGTCATCCAACTCATAGGTGGCAGAGCCAGGATTTGAACCTGAGCACTCTGGCTCCAGACCTTGTTCCTCTAACCTTAACCTCTATACACTATACTGGAGATGCTGAGAGGTCACACACACACACACACACACACACACACACACACACACACACAGCATTCCCAATGACCCAGGCCACTATACCCCCTATGGCCCAGCCCCATCTTCCGCTGTAGTGTACCTGGAATGTCCCTGGATGAGAATACGTGGGCAGAGGCAAATGCCCGGGTCCAAGACACCAGGTCCCCAAGGCCCATTGGGGAAGTCGTCCTGGCACACGGGCAGCGTTGGGGCCCCACTTTCCCATCAGGCTCTGCTGCCCATCAAATATTATGGGCCTCAGACTATGACATGAAGATTGCCGCGGCTCTCTGGAGCCCTCACTGTGGTCCAGCCGTTACCCTTTAGAAGGGAGTCAGTGGTTCTGCGGGGGAAGCAGATCTGTGGGGCCATAACTGCCCCCTGCACACAGCAGGCATGCAGCCCCGGCTTTCAGGTACCTCTGCAGAGAGCAAAGCGTTCCCTATCTCTAAGCCTCTGCTTTTCCCCGTGGATCCTGGGTGTCTGGGTCCTGCTCCTCTTCTTCAGGGACAATCTGGAAACCCAGCAGGCTTGAGAGATGCCAAGCACTCCATCCATCCAGTGCCCACACCATCCATCCAGTGCCCACACCATCCATCCAGTGCCCACAGTGCCATCCACTCCATCCTCAGCGTCCCAGGACCCAGGATCCTCCCAGACGCAGGGGGTCACGCGGGAACCCCAACACAGCAGCTCCAGCCCTAGTGACTTTGGTAGATGACAAATAATTCCCAGGACTCTGCTTCCAGGAGCCTGACCAATCGGTAGGACCAAACAACAGACAGAGGTTCTGTCCACAGAAGCAGTCCAGTTTGAAAAAAAAAGAGGGAGGGGGGAAAAGTATTCTGCATGTGCGAACACAACCGCTGAGAAAATAGCCTAAGTGCTGAGCCCAGAAGCCCAGGCCTTCGTCATCTCAGGTATTCATGTGTTGCTCAGATCAACGCCCACTGAAGTAAACTCAGCACAGGCTGAGAATTCCAGCATCTGAGTTCTGTCGCTACCTTTCTATGTGACCTTAAGAAGAGGCTTCCACTGCCAGGCCCCCATCAAATGAAGGACTGGCCTCTCACGCTCCCAGAACTGGAAGATACAGACGTCAAGGGCTCTGGTCCAGCAAGCCTCTGTTCTTACCAGTTCCAGATTCTTGGAGAAGCGCTTCTTAACGTCCAGACGGGATCACAGAAGGTGGCTCCTCCCCCACCTCTCGTTCCAATTTGCCCACATCTTGTCTCTTCAGCAAGAAACAGGAAAGAAGCCCAGCTCCGAGACAGGCTGAGAGAAGATTCACGGGACGGGGAGGGTCTGCCAGGGAGGGGACCTCCCATCCTTGAGCCAAGCAATCGTCCCCTTAATCAAAGACATGCCCTGGATCACGGACTGACTCATTCGCACCAGGACCAAGAGCCAGGCCCAGCTAAGGAGCCTGCGCGGTGGCTCAGGGGAGGAGGTGGACCTGTTTGTGGAAATGACTTGAGCTTTTCTCCCCTCGGGAAAAACGACTTTTTTCTTTTGGAGGGAGGAAACAAACCAGGATTCTGCCCGACTCCAAAGCAAGACATCGAGTCTCGTTCCGCCTCCTCCCCTGGGTTTCCCTCCGCTGTGGGAGGGCGGGCTTTGGGGACATGGGTATAAAGGGACAGAATTCCTCAGGGAAGCCTGAGACAGCCATGGAGAAGGCTCTCTCCCCATATACACCCTCTCGGGGTCGAGCAAGCGCGGAGACGAGCTGACCTCAGCATCCCTGCCCCCCCCCCCACCCCGCCTTCCCTCAGGGAGGCCCTCAGTCTGACAGGAGGACACAAGCCAGCCCACCTCTTCTCAGGTAGAAAGCCTGGCCCCACGCACTCGCAACAGAAGCGCTGGCTGGAGCTGCAGACACAGACAGAGAGGATGGGCCTTGAGGGAGGAGGGAAGGGGAATAAGGGGTGGGGGGAGAGCCCCTGTTCATCCTGTTCCCAGTGACCCAGGCAAGAGGCTTGCCAAGGGCCCCCTCCCACCGAAAGAAGCAATCAGGAGAACCACATGTATATTTGCATACTATTTGCATTCAATTTGCCTCTGATTTGCATACGTCCCTAAGCCTGGGCCCAGCCTCTAGGCCAGTTCTCTTGGTGAGCATGTCCCTCCCGTCCTGGAAAGGGCCGGCCTTGTCTCAGCACTTCCGAAGGCTCCTCTCTGAACCTGTGTAGGTCTGAGGTCCCCTGGGACAGGGGGTGGGGTGAGGGGAAGCTGGGTTCCCAAGGATTACGGCCGGGGCCTATACAAGGGCCCTCGGCTGAGACAGAGCCCAGAGGGGTGGGAGGCCAGGAGAAGCTCCCTTGGACTTCACCTGCTACCTCAGCCCACTCCACTCTCCATCTGCCCTTCACCAAAGCCACTGGGCCAATTAGCAGAGGGAGTGGCAAGTCTGACTTGGGTGGTGAAATCAAGGAAGATTTCATGAAGCAAGCACTTGAGCAAAGCTTTCAAGGAAGAGAAGGATGTACCTAGGTAAATGGAGACCGTGGCAGAGAAGGATAGAGGTCATTTACCACAGCATAAGCTAGTTATCCATTCCAAGGATGGACGGATGGACGGACGGATGGATGGACGGACGGACGGACAGACGGACAGATAGATAGATAGATGGATAGATAGATAGGGAAATAGACAGACACTACTACTAGCCCAGCTCTGCGCCAGGTAACAGAAGTGCAGTAACGGGTTAAGCATGTTCCCTCCAGCCAGTGAGACAGACAAGCAAGCAATTAATTACAATTCAGAGTGGTGAGTGCTATGCTAGAGACATACAAATTGTTGAGGGAGCACCAGAGGAGAGTGTTAATTCAGCTGGAAAAGGTGACAAGGAAAGAGGTGAAAGACAGTGTCACAAAAGAGTGACATTTGAACTGAATGTCCTGGAGGACACATAGAAAGCCATCAACAGGAAAGGGTGTCGGGAAGAGCATTCCAGGCAGAGGAAATGAGCTGAGGCGAGGCATGAAAGTCTGGATAAAATACAAGAAGGCCAGGCAGGGGGGAGGGATTCAAGAAGGGGACAATACGACTAAAATTCTGGAAGGCAACCCAGGCCAAAGAGGCCCCTGGAAAAACCCCTCTGAGCTAAAAAGGTGGTAGTTACAGATACTCTGTAGAAGGTACCTAGGATTTCAGGGGGACATTTATAAATTGGAAGGCTGGGGGCCTAGGGAGGCCACTCAGAGTACTGAGGAGGTGGAGATAAAGAAATGAGACATGTGTAAAGAAAATGGTGAAGGATTAATGGGTAGATGGGTGGATGGACAGATGGATGGACAGATGAATGGAAAAGTAAATCCACTATGAGTATACTATCTTTGTAATAGTGGGTGAATTAAGAGGTCTTAGAGATGATTTTTTAAATCTGACACCACAAGCAAAAGCAACGAAAGCAAAAATAAATAAACAAACATAAATATCAAACTAAAAGCTTCTGCATAGCAAAGGAAACCATCAACAAAACGCAGAGTCAACCTGCCCTTCCAAACGGGAGAAAATATTTGCAAATCAGAGACTATGTGCAAGTCTGATAAGGGGTTAATATCCAAAATATATAAAACACACTCAGTAACAAACAAACAAAATCTGATTAAAATAAGTGCAGAAGGCATTTCTTCGTAGCTCAGCAGGCTAAGAATTTGGCAATGTCACTGCCGTGGCTCTAGGTCCAGCTGCAGCTCCAGTTAGATCCCTGGCCCAGGACCTTCTGCATGCTGCAAGCACAGCCAAAAGGAGAAAAAAAAAAAAGTACAGAAAAAAAAAGAAACTGGGCAGAAGATCTGACGAGATCAGGTACATTCAGGGTGGTATGGCCATAGACTGGGCAGAAGATCTGCATAGATATTTTTCCAAAGAAGACAGAGGACCAACGGGTACATAAATAGGTGCTCTGCATGACTGGGCAAATACAGGTCAGGACCGCCATGGGCTGTCACCCCTACCTGTCACCACGCTCTTATCAAAAAGACGAGGAACAGCAAGTGTTAGTGAGCACGCGGAGAAAAGGGAACACGCATGCACGGTTGATGGGAGTGTAAACGGGGGCCGCCACTACGGAGAACAGTACGCGGAGTTCCTCCTGCAGCTCAGCGGTTAACGAGCCCGACTCGTATCCCCGAGAACATGGTTTCAATCCCTGGCCTCGCTCAGTGGGTTCAGGATCCAGCACTGCCACGAGCTATGGTGTAGGTCACAGATGCGGCTCGGATCTGACGTGGCTGGGGTGTAGGCCAGAACTTCCATATGCCCCGGGGGTGGCCCTAACAAGGAAAAAAAAAGTACAGAGATTCCTCAAAGAAATTAAAAAATAAAATCACCAAGGAGAGAGGGAGGGAGTGGGACAGATTGAGAGCTTGGAGTTATCGGATGCAAACTATTGTTTTTGGAATGGATTTACAATGAGATCCTGCTGTGTAGCATTGAGAACTATGTCTAGATACTCACATAGCAACACAACAATGGGAGGAAAAAATATGTATACATGTATGTGTAACTTGGTCCCCATGCTGTACAGTGGGAAAAAAAATAAAAATAAATAAATACATACATACATACATACATAAAATAAAAATAAATAAAATCACCATATGATGCTGCAATTTCACTTCTGGGTATTTACCAGAAGAAAACGGAGAAATTCGAAAAGATAACTGCATCCCCAGGTTCACTGAAGCGTTATTTACATCAGCCAAGATACAGAAACCACCCAAGTGTCCATCAGTGGATGAATGGATAAAGAAACTGTGGAATACATTACGTAAACTTTGAAGGTCCTATTTCTCAGCCATAGAAAAGAATGACACCTTGCCGTTGGCAGCAACATGAACAGCCCTCAAGGGCAATATGCTTAGTGAGATAAGTCCAACGACAACAACAAAAAACCAAAATACCGTATCATCTCTCTTATGATGTGGCATACAAGCAAATAAGTAAGTAAATAAATAAATATCCGGCTGATAGATACGGAGAATAGATTGGTGGTTGCAGGGTGGGGTGGGAGGTAGGAGAAATAGACGAACCGTTTTTTTTTGGGGGGGGGGGTTAAATAAGTTGAAAAAAATGGTGACCGGGAGGTTGCTGCTGGATGCATTGGCATCTATGATAGAGAAAGGAGAGAAGGAAAAAGGAAGGAAAGGAGGGAGGGAGGGAGGAGGGGAGGGAGGGGGGGGATTGCACCCACATCAGTTGAATGTGGATGAATGGATGAGCCAGGTCGGGGAGAGGCGTCTACCTGTGTATGAGGAGATCCAGGAAAAGTGACGATTGATGGAGACGGTCATTTCTCACCTTGAGGGAGATAGAGAGGCCCCATTAAAAACAGGCACAGGGATGATGAAAGTTTATCTTTCCAGACAACACTCAAAGTTGCAAAGAATGCCCACATGTTTGTTTTGTTTCATAAAATTTCAAAGCTTTGAAGCCCAGGTTTGACACCCCATGACTCCCTCAGCTGAGGTTGTCAGCAACAGGATTTTCGGAACTGGAATTCTGCACACCTGGCCACTCCAGCCTCTAGGGAACAGAGGGACAACAGAATGGAATGTGTGACATGGGTATCATCCTGGAGAGTCGGGGGCGGTGGCGGCTCAGTGTGGCTCCGGTCCGCAAGTGACAGTGACAGCAGAGGTCTGACCCCCAGGCACCCTCTGTGTCTGGAGGTGGGTGGGGGGAGGAAGGAGGGTAATGAGTGATGAGGGGACATGAAAGGACAAGTGGGGGCACACACACCCCTAGAACAAGGCCCCCTCAGAGATGCCAGTTCAGGTAAGTTTGACAAAAGGAGAGTTTGGCAAAGTGAACTGGGGAGGCTTCCTGGAGGAGGTTGCACCTAAACTGAGGGGAAAGATGATGCTTTTTGAAAGGGACACCGGAGGAGGAGCAGTCTGGTGAACGGGAGAGGGGACATGAAGTTGGGAGATTACAAATTCACTTAGGGACCAGTTGATCCCAAAGTCTTTCTGGCCGCCCTTTTGCTTGTGTAGATCTCATTACCTAAGGGACGCCACCCTGTCCCCTTCTTTCCATCTCCTCCATCGACCGAAAAATCCTCCCAACTCTGGTGCGTTCCCAGGCTGAGAATGAACCGGTGCGGGCTGAGCAGGGCTCACGCACGCCCTGGAACAGCAAGTCCCCAGCAGGAGAGGGCAGGCTCCGCCCACACCATAGCTCCGCCCACACCACGGCTCCGCCCACATCACAGCTCCTGCCCAGCTCCCCACTCTTTCTGCACGTCTGGGGTCACCTCAGACCGCCTTCCCTTTTCCTCCTCCCCAGGCTTCCCAGTCAGCAAGCCTGGCGGCCTGCATCCCCCAGTTCTCCTGGCCTAGTTGGAAAGGATTCCTGTCTCCTCCCTCCAGAAAATCATAGGTTAGCTGTGTGGCTTTAATCAAGTCGGGACCCTCTCTGGGCCTCCATTCCTTTGTCTGTAAAATAAACTGAATAATCCCAGCCCTACTTGCACCCCTAGGACTCTTATAAGAATGAAGTGAAATGCAAACAGCCACCTAGGGCGTACCTGTTCAAGGTAAACAGATTTGCAGTGTTTCGCTAGAAACCAGACACAACAGAATTACATTAAGCTGATTTCTCATTTACTTCTCTTTGCTTGTGGTAGTTTTTAATGTTGTCAACAGTGAACAAGAATTATTTATTTAAATCCACAAATAACAAGTGCTGGAGGGGCTGTGGAGAAAAGGGAACCCTCCTGCACTGTTGGTGGGAGTGTAAACTGGTACAGCCACTATGGAGAACAGTTTGGAGATACCTTAGAAATCTATACATAGAACTTCCATATGACCCAGCAATCCCACTCTTGGGCATCTATCCGGACAAAACTCTACTTAAAAGAGACACGTGCACCCGCATGTTCATTGCAGCACTATTCACCAGAGCCAGGACATGGAAACAACCTACATGCCCATTGACAGATGGTTGGATTAGGAAGATGTGGTATGCATACACAGTGGAATACTACTCAGCCATAAAAAAGAATGACAAAATGCCATTTGCAGCAACATGGATGGAACTAGAGACTCTCATCCTGAGTGAAATAAGTCAGAAAGACAAAGACAAATACCATATGATATCACTTATAACTGGAATCTAATATACAGCACAAATGAACCTTTCCACAGAAAAGAAAATCGTGGACTTGGAGAATAGACTTGTGGCTGCCTGGGGGGAGAGGGAGGGAGTGGGAGGGATCGGGAGCTTGGGGTTAACGGATGCAAACTATTGCTCTTGGAATGGATTTACAATGAGATCCTGCTGTGTAGCACTGAGAACTACGTCTAGATACTCACATCACAACACAACAATGGGAGGAAAAAGTATATATACATGTATGTCCAACTTGGTCCCCATACTATCCAGCAGAAAAAAAAAAAAAAGAATGGGAATTAAAAAAAAAAAGAATGACTTATTTAATAATGTGGGAAAACTAACATTTGAAAAAATAAATTCTACTTCGGCATGGAGAACAGTTCAGCATTTTGAAATTACTCAGGGGCATTTCCTGTTTTGCCATCTCATGTGGGGATTTCTTTTATAGGTATATTGTTATTGTTGCCGCCGTCACCACTGATGATGAATTCTTTTTTTTTTTTTTTTTGGCCAAGGATGGAACCCAAGCCACATCAGGGACCCAAGCGGTCGCAGTGACAACACTAGATCCTTAACCCACTGCACCACAGGGGAGCTCCCTATTTTTATCCTCATCTGTAAGATGAGGAAACACAGTGTCAGGAAGACTGTCTTCGGTCTCCAAGTCTAGGGGGTCTTTACATCACAGCACAAAACCCTTTTGTATGACTCCTTCCCAACGTTGACAGAACTTACATTCAATTTTTCATTTTCATGTGTGTCCAACTGCCACACATATCGAATAGACATAGTGAAACTTCAGCTCTCTAGACCCTTCAATTAATGCGTTATTCCAGATACCTGAGCTTTTGGACAGCTACAGATTTAAGCATCGACTTTGTTTATTAACTTTAATCATACTTAGAAATTGTCCTTTAAAAACAGGTACTCTTGAATTTCTCTGGTGGCTCGGTAGGTTAAGGATGCAGCATTGTCACTGCTCAGTAGCTCAGGTCGCTGGTGTGGTACAGTCCACCCCTGGTCCAGGAACTTCCATATGCCAAAGGGTGCAGCCAAAAAAAAAAAAAAAAAAGTGCTCTTTCCTGGACTTCTTGCTTTTAATCAGCATGTACAGAAAGTAACGTCACCTTTCTGAAAGCCTAAAGATAACCATTCTCACCCCAGCTGAGGCTGGAGCACTGGGGTTCAGTGGCAGAAGTCGCTTATCCCAGCCGGACCTGAGTGTCTGTAACCTTTACCGTGTCTGTTCCTTCTCGACCTCCACTTTCTCAATAACAACAACGAACATTTATTGAGCATTTACCACATGCCTTGTTCTAAGCAAATATTAACTCACATAATTATCCTAACCCTGGAAGGTGGAAGTTGTGATTCCTGTTTTATAGACAAAGAAGGGGAGGCACCAAGAGGTTAGGTAACTTGCTCAAGGTCACAGAGCTGGCAGGCCAGTGGCGTTAGGATGTGAACCCAGGCAGCGAGGCCCTGGCGATGAGACCAGGTGCCTCCAGCCCTGGGACGTAGGCCTTGTCTTCCACGCCCACAGCAGTATTTGGGGGGCACAGATGCCAACCCTCAGGAGAGCCCGGGCTCCAGAGCGAGGACACACCCCCTCCCAAAACTCCACGCAGTCTTCCACCGCAGAGGCTTCATGGAAATTCTTCTTTCTTTTCTCCCCAGCTCCCAACTGTTGCTGCAGCTTATGAAACTCAAAAATCCTCAGCCCTTCTTCTGTCGGCCCTGCGGCCCTGCCAGTTCTAAACTTTATACCTTCAGCCTTTTTCTGGCTCTTGACAAATGGAAAAAAAAAAAAATCATTCTCAGGATTGATGTGTGTGTGTCTGTGTGTCTGCCCGCAGAGAAAAAAAATGACAGTTTTGGCCCTTCCCTCAACTCCCAGTTGCATAACACCGGAAGAGCCAAGGGGCTGGACAGAAACGCAAGGAGGTGGCCGCAGCCGCCTGCCCATCCGCCCCCATCCCACCGTGGGCCACCCAGCAAAGCCCTGTGCCGCCTGGTCTTTCCCCTGCCCTTCTGCAGGGAATTACTGCTGTGGCCTCAGACCCAACCTGGAAAATGCAGCGTTCCTGCCCACCTTCCAACCTCATCGCCCACAACTCCCCGGCACACACTCTTTTTTCCAGACAAACCAGGCTCCTCATTGATCTGCACACATGTTTCATGCTTTCCTACCTCAGTGCCCTCGCCCGCACCACTTCCCCTCCAGGAATGCCCTCCCTTCTCCTCGCCCTACTGCCAAACCTCCCGTCCTTCTAGGCCCTGCTGGAGGCCAGCACCTAACGAGCACCCGCCATGTGCTGCGGATGCTGGGGATACAGCCGTGAATAAAGGACCCAGGGTCCCTCCTCTGAAAAGAGTCACCGGAAAGCGATGGTGCCTCTGCAGATGGAGAAAAGCCTTTGCTGGTTCGCCTGGGCTCACACCCCCTCTGCCTGGGGGTAACGTCAGTCTCTCCTGCCGCCACCATCTCCACTTAGAGATTCTCTTAGATCTTTAAGGCCTTTGACCAAAACCCACATCCTCCAGGGAATCTTCCAGAACGCTGCTCTTCAGCTGTAATCATTCTTCCTCTGAACTCGCCCCCCACTGATTTCAGTGGCCCCTCTTTGAAACTGTGGGCAGCTCTGCTGACTCTCATGGCTGTATTGACACAGTGCGTGGAATCGCTGATCCGCGCAGCCCTGGGGGCTCTGACCACAACCCCCTCCCACTTCGCCCACAAAGACCAGGACTTCCTCCGGGTGCGTGTTGGGCAAGGTGTGGACCGCGCAGCAGCGAGGCCAGGAGGTTTATGGGGCCTGCCTGATGTTGTCACGTGCTGCCGGTCAAGCCTGAACAGATCTAGAAGTCTATGCCAGGCAGTGTCGTTCTTATGGTTAATGTCAATTTTTTTTTGTCTTTTTGCCTTTTCTAGGGCCGCTCCCACAGCATATGGAGGTTCCCAGACCAGGCGTCTAATCGGAGCTGTAGACGCCAGCCTACACCACAGCCACAGCAACTTGGCATCCAAGCCGCATCTGCAACCTGCACCACAGCTCACGGCCACACCGGATCCTTAACCCACTGAGCAAGGCCAGGGATCGAACCCGAAACCTCATGGTTCCTAGTCGGATTCGTTAACCACTGAGCCACGATGGGAACTCCAATTTCAATTTTTTTTTTCCTCAAAACTATTATCTTGGAGAGTGTTTTGAAACCTCTTCAAGAGTTTGTCGGGGGCGCTGCTCGACAGACAAAACCCAGCGTGGCCAACAGACACAGCTTCAAGGAGCCAGAAATCATCTTGCCATTAACCAGCCCCAAAGTTGTTCAGGAACAGGAACAAGGAAGTTTTCTGGAGGGACTGCTGTTCGTAGACGATTTGGTAGGACAGGTAAGGTCAGGGGGGGAAAGGCCAAATCAGGGGAAGGCCGTGGTCACTGCGGCGCAGATTTAAACGGAGATGGGGGCTGTGCACCGGCGGCCACCTGCCACGCTGAGAAGGTCTGCTCTACCAGGCCAGTGGCTTCACAAGCCACTGTCGCAGCTGGCATCAGAAAGGCATGTCTCCCAGTCCACGTATCGGAGTAACCTGTGCTTGGAACACTGGAGCACTCCACACCCATACCTCCGTGCAGCAAGTGCCCGAGACTCGTCCAGCAGACCTAGGGCCAAAGGTCCAGCTGTTGCAGAGGGGCAGAACACACCTGGAAGCCAGGTTTCCTCTAAGATGCAAGAGCTCCCTCCTGCTGCTTCCAGCACCCACCGGAGACCCCGTCCCCAGGCAGGACTTCTCCTGGGTGAATTCAGCACACAAAAGCCCACCATTGGGAGAGAAGCGGCCCCACTGACGAGAGCGTTAAGAAAGGTCCTCCTGGAGGATGGAAAGCTGTAGAAAGTCACGGTCATGGCTATGCCCTGTTATCACGGGCACTAACCTGGAGGAGGAGGAGCAGGGATTCGCTGCATCCTTACAAAAGAAAGCAGGTAGTCCGGTGACCACCAACGGACTGGAGCAATGGGCTGCCGGAGAAACTGGTCCCTTCCACAGCTGTGGGAACCTCCTCCCTTGAGGAAGGACTGAGCAGGAAGCAGTCGACATGGTGCCAGAGGAAGCCAGCAATAAAAGCAATGCAACCACAAGACCTAGAAGGATCTGTGATCCCTTTCATATACATGCAGGAAGAGACACTTGCTCACGATATATGATAATACATCAAGCTGCTCTGAATAGAAACAAAAAACCTCCAAGGGTGTACACAGTTCAGGGCATGCTCAGAACACCAGGGCAGCTGATGTAATAATTCCTGTCTCCCCAAATTCAGACAGGATCCCCCAAAAAGTAGAGGCTAGATGAAGCCAAGTCTGGATAATGGTTGAACCTAAGTGGTGGGCGATTCACTGTACTATTCTACTTCTGCACATCTGTCTGAAAATATTCATAAAATGGTTTTAAGAGGAATTGTCAAAAATTCAGAGGGCTGGGACCACGTTGGCCCCACTTTTTAAACACTGTTGAAGTCTGTGGTTTAGGTGACTGTGGATTCTTAGAACTACCCTCTCTCTACTACATGCAAAATAAAGATGCTTGTGTGATTGCAGAAAGAGAGAAGGAAGAGAGGGAGGGAAAGAAGGGGGAGGGAGAGGAGGGAAAGGGAGGGTAGGACGAAGCCAGGGAGGGCATGGCAGAGACAGCGTGAGCTTCCACCACAGGAGCTGGCCCGAGTTCCCACTGCGGCTCCGCCACCCTTTAGCTGTGTAACCATGGGTAGGTGTGTGGTATTCCTGAGCAGCTATTTCTTCTTCCAAAAAATTAAGATACCGTCCTCCACAGTCTTGTTGTGAGGCTGTAATTAAATAATACTATTGAATACTTGACACATAGTAGGAACTCAAGACTATTCAGCACATAGTAGGCACTCAAGGAATCCCGGCTATTACTACTTTATAACTCTCTGTGCTTTACAAAATAGATACATTTAGAAGATGCTATGCTTTACAAAAGAATCCCCCCCCACCAGGGTCCCTTTAAGCTCTCGGTCCTGCTAGTGCATTTTAAACGGGATTGAGTTTGCAGAAACCCATTCACACAAGACTTTTTAAGAACACAGCAGCCAAGGCACTAATGAAGGCAGGCAGGTCTACGGAGAGCTCTCCCTGGGCAGACACTCTCAGATCCTGTCCAGCAGGGTTCTCTGAGAGCCTGGAAACTAAAACACATCTTCTCTGAAAACCCACAAAGACCCACTGGCTGCCCTCTGGGAAGCCTTTTTTCCATGCATATTCGGAGGGACTGTGGTACCTCCGGCTCCGGGTCCAGGCTTAGGAAGACAATAGCGTGAAGCTAACAGCACTGGTTAACATTTATTGAGAGCTTCTGATGGGAGAGGCACTGTGTTAATTCCCATATATTAGCCTGCACAAGGCGACACAAGCTAATATCTGTATAACCAGGACAAGTGCTTTCAGATAAAAGCAGATCCTGTAATTCCTCGTGAAGATCTCTGCCGGGGTGTGTTTTCTTTTTTTCAGATAGGGAACCGGGGGCACAGCGTAGGTAAGTCACGTGCCCAAGGTTACCCAGCAGTAAATGGCAGATGATCGATCGGAACCAGTCTAACTCGGAAGCCCACCCCGTTGCAGACCCACTGCTCCAAGGCCCTGTACCCCCTCTCCACCAGCACTGACCGGGCAGAGACAGGACTGTAGGACAGAGGGTCCCTGCAGGAGGCGGCGCCCCTCCCTCTGCCCCCTCCCCATCTCACTCAGCCCTCCACAAGCTGTTGTCAATTGCGCTGAAGTATTTACAGCAACCAGCGAAGGCCGACACCTCTGTCCACGTGGCCTCTAATTTGATGCTCAAGCTGTTGAACAGCCGCTTTTGAGCGCTGAGCTCTTCACACATGAGTGTCTCTCCCAAGAGCCAGGCTGGCTGCCTCTCGGCTTCTCCTGACGCTTGCACACCTCTCCTGCTGGCCCCAGGCGTGCACACACGTGCACGCATGCCACCTATGCCATCACACACAGCCACCTCCTCCCACACACAACTTCCATCACAAAATGACCCTCAAGGTTTGCTGTTCAGGACACGCCCCCAACACACAATCTGTAGCGCAGAGTCCCAGCCCACCCGGTTCAGCCCCTCTTGTCACCAACACACAAGACGCGCTACAAGGATCATGGCTGAGGGTATTCGGTGACGGCTAGCAATGCCATCCCATAACCACTTCCACAAAATATGCCCTCCCCCGGTTATTCTTCATGGGAAAATTATCCACACACCCAACTCCGCATGCATGTAACCAGAAAAATACTAAATGGATTTTTTCACTTATTTGTGCTACACTTGGGTGTCCACGTGGGTGTGCCTGTGGCTGCTCACTGTCGTATCTAAGGGATGAGCGCGTGGAGGGTGGAGGAGTTCACTGCCCTGTTCTCTGGGCTTCTGCGTGTGCTTGAGAACATTCATCCTGGTGTGCACACCAAAACCCCTGACTCGACCTCTGTGTGTCGGTGTGTGAGGGTGGGGCGGGTGGGGGGAGGGAGAGCATGTGCTCGCACACCCGGCACGTCTGCCTCTCGGTATTCGTGCAGCGCAGACCCAGCCCTGTGGCTCTGGTGCGGGCCCTCTCCCCAGGGAGTCTCTGCAGAGCAGGGCTGCCCTCGCATAACTATCCAAGAGCAAACACATCAGAAACCAGATCCCCTCCCCACCCCACTAATGGGGGGTGCGCTTTCTGAAAGAGGCACGGGAGCCCAGGGTAAGCGAGGGCAGAAGGAGGAACTGGGAGGAGAAGAGATTCAGGAACACGTGCTCCTCGGCCATCACCAAGGAGACGGTCCAGAGCCGGGGACACTGACCAGCTGAGGGTCTGAGCAGGATATGAGTTTCCAGCCCCTCAGGGGCCCACCCGGGTCACCAGATCTGCAAGGACAAGGATGAGTCTCTGCCCCCCTTCCCGGAGCTGCTGCCTAGGAGGCTCCAGGGGATGCAGGCTGAGTGAGCCTGAGCTGAGAAGCCTCGCAGAGCTGCCTCTGACAAAGGAGGGAGGGGACCCCGGGGAAGATGAGTTGGGAGAGAAAGAGAGGTGAGAATGAGGGAGGAGGAAAGGGGAGGGAGGAGGAATGCCTGAGGAGGATGGATGAGAAGACTGAAACCCCGAGGGGACCCAGGGCGGGGCCAAGAGAGCTGCATGCGGGACAGGAATTCTCTTGCAGCAGGAGCAGATGAAAGGACTCAGGACCTGGTGTCTCCAGCAGCCTTAGCGAGCGGGACCTGCCCTAGACGGCCAGGCTGCTGCGAGTCCTCAAGGAAACCTGCCCGGGTCCTAGACCATGTGAGGGGGTTAACGGGCCCTCCCTCCGCAGACCCCCGCTGCAGGGCCTAACTGGAGGCCCAGGGAGGAGCAGGAAGCCAGTGGGAGGGAAGAGAAAGAAACCCTAGGAGTGGGGGCCAGGGGGCAAAGGGACCCATGGAGTCAAAAGATCAGAGTTCAAGTCCTCATACTGCTATTTTCCAGTACAACTCGTCCGAGTCTCCTCTGGAAAAATAGGAGCTGTAGATGCCCATCTCAGGGCCCTGTATGGATTAAATAAGACAACAGAGATGAAAATACTTTCTTTTCTTTTTTCTTTTTTTTTTCTTTTTCTAGGGCCGTACCCACAGCACATGGAGGTTCCCAGGCAAGGGGTCTAATGCCATAGCCACAGCAACGCCAGATCCAAGCCGTGTCTGCAACCTACACCACAGCTCACAGCAATGCCAGATCCTTAACCCACTGAGCAAGGCCAGGGGTTGAACCCGCAACCTCATGGTTCCTAATCGGATTCATTTCCGCTGCGCCAAGACTGGAACTCCAAGGGTGGAAATACTTTGTAGGGAGGTCTGTGCACTCCTCATTGGTGGAGATCGCCAGCAGGGGAGACACCAGGAGATACAGGCTACACATGACAGTGATCAATTATCTGCCATCATGAAGCAGTTATTACTCATTCTTACGTGAGTTTCTATGTCCTGCCTCATCCCACAAAGGATTTGAGTTGGCTGAGAGGGGAAAGGCACTGACAGATGGACCAAAGGGCAGATAGGTGGACAGAGGAATGAAGACAGAGGTAACAAGAGGACAAGAGACCTCCAGGAAAAAGGCCATTCCTTCAGACATTCAAGGCAACCTTTACTTCCTAGGCATTTTTTTTTTTTTTTTGTCTTTTTAGGGCCGCTCCCACGGCATATGGAGATTCCCAGGCTAGGGGTCCAATCAGAGCTGCAGCCACCGGCCTACACCAGAGCCACAGCAACACAGGATCCGAGCCGCGTCTGCAACCTACACCACAGCTCACGGCAACGCCGGGTCGTTAACCCACTGAGCAAGGCCAGGGATCGAACCCGAAACCTCATGGTTCCTAGTCAGATTCGTTAACCACTGCGCCACGATGGGAACTCCCTTAGGCATCTTCTATGTTTGCTTTCAGAGGACTTCCGCCCAGGATAGAAGGATGGCAAGGTGGGGGAGTTCCTGCTGTGGCACAGTGGGTTAAGACTCCAGCTGCAGGGAGTTCCCATCGTGACACAGCAGACACGACTCTGAGTAGGATCCATGAGGACCTGGATTTGATCCCTGGCCTCAGTGGTTAAGGATCCGGCGTTGCCATGAGTTGTGGTGTAGGTCCCAGATGCGGCTCAGGTCCTGTGTTGCTGTGGCCGTGGTATAGACCAGCAGCTGTAGCTCCAGTTAGACCCTTGACCTGCGAACTTCCATATGCCACGGGTGCAGCCCTCAAAAGAAAAAAAAAAAAAAAAGAATCAGAATGCAGCCCCTGGTGTTGCTGCAGGGGTGCGGATTCAATCCTGGGGTGGGTGTTAAAGGATCCAGTGTTGCACATTTGCCGCATAGGTTGCAGCTGTGGCTCAGATTCAGTCCCTGGCCCGGAAACTTCCATATGCCTCAGGTGCCGCCATTGAAAAAAAAAAAAAGAAGTATGGCAAAGTGAGCCTATCCCCGGCTTATTCCTTCTCCTCCTGCACACAAGTCCAGACACTCCTTCCCAGCCTCCCTGCAGTTAACTGGAGCCAGGTGACTGGTTTCTGGCCAAGGAAAAGGGACAGTGATACTTGCCACCTGCAGGCCTGGCCCTTTTAAATCCCCTAGGGAGGTCTCTGGGGGTGTAGTATTTAGGACTCGGCACTTTCACCGCCGTGGCCCGGGTTCAATCCCTGGAAACTGAAATCCCACATCCAGCTGCTGCACGCTGCAGCCAAAAAAGAAAAAGAAAAAAATCTCCCCCCAAATCCTCTATTCTCTCTTCTCTGCTGAGTGTAGAAGATCCAGCGCCGGATGCCAGGAGCCTAGAACTGGGGGCCACAAGCCCCAGTGGGTCCATGATAGAATTTGTTATGTGGGAGCTCCATCATTTTGGACAAGAAAAATTTGTATCTTTCTTTTTACAAACTTCCAAACTGAGATGCAGTATTTTATTCAATTACAAGTGAGGCAACAAACCATGATGGTGCTTCCTGTTTCTGTAACTGCACCATCCATAGAAATCGCAGGCCTGGAGTTCCCGTCGTGGCACAGTGGTTAACAGATCCGACTAGGAACCATGAGGTTGCGGGTTCGGTCCCTGCCCTTGCTCAGTGGGTTAACGATCCGGCATTGCCGTGAGCTGTGGTGTAGGTTGCAGACGCGGCTCGGATCCTGCATTGCTGTGGCTCTGGCGTACGCTGGCGGCTACAGCTCTGATTCGACCCCTAGCCTGGGAATCTCCATGTGCCGCGGGAGCAGCCCAAGAAATAGCAAAAAGACAAAAAAATAAAAAAATAAAAGAAATCGCAGGCCTTTTTCTACATCATGCTGAGTGGCTGCAGAAATATCAGAAGGTCGTTTGTGCTGAAAACATGTTAAAATCATCCTGTTAATCTCCTTGCTGTTCTTTAACTTATTATTATATCAAAAAATGTGTTCCATTGGGGTTTTTTGTTTTGTTTTGTTTTGTTTTGCCTTTTTAGGGCCGCACCCTCAGCATATGGAAGTTCCTAGACTAGGGCTCGAATAGGAGCTGTAGCTGCCAGCCTACACCACAGCCACAGCAACTCAGGATCGGAGCCACGTCTACACCTCAGCTCATGGCAACGTCGGATCCCCAACCCACTGAGTCCAGGCCAGGGATCGAACCTGCATCTTCATGGATACTAGTTGGGTTCATGACCGCTGAGCCACGACGGGAACTTCAAATGTATTGTGTCGTTTATCACACATACTATTATACCACAAAATGTTTTATTTTATATTTCGATACTTGAATCTCAATATGAACGGTTTCTTTTGTAGTCCTGTGAATTGGCTTTTATGCATTGGAAAATCTTTATTCTTGGGGGTCCACTGGCTTTACCAGTCTGCCCAGGGGGATCCAGGACACAAAAAGATAAGAACCCCTCCCCCAGAGAATGACAGAGGCCCTAGAGGGAAGGCCCTGAGTCTCCGAATGACTCCCCCTGCCCACGACCACCACCACCGATCGACATTTGGATTATGAGATAAATGAAAAATAATCTTCATTTGTTAAACAACTAAGATGTTGAGAACCTTTAATAGTACAGAGGGGGAGTTCCCGTCGTGGTGCAGTGGAAATGAATCAAGTGGGAACCATGAGGTTGCGGGTTCGATCCCTGGCCTCGCTCAGTGCATTAAGGATCATGAGCTGTGATGTAGGTTGCAGACAACGGCTCAGATCCCGCATTGCTATGGCTGTGGCATAGGCCAGCAGCTGTAGCCCTGATTCAACTCCTAGCCTAGGAACCCCCATATGCCATGGGTGTGGCCCTAAAAAGACAAATAATAATAATAATAATACATAAGGGAATTCTCATGATTCCAGGAGTACAGGGTAGGCTTCTTGGCTGAAGTTGACACTGGACTTGCGCTTAGCTCTCCTAAAGGCGCTTGTTCATGAAGGATGGAATGTCCTGGACGCCCTCCCCTCACATCCAAAAGTCTATGGTCAACATGCTCCCAAACCTTCAAGGCTCAGCTCAAATGCCACCTCCTGCAGGAAGTCTCCCAGGCCTCCTCCTCTTCCCCCCGAAACTGGAAGCCCTCAGTGCCAGCAACATCAGAAGGAAGCTGGATAGATTCTCTTCCTGCCCCCGACCCTACTCCCACCCCTACAGGGGGCCTAGTCCGGGGATGTCCAGCCACTGTACGGCCAACAAATATTTGCTGCATGGGAGGCAGATGAGTGGTCTGGGAACTATCTGTTTGATTCAGCTCTATTGCCTCCTAACCAGGTCCAGATCCACACAGTGTGCTCATGCTTAAGGGAGATGGAGTGGGAAGTGGGTGCACTAGTACTCTCCCACACTGGGGCCTCAAGTTCCCGGCTTTTTCTTCTTTTGGTCTTTTTATGGCCACACCCGCGGCATATGGAGGTTCCCAGCCTAGGAGTCAAATCAGAGCTGTAGCCGCTGACCTACACCACAGCCACAGCAACGCTGGATCCTTAACCCCCTGAGTAAGGCCAGGGATCAAACCTGCATCCTCAGATTCGCTTCCACCGAGCCACGACGGGAACGCCTCAGGTTCCCTTCTTTTGAGATTATTTCTGCTCAGTCTGAATTTCCAGCCAATACATCTTGCCCTCTAGTTGCTGCCATTTGGGCGGCCAGATGCACCTAAGCGTCAAGACCAGAGGATTATCTCTTGCGGGCCTCAGCTAAGCCAGCCTGTCCCGCAGCCTCGAAAGTCACTCCTTTGCCCACCCCCTTCCTCTCCCACCCTGTGCCCACCCTCTACAGGCACTTGAAGCCTCTGCCCCCGGGCAGGGAGCACTCATCTCTGTGCAGCTCTGGAAGCCAGGACCGCTCCCTGGGCAGCAGCCACACCACGGAGAGTGGGCTGGCAGCTGGCAGGGAAGCTGGCTCTCTGGTCTCTGGTCTCCTCCTTCAGAGGGTGTCTGCCAGCCCACGCCCCTCTGGAAAGGAGAGGAACTGAGTTTGAGTCCTTGCCACCTCTCTCCCTTCAGATTATCTTGCTACACCGGGGCCCAGAGGCCCGGAGACGCTGCCCTGGGTACTGCTGTGCCCACTCCCTCTCCTACCACTCAGGGTACCGGAGACCCTTGTTGCTCTGTTGAGATGCAAACTACTGCATAACATTAACTCCACTTGTCTTTGAGCAAGGCCACACATTCTCAGAGCACTTCTACACACACGCGTGGAATGACGCATTCCCTATGTGCCAGGCCCTGTGTCATGGGCTGGGAACAGATGATACATTGGATTCAACTCCTGCCCTCAAGGAGCTCCCAGTCTGGTAAGGGGAGGTGGAACGGTGGGCAGGATATTCCACAATAAGTTCTTTAAAAGCACCAGGGGGTGTAGGATAACACCAGGCTTGGGGGATAGGGGGCAGAGAGGATGGAAGACTTCCTGGAGGAAGTGGCATGTGAGCTGAGAGTGAACCAACTAGAAAAAGAAGGAATAATGAAATACATGAACCACAGAATCACTGGCTCTTGGGCTTATCAAAGGGTAGACTCATAGACCCCTGGAATCATTCTTTTAATGAACAACTATTCATCGTGCCAGATGCCATGCTTGGTAAAGAGTCTCGGAATCAAAGGGATCTCATATCCCAAAGGCAGCCTGTCTTCCATACCCTGCTCTGGAGGGGCAGACCGCCTGTTCCAACGCCAAGGAAGTGAGGAAAAGGGGTCTGAAGATGCCCTGAGTGTCCGAATGAAGGGTGACTCCCTCCTGTTGGTACTGAAGGAACTCTCTGGGATGGAGCCTGGCACACTGGGAGGGGACCCTGGCTCCCTGCAGACACAGTGACTGGTAGCCCAGTGGTCAGAGCTCTGTTGACTGCAGTCAGAGTCAAGCAGGATGCAATTCAGAATGATGGCCCCTCTGCCCAACAGGTTCCAGCCCTCCAGAGTGGGGCGGCGACTCCCCTCCTCACTTGCATCCTCTCGTCTGCTCCCCCGAAGCCCCGGGTACCCATCCTTCAGAGCCCCTATTACCGATTTTAATCAGATACCCCCTCCTCTTCCCTGGATCACCATCACCATAAGGCCGGGAACCACGGCCCCCTCCTCAGGCACAAAGTGGGTCGTGAGAGACGGATGGGTGGATATGGACAGACATTTCGGCAGATGAGGGGCGGCCTGGTGATTAGTTCATTGCATTTCGCAGAGAGCAAGAGTGGGCCCAAGAGAGGCTGGAGCTGTCCCAAGATAGAGCTGCCAGTGTGTATAGGGAAGAGGGGTGCCTCCTGGCCTGCTGCTGGGGAGTACAGACACAGGAGGGCATAGCCCTGGCCCCCAAGATGCCCCAGCCTCCGTGGAATCAGTTTCCTTTAGGAACCCTCCCGCCCCCACTTTCGACCACCTTCTGTGCCAGAACTGGGGGACCGACGAGGACTGGGACACCTGAGCACCTAATCTGTGCGGAAAACCCTTGCAAGGGAGAGCACGGAGCCAACCCAAGCACATGCCCGTTAGCACGTTAACACGGATCGGCCGGGGTCAGTGCAGGGTCACGCCTGTTAGCGCAGGGTCAGGCCCGCTCAGAGCGAGGTCGTCCGGGTGAGCGCAGGGTCGTCCCTTTTAGCGCTAGATGGGCCTGCTTTAAAGCAAGAGCGTCCGGGTTTGCAGATCAGCCTCTCACGGCGGGTCAGAACGGGCGGGGCGGGGTCACCTCGGAGAGCGGTGGGAAAGCTCCAGGTACTTTGAGGCCAGTGGCGCCCCCAGGCGGCTGGGCCTCGTCGGCGCTCGGGATCCGGGTCAGGGACGGTTTCGGGAATCCAGCTCCTCGCCCGAGACTGGAAGTGCTTCTGCTTCCCAACGGCCTCTGCACGCAGCTTTGGCGCAGTCTTTGTGCTGCCAGCCTGCGGCGGGGTGCGCTAGCGTGGCTGAGCCCGAGAATCCTAGATACTGGAGGAGAGCGGACGAGTCTCGGGGCCCCAGCTCCGGGGGAAGCGACGACGGAGCCCGGCCCTTCCTCTCAGGCCCCTCCCCAGCGCCTTGGGTCTCTGTCTGCAAAACACGCACTCCGCCAGCGGCCCACGGCCCAGCCCCCTCCCACCCCCATCGCACCCCCGGCTTGGGGACTTCCAGCTGCATCCCCGCATAGTATGAAGTTCTCAAGTTGGGCCTGGATCAGGACATCGTGAGACGAGGCAGAGCACAGCCTCGGCCCCAGCCCGGCTTTGGAATTGTTCCTCCAACATCGCGGGCCACTTACACAGGTTCCAGCTCAACCAGCCCTTCACCCCACCCCTCCCTAAACAGGAAAACACTCCCCCAGGGTTTCCCAGAAAGAGGAGCCGACGTCTCTGGATGAACAGAGAGCAGAGAAGAGAGCTGGGGAAGAGGTTCCAGGTCACATTGGGCCCCAGCCTCCTACCCCATCCCACCCTATCTGGGTGCCAGGGCTGAGATGCAGTGGGCGGGGCTGGGAGCTCAGCAGGCTGCCAGGTGGACTGCCAGGAGGTGACTCATCTTCACACTCACCCACACTCCCCACTGTCCACAAAGGGGACAAGTTTTTGCAGAATCAGAGGACCACGACCTCCACGGAGACCTGGCCACCTCTGTGGCCCTGGCAGGGGAGGAAACATCACAAGATCCAGGCCGCAGGTCTTTTCCAGGAAGGAGGGAGCTAAGCACCCCCCTCTCCTGCCCCTCTATGCGGTGGAAGCCCTGAGGTGGCCACCGGAGTCCCAGCACAACCTGTGGCAGACGAGCTCTGTCCCATCCTGCACCCTTGCTGCAGAGGGAGGGCTGAAGGAGGAACTGAGTGAAGCCACTGCACCCAGACCCGGAGCTAACATAGTCCAGCTCATTTCTCAGAAGGAGACCACTGGGCCTCCCTGAGGGCAGGAAGGGCTGGCGCAAGGCCACAGAGCATCAGCACCCTGGCAAGAATGGGGAATCCTCCCCCCTCCTCCCCTTCTCTGCCCCAGTATTAGTGACTCATATTCAGGATAGGTGCTAAAATGAAGAGTATGAAGGAGGGGAAAGAGGCATCAAAAATCTTACCTTTCGGGGGTCAGTGTAACTTCGAACTCCCATGCATACGTGCCCCCCACCCTAACACACACGCACTGGCCTGTGGCCCACCAACACTCCTCGGAGCCCCGAAGCTGGGCCAGCACATCCATCCTGATCCAGGAAAGAATGGCTCCAGCCAGGGGAGCTTTGGGCCTAGATGCCCCAGATTTTCTACATTTATTCTCTGCCCTCTGAAAGGTCTAGAGCCTGATGAGGCAGGGGAAGGAAGGCTAGGAGTAGCCAGGTGGGCGGACTAGCTGACAGATTCTCCCACAGACTCATAGAAGCAGGGAGGGAGGGCATGGTGCTGCCTAGGGAAACTGAAGGGAAAGAGGCAATTTACCGGCAAACTCTGACCATGCCCCCCTCCCCAATCCCTTCCTCACAGCCACACTGGTACCCAAAATTCTGATCAGTCTGAGGCTGGGGGGAGGATTCGGCTGCTCATCCAGCCTGGGAACCCAGAGTAGGGTGAAGCACAGGATGCTCTGGCTCACCCACTCCTCCCTGCTGCCACCAGCACCTCGTTCTCCTAAGGGCAACCAATGTCATGTCCTGATTTATCAGGATCATTTTCTGCTCTCCCACACCTTGATCCCGACTTTCCTCCTGTCCTGCCTCTGAGAAGGAAGGATAATTTAGAAGGAGCCATAAACCAGACAACACTTGAGATTTCCCTAGAGCACCAGAGGAGACGCTGGGGTTTTAGTTCCCTCAAAATATCCATCCAAATACTTTAATTATCAAGGCTGGTGCACAGAGGCTACAAGCTCCAACTTTTTTTTTTTTTTTCTTGTTTGCTTCCCAGGGCCACCCCTGCAACACATGGAGGTTCCCAGGCCGGGTGGAATTGGAGATACAGCTGCCAGCCAATGCCACAGCCACAGCAACATTAGATCCAAGCCAGGTCTTCGATCCACACCACAGCCCGTGGCCATGCCGGATTCCCAATCCACTGAGCGAGGCCAGGGATCGAACCTGCAACCCCGTGGTTCCCAATCGGATTCGTTTCCGCGGCGCCAGGACGGGAACTCCCAGGCTCCAACTTTACATCTGGCATCCTGCTGAACAACTTCAGGCAAACCCCATCCTCACTCCTCCTCTAGACCTGCTCCTCCATCTTGTAAACCTCGCAAGCTCCAGTGGTATCTCCTTGCTGCAGGAGGAGAGATTCCTGGGAACAGAAGGGAGGACTCCAAAGCCCCAGGATCACTGACCAAGTCCCTCTGTGCGGGCTGGAGACGGGGCCGAGTGTCTCACAGCACCTGGCAGGAGAGCAGGTCAGAGGCCAGACAATGGAGCCACTTGGCTACTCTGGAATAACCTCCATCCATCCATCTGAAGGGGACTAAAGGGACTGGGCACCAGGAGGACAGGGAAGAAGTAGGAGCTTTGGCAGGAGGCTAACCTCTGCCACTCCTGGTCCAGTCGGGGTGCCTCTCAGCACCTTCACAGGGTGTTCCGCACTCCCAGCTTCATCTGCAGGGAGGAAGGAAGTAGGGAGAAGGGGGACAGGTCCAATCTTTGCTAGAAGAATAAGGGAAGAGGCTCAGAACTCAGGCCTCCTCCCCTCACCCCTGCAGAGACCCATTCCTAACCCTTCCGCCCCAGTCCTTCGCACCCACATCTCCCCAGCCTCGGCCTCAGCCCAAGGAGGAGGGACCACACCCTCAGACTCACATTGGTGCAATCACAGATACGCATGCTAGCACACACAAGGAGTCCTCTTCAAGCAGTCACCCACACATACTACCATGTGTTTCCTCTCACACACCAAACATAAACACGGTCACAGATCCCAGATGCCCGAAGCGCACACGATACCTGGAACCACCACCATGAAGTGGGTATCTACCAACCTTAACCCTTACAATACCAATTTTTTTAACCTCACATATAGAGACAACCACTTCTTTTGCCTTTTCTTCAGGTCTCGACCACCTGACTTAGAGTGCATCTACTGATGATGGGCGGATGTTTACTGCCTGTACCACCAGTGCAATGCCCAGCACACAGTAAGTGTTAAGAAATACATGTGGAAGGAAGGAGCTAGAGAGTTAAAGAGATGTCTGGGGCTGGAGGCAAATTAACTCGCCTGTCTTTGATCCTTACCAGGTACCTCCTCAAACTGAGCCCTGACGCTGGCCTCACACTCTTCAGATGGTCGACAGGGTTAGAAGGGATCGGGTAAGCAGATCAGAGGCCAGAGCCCCGCCTGGGGCGCATCTGAACCCGGAAGCTGCCTCGCAGTCCGTGCGCCCTCTCTTTGCAGTTCGCAACCTTCGCGGGTTTGCACAAGGCCCTCAGAACGGTCCTCCGACCCTCTAGTCTGCGTGGAGCGAGGCTGGCTGGGGCTGCTGGGTCATTGGGAACCAGGCGCCAAGCCAGCCCACCAGCGTCTCCAGCCCTGGGATCCAACTCCTTGTACTGGGAGTCCAGATTCTTGGACCCACTCCCCAGCTCCGCAGCGGTTCTGCCGTGCAATCTTGGCCAGGCAGAAAGTGGAGCCACACAGTCCTCAGGACTTTCTAGGCTCCGGCCATCTGGACCCAAGGCTAATTTAAGCAATAACATCACCAGCTGCCCTCTCGGACGGCTATGACATGAGGGAAAGCAAGAACTAGCCTCCAAAGATTGGACATTTGCATGGAACTCGCAGCTCAGCCCTGAACTCACTGGGCCTTGAGAGGCCAGAGGGAAAGCGTGGACTAAGGTTTGGGTGGGATGTGGGGAGGGGAGATAGTCACCCCACACCGTCTGGACCCGGCACATCAACATCTGAATGAGATGGGGCAGTTAGTCTAGGAGTCCTAACACCTGCTGGGGAAGGGGGCACTAAGCGAGGCCCCTCTGCAAATGGAAATGCATTGGCTTGCACAATAAACCCCACTTCTGTACCCTCAGAGCCCCCCCCCCCACCTCGCCACACACACACACACACACACACACACACACACACACACAGTTTGGCAATGTCCACACACATCATTTGAAATACGCTTTTCATGGCCGCGCTAATTATTAGGAATCGAAGGGACTGATTTAAAGATCTTATTCCCCCCGTAATTCACCCTTTCCAGTTCCTACGATCCGTGCAACCGCAATTCCAAAGATAATTCTGCCTGCGTAGACAGAAATGCCCCTGAGGTGAGACCATCTTAAGACGTTTTTCCAACTTTGGAGGAACCGAGCACAGCCCTCCAAGATCCCGGCTTCCCAAGACAAAACGTTCAGGACCCCTGAAGCTGCAGCCGTGCGCAACTCCCCAGCCGCCCGCGCGTGCGGGGGCCTGATGCTTACCCCTCGCGAGCCGCGCATCTCCGAAGAGCTGGGCGGGAAGGGGGCGGGTACAGGTTGAAGTCCGGGACCCTGTCAACACCCTTCTGGAGGACGACACTGCGGCGAGGAGGCTCGCGTGGCCGGAAGGGGGGCACCCGGTGCAGACCCCTGCCGCGTGGAGAAAAGCAAAGGCGCGGACTAGGAGCGACTTCCGCTCTGAGTCCGTGTGGAGCGAAATGAGAGAGCTCCGCAGACACCCGGGACTCAAAGCAGGTAGCCGAGCGAGGGTTGCAAACATCCCCGAGGGTGCTGGCGCCCAGTCCGACGCAGGGGTGCAGGCACCAGAGGAGAACGCCTTCCTCCCGCAGCAGTCCTAAGTCTCCGGGCTCCGGAGCGGCTGCAGCCTCGGGCCGTACAGCTCCTCCGCTAGGAAAGGAGGCGGCGCCCGCTCCGCCCCGCGCCGCGCCCACTAGCTCGCGGAAAAATTCGTTCCCGAAACCAGAGCTGGGAACCTCGGTCCTCCCTTCAGCTTTCTATGTTGGTACGTGTCTGTGCCGACCTTAGAGAACAGAATGATTCCGCTCCAAAACTCCGATGAGCATTTGCTTTGCTCTCAGAGACCCTGGTAGACGAAACACTTAGAAGGCTGAATTATCGTGTACGACCTCTGCCCACTCTTAGTTCTCTGTCACAGTGTCTCCAGAAATCTCAAAGCGCCAGCCCCAAGGTCAAATATGAGCTGGGTCTCAGCATCCCGGTTGGTCCTCCTGGATGCTTTGCCAGGCCCTAAGCCACACAATCTTTTGAACCACGCATCGGAATAATTTAGGCGCAAACCCAAACTCGCCTCTCTTCTGTTTGGCGGGATGAGCAAGGTTTGCCTTAAACTCCGAATCGGGTCCATAAAGACCCTATGCGAGCTGCCTCCTCCCACTGCCCCCTAAGCTTGAAATCTTAAGAGGCACGCTCCACACTGAAAATCTTTCCCCCCTTTTTCGCGCAGAGTCCCGCGTTTAAACGGCGTCGGCGCCTTTCTTCGCCTGACCTTCTGCGGAGGAAAACCCGTCTGTTCCGTCATTGTCTGGTATCCGACCGGCCCCACCCCCGCCCTAATCAGTGTCACAAAACGCCCCTTTCAACAGATTCCAAACCCTCTTCACCCAGGCTCACCGAGCCTTCAACTTCATTAAGTGCGCGCTACGGCGGCGCTGGAGGAGGCGAAGTTTAAATAAACCGGAGCGGAGAGGGAGGAGGGGTGGGTTGCTAGTTGAACGGGAGAGAGAGAAAAGTGTTTTTGAAAAGGGGAAAAAAGTCATCAGGGGAAAAGCGCTTTGTAACCACGAAGACGCGCCCGCTGTGGCGAGAACAAATTGGATACGGAGGGGAAGTGTCCGCCCCCACCTCAGCTCCCGCTCCTGGGTGGTCCGGGGAGCCCCAGGAGAAAGAAAGATGGGGAGGAATAGGCGGTGAAAAGAATTAACCGCTTTAATTGGGCTGAAGAGAGAAGTGGGGAGAGGCTCACCGATGTGCCTCGATCACCCAAACCAATACCCATCGGTAAAATAAAATAAAATAAAATAAAATAATAAAATAAAAAGTCTGCCCTTCGCCTTGGCTTAAAGACGTCTGTCAGAGTTTTGAGAATCAAGGCTGTTCTCAGCCTTAGAAAGTAAATTTGCAAGATGCGGAAATTCTGCCTGGAGACACCCCCTCCCCCTCCTTGTGGCCTCGGGCCTCTCGGCGCCAGATGAAAAGGAATGAAATTGAACGAAATTGAACGAAATGAAGTGAAATTGACCAGTGAAATTCGCCAATTTTCTTCTTCTTTAAACTGCCCGCTCTCAGCAGCACTCTCTGAACCCCCAAGCCGATTTCTTAGCATTTTTTTCTCTCACCTCGAGAGACGAAGGTGTGCCCTGGATATTTTCTTATTATTGCCCCGGATTGTTGAAGCCTGTCGGGGCAGAGGCTCAGCTGTCTGCACCCAGGCAGCCAGGGAGCCGACAGGAGCCGCTGCAGAAGGGATGGCCTGTTTCTCCTCCCAAGAGGCCGGCGTCCCTCCTAGGTAAAACGACTTAAAAACTGAACACCCACCCTTCTGCACCCAGAGGGTAGGAGGGAGCCCCTTAAGAGCCCTCCTGGTCTGGGGGTGGGGGTGGGGGAAGCCAGAGGACTCTGCCATAGAACCGAACAATCTCCTCAGCCTTCTCCTCGGCCCCCTCTACAGTCCAGGTGCCAGGTGGGTCCTCCCCAGGTCTTAATTAACAGGTTCACAGCCCAGGCAACCTAAAAGGGTTCTGAATCCCACCCCCTTTGTCCCCTGCCTTCAGAGTGTGGATATCTCAGCAATGCCTTCCTCAGCAATGCTTCTTCAAATCAGTGGCTTCCTTTTGGCCCCTAGTCCTCAGCTAGAATTATATCTGGCCCAGATGGGGCCTCCTTGACCCCATGGGGAAACTGGGGTCTGAACCATTGGTCTGGGACCCTTGGTTCCCTACAAAGCCCTTGGAGGGCTGCATCTCACTCTTCCCCAATGCTCTTATTTCTACCTTTTCTGGATACAGACCTTCCGACACATACATGCACACCAAGTAAAACGTGTAGACAAATTCACACACACACACACACACACACACACACACACGCACTTCACAAAGACACAGTGAAAAATGCACTGCTTCTCCTGGAAGTAGCAGCTGTGGACATATCTCATCAATCCATATACCATCAGGCGTGGATTCTGGCTGACTTAATCTTTTCTCTTCTAGAAGAGGAACAAATTGTTGTCTTTTACTTGAAGTTCCAACTGAATGTCTGGGAGTGACACAGTTATGGCAAAGGAGATCATGTAAGCTACACGGGGTTTACTGAGGGCAAAAACATGGTCATGCTCAAACGGCCAACCTTCCTCAAGTGAAAAGAAATGAAATCAAATTCAGCAACAGAAGTCAGCGAAGCAGGCAGCTAGGGGCCATTATCCCAGTACAGCAGACATTGCCCTCTTCTTACGCTGCATGTGACCCTACTGCTCCTGACCTATCGGATAAAATTGGGAGAAGGTGGCTCCTTGCCTTCAGTCTCACTCCATTCCCAGTCTCTCGACAAGATGGAGGAGAGGGCACCTCACCTCTGGCCGAGGGGCTGCATTTAACATTTGTGCCTTGAAGCTTGTCTCTCCTCAGTTGGGGAAGGGGGTGAGAGACTCAGGAGTCCCAACCCATCTTCCTCAGCCCTGGTGTATTCGTCTCACCCTGATCCTGATTCGGACCCTCTTCATACAGGGTGCTCGGTGCTCGGCCTCTCCCTTCTTTCCCACCGTTGCCAATGCCTGAGAATGTGGCTAAAGCAGCCGTATGGCTTCTCTCCCTGTCTGCTTCTCTCAGATTTTCTGCATCCGCTTCCCTGACCCTTTCTTCTTCCTTCTCTGTCTCTCTGTCACTTGTCTCCCACCGCTCACCCCCCACACGTGTCTATTTTCTGGGAAGGCTGAATGGCCTTTCACTGCATCTCCCTATTTCTTTTTTTTCTCCTGTGACCTCAGTTAAATGTTCAGAGAAAAGAGCTAAGTAACCATTTTCGTTTCACCCAAAATCTCAACTCTCCCGCAACACACTTGCAGGTCTGGCCACTGGGAGCTCCGACTGGGCCCAGGGCTTCCCGAAGACTCCAGCCAGCCCAATGGCTTTGTACTCAGGCAATAGGTTCTGGCTCTGAGCCTGGCTCAAGGGATGGGGAGGTTTACCTTAACAGAGCAAGGTGCATGGACCCTCTCCCTTAGCTCATAATGTACCTCTAAGCTTCTCAGGCTGGAGGAGAGAGGGGTTTTCACAGTCCCCAATTCAGGCTTTTCTCTCTGACGGTTCCATGTGCCAGGAATGAGGGGGAGAGGGGAACGCACAGAAGGCCCTGCAGTGGCCAGAGAGAAACCTCTCTCCTCTTACGAACACAGAAAGAGACAGTGACAGAGAATCAAAAACACGTGTTCACAGATACGCAGAGACAAAAACACAGATACCCTGAAGTACATCTGATCCCCCCCCAAAAAAAGGACCAAAAGTAAGACTACATGACAACTCAGGCAAACACAAACACTAGCTCCATAAAAGCCCCAGGTACAGAAGCACAGAGAGGCTTACAGAATATGCAACAGTAAACACCATCACTCGACTTGTCCTGAACAGGTATGATGTCCAAAAGCTCAAGGTACCCAGGCCTGTCCAGGCCACACGACCATCTAAACTGGAAGGAAATGAGAATCCCCAGATGCATCTGAAACAAAACCTCTCTGTGGAACCCCAGGCAGAAACCTTCCTAGGACTAGAGCGAAAATGAAAGTGCTTGGAGGGGGGTCACAGGATTCCCAGAATCCTGGCCCCATTAACAGCCAAAGGCCAAGGCCACAGTGTCCCCTGTACCTGACAAGCCCAAGCCCTCCTCTGCCTGCCTGGGCTGCTCAGGGCCCTTCCTCACTCCACTCTGCCTAGGAGCTGGGGGGTATTCTGGGACAGAGGAGCGCATACAAGCAGACAGAGCTGGTGACTGCTGGAGTTCACGTACATTTATTCAATTGACACCGATGGGGACGTGGGGGGGGAGACAGCTTTCTCTCTTCTTCCACACAAACCATCGGAAGATTCCACAGTCTCCCCAAGCAGAGCAGTCTAAATCAATGCACACCCAGTGGACAGAGAACCCCCAGAGCAGCCCGCTGTACAGATATTTACACATAATTACAGGACCCCCTGCCACAGGATGTGCCCTGGGCCACCCCACCCCCACCTCTCCAGCCCCTGACCCAGACCCTCCTCTCCCACCCCAACCTCATTGACTTTTAGCTACAATAAATATCCCAGGGCCTGGGACACAGCAGACCGCGGAGAGGGCTGCTGGCCCTGGATGGCTGGACCCAGCCGGCCACCAGAAAGGGGTAAAGTTCCTTCCAAAGCACCCCAACACAAAAGAGGGAGGCTTTTCCTCAGTGGAGTGGGATCCCAGGATTGCGCACGGATGGTCGAGACCCGTCGCTGCAGCTCTCTGTTTAGCTTCGCCTGTGCAGACATTGCTTTAGGTTTCTGAGAACAAACTTCCTTGGAGAACGTCCAGAAAAAAAAAAAAAAAAAGAGTTGAATTTTCCTTTTAAGCACAAAGCAGATACTAGGTGTCTTTAAATTAAAATATTGGACGATCAGGGCCTCAAAGTTGGGGAAGGAGAGAGGGAGAGGCAGCAAGGGAGACCTCTCCGGGCAGTTGGTGTTTGTGGCGGGATCTTCAAGGCCCCGGGCAGGCATCTCTCCGGAAAGCGTTCTTCTGGGACCGCCGCGAGGCGCAGAGACTGAGAAAAAGCGAAGACTTCCCCCTCCCCCTTCTACGGCTCAAACGGCCTTGGGATCGTGGCCTCGTCGCACAGACCCAGGCCTCTCTCCCTGAGCGATGGAGTCCGCTTTGTCCCAACATCGGAGAGATTCTGAGCGTGGAGCCCGAAGTGCCAAGTCACGCGCGTTGGCCCAAGGTCTGGAGACTCTTCATAAATAGACTCCCTGAGTTCCGCTGGGACCGCAGGAGCTCCCGGGAGAGACGGAGGAGTGCGGGCTTAAGTGGCCCGGATCCCGACACGGTCAAAAGTGGCAGCCACTGAGGCCGGCGACTTTGCCGGCGAACGGGGGCCCTGAGGACAGGAGCGCGTCCCCGTGGTGCGAGAGGCGGATGTGGCCGGCCACTGGAGCCAGGGCCGGGGCAGTCAGCATGGCCAGGACCTGGGCTTGACCCCCAGGACCCGCCGCAGCCGAGAACGGCGATCCCGGAGAGCCCTCGCCTCCGCCCGGGGGTGCCGCCCCGCCGCCGCCGCCGTGGCCCATGATGTGGTCTATAGAGAAGGAAGGCCTCTGCCCGGCCCCAGCGCCCCCGCCGCCCGCGTCCGTCTTGAGCCCCTGGCGCAGGAGTGCGGTGCCTGCTGCGGGAGGGCTCAGGGACGCGGGGTAGAAGGCTTTGGTACAGCCCAGCTCCGCGCCCAGGAAGGCCGGCAGGCCTGCGGGGCCCGGGCCCGACCCTGTACCTGGGGCAGGCGCGGGGGCCGGAGCCGACGCCGCGCCGGCGAACACCGAGGCCGTCGGAGGTCCGGGTGGAGGCGCCGCAGCCCGGCCTGGGGGCACCGACATCTGGCAAGGGGCGGCGGCGGCGAAAGCGAAGGGGTGCGGGTGCGGATGCGGGTGCGGGGTCGGGCCCGGCGGGGGTGCACTGTAGGCCGGGAGCGCCAGCCCGTAGCCGTAGCCGTAGGCGCCGTACGCCGCGAAGCCCGGCAGGAAGGCGCCGGGGTCCCCCGCCGCCGCAGCCCCGCCGCGCAACAGCAGCTCCGAGTGAGGGTGCGCGTGTGGATGCGGCGGCGGCAGCGGCTGCCGCTTGAAGCGCTTGCGGCGCCGCAGGAAGCTGCCGTTGTCGAACATGTCGGCCGACTCCGGGTCGAGCGTCCAGTAGTTGCCCTTGCCCGGGTTGCCCGGCTCGCGGGGAATCTTGACGAAGCAGTCGTTGAGCGAAAGGTTGTGGCGGATGCTGTTCTGCCAAGCGGGGAATTTCTCCCGGTAGTAGGGGAAGCGGCCGCTGATGAACTCGCAGATCTCGCTCAGCGTCAGGCGCTTCTTGGGGCTCTGAAGGATGGCCATGGTGATGAGCGCGATGTACGAGTAGGGCGGCTTCACCAGCGGGCTCCGAGTCGCCGCGCCCCCCGACGGCGGGCCCGGCCCGGGCCCCGCCGCGCCCCGGGCTGCTGCCGCGACTGGCCCCGGGCTTCCCGCCGCGGCCGCCGCCCCTCGGGGCGCTAGAGCGCGGGGCTCGCCGTCCGAGCAGCCGCCGGACTCTTCCTCGTCCTCGGCAGCGTCCGCCTCGGCTTCCTCCGGGGGAGGCTCGGGGCGGTGGGGGAGCACGTCCCGGGGGGTGCGGGGCCCGGAGCGGGCAGGGAGCTCCCCCCCGCCGCTGCCGCCGCCGCCCACCACGTCTATGTCTGCGTCGGCCTCGGACAGCGCGGCCGGGGAGCTCTCGGAGGACATGATCTCGCAGCAGCAGCTGCCCAGGGTCATGATGCCGCTGCCGCCACCGCCGTTCTCCGGCTCCGCTCCGGCCACGGCTCGGGCGCCGCCGCGCTGCCTCTGGGACGAGTGTGTTTTGCGCGCGGGCGGGGAGGGGGCGGGGGACTGAGGCGGGCGGGGAGGGGTGTCCCCCGGCTCCGCAGCGCCCCCTCGTGGCCCACTCGGAGGCTCTCAACTCTCGGCGAGCCCCCGACCGGCCGCGCTCTCCGCGGCCCCGGGAGCCGGAACGGGGGGCCTCCGCCCGGGGTGCGGGCGGAAGGGACTGGGGCCTCCCCTTATCCTACCGGTCTCGGCCCCCAGTCTACCGCCTTCCCCCCCCCAACCCCCGCCGCTACCCCGGGATGGGGGGCGGGGGGGTCGGAAGACTCGTTCCTCCCGCCCGGCGGCAGCCTAAGGCGGAAGAGCGCGAGCCCGGGGCGGAGCTCCCTGAGCCGGGCGGGGCGGGGCGGGGGCGGGGCTCCGGCGGGCGGAGTGCCGGGGACGAGCGGCCCGGCGGGAACAAACAGCCGCCGCGGCGGGAGCGCGGCTCCGGGGGCTCGAGGCGGCTCCCGGTTCCCCCCCGCAGATCCCGCAAACCCTCCACTTCCTGGAGCAGCGGTCTTCCGTGCGCTCAGCCCTGGATGTTAAGGTTTACGCGGACGCCAGCCGGAGCCGGGAGCAGGAGCGACAGCCCCACCCATCATCGCCCCAAGGCAGCTCTCCGACCACCGAGGCCGAAGCGCACTTGGCTCGCCAGCGGAGCCTGAGACGCCCGGACCAACGCCGCCCGAGCGGGGCCGACCCGATCCCGAGCTGCTTCCGGCCCAAGGGGAGACGCGCTTGAGTGATCGCGAGGAGCGAACTTGGCGTCCTCTGCCTCGGGCCTCGGAGAGGTGAGCGATTCCGGCTGCGCCCCTCTCCTCCCCTCCAAAGCCGGGACCCCGCCACCCATCCCCTCGCCACGCGGGAGTGTTTGCGGGGAGAGCCAAGCAGCGCGCCGCCTGCCCGTCGCCGGCTTCCCCAAGCTTTTCTGGGGCGCTTCGCTCGCATTTCGAAAGCGTGCACCGGCCCAGCACCCTGAGTTTGCCGGTATCCGACCTTGCTCTGTCTCAGTATCCGTTTGTCTCGCTCAGCCTGTCTCTCTCGCGCTTGGTGAATCTCTGCCTCTTGTTTCCTGTGAAAACCCTGTGTTTGTGTCGATGTCTGTTCGTGGGTCTGAGAATCCCTCGCTCAGTTTCTCCATTTCTCCCACCCTTACTCGCGCTGCATGACCCCCAGCCCTCCGCCCCAGCCCTTTTCTGGCCGGACTTGCAGGCTCTACCGACAGGCAGTAGGACCCCCACCGAGAACTCGGCCAATTACCCTGACCTCAACCGCAAGCCAGGGTTTTGCCTTCATCTTTCAGGATTCTGTGCACACAATGTTGGTCCTGTGCCCCTTTTTCTCGCCAGCTGGGTTCCTGCCCATCCCATTAGGCCTCCTTCTCCCCTGGCCCCTCTCCATGAACCCAGCAACCAGTAGCTCCAGATCAGACTGGGTCCATCTTAACCGCAGGGGGTAACAGGGGAGCTGGGCACTGGACGCGGGTAAGAACCGAGCCGATGGACGGGCTGCTGCCCCGACAGCGCCCCGAAGTGGTCAAAGTTCAGGCCTTCGAGGCTGGAGACCCAGCTGCCCTCCGCTGTCATAGGCTGTAGGACAGTCAGCCAGTTACTTCCCCCTCCCAGCCTCAGTTTCCCGCTCTGAATAGTAGCTAAAAGCAAAGACCAGGGATCCCAGTCCTGGCCTCACTAGTGACCGCTCTGGAATGCGTTTCTATAACTCCTTGTCCCTCTGTTTCTGTCTCTGTAAAACTGAGGCTGAGAACATCTAATGCGTAGAAGTAGCCATATCACTCTAAGCGACTCACAAAGGAGGGTATTGCAGGCACTTTGCAGATTCTTGGGGAGAGAGAAATGGGTGAGGGGTGGTGTGGTCTCCCACCTGGATCTCATCCCTGGTCTAGCCCTTGACAGGGTCACCACTGCTATCCAACCCTCTGCAGTCGCTGTGATGAATGAGGTTCCCCGTGGGTAAGGGCTGAGAGCAAGGTGGGAGCGGATTGTCACCCCTGCAGGCTATGTCTCAGCAGGGTCATGCGAGTGTGAGTGAGAGCTCCCTTTCACGCAACAGCAGCCTCCAATCTAGTGTATTCCACAGGGGCGGGGGGGAGCAACAGAGGTCCAGAGAGGGGCAGGGACTCAGTCCCCTACAACATGACAGAGCAGGGCCAGGTGCACCCTTGTCGCAGAATTCTCATGATAGAGTTCTCCGTCCTGTCCGGCCATCTGGCTAAGAGCAGAAGAGAATGGAAGGCAGTTCTGGCTGCTCATATTCCATGACAGCAAGTCCACTGCCCCCCCCCACCCCCCTTCCTGGGGCCTCAGACCAATAGGATCTACCCGGTGTGCTGGATCAGTATAAATAATCTGTCCTCGGAAAAAAGAGAAAAGGTCCCGTTCTCAAACCATGGTCAAGAAATTGAACAGGGACTGGTGGTCCTGGAGCCAGAATTTCTTAGGTGATAGAGCCCTCCAGAAAAAAAAGGGGGGGGCGGGGGGGAGGCTTGGAGATTAATGTTTTGCTTGAGTCCAGATAAACTCACATTTTGCTAGATTTGTTTTATCTGGCAAACGTACACATACCCCAAGCTGCCCATCACTGTGCGCCTCTCTCTGACACTCACAGACACACGACGCAATCCAGCAGACACACGCACCCGCTCAGCTCTGCCGACGGCTAAGGAAGCGGGGAGAACAGCATCATTGGCACTTTCCTCCTCCCTCGCACTTTCTACATGTCTTCGATTCTAAACCAGCCAATGTGAACCAGTAGCTTCTCCGCTCGCCAGCACACTCCTGGTTCCCCAGGCTCCAGCCCCTTGCCTAAGTTCAGGGTAAGACTGGGAAGGCATGTGCTGCCCAGATATCCTGGTTCTAATGCTCCAGGGAAGACTGGCTACAGAGTGAAGCTGCTGCAGCTGCCAGCCTCCTCCTCTGCCTGGCCCTGCTGCACACTGCTTGCAGCTGAGACCCAGCTCAAGAAAAGGGGCTGTGGCCCCCCCACAACCCCTGTTCTGCAGGGTGATTCTTAAGAAATCCCCCAAACTCTTAACACACACACACACACACACACACACACACACAGTTTTATAGGAGCGGACACTGAGGCCCAGGCGATCATGTGACTTGTTAGGCTTTTGAAGGGCCCCCCAAATGGGGTTGGACTCAGGTGTCAGGACTCCCAGCCCAGAGCTCTTCTATTTATCCAAATAACTCCACGGAACCCCAGAGGGAACCCCACTCTTGCCTGGAGAGAGGTGTTTCTGGAGGCCTCTCGTTCCTCCCAAGGCTCTGGGCAAATTTTTTTGAATAATACCAGGTATCCACTCTCCGGGGCTGCAAGAAGGGCAAGCGGGAATCCTGAGTTTCTTTACTCTCCCGCCCTTCTCCAGCCTTTCCTGCCTGCAGCCTCATCTTTTGGTGGTGTCTGCGACCCCAGGTGAGTCTGTCACTGCCCTCCATGAAAAACTGGGTGCACTCCCAGAAGCCCGGTTTCCAGCATCCATGTCTGCAGCCTCCAAGAAACGGGAGGTGAGGGGCTCTTTGGGGCTTGTTTTCTGTATCCCTGCTGGTTCCCAGCCGCCTCCTTCCTACCTCTCACTATTTAGCCACCTCCCTCGAGCAGCCCAGACACAACACAAGGAAGCGTTTGGGGGCGCCGGTTCAGGGGTTTTACACTCCAGAGTGTTCGGAGCACCGGGGAGCTGTGGTTGTGTGTTCCTTGCGTCGTGTCGCTGCCAAGGGCCACCCTCCCCTTGCAGCTCCTTCCTTCCCTTCTTAGGGCCCCTGTAGACCAAGCTGTCCTCGGCTCGCGGGATGGTTCTGAGAATTACGTCCATCTCAAAACCGACCGAGAGGCGGCTGGAGGCCGGGGCGGGCAAGGAGGTCTCCCGTGGTTCCAGCGCGGAGAGCGCGGAGGCTGCAAAGCTCCTTCTGAGCCGCCTGAGCCGGGGCACAGGACTCCACGCCTGCACGGTTCTCTAATTTTACTCGCAAATCTAGCAGCTTCGGGGAAAGCGACGAGACCCAAGCAGCCACCCCCTCATCCCGTCCCTACACGGGAGCGCGGCGGGTCCATCTCCCTACCTTTTTCTCCTCCAGATCCCAAGCTGCTCAAGAGCAACCGGCTCTTGGCCCCCGGTGGGAGGCGGGAGATTCCAGATCGTGCGACCTGCAGGGGCAAACCGTAGGCGATTGGGCTCCCCCGACACGGGCGCAGGACTCGGGCTTAGAGATCAGGGAGAGGCCGGCCCTTCGGCGGGCACGGAAATGGCAGGGCCTCCGGTGGCGTGTATGCTTTCAGCCGGGCCCGCCTGCCCATCCCTAGAAGCCGGCTCAGGGGTCGGCACCTGTGCAACCCCCACAGCTCGGGTACTCCTCACCCCTTGGAGGAAACGCCTCTCTCTCCTTCTCTTAGCCACGTCCACGTCTGTCCCTGGCTAAGCGGCGGGGGCTCGCGGGAGCACCCTCCGGCCCCAGAGCTAGGCATTGGCTGGACCCGGGCACTGCGGAGCCTGCACTCTTGTTCGTTCGCTGGAAGAGGGTGAGGGCTCATGAGGGTGAATACAGCGCGGTTCCGAAGCTGCCTAACAAGGGGCTCCAGCCTCTGCAGCAAGGGTGGCAGGGCAGGGCCCCACATGCTTGGCAGATGTGCCGCGGGGCCAGGCAAATATAGGAAGCGTCCAGCAATGTCGAGGCGTGGGCCTCAGGTCAAAGTGCCCTGCTGTCCAGGCGCGTCCTGGGTTCCCAGTCCGCACCCGTGTATGTCTGCCTCTCTGGGCAGTGGTGGCTTTGTGTGACCAAGTGCATCCCTGAGCGCCTGGCCCCCTGCCGCACATCTGCGCGGGGACAGCCTTGGAAGGCTCTCCAGCCAGGCCCACCTCCCCACCTCCGTGCCTGAAGGGGCTCCACCTGCTGTGGGTCTGCAGACCCGCGCGGGCTGCAGCGCAACCCTGGCAAGGAAGGAGGATGTAGGGGGCGAGGGCTTGGGCAAGGGGTGGCACCATGGCTGAGAGAGGAAGGAGAGGGTACAGGGGCCTCGTGCACACCGCCAGGAAGACTGCAGCGGCCACCCCTTTCCCATCAATTTTGCTCCACCCGCTGGGGCAGCAGTGCCTTGGGAACCAGGCAGCCTTCTGGAATTGGAGGGGCGGGGAGGTCAGGAGCGCCTCAGAGCTAGCCCAGCCCAGCCCAGTCCCCCACCCCACTCTTTAAACACATGCACATGCACACATAAGCTGTCAGGGTTAGCCTTTCAGACCAGGCTGGGTAACTGGCGAAGCTGTAAGTCCTTCCCGGGGAAGGGAAATATTGCTGGGGGCTGAGCCCTGTGAAGCTGCTGCGAGGCACGTAACTGAGCAAAGGGACCAGAGGGAGCCCTGGCCCGCTGCACAAATGCTGGCGAAGGATTCCTGGGAAACAGCGACCTCTGGAGGAGCTGCACATCCACACAAAGAGGCAAGAACTGGACCACCAAGTCTGGGACCAAAGCGCCTGTTCCCCAACCTACTTCTTTGGCAAAGTCATCCAGCGACTCCTCCTTGCGCATGCTGGCTTCCTTTCCCAGCCTGTACCCGGGCTTCAAATCCTGGCTCAAATCCCACCCCCTCCAGAAGGAAGCCTCCTGGAGAGCCCAACTCATCCTCTCCTCTTCCTGCTCTGAGCTCCTTCAAACCTAAAACCTGAACCCTTGGCACCAGCACTACTACACGGCCTGCTTCCTGCTTCCCCTTTTCCAAAGAAACCATTAGGCAATCCACTCCTCTCACCCTTTGCATTCCACGCTGGATGTGCTGTCTTTCTTCTCCCCTCGCCACCAGTAATTAAAAGAGTGAAGGTTTATCCCAAAATTGAACTGCAGGTTTTGGAAGTCATTTCCCAAGTGGGAAACTGAGACCCAGAGAGAGTGCAGACTTGCCCAAGGTCACACAGCAAATTGATTGCAGAGGTGGAACTAGATCCCTGGGTTCCCATTTCCCAGCCCAGAGCCCCCTCTGTTTCCCCTGAATGAGGAGGGGAAGTGCAAGAAGGAACTTGTGGGAGGGTTCTGTTCCAGGATGGGGCAGTAAAGAAGGGAGGGCACAGTTGCCCTGGGAGGTCACATTCTTCCTTTGCCCAATTCCAGCCCCATCGAGCTACTTAAAGGGCTCCAAACTTTGGGCGTTGGCTGGGTGTCTTACATCAGCAGGCAGGTCTGCTGCTGGAAGCTGGAAACCGCTTCAGTTCAGGCAAATGCCACCCTCCCCTGTGTCCTGGAAAGGGAGAAGGGAGCTGCTAATGCACACCCGGAGGGTGCTGCTGAAACCGCAGATCAGCAGCAGGAGACCTTCTGGTGCTTGCAGTTAGAAAGGTAAGGGAGAAGCTGGGAGGGTAATTTGCATGTCATTTGTATGAGGCTCCAGTGATCTCTGCCCAGCAGCCCGAGGCAGCCTCAGAGACACTCTCCCCCTACGCATTGTGTGCTGTTCCGCAGGGGCTGCCAGGCAGCCCGCTCCCTCTGCCTCCCCCTCGGGCCACTCCCCCCACCTGCTTGTCCAGCCTCAATTTCAACCCCTGCACTGCGTGCATCCCTGATGTGTTCTTTCTCACCTCTTCACCTTCTCACTGAGCGCACGCCTGCCTGGCTCATGCCTCCTAATCCTCTGTCCATTTCAAGTGTCAAGCTTTCTGAATCGCTTCCCCAGACAGCGCCCCACACTGGCCAGGCTGTGAAGGCACCTGCCTCGGTGCTCCCAAAGCACTACTTCCCTTCTTGTCTGCTGTCTTCTGTTGACTGGGAGCTTCTTGGGAACAGATGTTATATCGTCTCCCTCCTCATCTTTCCTCTTCTACAAAATGGGGGCAACAATTGTCCCTCCCTCATTGAGTTGTTGGGAGGATTACAGTGGATAATGCATATAAAGCACCTTTGTCTAGTGCCTGAAACTTCTTTAAAAGAAGCTCCATAAATGTTTCTCATGGATCTCATCATCATTATTAAACACTCCTCCTCCTGCCAGGCAGGCACAAAACCCAACACATAGTAGGTCTGCGTTCTCTAAGGACAGACCTTGTTTCTCCCCCACTGGTCCCCACCCCTGGCAGGAGGAGGATGTGTGCCCCCATCAGAGAGGTTTTCCCAGGGCCCCAGACCCCAGCAGTCACTGGATTTCTCTCTCATGCTCTTTACTTCAGGTTCCTTCTTTTAAAGCCCTTCTGACCAATCCAACTGGCCAAACCCCTGCCCAAATCTTCCAGGGGCTCCCCACGGCTTACAAGTCAAAACTCAATCTCCTTCGCACGGGGAGCCGATGGGACTGTCCAGGCTCTGTCCCCCCCCCCGCCTCCCTCACATGACCTCCAGAAGCAGGCAGACCACCTGGCTGAATCAAACATAGCATTGCAAGTCCAAGGCCCAGTGACAGGCCCAGGCAGGGGGAAGAGACCTCAGCGGAGCCCATCCCTCCTACCAGATTTGTCCTTCTATCCTGGACGCCGAGACTCCAGGATAGAACCACTCTGGGGCTCTGGGAGCCGGGCTTCTCCTGGGGATCAGAAGATTAGCACAGGGCGTGGCTGCCAGCAGGCGTCCTCCTGCTGTGTGGACAGAGTGCTGTTTGACGTCAGAGCCCCTCCAAGAAGAACACATCCTAGAGGGACAAAGTCTAAGAACAATGCTGAGTCCTCCAGCTCTGCCTGAAACTGGAACCCTTAGACTTACTTCCCAGACGTTCTAAAGACAGTCCCCCTTTTGCTTGGGATAGGTTGAATCTAACTTGTGCTAATTTGAGTTTAATTTCACAAACAGCAGAGCCACAGGAGAGAAGGAGCTCGTGTTCCTGAGACCACTGACCGCCTACGCTCAGTTTTCATGTGAAAATAAACTTCCACCTGGGTTAAGTCACTCTCGTGGATTTTTTTTTTTTTTTTTTTTTTCTGGAAGGTGAGGGGTGGGGTCTGCTACAACTGAACTTAACGCTAATGAAGAGAGGGAGAGATGAGGCATGTCCCATAGACACAAAGGCCTGGTCTGGGGGTGTTAGTCTGGAGAATAAAGGGCTCGGGGATTGACAGGGCCATCATCCCCAAATCTCTACAGGCCTGACCTGGAGCAGAGAGACCAAGGCCAAAGGGAGCCTGCAAGTCCTAAAGGGACTCAATTTCCGTGAGCCCCTGGAAGGAAAGTGTTCCGACAGGGGCTGCCCCTCAGAGATGCACTAGGCTAGTTTGATGGGAGTGAGTTTCCCCTCACTGGAAATGCATGCACAGAGGCTGAAAAATCACAGGACAGGAATCTTAGAGGCATCCAGGTGCAGCAGAGAGAGTACAGGTCTTAGAGCTGGGTTTGAGTTATGCTCTCACCACTTCTTAGTCTCCGATAAATAATCTCTCTAAGCCTCCGTCTCCTCACTGTAAAGGATCCGGATCACTGGCTTGGAGACAGAGACCCAGGAGAGTTCCTAGCGCGACTTCACAGGGATTCCTGAGACCTAGTACTCGAGGTGAAGCCAAGTGCGAGTCAAGCAGCCTCCATGCGGTTCCTCCCTCTCCTCTCCAACCTTGACATTTTGAGGATGCCGGCTCTGACCTGCCAAGAGGTTGCACCTCCCCCCCGGTTTGCTCATGCGCGGAGAGGAGTGGTTGAGCCTGAGTCCAGAGGCCAGGGATCGACTCCCCGTCCTGGCCCACCTTTCCTCTGTAAGCTTGCGTCCTCTTCTGCCCCTCCCAGGTCCTCCGTATCCTCATCTGACACATGAAAAGTGCATCTTCTGTCCTGGAGGGTCTGGATCCACCATCAGGACTCTTAAGTACGGTGCTCTATCTGTAATCCCAAGTGTCAGCAGCTGCCATTTGCAGCAATCATAATAAGCATGTTTCTGCATGGCCTGGCCTTGCGCAGGCTCTTGCTCATCCTGGCCCAGGTTAGCCCTGAGTGGTGCCATCTGCCACCCAGGCTGATCACCCAGGTCTGGGCTGACCCTGAGCTTCCCACCCAGGCTGCAGAGGGACTTGCTTCAGCCAGAGTTTGGCTTCCCCTTCGTCACATGCATCCCTCTCACAAGGGGCTCTGCTTGATTTTCCCCATCCCCTTCCTCCCACAAAACTGGGCTCCTCAGATTTTGGGGTTGGAGCAATGAAATGGGAAATCTGAGGGCAGAGAAGAGCAGATCTTAGAAAAGAAGGGAGGTGTGATGGGGGCTCCAGACCAGGAGGGCCAGAAGGGGAGACGCAGCATCAGGCAGGAGGCCCGGAGGCCAGAACAGTGGAGGGCCAAAGAGCTAGTTCCCTACACCAGCCACTGATGCCCAGGGTTTGGGGGCTAGAAGGAAGAAAGAACCATCACCCTGGACAGACTAATGGCCAGAGCACAGACCCCACGCAAGGCAAATGCCCAGCTCTTCCACATCCAGAGGCCAAAGCATCTGTGGGAAGGCCACTGGGGAGGAGGCAGTGAGAGTTGAGAAATGGGATTTGACCGTAGTCACTAAGGGTTCCTTTGATAAAGACAAGAGGACAGCTGTCAAAAGAGCCAGGGTGACCACACAGGGAGGTTGGTATCTTGATATGGGCTGTGTGACAATGCACTTGGAGGAATTTTTCCTGCAAATATACCCACACACATTCTATTTGTCCCAGGGCTCATGGTTTGGGAAGGTCAAAAAGCTGGAAATAATGTAAAAATCCATCGGCAGGGGGTTGATGAAGCAAATAATGGCACATTTGCATAAGGGAATAGTATGCTGTGGAAAATAGAGTAAGTTCTTTTTTTCTCTTTTTAAAAATTATGGATTATTTTAATATTTTGCTTGATAATTTTAAGAGTTTCAAATTTATTCAAAAGGAGCATATTTTGCTTTCATAATATGAAAAGTACAAATGCTTTTTTTTTTGTCTTTTTGTTGTTGTTGTTGCTATTTCTTGGGCTGCTCCCGCGGCATATGGAGGTTCCCAGGCTAGGGGTTGAATTGGATCTGTAGCCACTGGCCTACGCCAGAGCCACAGCAACGCGGGATCCGAGCCGCGTCTGCAACTTAACACCACAGCTCACGGCAACGCCAGATTGTTAACCGGCAAGGGCAGGGATCGAACCCGCAACCTCATGGTTCCTAGTCGGATTCTTAACCACTGCGCCACAACGGGAACTCCACAAATGCTTTTAAAGTATAAAAATATCAATATAAAAATGAAAGGCAAATGCATTACTTTAATATATGGGAAATAGTGTTTTTTCCCCAAAGATTTAATTTCAAGTTTTTATAACACATTAACATATTCATTTTGTGTATGATCAGACGTAATTTTTTTCTCGACAAATTTTATTACATTTATAGTGGTACAACATATGCCATTGTTTCTTCCCTTTTATTGGCCGAGTAATATTCCACTGTGTATTCCACACCTAAAGAAGTTCTTTATGTATTGATTTGGAAAGAGTTCCAAGATATATTGTTGAGTGAAAAAAGTCAAGATGTCCAACAGGGTACACGTAATGCTTCCAATTGTGGGGGTTTCTTAAGGAGAAAATCGTGTATCTTTGTTTCATTTTGTACATGCAACAAAAGTATCTAGAAAGATTTATATATTAAAAAAAGCTATTGTTGGGGCAAGTAAGGAAGAAAAATGGAAGACAAACTTTTCACTGAATATTTTTAACTTTTTTTTCTTTTTGTCTTTTTAGGGCTGCATCCATGGCACATGGAAGCTCCCAGGCCTACACCACAGCCACAGAAATGCCAGATCTGAGCTGAGTCTGCGACCTACACCACAGCTCACAGCAATGCTGGATCCTTAACCCACTGAGCGAGGCCAGGGATCAAACCCACATCCTCATGGATGCTAGTCGGGTTTGTTACGGCTGAGCCATGACGGAAGTCCTTTTTTCATACTTTTGAAGCCACGTAAATGTATTACTTGTTTAACAATTAAATACTTTAAAAGAAACAATGGAATCATCCCAATAAATAAGGCTGAGTGTGCAGAATATAAGAGTAATAAAAACCATTACTTTGCGCTGAACAATTTCTATGGGTTCCAACCTGACAATACGGCTGGTGGCTGTTGTGTTGAAGGCAGGGACATGAAAGCCTGACCTGATAGGCACCTTTGAGTGTCGACCCGCTGTCCCCGCCAGGGCAGCAGGCAGTCTGGAAGCTAGGGCTCCAGACATCCTTTCTTCCTTGCCCTCTTTCTCTTCCATTCTCAGCCCTCTGTCTTTGCCTCCCCTCTTGGTGCCACCTAAATTGCCTTAGGAACAGTCAGACTTTTTTCAGTCTGCCAGTTTGGACAGGGATTAAGATGGAGGAAAAGGGCTTTCATAGGAACTGGAGCAGCAGCCTCTCCCCTCCCTTCCTTCAGAACCTAAACCAGAGCTTACCTCCTCCAGGAAGCCTTCCTTGTGAAACCCACCAAGCCCCAGCCCCTCCACAACTCAGGGAGACAGTCTGATGCCCAAAGTGGGGCCTGCAGCTCCCTGAATTCAGCAGGGTCCAGACCTCTTGTTTCTGATTCTCGTCTACCCTCTAAACCCCAAATCTAGACAAGGGATACCTCAGGCCAAAGCCAGTGTGCCCAGCCCTGGCCAGACTGCCCAGTCAGGGAGACAGAGACACCCTGGAGCAGGTGGGGCCCTGTCCTGGGAAGCCCCCAGCACAGCAGGGCAGACGGTCCCCACCCACGGTCCCAGGGACATGCTCGCTTACAAAGCCGTGGCAGCAGGCACGAGCACATTCTCCCTGATTCTGAGGAGGCTGAGGCTGGCCGAGCTGGGGGCCGGGACCCAAACTTGGTGACGGACCAAGGTGACTCAATCGCTGCCTCATCATGTCAGCACTCTGCAGACTCTGCCGTCACCCACCAGTATTTGATCTTCTGAGCAGGGCGGTGTCTGATGCCTCTCTGAGTCCTCAGCTGGGGAAGGAACTTGGAGAGGAGTCGTGACTTGCTGAGAAGGACAGAGGCAGGGAAGGCTTTGCCTAAGGGTGTGACCTGGGACTAGATCTCGGTGGGGTCTCCAGACCCCAGCGGGGCACCCTTTCTGCTAGTTCCCTCTTACAGACTCGATCAATCCCCTGCACCGGCACTGCCCACCCCACCCCCTTTCCACGCCCCTCTGCAGTGGGTCGGCGAAGTGGGCTGCCAAGAGGAATGAGGGAAGATGGAAGATCTTGGAGGGTTTCCCAGGGGAGGTGGGAACCTCACCCAGTTCTCCTCTGGTAAAACAAATAATTGGGCTTCCCATGAGCAAGGGCCTTTCAGCCAGCAGAAGCCACCCCCAGCCCAAGGTAGCATCCAAAGGGATCCTGGCTTGCTTCCACTGATTCCCTGCTCAGGTCAGGTGTGCACAAGGTGGCCAATAGATGGCGCTTTAGTCTCCACAATTGAATGGAAGAAGGGGGGAGAGGGGCAGGAGATGGGGGGGGGGGGTGTCCAGGAGGGAGGAAGTGGAAACTTGAAAGGAAAAGGAAACCAGAACCTCTCACTTGGCTTTGAAAAGTAGCTTTCAAGATCAGGGCTGTGGGTGTGAGTTGGAGGGATATGGAGATTGTGGTGAGCAGAGGAATTTTATTAGTGCCCGGGGGTTTCCACCCAAGTTTCCACACCCACTGGCCTCTTTCTGACAGGAAGAGAATGACTCTGGGGTCAGGAGGACCTGGAGCCCAGTTCTGAGTCAGTCATGTTGCAGCTCGACCTGAGTCACTTAACTTTTATGAGCTCCACTCCACTATCTATTAAGTGGAGCTAATAATTCTAGTAATTCCATCCTGCATTCCAGGAATAAACTTCACTTGCTTGATTGTGTATTTTGTAATATAACACCAGCTGAAATTTGCTAATAACTGCATCTCCTTTCGTATGTGAGAACCGTTATATTTTGGTTTTGTTTTTAATCTTTTTTTTTTTTAGGGCCGCACCCACGGGATATGGAAGTTCCCAGGCTAGGGGTCTAATCGGAGCTGTTGCTGCCCACCTATACCTCAGCCACAGCCACAGCCACGCCAGATCTGAGCCGCATCTGCCACCTACTCCACAGCTCACGGCCACGCCAGATCCTCAACCCACTGGGCAAGGCCAGGGATCGAACCCGCGACCTCATGGTTCCTAGCTGGATTCGTTAACCGCTGCGCCACAACAGGAACTCCCAGGAATGGTTATATTTTATGTGTTCAGTCCTTCTCTGTCCATTTTTGATAACATAAGTAATACAGAACTGGGATGACTTCTATTTTTTCTACGTTCTGAATCAAGTTATATAACTAGAAAAATGAGTTCCTTGATGGTTTGACAGGATTCACAGCTAATACTGGCCAACCTAGGTGCTCTCTGCTGGGATCAGTGGGGGAATTGTCTCTGACAGTGTTTTCTGTTTCTTCTGTACTAATTGGTCTATCGAGATTAGTTCTTCCTTGGAGTTCCCGCTGTGGCACAATGGAATCGATGGCCTTTTGGGAATGCTGGGACACAGGTTTCATCCCGACCAGGCACAGCAGGTTGATGACCCCATGTTGCCGCAGCTGAGGCTTGGGTCACCACTGCGGCTCAGAGCTGATCTCTGGTCCGGGAATTCCATATGCCTTGGGGCAGCCACAAAAAGAGAGAGACATTAGTTACTCCTTAAATTAATCAAGCCAGACCAGAGTGTCTACCAGCCAAACACCTACCCCCAAACTTTCACAGTGGGCATGAGGCCCATGATTAAATGGGAAAGTTTGGCACCTCTAGGAAACAAGAGGATTTCAGCCAATGGCTGATTTTTTTCTATTCCTTGTGTCTTCTTTCCTCCATCACCACCACTCCTTCCACCAAGCCACCGCCCTTTCCTGCCTGGATCCTGCAGTACCCTTCCAGGTGGTGTCCCCATCCCATCTCACCCCAGACACCTTCAAACAGCATATGTGGGGCTATGAAATTTCCTCTGAGCACAGGTTTGACTGTATTCGATGGGTTTTAATATGTACCGTTCTCATCTTTATGAATTTATAAGTGGTCTATAAGTTTAATGTTCCTGTAACCTAAGATAGATAAGCATTTTAAAATTTTCAAGTGCTTAATTCCAAATGTGGTCCAAAAACTTATTCTCATACAGGCACAAACTTATGAATATTTTTGATATTTTATTTTCATTTAAGTAGCGAATGCATCCGTATATTGTGGCTCGCTTAGATGACCTTCTGATATCATAAGCCTCAGAGACCTGACACTTAAAGTCTTCACTTGCATTTATTAGCAAGCAGTGCTACTTTAATCTTGATATAAGACCAAAAATAAAAAATGATGCAGACTTTATGAATAAATGCTGTGTTTAGGCCCATTGGTGGTATGGCCTGCTACCAGAAGGAATGCTTGCACTTCATTCAAAAGAAAAAAAATGGTGGATGACTTGTTATCCCCACCAGATAGTAAAATAATTACCTTAATTTCAGGTGTGCAAAATTTCCCCCCAGACTGACTTCAACTGAAACACATAAATAAACTGAAAGGAAAGATTGGAATCCCAAGAGCACAGCCTCCAACACAGGATAGAGATGGAGGGAATTCCAAGGAAAATAGTAAAGGGAAATTTCAGGTCCACATCTGGGCGGCAGACATGGAGCACAGTGAGCGCAGGCTAGAGCTGGAGGACAGAGGGCTCTGGGAGAGATGCCCCCAGGGAAGGAAAAACTCAACAACCAAAAGCGACGACAGATTTCCTGATAAATTTGACCTTGTGAAAAACTGTGCTCCTGGAAGACACAGGAAGAAGATTCAGCTGTAGGTACAAAGAAAGCTAAGCAAATGAAAAATAATAAGGCATTGACTACAGGAAAAATCGAAAGTTGCACAAAAAATGCAGGGGCGGAGGAAATCCATGGTACACCAGCAGCTTCTTAGAGAATGATGTGTATATGGCAATCATAATATAAGCGCTAAAAACTAATTTAACCAAAAGGTGATCATTTGGATAGGGATGGGAAGACAGAGATTTAGAAGTAGGAGGTCCCGTTGTGGCTCAGCAGTAACGAACTCGACTAGTATCCATGAGGATGCGGGTTCGATCCCTGGCCTTGCTCAGTGGGTTAAGGATCCGGCATTGCCTTGAGCTGTGGTATATAGCTCGAAGATGTGGCTCAGATCCTGCATTGCTGTGGCTGTGGTGTAGGCCAGCGCCTGTAGCTCCCATTTGACCCCTAGCCTGGGAACCTCCCTATGCCATGGGTGTGGCCCTAAAAAGCAAAAAAAAAAAAAAAGAGAGAGAGAGAGAGATTTAGAAGTAAATGATCGTCTATCATAATAGAAAGTTAATCATTATTGTTTTAAGACAGAAGAGTGTAAGCATGGTAATAGAGAAGTATATTCCAAAAAGGACAAATAAGGACAGGAGATGCTTCTGGGGAAGAGCAAGGGTCCTGAGAGCGGGGCGAGACTCCATAGGAGGCTTTGACTGCTCTTTGACTTGCCAGATATGATTGTCTCAATGTAACAAAAGCAAAAATTGTGTGACAAATGTGTCTTCAGGAGTTTCCTTAGTGGCTCCCTGCTTAAGGATCTGGCATGGTCACTGCTGTGGCTTGGGTTTGATTCCTGGCCCAGGAACTTCCACAAGCCCTGGGTGGGTGCAGCCAAAAAAAAAAGATGTGGAGTTTCCGTTGTGGCTCAGTGGTAATGAACCCGACTACAATCCATGAGGACATGGGTTCAATCCCTGGCCTTGCTCGGTGTGTTAAGCGTTGCCTCGAGCTGTGGTGTAGGTCACAGATGCGGCTGGGATCTGGCGTGGCTGTGGCCGTGGTGCAGGCTGGCAGCTGCAGCTCCAGTTCGACCCCTGGCCTGGGAACCTCCATACGCCACAGGTGCAGCCCCAAAAAGACAAGAGGGAACGAAAGAGAGAGAGAGAGAAAGGAAGGTAGATGTGTTCTCGGAATAAAGACGACTTTGCCTTTTCTATAAGATTGAAGGGGGAAGTATTTATTTAACATGTCTGAAGACTATTCAGATTATTTTCTCCAAAAAGGGAATAGCAGAATAATATTGAAAGCTCATTTCGAGATAAAAAGGTGCTTGGTGCTTTTAAAAGGCAGAATTGGATTAGGGCTTTTGTTTTTTGCAACGACTCCGAAGGGGTGAGATTCATAGGACATTCTATGACATATGGCTTTCCAGACAATGAACTCTGTGAGGGCATAAACACTCTTGCATTTGCCTCAGAGCCCAGCACAGGGCCTGGCCCACAGTAAGCCCCCCATGCAGTTGACTAGCAGCTTGGGCCCCAGGGAGGGGCAATTATCTCATCAGTCGAAGGGGGACCTCGTCGCTATGTCCACCTCTTTCAGCTCTTTCGCTGCTCACTGCAAGGACTGCAAGTGAGAACTGGATAAGAAGGTGCCAAAGCACTGGCAACCCAATCATTGCTCCGTAAGTCACGCACAATATTAGACACTAGCGATTCAGTCACTCAGTCAACAGATTTTGAGTGAAGGGCTGCTGTGCATCAGGTAAATTAGGTCTGACTCCTGCCCGAAGGGTTAATAGCTGAGGGAGGGGGTTATCCGGAGCACCCCATGGACTGTGCGCACCTGCTGCCCTACCTGCAAAGACGGCCTTCCCTGCCGTCTCAGATTTCCTGAACCTTCCCCTCTAGGAGCTGCCTGCTCTCCACGCTCACCCTCCACCACTGCCACAGAGCTTCAAGCTCTTGTATCTAGAGAGGGGCATCAGGCACGTCCAACAGACAAGTCACATTCACCCTGGGCTCAGACACGCTGATCCCCTGCCCACCCCTTTCCCCACACCTAATCCAGGCTCTACTAGACTGAAAACCCTGGGGGCAAAGGAGCTTGGAAAAGCCTGATGCTTAGCATTTGGGTTAGCACCAGAGAGCAGGACAGGGGCAAAGGCCAATTCCCTCACTCATGCCAACCTCTGAATGTCTGTTTAGTACTGCCCTGTCCTTGGTGCTGGGGACAGTCATGAATCAGCTCAGGTCCCTGCTGCCGCTGCCCCAGTTACCAGTCTAGCAGGGGAGGTAAGACGGGGACCATGGCTGATGGTGCAACCATGATGGGCTCAGCTTCAGAAGTTCAGTGGGGCATGGATGGCTCTGGAGCCTGGTCCTACTTCTTCTTCTTCTTTTTTTTTTTCCTGTCTTTTTAGGGCTGCACCCATGGCATGTGGAGCTTCCCAGACTAGGGGTCTAATTGGAGCTCGAGCTGCCGGCCTACACCACAGCCACAGCAACTCCAGATCTGAGCTGCATCTGTGACTTACACCGCAGCTCACGGCAATGCCGGATCCTTAACCCACTGAGCAAGGCCAGAGATTGAACCTGCATCCTCATGGATCCTAGTCAAGTTCCTTACCACTGAGCCATGACAGGAACTCCATGGTCCTACTTCTTAAAGTAGGTATATTTAGCCTTTTAAATTGAGCCCCATCCTTGGCCCAGTGCCTTTCCCCCAGAATCCTGTGCATAATCACCAGGAATTTTATCAAAATTTGGAACCTGATGATTCCGTGGGTCGAAAGCCTGAGATTCTGCATTTCTAACACGCTCCCAGCTCCCAGGTGTCTGGACCACACTTTGCAAGGAAGGCTCGCGAGCTCTTGCCTCACTTCTCTGAGGACTCACCAGCCTATAGGCTCCTTAGGGCAGGGGTCTTGCTCATTGGTTTAGTGAGGCATTCCCAGTGCTTGGCACATTTAGTAAGTTGGAGGAGTAGCCAATGCTCCCTCATCCCCGGGAGCTGGGAATAATCCCACACAGCAGACAAACCCACCGGCCGAATATACTCCCATGCATGCCCTATTTCATCTCTGGGATGCAGCAGGTGATGGCATTTTACCAGGCCTACTGTGTGCACGGCATGGCTTAATCACTTCCTAATCCTACTTCATGAACCCTTGCCTGATAACTCACAAGGGGCTCACCCCACGTGGCAACCCAACCTCCTGAACAAAGCTCTCCCACTGTCTCCGCAGACCCCTCGCCCAAGTCATTAGCCAGCACACCGAGCCCAGAGGAAGGTTTGTTTCTTCTTTCTTTTTAATGCAACTAGTTTTGATTTTTAAAATAACCCAAGAAGTCCTAAGTGGTCCAGATGGTGGGGCAGCCCACAAACTCCGCTTGCAGTCAGGAGCCCCTGGTGCTGCTTGTCTCAGCAGGGAGCAACTGTCCTCCGGTCTGGAAGAGCGCGGCCAGGTGGTCTGTGTGGAAGAGGCCGGCTCTCCCAGCAAGAAACTGAGAACGGACAGATAGGATGGGGGGGGGGGGGCAAACGTGGGAGGGAACGAAGGGGTGACAGCAAGGACTTCGCTACTGAGTTCCAAAAACAGCAAGGAAGGTTGAAGAAATAAGGGGCCTCTCGGGGGACGGGCTCCGCCTGGCTTCCGAAGGCGCGGGGTTCACCAGGAACCCGGGGTGGGAGCTCAGACGGTGATCGGGCTGCGGGACCTGGGACCCAAAACAGCGCTGGGGGTGGCGGTGCGGAGCGGGTGGGTGAGGGTCCCCGAGGAGGGCTCACAGTGTTGGAACGGGATGCGAGGGCCCCACCGGTCGGGGTGGCAGCGGGAGGCTCCCCTGCGATCGGGGCAGAGGCAACAGGTGTTTCCGGTCCGCGAGGCAGGCAGAACGCCGAGGTGCGCTCCGAGCCACGGCGGGCAGCGACGGGGGCTCCCAGCCAGAGCCCCGCCCGCGGGGAAGGGGCTCACAGGTAGCGCTCCAGCCCCGGCGGCGCGTAGCCGGGCGGCCGCAGGTAGGCGTCTCCGGGGCCCAGGGGGCCGAGCGCGGCCGCGGGCCCGGCCAAGGCCAGCAGCGGCTCGGCGGGCAGCGGCCCGGGGCCAGGGCCGGGGCGCGCCGGGGGCAGCCCCAGGCGGTCGGGCGGCGGCGGCGCGTAGAGCGGCGGGGAGGCGGCGGCCGCGCAGGGCGCGAAGGCGGCGTCGGGCGCGGCGCAGCAGGGCGGCTCGGGGGCGCCCAGCCCCGCCGCCAGCTCGGGCGGCAGGCTCACCAGGCTGTCGACGCTGAAGAGGCGCGCGGGCGGCGCGGGCCCGGGGGCGGCGGGGGGCGGCGGCGCGAGCAGTGCGGGGCCGGGGCCGGGCGCGTAGGGCGCGTAGGGGAAGGGCGGCGGGCCGGCGGCGGGCGCGGGCGGCGCGGCGGGCAGCGCGGGCAGCTCGGCGCGCTTGAAGCGCTTGCGGCGCCGCAGGAAGCTGCCGTTGTCGAACATGTCGGCGGCCGCCGGGTCGAGCGTCCAGTAGTTGCCCTTGCCCGGGTTGCCCGGCTCGCGGGGCACCTTGACGAAGCAGTCGTTGAGCGTGAGATTGTGGCGGATGCTGTTCTGCCACTTGCGCGGGCTGTCGCGGTAGAAGGCGAAGCGCTCGGTGATGAAGCGGTAGATGGCGGCCAGCGTGAGGCGGCGGCCGGGGGCGTGCGCCAGCGCCATGGCGATGAGCGCGATGTACGAGTAGGGCGGCTTCCCGCGCTGCAGCGGCCGCCGCCGCCGCCGGCCCGGGCCCGGCGCGGGCGCGGGCTCCCGCTCCCCGCGGCCCGCCTCCTCGGGCTCCGGCTCCGGCCCCGGCTCGGCCCCGGCGAGCGGCGACGGCGGCGGCCCCGACGGCACGACGGAGGGCGGGGCGGGGAAACCGGAGAAAGCGGCGGGCGGCTCCATGTCGCGGCGCCCGGTCACGGGGAGGAGGCGGGCTGCCCGCGCTCTGGGAGAGCGCCCGGGCCGGCGAGCCGCCTTATATGGACACAGCCCCCCTCCTCCTGTGCCCCCAGCCCGGGGGGCCGGGGCTGCGACCCTCTCCACCGGCCAGCGCCTGCCACCTAATTTGCCTCCCCAGTCTTCTGGCAGCGCTGACACTTGTCCCCCAGCCCCAGCCCCTGGATTTCACCCCTCCCTTGGTCTCATCCGTTCGGGTCGGTCTTTCCCAGACCCAGTCTCTCATCCTTTCCCCATCTCCAGGGGGTCAAGCCCTGGCCCTGGCTCTGGCCCCATCGCCCTGAACTCCATCAGCCCCCTTCCCTCTCGGCTCCTCCCTCAACATCCACCGCTTTGGGTCAAGGCCAATCACAAATCCACCCATTCAGCGCGCTCTCTGGGCCCCTTCCCCAGGATGCTTCTCCCAGCTGAGTCCTGTCTGCCCCCTCCTTCCAACTCCAGCTGAGGCAGAAATGAGAGCTGCCCAGGGCTGCCTTGCCAGCCCTCAGAATCCTCATGCTATGCTGTCCCAGGAGGTGTCAGGTGCACCCTGGGACATGAGGCCATGGAGAAGGGTAAGGTGGGAGAAGGAGGAGAGCAGGAGACTGGCTTTGGGATTGGGGGGTGATTCCTAGCTCCAGGGTCAGCACCGCCTCTCTCTGCTAGCACTCCCCAAAACTTTGTCTCACGCAGCCATCATTCTCTGGACAAAAAAACAAACAAACAAAAAAAAAAAAACAGCATCTTGAAAAGTGGTCCAGCTAGCAGATTTGGTAACCAGAAGACTGTATCAAGAGACCTTAGAAAATCAGTAACTTGGAATTGCCTTTCTGGCTGCCTATTCTCTATGCATCTTCTCTTCTAGAGAAGACGCTTTCTTTCTCACACAGGCATGTCATACACACTGGGAAGATGCACAGAACACAGCCTGCACAGCTCGAAGGTCCAAGCAGCAGTTGCTGGGCCAGAGAGGGAGCCCCAAGAGCTTCCACAGACTGGCAGTCTGAGAAGGCTGCCTACCGGCCCAGAATTGCCAACCTCACATCTCACTGCGGAAGGGGGGGTGTCTTAGTCTCTTTTAAGTCCTCACTCTAGGAAACACCACCAACCACACCACTTAGAAGAGATGCAACCCTGAGCCTATTTCAGGAAACCTTTCCAACGTGAAAGGAAAGCCAGACCAGCCTGAAGGGAACAAGAGGATGAAAGAGCCTCGTCTTACAGAGACTCTTTTGGGGGATAGGCAAGTTCAAGGGCTGGGTGTAGGTGAGGCAACCGAGGTGGCCCAGATTTAAAGGGACGCTCACTCTCAGGGTGGTGCAAGTGCAGAGTCCACACGTGAGAGCTGGTGCCTCCTTAAGTCGGGGGCCCTAGGTACCTCACCCCACTTCTGGCCCTGATGTGGAGTGCACCTGGGTACAGTTGGTCAAAGCCAGCTACAGCAGCCACAGGACCTAGGGCTTCAGATTCCACACTCGAAGCTCAAGGGCCCCGCTCTCCCAGCTCCAGTGTCAGCTGATAATATAACAGCAGCCATCAATGAGCACTGTGTGTGTGGTAAACACTTGTACACATTATCTCGCTTAAGTGTGAACACCTAGTGAGGTCGATACTATTTTTATCCCAGTTTTGCAGATGAGGAAACTAAGGCTTTGTGAGGTTAAGAGACTTACCTAACCACACAGCTAGGAAACGGCAGATGGGATTAAATGCAGAGTCCAGTGCACTGGCACCAAGGAGTTCCCGTCATGGCTCAGTGGTTAACGAATCCGACTAGGAACCATGAGGTTGCAGGTTCGATCCCTGCCCTTGCTCAGTGGGTTAAGGATCTGGCGTTGCCGTGAGCTCTGGTGTAGGTTGCAGACGCGGCTCAGATCCCGCGTTGCTGTGGCTCTGGCGTAGGCCGGCGGCTACAACTCCGATTGGACCCCCTAGCCTGGGAACCTCCATATGCTGTGGGAGTGGCCCAAGAAATGGCAAAAGAAGACAAAAATAAATAAATACATAAATAAAGCTGAGACTGGAGAAATACTTTCCTCTAGGGTCCCTCCTGCTCTCACAAGTTCAGCTGCGGAGTTGCTCCACAGCCGTGCTCCTACCCTCCAGGTCAACATATCCAAGTATCCAATGGACATGACCTTCAAGCTAGTGCACCCCAACCCCCCCCTCCCCTTCCTGCCTTCCAGATCTCAGCCAACGGACCCCTTGCCCGTCACCACCCAGCTCGGGACTGTGGCCATCCCCTTGGACTCCTCCCTCCACCACCACTGCCCAGACCCAAGCACTCTGCGAGTTCCTCCAGTTCCGCAAGGATCCAGGGCTGTCTTTCCTTCAGTTCTCCTGGCTTCAGTTTAGCCCACATCCTTCCTCCAGCACTTCTGTGCCAGGGCCTTTGCCAGTGCTCAGGGGAGACAGAGGTCAAGAGACGCACAGTCTAGTAGAGGGATGGACACACGGAGCACTGGCACTCAGAGAGGCGGGCAGAAGGGGCTGTAGAAGCAGAGAGGAACCCCTGGAGGTCTGGAAACACCCCCCCGCCCAACACACAACAGTGAAGAGTCAGCCTGGTTTATACAGGAGCAGACCTCGGCTCAGAACCTTCTCCCACTGCCTGGCCCAGGCCTTGGGCACCCAAGACAGTGCGGTCTCCAGGGGACAGCTCGCCAAAGAGGAAGGCCAGGCAAGCCACTGCAGGAGCCAAGCGACCTGGGTCAGTTGCTCATTAGAGCCTCCATTTCCTCTCTTGCCAAAGAGGGACAATAAGGAGCCCTCTTGGCATTGTCGTGAGATTCAAATGAGTTCATGGATGAAAGTGCCTGGCCCACACTGGCACCAGGTAATAGGAGATTTTTTTTTTTCCAACTGGCATTTCCGGTATTAAACCAGGAGGGAAGGAGAGAGGCAGAGCCAGAGAAATGAGTTCGGATCCTGCATATTTTCAACCAGGTGATCATAATCCTGCCGCTAGACTCGGGCATCGAACCAGAGCCACCATCGCCTTCCCTTAGGGCTGAAGCCTCCTCTCCAAAGACCCCTCCCACAGCCTCCTGGGGTCGTTATCTCCCATGGCCACTGCAATTTTCTTATACTTTCAATTTTCCAGTTCACATGTAGAGCCTGGGACACAGTATATGTTTGATGAATGGTAGTGAGTGTGGGGTTGGCTCTACCAGTCCTGGGGAGGGTGGGGGCAGGGAGCTAGGCTGAAGGAGTGAGAACCCAGACTTTACCAGTTCTCTGTGTCTGCCTGACCCCCTCCATTGGGCCTGCTTCCCGGAGCCAAGCAAGCCGGTGTCAGGGGGTGGCCCAAGGGCTAATCCTTGTTTTCAGCGTGGCTGGGCCCTCTTTTCACAGGCCCTGGGCCGGACGGGATGCGGCTGAGCATCCGGGCATAAGATGGCCAGTGAAGGCGGCCCCTTTCTCATGGGCCTGGATTCCAGGCGGCCCAGCGTCTGAGTGGAGCCCCTGGGGCGGGAGGAACACAGTGGCTGGGCTGGGCAGTCTTTGTCTGACCACGCTGGGTGGATATTCAGGCTGGCAGGAGGGATTAATGGCCAGGGATTGGCCCTGGGGCCGGCCTTCCCACTGCCCTTTGGAGGCCAAAGGCCCAGGTCAGGGCACACGGCGTTGATGGCTCCCTAGATAGGAGTGGAAATTCCCACCCTGTCCGAAGCTGTTAGCATCAGGCCCCCGGCTCCCTGCCCCCAGCCCCACCTCTACAAAGGCGCCATGAGCCAAGATGGGCTTCGAGGCAAGAAACAGAGGGTGGGGGCCAGAGCTTCCAAACCATTCCGCCTGGGAGAGGGTCATTGCAGGTCCTGTCCCAAGATTCGCAGCCACTCTAGGAGGGCCCATGACTGCCCCTCCTGAGCTCTGGAGAGACAAAACTGTGTTAAGCCAATAAGGGTCCAAGAGACCAGGCTAAGCTGGCACCATTAGGCCTCCTAGACTATTCCTCAAACACCCCTCGTTTGAGACTGCTCCAGAGTCATTTCCTCCTAAAGCCTTCCATCACAGCAGCCACAGAACCCATAGCCCAGAGGCTGCAGAAGGGGCTCAGGAACTCTCAGAGACTCTCCCACCCCACCCCTGCCACCCAAGGGCAGCTGCAGGGCCTCCGCCCTCTTACCTCCAAGACCAGAGCTTCCCGCCAGGCGGCTCCTTCCTCGGAAGCCTGGGGCAGGCAGTTGCAGGCCCGCTAGGGGGCGCCCATTCTGGTGTGGGCTTTTCTTTTTCCTTGTCCTTTTTCTTTCTTTTTTTTTTTTTTTTTGCCTTTTTTTTAAGGGCCACTCCTGCGGCATATGGAAGTTCCCAGGCTAAGGGTTGAATCGGAGCTGTCGCTGCCGGCCTACACCACAGCCCCGGCAATGCCAGATCCGAGCTGCGTCTGCAACCTACACCACAGCTCACGGCAACGCTGGATCCTTAAGCCACGGAGCGAGGCCAGGGGTCCAACCCACATCCTCATGGATCCTAGTGGGTATCATTAACCACTGAGCCACAAAGGGAAATCCTGGTGTGGCCTTTTCTAAGCAGGCCGCTCCCCAACTAAGGATGAAAGCAGCAGCCCCGGCCTCACCCACAGAGCCTGACCTCTGCGGTGCCCTCTGGGCTGAAGGGAAAGGAAGTGAGGCAGGCCTGACTCTGCAGAGAGCATTGGGGAAGAGTCTAGGACCAGGATGCCCCTCTGCATGACTCTTCACTCCTCGAGCACTTCCATTCAGCAGATCCTAAGGACCGGCCGGTGTCCAGGCTGCCCCGGCTGCTGGCTCCGTGATGACTCAGACTGTCCTCCGCCTTCACCGCGCCCAGGAAAGGGCAGCCACACTGACACTGCCCATCAGGGTGGCCAGTGGGTGATGCAGGCAGAAAAGGGACTGCAGGGGCACAGAAAAGGGAGCCCTGCCAGCTTGGCAAAGCCAGAAGGCTCCAGCGGCATGGCGGGCCCAGGCTGCATGGGGCTCATTCCCTGTGCCCGCATCTCATCTCATCACTGCACTTCCCTTACTGACTCTCCATGTGTCTGGCTCCTGCACTAGATTCTATGCACCGAGGGCAGTACCATGTCTCACTCGTATTTGCATCCCGGCACTTAATATAGTTCTTGGCACAAGTTGATGGAAGGATAAATATGAATCGGCTAACTGGAGGGACAGCAGGATACCAGGACAAGAAAACTGCAGGTGCAAAGGTGCAAAGGCAAGCAGGCACTGCCCCTTCTGGGAAGTGAGGCTTTCAGTCTTTTTCCACTAAAAATTACATGAGCTAATAAGATTCTTAGGACACCGCCTGGCACAGATCAATACTGCGTGTTAGCTCTTGTAGCTGTTGTTGTTTTTGTTGTTATGAGTAGTGTTCACCATGACTAGGGTGTAGGAACTGAGACAAAAGAAGGGAGGTGGAGTCAGACTGGAGATGACTTCACTTGCCAGGTTAAGGAGGTAAGCTCTTCCTAGGGACAAGAGGAAGCCTTTGAAAAGTTGTGAGCAGGGGAGGGCCTCGGTCATATCTCTCGTTTAGATCAGTGTGACAGCGGACAGGCTGGAGGGGGAAGAGGCTGAGGCTAAGAGAGCAGGTGGGAGGCTGAGCCTGCGAAGCCATGGGAACCGGGGCTCCTGCTCTGGGGGAGCCATCGGGCCATCGCTCCCCTGCACTCCAGACCAGGGCCTCCAGGGGGCCTCCGGGATCCACCTCCAGGAGGGCCTTGACTTTGTCCCACGTCTCACACTGCCCCCCCCCCGCCCCCCGGTCCTTTCTCTCCCTCTCTGAGCACCGCCACACACCAAGAGCTGGTCGTTCTCAGAAATGTGTCTCCCATCCGTTCTCTTCTCTTGCTCCTCTGTCTGGGTCCTAGATCAGGCCAGGGTCAGTTCTCGCCCGGCGGTGCTCCTGGCTGGGCTGCCCACCTCCCCCTGCGCTTCCCTCTCTCCTCAGCAGCTGGAGCCATGTCTCCTCTGTTACAAGCACCTTCAGTGGCTCCCCTTCAGCCCAAGAGTCAGCCCAGACCCTGAGCACGGCTGGCAGGGGCTGGCAGGGGCCGCAGGACGGCCCCCCCTCCCCCCCCCCGTTCCCTCCCGCACCCGGTTTTCCCCTCAGGACACAGCTCTCTTCAGACCTACTTTCCAGGTCCTTCCTGGCTCTGAACCTTTGCTAACTGAAGTAAGCAAACCTGCTTTGCCAGCTTTGGATCCAAAGGCAGTCCCATGCATTTTTCCAGTCCCTTGATCTGGTCTCCTAAGACCTTAATTAAGAGGAAGGCCCATCTTTCCCTCTGAAAGAGCCCACCTCGCCTGCCTGTGGCCTCCTCCTCGTCCTTTGAGAAGCCCTCACAGAAGAGGGCTGTTTTCTCCTCTGGAAAACATCCCGCAGTCTCTCCTTCCCCAGGCAAAAGGCTGGCCAGTTCCTCTGGCCCGACGGAGCCTTCTGCGCATACTCTGCATCTGCCTCCCTCTGTGCGCGGTTCATCCTGGGCCTCTGTGTTGAGCGGCTGACGGACTGCCTCCCAGAATGAATGAAGGAAGGAATGGGCGACTGAACGATCAAATGGCCACAAGTGTCTGGAAAGGCAAAAGATCCCTGTGCCTGATTTCCAGCTAGGAATCTGCCTCCTGCCCTGGCTGCCTCTCGGCTCAGCTCCGTGGCCCTGGGCCGAGACCCCCCACGCAGTCCTTGCCTCGGCAGGGTCCAGACTCGGTCGGTTCAGGCTCAGACTCAGACAACGCTGGCTCGGCCCTGAGGGTGTAATTCCAGCCGCTCCTAAACCACACACCCGGCATCTGAAGTATGTTCCGTGTCATTGCGGGCTGTCAGCACTCTGCCATCCCCCTCACCCCGCACCCGAGGCAACCTTAGGGCTCTCATCTCCCGGGCAGCTAAGGGGGCGCAGTGCTATCAGCCAGGCCAGCAGAGCCAGGGGAGCCGGGGCTGGAGAAGAGAGAGTTAGAATCCACTGCTCATGCACTGTGGGATCCTGAGCAAATTGCACCACTCCTGTGGCCCGTGTTAGAGTCATAAACCCCCAGGGCCTGGGGAAACTCTGAGATGATCTGGGCCAGTGGTTCCCAATGTGCGGGCCCTTCAGCTAAAGCAAGGCATCTGGAAGCCACGTGGCAGCCCGAGCTGTCTGCAAAGACGACACACAATGTGTCTCCCACTCACAAGTATGAACATTTGCAAATGGATGTTGAAGCTGCTGTGACTGAGAAATACCCCCAGTGAAAAGCTTTGTAGTCATTTTTCTTTTTAATCCATAGATGAAAGGATCCTAAAAGCACAACTACGCTCATATGGAGTAGCTGAGATGTATTTTTTTAATTCCTCCCCCCCCCCTTTTTTTTTTAGCATTTCTTGGGTCGCTCCCGCGGCATATGGGGGTTCCCAGGCTAGGGGTCTAATCGGAGCTGTAGCCACCAGCCTATGCCAGAGGCACAACAACGCAGGATCCGAGCCACATCTGCAACCTACACCACAGCTCACAGCAACGCTGGTTCGTTAACCCACTGAGCAAGGGCAAGGACCGAACCCTCAACCTCATGGTTCCTAGTCGGATTCGTTAACCTCTGCGCCATGACGGGAACTCCCACCCCCCCTTTTTTTTAATGGCTGCACCGCCAGCCTATGGAAGTTCCCGGGCAGGGATGGAACCTGAGCTGCTGCTGTGACCAAGACCACGGCTGCGGCAAGGCCGGATCCTTAACCCACTGCGCCAGGGTGGGGCTCCAACCCTCACCTCCGCCGCCGCCGCCGCCGCCGCCGCCGCCGCTGTCTGTCCTTTTCAGACGTGGGAGAGGATGTTCTTTCTCGCTCTTCAGCAATGTTCCCCTCCCGCAGAACCTCCGTCGCCTGGGATGGCCTCACTGGCGGCAGAGCGGGGAGGGGTCGAGAACAGGGAGAGGAAGGGACCGGCGAGAAGAAAGACCAGAAAGACTCGGACCCGCTGGTGAGCTTAGTGCAGCTCCTCCCAGCGCTGCTGCTCTCGGTGACGTGTTGGTGGTTTGAAATCGGCCACAGTGGGGGATCTTACACCAGAAACTGGCAAATGCTGCAAATCAGAGCCTACGCCCCTCAACACCCCCACCCCCAGATCCAGCTGTTAAACACGCACCAGCCCACCATTTGGCAAGATGCCAGTAATTAAAATAATAAAGCTCAGATAAGACTGAGACGCTGGCTCCTTTGCGGCTTTTGGGGGTGGGGGGCTCCCCTACAGGACGGGGCCTGCAACAGGTGTGTGGGGGGGACCATAGGCATTGACCCGTTCCCTCTGTGGGAGCCCTTGGCTCACACTCCTGGAAGCCTTTGTCTGTGTCCAGCACTAGGCCAGAGCCTTACAGGACATCCCCACCCAACACAGCAGCTCTGGGAGCCAGGCTTGACCCCCTCCCTACCTTTTTATCCCGAGTTCTTTTTTTTTTTTTTTTGGTCTTTTTACCTTTCCTAGGGCTGCTCCCGGGGTATATGGAGGTTCCCAGGCTAGGGGTCCAATCGGAGCTGTAGCTGCTGGCCTACACCACAGCCACAGCAACACCAGATCCGGGCCGCGTCTGCGACCTACACCGCAGCTCATGGCAATGCTGGATCCTTAACCCACTGAGCAAGGCCAGGGATCGAACCTGCAACCTCATGGTTCTTAGATTCGTTAACCACTGAGCCACAACAGGAACACCTATCCTGAGCTCTAATCCTCAGTTCATACTATGATTCAGTAATTCCCCTGCTAGGAATTCCTCTCAAAGTCTGTGCTCAGCGATGCCTGTTCACTACTGTTGTGTTTATAATGGATGCAAAATTTAACCTAATGTCCTGCAGTAGTTGGGTCTGTTTTCTGAAATATTAAGCAAGGGAGCACCCACTGTAGCTCAGGGGAAACAAATTCCACTAGTATTCATGAGGATGCAGGTTCGATCCCTGGCCTCGCTCAGTGGATTAGGATCCAGCGTTGCCCTGAGCTGTGGTGTAGGTCACAGATGCAGCTTGGATCCCGCATTGCTGTGGCTGTGGCATATAGGCCAGTGGCTACAGCTCCAATTCGACCCGAGCCTGGGAACTTCCATATGCCGCAGGTGCACCCCTAAAAAGCAAAAAAAAAAAAAAAAAAAAAAAAGAAAACAAAAGAAAAGAAAAAAGAAAAAGAAAAAAAAAAGAAATTTTAGGCAAACATTGAAAGAAGAAAAATTTTGAGGACTTTTTAATGACACGAGAAAGTGTCCATGATATAATATTAATATGAAGAGTAACCTGCAAAATTTACACAGTGTGGCACCAGTGTTTAAGTATGTATACACACAGAGAAAAGAAGGGGGAGAAAGGACACGGTATCAATAGTTTTCTCTCTAGGTGATAGGTTGGGGGTGTTTTGGGTTTTTTTTTTTTCTATTTTTTAAGGAATTAAAACTATAAACATTATTCGGTAAGTTGTGCTCTTGAGACATATGCACTTTGCTGTGTTTGCGTGCGCTAATACTCAATAAAAAGTTTGTTTTCACTTATACATATACGATACAGCAGAAACCCATAGCAGTTGCCACAGTGGAAGACGACAGTTTGGTTATAAAATAGGAGTGACAGGGAGAATTTTACCCCTGTCCGCCTTTGCGTCTTTTGAAATTGAAATCATGTGAGTGAAACACCTACTCAAAGATGGGTTGATTACATTTTTAAATTTAATAATAATTAAATAATAAGCATGCATGAGCACTTTAACCAGAGGGAAAACGTTAATTTCCGAAACCCTCTGCAGTTTACAGATGAGGGGATGGAGGTTCACAGCGATGGGGGAGCTGCCCAGGCTCCCAGCCAGGAGCGAGTTCCAAGCCCTAGCTCTCCTTTAGCGGAGCCATCAGCCATCGCTGAGTGTGTTTGGTGCTTTGAGTTTGCAAATTACGGCTTCCCTACAGACTCATTACTCACGACAGATGCAGAAGCTGAAAACACTCAAGTTTAAAGCGTACCTCCCTCACCCCCACGTCACCTAGAGCGCTGGCTCCCAGCTTCCCGCCTAGTACCTTTCTCCCCAACCCCACCAGGCACGCAGCCATGGTCTCCACAGCTGAAATCCTGACCGCCCCATGAGGCCCAGAGAGGGCAATCACTTACCCCAAAGCCCCCCAGCCCACCGTATGTGTTTCTAAGGGGTAGAACACAGGGAAGAGTCTGGAACCTTGGCAGGAAGAAGGAAGGACTCTCCCGGAGGCGAGAAGCAGCATCTGGAACAGTTTCTGCTGGGGAGCAGGCGTGCCGTCATTAGTAGGGCTTTGGCTTGTTTGGGGGCAATAACTGCATATTTTCTCCAGGATGCATTGTGAGCCGCTTTTGCTCAGAATGTAATAAGCATGTTTGCTATGAGGTGGGGATGTTTACACTCCTCCCAAGCCAGCCTGGGCTGCTCTTCTGTCATCTGCTTGGCTTTAGGCTGCGGGCCTTCCTATTTTAAGATGGGTCCAGCAGCCTTAGGACCAGCAGCCTTAGACCGGCGTGGCTTTCCTAACGAGACCAAGGACCAGTGGACAGTCTACTGAGGGAAGAGTCATTCACTCCAGTGCTTTACTGTGGTCCAAAGTCCCTTCTTTTCATCCCTGGTCAAAGACTCCACCCTGGGGATTGTCCAAGCTTAAAAAAATTGAGTTTTTTTTTTTTCTTTTTTCCCCGGAAGTTACATGAATGAAAAATACAAATAAGGTCGTCCTCGGTGTCCCTCCCCTCTGGCCATAGGCAGCCACGTTCTCTCATTCTGCTTTGGGCCCTTGCAAAGCCAGGTCCTTCTGCCTGGAATGCCCTTCCTCTTCACTCCATGCCCATCCTCATCTGAAAAACTGAGCTTGTGCCACCTCCTCCAGGAAGCCTTCCAAAGGGGGATGCATTTCTGTCTCTGACTTTCCCACTGTTTCTCTGCTTCCCTCTGTCACAGCTGTTACCACACTTGGTACTGCATGCTTGCTTAACTCCCTCCCCTGCCTAATTCTGTGGGTCTGGAGAACTGGGGATGGGAATTATTCCTTTAGCAAGAGTCTCCGTGTCCAACCTCAGGCCAGGGACAGCATAGATGCACAGGGGATGCTGACCGACACGTGGATGGAAAGAATACATTAATGAATAGAGTAGCAGAGCATCGGAGACAAAGGGGACAGGAGGCAGTCCCGCATTATACAGCCAAGGATAAGGAGGCTTAGAGAGGGAAGGGAGAAACTTACCTGGAGCCATTGGTCGCAAGCGATAGAGTAACAACTCAAAGTGACCTAAGAAAAAGGAGCTGGGGGATATGAGCTCATAAATCACAGCAAGGACGAAACTAGATTTAGGGGTGCCTGGAACCCAGCACTCAAACATTCTCTTCTACATCACGTTCTCATGTTCTTCACAAGGTGGGAGGCCGGCCATTGCCAAGGTTCCTGCCCCCGACCAGACAGTTGTGCCATGGAGCTGCCGTTGGAGAAAGCCACCCAGAGGCACGTTGAATTCGGGACCCATGCTCACTTCCTGCAAATCACTGTCAGCAGAAGGCTGCTCCCAACTAAAGAGGCGCTGTTCTCCCAAACACGTGGGGGCGTCACAGCCATGACCCTTGGGGGAAATCGCGGGGAGCCGGGTAGCCACCCCGACTTAAATCTACTAGAGTCACTAGCATGTCTTGAGCATCTCTGTACCTGACACTTTCAGGTCTCTTTCACCATGACTCTGGGAGATGACGTCATGACTCCTATTTCACAGGTGAGAAACCCGAGGTTCAAGGAGGGTATTGGGCCCAAAGTCCAGGAGAGTTAAGGAGCCCAACAGAACACTTAATGCCACACTCCCCTGTGTACAGATGAAGCTGTACACAGCTAGTGCTGTCAGGCCTGGCCTGAAGTCACAGGGTAGGTCAGTAGAAGAGTCTGGAACTGGGATTCACCAGCACTTAGTCACATCGCATTATTAGATACGTACTAGGCACCGCTGGGGTATCTGCTCTGCTCACAACAATTCCCTCCTCTTGAAACAGCCCACCCACCAACCCCCAGGCCTGTGGGAAATGACTCCCAGAGGGGGGCCTGGCAGCCATGGTCAAGCTACGGGACCCCATTCCACTCCCAAAGCTGACTGGGCCAGAGTGGGACACCAGCCCTTCTTGCTTGGTTCAGCCACCCACTCTTGGGAATGTGGGGATTCTTCTCACCTGGTGGGACCTGTCAGGTGCTATGAGCAGCCGCGTTTTCCTCTGTCTGCTCAGGGGGGCAGAGAAGGCCGGTCTGGGGAGAGAGAAGAGCAAAGAAGCGGAGAGAGAGCTGGTGAGACAGCCCAGCCTTGCCGTCCTGAGCTGGGTCAAGCCCTTTCCTGCCTTAGGTCGCTGGAGACTCCAAGTCCCTGGTAATTGATCCCCCTTTCCTTGTCTGAACAGACGCTGGTGGATGTCTTGTGAAAGTAGCCTCCTTCTAGAGCACGTGGAAAAGCACCCTTACTGAGAAGGGGTCATGGAGTGGAGCTGCATTTCAGGTGGTCTGCCGAGGAGCCAGTGTGGGCTAGAGGGGTCGGGAGGCTCCCTTGGAGCAAGCAGGACTCCTCCGTCCATGAAGGACGAGATGCATGTGAGCAGGGAGAGAGGAGCTGGGAGCATTTCTCAGGGGGCACCTGAGATGATGCCAGCGAAGCCCCTTTGAAGGAATTGGATGTAGGGCCAAGCAGGGCAGTGAAATAGCAAACAAGAAAGACGGTGGTCTTCTGGCCCCTCCAGGAGCCCCCCTCCACTGTCAGGTGGGTGAGAGAGGGGTTGGGAGGCATTAAGCCCTGGTGGGGGGGAGGTGCTGGGGCAGATGGCAAATGAATCTCTGTGGTAAAGACGCTTCATCCCCCTTGTGCTCCGGCCTGACCTCAGGCATTTTGCTATTTCCTGGCGGCCCCTCACTTTCCAGACTCGGCGTGGTTCGACCAGCCTAAGAGCCCTTCCATCCAATCTTAGCCCAGCTCAAAGGCCACCTTATCCTGGAGTTCCTGTCGTGGCTCAATGGTTAACGAACCCGACTAGCATCCACGAGCATGCGGGTTTGATCCCTGGCCTCGCTTGGAGGGTTAAGGGTCTGGCGTTGCTGTGAGCTGTGGTGTAGGTCGCAGAGGCAGCTTGGATCCTGAGTTGCTGTGGCTGGGGCGTAGGCTGGCAGCTAATGGCTCTGATTGGACCCCTAGCCTGGGAACCTCCACATGCTTTGGGTGCCGCCTTAAAAAAAAAAAAAAAAACACCTTATCCCAGAGCCTTTCCTGTCACCCCCAACCTCCAAAGTGAAAGCCAGGCTTTCTTTCTGCGGGTTTCCACGCAGATGCTCTGCCATGTAGTTTATAATTAATTGTGCAAGTGTCTGTTGCCCCCACTAGAATGTGAGCCCTGAGTCTGGACTCAGATCTGATTCATGGCTCCTCCATTGCCCATCACTGGAGCCAGCCCACAGTCTGGGAAAGTCCGCTACACACCTGAGTGTATCCACGGTCCACACTGACCATGGGAAGAAGCGGTGTGTTTGCTCCCTCATGATCAACCTCCCTCTTCCACTTCCACTCGGGGGAGAGAGCAAGATTTGAGGGAGCAGGGATTTGGTCCTCCTATGGGGGCTGCGGCACTGGGAACTGTGTATGGATATGCATGTGTGTGTGCACGTGTGTGTGTGTGTGTGCACATGTTTGTGTGTGCACATGTGGGTGTGCATGTGCACCGGCACGTGCTGGGAGCGGTCTCTAGGTTGCAGGCGGAGGAGGGATCCCCCAGAGCCAGGCAGTTGGCAGCACTAGCTGTGTCACTAGCTTCGTCAAGCAACTTGGTCCCAAGCTTCATTCTAGTCACATGGTCCTATGATGCCTGGGGGCTGATGGGACATGGAATCAATAGCCAAAGAACCAGCCCTGGAGCCCAAGGGGGGCTGGGGCTCTGCAGAAGCCAGCCTAACCCTCTGTCACACGATGCCCCCAAAGATCCTGGTCACCTCTGTTAACCTGCTCTCGACGCTCAGGTGGATTCAGTGCTTTCCTTCCTCTTGCTGCTCCCAAGGCTCCTCAGGGGTCAGGAGAGAGAGTGGAGCAGCTGCTGGAGGAGAAATTAGATATTGAACGTTGGACAGGAGTTCCCTGGTGGCCCCGCGGGTTAAGGATCTGGCACTGTCACTGCTGTGGTGCGGGTTCAATCCCTGGCCCAGGAACTTCCATATGTCACGGGCATGGCAAATACATAAGTAAATAAATAAATAGTTGGACAAAGACAGGGGATGGAAACCAGTGGGTGCTCACCGAGCCCTACAGGCTCCAGCTCTGCCAAGTACTTCGTCCCTTCCTCCTGGCATGCCTTGTGATCCCTTCTCCATCTCACAGGTGGGGAGCCTGGTGCCCGGGGCCCGAGGTGGCTCACCCCAGAGTGAGCGGATGGGAAGGGGCAGAGCGCGGACTTGAACGCAGTGTGCGGACGGCCACCCTCTGGAGTCCCATTTCTTTAGAGGGTCCGGAGGTGGCACCCCCCGAGCTTCTCCAGCACCTTTTCCTCCCAAAGCTTCACGCCCCAAACCCTCACCTTTGTTCTGCCTGCCACGTTTCCGCCAGCATTTACCGCCGTAGAGCCACTCAGTCGGCCTGACGCCTGTCTCTGCCACCAGACCTGAGGTCCCACGCAGGCAGGGGCTTTGTCTTTTTCACCGTTCTCTCCCCATTGTTTATTCACTCAGCAAATATTTATTGAGCGCCTGCCAAGTGACAGCAGCTGTGACAGGTGTTTGAATACAATGGTGAAAAAAAAAAAAAAAAGACAAAAATCCCTGCCCGTTGGAGCTTACCTTCTAAGAGACAGACAGACAGAAAATCTTAGAGTGGATTGGGTCTCAGAAGGCAATGGCACGATAGACAGAAATAAAATTGGGAGGATAACGGAGGGCGTGGGGGTGCAATTTTATGTAGAGAAGTCCGGAAGGGCCTGGAAGGAGGGAGGGAGGCCTTTGGATGTGTGAGGGAAGGGCCTTCTAGGCAGCGGGAACAGCAAGTGCCAAAGTGCTGAGGTGGAAAGGTCCCTGGTGTTTTCCAGAAAGAGCGGGGAGGCCAGCGAGGCTGGAGCTGAGGAGGCAAAGGGCGGGGCATGAGAGCCCTGCAGGATGCTGCCAGGGCTTTGCCTGCCCTCCGATTTGCAGAGGGATCTGATTAGGTTTTTAAAGGACTGCTCTGGCTACTATGGTAAGCATTGCTAGTTTCTTTGTTCTTTTTACAGCTGCACCCGTGGCATATGGAAGTTCCCAGGCCAGGAGTCTAATCAGAGCTGCAGCTGCCAGCCTACGTCACAGCCACCAAAACACCGCATCCAAGCCGCGTCTGCAACCTACACAGCACCACACGGCAATGCCGGATCCTTAACCACTGAGCAAGGCCAGGGATGGAACCCACATCCTCACAGAGACATTGCGTCCTTAACCTGCTGAGCCACGAGGGGAACACCATCAGTTTCTTTCTTTTTTCTTTTGGCTGTGCCCAAGACATGCAGAATTTCCTGGGCCAAGAACTGAACCTGCACCACAGCAATAACCAGAGCCACAGCAGTGACAGTACTGGATCCTTAACCCACTGAGCCACTGGGGAACTCTGAGAACTAGTAATTACTGATGCACATTAGAGATTTGGGGATTTAGTAGATATTTTAGTTCTTTTAATTTTTAAAATTTATGAAAAATTTTTTTTCTTTTTAGAGCCACATCTGTGGCATATGGAAGTTCCCAGGCTAGGATTTGAATTGGAGCTGCAGCTGAGGCCTACACCACAGCCACAGAAATGCCAGATCTGAGCCACATCTGCAAGTACGACAGATCCTTACCTCACTGAGCAAGGCCAGGGATTGAACCCACGTCCTCATAGACACTAGTCAGGTTCTTAGCCTACTGAGCCACAACAGGAACTCCTTTAGTAGATATTTTTGGATGAATGAGCAGAAGAGAGTGAGGGGGAAGGAAGAAAGGAATTGCCATCCAGGGGAGAGCTGGGGAGGCCACTGGGGAGGATAGCTCTAACTTTGACCTCCAAGTGATTCTCAGTCCGGTTATGAGGCTGTGAAAGGGAAGAGATTTCTGCTGAGCTGAGTATGAACCTTCTTGCTATCAAGGTATCTTGGTCAATGTCCTGAGAGGTCAGACACCTTGTGATGGGAGATGTGCTGTTCAAGAGGGACGGGTGGCCACGGGAGAACCTAAGAGCGGTGGCTTTCCATGGGCTGGGGACAGCCGTGCTCCCCCGCTCCTTTTGCCCAGATATTGCAAGTGGGTGCAGCAAGAGTCCTCTCCCCTCCTTGGGGCCCTGCCTCTGACCCGCAGGCACACAGGCCCGCTAGCATTTGGTCTACCTTCCTCAGGCCGCACCAGTGACAAGGAGGCCCAGGGTGTAGGCTTGCAAGGGACCACTGCACCAGAGCATGTGCAGTGCTCTTTGGTTCGGCCAGGAGGGTGTCTGGGGTGGCAGGCTCTCCGTGGGCCGAGTCCCAGATTCCAGGGAGCCAAGGCCAAGCCAGGCCAGGAATTCCTTGCCTTGATTTTGGCCTCTAATTCTTCCCAGAAATGAGGCGTGTCAGTCCTCAAATTCTTGGGTTTTATGAGGCGATTATGGTGATTACCAGAAATCTCCTGTGTGTTGTTTTCAAAGGGCCAATTAAGTGGAGGAACCAGGCACCATTTTCAGTTCTCATTAAACGATTAGGGTTTGTTTGGCACATCCCGACATCTGTGGCTGGAGGCGGGCTCTGCCAGGCTTGACTTGGGCAGAGCGTGGCCTCCCCACACAGTAAGTGTCCAGCCCTTCCCTTCCGCCCTGGCTTCTGGGAGCGTGGAGGAGTTGGGAGGACTCCTCTCCTCGTCCAGGTGAGGAAACGGAGGCGTAGAACAAGGAACTAACCACCAATATTGCACCACTAGCAAGCGATGGAGGCAAATTCTGCCCCTAGAGCAGGACTCGGGCCCATCAGGAGGGAGCTTTCAATAAACTTGTTCCCACGGAAGCAGCTTCACTCTGGAAGGAGCAGTGAGGGCTCCTTTTCAATCATGGGGTTATTTTCCCCACTAAGTCTTCGTTCTCCTAGAAAAACCACCACATCAACAGTAGAGTGGATACTGTTGGTTGCCCGCACAATGGTCATTTCCAGGCTCCTGTTCCTTTGCCTACCTCCCACTAAAGAGGCTGTACCCAGTGTGTGTCGGGGTGAGCAGAGGCTGTCTGAGCCAGTTCTGGCCAATGAAATGGGAGGGATTCTGCTGGGGCTGTCTAGGTAAGATATTCCCTCCCCTTAAAGTTACCCAAGGAGAAAGCCTTTGCTCCATATTCAGTCTCTCACTTCTGCTATTTGTAACGATGCTTGGCGCTGAGGCAGCCACCTTGTAACTTGAGGCAACATGCTAGGAGAGGAAAGCCAACTGTTCCAATCGACTTTGGCTATGTAGCAAATCACCACAAAATTCAGCATCTTAAAACAAGTTTGTTACTGTCTTTCACCATTCGGCAGGTGGACTGGCCTCACCGAGCCGGTCCTCCCTTGAGGTTCCTTATGTGGTTGCAACCTGAGGGAGACTGGGGGTCATGCAGAGGCTCAGCTGGGCCAGATGTCCTGGGCAGCTCACTCACACAGCTGGGGGGTGATGCGGGGTGTCCAGTGAGAGCTCAGCCAGGGCTCTTGACCAGGACACCTGCACATGGCCTCTTCAAGTGGCTTGGGTGTCCCCCAGCATGGTTGCTGGGTTCCGAGGGCAAGAGTTCCAAGCATGACACATTTTAAGAGGCCTGGACAGATGCTGCCTTAGCACCTAAACTTGAAACTTCGAGGTGCCATTTCCACCACTTTCTATTGGTTAAGCTAGTGACTAAGGCCACCCAGATTCCAGGAGAAGAGAATTGGACTCCACCTCCTGACAAGGGGATGGCAAGTTCCCAATGCAGAAGAGCCAGGTGGCCCGGGAGACACTGCTGCATCCACCTTTGGAAAAGGTAGCCCACCACAGCCACACCCTGAGGACGAGATGTGTTAAGAAGGAAAGGGTCATGGTCCGTGTTACCTGTGAGCCATCACAGTCTCTGGACTTAAAGCAACAAAAGATGTTCTAAAGGCTTAAGCCACGGTGAGTTCGATTTTCTGTCACAGTCTGGAGCAGGACACAAACATGATCAGGGAAGACTTCCTGGAAAAGGTGGGACTGAAACTTGGCATTTGAAGACCATTTCAAATTCTTAGACTTTGGCATCAGGTACCCCTGGGTTTGAGTTCAGGTTCTCCGATTACTACTAGCTGGGTGACTCTGAGCAAGTTGGCTTCTGAGAGCTTCAGTTTCCTCATTCATAAACCAGGAATAGCAAATACCTGCCTCTAAGGTCGTTCTGAGAATGAAATGAGATGGTGCATAGTAAGAGCTTAGCGTGAGCCCGGACACACAGTAAGTGGTCTGTACATGTTATTTATCGTCCTTATTTTATCATGTCATTGAGACGAGGAAGAGGAACCCGACTTGTTCTGTAGGGTTCCTGGCATCACTGCTGAGGCCACTGAGGGGAAGTGTCAGGAAAGCATTTCGAGGAATGTAGCTGCCTCTGGATGTGCCCAGCTTCCATCTCGAGGGGCACAATCAGAGCTGCAGGGCCCGGTGATGGAGGCCGCCTTAGGAGAAGCTGAACTTCCTTTACAGCTCGGTGATGAGGAAGAGAAGCGGGCGAGAGGGGCCTCGTTAGGCCCTCGGGCAATCAGTTTAGAGAAGTCGGTGAGGCCCTAAAACTCCCTCTATGGAAACCAGCCTGAGTTGGGACGGGGAGCAGTTCTCTGCAGGTATGGCGACCAGTGTGTCCCAGTTTGCCCAGGATGTTCCAGTCTTTGCACTGAAAATCTGACATCTGGGGAGCCCCTCCGTGCAGAGCAAGCCAGGCTGGTTGCTCAGCTCCTTCTGCAGGGGACCCTCTTGGTGGAACTCCCCAGGACTCAGGGAGACCAGCGGCCCATGGAGGCCTGGGGAGCAGAACCACTTCCAGGGCAACCTGGCTCTATAGTCCCCAGAGAAAGGGGGGTGAGACACGCCGTGAATTTCTCATCCCCAGGGACGACAGCAGCCCCTTGGCCATCACAGGCCCAGCAGCCAGGCCTGGGGGCAAGGGGTGTCATGCAGTCACACAGCCGCTCTCCAGCCACAGCTGGACAGTCTCAGCCTCTGGGAGAGTCACATCTGTGCTACTGTCACCAGTGAGTAATGCGGGGCCATTTCAGTGATCATGGAAGAACAGCACTGATGCCTGAGACAGAGCATCCCTAAACTAAGCCTTAGAACTGGATCCACCATTCACTGTTCATTGGTTAGGTCTGAACAATAAATTCTCACCTGACAGGCACCCTCAGAGTAAAGTAGTCTATGGTCCTTTCCTGAGGAAAGAGCCTTGAAAGGAGAGGAAGAGGTGCCTGGGGCCAGGGAGGAGAGAGCGAGCACAGGAGACACATGTGGAGGGCCTCGCAACTGGGCCGGTGTTGTAATCAGCAGGATGAAAGGAAGGGTTTGGGCCGACATGTCCCTGGGGGTGATAAATTCACTGTGTGTCTTATTCCCCTTTTTCTTGAGAGACTCCTAAAATGACTATTAAGGAATGCAAAGGAATCTAACAATAAAGACAATGGGTGAGGCAACCTCAGCAGACAAGATATTATAACAAATTTCAAGACAATAGAAAGCTGACGGAGGAGCGGTACCTGATGCAGCAGGGCAGAGAAAGCCTCAGGACAGAGTGTGCTGCGAGCAAGACAACTGCCAAGAAAGGAGGCAGGCAGTCTTGGCAGAAGCAGCAAAATGTTCATTGAAAATCTACACTGGACAGTGTCTCCCCGACCCTGGGCACAAAGCACCACAAGGTCAGGGTCTGCTCTCCAGGGGGAAGTCGCGGGGCTTCTGGAGCAATCTAAGGCCCCCAGAAGAAAGACCTTCATGTTCTGGTCTCGGGTGGGAGTGGGAAGAGGATGCCCCCTGCCATGGACTGACTGACTTTACTCCCCAGTCAACCTGAGGCGCGCGTCGTGAGTCCGCAAGTTCTTGAGTTCATCAGCCCAAACGTCTGTGGACACCATGCGTTTGAGGAAAGCCACCCAACTGAAAGACAGTGACAAATAAAATGACCCCCAAGGAAGTGGAAATAATGCAAGGAGCAGAAAAGAACTTAAAAAAAAGGGTTAAAAAAAGAACTTAGAAAAGAGTTTTATACTCCATTAATATCCTTATAAAGACTCGAGGAGATAGTGTATCCATAAAATAAAAACTAGGTGGCATGAAGGAAAAAGAAACAACCAGAGAACGAGAGAGAGCTCTTAAAAATTTAAATACACATTTCAAATTTTAATAGGTTTCAATGTTTCCTTCTCTCTCTCTTTTTTCTTCTAAGCGCCATACCTGCAACATACGGAAGTTCCCAGGCTAGGGGTTGAATCTGAGCTGCAGCTGCCGGCCTACGTCACAGCCACAGCAACACGGGATGATCTAAGCTGCATCTGCGACCTACACCACAGCTCAGGGCAACACTGGATCCTTAACCCACTGAGCGAGGCCAGAGATCGAACCTGCAATCTCAGGGGTACAATGTTGGGTTCTTAACCTGCTGAGCCACAGAACTTCAAGGTTTTCAAGTTAAGGGAATTTCTCAAAAAAGAGAAAAGAGATAAGGAGGTAGAAAATGTGAGATATAAAGGATCAATACAAGAAGTTAAAAATCCAACAAATGAGAATTCTAGCAAAAACAGATAAAAATGGAGAGGAGAAATTATTTACCTAAGAAAATTTCCTATGAACAAATTTCACAAAGTCTCCATATTAAAAGAGTTTAAGGAGTTCCTGCTGTTGTTCAGTGATAAGCAACCTGACTAGGATCCACGAGGACGTGAGTTCCATCCCTGGCCTCGCTCAGTGCGTTAAGGATCCGGCATTGCCGTGAGCTGCGGTGTAGGAAGCAGGTGCGGCTTGGATCCCATGTTGCTGTGGCTGTGGTGCAGGCGGGAAGGTGCAGTTCAGATTCGAACCCTAGCCTGGGAACTTCGATGTGCCGCAGGTGCGGCCCTAAAAAGATAGATAGATAAATAAATAAATAAGAGCTCAATATGTGCTGCCAAAATGAATGAAAAAATGACCCACGTGGGGACAAAGAAAAGATCTAAAAGCTTTCTGATGGGAGAAAAACAAAAATAAAGGAGTATTTCCCACACGAAGGAATGGGAATCAGAGCAACTTCAGAATTCTCGGCAGCAATACGGGATGCTAGAAGTGAGTGGAGAAATGCTTCAGAGTGCTGAGGGGACGCAGTCTTGGGAACCAGGACTATACGGACACAGCAAGGACCTCGGGAGACATGCCAGCAGCCAGGACGTCTACATCGTGTGCCTCCTTCCTTAGGGGGTTACTTGGAGAGTGTGTTTAAACAAAAGGTGAACTACATACACCTTGAGAGGGGAAAACATGTTTCAGAAAATGGTGGACCCCACCCAGAAAGCTGTGAAAGGAAATCAAAGTGACAGGTGTCCAGCAGGCTTGGACACTAGCAGACCACACTAGAGCGTGAGCAGAGAGAGCTGGGGCAGGAAGTCTCCGGGGAGAGAGAGAGACTAGATGGGTACGAGGGAAGGAGAAAGGCAGTTAGGCACTGAAGGGAAGAAAAAGTGGTGTAGGGAGGATTGCAGTCTAGGACTCATCCGCTCTGCAATGAAGGATACCAACCTAACTACATGTAGGCACTTCACTGGCTTCTAAGTCTTGGGATGCCTATATTAACACAGCATAGAAGACCTGCCTGACCAGCCGGTGACAGAAGAGGAAGAAGTCAGAGATCGGAAGCACAGGGAAAATTCTATCTGCCTCTGCCGACTGGAAAACGGAGGGCGCATGTGAAAGAGACCTGAGCACAGCCTCTCAGGCCGAGTGCCCCATGACCAAAAGTCACCAAGGAAATGGGAATCTCAGTCCTACAACCACAAGGAACTGAATTCTTCCAATGGTGTGGAAGCTTGCAAGTAGATTCTTCCCTGGTCTTCAGATGAAAGCTTGCTTTCAGCTTTGTGATGTTGTGAAGAGAGAATGCAGATTCTGACCTACACAACTGTGAGGGAACAAACGGGTGTTATTTAAAGTCACCAAGTTTGTGAGGACTTGTTAGCAACGGAAACTCAAACGGTTGGCGTGCCTTTCCCTTCTCTGCTGTCCCCACACTGTTACGTTGTCATAAGAGGTGTTTTAGCCTAGGGGCTAAGCTCTCAGACTGCAGACAGGCAGACCTGGGTTAGAATTAGAATTTTACCTCTGTGAGAACTAGCAGTCACAAACACAGTAAACATTCAGTTAACGGAACTATAATGATTGTTTTTATTCATTCTGTGCGTTTCAGTTCAGCTCTCACTCCCTCTCTAAATGTTTTCCTGACTCCCCACCTCGCTCTTCTGGAAGGCTCATCTCACCCCCCTCGCACTCTGTACTCAGTGGACGAGCGCATGCTTCCTGCTGTACTGGTTACAGGCCCTCCCCAGACCGCTAATTCGCTGAGGGCAGAAATCTTGTCCGTTCGGAACCTGTCACGGCCCCTGTGGTGAAGAAGGAGCTCTGAGAATGTTTATGGAGGAGAAGCACAGAGGAACTTTCTAGACCCAAGGCAGAGGGCTGCTTGGGGAGGGGGGAATTCTGCTTCTAGGGTGGCTACCTGTCAGGGATTGACTTCAGGACATCTGGGTTCTTTCTGCCTTTGCTGTGTTTTGAAGCTGGGATTTGTTTCAGAAAAGCACACAAAAAGCTGGGAGACGGGTGCTAGAGGGGGGAGAGGCCTCTCCAGCTGGGGTCAGTGGAAGAGACAGAGTCAGGTGTCCAGCTGGGCCTTAACTCGTTCGTTCAGTTATTTTAACATGCACTGTTAACTTCGTGGTCCTGCACTGGGAGAAGCTGAAGACTTGAGAAATAGGTGGGATTTTGACAGCTGAGCAGGGGACTCTGAAGCATGTGTTCAGCTTGGAGGGAGTAGGGCTGCAGACCTGTGCTCGTTTTCAGTGGTCTGAGACAGGGAAAAGGGGGGAATGAATAGAGTGGGTCCTACAAGGTTGAAGCTGGGAGCAAGGAGCTCTCAGCTCTGTTCAGGGACCCAGAACAGGAAGGTGCAGGTCTGTGGGGACAGAAACAAGACAGGCTGATAGAAACAGCAAAAAAGCGGATGGAAGATGGATCCTGGGCGCCGCTTGGTGGCCACACTGAATAACTACACCTGATACCACCCAGGAACAGCCAGTGCCCAGCTGAGTACTTCCCTTACCTTCTGGACCGGGAGAACCCACTCACCCACCTAGAAAGCCTTGTTGTGCCTGTGTGTGGGGTTGTGTGTCTATGTGTTTGTGTTGCCCAATGATGCAGGTATACAAGTATACGAGCGCATCCATGTGCCTTTGTCAGTGTCTGAGAGTATGTGTATTGGTGCCCGTGACTGGACACACGTGTTTGAGTTGTACGTGCAAGTATGTACTAGGTGCTAGTACCCTAGCATGCATTTGTGTGCACTGGTGCCAGAATGCGCATCTGTATATTTGTATGTGTGTGTATCTGCTGTATGGACTGCGTGTGTCTGAGCGCATGTGTGTGTGTTAGTGTAACTTTTGGGGCCTTGGCTTTCTTTTCTGTTACACATTGAAATAGTTAAGCTCTATAATCTTATTGTTTGTTTAAAGTTTGCTCTTGGATGCAGGCCTGTTCCAGAATAACTAGCAGATGCGAAAAGCATCCATTATGTATTTTTGCAATTAGCCGAAAACCCAGAAACTTTTCTTAAATAACAGACACAATTCTGTGGGTTGCTTATTGCTAAGAGCCACCTCCTCTCCCGGGCTTGCCTGAGCCGGCCCTGGGCCCAGTCTCAGCCCAGGCCAAGCCAAGGAGGGTTTGCAAACTGTCCCTAGTGAGACGGAAAAACCATTAAGAGTTCAGAATAGAACTCAAGGGACAGCTTACAGTGAGGAGGAGAAAGAGGAGGGGTGAGGGGAGGAAGAGCGTGGCCTCCAAAACTGAGAAGCCTTTGTCGCACTGGCTCACCCAACCCAGCGGTTATCCAGCATTCTGGTCTGGACCCAGCTAAACAGACACAGGACAAATCCCCATTCTTTTACTTGTCGCTAAGGTCTGTCCATCGTATTTCCCCACCTTATCTGTGTAAACTCCTGCCTCTCACTGTCTGGTTCCTGCTCTCCCCTCAAGCACTCTCACTGCCCCCTTTGCTCTCGCTGCTTCCCTCTCCTGGAACACACTGCTCCTTCCCCCGGGGCAAGCCGGGGCCCCTCTCCACCAACAGCACGGCTTCGTTGACTACCTATCTCAGGCACTGGGGAGGGGACCTGGGAGGCAGAAACAAAAGCTTGGGGAGATTTCTCAGTATTTGAGGGGTTTTTTTTTTTTTGGCTTTTGTCTTTTTTAGGGCCGCACCCACAGCATATGGAGGCTCCCAGGCTAGAGGTCCAATCGGAGCTGTAGCTGCCAGCCTACACCACAGCCACAGCCACGGGGGATCCGAGCTGCGTCTTCGACCTACACAACAGCTCACGCAACGCCAGATCCTTAACCCAGTGAGTGAGGCCAGGGATCGAACCTGCAACCTCATGGTTTCTAGTCGGATTCATTTCCGCTGAGCCACAACGGGAACCCCAGTATTTGAGTTTTCATGTGAAGGCACAGACTCTCATCATGCTCCTGTCTTTCCTTCCCACTTCTAAGGACAGAAAACTGTTCTCTGTAGAGGGTTTCAGGAGGATCCAGAGAATGCGGCTGGGGTTCCAGGTGGACTTCAGACTGAGGTAACTACTACTTGAACAGGATGGTCCACGAATAAGAGAATCTCGGGGCTAGAAGACTCTAGCGCCTCGTGCTAAGTAAGCTTCCAGGTTCTGCTTCCTCCAGGGAGGGGGGAACTCATCAGGTCCTCGAGCTGCTCTATTCACTGCTGAGTGGTGCTGACTTTCAGGTCTTCTTGCATTGCCTCTGCTGCCCTTGCTCTGCCCCCAAGCCCACACTGAACACAAGTCCATCTTTCTTCAGAAATCTGGAGAAAGTGGCAGTGGCCCCCCGGGCTTGCCTTAACCTTTTAAGACAGTGGTAGCTGCTAAGTGAGTTGAAAGCAGCTCTACTATGTCAAATTGACAACTATTTGACTTCTTTAGTCAGGGGACATTTGCGATTTTCTCAAAGTACTTCTCTTCCCCAAACACATGAGCTTCAGGGATGGCAGGCTAGGCAACTGTTTGATTTGTGATCTTTCATTAAGGTTGTTATCAATTTGTCAATTCATCTATGCTATGCTAGGCACTGTGGATACAAAGACAAAGAAAACATGGTCCTTTGCCCATAAAGATGCAAGGCTGGGAGTTCCCGTCATGGCTCAGTGGTTAACAAATCCGACTAGGAACCATGAGGTTGCGGGTTCGATCCCTGGCCTTACTTAGCGGGTTAAGGATCCAGCGTTGCCAGGAGCTGTGGTGTAGGTCACAGACGTGGCTCGGATCCCATGTTGCTGTAGCTCTGGCACAGGCTGGCAGCTTCAGCTCTGATTAGACCCCTAGCCTGGGAACCTCCATATGCCATGGGTGCAGCCCCAGAAAAGCCAAAAAAAAAAAAAAAAAAAGACGCAAGGCTGGGGGTTTTCAATACTGGCTCTGTCCACTCTTAAAAGAATCAATATCAGCATCACGTGAAAATTTAAAAGAAATGCAAATTCTCAGACTGTACCCCAGATCTACTGAACCAGAAACCCTGGGTGTGGGCACAGCAATCTGGGTTTAGCAAGCCCTCCCAATGATTCTGATACACTTGAAAGTTTGAGAACCACTGGTTTAGATTCTCCTGCAGAGCCTTTAAAATTAAATCAGGGAGTTCCCGTGGTGGCTCAGCAGTAATGAACCTGACTAGTATCCATGAGGATATGGGTTCGATCTATGGCCTCTCTCAGTGGGTTAAGAATCCTGCATTGCTGTGAGCTGTCGTCTAGGTCACAGACTTGGCTCAGATCCCACGTTGCTGCGGCAGTGGTATGGACAGCAGCTGCAGCTCTGAATTGATCCCCAGCCTTGGAACTTCCATATGCTGCAGGTGTAGCTCTAAGAAGACATAAATAAATAAATAAATAAATCTGGGGTGGGGCCTGAGGCACTATTTTCTTAAAAATGGTTTAGGAGTTCCCTTCATGGCTCAGCGGTTAACAAACCTGACTAGGATCCATGAGGATGTGGGTTCGATCCCTGGCCTTGCTCAGTGGGTTAAGGATCCAGCACTGCTGTGAGCTGTGGTAAAGGTGGAAGATATGGCTCAAATCTGGCATTGCTGTGGCTGTGGTGTAGGCCGGTGGCTACAGCTCCGACTGGACCCCTAACCTAAAAATGCCGTCTTTTTATGGCGCTAAAAAGCCAAAAAAAAAAAAAAAAAGAAAGAAAGAAAGAAAAGAGGGAGAGGGAGAAAGAAAATGCATCTCTATAAAACCAGTATATAACCTAGGGTGACTTGTGCACAACAGCTTTATGCTTTTCACTGCTAACTGCTGGACTGATTCAACACCTTTCCCCTTGGGCTTGGGAAGCCCCTGGAGCCAGGTGGCTGTGAGAGGCCAGTGCCACACACAGCCCTCAAAGGGCTGCAAGGATTTACCAACCAGCAAGGAGACTGATCCAATTCAGGAGCTTTCTTGGAAGTCCATCCTGAGCCTACGGTAGCAACCTTCCCCCCTTCATTTCATAGAAGCTGCTACTAAAAAATCTATTTCTTCCAGGAATCCATCGACAGTGAATTACGTGAGCACTCCCAAAGCTCACACACAGAGCTTTTTTTGAATTTTCTCTTTTTAAATGTGGCTATTCAACCAGAGAATACATGTGCTATTTATGCTTGCTTTCACTGTCCAGAAGACTGCTCTTTAAGTTTCTTGGGACTGTCTACCACTAGGATTGGGGTGTAGTAAACAACCTCGGCAGATGCTTTTCCTCTGCCTGGTTAGGGCATCAACTGGCAGTGTTAGGAAGTTACATAAAGTTACTTCAAAATATATCACAAAATAAAAAGCAATTGCAGCTGCAAAAACTCACCACCTAGAGAAATGCTGACTTGTTACCCTTGTTACCAAGTAATTAAGCCCTCTTCTCTTATGCCTGGGTCTTAAGAGGACAAAGTTATGAAAGAAAACCCTCTTTGGATGGCAAGGATCCCAGAAAAGTCTGAGCCCTGGTGATTGCCTGGAGCTGGTATGGCTGAAACAGGTATACATCATAGCCAGAAATTCAGCTTCATCCTTCAGCTCTTCCCAGGATAGGAAAGATGGTGACCTTCGGAACTTAGCTAAGGTCCACAATTAGCATTACATAAAAAAAAAAAACAACCCTACACCAGAGTTCCCATTGTGGCTCAATGGGTTAAGGACCTGACATTGTCTCTGTGAGGATATCGATTCAATCCCTGGCCTCACTCCGTGGGTTAAGGATCCAGCATTGTTGCAGCTGTGGCGCAGGCCTCAGATGCAGCTCTGATTTGATCCTTAGTCCAGGAAATTCCATACGCTGCAAGTGTGGCCATAAAAAGAAACAACAAGAAACAACAACAAAAACACTACCACCACAGCAAAAAACCAAACCAAATAACCACACCTTTTCAAAAGAAAGCAGACTTGCATCCAAGAGAGTACTTACACTGAAGTCAGGGATGAAGAAATAAAGGTTTGAGTAATTAGGACCAAAGGTAAGTTTCACCTTTTCCTTTGGTACACAATAAATGAAATTTCTTTCACTAAAAAGACAAAAACAAAAACAAAAAACGCTTACAATTCAGGACTCTTAAGCTGAAGAATGCAGGAAGGCTAGGGAGAAGTGCGACAGCCTCCAGAAGAATGACTAAAGTTAGCCAATGGAGACAACGGAAGGTCTATCCATACTGGAGTGCTGGTTTTAGATAGAATACTTTTGGAAGGCAGAGTATGTGTTCATAGCACTATGGCCTATACAATTAGTATGTGTTTGCAGATAGGATCAAACCTGTAGGGAAAAAGTGATGACCATGTCTAGCCAATGCTGTCAACCACTATTATTTCCAGCGACCACTGGAATGTCAGACAACCACTTAACTTACATGGACAGAGCCACAAGCCCACCAAAAAACCCCGCTTCCTGAGACACACTGCCTGCTACCAACTTCCCTCTCAAAGAGACAAGAAATTGATGCTGCAGGCTAGTAATGAATTGGGCTACTTGTGTCTCAATCCAGATTTCTTCTTGGAAGAATAGGGTAAAGTCATGTTTTCGGCTTAATTCAAGATGCATAAACATAATACACAGAGCAGAAAATTTTCCTGGATCCTGAAATCCGCTTTTGCCCTGTGAGGACCTACAAGTTAAATATAATGCTTTTTGATTTTCAAGATGCTTGAGAGAATAGAAATCTGAACCAGCAAACAGCAAAGGCCACAGCACGAAATTTATTGGGATTACTTACTATCATACACATCCAACATCACTGAATGAAAATAATATTACTAGTTTTAAATGAGCAAGCTTCCATTGTGGTCTTTAAAATCAAAAACTTCTTGACGAGCGTATCTTTAATAAGTGGAATGACCAAAAGAGTAAAGTCAGATGTATCTCATCTCAATCAACTCCTAAATTCAATATTGCCAACATGTTTTTCTGCTTAAAAAGCAAACAAAAAGCAAAGCCTCATAATTTAGTAATTACTATGTTTCTGGCCTTTTTGCTCTCAAACGCCACGGAAAGATATTTGTTGAAAGGATGCAAAGTACCCAGTTTCAGCAGTCTTCTTAAAAACCTTAAGGTTGCTTTCACAGTATCAGTATAAATATTTAGATCCCCACTGGATGGATTTCTTCACTTATATGAGTAGGAATGTTCTCAAAATCTTAATCCTTGCCCATGCTTCATGCTACATACAGCTGTTTGACTAAACTACCAGTAAAAGCCCTCAGTGCTGGCTAGATTAAATCACTAGGTAAGAAGTCATTACAACATCTTCTAAGAAACCAAGACAATCTTAGCACGAATTTTAGTGACTGATATGTTACAGCATTTATGGATACTCTGTCTCCTATGGCAAGTACGTTGAAAATTCATAATAAGTGAATTTCATAACACATGTAGAAATAAATGTATTACAAAATAAGAACATCCACAAATTGTCCTCACTATTCCCAGTGACTTTAAGTATAAAATCTAATTATACAAAGTTAAAATTCCTTGCCCAATTTAACCCTGTATACCAAAACAGTATAAGTGCTGAAAATGAGGAATATTTTAATAAATCTCTTATTAAGAACTTTGGATACCACTTTGTATTAGTAATGGCAGAAAAAGCTAAGAAAGGAAAAAACAAATTCCTCAGAGATTTTTAAAGGAAAAATGTATTTAAGAGAGAATTCCTTTAGACTCTGTAATTTTTCTTTTTTTAAAATTCTGTACCTTTCGATGCTTCAACCTGATGCCAAAAAAAGAATTTACTGAATAAAAGCAGTCAGGAAGGGAATTAAACATTTATAAGATAAATTTATTATTTTTCTGACCAAAGTGCAGTGATTTTTAAATCTTAAACAACTATGAAAAAAAATTCAAGAAAAATAAAATACAAATGGGAAATTTAGCCATTAGATTTCTTCTGCTTTGTACTAACCCTATCCTTAGTCTAGAAAACAAACAAACAAAAAAACCTTTGAAGTATTACCAAAACACTAACCGAATCATTTTACCATCAATCTAATAGGTACATGCATTTCAAGGTTCCCCTGATAGGAATTTTGCTAAGATCAGTGTAATCATTAAGAACACAACACAACAGAGCATAAGGAACACCGATCACCAGATGTGATCTCTGCCCCTCACCCTCAGGTTTACGTCAGAATAAAGCTGACGATTCCTCCAGGCTCTGAACCCCCAGTGCCTCCATCCCAATCCCTGGGAGCAAAGACTATGCCCTGTCACACAGCTTTGTACAGCTTGTAGTAAAACAAAGCCTGCAAGTTTTCTTACTTTTCTGTAGCAAATGGTCAGTCATTTGATAAATACTAAAAACATTTCTAGAAATTCACTTTGTGAGTCTGTTTATCAAACACACTGTGCGAGAACTGACTACACAAGAAGTCGTCCTTGGGAATTTGGTCCACAAATCCACTTTAACAGGTTGGAAATTTAAAACCTGCAAGAGGAAGAAGACGTGGGGAATCCCTAATCCAAACACGTTGTAATTACTAAAGGGATATACACACATACTAAAAAGTTATGCTCACAGAAGGCACAAACTATGAAAGGGATATTCTTGTTGAATCAAAACAAAGAACTAGCTAATAGTCGTCTTTGTTTTGTGAGCACCACAGCTACAATGAAGTTAGACTTGAATTCACTATCTACTCCTGTGACCAAAATAAAATAAAATAAAACAAAATAAAAACCCTTGACGATAAAAAATTTAATTTGTCTTACTACATACTTTCCAGCCGTTAATTGAGATGTAATTACGAAAGATTAAAATTGCCTTAAAAAGGGATTGTGATAGCAGCTATCAAAGCAATATTCAAGCATGATTTCGAGGATGCTTTCAGATATAGAGTTAGCCTTCTTTGTCAAAAATCTTCACAACTTCATCAAAAACCTGTAAAGGAAAAAAATAAGAATAATAATTTAAAAAGAAGACACTGTTAAAACACCATTTGGATACGTTCCTGTTAAAATTAGTCAATTTTATGTTAAGTTTCAAAATGGATCATTAAAAACCACATTACACTTTCTCAGTTTCATCTATTTTACTTTAGACAATAATATAACATAAATAATACATGTAAAATTATGAACATGTTGCTTCAATATTATTAGTGTTTTTAGGACAAAGCAAACTTCTTGATAGGCTACCAATCATATGATAAAAAGAAAACTGAAGTGGCTTATCTTCCTAGTTCTGCTTCTAAAACACCAGGTCTTCTGGGAGTTCCTGTCGTGGTGCAACGGAAATGAATCCTACTAGGAACCATGAGGTTGTGGGTTCGATCCCTGGCCTCGCTCAGTGTGTTAAGGATCCGGCGTTGCCGTGGGCTGTGTGGTGTAGGTCTCAGACGCAGCTCTGATCTGACATTGCTGTGGCTGTGGTGTAGGCCAGCAGCTACAGCTCTGATTAGACCCCTAGCCTGGGAACCTCCATATGCCATGCGTGCGGCCCTGAAAAGACAAAAGACGTCCCCCACCCTCCAAAATAAATAAATAAAACACTAGGTTTTCTGATGTACTACTTTACCTCTATTGCAAGTGACTATGGATAAAAAACCAAAAATGATTATATGATAAAAAAGGTCCAGAGGGAGATGATTAAGGGAATCGGGGAAAGATAAGGTGAATTTAAAAGACACGAGAAATAGTTGCTGGGCAGTGAGGGCTTGCAAACCACACTACAGAGGCCACTGATCCATGAAGGAAGAGACAAGCACTGAGGCGTGGAAACCCTGCACCTCTGGAGCGACACACTCTGTGACGGAAGTGATGAAAGCAGCCTGGGGCGCTTCAGCTAGATAATCTGCCATTCACATTACAGATTTTTTTTTTTTTTAAATGACCATGGTCCAAATCACAGTTCTGAAAATGCCAATTTTCCAGTGCTCAAAAAAAGAAGTTTAGAATTAATAAACCACCCACTTCTGAGAGTTCCCGTCGTGGCTCAGCAGTAACAAATCCAACTAGCATCCAGGAGGATGAAGTGTTCAGTTCCTGGCCTCGTTCAGTGGGTTAAGGATCTGGCACTGCTGTGGGCTGTGGTGTAGGTTGCAGACGCCGCTCTGATCTGGTGTTGCTGTGGCTGCAGTCTAGGCCAGCAGCTCCAGCACCAATTCAACCCCTAGCCTGGGAACTTCCATATTCCACAGGTTCGGTCCTAAAAAAAAGCCATTAAAAAAAAAAAAAAAAAAAAACAACCAAAAACCCACCCACTTCTTACAAAGAACAAGTCTGAAGTTGTAAAACCCATTTTAGACTCCATTCAAAATGCAGAAGTATACCTGAAACTAATGCAATTCTGTAAATCAACTATATTTCAATTGAAAAAAAAGAGAAAAAAAGCCTAATTTTTCATTCAGTCTCTAGTGCTTTGAGCCTCTTAAAAAGCAACCAACTGGTCATAGTACTTCTTTTTTTTCCTTGCATACCACCCCCCTCCCTACCCAAAATCACATTAACAAATTTTTTTAAAGTATAGTTGTTTTAGAATGTTGTGTTCCAAGATCACATTTTTACTTTACTTTTAGGCAGGCTTGAGAAACTCACTTCATCAACAGATTTAGAAGCATCTATTTTCTTGACTTTCCCCATTTCTTCATATAAGTCAATAATTGGCTTTGTTGACTGAAGATAGGTTTGAATTCTGCAAAAGAAGCAAATATTCCAAGGTTCTAAGTATACTTCTCTCCCTCATGATAGGACAGATCAGGGGACAATATAGAATATGACCCAACCCTTATCACCTTTTTAGGCCCAAGCCATCTACATATTTAAGCAGGACATTTTCTTTTGCGGAGCCAAACGGGGCAGGTGTGTAATCTGCTACTCAAGTTCTAAACGGAGACTGAGGTGGCTAAGAGTAAACACTGCCAAGTACCTCTTTTCCAAGCTCTCTCTGTTGTCATCACTCCTACCACTACTCTTTCCCCTCTCAAGACATCGTTCAATACAGATCTAAAAAGAAATACATCAAAAGTTATTTTAAAAACGACAGGAATTTGCCAGTCTTTTAAACCTTTAGAGAGAATAAAGTTTAAAGTGATTAGCAACAAAACCCTGCATTAAACCCAATGTGTCTAATTCATCAATCAACATGCAGAGTTGAAACATGTGGTTCAATTTATATCAACTAGGTTAAATCAGCACAGAGCATTATAAGAATTCATTCATGACTCAGTTTTTCCTGCGTATTTTTTTCAAACCGCAATAAAAAGATGATTTCTACGTGTATGGTTCCATCTAGGACATATTATTAACTTATTAGGTATGAATTATGGGTCTCAAATTTTGTTCCATTTCTGCTTACTTTCCGATAATTCCATAAATATCCAAGTACTTCAGAGTCAACATATTTGCATCTGAATAAAGTATCCCTTGTTAATCATGAATAAACATTCCTTAGTTATAAAGCTGTGGTAACATTCTAAAATTAACTTTGAAGAATAAGTGAAAACATATTTTTGGGGGTTGGAAGAAGAGAGTTACATTTTCAAACAACTCAAGGGCTGCAGCAAGTCTCTCCACCACAAGCACATTTGCAATTCAACCTAGAATAGTCAACTTCCTTCCAGGCAGTACTGGAGATTCTTATTCCTTCAGGCTGTTGGCATTAATTTAATAAAGTTTATATTACAGCTGTCAAACAGAGTCAGGCCTTTTAATTAAATGATTCCGGGGGAAAAAAAAAGATTCAGAGAAATTCATTCAGTTTTCAAAAGTATGTCTGGTGATGTTATGAGAAGTGCCAGAAAGAAGAAGAATGCTTCCTGTCTTTTCAAGATCATCTCACTCTTAGAAGACAAATCAGCCATCTTATATGTTTCTTCAAAACAGAAAGTTTTTGGGAGTTCCCCTCATGGCTCGGTGGCAACAAACCTGACTAGGATCCATGAGGACGTGGGTTCGATCCCTGGCCTTGCTCAGTGGGTTAAGGATCTGGCGTTGCCATGAGCTGTGGTGTAGGTAACAGATGTGGCCCAGATCTGGCATTGCTGTGGCTGTGATGTAGGCCGGCAGCTGCAGCTCCAATCTGACCCCTAGTCTGGGAACTTCCATGTGCCACAGGTACGGTCCTGAAAAGTAAATAAAATAAAATGAAATAAAATAGAATGTTTTCCCAACTTCTCAGAATATGTGTTTCTTTTCCAGTAAACAAATCTAAGGCAAGATACTGATTAATAGTGCCTACTTCAGAAGTAACAGTGTAGCTTCATTACTTAACATTACTTATGAGGGAGTTCCCGTCGTGGCGCAGTGGTTAACGAATCCGACTAGAAACCATGAGGTTGCGGGTTCGGTCCCTGCCCTTGCTCAGTGGGTTAAGGATCCGGCGTTGCCGTGAGCTATGGTGTAGGTCGCAGATGCGGCTCGGATCCCGCGTTGCTGTGGCTCTGGTGTAGGCCGGTGGCTACAGCTCCGATTGGACCCCTAGCCTGGGAACCTCCACATGTTGCGGGAGCAGCCCAAGAAATAGCAAAAAGACAAAAAGACAAAAAAAAAATTACTTATGAGTTAATTCAAAACAAAACAAATTCTTTTTATTTGAAAATAAAGCAAATTTTAGGCCTACAAGGTTGCTGATGCCAAAGAGCTTTTAATAATTCAACAGTAAGACAGTGCTGTTCTATCCATGCAACTTATCAATTCAAAAAACACTGTTGCCAATATGAAATGTAAATATAAAATAAATCACTTTTTCTCTAATAGTTCACCATCAGCTGTTTGAAGCCCATGTAGGCAGGTGAAGATTTTCATTACCTCATTATTACAGTCAAAAAACAAAACGAAAGATACATCAGCTTTCCCATCCATGGTCTTGTTCCAACCTTGAAGGTTGTCTTGATTTCTTGGAAACCCATCAATCAAGAATTTATTCTTCTGAGCATTGGCTGCCATTGTCTGATCCATTTCCTAAAGAAAAAGGAAGACTTAGGTTCAACACTGCATTAATAAAATGCAATTTTCTTAAGCAGGGTAGTAGCCGTATGGTTGTGTTTTATCATTATTCTTTACATCATAAGAATGGAGGAAAAAAAAAAAAAGGAAGGAAATAATCTCAAATATTAACATGCAGAGCTATGGGTATGTACCCTTCCCCCATTTTATACACATATACACATAATTTATTTTCTGTAATTTCTAAATTTCCTATAGTAAGCATATATTATTCTGACAAAGTTATAAACAGCAAAAAGAGAAAAATAAGCCTCAACCAATGTCTTTGCTCCAGCCACTCGAGACCCTATCTTGCCTTCCTGTTCCTCCTCCTGAGTCATTCTGCTATGGTAGGAAGTATGCCGCTTCTATAGGTACTCAGTACTCATATTCTCTGCAATGATTCAAGTCCAAGTGCAAAAAAATTTGGACATATGAAGACATTGCTAGCATTAACTATTAGTCCAGGAGTCAATACCTTTTTTTTGGTCCTTTCAGGGACGCACCTGCAGCATATGAAAGTTCCCAGGCTAGGGGCTGAATTGGAGCTGAAGCTGCTCACCTACGCCACAATCACAGCACATCTGAGCCTCATCTTGCGACCTACACCACAGCTCATGGCAATGCCAGATCCTCAACCCACTGAGCAGGGCCAGGGATCAAACCTGCATCCTCATGGATACTAGTTAGGTTCGTTACTGCTGAGCCACAATGGGAACTCTTTTTTTTTTAACTGAAGCTAATTTAAACCTAAATGCCACTGGCTACCCCCTAACATAGCAAAGAAAACAATACATTCAGAAAGATAGCAAGAGTTGCACATTTCACCGTCCTCTTCCAAAGTCTGAATTTAGGCAGAACGTGGAAACATGTGAATGGGAGATGCGGCTCTCTAACCTCCAAATCCTTGCCACTATCAACCACGTAAGACAAGGGCAGATGCGTAACTCTCTGACAAACTCCAGAGGAGCCTCCATTCCAAACTGACATCCAGTTCCCTCAGACTTTTCTGGTTCTTCAAGAAGAGTAATAGCTGCCAGGACTTCTAATTCCTTTATCTGAGGGCTGGCTTTATCCCAGTATCTAGCCTCTCCGATATGCACAAAACCTTCACAGAATGCTTTTTGGACCCCTGCTGTAACACTTCTAACCCAATTACAGTAGCAGAAGATACCTGAAGAGGTACACGAATATTCTACTCAGTCAACATATATTCATTCAAGGCTATCAGGGAACATGAAGAGCAAGGCCATGGCCCCTTGACCATGTGGGTAACAAAATGTGCTAAGTTCGATATTGAGGTATGCAAGGTTGCTCTAATAAAATAAAGCAAGCACAAACTACCTGGGAAAGTGCCACAAAGGGCTTTACCAAAGAGGGGGCTGCAGAGCTGAATCCTGAATAATGAAATGGCAGGCAGAAAGGGATCAAGGTACCCCAAATGGTGCATAAAGGCTCAGAAATGAGGAAACATAACGGAAATAAGTTGGTAGAGGTGAATCTTAGGATGTGTGAAGAGAGTGGTAGGAGACATGATTAAAAAGAAAGTAGGGCCAAAACTAATGAAGAACATGTTGTAGTTCTTATTCTACAAGCAACACAGGACCACAGAAGTTTTAAGCAATAAGAAGAACATGCTCACGTCACCTTTAGGAAAAAAAAATCACTCTGACTGCACCATGAAGGATGAATTAGGAGGGAACAAAGATGGATTAAAGGCAAAAGACTAATGATAAGGCTCTAGTGAGGGTCCAAGTAAGAAAAAAGAGAATCTGAACTAAGATGAGAGTGGAAGGAAGAGAGAGAGAAAAAGACTAAAGAGAAGGATAAAGAGAAAGATAACTGAAATGATCTGCTCACTGAACGGACTTGGGAAAATGAAGACGGGGTGGAAAAGCGAGGACGGCACCCTTACTTCTGGCTTGGGCAGCTGGGCAGATGGCAGAACCTTTAACCAGGACAGGAAATAAAGAACGACTACAGTTTAGATGATACAGTCAGCCTCTGACTTGTTGATGTGGAGACACTTGTGAGACATTCAGATGGTTGCCTAATAGTGATAAATATAGGTCTGGAGGTAAGAAAAAAAAATTTTTTGTACTAGAGATTTTGGCATCAGTAGCATAGTGAAAGCCTTGGGCACGGCTAAAACCATCCAGCAAGAAATGTATAAAATAAGAGGAGAACCAAGGATGAAACCCTGAGAAGCATCATTGTTTAAGAAACTTGCATAAGAAGTTATCAAAAGAGGAATAGCAGTCACTGGAGTTCCCTGGCGGCAGAGCGAGTTGGGATCTAGGGTTGTTGCTGCTGTGGCAAGGGTTGCTGCTGTGGTGAGAGTTCAAACCCCGGTCTGGGACCTTGTGCGCCACAGGCATGGCCAGAAAGAAAGAAAGAGAAGAAAAGAGAGGAAAGAAAGAAGAGAGAGCAGTCATCGAAGTAGGAGAGAATGGAGAGAAATGGTGTCACAGAGAACAAAAGAGCAATGAGTTTCAAAAAGACAGTAAGTTAAATGCTACCAAAAAATGACTGAAAATGACCCCCTAGATGTGACAGAGAAGATCATTGGTGACATCAGCAAGAACAGTTTCAGTGAAGACGGAAACACAGTCTCAGTGCAAAGAGTTGAAGATTAGAAAATGAAAAAGTAAGAAACATAGACTATTCTTTCACAACTAAGCATAAATGGAGAGAGGGCACTAAATCCAGAGAATAAGGAGAAAAGACTTGTTTACTCTGAATGGAAGCAGGTTACTCCTCTCTCTGAGGTGAGAGGTCAGAATGCGTGTGAAGGAGCCATGCTTCATCCTCCCATTTTCTGGTCCCATTCAGAAGCTCTTATCTCTTTTCCATCAGGCTTCAACTATTTCTTGCTATTTCCACACTTGTGTTTCTCCTTCAATGACTATAATCTTGGGGAGTTATCACGCAGATGCAATGAATCTGGGTTTGAGATGGGACCTATTTTAGTTTGACAGCTGTTAGTCTCAGCATTTCACACTGAAGGCAGGGGGCAGCACCAGAAAAGCAACATCAAGACAGAGAACGGCAGGGATTCCGTTGTGGCGCAGCGGAAACGAATCCGCCTAGGAACCATGAGGTTGGGGTTCGATCCCTGGCCTCCCTCAGTGGGTTGAGGATCGGTGTTGCCATGAGCTATGGTGTAGGTCGGCTGGGATCCCATGTTGCTGTGGCTCTGGTATGGGCGAACGGCTACAGCTCCAATTGGATCCCGAGCCTGGGAACCTCCATGTGCCGTGGGTGTGGCCCTAAAAAGATAAAAAATAAAATAAAAAAATTAAAAAAAAAAAAGAGAATGGCAGCAATGGAGGGAGGGTCACTGGAGGGAGAGAGGGAGGGAGGGGAGAAGGAAGAAAAGAAGAAAGTTTGGAAGAAAACAGAAAAGGGAAAACAAGAGGGGGAGGAAGAGGAGGAGGAGCGGGAGGAGAAAAAGAAGAAACAGAAATAGAAGGAGGGGAGTTCCCATGGTGTCCATAAGGACTTGGGTTCGATCCCTGGCCTCGCTCAGTGGGTTAAGGATCCAGCATTGCGGTGAGCTGTGGTGTAGGTTGCAGACATGGCTCAGACCTGGCATTGCTGTGGCTGTGGTGTAGGCCGGGGCCCCAGCTCTGATTGGACCCCGAGCCTGGGAACCTCCATGTACTGTTGGTGCAGCCTAAGAAGGAAAATCAAGAACAGAAATGGAGGGAGGATGGATTGTCTGCATGTTGGGAAGGGTCAGGTGCACACATTCGAATGAGGAGTCGTAGCTGATCCTAGACCAAGGCAGAGAATGCTTGCTACTTTCCAATCTCTTCCCAGGTGAACTCGGAATTTCCAGTCCCGCCATTCTCAAACACCGTGACCACCTTCCACAGGCAAGAAATTCAACACTCTTATTTTTTTTATTATTATTATTATTATTATTTTATTTTTATTTTTGTCTTTTTGCTATTTCTTGGGCCGCTCCCATGGCACATGGAAGTTCCCAGGCTAGGGGTCAAATCGGAGCTGTAGCCACCGGCCTACACCAGAGCCACAGCAACGCAGGATCCGAGCTGCGTCTGCAACCTACACCACAGCTCACAGCAACGCCGGATCCTTAACCCACTGAGCGAGGCCAGGGACCGAACCCGCAACCTCATGGTTCCTAGTCGGATTCGTTAACCACTGCGCCACGACGGGAAGTCCGACACTCTGATTTTTATCATTGCTCACAGGAAAGGGAGAATTAGCATCTCATCTCCTTGTTGGCTGAAATCAGTTGGCATGTACACTCCTTACCCTCCTTAACAAACTGATGGTTATCTCAACTGGCACGATCTTTCCATCTTTAATGTACTTTTCAATCAGTTCGCCATACTGTGAATCGGGGTTCTTCCTTTCATCACGAAGAAGTTCTCCGGCAGAAAGGTGTGTATAGCCATATTTCTGAAAGAAACAACATATAGGGAAAAAAATCAACATACATTCAACCCAGTAATAGGACTGTTTTTTTTCCCTTTGTGGTTATTTCTATATTCTAATTTTTCTATGATAAACAAGCTTTGTTTGTGTATTAAATAAACAATAAAGAAAAACAAAAAGATTTCATACAATCCAGTCTGCTTAAAAAATGCCGTTAATCTACATAGGGCATGGTAGCTATAATGTTCACAAATCATGCAATCATTCCAAAATGTATTTAACCATTCAAGGCATTAACAGCTCATTATATTCCTTCACAAACACAAAGTTTAAATATCATTAATAATGGTCAAATAAAAGTCTAACAAAAATCTATGTAATTTAAGATAATCCCCCCATCTTATCACGGTTGGCTGTATCCACCTTCCATAGAAACCTTTCCTTCCCTTCCTTACACTCAACGCATGTAAGTAGAACTGATCAGCATTTACACAAGCCCATTCATCTGTTTTGTTCCCTTTCTCACGAAACGGTACAAGTCCTACCCTCTCCATGAAACTAGCTTTCCTGGCCACTCTGGAGAGTGGACACATAATCAAATAGTGTCTTCGACCATCGGTGTCCCTGACGGCTCAGTGGGCTAAGGATCGGGTCACTGCTGTGGCACAGGTTTGTGGCCTGGCCTAGGAACTTCTGCGTGGCAAGGGCAGGGCCAAAAAAAAATCAAAACGAAAAGAATATCTGTCCCTCAATCTAGGCCAGTGTCTTCCTTACCACTCTCAAAAGTCCATTTCCCACCTCTCTAGTTGTGACTGGGGTGGTCTCATCTGTAAAATGAGAATACAGATACCTATTTTATCATTTAGTCGTGATGATTATATGAGATAATGTATATAAATTGCCTACCAAAGAGGCTGAAACATAATAGGGAAAGACATCAATTACTTCCTTGCCATCATGAAGATACTTATGTAATAATAATCTGGAAGCTTTTTTTTTTTTTTTTCTTTTTAGGGCCACACAGCACCATATGGAAGTTTCCAGGCTAGGGGTCAAATAAGGGCTAAAGCCACAGCCACAGCCACAGCTACATGGGATCTGAGCGGCATCTGCAGCCTACGCCACAGCTTGCAGCAACGCCAGATTCTTAACCCACTGAGCAAGGCCAGGGATCAAACCCGAATCCTCATGGATACTAATCAGGTTCTTAACCCACTGAACCACAAGAGGAACTCCTTGGAAGCATTTTTGTATTATATATATACCATTTTTATTATATATGTGTGTGCATATTTCCCTTTAAAAGTTTTGATAGATCAATCAAAGGGCTTAAGTGAGATCATAGGTGTGACTATACTGTGAAAGGTCAGTAGTCTTATGATTATGACGATCATTTTTATTAAGGATTTACAAATGATGTATTAGGCCAGGGCACAGAATAATAGCTGAGCTAAGCCACATAAGATGCGATAGTGTTGTTCTGCCATTTCCCTAGGGCTGCAGTGAGAAAACAATACAGATCTAAGAGACAATTCTGAATACTAAAAAGCTTCTTCCTCCACATGAACTTGCATGTTCCTTTTTATTACATCAAAAGAACTATAAAATCTATTTTCAAAATGTTTTTACTCTCAAATATCAGGGTACTGAGATCTATATTCAATCTTCAGTTACAACAATCATCTCATATCAAATTTTTAAGACTCCCTAAGTGGGTTTTTATTTCATCCACAGTTAAGTGTACAATAAATATTTGATAACTTAAGTTTTATCTTTAATTTCAACGTTAGAATTGGAGGTAGCCCACACCCCGCCCCCTCCTTCTAAAACAGAATGTTTCAAGTGTACATTTTATGAAAATTAACTCTCTCAATTACTCAGGCTTTACTGATTTCTTTTTTGGATTGTAAAAGCCATGCTTTACCCCTTTTCTATCTTCAAAAATTGTTGGCTAAACTTGTTCTTGTTAATTATAGTAAGCTAAAGTAAGGTAGTCTGCAAAGGAAAACACACTCTAAATGGTTTATTTGCTGACTAAAATTGGATATACAATTTGACGAGAATAAACAAAAACCACAGTATCGTTCATGTCTCTGTTAGGCATACAGCCCCTTCCTATTAGAAGTGATCAAAAGTACTTGGTTGTTGTAACAGGCTTTTAAAAACACTCCCATTATGTACAGAAAATGAAAATACAAAAGTATTTAATCACTTTGTTATTTTAAAATTATTTTCACATCACACCATTTTTAAATGTCTACTTTGATCAACAAGTGTAAGCAAACATTTGAAAAATGGGTGTGGAAAAGACTTTATAAAAAATGAGGTGTGACCGACTTTCCCATTTACCATGTACAATTTTCAAAATACATTTTGCAACTACTGTCCACAGCATTTTATAGCAGCCTCATCTCCCACTGCTTACTTTGGCTCCTGCTTGGAAGTCTATGCTTGCCGGATGCTCTCATCTGGTCCAGAGATTACAGCATATGGTAGTATTGAATAAATGCAGAGACAAACAGTACTAAACAATGGCAAACGCTCAGTCGAACACCAACAACACAGACTGCCTTGGCTGTACGAACACACACATTTAGAAGCCCAGCTAGTGATTTAGAAATTAGTATACACTGTTTGTTTCCTGACACTGAAGAGCTCGAATCTGTAAGCTTACGTTACGTTAAAATGGGTTTTGGCATACTACTTTTTTTAAAAAAGACTAGTTGCAAACTGTAGACACGTACAGCTGCTAAACATTTTTAAAATGACAGTCAAAAAGAGAGAAAACAATCTCATCTGCAAAGTCCAAGGAGACAAAGAACTTAAATAAATATAATCGCATCAAATCTATTCATCTGTCTTTTTCTCCTCCACATTTCATTTTTAAAAATCCTCTATTCACCAGTTACCTTTTTTATACTATAAAGGATCTTGCTGAAGCTTTCCACTTACCACAGAGTTCTTACAACAACACAAATACAACTACCACTTACATACTAGTTACTGTGGTATTTAATACTAGCTAGACTTTAAAGAGCATGTTTTCTAAGCATTCTGCTATCATTAAGTAGTCACTGATGCCAACTGTGAGGAAAGCAAGAATAGATGTTTCCCAGGCTTCACCAAATGTTTTCACTTTCTCTGAAATTTCCTAGCAATTAAAATCTAGTGGGTCACTAACTACAGTCTTAAGAGCAACATTCAAACCACAGCAGGTTATAAATACTATAAACTATAATAACTACAATTACAAGCTACTCTTCAACTAAAAATAGTTTTCTAGTGACTAACGCATAAATCCAATTCATTTACAGTAACTGCCTAAATATCTTACTTTCACTTTCGCCATTAAGAAGTTAAAAAACAACTCAATAACTTCTATGAATCACACACTAAGATTTGGAGGGAGAAAAAAATACACCGTGTTCTCAACAAGTACAGAAGAGCACTCTATGTTACTACAACTAGGCGAATGTTCATAATTTTATGGTATCAAATCTCAAATCATCTTGATCAACTTTTCTCCCTTCTTAGCAATTTTCTTTCCTTCTTTCTAAATTTAAGTAATGTGGTTCTATGTGGATAAAAACAACAAAAACCATCGAAACCAACACAAAAGCCAAAAAGGAGTTCAAGGTACAAATGATGCATAAACGACAGGAAGAGATCCAGATGCCAGGCACCTCCTCCTGTGAGTATGGTAATTAGAAAGCAGCTTTCGGACTGCTACTGAGCCTGCGTTACAGCAGAGATGGCAGATATAAATATATTTTTAAAGCAACTGAGTTAAAACTATTGGATATCCTTTAAATAGTCGGCACATTTACAAAGCATCAAAGACAGTTTATTTTGCATTCTCTGTAAGATTAGTGAATATTAAAAAGAAAATTCTAGAGTTTCCTGGTCGCTCAGCAGGTTAAGGATCCAGCATTGTCACTGCTGTGGCTCAGGTTGCTGCTATGGCCTGGGTTCAATGCCTGGCCTGGGAACCTTTATTTATTTATTTATGGCCACACCCATGCTTATGAAATTTCCCAGGCCAGTGACTGAATCTGAGCCGAAACTATAGCAACACCAGATCCTTTAACCCACTGTGCCAGGCTGGGGATTGAACCTGTGCCTCCGTAGCAACCAGAGCCACGCAGTTGGATTCTTTTTTTTTTTTTTTTTGTCTTTTTGCCATTTCTTGGGCCGATCTCATGGCATACGGAGGTTCCCAGGCTAGGGGTCGAATCAGAGTTGTAGCCACTGGCCTACGCCACAGCCACAGCAACGCAGGATCTGAGCTACATCTGCAACCTACACCACAGCTCACGGCAACGCCAGTTCCTCAACCCACCGAGCAAGGCCAGGGATTGAACCCGCAACCTCATGGTTCCTAGTTGGATTCGTTAACCACTGACCCACATCAGGAACTCTTGCAGTTGGATTCTTAACCCACTGTGCCACAGCATGGCCCCAGGAACTTCTGCAGACTGTGGAAACAACCAAAAAAAAAAAAAAATCTAAATTCTACTTATGTACTGTCAACAATGCACCTTCAGTATAACATCTGGAAATGTTATCCAGAGCCATCCAAACTCATCAATTTGGCACTTGCTGCAAAACAATAGTTTTAGAGCTTATAGCATCCCAGCAACACTTCATGTAAGGTTATCATCTATTTCAAAGGCATTCCCAATAGAACTTTTCCAATTACTGAGATGTCTGATAAGCACTTTACAGTAACAATAACTTCCAGGCCTAGAGAAATTACTTTTCTTTGACTGTAGAACTGTTACACACTGCCCAGAGGCCTAGAACTGGGCAGCTGTTCAGCGTTCCTTGCCCTTTTACCCACAGAGGGTCAGGAAAAGGGTTTCTCTTCTAACCACCACTATACAGAGGTTAGGAAAGAAAGGTAGGGAAGAAGGGCGGCAGCCAGGGATGAAGGGAGGGGGGACAGAGAGAGAAAGGGAGGGGGGAGGGAAGAGAGGGAGATGGACTATTCAGCGAGGGAAAGACTGAGTAGAATATCTGACAAATTGCTACCGGATTTTCAGTCTCGTTTTTAGCCTACCCTCTCTCTTATCCAAGTGTGTACGTCATATTTGACCACGCCTATTTAATTACAAATTTACATATTAACTATAAACTATGAAAGTTATAAACTAAGCTAAATCTTTTCTTAGGCAAGAAGCTTTAGCAGACAGACTCCAGATTAACCTGAAGCATATTTCTTTCTCTAATTAAAGAGCGCTATTTTGAAAGGTTACATACAACAAAGGAGAAGATGGATATGATCCATTCAACTGCATATAATTACAGTACTATTTCATTTTCCTCAATGTTTTGCACTTCATAAAAGAAAACCTTAACTCAGGCACTATGTGGAACTTATTTTAAATCCATAAACATTCATTGAGTCTCTGCGAAGTGCCAGGCCATGTGCTAAATCAGGCGAGATAAATAAATAAATCAGGTTATATTCACAAAGCATGCAATAGCGACTTGCATCAAGTCACTTGAGCCCTACTATTAATTACGTCAATTCTTCATATCCGCACTAATTTTTCCCAAGGAATTCAGTCTTTACCAGCACTGTATGCTTGATGAGGAAGTTGATTCCTCAGAGGCAGTGGCAAGAAGGTAGAACAATAAGTAAAACTTAAGGAAAAGGTGAGTGGGAAGCCATGAAAAAGACCATTTCTTCATTTGCGTAGGTCTCAATATCCCGCTAACATTTTGCAGAAGCCTTCTCAGAATGCTGAGGATTTTGGCAAGTGATTCATGTACCAAATGGCCCCAATAGCAACTGTGAATTGGAATTTTCACATTCCAATTTTATTCCAGTTTGTCATTTCCAGTATTTTTATTTCTTTTAAGTCATCTCAGCCATTCTGAAACAAGCTGCATTCCCTATACTAGGAAGAGATGGAAGATAGTCAAAGGGGAAGATGAGGCTCAGAAACTTCCAGGGATTCCAGGAGCTGACTGGCAATAATTTGATATTTTCCAACATTAATGGATAGGCACAGAGGTCTCGCTAATCTTAACAAACACGCTTCTGGGAGTTCCAGTTGTGACTCAGTGAGTTAAGAACCCAACTTGTATGAGGATGCAGGTTCGATCCCTGGCCTCACTCAGTGGATTAAAGCTCTGGCATTGCTGTGAGCTGCAGTGTAGATCACAGAGGCAGCTCTGATCCTGCATTGCTATGGCTGTGGCTGTGGCTTAGGCCAGCAGCTGCAGCTCCAATTTGACCCCTAGCCTGAGAACTTTCATATGTCACAGGTGCAGCCATTAAAAAAAAGCCAAAAAAAAAGAAAAGAAAAACACACATCTGATCTTGTTAATTAAGTGATCAATTCTCATAGTCACCACAGAGCCTATAAGCAAAACACGCTCATGATATTGTTGCAGGTGGTCTAAGAGCCTAGAATTCAGTTAACTCAGTTCCTGTGGGAACACTCAGAGGCTATACATCAAAGCACTCAAATGAAGCCCTAGGCTCTATTTCACCTTATGAAAGAGAGGTTTCTTAGACACTATAAGCAGGTCCAACTGTACTTGTCTCCTATTTTTTACAAAAAGGTAAATAATATTAAAATGAGACTATCATCTACCCAGGGAATATCAAAAGTCATTAAGTCAATAAGCAATATTACTTGACAGTGCAATTTGTAAAGAACTTCACTACAAAATAACTACAACATTTTAATAGCTTAGGTTCTCTTTAAAAACTAGAATTTTTTGGATTTGCCAATCAACACTTGAGAAAAATGGGCAAAGGATACCAAACTCTGAATTCAATAATATATGCAAACATAGCATTTGAGCATCTGCAACATTATCAAACAAATGGAGGTCACATTTAGAGGAACACAGACGATTCAGCAAGGATCAGAACATGAGGAACTTACTAAAGCCGCATACTTAGAACACTGAACTAGAAGCTGAGATATAACTAATCCAGTGTGACTCTAGGAAATTTGACCTTTCTTAGATCAGTTTCTTCATTTGTAAAACAGCAATGTCTATACTACCAGAAACAATATCTATACTATACTACACCATCGGCCACAGCCAAATATCATTAACTGCTAAAACTGGAAGTGTCTCCCGAAGAACATATTCACACACTCCTAGAAATACGGTCTCTGCTACTAGATTCAAGACCCACCACGAGAACACTCAGACAGGTCAGGGAGAAGTTAGACAAACTCACAGAGGTCTTTCCGGGAGCCAAGCCCAAGCTAATTAGTGGCTAAACTGCAAATAACATACCAATAAAGGAGCAAAGTCAAAGAATAATGACAGAACAATACATGAAAATCTAATTAATTATGCAAATAGCCCCAAAAACACAGGCTCCAAAATTTGGCATCACAGATGTATTTGAGTATACTAAAAAATTTAGGAAACCAAGAATTTTTTATCATGCTTACTATTTTCTTATAAACAAAAAGATCAATAGCTTTCCAACCAACCATCAATGGCTAATGAGAAAATACACATTTTTAAATGTCCTATTAAAGTCAAGTATACCTCAATTTTTAAAATCCTATTCTAAACAGTAATAAAAACTTAGGAGTTCCTGTCATGGCACAGTGGTTAACGAATCTGACTAGGATCCATGAGAATGCAGGTTCGATCCCTGGCCTTACTCAGTGAGTTAAGGATCTGGCATTGCTGTGAGCTGTGGTATAGGTCACAGAGGTGGCTCAGATCTGGTGTTGTTGTGGTTGTGGCATAGGCTGGCGGCTAGAGCTCCAATTCGAGTCCTAGCCCGGGGAACTTGCATATGCCACAGGTGTGGCCCTAAAAAGACAAAAGACAAAAAAAAAAAACCAAAAAAAAACACCAAACAAACCCACAGTAATAAAAACTTAAATATAGGGAGAAATCTAAAACTATTACATAAGAATTATATGAAGAAACTAGAAATACTTAGAATCAACACCATGAAAAGATTTAATACTGTATATATTTAGGTTTTTTAATTAAAAAAAATTTTTTTTGGAGGGGTCTTTTTTAGGGCTGCACCCACACCATATGGAAGTTCCCAGGCTAGGGGTCAAATTGGAGCTGCAGCTGCTGGCCTATGCCACGGCCACAGCAACAGAGGATCTGAGCCATGTCTGTGACCTACACTGCAGCTCATGGAAATACGGGATCCTTAACCCACTGAGTGGGGCCAGGAATTGAAACCATGTCCTTATGGATACTAGTCGGGTTTGTTACCACTGAGCCACCAGGGGAACTCCTCAATACTGAAAATATTTAAATTTTTTGCAAATTAATCTATAAATTGACTGCAACCTCAATCAAAATTTGACTGGGATTATTCATGTTTTAATGAAACTTGATGAGTTGATTTTCAAGTTTATCAGAAAGAGTAAATATGAGAGAATAGCCAAACTTAAAAATAAAATTAAAAACTACAAATGGGAACTTGTCTTAACAAGTGGCATAAAATATTATGAAGCTATAGTAATTAAAGCAGTGTGATACTGTACAGACAAATGAAACAATGAAACTCAACAGAATCTAAAAACAGACCCACCATATAAATTATAATTCAATGAGTAAAAGAGTTATCTAAAAAAAAAAAAAATCAATGGGGAAAAGATGAGCTATTTAATAAATGATACTAAGCAACTGGCTACCCATCTGGGGAAAAATTAGCCTCTTGCATCATATCATAGACAAAACAATTCCACGTAAACTAAAGATCTAAAGCAACACAATACAAGGAAACAAACAAACAAAAACCAAACAAAAAAACCCTAGGATAGTACTAAGGAAAAATAATCTTGAAATAGAGAAAAGGCATTTCAAAACAAGAACCAAAACAGCTAAGATTTATGTTTGACCACATAAACAATAAAAAGTTCTGAACAAAGAAAGATACCATAAATATTATCAAATGACAAGCAACAGCCTGGGAGAAAATATTTTCACCATACAAAGGTGACACGATAATATACATTGTATACTAAGAGACGCTTTATTTGTTAATAAAGAAAAAAAGCTCAAAACAAAAATGGGCAAAGGATAAGATCAGAGAAAAGGAAAAAAGAAAAGATGCTCAACCTTACTGGCAATCATGAAAATGCAAATTAAAGTGATTTCATTTTTCATCCATCAGATTGATTATAATAAAAAGACTCATATCTGGGTATGGCAAGGATGGGGGTTGGTAAAGGCTGGGTGGTGGGGGAAGACCAGCATCCTGATAGTTTGTGAGAATGTAAATTGGTTCAGACTTTCTTTTTTTTAATGGGCTCACCCGCAGCTATGGAAGTTCCTGGGCCAAGGACTGAATCCCGGCACAGCTGCAGCAATGGTGTATCCACTATGCTGGGCCAGGGATCAAACCCACACCTTCGTAGCCACCCAAGCTGCTGCAGTTTGATTCTTAACCCACTGTGCCACAGCAGAAACTCCCTTCAGACTTTTTAGAGGGCTATTTGACAGTCTATCAAAATTGAAGTTTGCATACCCTTTGGCTCAATAATTCCATTTTTAGGAGTTGTGCTACTGAAACAGTTGCACATGTGCACAAAGACATGTATGTGAATGCTTACATCAGCATCATTTGTAAATAGGAAATCTAAATGTCCACCGATGTATGAATGGCTGAATAGATTATTGTAATATAATGAATGGAGTAGAGCTATCTCTACGTTCTGATATGGAAAGCTATCCAAGATACACTGTTAAGCAAAAATAAATAAATAAATAAATGGCACAAAACAATAGGCAATGTTCGTTCGCATGCATCTGTGCATGAATTATAAAACGCATCCAGAAAGGACCAGAAAGCCACACATTAAAAAGTTGGTGATTACAGGAGTTCCCGTCGTGGTGCAGTGGTTGGCGAGTCCGACTGGGAACCATGAGGTTGCGGGTTCGGTCCCTGCCGTTGCTCAGTGGGTTGACGATCCGGCGTTGCCGTGAGCTGTGGTGTAGGTTGCAGACGTGGCTTGGATCCCGCGTTGCTGTGGCTCTGGTGTAGGCCGGTGGCTACAGCTCCGATTAGACCCCTGGCCTGGGAACCTCCATATGCCGCGGGAGCGGCCCAAGAAATAGCAACAACAACAACAACAACAAAAGACAAAAAAAAAAAGTTGGTGATTACATAAGAAGCATAGGCTAAGGGTTTTTTTTTGGTTTTGTTTTGTTTTGTTTACTTTTTGCCTTTTCTAGGGCCACTCCTGCAGCATATGGAGGTTCCCAGGCTAGGGGTCTAATCAGAGCTGAAGCCACTGGCCTATGCCAGAGCCACAGCAACACCAGATCCGAGTCTTGTCTTCGACCTACACCACAGCTCAGAGCAACACCAGATCCTTAACCCACTGAGCAAGGCCAGGGATCGAACCTGCAACCTCATGGTTCCTAGTCGGATTTGTTAACCACTGCTTTAATCAGCCTTAGTCCTAGGCTAAGGCTGATTAAAGAAAACTTTCACTTTTTCCTTTATGTACTTTCAAATTATTTGAATGTCGATGTACATGTATACGTATACACATTTTAAAGTTTTAATTTAAAGAAAGCATATATACTGTCTGTATATACATCTCTAAAGGGCAAATATCACAAAGTAAGATTGATGATTTAAGTGTTTTACTAATATTAAATCCTAAGAGAACAGCAAAATAAACAGCTTTACATTAAGAGTAAAAAATCCCTGCATGAAAGACATCATCTGATTTCAAGAAAAAAGGGAAAACAGTACCTGCACAATCACAAACTTATTTAAAATTTAAAGCTAAATCACTGAAGAGAATAGCAGCAAAGATCAGTTCAAATGTTTGGATAAAAATTTCTCTGGAAAGTGATCCATTCCTTAAACAAAGGAGAAACAAAAGTATAAAATAGCAACACAGAGACACACTACATGGGCATGAAGTCAAGAGTTATAGAAGGAGACAGAAAACAGTCCAGTTTTATAGCCTAGAAACAGATGGAAATTTAGAGACACACTAAGTTGAGAGGATCCAAAAGGCACAGCAGCAAAAGTTTAAAAATAAACACATTTCAGTGAGGCCTTACTCTAGACACTAGAGTTCAAAATTACATGCAAGATGTTCTGGAAGTGACACATCCATGGCAGACAATGTACCCAAACTACTTCCAGTCTCCAGAATGACCCCTTGGAGCACCTTCAGCACTTTATTGTGCCAACCTCTCTAAATCAATTTTTAATTTTTAAATTTTTTTTATTTTTATTTTTTTTGTCGTTGTTGTTGTTGCCATTTCTTGGGCTGCACCCACGGCATATGGAGGTTCCCAGGCCAGGGGTCTAATCGGAGCTGTAGCCACCAGCCTACGCCAGAGCCACAGCAACGCGGGATCCGAGCCGCGTCTGCAACCTACACCACAGCTCACGGCAACGCAGGATCGTTAACCCACTGAGCAAGGGCAAGGATGGAACCCGCAAGCTCATGGTTCCTAGTTGGACTCGTTAACCACTGCGCCACGACGGGAACTCCTCTAAATCAATTTTTTAAGAGGAAATTAATCTTGCTTAAGAAACAATCATCTTTATTTTCAGTTCAGTTACCTGTGCTAACAAGAAAAAGTATGAGGAAAATCAATATTTGCTATGAAAAGCAATATATTTCAAAAAAATTGGTATAAGATTTACCTTCATGATTACATTTTGTTCAACCTAAAATTAAAGTCAGTCTAGGAATATAAATTTTTGATGGTAAAGCCATTAAATCCTAGGCCAGCCTGGGATTTAATGTTGACCGTAGACCACTGTACCTACGTACACAGCGTAGAACAGATTAGAAGGGACTCCTGGTTCTTGATTAAAGTCTAACTTCTTCATACAAAGGAAACATCCTAGAAAGTGGTAAGCTTAAGGGAAATTTTTATGGAAAACTTTCTTTCCTGCCATGACTACTCAACAGGAAGAATGCTGAGGCTGGAAATCATTTTGCAAAATGGGCACCTTCTTCCACCCCACTAGCCTGACTAAATTGGACGCAGTTACGCCCTGGAATCAGTCAAGGAAGTAACAAGAATTTGCTACTCCCGCTCTTTGTTCCGTCTACCATTATCCCCTCTTCCAGCTCAGCTCTCAGTCCCAGGCATAACACAGACACCAGTCAGACCTCTTCTACAGTTTTGGCCTCACCGTATCAATCTTTCAATCACTGTACCATAGGCAAGAGAAAGCACACTGCATGTTCTAAAGTTCAAGATATTAGACTTCATCACAATTAAAAACTTCTGTGGTTCCAAGGACACTACCAAGAAAATGAAGACAACCCAAGGACAGGAGAAAAAGCTCTGTAAATCATTTATCTGGATAAGGGACTCGTTCCAAAAATATACATTAAAAAACGTTACAGCTCAGTAATAAAAAGATAAATAACCCAATTTCTAAAATTACAAAAGAAAATTTTTACAATGCAGTATTCTGGGGGTGGGGAGGATGGAAGATCCAAATAGACATTTCTCCAAAGAAGATATATACATGTCCAGTAAGTATGGGAAAGTTGCTCAACATCCTTAATCATCAGGGAAATGCAAATCAAAACCACCCATTAGGATAGCTATTTTGAAAAAAATGGCCAATGAGTGAGTACATGAAAGAGGCTCACAGCATTAGTCATTAGGGAAATGCAAATCAAAACCAGATACCAGGAGTCCCCTTCGTGGCTCAGCAATTAACGAATCCAACTAGGATCCTGAGATGTGGGTTCAATCCCTGCCCTTGCTCAGTGGGTTAAGGATCTGGCATTACCGTTAGCTGTGCTGTAGGTCGCAAATGTGGCTCGGATCCTGTGTTGCTGTGGCTCTGGTGTAGACCAGCAGTTGTAGCTATGATTCAACCCCTAGCCTGGGAACCTCCATATGCTGCAGGTGCGGCCCTGAAATAGCAAAAAAAAAAAAAAAAAAAAAAAAACCAAAAAAACCAGACAGCACTGCATACCTCGTAGGGTGGTTAAAATCAAACACAGAATGAGAAGTGCAGGTGAGGATAAAGAAACCACATACTGCTGTGGTTTCACACCACTGGTAGGAATGTAAAACGGCACAGCTGCTGTGCAAAACAGTTCCTCAACAACTTAAACAGAATTATCCTAAGATCCAGCAATTCCACTCCTGGCGATTTACCCCAAAGACTCAAAACAGATGCTGGTACGCCAAGGATAACCGCAGCATTACTCACAATAGTGGAAAGATGGAAGCAGCCGGAATCCAACAACAGATGAATGGATAAACAAAATGCAATATATACATACAATGAAACGTTATTCAGCCATAAAAAGGAATGAAGTTCTGATACATTTTAACATGTGAAACTTGAAAACACCCTGAGTGAAAGAGGCTGTACCAAAAGGACAAATATTGCATGATTCCACTTATGTAATGTATTTAAAATAGGCAAATTCAGAGGCACAAAGTAGTTACCAGGGCATGGGAGAAGGGAAGAAAGGAAAATTATTGCCTAATGGTACAGAATTTCTGTTTGGGGTGATGAAGAAGTTTTAGAAAGGTGATGGTTACACAACACTGTGAATGCAATTTATGCTACTGAACTGTACACTTAAAGTGGTCAAAATGGTAAATTTCATGATATATTTACCACAATAAAAAAATAATGTAACATGCAAAGACCACTGAATTATACATTTTATTTATTTATTTATTTATTTATTTATTTATTTATTTACGGGGCTGCACCCGAGGCATACGGAGGTTCCCAGGCTAGGGGTCGAATTGGAGCTACAGCTGCCGGCCTACACCACAGCCACAGCAACGTGGGATCTGAGCCACGTCTGTAACCTACACCACACTCACGGCAGTGCCGGATCACTGACCCGCTAAGTGAGGCCAGGGATCAAAGCTGCATCCTTATGGATACTGATGGATTCGTTTCCACAATGGGAACTCCGAATTACACATTTTAAATGGGTAAGTTGTATGGCATACAAATTCTTTTTTTAAAATTTTTTAATTTTTTATTTTTTTGTGTCTTTTTAGGACCACATCTGCGGCGTATGGAAGTTCCCAGGCTAGAGGTCGAGTCAAAGCTGTAGCTGCCAGCCTGAGCCATAGCAACGCGAGAGAGACAGACACACAGACACACACACACACACACACCCCCGGCTCAGGAATTTCCGCATGCCACAGGTGCTGCCAAAAAACAAGAAATGCAATTCCTTGGTGCTCCCATTCACACGACGTAGAGTGGTAAAGAATGCGCACACATTCACAGTGACTAGGATAATACACCTCTTGAACGTGGCTACATACGAATATAGTATATTACATACTATCTAACACAAGTCTCAGGATTCAGATCTGTTTTAGGGCTGGCAAAATCACCTACTTTCAAACCCTCATTTCACCAAAGGGGAAACTAAGATACGCTGACTTGCCAGTAGCAGAGAGGGAACTGGCTCTTGAACCCAGGTCTCCTGACTCTCAATGACTACTATTCCACAGTGGACCTCTGAGGTAATTCCTAAGTGATAGACATCGAGGTAAACATTCAGCCAGCCTCTGACTGTCATTGCTTTGCTTCATTTTTGCCTTTCTCCACTTCTGAAACCATTTCCATTTTCCACTTGCCTCACCCAAAAGTCAAATAAGTAACAAAAGTTTCCGGTTTAAAAACCTAAACTAGGTGTTCCTGTTGTGGCTCAGAGGGTTAAGAAACCCACTAGAATCCATGAGGACATGGGTTCTATCCCTGGCCTTGCTCAGTGGGTTAAGGATCTGGCATTGCCATGAGCTGTGGTGTAGATCACAGATGCAGCTTGGATCCTGCGTTGCTGTGGCTGTGGTGTAGGCTGGCAGCTACAGCTCCCATTCAACCTCTAGCCTGGGAACCTCCATATGCTGAGCGAGGCTGTGGCCCTAAAAAGACAAAAACAAAAACAAAAACACAACCCCACAAAAAACCCCTAAACTAACCATCAAGTCAATTCCCAATGACATAATAACACCCCGATGTTCGTCGCAGCACTATTTATAATAGCCAAGACATGAAAGCAACCTAAATGCCTATCGACAGAAGAATGGATAAAGAAGATGTGGCATACAAAAATATATACAACATAACATTACTCAGCCATAAAAAATGAAATAATGCCATTTGCAGCAACATGGCTGGACCCAGAGATTATCACACTAAGGGGAATATAAGTCAGAGAAAGACAAGTATTTGATGTCCCTTATACAAAATAACTTATTTACATAAAAAAGAGAATCACAGATTTCAAAATCAAACTTTTGGTTACCGAAGGGGAAATGTGGCGGGGAGGGATAAATTAGAAATTTAGGATTAACATATACACACTACCACACATAAAGCAGACAATAAGGACCTACTGTATATACAGCAGAGGGAAATCTACTCCATATTGTCATAACCTATATGGGAAAAGAATCCGAGAAAGAATGGAGATATATATATTCAGATAACTGATTCGCTCTTCTGTACACCAGAAACTAACACAACCTTGTAAGTCAACTATACCCCAATACACTTTTTCTTAATTCCCCGAGTTCTCCTGTGGCACAGTGGGTTACGGATCTGACACTGATACGGCAGTAGCTGGGGTGGCTGCTGTGGCATGAATTCCATCCCTGGCCAGGGAATTTCCACATGCTGCAAGAGCAGCCAAAAAAAGGAAAAACAAACAAACAAACCCCAAATTACATAATAAAACATCTTCTGGGTTGCATCTCTACTCCCAGGAGACCAACAGAAATTCATGTTATTATCTACCTAATCTTTACTTAATTATAAAGGTGAGTCCTATAGGTTAAACACACACTTTTCCAATGGCAAACACCAATGACCTATGGTCATGGAAGTTCCAAACAGAAAGTCAGCAGGGAAGCAGTCTTCTGAGGACCCCCAAATTAGCCATATTTAACTGCTTATTGGTATAGGATACCCTAATGATAAATGGGAACCAACTTACGTGTCTTCTGGAGATGACGGGTGGAAACCAACCACGAACATGTGTTTTGGGGGACTTTCAAAGCAAAAGTTTCAGAGAATGGTAGGTAACAACTGAGGCTTCTTCCTTTACCAAAGTGCTGTTTTGCTGCTTTGTTCACCAGGCAGCATAAAACTCTTGGCAAACAATACATCCAGTCACACCTGTTCTCTATTGAGTTCAAAATGCTCTTATCGCATGTTTAGTCTGTAAAAATGTTCTTAATTTGTCATGTTCAAGTAACTGAAATGTTAGAGTAAATACATTTTCACATGGTAACCAGGCTAAAAAATATTAGCTTTAAAGTTAACAAGAGTGAGTGAGTGTGATCAGGCTAACATGACACAAGAATTAAGATGGTTATTCCTTATCTCCACCCTTCCTTACCTGGTCTAAAAGTCCCTCTACTGGAGTGGCTTTTCTGAAATGCTCTGAATTTCAATTCAGAAAGACAACCGTTAAGATACTGTACTCCTACGGGCCTTTAGGAGGTCTTCAGTGACTGCAATCCTCGCCTAGTAGCATCTTAACTACTGCGTGGTGTTCAGATCAATTACTGTCACAGAATCTTTAACCCAAAGGATGTAAATCAAGTAGATTTCAATGGGAGTAAGGAGAAGAGGAAGAACTGATATTGAAGAGGGATTCTGAGCTAGAGCAGACTTGAGAAGAGGCATCTCGCTTTTTTTTTAATGGCCACACCTGTGACATATGGCAGTTCCTAAGCCAAGCACTGAATCTGAGCCTCAGCTGCAGCAACATCAGATCCTTTAACCCACGGAGCCAGGGCAGGAATTGAATCCATGGTTCAGCAGCAGTGACCCAAGCTGCTGTAGCTGGATTCTTTTGGGGGGGGGGTGTCTTTTTTAGAGCCACACCCGCAACATACGGAAGTTCCCAGGCTAGGGGTCAAATCAGAGCTATAGCTGCCGGCCTGCCCCACAGCCACAGCAACGCAGGATCTGAGCCACATTTGCGACCTACACCACAGCTCATGGCAACGCCAGATCCTTAACCCACCAAATGAGGCCAGGTGGAGTCCTCATGGATACTAGCAGGGTTCTTAACCCGCTGAGCCAAGTTGGGAATTCCTACCTCAACCTGCAACTTGAGATTTTTTTTCCCTCCTTCCTACTTTGGAAGCCATACAGTCTGTTTTTAGCGGTTACCCTAGAAATTTAAAGCACACACATTAGTTAAGTTTAATGCTATTTTTACTCTCCCCTCATAGAGTACAAATGCCTTAACACACTTAATTCTGTTTTCTATTCAGTTCTATGTTTTTAGGATTTTAATTCTATATTGACTTTTTTTTTAATCCCCACAAATGACGTGCCAATGTTTTATAACAAATGTTTGTTTAGAATAGCTTGCACACATACCAGTTTCTTTACCAACCATTTATTTTTGAACCTCAGATCTTCCTTCTGAGATCATTTTCCTTCTTGAAGTATATCTTTTAGAAGTTTCTTTAATTAGTATGGGCTTGCGGTTAGGAAATTCTGCTGTTTTCTCTACATGGTGGGTTCTTTTTGTCGGTTCAGGCACTCAGGGTATCATCCTTCAGGAGTTCTGACTTTATGCAGAGCTCACTGATCTGACCCCCAATCCTATTAAGGCCTCAGTCTTTTGTCTCCTTGCCCCACTCTGTGGCCCATGAAATCCCTGGCTCTAGCCATCTGTGATTTGGGGGCAGAGAAAGTCCCCAGGCAGCCACACCTCTAGCACTCTCTTTCTCCTCTGAATTTGTGCTTTCTTGATTTATCTGAATTTGAGTTACTCCTTTAATTTTTGGCCAGTTCAGTCATGCATCAAAAAACAAGAATAAGAAGAAGTTCCCGTCGTGGCTCAGTGGAAACAAATCTAACTAGTATCCATGAGGACACGGTTTCAATCCACGGCCTCGCTCAGTGGGTTATGGCTCTGGCATTGCCATGAGCTGTGGTGGAGGTTGCGGACACGGTTCAGATCCCGGGTGGCTATGGCTGTGGAGTAGGCTGGCAGCTACAGCTCTGATTTGATCCCTAGCCTTTCATATGCTGTGAGTGTGGCCCTGAAAGACAACAACAACAACAACAACAACAACAGCAAAACCCTGTTAACTATTATAAAGGACAAAAGCAATACAAACTAATAGGAGCTCCCTTATGGTACAGTGGGTTAAGGATCTGCCACTGACACTGCGGCAGCTTGGGTCTCTGCTGTGGCATGAGTTCGATCCCTGACCCAAGAACGTCCAGAGGCCAAGGGTGCAGCCAAAAAAAAAAAAAAAAAAAAAAAAAGAATTACAAACTAGAAGATGTTTTGAAGTGCTCTGAGAGCCCATGATAGAGAAATCTGAACTAAAAAAAATGTGAGGGCCAGTTCTGCTGAGGAAATAATACTTTAACCTCATGGTTCCCCCACTGTATACCCAAGCACTTTGGAGCACAAAAGTATCCTGGGGAACAGAGCAGGTCTTGACATCTCTTAGATACCATGTGGACTATCAGCTCAGGGCCATTTACAATTTCAACTTTAGATCACAGCAGATTCTTTTTGAAGACACATCCTTGTGATGCTGACTTTGTGGTGTGCCGTGATAAAAATAAGCACATAAAAATTAACATGGAAAAGGAAATGAGGCCGGAAGTATCCAATCTGATTCCAAGGTGTAAGAAACTGTGCAGCGCCCAGCAGGCATTTACATCCCAATAGTAAGTGACTGTGGTTTCTTGAAATAAAGATGTCCCTTTTTCTTTGAACTTATATGTATTGTTTCCTTACATAGCTAACTAAGTTGTTGGAAAATGCTTGTATTGTTTGGTTCTAATTACTTATATTAGATACTTATTTTGGACTAGGGTGTTTGTGAAAAAAAAATTGCTAAAACACCGAGGGCACCATGAATTGAAATGTCTAGGAATCTCTGTACTAAGCCAAGACTGAAAGTTAAGTAGGCATTTCAAACAGCACGCAGTAGAAAGAGCAGCAGCGAAAGACAGCATCCCCACCCTTGAACACATACAGTCTAGTGAGGGAGGCAAAACTCAAAGATAAGCAGTTTCAACAACAATTTAATGTAAACTTCATAATGTTTGCAAAAATACTTCATCTTGTCTTGTGAAATTCTATTAACTATGTATCTACCTTCACCCTAAATTGAGAGGCCCTAGAAGCCAGTATCCCCCACAAATAGAACATTTAGGAGGCGTTTTCTGGGTCAATCTCACATCGCTTTACTCTCCTTAAGCTTTTCTCAGAACTGAAATCTGTGGAGTCCCCTCTGCAATGGTAACTCTGCCCTAAGTGTTCCCTACCCCTCTACACCTCTTGGCAGCTGCTTCCTTCCTACTGTCCTTCAAACCTGAGCTCCTACCTATCACCACCCCCCAGGAAGCCTTCCCTGACCCACTGAACTGTAAATGTCTTATCTAAATGGTCTATTTAGGTCATAGGACTCACCACTCTGTCCTGTAGTATAGTCACTGATTAACTCCCACATCTTTCCATTCACTGTAAACTTTTGACAACACAATTGTGTCTTATTTACATCAACTATCATAGTGCCTAGTTCTCACAAGATGTTTTCTGAATAAATAACAAGTATGGGGAAACTTTTAGGTCTAATTATACCACTTCACCTTAGCAGACTTCTTGGAAAAAATGAGGACTTTTCTCACAAAAACTTTGAAGAGGAGATTGACAAACTAGCAAAAATTAAAATGACTGATAACCACCCAGCCCTAGTAAAAAATCATATAACTGCTGATAGAAATGCAATTAAGTATAATGTTTTTGAAAAGTAATCTGAAAATTATCATGAAAATGAAAAATGCTGGCGTTCCCATTAAGCCTCAGGACATAGCTGCAGCTCTAATTCAACAACAAGCTGAGGAACTTTCAAAAAAAAAAAAGCACATTATCTTCTGACCCAGCTATCCCACTTCTAAGAATCTTCCTTGCAAAAATAAAAGCATCCATATGCAATGCTATCTTTGTAATGAAGTTTATTGAAAATCCCTGGAAACTACCCTGAATGTCCACTAATGGCAGGCAATGGTTAAAACCATGCTAGGATAACATCCATATTATGGACTATTCTGCAGCTACTAATACAAATGAATTCCGTCTATATGTGTAACAATCTGAGAGGACAGCCATGAGAGTCAATAACAACAGCAAAAAACCCCCAGAATAATCCAGAGTTCCCGTTGTGGCTCAGCAGTAAATAACTTGACTAGTATCCATGAGCATTCAGGTTCAATCCCTGGCCTCACTCAGTGCATTAAGGATCCGGTGTTGCTGTGAGCTGTGGTGTAGGTGGCAGACATGGCTTGGATCTGTTGTTGCTGTGGCTGTGGTGTAGGCCGGCAGCTGCAGCTCCGATTCGACCCCTAGCCTGGGAACTTCCATGTGCTGTGGGTGTGGCTCTAAAGAGACTGGAAACAAAACAAAACAAAACAAACCCAGAATAATTCCATTGAGAAAGAGTTAATACCAGACAGTTAATCCTTGTGACCTCAGGATTAGAGAAGAATAAGCATTTCCCAATAATATATATTACTATTGTAACTTGAAATAGAAAGAAAAAAATGAAGTTTTCAAAAGTAAGGATAGTAAATAATCTGAATGTACTCTCCCCTCCTTCAGATCCTTAACAACAGCAGCAAAACCCCACATTATAATTACATTTAATGAAAGGATGGTGCTTCAGAAGAGTCAAGAATTCTGTGGACTCTCTTTCACATACAATTTAAACTTTCCTTTAAAACCAGACCAAACCTCTTACTCCAGTCTATCCCATCTTCTCTTGGCTGCACCTGCGCATGTAGAAGTTCCTGGGCCAGGGACTGAACCTGTGCCACAGCAGTGGCCCAAGCCACTGCAGTGACAATGTTGGATCCTTAAACCACTATGCCACAGAGAACTCCAGAAAGGCTTATTCTTAAGCAAGCTTCATACCCAATGGGTCTTCCTATCTGTTGCTTTGGGGATTTGTAATCAGGAGACTGAAATTTTTAGAATGCTCAGTACATTTTTACAACTATACTAATTATTCACTGAGAGTAAACTGAAGTGTTACATGGGAAATCCGAGTAAGACAAGTTCAGTCTCACTCAATCACTTCTGGTCCTGAAATTAGGAGCACTAACTGCTACTTGGGCGCCCCCTAGGGACTTAATTTTTTTAAAAATTGTACATCTTCAGGACAAACTGGCGTCTTAGATAAATAAAAGAATATTTATTAATCACTTATCATGTGCCAAGCACAATGTTCAACACTGGAGACAGAAAGATAAACAAAATCAAGTTTCTGATTTCTACATACTTAAAGTCAAACTTTCTAAGGACAGCAGGTAGGATACAAAGTATAAGTTACTCATACAGGTCCTGGAAGAAGTTTTAACACAGAAGATGTTTTCTGTGGCTGCTACAGAAAGCAATTTGGCATGGATATAAGCTTCAGCGTACTTTGTTCATGTAAGCAAAATGTTCGCCGTCTTTAAAAGGGTAGGTTTAAACATCCCAGTGACAATTGTGGTTGTTATTTTCAGATAAGTTTAGGTCTTGGCACCATAATTTTTCTTGGGCCAAAACAATACAAATAAAGCTTAACTTAAAAAATTCAAAAACTGGAGTTCCCGTTATGGCTCATTGGGTTACAAACCCAACTAGCATCCATGATGATTCGGGTTTAATCCCTGGCCTTGCTCAGTGGGTTAGGGATCCGGCATTGCCAGGAGCTGCAGTGTAGGTGGCACATGGCTCAGATCCTGCAGTTTCTGTGGCTGTGGTGTAGACCAGCAGCTGCAGCTCTGATTTGACCCCTAGCCTGGGAACTTCCATATGCTTCAGGTGTGGCCCTAAAAAGCAAAAAAATAAAACATAAAAAAATTTCAAAATTCAAAAATGACAAGGTATCCCCATCACGATTTTATTAACAAGTTACTTCACAATAACTCTACTCTGAGCATTTAACTCTTTATTTATTGCCCTGATTTAGAAAATGGCTAATTTTCAAAAACAAACTGAGTATGAGAGGACACAGATTTAAAAGAAATTAGCTGGAAAATAAATAAAACTGATAAAGATCAGTTCAAATACATAAGACTAAATTCAACTTCAAAGCCTCACTCAAACCTTTCCTTCCCAGTTCACAACACTTTCCGAAGATACTGCATCAACTCGTCTTTCTTTCTTAAGGTCTGGGAGAACAAGTAGCAGAGGTAGAATTAAGTCAGAAAAAAACAAAAACAAAAACAAGCACTACTTCCCTCTGGTGACACCCTCATCCATAAATGCAATGTCCCAGGACATTAAAGGACCAGATATCTTAGGCTCTGTAGGAGGAGGGCCCAAAGATGTACTTCTGGCAGCCTGTGCTGGAAATCAATGTGACCTTTTCAAAGAAACAATTCTATTTCAGCCACATTTCAGGTATGCTGTGAGCTAAATTAGCAGGGGTACGATAGTTGGGGAATTATATTGACTTATATTGACTTATATAACTTTTTCCCTACAGAAAAAGATTTAGTTCCAAAAATTACAATCTTTTGGGATTCGGCTTACATTTGCTGGTATAATAAAATGCAAAGAGACTCACAAAGAGGAAAAAAAAAACAACCATCTAAGCTTAACTGACCACAAATAGTCCATTGTTTTGTCAGCTAGGAGACAGCAACTACTGAATTATTTACAATTTCAAATTGAGAGATAACAGTTTAAAACAGCTTAAGCTCACATAATTGTTGACATTTTAAGAACAAGATAAAACATTATAGGATTTCTCATCATGGAAATCTTATAATTGTTAATTAGCAGGTTTAAAATATTATCAGCCATTATTGAACAGAGTAAAGAATAAACACTACAGAATGTGTAGATTATTTTTAATCCAGTAAAGTAATAGGTATCATTATTATTATTGTCTTTTTAGGGCCGTACCCACAGCATATGGAGGTTCCCAGGCTAGGGGTCAAATTGGAGCTGCAGCAGCTCTCCTATGTCAGAGCCACAGCAACTTGGAATCCCTTGACTTACACCACAACTCACGGCAAAACCAGATCCTTCACCCACTGATCGAGGCCAGGGATCGCACACTTGTCCTCATGGATCCTAGTCGGGTTGGTTAACCGCTGAGCCACGAAGGGAACTCCAGTGATAAGTATTGTTAGTTTGGGTGTGGATGTTTAAAGTCATGTTATGATTCAGAAGTAAAATATTTAAGTGCATTCAAATACATCAGCCATAAACCAATTTTTAAAAAGTAATACTATAGTGTACTTCAAAGTAAAAATAACCCGTTTCATAAATTAAGAAAAGTCTAAAATAGAGGAAGAAATCACTTTTGTCTATGTATGTTAGATATTTCACCTCATTTAACATTCACAAATACCATACTAGATAGGTATAATTTCTCCCTTTTAAGAGAGGAACCCAAGCTAAAAGTAACAACTTCTCTGGAACTAAAACGATAGTAAATGGAACAGTCAGGGTTTGAACCCTTATCTGTTTGACTCTAAAGTCTCTTCTCCTTACCCTATTTACACGTAAGAGTTATTAGAATAAAACCCTGAAATCACCCAATTGTCATTTTTCTTTTTAAATGAAAAGAACCAACAAATATGAGGAGAAAAAAATATTTATATGTTTTTGGTTGAATTAATTCCACTTATATTCCTAAAAATGTTTAACAATTATAAATACAGGTGTATAACATATGATCAAGTAGATGTTACCATCTGCCTTTTTCTTAATGCTCTTTAGAGAAAAAATATAGGACAAGGATGGATTGTACCAACCTGGGAGAGGAGTAAAATCCCAAAGCTAATAAAAAGTCATATCGTGGAACAGAGGAGGAAATTATTTTAAAAGTTCTGGGTCAAAACTTCTGTTGGTCATGGAGTTCAGAATGATTTTTTGGTATTTTACAAATCACTGGTCACCTCTTGCTTCTAGATACCTTCTGTTTTCCTTCTCTCCCAAACATTGCCCAGGTTCTTCAATAAGCCTTTCATCCATACTGCAGCTAACCGTGTATCTGTTCAAAAATTGTTAACAATTGAACCGGGAACTTTATTATGCTTTGGAGTGGGGAAAAAAAAAAAAGTAACACCATTTTAGAGTTTTGAGAGGCATTTCATATTGAGTTTAAATCTGTGTGCACAGCCTCCATTGTTTTGGAGGGGACAACTAGGACTAGGAGAGAGGAAGTGACCTGGCCACGGACTACGTGTGAGTTGGCAGCCGGGCCAAAGGTTGAAGTTTGATCTCATACTCTACGGCTTTTCCAACTACACGAACCTCTACAACTACCTGAGCCTCGGAGCTGCTAGTGATGGGTTCAGAAAGTGCTACAAGCAGCAGATCGAAGAACACCTAACGTAACGCCGTGTCCTCCGGGGCTCCTGTCCAGGGTAAAGACCAGTTAGTTGACGATTTGGACTTTAGAGGGCCTGCGGGAAGGGGTGGGGTGGAAAAACCAGTCTCCGTTTCAGGTAACGCCGGGCGCACCCGGCCTCGAAGCCAAATCGACGCTGGTGCCGCCTCCACCCATCCCACAACCGGCGACACACTGACCTCTGCGCGCTCGGGGTCCCTCGAAGCGGACCCTCCCGGGATCCCTCTCCCAGACCATTCTCGAGATGAATCTAGTCCCCAAAATGTAAGGAAAGAGAACGCAGGAACAAAGCGACCCCAAACGGACCCCCTCCATTCTAGCCGCCCCCGAGGCTGGCGGATGCGCACTACCAGTCCCGAAATGCCGCGCGCCGGCGGACCCTCGACCACCGCCACGCCGGCGCTGCACAGATCACCGGGACTCGTAGTCCGCGGCTCAGGGGAGGTCAGACGGCCGCGCGCAGCGGTACTGACCGGCCCGGCGTCCGGTCAAGCCCAGGGAGCCCGCCGGCTGTCCGGGCCTCACCTCGACGATGCGGGCGCACTGGGTCCCCTTGCCGGCGCCGGGACCTCCGAGGACGAACACGACCTTCGGCCTCATGAGGCGGTGCGGACAGAGGAAAAGCGGCCGGCGGGTCAGGAGCGGGAAGCTAAGGCCTAGGACGTGCAGCAGCCGGCAGCCGCAGCGGCTCAGCATGCACCTCGGCTTGGTGGCACGCCGAGGGAGCTGACAGCAGCCCGGCAGGCGTAGACGCGGGGCGGGGCGCGGAGAAGGGGGCGGGCTGAGCCGGCGCCCGCCGAGGGCCCGCCGCCGTGGCTGCGCGGCGTCCGCGCCGCGGCCGGAAGGGGCGGGGCTTCCGCTGTGCGTCCGTGGGCCGCCCCGCGGCTCCCAGCATTCCCGTCAGCCCGCGTTCTCCCCGCCCCTCTGCTGGCTGATTGGTGCGCTCAGTCCGCGGGCCGTTTGTCCTGCGCCTGGTTGTGTCCGGCCTGAGTTGGCTTCTGGGACGTCACCCACGGGGAGGTGAGATCCATTGTCTCAGCTCGAAGTTGAATTTCCACGGGGCAAGCAGTCATCACATGAATCAGTAAATAAATACAAATAGAAGTATCGGCTTTGAAGGAACGAAACGGAGGAATAACGAGATGATTGCAGTTTGGGTAAAGTAGACCTCTGAAGAGGTGATATATGAGCCAAGACTTGAGGATGGGAAGGAGCAGAGCTAGGCAAAGACGGAACTGAGTGTCTCACAGAGAGAGAAAAGGCGTGTGCCAAACCCCTAAAGAAACTCAAGAAAGGCCAGTACCCGGCTGATGGCAGATCAGGCCCTTTGATGACTGCAAGAAGTCTGGATTATGTTCTCTTGGCTATGGGAAGCCCTTTGAACTATAACTCCACTTCCCTGCCCCGTGCATTCGGGGAAAAGAAAAGGAGTCCAAGAAATGAGTCTTAGTGACTAGATCTTTAAAAGAGAAGGAGCCTTCTTCAGGAGTCTGGAAAGCAGAGCCGGAAAGATCAGAGGAAAACCAGAAGCATGTGGTCCTTGCTGGACCTGGGGATTGTAGTGGTGTAAACTCCAGTTCACATAGTGAACATTGTTTTCAAAGCAGGTAAGTACGGGGAGTTCCCTTTGTGGCGCAGAAACGAATCCTACTCGTATCCATGAGGATGTGGGTTCAATCCCTGGTCTCCACCAATGGGTTAAGTAAACAATGTTGCCATTAGCCATGGTGTATGTTGCAGACGCGGCTTGGATCCCGAGTTCCCTAGTTGTTGTGGCTGTGGTCTGATTCTACCCCTAGCCTGGGAACTTCCATAATGCGCAGGTGCGGCCCTAAAAAGCAGAGAGAGAGAGAGAGACCGAGCGAGCAGGTGAGTATGGATAACTTGAATTTGGCAACAAAGAGACTTTGGACTTAGGAACTCCGCATTTTTGTCCAAAGCGGATCATACACTATGTCTATCTAATTTGAAGCCCTATTGAAAATGGAAGTGATAGGAGACGAGAAAATGAAAACAACAGAGTAAGGATCAAGGCAAAGTTTTATTTAGGATGGGAGATAGGAGCCATGCTGTCTCATGTGGTAGGCCCTAGCCACATGTGGCTATTTAAATTAATTACATTTAAAACAAACATTCAGTTCTTCAGTCACACTAACAGCATTTCAAGCGTTCAGTGGCCACATGTGGAAATTGTATTGGACGGTGCACCTGCAGAACTTTTCTTTCATCACAAAAAATTGTGTTGGTCAATGCTGTACTGGAGCTTGTGTTTAAGCTGCTAGGAATGATGTGATACAAAGGGAGAGAGGTAACTCCTTGAGAAGAAAAATCAGATGAGCAGATCCAAAGGGCACATGGAGGGCCTTAGATCTTGTACAAGGTCGTACAGAGGAAGACGTTCATTTGTAACAGGAATTACAAGAAGGGCAGAGTTACAGGAAGTTTTGAAGGTAGGAAGGGTTTTCCTATCTGATAACTTTATTTTCTCAGTAAAGAAAGGGAACTATCACCTTAGGAGAAGAGGAAGGGAGGACACCGGGCAATCCCTTGGAGCCAAGCCAGGGAGGCCAGGATTCATCAGAAACACCATGCTACACTGATGCTCAAACATTTAATCCCTCTGCTTGTCTGTGGTGAAAGGCCTGACTCCTAGCCTCTTGGTCTGAATTTGTCCCCAAAGAATTAACTTTGCTTTAGCCTCATTTTAGTGCTCCTACTCCTTGAAGGTGACAGAAAAGCCATGAGTTCCACCAAGATGCAAACAATCAGACTTTCAGTATGTCTCAATAAATATGTATTGAATAAATAGCTGTCATCTAATAGAGGGCCGCTCCCTACCTAAACCCATAGATTGATTCCATAGTGAATAAATTTGATTAGCACCTAGTGAATATCCTTCTGTGTGCCAAGCATTTGACTTACATTACTTATTTCTTGGACGATAGTCAAACTTTTAAATAATCAGAACAATGAGAATATTTGTAGAGATTTCTGAGCCAGTATTTGTTGTGTGGGGCATCAGTCCTCTTAATTGCTGGGTCATGAAGACGTCCTAGGTGTCCCAGAAGAGAGGAAAAGGACACCCAGAGTTCTCAGGGGAGTAACTATCCAACTCATATAGAAATAATTCATTTTTCTCCACCAATACAACCTTACCAGTTGTGTGTTGGCTGAACATCAGCCTTGCCTTATAAAATCCTCATAATGCTCTGAAGTTAGTACTCTCATTTTCAGATGGGAAAACAGCCAGGAAGTGAAAGTACTTTGTTCAAGGCCACATAAACAGTAGGTAGCAAAGTCAAATTCAAACTTAGCATGTATAACTTTAAAATATGCTTTCTTTCTATACAGTACTAATCCTTTATGAGTTTAAAAAGTTCCATACTCATAAATCCCTTCAAAGTAAGTTCTGTTACAGACTAGAAGACTGATATCTCAGAAAGATATATAACAAGAGCTATCCTCAAAATCCACTCCTACCCATGTGTGTTTATTTCTCAAGTACATTAGATCTTTGGGGCATGTATTCAATGTATTCCCAGAGTATACCTATCTATGTCCCTTGTGAAATCCCCAGGGGCCTAAGAAGTAGGGCCTTGTCACCATTTATCTGTCCTATTTATCATAAATTGCCCTTTAGAGCCAGATATCTGTTCCCATACTTTCATTTTGCCTTTTTTTTTTTTTGGTCTTTTTGCCTTTTCTAGGGCCGCTCCTGTGGCATATGGAAGTTCCCAGGCTTGGGGTTGAATCGGAGCTATTGCCGCCAGCCTATACCAGAGCCATGTCTGCTAGCTACACCACAGCCCACGGCAACGCCGGATCCTTAACCCACTGAGCAAGGCCAGGGATCAAACCCACAACCTCATGGTTCCTAGTCGGATTCGTTAACCACCGTGCCACGATGGGAACTCCCATTTTCCCATTCTTGGCCACACCTCTTTGCTGGTATATGCTGTTCATTTTTCAGGATTCAGCTCAGATTTCAACTCCTCTGGGAAGCTCTCTAAATTCCCAAGACTGGGTTAAGTGCCCCTCTTTATTCCTCTACACCCACTTACTCCTTACTGGGTCCCTTGTTTACTTCTCTTGTAGCACTGTGGAATATTGTGTATTTCCACAGTGGATTTAGAGCTCCTTGAGGGAAGAGACAAAGTCTGATTACTCTTTATCCAGAATAACTATGTGTTACTGTTACATGACTTACTCTCTGAAGGGAACTCCAGGGTCCTTGGAAGATTTAGAATATAATATATGACTGGGAGTTCCCTTCGTGGCTCAGTGGTTAACGAACCTGACTAGGATCCATGGGAATGCGGGTTCAATCCCTGGATTCACTCAGTGCGTTAAGGATCTGGCATTGCGGTGAGCTGTGATGTAGGTCACAGACGTGGTGTGGATCCCACGTGGCTGTGGCATAGGCTGGTGGCTGCAGCTTTGATTTGACCCCTAGCCTGGGAACCTCCATATGCTGTGGGTGCAACCCTAAGAAGCAAAACAAAACAAAACAAAAACAAAGAATATATAACTGGGTTGCTGCCACTCAAGTTCTGTCTACAATGGTCTTTGGCAACTGCTCCATTGTAACTCCAGAAATATCTTTCGTGAGTATACTTAGGAAATGGTTTCTAGGGTCAGTTGGGTGCTGTAGCAAAGACAGGGAGCATGCAGGTGGCATAGGTGGGTGGGGAGCAGGTCATATGCTTTGCATTCAAGTGTTCACAGGTGTCTATTATATTGTTGTCTATTTCCTGGAGGGAATGTTTAGCCCATTACATAACCTCATGCTTAATGGAGTTTCTAAGATGAAGAGTCCTATTACTTAGATTTGCATGGTTATTGCCATAATGCTTTATCAAAGGACCCTTTATCAAAATTCAAAGAGCATTGGTTAAAGGAAACATAGTCTTTTCAAAGCTGATGTGCCAAATCTGGCAACAGACAATACACCTACCCTCCTGGGAGTGACTCTGGCAGCTGAGCTTACTCCATACAACAGAATAGCAGGCTGACCAGTGAAAGGAGATTCCAGCAACTTTGCCTATTAACTTTGCAGGCCTAGGTAGTTTAGTCATACCTACAGTTTCCTTGTTTGCAAAATCAGGATGATGGTAAAAAAAAAAAAAAAAATCAGCTTAGCCAGTACTTACAGAGAATTTACCAGTGTGTCTTATTTGATTGTTCTCTTTACTCCAAATGATCCAAGCTCTAAAAAATAAGTAAAAAAATAAGTCAACATGACACATAAATTGTATTGTTACCTCTCCCAAGAGGTTTGAGTCTCAAAGGAATTTTGCATAAATTGACAGAGTAACAATCCCCCTTAAAAATATGATGTTCCCTAAAAGCAAAGCTGCATTGTTTTTAAAAAGCAGCAGTCCAGCTTAGCTTAGAAGTGTAAACAGAGAAAAGGAAAGTTTCGTGTTTGGAGAAATTTAGTAAATAAGGGCAGAACTGGTAACTGATTCCAACTTCCCTGTTCCTGGTGATAACAGTAGTTCTTTAGTTCACATGACTAGCCTATTAGCAGGCAATTCAGGGTTTATAACACTGAACACTTACCAGGTTTAATCATAAACACCATGTCACATGGTCAGGGACTAAAAGGGAATAAGGAAAAATGAAAACAACTGATGTGTTAGGATGTAGAATTTTGGTTTAATTTTTCCCTTTACATTTTTTTTCTTTGTAGCCTGTTTGTGCAAGAAATTCATACTTTTTTAAAAAATATGACATACTAGAAATGGCCCTCTGTGAAGCAAATAAAAGTGCTTAGAAATTTGAAAAATAAGGAGTTCCTGTTGAGGCTCAGTGGGTTATTAACCTGACTAGTACCCATGAGGACATGGGTTTGATCCCTGCCCCCACTCAGTGGGTTAAGAATCCAAAGTTGCCGTGAGCTACGGCACAGGTTGCAGACACGGCTCAGGTCTGGTGTTGCTGTGGCTGTGGCTGTGGCCAGCAGTTGTAGCTCCAATTCGACCCCTAGCCTGGGAACTTCCATATCCCATACCTACAGCCCTAAAAATTAGAAAGAAGGAAAGAGAGAGTGGGAGGGAGGGAGGAAGAAAGAAAAGAAAGGAAGGAAGGAAGAAAGAAAAAAGAAATTTGAAAAATAAGACTGGCAGCTTTTCTCTGTAGGGGTCGATATCCATAGCAATTCCATGGTGTGTTGAAATGACAAATATATATAAACAGGGGTCAAAGAATAGCACAGTATATATTCAGTCTATTTAAACTGGTCTACAATCTAACAGTAATTCATATTTGCTTTGGATAATTACTTCTTATTACCCCACCTATAAAAGTGTGCCTTCCTCATTTTATGCTTGTCATGTCCTTCAAATTCCCCACACTATCTAGCACAAAGCTTAATGTGTAGTAGGTCCTTTGTAGATTTTATTTCACTAAGCTTATTTTCTTTCTCTCTCTCTCTCTCTTTTTTTTTTTTTTTTGCTTTCTAGGACCGCACCCATGGCATATTGGCATATGGAGGTTTCCAGGCTAGGGGCTGAATCAAAGCTATAGCTGCCGGCCTACCCCACAGCCACAGCAACGCAGGATCTGAGCCACATTTGCGACCTACACCACAGCTCACGGCAACACCAGATCCTTAACCCACTGAGCAAGGCCAGGGAATCAAACCCACATCCTCATGGTTCTTGGTCGGATTCCTTTCCGCTGCACCATGATGGAAACTCCAAGCTTATTCTCTTCTTAATTTAACAAACCATGCCCTTGATCTTGATGTATGTACACTTTATTACAGCAGTGCGTTGCCCATTTATTAGCACTGCCAATGTGCTGATAATATATGGGCAGTCTTTTAACTTTCACACTCATTATGCATTAACTTTTTTTAATGATAACGTGAAACATGCCAAGGAGGAAAATCAGTCTTAGAGAGTTTAAATGGCAGAACTGGGGTGTTCCTCTCATGGCTTGGCACGTTAAGAACTCAGCTAGTATCCATGAAGATGAGAGTTTCATCCCTGGCCTCGCTCAGTCAGTTATGGATCCAGTGTTGCTGTGAGCTGTGGTGTAGGTTGTAGATGTGGCTTGGATCTGGCATTGCTGTGGCTCTGGGATAGGCTGGCAGCTCCAATTCGACCCCAGCCTGGGAAATTCCATATGCCGCAGGTGCAGCCCTGAAAAGAAAAACAAAGGATTTAAATGGCAGAATTGGGGCCAGATCCCCAAAGCCAATGCTTGTTATGTTATACTATAATTAAAAAAAATTTTTTTTAATATCTAAGGAAAAGCACTTCAGACTTCTCTCGGTTTCCTCCCTCCCTCCCTTCCCCTTCTTTCTTTCTTCCTTCCTTTCTTTCACCTTGGATTGGGAACATTTTATTCATGCAACTGTTTAGGGAAAATAATGCCTGGGGCCCAACCATCTTGGTTACGTCAGATGCTATTACTATTTACGATAAATCTATTCAGCATAATATCTAACCAGTTTTAACCTAGCATCATTTTCAGCATCACTACTCCCCATTTTAGCATAAATACATTTTCATATTACTGTTAGACTAGGACTAAATGTTCCATAACTCAGCAAGTAATCTTGCTTATTGTTTTGATGCTTGGCTTTCCCTCCAGCTCCACTTCAGTAATAGGTTTGTCCACTTTGCTCTCACCTCCATTAATATGTGGTATCCTGGCCAAAGCCAAGGTTTCCCACATCCCCCATTCTTGTCAAAACCAAGGCATCTTCATTAAAAACCTTACTAAAGATTTTCCCACAATAGTTAGTAAAAACCTTCACTCAGTTATAATTATCATGATGCATTTTAAATTCAAACAGGTTATAATGAAAGGCTATTCATTCAAAATTATTTAATTACAAGACTGGATAATTGAAAAAGAATTCTCCACGAATACTTAGTTTGAGCTAGGAAGTAATATTCTGGTTAACAAGTTATGACTCTAGGACAATGACATGATTAAACAGAACTGGCTTGAATCTTATAGGTGCATTAATCTGTATTTGATGTTGGTTCAGAAGTCTGTTTACAAATCAATTTCAAAATTAAATATAATCCTTCTTGATTTTTCTTTCCATGTCCATAAAATGAAGTGCTTTTCCTTATCACCAGTTTTTCGCACAACAGACCAGTAAATCTCATGCACTAGCCCTTAGGAACGTCACAGCAATCTGGCCTCTCAGTGGGCAGACAGTGACCCCTCACCGTTCAAAATGAAGCTGCCCAGCAATCAGCAATATCCATAACTTCATTAGTAATCAACAACCTGTAGGCTGCTTAGCATCACCTAAGAGCTCCATTACACCTAGAGCCATCGTTCCTAGCACCCCAAGTCCCAACGTAAAAGCCAAGTTTTCTTAAATATGAGTCTGAGTCATTCCAATCCAAAAATGGAGCCAGTGGAGTTCCCACTGTGGCTCAGCAGGTTAAGGACCTGACCTTGTCTCTGTGAGGATGCAGGTTTGATCCCTGGCCTTGCTCCAGTTAAGGATCTGGCATTTCTGCAAGTTGCACTGTAGGTCCCAGATGTGGCTTGGATCAGGTGTTGCCATGGCTGTAGCATAGGCCACAGCTGCAGCTCCAGTTCATCTGCTGGCATGGGACCTTCTATATGCTGCAGGTGCGGCCGTAAAAAGGAAAACAAAAAACAAAAATGGAATCAGAAGTTATTTTTCATTCAATTCAAAAAATACCTACTCAGTGCATAGCATTTAATGTATATCCTGCTTAGAAATCTACTACTAATAAAATGTTTAATTGAAGTCTGGTATTTGAATTATTATTAACCAAAAAGGAGGTATTTTATCTTGTTATTGTTCAAAAAATTAGCACATGCTTCACCTCTCCACTTACCCTTTCCTTTCTTCTTTTTAACAGACTTCGTTCTTAGGAACCATTTTATATTAGCAGAAAAATTGAGAATATAGTACAGAGTTCCCTTATAACCCCCCCCCCAGTTTCCCCTATTTTTAACATTTATTATGGTACATTGGTTACAATTAACTATCCAATATTGGTCATTAACATTAAAGTGCATAGCTTTTTGTTTGGTTGGTTTTTTTTTTTTTTTTTTAGATTTTCTCGGTTTTTAACGAAGGCTCAGTTTTTTGTTCCATGATCCCAAGCGTGATACCACATTACATTTAGTTGACATCTCTCTTCAGGCTCCTCCTAGCTAGTTTCTCAGACTTTCCTTGTTCTGATAACCTTGACAGCTTTGACAAGTACAATTCAGGTATTTAATAAGATTCCTCACTATTGAAATGTGTGTGATGTTTTTCTCAGGGTGAGTCTGGGTTTATAGGTTATTGGAAGGAAGACCACAGAGGTGAAGTGCCATTTTCATCACAGCATATGAATTATATATACTATCAGGATGACTTTTAACGTTGGCTTTGATCACCTGGCTGAAGTACTGTTGGTCAGCTTTCTCCACTGCAAAGTTACTCTTTCTCCCGCTCCTTTACGTACTGAACACTTTGGGAGGATGTCATTATATCCAACCTCCACTTAAGGAGTAGAGAGTTTTGTGTTAGACCTGCCCCTTCCTTTTTTTTCTTAATTTATATCATCTTACGTTACTCTTTCAGATATTTTAAAATAGTTCTAAAAAAACCCATAAGTCATGAGGGGCCCATGCAAAGTCCTTTTCTTTTACCTCCTAAATTCAATGTGTAATCAAATCCTGTTGAGTTTACCCTCAACATGCATAAAGAATCCAACTACAGGAGTTCCCGTCATGGCGCAGTGGTTAACGAATCCGACTAGGAACCATGAGGTTGCGGGTTCGGTCCCTGCCCATGCTCAGTGGGTTAACGATCCGGCGTTGCCGTGAGCTGTGGTGTAGGTTGCAGACGCGGCTCGGATCCTTCGTTGCTGTGGCTCTGGCGTAGGCTGGCGGCCACAGCTCCGATTAGACCCCTAGCCTGGGAACCTCCATATGCCGCGGGAGCGGCCCAAGAAACAGCAACAGCAACAACAACAACTACAACAACAAAAAAGACAAAAAAAAAAAAAAAGAATCCAACTACCTCTTACCACTTCCATTGCTACATTCTGGTTCAAGTCATCAATCTCTCCCTTAGGTTATTGCAGCAACCTTCTAACTGGTCTTGTTGCTGCCTTTGCCCCCTACAATTTTATTCTCTATCTGGCAACCACAGTGATCCTTTTAAAATCAAAAATCACATCTTGTCAGTTCCCTACTTAAAATCTTCCAGTGGCTTCCTATGTAGCTCAAGAGTGCAGCTAAGGAGTTCCCATTGTGGTTCAGCAATAATGAACCTGACTAGTATCAATGAGGACAGTTTGATCCCTGGCCTTGCTCAGTGGGTTAAGGAACCGGCATTGCCATGTAGGTTGCAGATACCACTCAGATCTGGCATGGCAGTGGCTGTGGCACAGGCTGGCAGCTGCCACTCCGATTTGACCCCTAGCCTGGGAACTTGCATATGCCCCCAGTGCAGCCCTAAAAAAGACCCCCAGAAAAGAGTGCAGCTAAGTCCTTGTAATGCCCTATGTGATCTGCCAACACCTCTCCTCAACCTCTGTCAACTTGACAGTCTTATCACTCATTTTGCTCAGCACATACTGGCCTCCTGCTCTTCCTTGAAGATGCCAGGAAACTCCCACCCCAAGGCCTTTGCACTTAATGTAAACTTTGGCAGCCATCAAAGTGTGCCACTTGGATCTCTCTCCAGAAGGAACTTACCAATTAGCTGCAGAGTACACTTGGCTGACAGCCTCTTATGACCTTCCAAATCTGCCTTAACTTTGGCACCTGCTCTTTGTGGGAAGCCCCAGGCAATGACAGAGGAGCAAGAGTTCTAGCCATTTCTGCCTAATGTGGGACTCCTCTAATGGACCCTCTTTGCTCCAGAGTTCCCCACTGGCTCAGCCAACTTTGTCAGACATGCATCACTGTCTGAGGCTCTTCTTGCTCTCACACCAGAACTGAGGACTCACTATCATTTCTCTTAAACTGTGTGCCTTAGAGTCTAGGAATTTTTCCAGGAAAGCAGAGAATGACACTATGGAGCATATATTTCTTGGCTGGTTTGATACATTTTTCAGGATGGTGTTTTCACTCTATCAAAAGGATGGACACATTCAGAACAAGACAGCCTGCAAATGCAGCTCAGACTTGAAGATAGTTCCATATTGCTCAGGAAACTAACAAAATCTAGAGAAAAGTAAGTGACATTTTGTATCTGGACTCTGCACTTAGTAGCTGTGTGATATTTTACTTCCTCTCCCTTGTTCAATAGGGATAGTAATACCTATTTTGGCTGTTAGGACCGTCATATAAGACAATGGCGGCGGAGAAGGCTCAATTACAAATAATACTTCTGGAGATAACTACAAATAATCACACTAATATTAATGCAACATGCCATATATATAATACTAATACCATCTATAATCCCAATATTAGTTGTGGAGATAGGTATAAATGGCTTAAGTCACGTTTTCTTCTGCTTGAACAGGAAGAAATTATTTTAAAATCTTATGTTATTGAGAGGACCCTTCATAGGAAAGGAACTGGGAGACATCTACCTCCCGGCTCTTTCTGTCCGTTCAAAGGGTTTGGTTCGCTTCTAGTAGCCTAGTGACGGTCGGGGGAGCAGGCACTTCCGGCTTCCTCTGCCGTACTCATCGGCTAAGCTGGACTTCTCACTGCGCGTGCGCACGACCCGCCCCACCCCGGAACTTAACCGTTGGCGTAATTGAACTGTTTAAATCCTCGGGAACCTGCTCCTGGGGAGCCGGAGGCGCACTCATTTCTCCACGGAGGCTTGGGATTGGTCGGGAGCGTACCGATACGGAGCGCTGATTGGCTGGCGCATAAGAACGTCCCGGCGACCACACGTGACGCTCCCAGCACCGCCTCTGCTCACTGACGGGTGGGTTTCTGACCAGTCAGCAGGCGTGGCGCGGTCTTCGGTTTCACGAGATTGTGTTTGCCGCCCTGGTTCCCGCGACCCCAACGTCCCAGAGGCGGGGCGAAGTCGGCGGAGGCACTTCTTGGAGCCGACCTCTATTCTGGCCCAACAAACAAACCTCGACTCCGCGGAGGTTGTGGTGAGTGGGGCTTTGTGCTTCGCTTCCCCCGAGGGGCGGCAGCGGGTCTGGGGGAAGAAGGGTGGGCAACATTCAGGGCCTTGTAGTAGATTCAGCCCTCTGGGAACCTGGACTCCTGCAGTGAAGGGAAACAAGTAGGAGAAATAAATTAAGCGGACCACGAATTCCTTGGGAATCGTTTGTACTTAGGTGTGTGAACGAGGTTTGTAGTTGATACGGTGCCATTTAAAGTTTTTACTGTGAAAACTTGATTGAAGCCCTGTATACTTGGACAGCTATATAGTGAGTAATCAGTGAACGTTTGAATTCAAGTTCGTGGTCTACTGGAGGTAACCTATAAACAAGAAAGTGTGAAAATTCTGTGTATGTGAACACAGGCGGTAGTAACTCCACCGTGGTGTCTAGGAGATGGTTTCACAGGGGAGTTGACATTCGGGTTGGATTGTGAAGGACGATGGAGATTTACCAGGGCATTCCGAGTAAAGGGGACCTCCAGCGTGCAAAGATGCTCAAACTCTGAAACTGCGAGCAGTTCACATTGTAATGGCAGGATGAATAAGGGATAAGTTTGGAGTAATAGGATGGGGCCATATCGTGAAAGTCATTTATTCTACATATAAAGAAGGGTTCTTTTTAAGCAGGAGAATAACTTGATCAGATTTATATGGAAGTACCCTTCTACCAGCACTGTGGTGACATTTAAGAAAATCTGGTGGGACCTGATGAAGTCAAGAACTAAGGTGGTGGGGGTATAAAGACAGAATTTATATGGGTGAAGAGGGAAGAAGGAGAGTTAAGGATGACTTAATGGTTTTCATTTGATACACAGTGATGCCATTATCCAGGGAGAATATGTTTTGCTAGGTATGGGTGTTGTGTGGGTTGTTTGGTTTTTTTTTTTTTGCCATTTATCTTTTTTATTTAACAAGGGTGTTATGTGGTTTTAGTTTCACTAGCTTTAACTGCTTGTGCATTACTCTCAAAATAAACTATCTCATATGGATTTTTTAAAATAAGAAATAGATCAACATTCTTTAATGCGTAAAGGAAGAATAGACAAATATGTGTTTTAAGGCTCTTGTTTAATGAAGAAAAATGGCACTTATTACCCCCTGGGATTACAAATGTCAATCTGAATATTGTTATCCATGACCACCACGTGGCACAGAAGATCTTTTGAGTTTAAAACATGCATTCTGTAAAAACCAGGTGAAGTCCAGATACCTCCAAGAGGGAGTTTTTGTTATTGTTTTTTATTATAATTGATTTACAGTGTTCTGCCGTTTTCTGCAGTACAGCACAGTGACCTGATTATACATATATATACATTCTTTTTCTCATGTTTTCTTCCATCATGTTCCATCACAAGTAATTGAATATAGTTCCCTGTGCTATACACCTCATTAGGACTTCATTGCTTATCCACTCCAAATACAATAGTTTGCATGCCAAGAGGAAGTTTTTTGTTTTTGTTTTTGTCTTTTCTAGGGCTGCTCCCGCGGCATATGGAGGTTCCCGGGCTAGGGGTCCAATCAGAGCTGCAGCCACCGGCCTACGCCAGAGCCACAGCAACGCGGGATCCGAGCCGCGTCTGCAACCTACACCACAGCTCACGGCAACGCCGGATCGTTAACCCACTGAGCAAGGGCAGGGACCGAACCCGCAACCTCATGGTTCCTAGTCGGATTCGTTAACCACTGCGCCACGACGGGAACTCCCCAAGAGGAAGTTTTTAAGTCAGCCTAATAAAAGGCACTTTCAATAGGATTTTGTTCTTGTAAATATTTCTAGCTTTTGAGTTTTAACTTAAAAAGTTCTTCTAAATGACTTATGTATTGGGATGAATAACTCTTTCCTTCCTTATCTGGCTTCAAACTATTCTTTTTTGCTAGAATTGAAATAGAATGTACAGGGCCTAAGGATTAACTCTAAGATTTAATAAAAGAACATAAATACTGAAACTATGAAGAAAGGGCTTTGAGGTCTGAATTTTGCCGGAGTATTATTTAGATGGAGGTGGATAGTGGGCATTTAGAAATATGGGCTTGAAACTCAGAGGAGAGACGGAAGCTGAAAGTTTGCTATATACGGATAGGTGTGGAAGCAATGGGAGTGGAAGAGATTCCCTGGGGAGGGCACATGGAGCCAAAAAAAGAACACTGACTTTTCACTGATACAGGGTAAGTTTGTGGGGATATAGGTATGTGTCTTCCATCTCCACGGGATTGAAGATTTGTTGACTTTATTATAGACCCAATAAGTATATAGCCAAATTGTCCTATTTGCTGTTTTGTGGTCTTCTATTATGAGGCTTTTGGTTAAAATCTCATGTAATAAATACAGCTTTCCCTACCCAGCTCACTAAGTTAATACAAGGATCTTAGGGGCAGAATCTGTGCTTTCCTTGGTGAATAGATATATTGGTAGGTTTTGCTGCCCAGAATAAACATTAATTTATAGGCCGAGTAAAGTATAGAAATGATCAGAATCCACAAACACTTTATCTTATTAATCTGTGGGTGAAGACACTTCGTGTAAATACCCTAATTTTGCCTATTTTTTGGTTGATATGTGGTTTAATCACCTTTTTATTTTTTGTTTTCTATCACTCATTAATAATATTCTCTTTACTTCTTTAGGATCCTGAGCATGTGAAATTGAATAAATCCTTCACTAATCATCATGGAGCCTACATATCCTCTTGCAGGACCCCAGATGAATAACAGGTATGGAAATATTTTTACAAATTTTTTTTTTCACAGCTACTCACGTAACTCAGGAAGGTAGGTTGGAATAGAGGGAAAAAATCATCTTTAGAATCAGGAAAATCTGGGTCCATATTCCAGCTCTACCACTTATTAGGTGGATGACCTTGATCACGTTAATAAACTGCTCAAAGCCCCATTTTCCTCATCTGTAAATTGGGGGTAGTACTCTATCTTCTTTATTTTATTTTTTTTCAGTTTTATTGGAATATAGTTGATTTACAAAGTTATGTTAATTTCAAGCATACAGCAAAGTAAATCAGTTATATATCTATCCATTCCTTCTCAGATTCTTTTCCCATATAGGTTATTACACAGTATTGGATAAATTTCTCTGTGCTGTACAGTAGGTCCTTGTTACCTATCTATTTCATATATAGTGTGTATATATCAATCCCAACCCCCTGATGTATCCCTCCCCCCAACATTTCCCCTTTGGTAAACCTGAGTTTGGTTTTGAAATCTTTCAGTCAGTTTATGTTTTGTAAGTTCTATCGTATCATTTTTATTAGCCTCCACGTATTAGTGATCTCATATGATATTTGTCTTTGTCTGACTTACCTCACTTAATGTGATAATTTCTAGGTCCATCCATGTTGTTGCAAAAGGCAGTATTTCATGCTTTTTTATAACTAATAATCCATTATATATATGTACCATATCTTCTTTATCCAATCCTCTATTGATAGACATTTAGGTTGCTTCCACGTCTTGACTATTGTAAATAGTGCTGCAGTGAACAGTGGGGTGCATTTATGTTTTTGAATTATGGTTTTCTCCAGATATATACCCAGGAGTGGGATTGGTGGATCACATGGTAGTTTTATATTTAGTTTTTTAAGGAACCTCCATGCTGTTCTCCATTGTGGGTTGCACCAGCTTATGTTCCCACCAATAGTGTAGGAGGGTTCCCTTTTCTCCACACCCTCTCCAGCATTTGTTGTTGGTTGACTTTTTGATGATGGCCATTCTGACTGATGAGAGGTGATACTTCATTGAAATTTTGATTTGCATTTCTCTAATCATTGGCAATGTTGAGCATCTTTTCATGTGCTTTTTGGCCATCTGTTTTCTTTGAAGAAATGTCTGTTTAAATCTTCTGACCAATTTTTAATTGGATTGTTTGCTTTTTTGATGTACGAGATGTTTGCTGTATGAGATGTCTGTATATTTTGGAGATTAATCCCGTGTTAGTCGCTTCGTCTGGAAAGATTTTCTTCCCATTCTGTGGGTTGTTTTTTCGTTTTGTTAATGGATTCATGGTAAACTCTATCTAACAGAAGATTATTGTCAAGGGATTACTAAACTGGAGAATTCCCTTGTGGTGCAGCAGATTAAGAATCTGGTATTGTCACTGCAGCAGCTTTGTTGCTTTGTTTCATTCCCTACCCTGGGAACTTCCACATGCTGCAGACGAGGCCCAAAGATAAGTAAAGAAATAAACAGACAAATAAATAAATAAAAAGAAAGAAATTGGATGAGTTTGAGCTGTGGCACAGTGAGTTAAGGATCTGGCATTGTCTCTGGAGTCTGTGGCTGCATGGTTTCAATCCCTGGCTCAGTGTAGTGGGTTAAGGATCTGTTGTTGCGGCAGCTGCGGCTCTAATTCTGTCCCTGACCTGGGAACTTCCATATGCCCTGAATGCAGAAAGGGAGGGAGGAGGGAGGGAAGGAAGGAAAGAAAGAAAGAAAGAAAGGAGAGAAAATAAGCTTAAAGAAGATTCTGTACCTGGCCTGGGAACTTCCATATGCTGTGAATGCAGCCATAAAGAAAGAAAGGAAGGAGGGAGGAAGAAAAGGAAAGAGAAGAAAAGAAACTTAAAAAAAAAAAAAAAAAGATTACTAAAGGGTTTGGGACATAGTAGGTACTCAGTAAATATTAGGCTCATTTCCTCCTTCCTTTATTTTAGTTTCACAGCGAGTCTTCTTATTGATAAAAAAAAAATAGTATCTGAACTTTCGAGGCTAAAGAGCACATACATATTTATTTACATCCTAGACAGATGGGAAAGTGGTTGAGTTCTTTCCCTCTTCTTCTGAACCCTAATTCCTTGATGGGAAAAATTTTGCATTGGATGTAAAGTTTCCTAAATGTCCCTAAGCCTTTTCCCACTTATGTGGTGTAGGAAGGAGGAGCTTGCCACCTGTCTCCTAATTTTCTCAGTCTGTCAGTACTTTGAAGACCAGGCAAATTGGCTTGTGTTATTTGGCTCTTTGAATCATTTATTGTTCTTTTTTTCCCTAGAGAAGAACAATTAATGCTGACATGTGATTTTTTTTTTTTCTAGACTAGAATTGCATCCATGAATTACCTTTATTCTGTGTTATTTTTCTTTGTGCCAGATGTTCTTGATGAAGACAATGGGAAACACGACCCAGAGAGACTATCACATTCCTGTTGCTGAATTTTGGCCCTTCTGTTCTATCTTATTGCCACCTCTTATTTGAAAAATTGTCAAACTCTGTTCTTCTGTTTTTTAATCTTGTTATTGGGTCACATTCATTCCTTACATTCTAGGGAAGATAATATATTCATATGATTTAAACTGATTATTCCTGGTATATTCAACTCTAGTTTTTTTTTTCTTCTTCTTCTTTTTAAATTCATTTGTTGAACTTTGGTTTTCAGTAATCTATTGGCTTTAGGACAGCAGTTTTGGATTATTTTTGGTTACAGACCCCTCTGAATATCTGGTAGCCTTGAATCTCATTCCTTAATAAAAAGTACTTTTATACATAAACTTGCAAAATTTTGCACCCAGTTTCAGGGTATTTGTGTCTCTCTTACTTCTAAAATCTACCTGTATATCTCAGGTTAAGAAAAAGACTAAGAGCAGCATTTATTGAAATCTTGCTCTGCCAGGTTTTATGCTCAGCACTTTGCATACATTGCTCTTATTTAATCCTCACCAAAAGCCCATGAGGTGTAGGTCCTATTATTTTTCCCCTCTTTTTTGGTTGTTAAATGAGGAAACTAGCTGGAGAGCTTAACCAACCTAAAGTTATACATTTGTTAAGTGATATAGCCAGGATTTAAATCTGAAATGATTTCTACTCTGCACTGCAGGGAAGTAAACCCGAAGTAGTGTAGGTTGGGCTTTATAAACGAACTGAGGACTACTGGGAGCAAAAAGAAATAGCTCACTTGGAGCACTTATAATAAACCAGGAATTTTTTAAAGCATTTTGCATATATTGACTCATGTAATATTTAATATAACTCTACTAGGAGACACTGATGTTACCCTAACAGCTGAGGAAACTGAGGCACAGAGATATTAAATAACGTGATCAAGGTCACACAGCCAGCAAATTTAAAAGCCATGTGTCAAACCTAAGCAGTTGATTTCTAGGCTTTGCTTTTAACCCCTATACCATACTGCCTCTTAGCAATTAGCAAATAATACAGAGACATAGATAAACTAATAGTTTGTCATTTACTAGCTCTGTGACATTGAACAAATTTCTTAATCTCAGATTGTCTTCATTTCAAAAAAAGAGAGCTTAAAAATCCTTCTTTTAGATATTATGAGCTTAAATCAGATAAGGATTTGAAAGCACATAGCTAAGAATGTAGTTGATCCAGACTTGGAACCCAGGCTCTAAAGCACTAGATCATTCAGCTTCTAGAAGTATAAGCTTTGAAATTGGCCATACTTAGATTCAAATCCCAGTTCTGCTACTTAACTCCTGTATCAAGTTATAAAAGTTACAGTTTGTTAGCAGTTAACTGGTGGCTCAGTGGGCTAAGGATCTGGCATTGTCTCTGCTGTGGCTTGGGTCACCACTGCTGTAGCATGGGCTTGATCACTGCCCTGGGAACTGCTGTATGCTGCAGGCATGGCCAAAAAAAAAAAAAAAAAAAGAGAGAGAAAAAAAAAATTACAGTTTGTAAAAAAAATAAAATAAAATAAAAATAAAGGAGTTCCTGTCGTGGTGCAGTGGTTAACGAATCCGACTAGGAACCATGAGGTTGTGGGTTCGATCCCTGCCCTTGTTCAGTGGGTTAAGGATCCGGTGTTGCCGTGAGCTGTGGTGTAGGTTGCAGATGCGGCTCGGATCCCGCATTGCTGTGGCTCTGGCGTAGGCCGGTGGCTACAGCTCTGATTGGACCCCTAGCCTGGGAACCTCCACATGCCGCAGGAGCGGCCCAAGAAATGGCAAAAAGACAAAAAAAAAAAAGTTTGTTATCTATAAAGGGAACAATAAGGTGTTTCGGAATAGTTTTAGTGAGAACTATTGTATATATAAGGTGTCTAGTAGGATGCTTGGTGCACAGGAGATCAGTAAACTGGAGCCAGTATTTTAGTTGAGAAACTTTATCAGATAATACATGAAAGTAAGATCTAGAACAAGATATCCTTAGTTCATGATTATGACGAATATTCTTTCAGTTTAGCTATTTTGAAGTCCACCACCATGCAAGGGCACTGTCGGAGGTAGCTCACTGTCAGGGCTTTCTCGCTTTAATGCATGAGACTTGAGCTGATAGCTATTTTCTCACAGTCCTTTTTTTTAACAATAATTTTTAATTTTTAAAATTTATTTATTTAGGCCACACCCACAGCATGTGGAAATTCCTTGGCCAGGGATCAAACCCGTGCCACAGCTGGAACCTGCACCACTGCTGCTGCAATGCCAGATCCTTAACCCACGCACCATGCGGGAGCTTCCTCCCAGTCTTTTCTTTCCATTGTCGTTTTCTTATTGTAGTTTGCTCATGTTACCCACTTATGTAAAATAAAAACTTTGTGATGGTTCCCTATATAATTTAACATTGAAATCTTGCTTTACATTGCCAGTATGATCTTTGTTGAGGAATTAATGGTGTTCTTTTTATGTTTCAATTATTCTGTGATAGGGCCCAAGATAGCAAATTTGGAAACACTGAAAAGCTTTTGTGCTTTTCATAATTTTTAAGTATTATTGAGAAATTAGTTCAGAAGGACAAATTTTTTTTTCTTGTTACGTCTGCACCTGTGGCATATGGAGGTTCCCAGGCTAGGAACTGAATCAGAGCCGCAGCTGCTGGCCTACACCACAGCCACAGCAACAGCAGATCCAAGCCACATCTGCAACCTGTGCTGCAGCTTGCAGCAACACTGGATCCCTAACCCACTGAGTGAGGCTGGGGATCAAACCCGCATCTTCACAGACTCTGTGTCAGGTTCCTAACCCAGTGAGCCACAACAGGAACTCCCAGAAGGACAGATATTAATTTTAAATTTGTTTATGTATTTATTTATTTTTAATTATTTTATTTCAAAATGCGATGCTTTTTTGCTTTTTAGGGTTGCATGTGCAGCATATGGAGATTCCCAGGGTAGGGGTCGAATCTGAGCTACAGCTGCTGGCCTACATCACAGCCATAGCAACATCATATACGAGCCATGTCTGCAATCCACACCATAACTCATGGCAATGCTGGATGCTTAACCCATTGAGTGAGGCCAGGGATTGAACCCTGGCCTCCTGGTTCCTAGTCAGATTTGTTTCTATAGCTCCACAACAGGAACTCCGTTAATTTTAAATTTAAGTTCATGGTGTATACTTATTTTTCTGTCACTTAAGGAAGATTTTATAGGATTACTGCTCCCAATTCTTTTTTTAAAAGCTTGTGTGTATGTAATTTATATATGCATAGGGGAAAAAGGATAGAAAGAAGCCATACCTAAATTTTGAACACTTAATTCTCTTGATTTTTCTTTTCTTTTTACTTCTTAAAAATATTTTTCAAGTCTTTAAAATTACAAAAGTAATCTGAAAAGCCCTATCATTTAAAGGTATCATTTCTTGTACCTTTCTGTTGTATGCTTGTCATTGTACTTTAATTTAAAAATAATTTTTTTAAAGGTTTTCTTCAAGCAGAATGGTGCCTTTCTATTTTCCTCCATCAAAATGTGCACTTTGGAATTCAATGCCAATTGGAGATTTCATCTACTTACATCTCAATTACTACAGGTATAAAATGTTTCTCTTTTCAAATCCAACCAGTATAAATAGAAATGAGAAGAATGTATAAGGCAAGGTTGATTACTATGAGTAATTTTTTTTTTTAATCTTTTCAATTCAGGAGCTCCTCTCAATGTTCTTCCTACTGCTTCATAAATCTCTTCCTTACGCTTTTGAGAAGTAATCTTAAGTTCACAGTTAAAATATTCTGCAAATCTAAAGTTCTAAGTGTTATAGAAATTCGAAAGAGACAAAGTATAATACAAACTGAAAGTTTTTTTTCCCTTCTTTTTCATGCTGCACTTGCAGCATATGGAAGTTCCCAGGCTAGGGGTTGAATCGGAGCTGCAGCTGCCAGTCTATTCCACAGACACAGCAACTTGGGATCTGAGCCTCGTCTTTGACCTACCCCATAGCTGATGGCAACGTCAGATCCTTAACCCACTGAGTGAGGCCAGGAATAGAACCCACATCCCCACAGATACTAGTCAGGTTCGTTAACACTGAGCCACGAGGGGAATGCCTGAAAGAGGGTTTTGTTTTTGTTTACTTATTTTTTTATTTATTTTTATCAGTTCAGCATGGTGTCTTTGTAAGTCATTGAGAAGATTAAACTGATTTTGAGTGGATAGACCATATTAGAAGGAATATAAAATATTATGGTTATGGCCAAGTATGTAAAAAACATGGAAGCTTATGTTTATAATAATAGAAAATTGATACCCATTGAGACTTTATATATAAGAGAGTTACTTGTTAAAAGCAGAGTTCTTTTGTTTGTTTGCTTTTTTAGGGCCGCACCCATGGTATATGGAGGTTCCCAGGTCTAATCAGAGCTACAGCTGCTGGCCTACGCCACAGCCACAGCCACGTCAGATCTGAGCCTCGTCTGCAACCTATACCATGGCTCATGGCAACACTGGATCGTTAACCCACTGATTGAGGCCAGGGATCAAACCCACAACCTCATGGTTCCTAGTTGGATTTGTGTCCTCTGCACTGCAATGGGAACTGCAGAAGCAGAGTTCTAAGAAAGTTGAATCATGGTGAGGAGAATGTAGAGTCAGCCTAGATATGAGGGTTTTGTTTTTTTTTTTTTTTTGGAAATCTAAGCAAAAAAATAAGTAGATTTAATACCATAGTGGTTTAAGATGGTATGACTGGAGTCAGACTTCCTAGAGGGTCAGATCCTCATTTATCTTCTCTTACGTGACCTCAGTGAAGTAGCCAAGGCTCACTTTCCTTATTTATAAAATAAGGATAATGATACTTGTTTGATAGTACCCTTATAAGAACTGTAAAGCAGCAGTTGGCACAGTGCCTGGGCATAGGAGGTATTTAGTAAATGTTAGCTCTTATAAGGGCTTGAAACAGTGTAGCAGTGCCAAGACCAAGAGGAAGGAATGAAACAAGGTATTTTGAAGAAACATTTTGTAGCATTTGATGGTCAACTGATTAAAAGAACCAAAGGAAAACAGAAGTCAAAAAAGCATTTGAGTTCTAAATCAGTTGGCAGAGAAGGATGGATGGCATCATTGACGAAAGCAGAGAGTGCCTTATGGAAGTTCAATGAAATATTTGCTAGACCTGTTCATTCTTTTCTCTCCATGTCTGTTAATCTATATTTTCTATTTTCTGTTTCCTGTTATTATCTTCTGTGCTACACAAGTAATTTATTTGTTCTTCAACTCTCCTCATTTTCTCTTTAGCTGTGCTTAGTTGCCATCTAACCTGTTCATTTAGGTTTTGTTAAAGTAGTAGTATACTATACATGTGAAAGGTTGTTTATAACATATACACAGTTGATAGAATAATGAACATTTGTGTACCTAGTCCCAGTTGATTAGGTAATTCATTAAGTTTTTAGCGGATTATATTTTTATTTCTATAAGTTTTTTGTAGTTCTTTTTCAAATGTGTCTTACCTTTTTTGGGGGGGTGGGGGGGCGCACCCATGTGGTATATGGAGGTTCCCAGGCTAGGGGTCTAATCGGAGCTACAGCTGCTGGCCTACACCACAGCCACAGCAACACCAGATCCGAGCTGCATCTGCGACCTACACCACAGCTCATGGCAATGCCAGATCCTTAACCCACTCAGCAAGTCCCGGGATCGCACCCGAAACCTCAAGGTTCCTAGTTGGCTTCGTTTCTGCTGCGCCATGGTGGGAACTCCTGTCTCATCTTTTTTTATAGTATCTTCCTTGCTCATATTTTGGATTCCCTTTTGTATTTCTTTAAACACTTGAATTGCATTTATTTATGTTCTATATTCAGTGATACTGGTATCTGAAGTTCATAGACAGGATATAAACAAACGGATGTGACTATTTCAGGTAAACTTTATTTACAGAAACAAGAGACCTCAGAGCTCCTTGATCCTTGTTCTGGTTGGTAAAACTAAGCATATGTCTAGAGAACAGCTACGTCTTCAGCGTCTGCATATGGCAGCTCTGCTTCCTAGGTAGCCCTCCTTACCCCTTGCCTTTGACCTTAGGATTTCCCAACAGTGACCTTTCTATGCTTCTTAGGCAGCCTTTCATGGAAGGAGAGTTTTTAGGATATCAGATCCATGTTCATAAGACTCTTGTTATTTTTCAGAAATCCAAAGCTCGCGGTAACGGAAAAGGCCATCCGACTTGCTTGTCGTCATGCTAAGCAGAATAAGAAAAAGTTGCCATGCTTTTTACTTGGTTCTCTCACGGTAGATGAAGGTAATATACTCTAAGGTTATTTTTATGACCATAATAGAGTTTATGTTTACTGTTTCTGCCAATTATTGTAATATACTTTGTGCTTATTTTCTTTGCTATATTCCAAGGTTATAAAAATGAGTAAAAGTTGACACTACCCATCACAGATGTTACAGTCTGGCCAGGTGTGTGTGTGTGTGTGTGTGTGTGTCATTTTTTAAAATAATTGTTTAGTGTACTCTTAGTATGCACAAAATGCTTCCCTATAATCTAGGCTTGCTTGGTTGATTTCACATTTCAAAATTGGCATGCATGCTATATAGTAACTGCAGTTTTTGTCTTTCAGATGAAGAGAGTGTGACATTGACAATAGATCGTTTTGATCCTGGTCGAGAAGTACCTGAGTGCTTAGAGAGAATCCCTACTGCTTCTCTTCCTGGGGACTTTGTGGTTCCTTGCAAAATTCATACCCAAGGACTTTGTTCAAGAGAAATAATAGTTCACAGTTCAGATGACTTCAATTCAGCTTTCAAGGTGAGATTTGTTGATAGTATTATTATTCTTAATACAACACAAGAATCCAGCTATGTGTGTGCTGTGTTGTATTTTAATAAACCCATATTTAATGGGCATTTACGAGAATTTCTAACTAAATGATTATTGACCTAAAATGCAATTAAATATGGTTTCTGAGGGCAGAAATCCTAGGAAGGTAATATGGGTGGCATTCTAGAACAGGAAGCAGTGTGACCAAGATGGCAAAGTACAAGTTTATGCTTAGGGTGACATTAAGGGTAGAGATTTTTGCTGGACTTGTGGACAGTCAGACTTGAGTATTAGTCTGTCTACATTATACAGAGCCTTGTCTCCTGGGCTAAGAAATTTGAACTTTTTCAACTGGGCCGTGTTTTTCATTGGAAATTTCTGAAAAGCAGCAGTCAGAATAGTTAGGCCATTACAGCCACCGGGTGTGTATTAGCCTGTCATAGGGTGGGGGCAGAGGCTAGAAAGGACACTAGGCATGAGCAGCTAGAGAGGAAGAACTAACTTGACAGTCTGGGATATTAAGAAAAGAATCAAAAAGGAATGGACTTTAGATTCTCTAAATTAAATGACAAGACTGAGTCACAGTTAATTTATGTCCCTTTTACCCATATAATAAATATTTACTGGAAGGGACTTTCTAGTAAGGATTTAAAATGCTGCTGGGACATAGAGGTTAGAAATATGTCATGGAGCTTGGAACAGTAAATCTTATTTGCTTTAAGATAAATATTCATGTGGTCATGTGGAAGAAATAGGAGAATTGAAATGTTACAAATCAGAAACTTGTAATTTTGTTAGTGCAATGTATATATGCATATATGTGCCAACATGAAATAAACCCTTTAGAGATATGGACAGATTTCTAAGTTTGACAATAATTGTATAATATTGATTCTTCAGGCTCTGCAGCACCATGTCTGTAGCAAAGATTCCTTGGATTGTGGTAAATTGCTCTCCCTAAGAGTTCATATCACTTCCAAGGAGAGTTTGGACAGTGTGGATTTTGACTTGGATTGGGCAGCAGTAACTCTAGCAAATACCTTTAAATGCACACCTGTGAAGCCCATCCCCATTATTCCAACAGCTCTGGCAAGAAACTTGAGCAGTGATCTGAGTATTTCTCAAGTTCAAGGCACCTATAAATATGGGTAAGTAAAAGACCTATTTATCCACAGTTTTAAATATTGGTCACATCAGTATACTTTAATGTTATTCACATAATATGAAGGTGGAGTTTCCCCACGTTGCTGAAGCAGCATCCTCTCCCTAGCTTCCTCTCGTCATTCTTAGTTTCTTAGGAAATGTAAGCCAAATCGCTTGCTTTCTGATTCTCAGCAGGGCCGCTTCCCTGAATCCTCATCCACTTTTTTTATCCATTGTCTACTGAGCTAAGTTAGACAATATAAGCAACCCTCTGCTTTAAAGTCTAAGCGTTTTGCTTCTGGCTTCCTTTCCCACTGACTCCACCCTAGTTCCTGTTAGGTCCTGAAAATGTTTGCCTATGTACACTCAACTCAAAAGCTTGTCTTCCACAAGTGCCTCTTTCAAAGGATTTTCTTTTCGCTGGAGGTGGGGGGGGGAGGGGTTCCTGGAATAGCAGGAAAATTCTCACATGCTGATCAGAGCACCTTTCTGTTTGGAGTGGCACAAAGGAAAAGGGGTTGCTATATTCCAAAACCATGGTATGGTCAAAGGTGGTAGTGATCAAAAAATGTTTGAATTAAGTTGAACATTCAATTCTTGGAGTAATGAAGTGCTTCTCGATTGGGACACAGGAGTTTGTGTTAAAATTAATTTATTTTCCTTAGTACCGATGTCCATTTGGTCATGAAGCATGAATTTACCTTCCTTTGTGACCTCTTGGCGTGCTAGTAGTAACCCGGGATGTTCAATATTCTAGCTAATCTAATTGCCTGTCCCTTTGCCCCTTTCTACCTTGAATGATTTAATTTGTGGCATTTGCCTTTTTCTTTGACTGCAGTCATATGTTTACCCTAATATTTATTAGGATCCATTATGGAATAGATGTTGTGTTAGACACTGGCATTGAGTAGATTAAAAAACCATACTTAACTATATGTCCGTTAAGTGTATTAACGTGTGAACGTGATGGGGGTCAATATAATGAGGTTCACATACAGTGCAGAGGAAGCAGGAGGGCGTTTCTAAATTGTCTGGGAAAATCACGGGAACTTGGAGCTGGTTTTCCTAAAGAATAGGAATTTATCAGGGGGTCAGGGCAGAAGAGCTCTCAAAGTAGGTATAAGTGTCATTGTTTTTTTGTTGTTTGCTTTTTTTAAGTATCATTGTTGATGCATAAATCTGCCAACTCAGGCTTAATCATCCTCTCGTGTGGTTTGATCGATTCATCATCTTTGTGTTTTAGGTTATTGTAGCAATAAAGTATATCCTCAGTGATACTGTGAAGACTTTATGTCACCAATGGCATTGTTTTTACTTTTGTGTTTTAAAGTCATAACAATAAAATTTACTCTGGACCGTATACTAAATTCATATCCTTAAAACTTATTGTCAGTAATGAGTGTATTAACAAAGTGTAAATGTAATATATAGTGTCCTTTCAGGGAATAGTGAACTTTGGGTTCTATCATGATGTTTCCAAAATTCTTGGACAGTGGTTGCAGGAATGTAGCTCGGGGAAGGCTGACTGGGCCTCACCTAATTCGGCCTGGTTCAGTGAGAAGCCACGCACAGCTGCTGCAGTCTTGCCAAGTCATCTGGATGCCCGAACACTTCCAGCAATAGGAAATTCACTTCTCCCAAGAAAAACCTATGTGGTTCTGAAATTGTCAGCCTTGATGTTTAATACTTTTGATTTTTTAACGTTGACACTTTTAGAGCTAATTTTTTTTAAAAAAAGGTGTATAATCTTCAGTGACCATTTTAATAGAAACTTGAAGGTATTAAATCTCTTCGGACTCTTCCTCAAAATTCCTGGAGTCTTTCTACACTTTGAACTGCTTTCTTTGAGTATATGTGTATATGAGAGAAATTATTCATTAAACCATCTCCTCTGCCTAAAATGGGCTTCTTCAGCACTCAGATTATGCCTTTTAGGTAAAAGTACATATTTCCAATTGTTTTTACACGAATGTCTTCTGTTTAGATATCTTACCATGGATGAAACACGCAAATTGTTACTTTTGCTGGAATCTGATCCCAAGGTTTACTCTCTACCATTAGTGGGAATGTAAGTGTTGCATTATTTTTGAAAATGTTTTCAGCCACATATATATTCAAATGTGTATGATAAGCATGTGAATCATTAGCACTATGAGTATATAATTAATACTTGGATCACCGTATAAAGCCATGAAGGCCAGTGATGCTTAAGCTTTCTTATTTTAATAGCAGAATCAGTTAAACAAGATTTTGTCCAATCTTAGGAGGAACTCCAGAATAGGAAACAAAGCTGAATTCTTCTGGTTGAAGTTGAAGCCTTAGAGCCCCGCTTCTTTAACCTTCTTCACTACCCCCTGTCCTTAAGGCATCTTGAAGAACCCAGGGCTCAGAATTTCTAACACTGTTTAAAATTCACTGCCAGGCAGTTTTGCAGAAATTCTCTTTAGTGCTAATGGTTATCTCTTTAGAGTTAGTGGTTAATGACATTTAGACAGATGATTCAGTCAAAAATTTATATTCATTCAGTATTTATTGAGTGCTTATCCTATGCATAGTATTATGTTTCATACTGTGTTGGGATTTAAAGCTGCTCAGGGAATTTATAATTAAAGTGAGGTGATAAAATATTCAAATATTCACACAGATAAATAATGAAACATGATTTACTATGAAATAAACAATTTAGACAGTGAACAAACAATATTACTGTTTATAAGAGAGATGATAGAGAAGGTGAACTTGAGCTAGACCTTTAAGTATGTGGATAATAGAAGAGAGGATTGATGGGAAAGGGGACTCATGTGTGGCAATAGTAGGTGCAGAGTTAAAAAATGAGAGTGCGCAGATGTTGCGTGGACCATGAAATCTACTCACAGTCTGTTTGCTGTGGTCCTGGTAGTGGCTATGTCTTATTGCTGCTAAGTAAGTATCTATTAAGAGTTTTCTCTGTTTCAGGCTACCTATGTATGTTATAGAATTTAATCCTCTCAATAACACTGTAATTTTAGCCTTTTAACCTATTCTTCCCTCATTCCACCTATTCTTTCCAGTGCAGGCTGACTGACTCTGATTCCTGTTTTCACCTCTATTAGCGGTTTTCTCTCCCACTATTTTACCATCATTTCAAGTAGAAGAGGACAAAAAGTAGCTTGCTTTTTCTGTACCTGTCTATAGTTATAGCTGTATCTATATTCTCCCTCTTAATTATCAGCATGGTCTAATGTTCATATATTTCTTATTTATGAGCCTTTTAATCTATTCCTGGTGAATGCTAAGAATCTCGGCCACATTACCTTGAGAAGAACATAACCTAAAGTAAGTTAAGAACTAGTTTGTAAATGACTATAGCTTTAATTTCTATTTTCTGTTTTAGTTGGCTGTCTGGAATTATACATGTTTATAGTCCTCACGTGTGGGCTTGCTGCTTGCGATACATGTTCAATTCTTCTATTCAAGAAAGGCAAGTGATTTTTTTTTTTTTTCTGTAGGGTTTTTCAGTTTTTGGCATGTGGAAGTTCCTGAGCCAAATATTTACAAACCAGAAGAACCGCACACTAAGAGAAACAAATCTTATATTAAATGGGAATAAAACCAGACAAAAACGGTGATGAACTGTACTTGGAAACATGAAGGGGTTCACTTGCTAAATGCTAGTGCTGTGGTACAAAGGGTACACTTTGTAGGAGTGGAAAAAAAACCCTGGAGACATCTGTCTACCCTAGCTAGCATCCTGTTTTATAACAAAGAGTGAGGTGACTGAAAATGAGGTTGCATTTGTTACAAGTGTTTTATGAAGTTGCACAGTCTACTGATAACACAGTACCCTAGGAAACACTTGAGAGATGAGATGTTTAATGTTCTTCTTAGAACTAAAGCACAAGCATTGGAACTAATAGGGAAACTATTGCTAACCTCAGCTCTTCATTTAATTTTATTATTTTGTCCATTTGCCTCTTACCTTCTTTACCTATCAGATGAAAATTCCAGAGTCTGTTTCTGTCTGCCTTGGTGGCTATAATACACTTAAAAAAAAAAAAAACTTTGTTGTAACCATGTTAGACCAATAGTTAGGAGGACATGGAGATTCTGTTAGAACATCAGCATTTGTTCCATCTTCATTTCTATTTCCTCAATTAGAAATGCTTAATTTAACAGAATCTTCAGAGCCCCAGAGGAGGAAGAAGGCTGCGATGATGAATAAAATATGTCTGCGCAGGGAAAGCCAATCCCCTGGCCCTGCCAAAAACCAAAAAAACAAAAAAAACCTTTATTGTAAGTCCGCAATAATAAAAATTCTTTTAAAATTTCAACGAAAAATAAGTTTCTTGAAAATGTAGTATACAGGTACCTAGTCATAACTCTGATAAATACATAAAGATTCATAATAAAATAAGTTTCTTCTAGCCCATTTCCCCAGACCCTATCCCCAGAGGCAATCACTATTAACGGAGTATCTTGTGCTTCCTTCCTGAAATACCAATTCATAGGCAAGTATCACCCTCCCCTGGCCTGTAAGAATTAAATCACAGATGGGACCACATTGTTCTCCCTTTCCTCTCTCGCTTTTTGCTTTATAACAGTATTCCTTGGAGATCATTACTAAATCTTGGCACATACAGTTTTATACGTATTTTAAAAACTACTTGCTTTGCTTGCAGACAGCTTTGTGTGGACATCTTTATGTGCATAGACTAGTATATTTGTAGGATACATTCCAAAAAGAAATTTATAATAATAATTATTATTAATAGTTTATTAAATAAAATTTCTGGCTCACATAGTATCTAATTTTAAATTTTGGTAGATATTGCTAATACACCCTTCACAGATTGCCAGTTTGTAATCTTTCCAACAGTGAGAATGCCTGTGTCCTCTATCCCCTCACTAACACCGTGCAACAAATATTTTTGAGCACGTACTATGTTCTAAGTGTTATTCATGATACTGGGAATAAGCAGTAAACAAAGACCCTGTGGAGATAGGCAATAAGCAGAAAAAATAAGTAACATAAATAATATTTTACAGAGTGATGAGTGCTATAGAGAAAAATAAGCAGGGGAAGTAGATGCTGCGTGTGGACGGTAGTGGCGGATAGGGTTGCAGTTTTAAAATAGGACAGTCAGGCAGGCTGCCTGAGGTGAGGGCGAAAGGCCTCCCAGACAGAGGATACATTAAGTGCTAAGGGTGTGGAGGAAAGGTCACTTTGCATCTTCAAGGAACAGCAAGTCTGCAGCAGCTAGGCAGAATGAGGACCCTGAGAACAGCAGGACCTCAGATAACTGGAAGGCCATTATTAGACATTTGATCTGACAGATGAAAAACGGCCTTTTCCAGTGGTTTCATGACCTCCTAATTGTGTGTCTTGCCATTATTCCATTGGATTGTGCATCTTTTTCACATTGCTTTGTAAGAGTTTTCTCTTTTCGTGTGTGTGTGTGTGTGTGTGTATAATGTAAACTATATAGAGAAATATGCGTTTATAAGAATGTTATACACTGCAAAAATTTTATATATGTAATGGAAATATATATTACAAAAATATAAGTGCATAGGTATATCTGTATATATATGTATGAGTACATGGCAAAATTGTCTTTCCCTCAGATTGTCATTTCATTTACCTTTGGTTAATGATATTTTCCCAAATAGACTTATCAATCTTTTTTTTTTTTTATTTTCTACAAAGGATTTATATTGAAATAAAAATCTCATGTTTTTCCTTTCTATATTTTATTGTAATTATAAAATGAAATTAGTTCTATTTGCAACAAAAGAGAAATTAAATAGTCATTTTAACATATTAGTACAATTAAATTTTATTATCAATGACTGGTCTTACTTTACTTATGATAGTAAAGTTCATTTTAAAGTTCTCTCTCTTAGTCTAAAGCATTAGGCAATTTCTCTGATACCTGAACTCTTTAATTACGGCCAACCTTTGAACCAGGGGAGCAGCAGCAATGCTTGGCATATCTTAGGTTGGTACTTTGCTGGATTCTGAGCAATGGTCTTGTCTGACCCTAGAGAGAGAAATTGAGGAGAATAGACATTCTGTCTCCTAAACCTCCACTGCTTTGTTTTTTTAATAGTGTAATGTATCCCCCCCCCTTTTTTTTTTGTCTTTTTAGGGCCGTACTTGCGGCATATGGAGGTTCCCAGGCTAGGGGTCGAATCAGAGCTGTAGCTGCTGGCCAGTGGCACAGCAACGCTGGATCTGAGCCATGTCTGCAACCTATACCACAGCTTAACGGCAACACTGGATCCGTAACCCACTGAGCAAGGCCAGGGATCGAACCTGTGTCCTCATGGATATAGTTGGGTTCATTAACCACTGAGCCATGACGGGAACGCCCTCAAATTATTTTTTATTCGGCATTTTACAAAGTAGGGACAACTACTAAAAATATTTTTATATAGTCGATTTAGTGTATTTTAAGGACTCAAATACTTTACAATTATTTGTTGATTCATGTAGTGAATGATAAAATGAATGTTCACTTTATCAGTATTTATAGTAGTGAAATACAAATAATTTAAATACCGTTTTTTAGAGGTCTAAGTGAATTAATAAAAGCACATCTATAGGAGTTCCCATCGTGGCTCAGCAGAAACAAATCTGACTAATACCCATGAGGGCACAGATTCAATCCCTGGCCCTGCTCAGTGGGTAAAGGATCTGTCATTGCTGTGGCTGTGGGGAAGGCCTGCGGCTGTAGCTCCAATTCAACCCCTAGCCTGGGAACCTTCATGTACCGCCAGTGTGGCTCTAAAAAGACAAAAGACAAAAAAGTGCATCTATAGATTTTAATACTGGGTTGTCGCAACAAGAGAAGAAGGAGGTCTGAGGTGTAGTATGGAAAGAAACCCAAGACAGTCAAGTAAGAAGTGACAAGCGCAGATATAGTGTGTACAGTGGGCATCGCTTTTGTTAAATTCTATGAAATGTTTGCGTGTGCCTAGGGGAAATTCTGAAGATACACGCACTAAACTGGCGAGGGGTGGGATGTTTTACATTTTCTATTTTATACATTCCTGTTTTTGTTTGAAGTACTTACAAGGAATATTTTATAACAAAATATATTTTAAAAACTAAAAAACAAACATGAATGTGCTCCACTTTTCTTCCAAAAATTGGACTGTTTAGCCTATTAACTAGATTGAGAGACTCACATAGAATTTTTGAGTGTACTCTTGTTATTCTCAGCAAATATTAACTAACTGGCATTTCTTTCATTCAGGGTTTTTTCAGAATCTGGAGGTTTCATTATAGTTCTTTATTCTGTGACACATAAGGATCCCGAGTTTTATGAATGCCTACCTAGTGATGGCAGGTTATCTGACCTTCGATTCCAGCTTCTAACCAGCAAGGAAACGTTACGTCTTTTCAAGGTAAGTGATCCAGTTGCCTGGCACATTAATGACTATTGAGGGTTGCATGTTGGCCTTTTAAACCCAACGGTCTTTACCCTTTAAAGTAGTTATCAAACTATTTGGCTTTGTTTTATTTATAATCAGTTAATGAATATTAACTTCATTTACGGTTAATTTTGTTTTATAAAATTTATGCCATATTTCCAGAATGAAATTCTAATACAGGATCAAAGACTATATCAAGAATTTTATATATTTAATTTTATGATATTGAGAGTTAATTTTTGACCTCGTGTTTTCTTTGCCCTGACTCTTATTTTTTAAATGTGTTAGTTTAACAAAGAGTTTCTTATACTTAAAAGTCAGTGTCAGAGTTCTGGTTGTGGCTCAGCGGAAACAAACCTGATTAGTATCCATGAGGATGCAGGTTTGATCCTTGGCCTTGCTCGATGGGTTGAGGATCCGGGGTTGCAGATGTGGCTTGGATCCCGCATTGCTGTGGCTGTGGTGTAGGCTGGCAGCTACAGCTCCCATTCAACCCCTAGCCTGGAAACTTCCACATGTCACAGGTATGGCCCTAAAAAGCAAAACAAAACAAAATGTCAGTGTCTATACAGATGGCAGACAGGCACATGAAAAGATACTCAACATTGCTAATTATTAGAGAAATGCAAATCGAAACTACAGTAATTTCTGTATAATTATTAGAGAAATGCAAATCAAAACTACAATGCAAATCAAAACTACACCTCACACTTGTCAGAATGGCCATCGTCAAACAGTCTTCAAATAGGAATCACCTGGTGTCTTAGCAGGTTAAGGATCCAGCATTGTCATTGCTATGGTTTGTATCGCAGCTGTGGTGCAGGTTCAACCCTTAGCCTTGGAACTTCTGTATGCCACAGGCACAGGTAAAAGAAGAAAAAATTCTGCAAATAATAAATGCTGGAGAGGGTGTGGAGAAAAGAAAACCCTCTTACACTGTTGGGAATATAATTTGGTGCAAGACTGTGGACAACAGTATGGAGGTTCCTTAAAAAACTAAAAATAAAACTACCATATGACCCAATAATCCCACTCCTGGGTATATATCTAGATAAAACTTTAATTTGAAAAGATACACACACCCCAATGTTCATAGCAGCACTATTTACAATAGCCAAGACAGGGAAGCAACCTAAGTGTCCATTGAAAGATGAATGGATAAAGAAGTGGTAAATATACAATGGAATATTACTCAGCCATAAAAAAGAATGAAATAATGCTACTTGCAACAACATGGATGGGCCTAGAGATTATCATACTAAGTGAAGTAATCATGCATAGAAAAACAAATATGATATCACTTAAGTGTAGAATCTAAAAAGATACAGGAGTTCCCGTTGTGGCACAGTGGTTAAGAACCCGACTAGGAACCATGAGGTTGCGGCTTCGGTCCCTGCCCTTGCTCAGTGGGTTAACGATCCGGCGTTGCCATGAGCTGTGGTGTAGGTCGCAGACGTGGCTCGGATCCCGCGTTGCTGTGGCTCTGGCATAGGCTGGTGGCTACAGCTCCGATTCGACCCCTAGCCTGGGAACCTCCATATGCTGTGAGAGCGGCCCAAGAAATGGCAAAAAGACAAAAAAAAAAAAAAGATACAGATCAGAAATAGACTCAAAGACATAGAAAACAAATTTATGGTTACCAAAGGGGAAAGGGTGGTGGGGGGGGACAAATTAGGAATTTTGGATTAACAGATGCTACTATTAAATAGCACAGGAAACTATATTCAGTATCTTGTAATAACCTATAACAGAGAAGAACCTGAAAAATTATATATATATAAACTTTGCTGTACACCTGAAACATTGTAACTCAGCTATACATCAATAAGTAAGTAAATAAATAAATTTAAAAATGGATTCCTGAAAAAAAGTCATTGTTTAATGTATATATAACCCTAGGAATCAGAATAGATTGTTTGTTATATCTTTTTCTTTCTTTCATTCTTTTTTTGCTTTATAGGGCCACACCTGTGGCATATGGAGGTTCCCTGGCTAGGGGTCAAATCGGAGCTGCAGCTGCCGGCCTACACCACAGCCACAGCAATGCAGGATCCGAGCCACGTCTGTGACCTATGCCACAGCTCATGGCAATGCCAGATCTGAGCGAGACCAGGGATTGAACCTACAATCTAATGGTTCCTAGTTGGATTCGTTTCCGATGCCCCACGATGGGAACTCCAATTGTTGTTATATCTAAGAAAATACATAAAAATTCATTTGGGTGATTGTCACAGAAAGAGTAAATCTTTCAAACCCTAAATGTCGTTATGTGAAAACGTTGTAAGGACACTTTTCAGTAAGACCAATAATAAAACAAAATTCTGTATTTTATTACAAAAATATTGAATCTCTTTAAATAACCATGTGTTTCCACTAAGATCTTATTTTGTGCCTTCTTTAATTTCATTTCTGGGCTGTATCAATTCATGAATCATATTTTTATATTTTAGTTATAAACAAAATATATATATATAAATATATTTTAGTTATAAAAGACAAAAAAGTTATTATTTTAACTGAGTCCCTGTTTATTAAGTAATTTAGGTAGTAAAAATAATTAAGTTTTCATGTTCATTTATGTAGTAGGAGATGGATAATTTCTTTTTGTCTTTTTGCTATTTCTTGGGCTGCTCCCGCGGCATATGGAGGTTCCCAGGCTAGGGGGTCGAATCGGAGCTCTAGCCTCCGGCCTACACCACAGCCACAGCAACACAGGATCCGAGCCGCGTCTGCAACCTACACCACAGCTCACGGCAACGCTGGGTCGTTAACCCACTGAGCAAGGGCAGGGACCGAACCCGCAACCTCACAGTTCCTAGTCGGATTCGTTAACCACTGCGCCACGACGGGAACTCCGGATAATTTCTTTTTAAAGGTTACAGAAAAATAGAGCTACCATGTGATTCAGCAATTCCGCTTCTGAGTATTTATCTGCAGGAAATGAAAGCACCAACTCAAAAAGCTAACTACACCCACATGTTAATTGCAGCATTATTTACAATAGCCAAGACATTAAGACAACCTTAGTGTCCATGGATGGATGAATGGGAAAGAAAATGTGATGTGTATATATTTTTAAATTTTAGTTCATGTAGTAGAGTACTGTTCATCCACGAAAAGAAGGAAACCCTGCTGTTTGTGGCAACATAGACGGACCTTGAAGGCATTGTGCCAAGTGAAATACAGCAGAGAAAGACGGATATCATACGACCTCATTAATATGTGGAATAGAGAGAAGTTTAAACATTTCATTGAACTCTTAGACACAGAGAACAGATTGATGGTTTACAAGAGGCATGGAGAGTGGGGGTTGAGGATGGCAGAAATGGCCAGAAGTGGTCAGAAGGTACAAACTTAGAGTTGTAAATAAGTCAAGGGGAGATGAGGTGCAGCATGGTGACTATAATTAATAATGCTGCTTTGTATATTTGAAAGTTCTTATCGCAAGAAAAAAATATCACTCTGTATGGTGATGGATGATAACTAGACTAATTGTGTGTATTCCATAGTATATACAAATATTGAATCATTGTGTTGTACACCTGAAAGTAATGTGTCAGTTATATCTCAATTTTAAAGGTGGTTTTTAAAAAAAAGGTTACAAGGAGTTCCCTGGTGGCTCAGCGGGCTGAATCCAGCATTGTCACTGCTGTGGCACAGGTTCCATGCCTGGCCCCGGAACTTCCACGTGAAGGTTACAGTTATAGATATCAGAGGTCCCCTTCCCCCCCAACATTTCAGAGCTACTTTTCATCTAAATAGAATTCTCTTGTGTTTAAGTCACATCTCAAAGTATGACCTACTTTATTTCAGAATATTGAATCTTCTGACAAAAAACCAGTCTATTTTGAACTGAGAGCTGAAGACCAAAATGCAGAAAGAGAATTTTTCAACAAGGTTTCCAAGAATCTTTCAGTTAAGAGGTAAAAGACATTTTTATTATTATGTGTACTTTTTATTACATTCATTACTTTTTGATTAAAGTAACTCCCCAATTATTTCTGAGGAAACTATTTGTAAATCTTATGTACCATAAGTGTCTTTGCTTTAAGTGCATTCCTTCATGCTCTGAAGTTGGATGATAATTTTAATGAAGTGACAACTCCAATATGATTCTCATTTGAGTTGACTTATTGTGTAGGGTAACAAAAGTATTTGTCAAGAAATTACCTTGTGGAGTTCCTGTTGTGGCTCAGTGAAAACGAATCTGACTAGTATCCATCCACGAGGGTGCAGGTTCAATCCCTGGTCTTGCTTAGTGGATTAAGGATCTTGCGTTGCCGTGAGCTGAGGTGAGGGGTGCAGATGTAGCTTGGATCCCACGTTACTGTGGCTGTGGTGTGGGCTGGCAGCTGCAGCTCTGATTTGACCCCTAGCCTCGGAACTTCCACATGCCACACCTGTGGCCCTAAAAAGGGAAAAAAAAAAAAAAAAAAAAAGAAATTATCTTGCTTAAGGAGAAGCATCCTGTTTTTGTTTAGTTTGCCTTCTGTTCTTCCCTTCCTTGTAGTTTTAAACCTAGGCCTATCAGATAAGCTACTGTAAAACAAACAAACAAAGCCTCTACCTAAAAGAAGAAAACTGAAAGCAAATGAACTCGGAGAATATTAAACAATGGCTTGTGACTTTGGGGTTCCATATATATCTTCTGTAACAAAGTAGATAGTCTCTTGTTTTAGAGTTCTTCAGAGAAACAGAACTGACAGGGTGTATATTCATAGAGCGCAAGAGAGATCTGTTTTCAGGAATTGACTCATGCAGTTGTGAAAGCTTGGCAAGTCCAGAATCTGCAGGGTAGGTCGTCAGGCTGGAAAGAGTTGCAGGTAGAGTCCAAAGGTGGTCTGCTGGCAGAATTTCCACTTCTTGGGCAGGTCCGTCTTTGTTCTGTTCATTAAGGCCTTCAGCTGATTGGAGAAGACCTACCCACATTATGTAGGATAATATGCATTACTTAGAGTGTATTGATTTAAATGTTAATCTCATCTTAAAAAATACCTTCACAGAAACATCTAGAATAATGTTTGACCAAATATCTGGCTACTGTGGCTTCACCAACTTGACACATAAAATTAACCCTTGATATCCCTATTGCAGCTTTCTCATTTATTCTTCTCTGTGCCAGGTAATGTGCTAAGAGCTGGGGATATGGTAGTATTAAAACAGATGCAGACATGATCCCTTTCCCTCATGCAATCAGTTCAGTGATGGAGTGCTGAATATTCTCCATGGTACAGAAGTCCATTAATTTAAGTAATATTTACCAAGTATTTAGTAACATTTAAAAGTTTTGATTTATGCTTTGATTCTGTGGTTCAGAAACTATTGTTATTTTTAACTTGCACTAACAGCTGATTTGTACTTTTCTCAACTTTTTGACTATAACCTTAACCTGTCTCTGGGTTTCCTTAATACTGTCTGTTTTGGACTTGTGGTTGCCAAGATGGGGGTAGAGGATGGAAAGGGAAGGATTAGGAGTTTGGAATTAGCAGGTGCAAGCTATATAGAATGGATAAACAAGTTCCTACTGTATAGCACAGGGAACTATACTCAGTATCCTTTGACAAGCTATAGTGGAAAAGAATATGAAAAGGAATATACATATTGTAACAATTACTTTACTGTACAGTAGAAATAAACACATTGTAAATCAACTATACGTCAATACAATTAAAAAAGGTAAAATTAAAATTCTATCTGTTTTATATCTCACCTGAGAAACAAACAGGTATAAGGTTCATTATAGATTACTGCAGTGATTGAGGAAGATAGCTTAATCTTTTTTAAATAGCATTCATTTATCTCTCCTTAAAACTTGATTGTAAGGAGTTCCCATTGTGGCTCAGCTGGTTACGAACTCAACTAGTATCCATGAGGATGTGGGTTCAATCCCTGGCTTCACTCAGTGAGTTAAGAATCTGGTGTTGCCAGGAGCTGGGGTGTAGGTCGAAGATGCTGCTCAGATCCTGAGTTGCTGTGGCTGTGGCATAGGCCTGCAGCTGCAGGTCTGATTAGACCCCTAGCCTGGGAATTTCCATACGCCATGGGTGCGGCCCTAAAAAGCAAAAAAAAAAAAAACCCAGAACTTGATTGTATAGGTGGAAGTTAACTATGATGTAATTTTAAAATAAGTGCCAACTAATTATAGAGGCTGCGTAACATAATTGTGAGTTCATGTTATAAGACATATCTGTTGTGTTCAAGTTTAGCTTATGAGCATCTGTGAAATGGGAATCATGACTATATCTATTAGTTTCCTATTGCTGTTCTAATAAACTAACACAAACTTGGTGACCTCAAACAGCACAAATGTATTATCTTCTAGTTCTCGAGATCAGAAGTGCAAAATGGGCCTTTGGGGCAAAGTGGTGGTAGGGCTTCCATTTCTTCTGAAAACTTCAGTGGCAAATCCATTTTTTTGCCTTCCCCAGCTTCTAGAGGCCACCTGCATTCCTTGTCTGGTGGCCATTTACTCCACCTAGCATAGCATCCTCAAGTCCCTCTGATCTCTGCTCCTGTTCTCACATCTCCTTCTCTGACTCTGACCCTCTTGCCTCCATCCTATAAGGACCTGGATAGTCTAGGAGAATATCCATATCTCAAGATCCTTATCTTTTTTTTTTTTTTTTTCAGTCTTTTGAGGACTGCATTCAAGGCACATAGAGGTTCCCAGGCTATGGGTCTAATCGGAGCTGTTGCTGCTGGCCTATGCCACAGCCACAGCAATGCCAGATCCAAGCCGTGTCTGTGACCTACACACAGCTCACGGCAATGCCGGATCCTTAACCCACTGAGCGAGGCCAGGGATTCAGCCCGCCACCTCATGGTTCCTAGTCGGATTCATTTCCACTGTGCCACGACGGGAACTCCTCGAGATTGTTACCTTAACCACATCTGCAAACTCCCATTTTCTTTTTATGCTAACATGTTCACAGGTCCTGGGGATTAAGAAGATGTCTGAAGAATAGTCTCTTCATCTTTGGGCATTTTTAAGTTATCCTGGAAACAGGCTAGGTCACCAGAAAACTATATTCTTAGAGATTTGCAGGAACACCTTCACCGTCTTAAGTTTTAAGGCTTTATTCAAGATTTTATTGAATGTTAATGGGAGAAAAAGCCAAATAAAGGGGACACTTGCAATTTCGTTAATATTGTTTAAAAAAAAAAAAACCTTGGAGTTCCCTCATGGCTCAATGGGCTGAGGATCTGGCAGTATCACTGCTTTGGCTCTGGTTGCAGCTGTGGCGTGGGCTTGATCCCTGGCTGTGGAACTTCCGTATGCTGTTCAGCCAAAGGAAAGAAAGAAGAAAAACCTTGTCTGTTTTCAACTCTGATCAAAGTTTTAATAAGGGTCAATCATTTTTAGATTTAAGTAAAGTGTTTGTCTCTCCTAGAGAACTGGTATGATAATTATTACAGTGTTACTTTTTTTTTTTTTTGCCTTGGATACCAAAAAAGCTCAGAAATGGATTTTATTGCTCAGTGTCAGAAATTTTATGTGTGTGTGTGTGTGTATGTTTATCGTAAGTATATAGATATTAATTCTTTGCCACAAACTCAGGTGTACAAAAAAAATGTAACTTTTTTTCTTTTTAAAAGTAATCGAATTTAGGAGTTCCCTGGTGGCACTGCAAGTTAAGGATCCAGTGTTGTCACTGCTGTGGCTTGATACTTGGCCCAGGAACTTCCGCATGCCATAGGTGTAACCAAAAAAAGTAATCGAACTTCTGTTTTGAGCCCCAGTTCATTATACTCAGTTATAGAAACCAAATCTCAGTCAGTTTTAAGTCTGTTTATTCTCTTTCCTCTGAGATTTTATGCAATTTAGGGGGAATTAATGCTGTGCTACTACTGGTAATATAGGGTGTTGTGATTATCATCCATCCACACTGCCTCTGCTGGGGTGTTTTCATTTGCATCGGTCTTTGGCAGTAGAGTTGTATTGGTTCCTGCTGACCTCCTTACCCTGTTCAGGTCCCTGGTTCTATGTCATGTCCATGCTGCACTGAGATACATGGAATATCCTTCTTTTTTTTTTTTTTTTGTCTTTTTACCATTTCTTGGGCTGCTCCTGTGACATATGGAGATTCCCCGGCTAGGGGTCAAATCGGAGCTGTAGCCACCGGCCTACACCAGAGCCACAGCAACGCGGGATCCGAGCCGAATCTGCGACCTACACCACAGCTCAGGGCAACGCCGGATCCTTAACCCACTGAGCAAGGCCAGGGATCGAAGCTGCAGCCTCATGGTTCCTAGTCGGAATCGTTAACCACTGCGCCACGACGGGAACGCCGGAATATCCTTCTGTATGTTCCATGTCATTCTTGGGAGAGCCCTGTGGGATTGTTTTCGTTGCAGCCCCTTGGCATAGAAAGAACTCTGTGTTTACGTCTCCGGACTAGCAGGGTTTGGGACAGAGATCTCTTCTGCTGTCCGCTCTTCCAAATCTACCTGGGGGTTTTTGTTGTTTTCCTTTCTAGGGAGGGAGACAGGATGCAGGACCCTTTCTTAGGGATTCCATTAATGTCTAAGCTCCCTTAGCTTCTTTCTGGCTTCACTTTTGTCTTCCCTACCTCATCTTATTGAGAATTTGTTTAGGATGCAAAAAAATCTGATAGTCTTCCAAACTTTAGTCTTAAACTTTAATTTCAGCTTTTGAAATTCAGTGCTAGCACTCAAAATTTTTCTGCATTCTACTGGGGCATGGCATCTGTGACACAATGACTATGACAAACTAAATGGAAGGAAGTACTTCAATTAATGGCTCAAAAGTATTTTCCCATTATAGGTATAAGTACATAGGGAAATTAATTCCTTACTTGAATTTCCTTTTTAACATAGTGAGTTTTTAATGCAGTGTGTTTACTGCTTGACTGTACATCTGTATCATCAAATGATAAATTTTTTTGTGTCTTTTTAGGGCCACACCCATGGCATATGGAGGTTCCTCAGCTAGGGATCGAATATGAGCTGTAGCTGCTGGCCTTCACCACAGCCATAGCAACTCGGGATCCAAGCCACATCTGCGACCTACACCACAGCAACGCCAGATCCTTAACCCACTGAGTGAGGCCAGGAATCGAACCCATGTCCTCATGGATACATCGTTAACCACTGAGCCACGGTGGGAACTCTTCATGATAAATTTTTTGATGGCAAACTCTGTATCTTATTTTCTCATCCTCAAAGTGGTTAATCAGAAAATGCTCAATACCTGTTGATTTCTTTTGACATTGAGAATAACTGGGTTAGACTTGCTAGGATCAGGCAAAGGAGGTAGCTTATTAAGCACGAGTCTTACTGGCCCAGCTTTCCTGGCCAACTGACAATGGCCTGAAACAGAAAATAATTTGTGGTTGTCAGACACTAAACTAAATGATCCAGATACTATGGTGACTTTTTAAGGGACTTTCCAGTTTCAAAGGGAAGAACAAGTGAGCACTAGATTACTAAAGATTTAATTTTTCTCCTGTACTTTATAGATCTTCGCAGAAGGTATCTCCAGGGAAAACGCCAATAAATGATCATGACTCTGGTGTTGAAGATGAAGATGTTTCTCCAAGACCAATTCCTAGTCCTCATCCAGTGAGTCAAAAGGTATCACTAATCTTCTAAAGAGCTCGTCTGTCTGGCTAGAAACCTCAAAGTCTCTTCCTGTTAAAGCACTCAGTAATACAATTATTATATGTGTTAATACTTACACATATGTATAAAAAGCACATATAATTGTTATTCCAGAGGAAACTGAGGTACAGACTGGTTAAACTACCTCTCCAGGATTGTACAACTAGTAAGTAGTAAAGCTGTAATTTAAGAGACTTGGCTCCAGAATCCGGTGCTTTTATTTAACCCATTTACACTGAACGCTTTATACTATTACCAGAGCTTGACTTTGACTCTGTTTCTTGCAGCATGTGTAAGTTCCCAGGACAGGGATTGAACCCTCGCCGCAAGAGTGACCCAAGCCACTGCTGTGACAATGCCGGATCCTTAACCCACTGCGCCACAGGAGAACTCCTTGACTTTCTTTCTTTTTTTTTCCAAAAGGCCACACCTGTGGCATATGGAAGTTCCCGGGCTAGGGTTTGAATCAGAGCTGTAGCTAAAGCCTACGCCACAACTACAGCCACCTGGGAACTGAGCCACATTTGTGACCTACACAGCGGCTTACAGCAAGGCCAGGGATCACACCTGCATCCTCGTGGACACTGTGTTGGGTTCTTAACCCGCTGAGCCACAGCAGGAACTCCCTTGATTATGATTCTTTTTACCATTTTCTAAGAAAATATCATACTTACTTTTGGAGATTGCTAATAACCCCTGCCGTAATTTTCTTATCACAGCCAACCAGTGGGTTATTTTAGATTTGTTGTGTCTTAATTGCACTGATTACTTATTAGAAGAAAAGAGAGTGGGAAAGTTTTTTTTAATTAATGTTACGACCAAATTCACCACAGTGAGTATTTTATTTACTCTTTTCTGTCCTCTTCGAACTCTTTTAGTTTGTATCAGTAAAAGAATAATGATGAATAATTTTGCATAGTAGAAAAATATTCTGGAATACTCATTTGAAGACCCTTTCTTATTTAAAGTGTAGAAACATTATTTGTTAGTAGTTGTTGACACATTCTGTCTGTGATAATTTTTCTGAAGAGAGAGGTTTAAACTATTATAAAATAGTTCCCCATATTGTGTTCTGCGATTTAAGTAGCATTAATCACTGTTCTTTTTTTTTGTCTTTTTGCCTTTTCGTAGGCCACTCCCATGGCATAAGGAGGTTCCCAGGCTAGGGCTCTAATTGGAGCTGTAGCCACCGGCCTACGCCAGAGCCACAGCAACACTGGATCCTTAACCCACTGAGCAAGGCCAGGGATCAAACCCGCAACCTCATCGTTCCTAGTCGGGTTTGTTAACCACTGCGCCTTGACGGGAACTCCTAATCACTGTTCTAATGAAAGGAGTTTCATCATTAAATAAGTTTGTGAGGGCAAGGACCGTGTTTATTTTGCTCACAATTGCATTCCTATTGCTAGCACATAGAATGTGCCCAGAGAATGTCAACTGTCTAAATAAAGAATAAATACTTTTAAACACTTAACTGGGTATAATTTGGGAAGTAGTAGTCTAAGGAAAATGAAGCATATATCATTCTCCTAAAAGGTACTTTTTCCTCTTTCATTTCTTTCCCATTTATAGGTTTCTAAGATCCAGCCATCAGTTCCTGAACTTTCGCTCGTGTTGGATAGCAATTTCATAGAATCAAAGCCTGTGCCTAACCCACTGGAGATGGTGAATAATGAAAATCCTCCTTTGTTGACAAACCATTCTGAACACTTGGAGCCACCACAACCCCAGCTTTATGGTGAAAAACACAACCCAGAAGCTGAAGCCGAAGAGCCTTCCTTGAGAGGGTTATCAAATCAGCTAAACCAGGACACTGCTCCCTTGAGACACTGCAAAGTAAGACAGCCATCTATCTCTAGGAAAGGAAGCCCACATATCAGGAACAGTGTTAAACCATCTTCTCTTAATGCACCATCTCCTGATATATCTGAACAGCTTCAAACGGTTTCTGCTGGAAATGTACACAAAGAAGAGCATCCTATAAGATCCTCCACATTTAATTCCAGGCAGTCTTCTCTTGCCTCACAGTCCCACCCACACAATTTTGTTTTTTCACCCCATAACTTAGGAAGAGCAATGGAGCCTCAGATACCTACTCCCCCCCCACCATCTTACTATTCCACAAATGTTTGCGGTTGTTGTCAGCATCATGGCCCTGTTCAATATAGTCCAGTAAATTCTTGGCAAGGAATGAACACAGCAGGATCCATTCAAGACCTCCAGTCTGAAGCCCTTCAGAAGCAGGCATTATTTCATCCAGGTGGCTGTCCAGCTCAGTACCATAATGTATTCTATTCAAGTAGTCCTGTAGCCTTGAGACCTCAGGGAAACATGGGGGGTTGTTCTCCCCACAGCAATGTAGAACCGTCGCCTGTGGCAAGACTACCTTCACGCATGGACTCATGTAACCCGTGGCCTTGTGCAGTCTGCTTTCACACACCCAAGACTGCATCAGATGATGGAATGATGGGACTGTCTCCAGATGCATATAGGTTCATCACAGAGCAAGACAGACAGCTGAGACTACTTCAGGCACAGGTTTGCTGGCTTTCTTAGTTCTGTTAAATTCTTTTTTGCTTTTTAGGGCCAATCCCTCGGCATATGGAGGTTTCCAGGCCAGGGGTTGAATCAGAGCTACAGCCGCCAGCTTATGTCACAGCCACAGCAATGCTAGGTCTGAGCTGTGTCTGCAGCCTACACCACAGCTTATGATAATGCCAGCTCCTGAGCAAGGCCAGGGATTGAACCTGCGTCCTCATGGATCCTAGTCAGATTTGTTTCTGTTAAATTCTTGGTATTAGTATGATTTCTTAAAAATAACTGGCATCTCTGCAATAATTACAGTTTATGGAGTAGCACTGTAGAATATCAGAACTATATACATTTTTATAGAACTATTTTTTCCTGCATAGGATTCTCTTATAATGTACAACAAAAGTTCTAATTGGTATTCTGTTGATTATTTCAACAGTTTGAAGTTTCTGTATTGCAAATAGTGCAGCAGTGAACACCTTTACACAGTTGCATCTTCCTATGTATGTGCACGTGTCTCTGTAGCATAGATCCCTACAGGTAAAATTATGAAGTCAAAGAGAACAGATTTTTTAGGCCACACTCTCAACCCGTGGAAGTTCTAGAGCCAGGCATCAAACCTGAACCACAGCAGTGACGATGCTGGATCCTTAACCCCCTCCACCACAAGAGAATTCTGAGACCATACATTTTAAAAGTTCAAAGATAACCAAACTTGTTCCTCTCCTAATATTCAAAGTCTCATTTTGGTGTAGTGGTTAAGGGAGTGGGCTCCTTGGGTTCTAATCCAGTTTTAGTGTGACATACGTTATGCAGTCTTGTACTTTATATGTCTGACTTAATTTTTCTCATCAACAAGGTAGGAATACACATAAGTGTGAGGAGTTCTAGGACTGAATGAGTTACTAGGCAAGGGCTTAAAATAGAGCCTGGCATGTAGTTAGTGCTCAATAAATGTGAACTACTACTATGATTTTCGTTATCATTATTGTCTGAGCTAATGACATCACTTCTTACCATGTTGCACAAGGCCAAAATCCTAGGCATGAAAAACCCAGGCTTTTACTCTCTAGATGTGTCTAGATGTATTTACTTTCTAAATGTTACTTTCTAGATGTTTTTTTAACCATCTTTCTCGCTCCGGCCCTAATGCAAACCATTGTTTTCTCTTTTGCATACATGCTGCTTCAGTACTGTTCCCTCATGTTTCCTGCAGTTGAAAACACCAGAGCCATTCTTTTTAAAGCTCAAGTCAGATCATATGGGTCCTGCTTAAAACTCAATGGTTTTCTATTGCAATTGGAATGAAGTCAAAATTCTTTGCCCTGACCCTCTTTGGGCCCCGCTTCCCGGCCTACGCCCTCTCCTGTCTTATCTCTTGCCGCTGTCTTCCATGTTCACCGCATCTCAGCTGCCGTCAGTTGGGTAGGTTTTGGTCTTCAGAAACACGAACATGTTTCTACTTTGGATACTGAAGCTTCCTTTGCTTGAAACATTCTTTTAATTCTAATGGCTAGCTCTTTCTCATCATTCAGATCTTAATTACAAGGTTTTGTTTTTGTTTTTTGTTGGTAGGGAGTTAGTTCTAGGAAAGGCACTTACAGTATTCATCACTGTCTTCTTTAGCACCTTGAATAGCACTTCATTTAAAATAGCTGTTTAGTACATATTTTGTAACTTGAATGCATGAAGAAGGCCACCAGAAAGGTTATACCAATGTAACACGCCAAAACAGTTTTCCCACCTGTTAGGCATCTTAAATTATTATCAGTCTTATTCATAGAAACTTATTGTATTGTAAATAAGATTGATCATTTTATTATTTATTAGCCATTTGTATTTTCTTTCTATAAAGTCTCTGTCATTTACCTATTTTTCCATTGTCCTTTTTTAATCAATTTATAAGTGCTTGTTTTTTTGTTTTGTTTTTTTGTTTTTGTTTTTGTCTTTTTGCCTTTTCTAGGGCCACACCGGTGGAATATGGAGGTTCCCAGGCTAGGGGTCTAATTGAAGCTGTAGCTGCCCGTGACAGCTACAACCACAGCAACGTGGGATCCAAGCCGCGTCCGCAACCTACACCACAGCTCACGGCAACGCCAGATCCACTGAGCAAGGCCAGGGATCGAACCCGCAGCCTCATGGTTCCTAGTCGGATTTGCTAGCCACTGAGCCATGATGGGAACTCCCTATAAGTGCTTGTTGTGTAGTAAGGAAATTGGTTACCATCTATCTCGATGTGTTATTTTTGACAGTTTGTCTTGTGTTTTGTGTTTCAACCACTTGTTTTGTACAGAACATTCCAGTTTAGACATAATTAGATTTATCAGTCATTTTCCTTTTGGGTTTTATATTATGTTTAGAAAAGGCTCTTCCCTTTTAAGATTATAAAAGTTTATTCATCCTCCCTCCCTCCCTTTCCAGGGTTACCTTTGTTGCTTTATTTTATTTTGATATATGAAATAAAAGAATTCTCTATTTTTTTTTTTTTTGCTTTTTAGGGCCACACGCACAACATGTGGAAGTTCTCAGGCTAGAGGGGTTGCATTGGAGCTGTAGCTCCTGGCCTACGCCACAGGCACAGCAGGTCAGGATCCAAGCCATGTCTGTGACCTACACCGTAGCTCATGACAACGCCAAATACTCGGCTACTGAGTGAGGCCAGAGATGCAAACCTGCATCCTCATGGGTATTAGTCGTGTTTGTTACGGCTGAGTCACAATGGGAACTCTGAGATTTTTCTCTTTTTAGTCCTCAGACAACTGGTCCCATCTATTTCCTGAATAATATGTCTTTTGTTAGTGATTTGGAAGTGTATTTTTATTGTATAACTAGAGTGTCATGCATTTACATCTGTTTCTGTACCATATTCTCCGTTGGTCTGCCTATCTATTCCAGCCCCACTACCGTTTGCTTTGATCGCTATAGCTTTGTAATATATCTTTTATTGCGTGTTTCCTATGTGATCTAAACTTCACTTTTCTCACCTGTAAATTGGGAGCAATGATTGATTTTATTTGCAGATTTGAAGATCGAATATACACGTTCAATATATATCTGAAGGTTGTGTATATATATGTGTGTAACACACACACACACTTATCTGTCTAGTGCTTAGTGTAGGACAAGGCTATAGTAAACAGTCAACAAATCACAACTATTTTATTTACCTTAGTCTTCATAATACCTTAGTTTAGGGAAGTAGTGTTTAAAAAGGAAGGCTTTTCTACTCCTAGATGTATCTACATGTACACAAATAGTCATAGCAACATTATTTATAACAGGCAAAAGTGAAAACAGTCCAAAGTCCACCAGCTGATGAAGGGATGAAGACACTATGACATAATTTGTGTAATTCAGTCATCAAAAGGAATAAGTACTGATGATGGATACTATAGCACGGATGAGCTTTGAAAACATTTCACTAAGTGAAAGAAGCAAGATATAAGGCTTTGTGTTGTTTGGTTCCATCTATGTCAGATGTCCAGAGCAGGCAAGTCTGTAGAGACAGAAAAGAGATTAGTGGTTGCCAGAGGCTAGATCTGGGGCCATGCAGAGTAACAGCTAGTGGCCACAGAGTTTTTGGTGGGAGTTGATGAAAATGCTGAAGAATTTGGTGGTGATGGACACAACCTTTGTGACTGTGCTGAAAACCACGGAATTGTATACTTTAAAGGGATCGAGTTTATGGTATGTAAATTATATCTCAATTTGAAAAGGAGGAGAGGAAGCTTATGTTGTTTGAACCTCAGCTTTGCTACTTGTTAGTTGTGACCTGGGCAAGTAACTTTATTTTCAGTGCCTCAAAAGTTTTTTTCTCTGTAAAGTGTGTTTAATAGTAATATGTTCTCACATGTTGTTATAAAAATCATACATAAAATCTCTTATTATGCTGTCACATAATCGTGAAACACTCAGATATTGTCATTAATATTTTCAGTTTCGGCATGACCAAACATGGGCCATTCTAGTTTACCTTTATAAGAAGAATTTTGTGTAAAAAAATTGCTCAAACTTGGTATATGAAATTAAAGTATACCTGCTATCTTACTTTTGAGTTGCAAGTGAAATAGGAATAAAATGTTCATGTTAAGTGCTAATATTGAGGCTTTTTTACCCGAGTGTCAGTTTGTGAATGCTAATCTAAACACCTGTATGTTTTTACTTTTCAATTTCTGTGCCCACTTATGTGATTCTTAATAACTAATGAAAATGATTTTCTACGTTGAGTAAATTACATGGCTTGATCTAATTGAAATGTGAGAAAACATAGTTAAAAGTTCTTTATAACTGGGGCACTTCGTAATTCATTTTTAAACTCTTCTGCCAATTTGGTTGATGACTTCACTGTCAGTTTAAAGTATGCTTCTAATCGATACAGATCCAGCGTTTGTTGGAAGCGCAGTCTCTGCAGCCGTGTTCCCCTAAGACAACCACCGCTGAAGACACCGGGCGAGCTGCAAGACAAATGGAGGTGGTTTCCATGGAAGCACAGTCTCCATCTGCTTTACACATGAGGAAAAGTGTGAGCATTGCCGTGAGCACAGGTAATTTCATTTCTTAAGTTTGTGCTTGGTACAAATAGAACTAAAACCAAAGTGATGAGAGTGTAACATTAAGTCTTTGTGTAATTTGATTCTTTATGAAATAAAACTATACGTGGAAACAGGTAAGAGAGCACATAACATAATATATTGTTTGTTTCTGCTACTGTCCCAGGCTGGACCCATTTCTAATGAGATAAGTCATTTGCAGTTTGAGGGATCAGGGAAGGTTTCATCTATGCAGTGGTATCCATTCTGGGCCTTGAAAGGAGTGTAGGATCTTGGTGGAATTGAGAGATGGCAGAACAGATTGGGTAGAGAAAGTATTATGGGTTCAGTGACCGAACCCAGGGTTCTGAGAGATCTCAGGATTCTACACGTTACTGTGTTAGGAGAACCTTTGCTATGTTTCCCACAAAGCCGTGTCTGCTTCGTTTGGTAAGCAAGACTGAAGACCTTTTAAAAAATCAACTAATAATATAAAAATATATTTATATGAATATTATAAATGACATCTTACATGAGATCCTCCAGAACATCTTTGTGTTTTCAGTGTCTGGCAGGATGTCTTGCATGAAGAGTGGTGGTGATAAAAATGCGGAGGAAGGAGAATGGGTTAAAGGATCTGGTGTTGCCACAGCTGTGGCTCGAATTCAGTCCCTGGCCTGAGAACTTACACATGCTGCAGGTGCAGCCATAAAGTAAATATAAAAAACCAAAAGGGATGAGGAGGAAGGAAAAAAATTAGTTAAAAAATAAGGATGAGGAGGAAGAATCATGTACAAGGTTAATGTGATTTGAAAACCAATTGGATACGGTAGTTGGAAGAGGGAGAATTCGAGTTCCTCCAACTAAATGCAGTGTGGTTATCCTAGATTGGCTCTTGGAAGAGAAAAGGACATTAGGGGAAAAACTGGTGAAATCCAGGTTTGTTTTTTTTTTTGGCCACTTCACAGTATATGGAAGTTCCTGGGCTAGTGATTGAATCTGACCTACAGCTGCAGCCTGTGCTGCTGTTGCAGCAACACTGGATCCTTTAACCCATTGCACTGGGCCAGGAATCGAACCCATGCCTCCAAGCCACCGAAGCTGCTACAGTCGAGTTCTTAACCCACTGCACCACAGCAAGAACTCCTTGCGAAATCCAAGCAGAGTCAGGAGTTTTAGGTAATGGTGATGTATCAGTACTGGTTGGTTGATTGTGAAAAATGTACCTCGGTAATGCAAGATGGGACATCAGGGAACACTGGGTGGGTAGTTACAGTAACTCTGTTTTATCTTCTCTATAGATCTAGAATTATCCCCAAGTTAAAAGTTCATTAAAGATGGAAATAAAAGTTACTCCAAGATTTTAAGCCCAGATGGCAGGAGGCAAGTTGGAGAAGCAGAGGGGAGGAGATGTGTTCCGTCTCAGTATGTTGGGATTGGGCTACTTTGGGGAATGCAAATAATAGTACTCAAATGTCAGAAGAGTGGAGGCGGATTCATGACCTGAGACTGGCGAATGGCAGATGAAGGGTGGAGCCTGGAGAAGAAAAATTTCAGAGAAAGAAGGCAGATTTCTATATTCTTTTCTTTTTTTCTTTCTTTCTTTTTTTTTTTTTTTTTTGTCTTTTTTCGGGCTGAATCCGTGGCATATGGAAGTTCCCAGGCTGGGGGGTCAGATCGGAGCTGCAGCTGCCAGCCTGTGCCACAGCCACAGCAACGTGGGATTGACCTACGCCACAGCTCACGGCAATGCCGGATCCTTAACCCACTGAGCGAGGCCAGGGATCAGGCCTGCAGCCTCATGGATACTAGTCGTTACTGCTGAGCCACCACGGAACTCCAGATGTCTACATTCTTTATCTGAACCCGTGTATTATCTAAACTATCTGTGTAGAGAGGACCAAAGAGGGAGGGAGCAAGACTCTCATGTACGTTTATAAGTCAAATTCAGGTACTGGCTAAGATTCTTTGGCTGCAAGTAACATAAACCACTTTGAACTAATTTAAGCAAGAAAAAGGAATTGACTGGGAAGATTATGGGGATGTTTCATGAAAACCAAGGCCAGAAATGGGATTGGACTTCAGGAAAAAAACTAGAGTTAGAAACTGCAAAGCCGTTGGGCTACCCAGTTATTCTACTCTATCTAAAGTTTGCATGGCTGTATATTTTGAAATACAATTCAGCCAGAGCTCCAAAGTTTCTGTGTTGTAAAGTTCTACCCAATACACAAACCAGGTTATGGTTCCTCAGTCCCTGTTTGAAATTGCAGAGATCCTGAATGGCCTAGTTTGGATTAGGTTTTAATCCCTGGTTGAAGGCTAAGGAGGTTGCGAAGCACATCATAGGGACATAGCTGCTGGAGTCCCATCTTTGTTAACTGCAGGGGTGACAGTTTCTTAGGTAAGTGTGTGTATCTGTGTTGTAGAAAGGTAGTGGTAAAGGAGTATTATGAGATAAAAAGACCAAAAAGTGGTTTCCTTCAATGTTCTCTTGTAAAATCCTCTACTTACTCTATTGCAATTGCCTATCATCTGTATCTATCACTAGACTGTAAGCTTTGGGGATTTGGAATACTGCCTTATTGACCCTGTATCTTATTACCTAACATGATGCCTCAGTCTTAATGTGTGTTGAATAAATGAAAACTGAATGAAATCATCCCTATGTTTGAACTGATATTCTGAAATTATTTCAAACAAGTTTTCAAGCATGATGAATAGAATTCAAATACTTTGAAATCTCATAGATTCGTATTTGGAGCTATTACACATATGCAGAAAAATTATTATATAGTCAAGTTGATGCTCAAATTAGAAACAGTTTTGACTAGAATTTAGTCTTTCATTTTAACTATTTCTTTAAATCATTTATGTTTAGCCGTATTTCCCCAGTTGTGGAATGCATATTACTCAGATTCGAGAGATGATTTGGGGTAGAATAAAGATAACTATTCTGTATTTTATAGATATATTTATTATGAGTTTTAGAAAAAATTAACCAGCACATAAAATCTGTGATATCACAGGAATGATGAAGCTAGGTAAAAGTAAAGTGAGTTGATTTAAAGAAAATCAACTCAGCAAATAATACATGCAAATGGTTCTGTAGATAATTGTGGAAGTGATCCATAAAGTGTGGGAAACATTTAATTTTTAAGTACTTGTCTGATATTGCGTATGTCTGGTACATCTCTAACATGGTCTCATAAATATTTATTTAAGGGTCAAAATCAGAGAGCCTAGGGATTTATATTTTATATATTTTCTGATGTTTTCCAGAATAGCAGTTTACAAAACACATTTACACCCCATACTATATTCAGAGCCTTGGCAGGTAAAACACATCATTTGAGAGCCACACCTCTTGAAGAGGCAGGACTTAAAATGTCCTTTTCCCTTTGTACCCAGTTTTCTCCCTTTGCACCCTTCACTTACCTCTTCATGCATGGCATTTCTGAGAAAATATAACCTGAAAACAACTCTAGGTAATTGTGTTAATATAGCTAGTGTTATTTGAAAGTTGGCAGAGAATTATTTTTACAATCGAGCATTTGTTTCAGTATCTGGTCAATCATTTAACCTCCAGGCGCCAGCTTGTTTTGGAATGCTGCAGGCGATGGTCAAGAGCCTGAATCTCAGCTGAGGCAGGATGATACCAAGATTTCCAGTGAGGACATGAATTTTTCTGTTGATATTAATAATGAAGTCACAAGTACTCCAGGTAGTGCATCTTCATTAAAAGCAGTTGATATTCCCAGTTTTGAAGAGAGCAACGATGCTGTGGAAGAAGAATTTAATCAGCAACTTTCTGTATCCAAGTAAGGGCTCTTTGATTCACAATTCATCCTTTTTTTTTTCTTTTTAAATTCTAATATTCTTATGGTATTCTAACTGAGAAACTATTTATTTTGGTTCTGTTCTTCTTTTTTAGTTTTTTGTTTGTTTGTTTGTTTGTTTGTAGGGGGTACTTTTTAGGCCACACCCATGGCATATGGACATACCCAGGCTAGGGGTCGAACCTGAGCTGCAGCTACTGGCCTACACCAGGGCCATAGCAATGCAGGATCCAAGCCGCGTCTTCGACCTACATTGCAGTTTGCAGCAATGCTGGATCCTTAACCCACTGAGCGAGACCAGGGATTGAACCTGAGTCCTCATGGATACTAGTGGGATTTGTTACCACTGAGCTGTGATGGTGAACTCCTCTTCTTTTTTTAGCTTTAACTTTTGCTTTCTAGTTTAGATACTAAGGCAGTTATTTTAAAATTATTGAAAATACAATTTAGTGGAGTGATTAAGAGGATGGTGCCAGACTGCCTTGATTCAGATCATAGCAGTGTGACCCTGGGCAGGTCTCATAATTCCTGAATGACTCTATTTTCTTCTCTATAAATGGAGATAATAAGAGAACCTATCTCAAGATTATTATAAGGATTACATTAGTTAATATATGTAAAGCGCATAGAAAAATACCAGAATTAGTACTTAATTATTGCCATCATTTAGCTAAATATAGAATAAGGCAAACTCAGTAACTGACATGGACTCTCCTTAAAAATATTTTGCAAATGTTTGTATGATAAAAATCCTGCTCAGTGCAGATACTTTCCCAAAAAGCCATAAAATCTCTAAAGGCTGGATTTCTGCCTCTGCATGTGAGTTTTGGTATTTTCATTAAAGTGAAATTGGTTAACATGGTTGAAGATAAAGATTAAATTTGATATTTAGGAATCAAGGGGATAGCAGCTGCAGGTGAAGAAAACTAGCAGTTATGGATTAGCCACCATGTTTATCTGGTGCTGTGCTAGGCACTTTGTATCGCCTTTAATCCTGTCTCATCTTTTTCAACCCAGGGAGGTGGATATCGTTTTCCCATTTTATGGATAAGAAAACTGAGGCCCAGAGGCCTCAGAAATTTGCCCCAGACCTGCTGAAAACAGATAACTATGTTATAAATGAGAATATATGTGACACGAGAGTTAAAGGAGATGCTAATGGGGGTTAAAAGAAGCAAGAGAACAAATCCAGTTAGGGTTTTAGAACATCATAGAGGAAGAGTCCCTGAACAGTAGGTAGGATTTGAATAAGGGTGTGCCAGTTTAAAGGCATTAGAACAGTAATTCTTGGCTCCATGGCATTGAAAATACCAGTAAATTTGGGCCCTTCCCCAGTTCAGAATCTCTGAAGGGAGAAGTCCAAACAGTTATGTTTTCTAAAACTTTACAAGTGATACTGATGTGTAGCCAAGATTGAAAACTACTGACTTGCAGATAAAATTTATAGGCAGAATTGAGAGTATTAGTATTGTTAGTAATCTGTTTCGTTCAGAATATTAAATAAAACGGCACTGAGAGAGATTGGGTGAAAAGCCAACTCGACTACCAAATTTCAGAGAACTTTGATTGGCAGAATAAGGAATTGTGTTTCCTTTGTTTATTTTTTAGTTTTGGGGGGCTTTTGTTGTTTGTTTTTGTTTTTTTCTTTTTGCCATTTCTTGGGCCGTACCTGTGACATATGGAGGTTCCCAGGCTAGGGGTTAAATCGGAGCTGTAGCTGCTGGCCTACACCACAGCCACAGCAACTTGGGATCCGAGCCGCATCTGCAGCCTACACCACAGCTCACGGCAACGCCAGATCCTCAACTCGCTGAGCAAGGCCAGGGATCAAACCCGCAACCTCAGGGTCCTAGTCGATTCGTCAACCACTGAGCCATGACGGGAACTCCCAGGAATTGTGTTTGTTTAATAAACCATTTAAGTTTTTGCTTTTTTGATGTTGTTGTAAAACAAAATAACATGAAATTTACCATCTTAGCCATTTTTCTGCAGCCTCTCAAGATGGGATGCTGTATAGCATCACTAAGAGCTAAAAATACAAACCAGAATGCTGCTAAGTCTCACCTCTTTCTTCCAAAGTTACTGCACCTCAAATATACATTAGATACCTTGATAACTAACACATTTAAATATGTCTTTTCAAGCAGCTCTTCTCCTCTTGTGAGAAAAGAACCTGATGTGCCTGTGTTCTTTTCGAATCCCCTGCTGTCAGAGAGCATCAGCATGTGTTTCCAGAGTGGGCCAGCAGAGGGTGCCACTAATAGCTCTGCACCATCAGAGGAATCCAAAACTGAGCAAGTAGTGCAACTCTTGCCTTGTCAACCCTCAGATAACCAGGAAATACTCCAGGATGTGTTGGTAAGAAAACAGAAAGCATTTCCTCTTTCGTGAGATGGTTATTTAGTTTAGGGTGTACTAGTTAAGCCTTTCCTGTCTTTAAACTGATTGCAACCTTGATGTAAAAAGATTTTTCCCAAATTAATGATAAATCATATTTGTTTAGCTTTTCATAAATTGCGATAACCTAAATTCAGTAATTCACTGTAAGCTAGTCATCAGATACTCAGCCTTTTTTTTTTAAGGTCACACCCGCAGCATGTAGAAGTTCCCAGGCTAGGAGTTTAATCGGAGCTGTAGCTGCCAGGCTACACCACAGCCACGGCAACACCAGATCCGAGCTGCATCTGTGACCTACACCACAGCTCATGGCAGCGCTGGATCTTTAACCCACTGGGCAAGGCCAGGGATCAAACCCTTGTTCTCATGGATCCTAGTCAGGTTCATTACCACTGAGCCAAGAGGGGAACTCCCAAAAGCCTTATTTAATTTAATTAATTTATTTATTTTTATTTATTTTTGCTCTTTAGGGCTGCACCCATGGCATATGGAGGTTCCCAGGCTAGGGGTTGAATTAGAGCTACAGTTGCCGGCCTACGCCACAGCCACAACAACATCAGATCCAAGCCCCATCTGTGACCTACACCACAGCTCACAGCAATGCTGGATCCTTAACCCACTGAGAGATGCCAAGGATCAAACCTGCAACCTCATCATTCCTAGTCAGGTTCATTTCCACTGCTCCATGACAGGAACTCCACAAAAGCCTTATTTTAAAAATATGTTATGTGACATTATGTTAAATTCAAAATAAAGTTAGGACTGGAAAAAACAAGCAAGAGTTTGCAGGAAATTTGAAAATTGGAAAGTAGTATCATATTTATGATAATATTTACTGATTTCAGTTCAGATAAGCAGATTTTTGTTGAATACTTAGTTTAAGAAAATGAACTGAGTAAAATGGATTATAAAGATGAATGTGAGTCTCTGCCTTTGAAAAATCTATAGGAAATAGCACATGGATACCAGTAACAGTTATAGGATAGGCTGAGAAGTGCCATAAGCAAAGACAAGACACAATAAAAAAGGAGTAATTCTGGTTGGAGAAAATAGTCATCTTGGAAAAGTTAGAGTGTGAACTGAGACTTGAAGATCAAATGACTGTGGCCGTCACTTACAGTCAAATTGTAGACTTCGGAACATTTAATTTTTCCGTTTATAATTGAAGGCTAATTAAACATACTTCATAGGGCTCTAGGTATTCAGTTAACACCTATTTGTTGTTTGCTTGCTAGGTCCTAGACTGGTGTTAGTTGTGTGCTCAGGAATGAAATATGCTTTGATGTCAGGAAGGCAGAGATAGTGACACAGGTTATTCTCATTCAAGGAAAGAAAAGAGAGGAGTCAAATTCTGAAATGAACATAGATGTAATTTATAACTCTGAAATAATTACCACTTTTCAAATGAAAGCACAATTTTCAACGTTTGTTTATGGAGAATTTACTATAAATCCTTGAGAACACTTGAAATATTAATTGATTTTAAATCTGTTGGTTTTAAAATGAACAGGTTCTGAACAAACATTCTGAGTTTTCTCTAGGATCTGATGAAATCATTTCTTCATTAGGATGGGCTTCTTTTATAAAAACTCCATAAAATTTAGCGAATGTACTACTTAATACTTTGTAGAACTTGGCAGGATAATATTTTGCTCTTCCCTAGCGTTACTAACTGCTGTTATTTGGCTTTTTTGTCTCCTAAGACTTTAGTGATTTTTCAAATAGATCCTTTTTCTTTTTTCATTAGGGTCAAGGGAACCACCTATTAAATAACTCCACCGAAGAAACTGAGCAGCCATCAGCCAAAGCAGTAATTATCAGTCACGAATGCACCAGAACCCAGAATGTTTACCATACAAAGAAAAAAAAGCGTGATTCAGGACTGGTGGACAAAGATTGTGTTCTTAGTGCAACTCTTAAACAACTAAGAAGCCTTGGAGTAAAAATTGACTCTCCCACTAAAGTGAAGACAAATGCACATAAAGTGGATCATGCCAGGTGAGTTTAAACTTTGTTTTAAAAAATTAAAAAAATTTAAATGCATTGCAGCTGTCTCATGAGGAAAGGTATGAGCTTGCCACTCAATTCAATTGATTCATTATTTATTCAGGGCCTACTATATATGTGGTGAATAAGAGACTGTCTCTATGCTTTAGATTTTTCATTTTAGCAGAAAGGTGGATTATATACCTAAGTAATTTGAAAAATATTGAGGGGTATCGCCTGTGTAAAGACGTCAACAAAATGCCATGGAGGAGTTCCCACTGTGGCACAGTGGGTTAAGGATGCAACATTGCCACAGCTATAGCTTGGATTCCATCCCTGGCCCAGGCACTTCCATATGCTGCGGTTGCAGCCAACAAAAACAAAAACAAACAAAATGCCATGGGAGTCTTAGAGGAAGAGAAATGAGCCTTTACTCATTTTTGGTGACTGGAAAATTTTTCCTGGAGGTGGTAGGGTCTGTGCCAGTTGCTGAATTCTGCTAATGCCGTCTAAAAAGCAAAAACATTCCTTTTTGTAGAAGTGTGTTTTGAAGAATCTAGTTATATGAGCCTTACTTACTGCTCATCACTTCCACCTGGCCGTATTTTTCTGTTCAGATTCCTCTTCCTCAAAGATCACCTCGACACACACTTGTTTTTAAAGAGGATAAAATCTGGAAATTATGTTATAAGGCTACTGTGTTTTCTGTTAATTATTTTTTATGATGGTTTTTTTTTTTACAAAACTAATACATTCTCATGATTTTAAAAAATACCAAATAATACGCAAGAATATCATATAAAATGCAAAAGCCCCTACTTCCTAAATTCCTCAGTCCGACTCCTCTAGGTTATTTCTCTTAACTGCTTCTTCGACATTCTCTAGACGTGCCCTGTGTATATTCAAGTATATATCTGAGTGACAAGTGTTGGGATTTGGGCTTTTTGATTAACGTATCTTAGATGCATTTCTTTATAAGTGTAGGTAATTCTTCCTCATGCATTTAAACAGCTGCATAATATTCTGTTGTGCCCGTGTACTATAATATAGTGAATCCCAGTTCTCTATTAATGGACTTCTCGTAGGCTGAATCTCTAAATCTCAAACAATGCTAAGTGAACATCCTTCTGCAGGTACTTGTACACGTCTTTGTAGAATAAATTCCTAGAAGTAGGCAGGATCAGAGGAAGTTTTGGTGGATGTTGCCTTTGCCCACCAAAAGAGTTGTACCGGTTTATATTCCTACCACCAGTGTAGGAGAGTGAAGTTAGTTAGCATTTTGAAGGTTTTATTTTAAAACTCTGAGAGGGAGGCTCTGCAACATCTGCTGGAGAGCGCAGATCCCCTGCTGTCCGTGTGGGGCCTTACACTCTGGTATGGCTGCTTGTGGGAGTCGTTTAAGTAGTATGTTTCTTCATAGTGGCCACCCTGTTTTAAAAGTTGTGAAACAATGAAATGAATCAAGTTTCAGCATACAGTAAACCTGATTCAGTTTTTAAATGCCTAGAATAAAATGGAAAGTAAAGCTTTTTTGATATGTCAGTGTGGGGTAGTCAGGTTGTTTTAATCAAAATTGTTTTGCACATGGAGTTTCTGCTGTGGTTCAGTGAGTTAAGAATCCTACTGTGGCAGCTCGGGTCACTGCACAGATGCGGGTTCAATTCCTGCCCTGATGTAGTGGGTTAAAGGATCCAGCATCACTGCAGCTGCAGCCTAGGTCACAGCTGCAACTTGGATTCAGTCCCTGACCCGGGAACTTCCATACGCCTCAGGAAGGTAGTCCATACTTTAAAAAAAAAAAAAAAGATTGTTCTGTTCTCTTTTTGAAAGACAATTTATATTATAAATGTGTACTATAAAAATAATACATGCTCAGGGTAGGAATTTTAGAGAAATGAAGACTATGTCGTCTGAACTAATAACACCCAAAGAAAATTGGGAAACATAGTTGTGGTTTTGCCATATACATAATTCGGGGATTTTTTCTTTACTTGCCATTATAAATTAATTTTCACTTAATATTTTGGGATACTCCCATTTTAAAAATTCGCTTATCTATGTGAGTTGAAAAATTCATAGATGGGATTTGAGTTTCATGTAAGATGATTTTCTCAGGAAGTGAAAGTTGATGTGAAAAAAGTGTTTTCAGTTCAAAGCACTATGTTAAGTTATTTTCTTAGAGGGGTGATCTGGCTAAAATTTTATAAAATCATATGCTGTTTTCACAAGAAAACTTTTTAAAGTTATATTTTGTGGTATAAATTGTTGTGTAAAATCTTATAGAGTTTTGGGGAATTCCTGTTGTGGCTCAGTGAGTTAAGAACCCGACATAGCGTCCATGAGGATGTGGGTTTGATCCCTGGCCTCCCTCAGTAGGTTAGGGATCTGGTATTGCCGTAAGCTACTATGTGGGTCACAGAAGCAGCTCAGCGGCACCTCCAGTTCAACCCCTAGCCTGGGAACTTCCAGATGCCACATGTGCAGCCATAAAAAGAAAAATAATTTTATTTTATTTTTTTTGTCTTTTTGCCATTTCTTGGGCTGCTCCCACAGCCTATGGAGGTTCCCAGGCTAAGGGTCGAATCAGAGCTGTAGCCACCAGCCTACACCAGAGCCACAGCAATGCGGGATCCGAGCCACGTCTGCGACCTACACCACAGCTCATGGCAACGCCGGATCGTTAACCCACTGAGCAAGGGCAGGGATCGAACCCGCAACCTCATGGTTCCTAGTCGGATTCATTAACCACTGTGCCACAACAGGAACTCCAAGAAAAATAATTTTTTAAAATAAAATATGGTAGAGCTTTGGAAATAGAGTGTGTGATATTTGTTTTGGTTCCATTCTCAAAATAATATGTTTATTTTCAGAACCTTGGAAAATTTAGAAAAAACAGACAAGAAGAAAACCCATTTTTATACCAACCAACCTCATTTATTATTAAAACTTTGCTTTTGTATTTCCTTTAATTTTTCTAAAGTAATTTTAATAGCAGCCATTTATTGAGTGTTCGTAATGTGAGGAACTGTGTTAAAAGTCTTATGCAACATTATTTCAGTTAATCTTTGCCATCATCTGTGTGATAGATACCTTTTTATAACTGTTGAGGAAATTAAGTACCGGTTTGCTCAAGGCCCCACACCTGTCATTTTGTCTTTTTAGGGCCGAACCCGTGGCACATGGAAGTTCCCAGGCTTAGGGGTCAAATCAGAGCTGTAGCTGCCAGCCCACGCCACGGCCACAGCAATGCCAGATCTAAGCTGCGTCTGTGACCTACATACACCACAGCTCATGGCAATGCCGGATCCTAACCCACTGAGCAAGGCCAGGGATCGAACCTGCATCCTCACTGATACCAATCAGATTCATTTCCACTGAGCCATGATGGGAACAACACTTGTAATTTTTTTTTTGTTTTGTCTTTTGTCTTGGGCCGCGCCTGTGGTCTATGGAAGTTCCCAGGCCAGGGGTCGAGTCGGAGCTGTAGCTGCTGGCCTGTGACCTACACCATAGCTCACCACAACGCCAGATCCTTAACCCACTGAGTGAGGCCAGGGATTGAACCCACATCCTCATGAGTACTAGTCAGGTTTGTTAACCACTGAGCCACGATGGGACCTCCCCACACCTGTAATTTTAAACGTACTTTTCTAATTCCAAAGTCCGTAGTTTGGGGGGGGGGGGGTTTAGTTTGGGTTTTTTTTTTAATGTTTTGCTCTGTGCTTATTGCTTGTTTAATTTTTTTTGGTGAGGATCTTATGGTGGTGTGTATAATATGCTGCTTTGTGGGGGGTTTTTGGTTTGGGTTTTTTTTTTGGGTTTTTTTGGCTGCCCCTGTGGCAAGTGGAAGTTCCTGGGCCAGGGATTGAACCCAAGCCATAGCAGCAAAACCACTGAATCCTTAACCCATTGAGCTACAGAGGAACCCCCTGCTTTGTGTTCTGACTATATTGTATATACCTCCTAAATATTTGGTTTTGGTTTTGCGTTGGCAAATAAACATTTTTTCCAAGTTGTAGCACTTTCTAAGCCTCATCTTTAACGGGGATATAATAAACCAGTAAGTGGGATATAGTATTTGTTTACCTGGTCTTTCCCCTCTTGTCAGGACTGTCAAATGGTTTTCAGTTTCTTACTGTTTTGTTTTGTTTTGTTTTGTTTTTTGCTTTTTTGGGCCACACCTGTGCCACATGGAGTTCCCAGGCCATGAAGGAATGGAATTGAAGCTGTAGCTGAGAGCCTATGCCATAGTCACAGCAATGCCAGATCTGAGCCGTGTCTGTGACCTACACCCTAGCCCATGGCAGCGCCGGATCCTTAACCCACTGAGTGAGGCCGGGGATCAAACCCCTGTCCTTAGGAATATTAATCGGGTTCATAACCCACTGAGCCACAATGGGAACTCCTGTTGCTGTTTCAAATATTACTATGATAAACATCTTTTTCCAAAGATTGCATTTTTTAGGTTTAGGATTATTTTCTTTAGAAATGGAAAGACTAAGTCAAAATGGTAGGAATATTTAAGACTGTTACTACATTGCTTTCTGAAAAAGTAAGATCTCACTCATTTTATTTCAATAAATATGTAATGAGCTTCTACTCTGAGCCAGCTATGAGAAATACCCTGGCATACAAGATAACACAGGAAAGACAGCTTTCCCTTTATAGAGCTTACAGTTCAGTGGAGAAGACACACAGATAGTCAGTTATCACGTGCTCTGATACCCGCTGGGAAAGGAAGGACAGTGTGCTCTGGGCGCCCATGGGAGAGGTACCTAACATTAGCACCATTTTCATACTCTGTTATAATTACCCTGTATTAAAATCGCCAGTGATCAAGATTGTGCTAATTTAGACCCCCAAAACTTAAATTATCTTTATATTTTATTGATTATTAATAGGTTCTATATATTATTGTGATTAGAAATGAAGTTGCTCTGAAACTATTTTTCTTTGACATAGAAGTGAGATTTTTTTTCAACAATCTTAGGCTGAGAGGAGATTCCAAGTGTAAGACTTTATAAAGCCTACCTAATTAGTTCACATTGTTTCACAGTTTATCTTGAAACTATAAGTTTTTTTTAGTATAATCTCCTACCATCCTCTACCAAATTCCAGTTTACCCAGCACTGGCATTTGCCAAGTTCCTTGCTGTTACTTTTACCTGGGATGCTCTTTGTCATCTTTCTACTTGACAGAATCCTCCTTATCCTTCAGAGCTAAACCCAGATATCACCTCCTTTGTCAGTGTTTCCTGGAGCCCTCTCCAGAATATTGATACTTTGTACTCTCAGAATACGCTGTTTCTAATAGATTATATAACGTGTTCTTGTGATAGCCTCTCCAGCAAGATTGTGCGTTTTATCAACCTCTGAATCCTCCTTGCCTCTACCACACTTAGTGGGCCTTCCTGGACTGCTAAATGAATGAAATCCCGAAGTTTACAATGAATGCCTTATTTTTTTATTGTCAGTATTTATGGCCTTGTATTGTTATCTTTTAACACCTGTTGGTATAATGTAACTGGTGTGCTGAAAGTTCATAAGATAGTTGTTTAGAATTTAAGACACATTTTTCCTCTAGTGTTTAAATTATAGTTTAGTGGTCCAGAAAAATAATGAAAGTAATCTTTATAATCCTTATAATGCCTATTGTTCTAGTGCTGTAAACCAGCTAGCCTTGGTCATTGTACCTGTGTGAAAACTTAATTTCACATTCCAGTTCTGGACTCCAGAGGCATGATATCCTCCACCAGAAGAGTAGCTGAGACAGGGAAGATTTCCTTTCTGCTTTCCTGTTCCTTAACAGTGCAGAGATTAAGAAGGTCCAAAAGCAGGAAAACAGTGAAAGAAGGCCCCAGACATACCTAGAAATTATAGAGAAGGTGAAGGACTGGCAGCAGCCTCTACAAGCATATTCCCAATTGGAGCGACCTTTTGAATTCAAAACATTTCTTAAGAGAAAAAAAAATCAAACAGATCTTAGGCAGTCTTTCTGGTTGTTTTCTTGCTCTGTACTTGAAAACTCTGCCTTCTCTAGTTGAAAACCCTACGTAGGATAAGTAGGAGATAACTAATCAGGATTGAACCAGGACAATAAATCACGGTTGGTTTTTCTCTTTAAGTAAGTTGGAATAATTCCCTTAATGGTTGGCACGTGCCTCTCCTATTCAGGCATAAATGGACTCTCATCATCCTTTTGGGATTCTAACATAGTATATCTGTGATCAAGACTTTTAGGATTTGATTAGTGGCGCGGCCTCTATTTGCTTTTCATCTTAATTACCCTAGTGTTTATATGCATTGGTTCTGAGTATTATTGATTTATGTTGTTTTCAAAGTAATGGTGTCCCCCCAGCCCCCAGTTTGAAACTAGCTGTGTTAGACAAAGAAACTTGAAAAACCTTCTAAACTGATATTGATTGCATTCATAGATTTATGTAGATTTTTAAATCATTCTATAAAAGATCTATTATTACTCAGCCATTAAAAAAAAAGAATGAAGTCATGCTACTTGCAGCAATATGGACGGCCCTAGAGGTTATCATGTTAAGTGAAGAAAGTCAGGCAGAGGCAGATATCACATGATATCACCTCATATGTGGAATCTTTAAAAATGATGCAAATGAACTTATTTATAAAACAGAATTAGACTCAGAGAGACATGGTTACTAAAGGGGCCAGCAGGGCTCAGGGGGTGAGGATAAATTAGCAGTTTGGGGTTAAGAGATACACACTACTGTATATCAGATAGATAAACAACAGGCACCTACTCTGCAGCACGGGGAACCAGATTCAATATCTCGTAGCGACCTGTAATGGAAAAGAATCTGAGAAAGATACATGAGTGTGTATGTATAACTGAATCATTTTGTTGTACACCTGAAACTAATGCAACACTGTGAATTAACTATAACTTCAGCTTTTAAAAAATGTTTTTTTAAAAAAATCTAATTCAAATTAGATTCCTTTTTCTAAATAATTTGTTTTTAATCAGAAGCTTTTATTTGCCTTTCCTGTTATTTACATGAATATTACCTTGTTATGTTTATGTATATTTTAATATGTACAAGTCTTCTATTTAATATGCAGATTGCTTGTAATTTTGAGGAAATAGGCAAAGAAAGTAGAAAATAGAAGATATTATCACTATGAATATATCATAAAAGATAGTATCTAGATAGATTGATAGTATCTCTTCCATCTTATTTACTCCAAAGCAGTAAATACCAAGGTTAAGGACAAGTTCCAAGGTGGTTATAAAGACCAGCATTATTGAGCACACCCTTCCGTTGTTTGGTGATGACATCACTGGTTTCAGGGAATATTAATGGTTGAAGATAGTTTCTTCAAAGTTTCAGGTGTTTATGAGAATGAAACTACCTGATAGTTATTAGGATTTTGTGGGGGTAGGGATGCAGGCAGTGGCTGCATAATATATAAAACAGCTGAATTTCTTCATTGGATGATACAGAAAGTCAGAGCATATTCTTTCACTAGAATATAATAATAGTAATATATATATATTAATACACAGAGGACTCTAATTTTTAGGGAACAGAAAAACTTTAAAGAGCAACACACAAGTTGCTGAGAACAGTATAGTGAAACAGTGGTTAGAGAGCCCCAGGGAGTAAGGCAGACCCGGCCTCAGTTTGCCGGTTACTAGCTGTTCAACTTGGGGAAATTAGTTAAAAACCTCTATTCCGGAGTTGTCATCGTGGCGCAGTGGTTAACGAATCCGACTAAGAACCATGAGGTTGTGGGTTTGACCCCTGGCTTTGCTCAGTGGGTTAAGGATCTGGCGTTGCCGTGAGCTGTGGTGTAGGTTGCAGACGCGGCTCAGATCCTGCATTGTTGTGGCTCTGGTGTAGGCCGGTGGCTACAGCTCTGATTGGACCCCTAGCCTGGGAACCTCCATATGCCGCGGGAGCAGCCCTAGAAAAGGCAAAAAGACAAAACAAAACAAAACAAAACAAAACTCTATTCCTTAGTTTTCTCAACTATAAAATAAAGATAGTGATAATACCTATTTTATTCATTCAGTAAATATTTATTGAGTGCCTTTATTGAACCCTGTGCCAGGCACCAAGGATACTGCAGTGGCAGGAGAAACAGACAGAAAATCCCTTGCCCTCATGGGCTTTCACCAAAGGAGCTAGACTGTCAAAAGAAATGTAGGTTAAATATATACCCATAAGTGCCAAAGAGAAAACAGAAAAGTAGGGGGAGGGACATGTGAAGTCTTGGAGTGGAAAATAAGTTGAAATACTTGATAGGAACCACCTCCCAGAGAAAGGTTTCTTGTAAGAAAACATGTTTAGCAAAATCCCTGGCACATAATAAAGCATCAGTGAAAATTAAGAGCCATTAGTGTACACGTGGTATACAGGAAAAGGCAAGTCAGTTAATGACACCACTGAGGCAACGCCAGCCAAAGTGAGTGTGGATTATATCTAATGGAAGAAAATGAGTGCATATGTACGCACAAGCACACGTGTCCATACCCAGATATTGGTTGATGTTTTTCATTCATCACAAATGAAATATTTTCAGGCGTTCCTGTCGTGGCGCAGCAGTTAACAAATCTGATTAGGAACCATGAGGTTGCAGGTTCGATCCCTGGCACTGCTCAGTGGGTTAAGGATCTGGCGTTGCCGTGAGCTGTGGTGTAGGTCACAGACGCGGCTCGGATCTGGCATTGCTGTGGCTCTGGCATGGGCTGGCAGCTACAGCTCCGATTAGATTCCTAGCCTAGGAACCTCCATATGCTGCGGGAGCGGCCCTAGAAAAGGCAAAAAGACAATAAGATAAGAGAAAATAAATAAATATATAAAAAAGAAATATTTTCAACTCTGAACAGTGTAACATTCTGAGCTGCTCTAACAAAGCTTGTAGTAGTATATTATCTCAATTGTGTTTTCTGTGTGATTTTGCTTTTGCTTTACTTTTTCAGTATTGAAAAGCTTTACATTTGAGGGTCTTATGTTTGATCTTAACACCATAATTAATGTATAAATTTAGGAAAATTAATCTGTGTTCCACTCTCAGTCTTTGACTCATGGATTACCTTCTAGGTTATCGTATTTATCCCTTGAATGTATCTGGAGCATCAAGACTTAGATGTCTGAGCACCCAGATGAAAAACAGCATCAAGCTTAGAGCTGGAGACTTTTGTTCCGCTCGTAGAACGGAACACGTTGACGATAGCACTGTGCTAGACGGTGCTCACAGTAAGATAGTGACGGCCTGCCCTGTTCTGTCTTTCAGTGTGTTGGCGCGCATCAGCCCTGAAGCGGTGATCTCGGGACTAAACTACATGTCCTTTGCTAATGTTGGCGTGAGCGGCGTAAGCCCCAACGGTGTGGATTTGAGCATGGAGGCAAATGCGATAGCTCTGAAATATTTAAATGAAAATCAGCTGTCACAACTGTCTCTCGCTCGATCCAACCAAAACAACGGTGACTCATCTTTGAGTCTTCTGCATATTAATACAGACCGAAGCACAGTGGGGCTCAGTTTAATTTCACCAAGCAACATGTCATTTGCAACCAAAAAATATATGAAGAGATACGGACTCCTACAAAGCAGTGACAATAGTGAAGATGACGAGGAGCCTCCAGACAAGGCAGATAGCAAGAGTGAACATTTGGTGAATCAGAACCTCACCTGCATAGCTGAACAGCTTGACTGTCAGAGAGCGCCTTCGAGGAATGCTTGTGAAGTAAGTAATTGCTGCGCCTGTGCTTCCGTGGGTTCCCACACAGAGATGCCGGTATTGAGAAATATTACAAATGAAGTTGTTCAGCCAAAAGCAACACAGCAATGGAACGAAAAACCTGCCTTCTTGTTAAAGAACTTTAAACCGAGTCCTGCAATGAACCTCCGAACTGGAAAAGCAGAGTTTACCCAACATCCTGAGAAAGAAAATGTAAGGGATACTCCAGTTTTTCCTGAAAGTTTGAAACCTCCTGAAACTCTAAAACAAATGAACAGTATGAATTCAGTAGGGACCTTCTTAGACGTGAAGCGTCTCAGACAGTTGCCAAAATTGTTTTAACCCTGTAACTCTCTGCCCTCCTGATATGAGGATGGGATGTCTCCTGAAGATACTTAGGAAAACCAGAGCCTTTTGATAAATTTTGGAATTCTCAATGCTTTAGGGACCACTCCGTTTCTTGGTAGCAGCTGATGGCAAAGAGCTGAACAAGTGACCTGATTGTCTGAGATGGCTGGCTTGTAGGAGGGCTAAGTGCTGTTTTTTCAAATAGGACTGTTCAGCTTCACAGGACGTTTAAAAAAAAAAATTCCTGACATCAGTTACTTCAACAAATTTGGATAAGCAGATACTATCCAACTCTGAATCTGAATTGATCTTTTATACTGTACATTTTGAAAAGTCTGTCTGTTCTCCTAGCATTTTGTATCTCTGCATCTACCCAGTATCACCTAAAAGAACATAAAAGTTATCATGACTCTGACTAAATTAGCTAAATCAACTCTTATTGAATTTAAGGGGAAAGTTTTTTTTTTTAGAATAACTTAAGATCTTTTATACATGGAGTATGTATGTCCTCTTAATTAAGATGTGTATTTGTTAAATTCTGTGGAAGTAAAACATTTGCACTCTGGTGGGTTGATGCTACTGTAGCATTTTCAACATAGAGCACTGGCTCTCACAGAATAAGCAAACTATGGTGTGTGAGTGTGTTTTATAAACTTTGTTTTTCAAATGTTTTGATATTTTTTAATGGAACTTAATAAAAATGTCTAGATTGACTACTTTCCTTTGTCCTCAGCTATAGCATATCCTTCTCCACTTTTTAAAAAAGCTGTTTAGACTCCCCCCAAATTATAAAAATGGTAGCAGTTCAGGGGTACCCCTCATCCAGCAACCCCCAATGATAATACCTTACATAACCATAGTAAATGATCAAAACCAAGAAGTCAACATTGGGTACAATATTAGTAACTAAACCACAGACCTTTGAGGTTTCACAAGCTCCTCCACTCATTTATTTGCTTTTTGGTCTATAACTGGGAAATTTTATCGCTATAGATTTGCATAACCACCACCACAATCAGCATACAGAACGGTTCCCTCACCACAAAGAAACTCTCTAGTGCTGCTCTTTTATTTTTTTTTTAATTTATTTTTTTTCCCAATCTCTTATGCTTATTTTATTTTATTTTTTTTTTATTTTTATTTTTCCCACTGTACAGCAAGGGGGTCAGGTTATCCTTACATGTATACATTACAATTACATTTTTCCCCCAGCCTTTCTTCTGTTGCAACATGAGTATCTAGACAAAGTTCTCAATGCTATTCAGCAGGATCTCCTTGTAAATCTATTCTAAGTTGTGTGTGATAAGCCCAAGCTACCGATCCCTCCCACTCCCTCCCCCTCCCATCAGGCAGCCACAAGTCTCTTCTCCAAGTCCATGATTTTCTTTTCTAAGGAGATGTTCATTTGTGCTGGATATTAGATTCCAGTTATAAGTGATATCATATGGTATTTGTCTTTGTCTTTCTGGCTCATTTCACTCAGTATGAGATTCTCTAGTTCCATCCATGTTGCTGCAAATGGCATTATTCTGTTCTTTTTTATGGCTGAGTAGTATTCCATTGTGTATATATATACCACATCTTCCGAATCCAATCCTCTGTCGATGGACATTTGGGTTGTTTCCATTTCCTGGCTATTGTGAATAGTGCTGCAATGAACATGCGGGTGCATGTGTCTCTTTTAAGTAGAGTTTTGTCCGGATAGATGCCCAAGAGTGGGACTGCGGGGTCATATGGAAGTTCTATGTATAGGTTTCTAAGGTATCTCCAAACTGTTCTCCATAGTGGCTGTACCAGTTTACATTCCCACCAGCAGTGCAGGAGGGTTCCCTTTTCTCCACAGCCCCTCCAGCACTTGTTATTTGTGGATTTATTAATGATGGCCATTCTGACTGGTGTGAGGTGGTATCTCATGGTAGTTTTGATTTGCATTTCTCTTATAATCAGCGATGTTGAGCATTTTTTCATGTGTTTGTTGGCCATCTGTATATTAGTGCTGCTCTTTTAAAATACAGCCTCTCTCCAGCCCTAACTCCTGACAACCAATGATCTGTTCTCCATCACTGGAGTTTTGTACATGGAATCGTAGTATGTAACTTCTTGAGGTCCATCCAACTTGTCGAGTGTACCAATAGTTGCTCCCTCCCCACCTCCTTTTTTGACCACACCCATACAGAAGTTCCCAGGCCAGAAAAAAAAATTTTTTTCCAATGGTTATTTCTGAATATATATGAAAAAAAATCCTTCTTGAGAGGGAAAGCTCTTCTGCTGAAGTTAAATGTCATTGCCTCATATCAAAATTTGTTATGTAGGAGTTCCTTGTGGCTCAGTGGGTTAAGGATCTGGCGTTGTAACTGCAGCAGTTCTGGTCATTGCAGTGGTGAGGGTTTGATCTCTGTCCAGGAACTTCCACATGCTGTGAGCACAGTCAAAAAAAAAAAAAAAGGAGTTCCCGTCGTGGCGCAGTGGTTAAAGAATCCGGCTAGGAACCATGAGGTTGCGGTTCGGTCCCTGCCCTTGCTCAGTGGGTTAACGATCCGGCGTTGCCGTGAGCTGTGGTGTAGGTTGCAGACGCGGCTCGGATCCTGCGTTGCTGTGGCTCTGGCGTAGGCCGGGGGCTACAGCTCCGATTCGACCCCTAGCCTGGGAACCTCCATATGCCGAGGGAAGGGGTCCTAGAAATAGCAACAACAACAACAACAACAACAACAAAAAAGACAAAAGACAAAAAAAAAAGGTAAATGGGTAAGAAATGGGTTTGGGGTCTCTAACTACTTTCCAGTCTAGCCGGAGCCTTCTGAGTTAATAATCTGATGGAACAATTTGTAGTCAGCCGGCTGAAGTATGGTGACACGATAGGCTTTCTGCTGTTGCCTGCTGGAGCCAGGGGCCAGTTGGTGCACATTTCCCTGTGGTGGTGGCTCTTTCCCGTTAAAATCAAGGCATGGAAATGGCACTGATGGTGATTTTCTCTGTTTACCTTTGTTCACATAGACCTTGTTTGGGGCTTCAGTTGTTTTAATAAATATTGTAAAAACCCACTCAGGTATCATTGGAGTAAATTCTTAAGTAACAGAATTGTCATCGCCACTTCAAGTGTGCTCTAACTTTAGCCCTATTTCACTCAAGAAATGAGTGTAAGTACAATTTATATTGCATATTATTAAAAAAAAAAAAACCTGAGAGAATGCTAGCGCGTTAGCTGCAGCCTCATTAACTATATATATACCATTATCCCTGGGAACACTAATTTTCACACCAAACAAGAAGCTTTCTGAACAATAAAAACTGAACCTGAGGCTTTTTAGGCAAAATCTAATTCTATCATTTCTGTTACCATATCTAATTTAAGGCCTCTGATAAGACACTTAAGCAGTTTTGGACACTGAAGTTAGACTTCAGATTAATTCAACCAAAATTGTCTCCTACTAAATATGTGTCCAGAGGGACCATTACTGAAGCCTCTCTAGAAAGTTCTCTACAAAGAACTGTTTTTTCTCTAAGAAGAGGAAGTTATTCGGCAAGTTGGTATCAGTAATAGCTTTTCAGCATCATTGGAAAAAGCATTAATCCTGGGAAAATCAGATTGAAAGACTTTTGGGGCTGATTGCCTCTAACTTTGGCTGAATTATTTTTCTTTCATCTGGTCCCAGAGCATACTGTTTATAGATACATGGGTGCTGCTTCAAATGGAATAGGGAAACGATGGGGCTTCTTATTACCTGCCTCTTAGTCGAAGTCCTGGCCAGGTGGCACCCTCACCCCCTTCATCAAATGTCCCTTCACTCACCTGTGAGCCCCTTGCTGTTCTCCTTACGGTATATTCACTTGTCTTCTGTCTTGCCCTGCATGTGCTAAGCTCCACAGAAGTGAATGTAGACATGTTACGCGTAAGCCTTGCTTTTGCCAGCTCTCAAGACTCTAGGGAGAACAGAGACACACTGGAAACAGTCCTACAGCAGTACGAGACAGTGTATGATGAAAAGCCACACGAGTGATCCAGACTAAGGAGCCACAGCAGTGTAATCAAGACAGCTTCCATCTTTTAAAGACTTGCAGGGTGCTGTGCCGAGCCCTTGACATGTCTTCAATCATTTGAGCCTCCTGGCCGACCCCAGCAGGTGGTTGTCATCCTTATGGCTGAGGGACTGGCCTTCGGGAAGTCACCAACCTGAATAAGTTGTTACCAGAGATTCAAGCTCAAGCTCCTATTTAGCCACCGAGAAATGCAACTTCTCTGAGGATTGACGAATTCAGGAAGAGCTTCCTCAAGACACATCTGGAGCTGAGTGAATGATTTTTTTTTTTCCTGATCTTTTTAGGGCCACACCCTCAGCACATGGAAGTTCCCAGGCTAGGGGTGGAATTGGAGTTGTAGCCACTGGCCCACACCACAGCCACAGCAACGCCAGATCCAAGCCGCCTCTGCGAGCTACACCACAGCTCACAGCAATGCTGGATCCTTAACCCACTGAGTGAGGAAAGGGATCAAACCTGTGTCCTCATGGATGCTAGTCAGATTCATTTCCCTGAGCCACGACGGGAACTCCTGAATGAGTGATTTTGAACACTACAGTCAATGCTATTTCCAATAAGCGCTGTCCTCCAAGCTGCCCGGCCCTATTTTCCCCCAAAGTCCCCTTGCTCTTCAGCCAAGACCAGAAACTACTGTTCTTTAAGGCAAGAGCCCTGACGTAGGCAACCCCAGCTCTGATAATGTTCAAGAGTTCATTGCTTATACATCATGGGCCTCCTACTGCAAGGGCTCTGAGAAATTAGAGAAACAAAAGATGCGTCTGTGCCCTTGTTTGCTAGCTCTCAGTCATGACCTCAGAACCTTTCCTAGCTCCTAGGTTGACTGGGAGAATTTTATGCAAAATAAATGTCATGATAATAACTCAGCTCTGCGGACTGCTTCACACCCTTGGAAGGGCTTTCCTGCACATTTCCTCATACAATCCTCAACGATCAAAACCCACCTGGATGGAGTTCCTGTCGTGGCGCAGTGGTTAACGAATCCGACTAGGAACCATGAGGTGGCGGGTTTGGTCCCTGCCTTTGCTCAGTGGGTTAACGATCCGGCGTTGCCGGGAGCTGTGGTGTAGGTTGCAGATGCGGCTCAGATCCCGCGTTGCTGTGGCTCTGGCGTAGGCCGGTGGCTACAGCTCCGATTCAACCCCTAGCCTGGGAACCTCCATATGCCGCGGGAGCGGCCCAAGAAATAGCAACAACAACAACAACAACAACAAAAAAGACAAAAGACAAAAAAAAAAGACCCACCTAGAGTATGTATGGCAGACAGCATCGACCTCTTTCTATAGACGATGAGACACAGATAAGGTATAACTGGGCTGAGGTCGCACATTTGTGGTGAACAGCCGGGTCCTTCCAGCTCAGCCACAGCCATTCCCTCCCTTCTTCGTCTCCCCACCAGCACCTTTTTACGCCTCGTCCTCCAGCAAGTGTCCTTGACTCGGCTGGGCTCTGAGCTGGATGCCACGCATAAGGCCATGAACAAGACTGTTTTGCCCTGTAGGTCTCCATCCAACGGGGGAGGCACATGCAAACATCAGCAATGCAAGGAGGCCAGGGCTTACAATCACCCTATACAACAGATGGGGATATTAAGAGAAGCGGCTGGGAGGAGGGTTATTCTGAGAATGTTCCAGATTTTTCCAGAATCTTTCAGGAGCAGTATGGAAGTGAAGGGGAAGCGATGCAATATTTCTGATGGAACAGCTTGTTGGAAAGCCTGGAGATAGGAATAGGTTCAGCATTGGAGGAGGCGACTAGAGGCAGGAAACCAAAGATAGGAAAGGGGAAAAATACACAAATAGAATGAACACCAAGGGAGTTCCTAGGTGACTCAGCAGGTTAAGGATATGGGGTTGTCACTGCTGTGGCACAGCTGGAAAAAAAAAAGAGAGAGAGAGAGTCAGCAGCAGTCGGGTTCCTCTCATTTCTCTGCTTCAAATTCTGTGACTCCAGGCAAGTCCCCTCATATCACTAGGCTTTAATTTCCCAATCTGTGAGGTGAAAGGATTAGCCATGTATCTCTAACATTCTGTGTGTATGAAACGTTGATGCAGAACTAGGCGTGAGGAGTGGTTTCTAAGTCAGAGGCAGGAAAGGGACAAGCACCGAATTGGGCCTTGAAGGATGTTGAAGGATTTCCACAGTCATTGATGAAGAAAAGGAGATTTCCCTACTTTCAACAATGTCTAATATATTTAGCAATTTAAAAAGAAAAAGAGACCTCCGTTCTCACCCCCAAAATGTTGAGTAATAATATCTGTTGCTAGAGATACCAACATGGTTTTCTCTAGCTCTGAATTAAACCTTCCCTGATTTAAAGGAGCTCAAACTCCAGTGTGGCAGAAAACATCGAACCCATGACAAGAGGCTTCAGAGGAGGCGAGGGGCTTGGGTGATGTCCTCTCTCCTCTCCGCTCTCCCAGAAAACATCCTCACAGGAAATCCTGCTTTCCCACCTCCTGCTAAGAGACTGAACTCCAGGAAAAGGATGGATTTGGGGGAAGCCCTGTGTCCTGCCTCTTCACGGGAGGTCTGGGACCAGGAGGACAAGAGGAACTCATTAAAAACACAATGGAAAAGATGACGTCAGGGAGTCAAGGGTGGCAGAGCCATCGGACCCTCAGAAACCACTGGGTCCTGATTGCACAAATGAGGACACTGGGGGCCAAAGAAAAAGGGACTTGCTCGAGTTCCCATAGCTCAGGAAGCGCAGCACTCAGGCTGCAAGTGAGGACTCCAGCCTCCCAGCCCCGACTGTCTGTTACCTGCCGTGATGTGTGAATCGGTCACTCAGGTACCAAGCAGCCAATCTAGCCCCCCCTTTATACCGGGAAGGAAAGAAAAGCCTGCGTACAAATGCGCGCGCGCGCGCGCGCACACACACACACACATACACACTCCAATTGCTCCTTTTCTGTCCACACCCTCCACAGGTTCAAAGGCCTAAGAACCCTTTAAAATGCAGCTTAAAAGCTCTGCCACTCCACAGCCCCTCCCTACCCTGCAGGAAATGCCCGGAATCTTCTTGTGGAAGCGTTTTTTTCCCTCTTTGGACTTCTCCTTACCCTCTCTCTGGTCCCCCTTTTGTTCTCTTCCAGATGTTTAAGCCAGCTTGTATGCCGCTCGTGAGCATCCACGGCCCAGAGCTTCTTGTCGGCTTGGACCATATACGATTCTCTTGTCCGAGGAAGAGTCGGGGGACAAGTTCTGCTCAAAGTCCGCACTCCGTCTGAGGCCTTGTGCTGCTAAACCGTTGGGAGCAAAACGAAGAAAGAGGAGGCGCTGTTAGACCTGCCATTGCACAAGCGCATCGCTGCGGGCACGGGCACGTGCAGAGTCCCCCTCCTGGAACCCTCAGTCCTGCTCAGCGTCTCGCTAGACCCCACACGGCCCTGCGAGGTTACAGCAGCAGTTTCACCTGCGAACACTGGCGGAGGTACCCACGGCCGTGGGGAACTGCGGCGGAAGCGGAAGCGGATGAAAAGACCTGCAAGGAATGAGAAGATCCTGGTTCAGGGCTGTGGGATGAGCAGGAGATGAGGGAAAGGGAGGTGCGACTATTCTCAGAGAGCTTTCTGAAGATCAGAAGCCGCCTGTTACAGAGCCAGTGCTGCCCGCTTGCCGTCTCTCAGATCAGGAAGGTCTTGCGGAAGCACCATTACACTTTGTTTCAGTGACTTAAGAGCAATGCTTAAGGAGTTCCTGTCGTGGTGCAGAGGAAATGAATCTGACTAGCATCCATGAGGACGCAGGTTCGATCCCTGGCCTCGCTCAGCGAGTTAAGGATCTGGCATTGCCATGAGCTGTGGTGTAGGTTGCAGACGCAGCTCAGATCTGGCATTGCTGTGGCTTTAACGTAGGCCAGCAGCTGAAGCTCCTATTTGACCCCCAGCTTGGGAACCTCCATATGTCTCAGGTGCGGCCCTAAAAAAGCCAAAAAAAAAAAAAGAAAAAAAAGAAAAGAAAAGACTATAGTTAACATGTACTGGCTACATCTGCTATGTTCTAGGTCCTTTGTGTTGTGAGCTTACTTATTCCCCACAACAATGTGAGGTACATACTTTTATTATCTCCCGTTTTGTGGAGTAGGAAACAGGAACAGGATGGTTAAGTAATTTTCCTCAAGGTCACACAGCCAGGGCGAAGAACCAGGATTTAAACTCTGGCAGTGTCGCACCAGAGCCCTTACTCTTCAGCTGAGCATCCCGTCGGGACCACCCCTGAGAGGAAATGGACACTCAGTGGTAAAGGGCTGTGCCCAAGGACATGAAATGAAGCCAGGATTCGAACTCAGGCCCGTCTGGCTTCAGAGCCCAGGCTCTCTTCCTTTTCTTGTCCTCCTCCCTCCGGGCAGAGAGTTCAGGCAAGCATCTTGACAAGGCGATACTGGGCCGCAGGGGCTGGCTGGAAGGGAAGCAGGTACACGGACCACAGCTGAGTCCCTCTTGATGAGTGACTTGCTCCAAACCTCCAGAATCACCCTGTGTGACGCTCCGTGTGTCCTTCCCCGGCACACAGAGAGGCACAGAGATGGCGAAAGTCGAGTCCACCCCCCTAGCCCCTCAAGGCCTGGGGTGCACGGCTTGTGTAATCAGGGAACCATTCTTCTCTCCTCCCGGGGCCATTCGGGATGCACTTGCATGTTCTCTGTGGCTGGTTTCTAGGACCGGGAGGTCTGGCCAGCTTAGCCTCCTCCAAGTTCATGGCCCAGGTTCCTGCTGGGTGGGGTGGCTCTCCCTCACTTTCTTTCTCCATCTCCGTTTCTCTTATTTCTCTAACACACATGTGTGGTCTCCTGCTCTGTCTCTATGATAGGCTGGGGCGCAGACAAACCAGACAAAGTCCTGTCTTCTAGGGGCTTGGTCAGTGGGGTACACAGACACCCAGGTACACGTGGTCAGCACCACGATGGGGTGTTTAAGGGACACAGGAGAGGGAACTGGAGGCAGCTTCTGCTCTGCTGCAGGTCCCAGGCCACCCAAAGGCCCTGGCTTCCTCTGTCAGCCTCAAGATTTACTTGGAATTTACCCTGCCCCCGCCTCCCACCTCCACCCCGCCACCAGTGCAGCAAGGCCCCAGTGCACTTTCCCCGGGAAACAGACAGTGATGGGACAAACCCAGGAGAAGCAAGGTGCCCAACCAGCCGCATGCTGCCAAAGGCCCTAGATCATGGGTATAATCAGGGATTCCACTCCTTTCCCCTCTGCCAAGTGTGAGCCTCGGCTCCTGGAGGGCAGCCCAGGTGGGATCCGCATCCTCTCCCACCCCCCACAGCCAGCATGGGGCCCAGAACACTGGTCCAAAAGTGTCTGCTTAAATGCAAACTATTACATGTAGGCTGGATAAGCCATGAGGTCCTCCTGTAAGCACAGGGAACTATGTCTAATCTCCTGAGATAGAACATAATGGAAGATCATTTGAGAAAAAGAATATATATGTTCACTTTGCCATACAGCAGAAATGGGCACATTTGTAAATCAACTACTTTTTTTTTGTCTTTTTTTTTAAGGCTGCCCCCGAGGCTTATGGACGTTCCCAGGCTAGGGGTCGAATCAGAGCTATAGCTGCCAGCCTGCACCACAGCTCACAGCAACACCAGATCTTTAACCCACTGAACAAGACCAGGGATTGAACCCGAGTCCTCATGAATACTAGTCAGGTTTATTACTGTTGAGCCACAACAGTCTCCTAAATTAGCTATACTTTAATTCTAAAATTTTTTTAAAAAGAAAAAGAAAAAAACGGACAAACAGGAAGTTCCCTTGTGGCTCAGGGGGTTAAGGATCTGGCATGGCCATAGCTATGGCACAGAGCAGTGCAGGTTTGATCCCTGGCTCTGGGAACTTCTATAGTCACGGGTGTAGCCTAATAAATAATTAAAATGGATAAACAAGCAGGGGCCGTGCCCACTTGGCAGATGAGAAAACTGAGTTCCAGACAGGGTGGATGATGGCTCTCCCCATTAAAGCTTTTAGGACCAGAATGAGAAAGAACCCAGGCTTCTCACCCTGGTGCAGGGCATGCTGTCCAAGAAAAGGGAGCATGTCTTATTCATCTTTGTCACCCAGGCACCTAAGATGTTGTCTGGGACAAATGAGATGCTTAGCAAATGTGGAATAAAAGGATGAATGAAGCTGGGTGGCATGCCATGTGGAGAGTCCTGCCCCCCCACTCTCGCCACGTCTACCCAGGAGCCCCCTCAAATGACTGAGCCACAGCCACACCGAGCTTCTCGCCGTCCCCACCTGTACCTTTCACTGCCACCACTGAGCCTTTGTACTTGTCATCGCTTTTCCCTGTCGTCTGTCCCGGTTCCTCACAGTCCAAGACAGATGACACTAGTTCTGTTGGAAAGTCTAGTCTGATCCTTCCAGCAGAGTAAACACACACACACACACACACGTCTCTCGTGCTGCCCAGGGCACTTTCACACCCTCCCTGGTGGCCCAGTGATTGTGCTGCACTGTCATTCTTTGCTTCTGTGTCTGCCTCCTCCACCTTAGGATCTCTAGGCCTAAATACAGAGCTGGTGTGGAGTAGAGGCCCTAATAAGTAATAGTAGCTTCTGGAGTTCCTGTTGTGGCACAGCGGAAACGAATCTGACTAGTATCTATGAGGATGCAGCTTCGATCCCTGGCCTCACTCAGTTGGTTAAGGATCTGGCGTTGCCGTGAGCTGTGGTGTAGGTCGCAGACACTGCTTGGATCCTTCATTGCTGTGGCTGTGGTGTAGGCCAGAAGCTGTCGCTCCAGTTTGACCCCTAGCCTGGGAACTTCCATACACCGCAGGTAAGGCCCTAAAAAGCAAAAAAACCCACAAAAAACAAAAACAAAAGCTTCTATTGATTAAATAGTGCTAGGCTCTGAGTCAAGGTCTTTATACCTGCCCAACAATCTTTCCAACAATCCTGTGACACGTGTTATTTTTGCCCCCACTTTAGCGACGAGGAAACCGAGGCACAGAGGTGATGGAACTTGCCCAGAGACACCACCTACTGAGTGGCTGCCGAGGAACGCTAGCCCAGGGTCATCAGTCATGTATTCTCAACCACACCATCAGGCTCTGTCCTGTGGGGTTGGTCCTAGGATGGGCACACTGGATCCAGGCCACGTGGATGAGAGGGCTCCTGCCACAGCTTCCCAGGTGTCTCAGAGCTGTGTGGCAGAATCCAGTAGTCTCATGTCACGTGTGGGCCTTTAAAGGGTCTCCCCTTCCCTTCCCACCCGCCTGTTCGTCGCCTCCTCCTCCCGGCTGTGCAGGCCAGCTCGTAACTGACTTGTTAGAAAGATGACAAGAGGACCAGGACGCCTTGTTGCCATGGGTACCTGTGGGGCACGAGCCTTCTCCTGAGCCAGACCAGAGACCGAGAAAGCGGAAGGAGGCAAAGATGAGAAGCAGATTAAGAGAGAAACGGAGAGTGAGGACCAGGGGCCGGAAGAAGTGCAGACCTGGGGAGAGAGAGAGAGACAGAGACGGAGAGAGAGCCTGAGATAGAGCTGGCCGAGAGGCAGCATGAAAGAGATGCTAAGAGATAAAAGAGGCATCCTGTGGTTCCCTCGCCCCGTTACACCCCCTGTTACAGACGGGGAAACTGAGGGTCAGGGGAAACGACCCCACTTCCTGGCGATGTCTCTGTCACGTTTCTAAACACCATCCATTTAGCTCCTGTCATGTCCCCAGACACGTACGGAGGCCTCCAGTGCTGGGCCCTGCGTGGCGTGAGTTAGTCTGTGAGGGTGGCCCTGGGGCGTGCTCACCAAAGCAGCGGGGTGAGAGGAAATATCCACGCAGGACTGAGCAGGCCATGCCAGGCAAGGTAAGGACGAAAATGGGCCGAAAAAGTTTATCATCAGCTTTGTTGAGGCCTATGATTCACATGCAATACAACGCAGCCATTTTGAGTTTACTTACTGGGTTCTGACATGTGTACACGCGTATAACCGCCACCACCAAGACACAAAACGGGCAGTTCCCATTGCGGCTCAGGGGAAACGAATCCGACTAGGCACCATAAGGTTGCGGGTTCGATTCCTAGCCTCGCTCAGTGGGTTAAGGATCCAGTGTTGCCGTGAGCTGTGGTGTAGGTTGCAGATGTGGCTTGGATCTGGCATTGCTGTGGCTGTGGTGTAGGCCGGCAGCTGCAGCTCCGATTAGACCCCTAGCCTGGGAACCTCCATATGCCGCAGGTGCGGCCCTTAAAAAAAAAAGAGAGAGAAAAAGACATGAAATGTTTTCATTACCCAGATAATTCCCTTCTGCCACTTTGCTCTCATCTTCCCTTGACCAGCACCCCTGACCTGAGTTCTGTCATCATAGATTAGCTTTGGAATCAGACACAGATATGTTCTTTAGTGTCTAGCCTTGTTCAGCAATGTCCTTTTTTATTATTTTTATATTTTGCCTTTTAGGCATGCACATGTGGCGTGTGGGTAGGGGTCAAATTGAAGCTGCAGCTGCTGGCCTGCACCACAGCCACCGCCACACGGGATCCAAGCCGAGTCTGAGACCTACACCACAGCGCACGGCAATGGCAGATCCTCAACCCACTGAGGGAGGTCAGGGATCGAACCCGCATCCTCAAGGATACTAGTTGGAGTCGTTACTGCTGAGCCACAGCAGGAACTCTACCAATGTCATGTTTTTGAGATCAGCCCATCTTCTTTCACGTGTCAGTAGTTTGGTTCTTTTAAATTGCTGAGTATTTTTCTGTTGCATGAATGTACCACAATTTGTTTATCCATCCGCCTGCTGTGTGTTTGGATTGTTTCTAGTTTTTAATTATTATGCAGAAAGTGGCTATGAAGATTTATATACCGGAGTTCCTGTGTGTGTGTGTGTGTGTGTGTGTGTGTGTATGTGTGTTCTTTAGTGTATGTTTATAAACCGTATGTTTACAAGGAATGGCCAAAGCACTCTCCAAAGTAGTTGAGTCATTTCTGGATTCCCTTCAACAATGTATGGGAATTCCATTTGCGCCATATCCTCATCAATACTTGGAATTGTCAGCCTTTTAAAGGTTAGCCATTTTAGCGGGTGTATCATGGTATCTCATTGCAGTTTTTTGTTTGTTTTCCCTTTTATAGCCGCACCTGTAGAATATGGAAGTTCTCAGGCTAGGATCAAATTGGAGCTGCAGCTGAGGCCTACACCACAGCCATGGCAACACTGGATCTGAGCCGCCTCTGCAACCTACACTGCAGCTTGTGGCAATGCCAGATCCTAACTCACTGAGCTAGGCCAGGGATCGAACCCAAATCCTCGTGGATCCTAGTCGGGTTCATTAACTGCTGAGCCACGAAGGGAACTCCTGCATGCTTCTTTAAGAAGCACGGCTTCGGGAAAGGGAAATGGCTTCAAAACATTAGGAAGCACGGTGCTTTCTGATTACATTCAATTCTTTTTCACACTGGCCTGTGCGACAGATGAGAGCTGTACACCGGAGGAGTGGTTCTCAGATTTTTGTGCACATCAGAAATCACCTGGACGTTCCGATGGTACAGATTTCTGGGTCTCACTCCTAGAGTTCCCGATTTGGCAGGCTCGGGGGGTGGGGGGGGAGGTCGGAGAACCTGCCTTTCTCACAAGTTCCCAGATGATGGGGATGGTCCGCTTTGAGAACCAGTGGGTTGGACAGGAGTCCTTTCCATCCCTGAGCATGCGATGGCAGCGCTCGGTTTAGAAGCACAGAGGGGCAGTTCCCGTCGTGGCGCAGCGGTTAACGAATCCGACTAGGAACCATGAGGTGGCGGGTTCGGTCCCTGGCCTTGCTCAGTGGGTTAAGGATCCGGCGTTGCCGTGAGCTGTGGTGTAGGTCGCAGACGCGGCTCAGATCCTGCGTTGCTGTGGCTCTGGCGTAGGCCGGCGGCTATAGCTCCAATTGGACTCCTAGCCTGGGAACCTCCATATGCCACAGGAAGTGGCCCTGGAAAAAGGCAAAAAGACAAAAAAAAAAAAATAGAAGCACAGAGGGAACTCTCCCCATATCTCAAGCTTGGAATTCTGGCCTCAGGCATGCTTACTGATGGGGTGAGAGTTCTTCCAGCTCAAAGAACGGGGATAAAAATGGAGACAGGAGTTCCTGTCATGGCACAGTGGAAACGAAGAATCTGACTAGGAACCATGAGGTTGCGGGTTCCATCCCTGGCCTCGCTCAGTGGGTTAAGGATCCGGCGTTGCCGTGAGCTGTGGTGTAGGTCGCAGATGTGGCTCAGATCCCGCGTTGCTGTGGCTGAGGTGTAGGCTGGCAGCTGTAGCTCTGATTTGACCTGGGAACTTCCATATGCCGCGGGTGCGGCCCTCAAAAGAGAAAAAAACAAAAAAGAAAAAAAAATGGAGACACAGGGAAGTGGAAGGGGGAAACAATGACGTCTCCTCACATCAGAGCTTTTATCTTTAAAAATAATCCTAAGAACAAACAATATGATGTATGGATAGTTATCACCTCCCTGCTACAGAGGAGGAAAGTGAAACCCAGAGATTAGGAAGCCTTCCTAGACACAACCAGCTGGCAAGCGGGGGAGCAGGGCGGGAGCTCAGGACTGCCTGTCTATTGTGTGCATTCTGATGCCCTTGGAAGCAGCCCTGCCCAAGCCAGACCGTCATAGGTGCGAAATGCGGCCCCACCACTTACCAGCTGGGTGTTTTCCGCAGGGGGCTCAGCCTCTCTGTGCTTCAACTGGCTGCCTACGAAAGGATGGTAATAGTCCTTCCTACTTCCCTGGGTTGTGGTAAGGACTCACTGAATGAATTTTCACGAAGAGCTTGGCACAGCGCCTGGCACCCAGTACCGCCGTATACATGTATGGAAAATAAACCTGGCTGCCCACCACCCCCGCACCCTCCAGAGGACAAACTCCGGGAGAAAGCTCAGAGTCTTCCTAGTACCCAGAAACGGGAGGCAGAAACACGTGAAACACATTGAAAGCCTCGAATGGGAGGGCCTACGGAGCGCCTGGTCTTTGGTGGGGGCAGGGGACAGGTCGGAGAGGGGCCGCCACGGCCTCGGGTCCGAGGGTCCAGAGGCCCAGACTCCAGCCGGCGCAGGCTGGGTCCCGACGTCCCCTCCCCCTCGCCAGCCCCGGCCCAGGCGCTCCGGGTTTCCGGCCGGCTCGAGGCCCCTGTTTGGGGCTGGCCGAGGAGGGGTGGCATTTCCTGGCGGGGCCGCGGGCAGCGTCACTCGCTCCCGGACACTCGGCCCGCTCGCTGACCGGCAGGCACCAGATGCTATTTCGGGCGGCGCCCCGCTCGATGCGCAGTTTCCGTTTTTCCACCGACCTTCGGAAATGAAAAGGGGTGGGGGGGGGTGTAGACGTCACAAGCCCCCAGCCCCAGGCGGGGGTTGGGGGACAGGTTGGGAGGGCTGCCGGGCTGCCCGGCTCTGGAGCTTCGCGAATGAGGGGGATGGGAATGTCACCTCGCCGCACTCTCCGCCGCAGGACGGACAAAAGCCGTGCCCACCCCCGTTCCTTCCCCAAGGGGTGCGTTAAATGCCCGGCCCGGTAAAACAATCCAGCAGCCTATAGGCGACTCCAAGACACTTTAACTCAATAAATGCAAAACCAAATGCAGAATCCCTTCTTCTGCCTCTCAGCGGCCAAGCCCCCAGTATGGCTCCAGGAATAAGGCTCCCATTTAGACAAATACAGCCAGAAGTCCAGAGTGTTCCAGGATTTCTCCTTCCCCTCTCTTCCCTCAAACCCGACTCTTACAAACCCAAATTCCCTAGACACACGTCGTCTGTGTCTGGCTTTTGCTGTCTCTTCAGCCAGCACCTTAGTCCTGGCTCCAGTCGCCCTGCCCCGACCACTGCATTGCCCGTAGAACAGGTCTCCCCACATCCTTCCCCCACAACACACACCCCTTCTCCACCTTGCAGCCAGAGAGCTTTCTAGAAATGCAAACATGATCCTGTACAAGGCATTACACGCTCTTCAAATCAAAGAAACAAAATAGTCACACACACACCCCCCCCAAACCCCCGCCAATTTTTAGAATTGTCCATAGCCTTGCTCCAGCCAGTTCCCAACACTTATTTCCCCCCCTGCTTTTCAGGGCAACACCCCTGGCACATGGAAGTACCCAGGCTAGGGGTCGAATGGGAGCTGCAGCTGCTGGCCTACACCACAGTCAGGTAGGATCCCGAGCAGTGGATCCTTTACCCACTGAGTGAGGCCAGGGATCAAACCCACATCCTTATGAATCCTTAGCTCATAACCAGCTAAGTCTCAGTGGGAACTCTGAGCCAGTACTGAATTCTCTTCTGTTCCTTTCATGAACCTCAAGCCCTTCTGCTCGAGCCTTTGGCTTACCTGGAAGGCTCCCTCTTCTACCAACCACTCTCAGGCTTACCTGGAAGGCTCCCTCTTCTACCAACCACTCTCAGATCTCAGTCCAGGCATCAATTTTCAGAGAGCAGGCCCTGGCTGGGCTCCCTCCCTCTCTGCAGGGAGATGTGAAATGACTTGCCCAATGGTGCCACAGCCCAAAGGTGGCAGCGCTGGGCTTTGATTTCCATGACTCCCGCCCTTTTTATTTAGTCATGCAGCCAAGCAAAGGCACAAGAGACCAGAGGAGGGAGAGATGAAAACCACCCTCCCCTGCAGAGAGGCTTCAAGAATGAAGGGGCAGGGGTTCCCCTTGTGGCTCAGTGGTGACGAACCCGGCTAGTATCCATGAGGATGCGGGTTCGCTCCCTGACCTTGCTCAGTGGGTTAAGGATCCCACATTGCTGTGGCTGTGGTGTAGGCTGGCAGCTGTAGCTCTGATTTGAACCCTAGCCTGGGAACTTCCATATGCCTTGGGTGCAGCCCTAAAAAAAAGACAAAAAAAAAAGAAGAAGAAGAAGGAAGGGGCAGAAAGGCTGACTCTTGGAGGACTGATCTGTGAGAGGAGGAGGGTGGAAAGGCAGCAGCTGATACGTCAATGGAGGGTGAGTTGGATTTGATAACAGTGGGTGAAGTGGGGCTGGAGCCATGGGGACAGAGTGAGAGATGGGCCTGAATACACTGCAGAAGACCCTCGTCTGGGTCCCTGCCAGGTGGTGTGGCTAAGCCAGGGGAGACCTTGTGCCAAGTCCAGGAATGAGACTCTTTTTCTCAGGACATGGGTAGCCCTTCTCCCATGAGTTTCTGTAAAAGTCACCTGTGTCCACATGGCACGCTGACTTCCACCAAAGAGCCCGTGAGGAACAGAGCAGACAGGCTGCACTGAAATCACTGGATCTTCACAGAGAGCCGCCTGATGGCCAAGCAGGGGCCAGGACTCAGACTGTGGCCACACTCTGGGATCCGTCTTTGACTGGGACTCAGCCTGTGGATTCTTAAGCTCCAGAAGGAGCGCAAAACCAGAGATGTTGGAAGGACAAAGCAGCCTGAGGTGGTGGGCAGAACTGCGGCCTGGGAACTGTATAATTCAGTTTGGGTCTTGGCTTTTCCTCTAGGTCACTCCAAGCGTTGGCCAAGTCACATCTCCCCGTGGCCCAACTTCCTTCTCCATAACGATAACCAGAACTCCTGGACACCTGCACATGATGTCATCCTGGGTTCTGGGCTGGGGAAGGTTCCACAGGTTATTGCCCTCGCTGCCTTTAAAAGATCATCTTCTATAACCCTCACGACAGCTCTCTGAGCTAGGTGTTCTTTCTCCATTTTACAGATGGGGAAACTGAGGTTCAGCGCCAAGTGACTTGTAATATTGCACCATAAAAGAATGAAGCCAGACACCCTCCATGGGCCAAGACGATTGCCTCTCCCTCCCTGAACTCAGATGTCTAGGCCACAGTTCAGATCCTGGCCCCTGCCATGAGTTAAGCCCAGATCCCTCCTGCAAGCCTAGGCTTTAGCCACTCTTCTCATCAGCCGGGCTCCAGAGAGGACTCTAGTGCCAAAGTGGCTTCAAACTCAGGCTCCACCCCTCCCTGGGTAATAACACTGGGGAAGTTATTTTCACTCTCTGAGCCTCAGTTTCCTCTTCTGTAAATTGAGGATAATATTAGCACCAAGCTCTTAGGGTTGCTCATGAGAACTAAATGAGTTAACTATGTGTACATGGCTTAGAGCAGTGCTTCAAGAACATGATTAAAATGTTACAGGAGAACGGAATTTTAAACTCTCAGTTGACACCAGTTCTGCCCTCTCGCCCCATCCCCTCCCCCCCCCCCATTTACATGCAAGCAAACAGTTCCATTTTAGAGCAGAAGAGAGAACTGGCCCTTGAAAGCCGGGTATCCAGGACACTGGATGAATGAAAGCCGGGAAGGAAGGGTTGGGAGTGATGCTTTTAATGTTGTCGCCTTGCTGGGATGACAGCCGCTGGAGAAAAGGTGTCTGCAAGGCCGGGGGGAATGAGCTGGTGGGGAGCCCGGTTCCCGAGAGGCCTCTGGATCAGTAATGAGGCGGCACCGGGCTGCCGGGTCCTAGACAGAGCGCCCAGCTCTCTCCGCGGCGCATTCCGGAGCCAGTCCCAGAGCCGCGCGGCCAGTGCCCACTCCCTGCGGTGAAATTGCCAAATTAAAATGAATCATTTGGCCCATAATGGCCGAGGCGCTTATCGGGGGCGAGCGGACCCGCGGCAGGGCCTTATCTCCGCGGCGCACACGGCCCCCGCGCGCCCGGCCCATGCTAACGAGGCCTAGGACGTGCGCGGGATTAGCGCGCGGCGGATCCGGAGCCCCGCGCGGCGGAGGCGGGGGCGGGGGCTGGGGCGGGGGCGGCACCGAGGCCCGGGCCTCAAAATGGCCACACGCGTCCCCCCGTAGCGGCAAAACGTGAGCATTGTGGCCGTTTTTCGGGGGGAAGGCAACCTGCCGCGGCCCTCGGAAGTCCCCATCGCTGTCCTCCCTCTGTCGCCCGCTCGCCGAAGAGCTGTCGCTGCTCTTCCCTCGATTTCTTTCGATGGGGGGCCTTTTCCACGGACGCCCCTGCGCTCGCCGCCGCCGCCGCCGCCGCCCCTCCCGCCTCGGAGACTCTCTTCCTTCCTTCCCCTTCTCCTTACGCAATATACAGAAATGCGCGAGGCGGTGGTTGGTTTTCATTTCTTCTTGGTGGTTGTGTGCATGCGGTGGGATGGGGAGAGTGCGTGTGTGCGCTGTGGGCAGGGTCGACTTCTTCCGAGTGTGGTCTTCTCGGTGATAGGTTGTGTGTCCAAGTATGATCGTGTCTGCGCTGGTTGGTGTGTAGATTTGGATTCTTCAGGGCCCTGCTGCCTTTTCTTCGTTGTATATATTTATGCTCGTTTGCCTCTCGACTTGTGTGTTGGGTTGCGTGGCCGTTGCGGTTGTGTTTGGGTGGTTTCGTTGTTGAATCGGGCCCTGCGAGCCTTACTACGTTGGGTTGTGCGGTCACGAGAGATTGCGTTTCACCGATTTCGTTGTGTCGTGCTGGACAATGTTTGGAGCTGAGAGAGTCGGCCTGCGGGGCAGTGTTGCGTTGTGCCTGCTTAGCTTCCCTTCTATGCGACTGGACAGCGTGTGGCCCAGTCCACACCGGGTTGTGTGCCTGTGTGCTTGTGTCCTTTGGACGCGTTTGTAAATCGCTGGGGGCTGGAGGGGAGGGCAAGCGAGAGAGAGATGGAGGCGCAAGTTAAGGAGGCGGCATGGGGGCGGGGAGAGGGATTTCACGTTTTATTCTAAATTATGATGTATTCGGAGGCCAGCGTCGGCTTGGGTAGGCAGACGGAGCCCGGATGGGCGGCCGGCTGCTCCGTCCGGAGGCCAGTCTGTGCCTCGGTGGTGTTGGATGAGTTTGTTAGTGAGCGGGAGGTGCTTCCAGGCTGGAAGCGGAGCAGCGCTTGCGGAGACCCGCGCCTTCACGCCGGGGGTAGCCGCCGGCTTCGGTTCCGAGGCACTGAGGCTTTGTCCATCTCTGGTCAGTTTCGCGGGTAGGGCCTCTGGGGTCTGCGGGAGAGGCCCGGAAAAGACAATGGGCGCATACTCCAGGCCTCGCGCCTCGGGTGGGGACCCTCGGGATCATCTCCAAGGAACATTTTTCCCCCCCTTCCCTGGGTGAGCGACATCCCCGCGTGGGGCAGGTACCCATCGCATCGATGACTGGGGCCGGGCTTCATGGCGGGACGGGATCCGTGTTGCCCTAGCTGCGGACGGAAGGATTTTGTTCTGCTAGTTTTGGGGGTTGCTAATGTCATCATCATCATCATCATCATCATCATCATCATATTTTAATTAAAATAATCGTCCAGGAGCCAAACAGCTTGTCTCTTTTAGCTTCTTTGGAGTGATAAAGCAGTACCGGTTTCCCCCCGCCAGTGCTGTGTTTTAAGTTGCTGGGTTTGGGGGAGGGAGAAAAAATGGAGGGAGGGAGGGACACAGAGACTCTGTCCTAAAGCAGAAATTAACCAGGCAGGGGGTAGATTCCCCTTGTTCCCATCCCCGCCTCATTTGGGTTGGAAGAGGAGAAGGAAAATCTCTGGCATTGGGTTGAAACTGAAGGGAAGAAATTATTACTGTATTTCCACTAAAGCCAGGGCAAAAAGGAGGCGGACCTTGCAATTAATCTAAGACTTCGATGTGTGACCATAAATGAGAAGATTTGGGCAAAACAAATTAAACAAAACCCCCCGGAGGGGAAAACTAAAGCCAGCCTAAATCTCACTAGGCTACATCCTAGGAAGCTGTATTGGAATCATTTTTACCTCCTTCCTTTCCTTGGTTATTGCTGCAAGGAATTACTAGAAATCTCCCCTACTAATCTGGATACACACTGAAAAATCGAAACTCCTGTGTAGAGATGGTTGAGGAAAAGGCGAGGGCTTTTCTTTCTTTTCCTTTTCTCTTCCTCCTCCTCCTTTTGTGTGTGTGTGTGTGTGTGTGTGTGTGTGTGTGTGTGTGTGTGTTCCTCTTAATCAGTAGGAAGAAAAAAAGGGACCCGGATACATCAGATATCCCCCACCTCCCCCAATTCTCTCAGATCTGCGCCTTTCAAATTGTATCCCTTCGGGAAAGTAGCCTTTGGAATTGGGTTCCGGTTTCGTTTTGGGCTGGAGATGGACAAGTGGGGGTCGTGGAGAGAATGAGGACCTCCGGAGGTTCCGTCCCACCCAGCAGGGTCTGAAGACTGGATTCCCTTTTTCCGACACACGGTCCCCTACCCACCCAGGCCAGGCTGCTCAGGACTCCGCGCTGTGGCTGCAGCTCCAGCCCGACTCGGATTCCGGGCCAAAGGCATAGACAAGTCAGTGCTGAGAAAACAAATGGCCACACTGAACCAGACATCCCTGTTGGAGGGTCCGATAGTGTTCCTGGCAGCCGGCAGCGGGGCTGTTGTTGTTGGACTAAATAGTTATTCCTGATTGGTCAGGTGTAGGGTTCTTTTTATGGGGGTTCAGGGGAGGCTTCAGACACCTGCAGGTTGGGGGCGGAAAGCTGCTGGCGGTTCCCTGGGCTGGTTGGTGAGGACATGAGGTAATTCCCAGCCATTGACCCCCATTTCTCTCTCTCCCTCCCTCTTGCCCTCCCTCTTTCTCTCCACCCCCATCTTTCCTGGAAACTGGCTCTGGGCGCGGCAGACCGCCCAGGACCACACCGCGGCCTAACTGTCGGTCTCTCGGTGAGAGAGGGGGGGAAAGCAGAGACCCCTGTGCACTCCTGGACCTCGGCTCCCGCCCCTCTCCCGTGGAAGGAGTGGAGATCCTATTCAGAGGGGCCGGTCTCTCTAAATATGCCCCAGGTGAGTTTCTGGCGAACGGTGGCGGTGGCGGTGAAAACAGTGACCAGGAAGGCCTTGGGGTCTGGCCTGGGGTGGAGAAAGCTCAGGATGGAGGACAGGCCGGTCTCAGATTGGGGAGGGAAGGGGGGACAAACCCAGAGCCAGGAATCCAGAATCGGACTCTGCCGCTCGCTGACTGTGGCCTCTGTGCTGCTGTGGCTTCCAGCCGACCCCTTTCTTTTTTTGATCCTACGTGAAAAACAGCTAGTTGGACTTAGTCCCTCAGGCTGCTCCTGTCTGTCCCGGTTCTGTGGATGTTTTACCAGGCTCATAACTTTGGGACGGCTATATCCGGGTAGTGCAGGCTGAGTGCCCGGGCTCTGGCAGGAAGAAGGCCGCAGCCGTCCTGGCTAGCGCACTTCCAACTCGGGTGGGCCCTGACTGGGGCCTAAGGCCTAGAGCAGGGCTGCGCTGGAACCACCGCTCCACTCCAGGAGCAGCTGGAAAGTGGTTCTGTTCACTGGTGATTTGGGCTCCGGCGCAGGCTTGGGGCTTGCCTGGAGGTCATGCGGGTGTGGAAGCCATCCGAGGGATGGAGGCCAGGCTGGGGCATGGGGAGACATGGTGGCCTGTTTTCACATAAAAAATTTTTCCAGCTGGGAAATCAGGTGCCTTCCCCCCGCCCCCCCCCCGCCCCCCGCCCAGGAGCCCAGGGGTTCCCCCTGTTTTGTTCGGGCACGCATGGAAATGATCTGGCAACAGGAGAGGAGGAGCGGATCTAGGGGGCTTCAAGGTGGTTCTTGGCCACACAAAGAGTTGAATAGTGAGTCTAGCGCTGTTCAGTTCAGAATCTTCTCCTCGCCCTACAAATAAACAAAAACCACTCGGGCTTTCCTCGCAGTATTCTTAACGAAAGCCAAGTGATGAGGTTTAGTCGCTGACCACTGAAAGCTCTTGTGAATTCTCAGGAGGCTTCTTTCTGAGCCGGGACCCCTGGCTTGGGTGATCCTGGTTATAGAAGAACCAGCCGGGTTTTCCTGAGGTCCCAGGAGGGGCAGGAAGAGGTTGGCCAGAGACCCTGGGGACCAATCATAGGTTTCCTACCAGGAGCTTCAGGGATATAGATATTTCTAGGTGTCTGGAGAGGGCATTTGGGGCCAGAATCGACTCATCTGATAGACTCTCGCTCCCCTTGCCCCTGTGGGATCCGCTCCTACTCAGACCTGCAGACTTAATCAGAAGGTATAAATGTGTCATAAAGGGGAGCTTGCACTCACTCTGTTGATTGCAAGATGAACCATTTGTCACTTGGTTAGACTGGGGCTGAAGCACGTGTCACTGGGCACCCAGGGGTGCCTGGGGACAGTAAGGTAGGGAGCCAGCCCCTTGGGATCGTATATTTCACCAGAGGATGGTGTATTTCTGGTGCATTTCACTATTGCAGGTGAGGCAGTCTCCAACAGTATACCTCTGGTGCATTTGTAGTGGCTGCAGTGTCTTGTCAGTCCCATCCTGTGGATGCAGATCTATTGTTTCCACTGTAACCATAAACTCACTGCCAGTGAAGTGTTGCCGACCCACTGCCTTTGCCGCGTGGGTACGCCAGGTCTGGGAGAATTTTGTCATTTCCAGGCAGAGCCCAGGGCACTGGCAGACCCAGGGCAGGAGTGTAATCTGAATGTCGATTCTCCAACAGAATCTCTGCCTGGTGGCAACTAAGATGAGCTCTGGAGGAGGTTTCAGAAGGTCCAGTCTCTCCTCTTGGGGGGAAGGATGGTTCCCAGGCTGACTCTGGTCCAGAGCAGTGCAGTGGCAGAATGGCTGCCAGGAGTCATTAGATGGACTTTGCTTGGGGCTGAGTTGGCTTCTTGTGTATTTGTTTTCTGCAACAAAATACCGTGATTATATAATTCTGACCGCAGAAACTTTATTTTTTAACATCTTACGAAGCCTGTCAAATTGACTATCTTTTTATTGTTTTATTAAAACAACTCACTAGAATTTCCACACTCTGGATCCAGAGTCGCATCGTTTTTCTGCTTTCATTCTTGAGAGAGGAGCGGGGCTGGCTCCGCCAGTACCAAAGCAGGACTATGGAAGCACTAGGAGGAGCAGGAGAGGGGAGTGGAGCCTCTGCCTGCGGCCACCCTGGAGTGTGGTTGTGGAGGAGAGGCGTGTCCTTGGCTGGGGGCGGGGGGTGGGGTGGGGGGGGGTGGGGGGTAATACATGAGAGGGCGTGCAGGGGAGGATAGCAAAGAGAGCCTGGAGTTCTGGTCCCACTCTGTGGCAGACAGCCGACTGTGCATCCCCTTGCTGGCCCAGTCTCCCCGTCAGTCATAATGTTTACTTGAGCATTTGCGCAACGCTTTTAGATGCGTAAATGAGGCATTCCTCCTGTCTCCCAGAGGACAACACCCAGGCGGGAGAGAGGGGTGGGGGTGTGCTGCAGCTCAGGGGCCTTCATGACACCCCTTGCCCCCACACTCCGGGATGGGAGCCCAGACCCCAGTGGCTTCAGGAGCACCCTGCGAATGTCCCCGCTCCACACCCCCCTGCTAGACCCCACCTCACTTCTGAGTCGCGTGGAGCAGAAGGAGTGTGCAGGGAGGTAGCGGCGGATGGGTTTCTTCCCTTCCTGAGGTCCCATCTCCAGTCCCAGTGGGAGAAAAGGGCCATTGGGGTTTCTGGGGGCTGCAGAGAATACAGGTGGATTAACCCAGTAGGACAGACACCCCCACGGGGTGGGGGTGAATTTGTGTTGAAAAGTGGCTGGTTCCTCCGGGTAATTCTCTGCCAGTTCTGATCTCTCTTGTACCCTCACCCGGCCTCTGGGTGTATGTGGGTGGCAGGAGGCTGGGGGCAGGTATTGCTGAAAAGCGAGGGAGGTTCAAAAAGCACCCCACCTCCGTGCGACAGGTTCCCCGCCAAAACCAAAAGGGGGGCGGGAAGAACACGGCCGGGGCATGTGTTCCCTCCTCTTCCCTTGTGGCCTGAGACGGGCACCGGCACCGGCTGATATTTCTTTCTTGCCTCTTTCTCCATTTCCTTCCTCCTTTTTCCTCCTCGGTTTTTCTTTCGCTGGCTGTATTCCTTTTCTTCCAGTAGCTCTGTTGTCCTTCTCCACCTCCGTGCTTTCGGCCCTCAGTCTGTCCGGAGGCCCCCTTCCCCTCCCGCCCCAGACCCTCGGGTGAGTGTGTGTCCACGTGGCGCCGAGTCTGTCCGCCTCTGCCCACGCCTCTTCCCCACGTCTCGGTGCGGGGGTTTCTCTCGCTGCCCCTCGCCCAACGCCCCTCGCCCGGACCCCCCCCGCCACGTGGGTGGCTTGGGGGCGGTGGTCTGAGCTGCCTTCCGCTTGTCTGTCTGTCTGCCCGCAGGATGACGGAGCAGCCGCCCAGCGAGGCGGCACGCAGTGACCCCCCGCTCGAGGGACGGGACGCGGCCGAGGCCCGCATGGCCCCCCCGCACCTGGTCCTGCTGAACGGCGTCGCCAAGGAGACGGGCCGCGCGGCCCCCGCGGAGCCCCCGGTCATCGAGCTGGGCGCGCGCGGCGGCCCGGGGGGCGGCCCTGCCGGCGGGGGCGGCGCCGCGCGGGACTTAAAGGGCCGCGACGCGGCGGCGGCCGAAGCGCGCCATCGGGTGCCCACCACCGAGCTGTGCCGACCTCCGGGGCCCGCGCCCGCGCCCGCCTCGGCCCCCGCGGAGCTGCCGGGCGAAGGCCGCATGGTGCAGCTGAGCCCGCCGGCGCTGGCGGCCCCCGCCGCCCCCGGCCGCGCGCTGCTCTACAGCCTCAGCCAGCCGCTCGCCTCCCTCGGCAGGTCAGGGCCGGCGGAAGGGCGGGGGGGCAGGCGGTTCGGGCACCGAGGCTCCATCTCCGCGCGTCGAGAGCCGGCCGCCCTCCTCGCGCACGGCTGGGCGGCTGGGCGCGCGGAGAGAGGTGGGGACGGGAGGTTTTACACTTGTGGGCAGAAAAGGCTAGACTGGAGCCCCGTGCAAGGGAGGAAGGAGCCTTCTACACGTGCGTGTGTGTGTGTGCGTGCGCGCGCGCAGGCGGCGGTGTGTGTGTTGGGGGGGGCAGCGGGTGGGTACCTTGTGCCTGCCGCGTGCACGGAGCACGGAGCACGGAGCACGGAAGATGAAGCGGAGGAGTGCAGGCATGAGGTTGGGTGTGAGCAAAAGCGCGGGGCGCTGCGGGGTGGGGGTGGGCGGGAGACGCGTGAGTGTGAGTACCAGTGACTGAATGCACTCCGCCGTGAATTCTTCTGGAAGCTGCAGCCCTCCGTGGACAGGTAAGAGATGGACATCTGAGGGCGGTTGCCAGAGGGCTCCCTCCCTCCTCTGAGTCTCCGGAGCCGCCTGGGGAATGGGTGCCCTGCTCCTAGCGGCGACCTCTGGCGCCGACCTGTGCTACCTTTGGTGCGAGGGTGTCCATTCTCCTGCTGGGGCCACTGAGATGGTGGAGAGCTGGGGAGGGGACGGGAAGATGAGGCAGGCAGGGAGGCACAGTATGGGACAGTAGGCGAATTTGCCGGAGAGGAGAGTGCAGGGTGGGTGGTGGGGAGGGCAAGCCAGCGGGGGTGCTGAGTCAGGGTTTGCTGTCCCACCGTCTTCCCAAGGGCTCCATAGGGCAGCAGGGGTGAAGGTGGGGTGAGGTCGAGAGGAATGGCCTGGGTGCCCTACTGTGGTGCAGGAAGTGCGCACTCCCAGGCCCCAAAGCCGAGTCTGCCTGTGTGAGCAGCTCTTTGGGAGCGCAGGTGTTTTGTGGGGTGTGTGCTTGTGTGGGGGAGGGGAGTATGTCTGTGGGGGGTGTGCATTCACTTTTGGGTTTGCCCCATGTGTTCACCTCTGACTCCGTGTGTGCGTGTGTGTGTGTGTGTGTGTGTGTGTGTGTGTGTGTAGGGGTGTGTGGGTATGTGATTCCTCTCCCCTTGCTTGTCTCCCGCAGAGAGTAGGGTGTTGCATGTGTGTTTCATGCTCTTTCTATCCCCAGTTAGGGTGTGGAGGGACCAAAGTTGCCCGTGTTTTTCCAAGAGTGGGGGGGCTGGAGAACACTGGGGAGGCTCACTATGGAGCCTCTTTGTCCCCTCCACCCACGTGTGCTCTTGTGATCTGCCCTCTCCCTCCTGCAGTGGGTTCTTTGGGGAGCCAGATGCCTTCCCTATGTTTGCCACCAACAACCGAGTGAAGAGGAGACCCTCCCCTTATGAGATGGAGATTACTGACGGTGAGTCCACCCCCCCAACACACACACACACACTTCTGTATTCACTCCCTCAAGCTGGCAGAGCTCCCGAAGGAGGGTCGGGGGGACTCCTCTCTAGGAGTCTCATATAGATGGGTGAGCTATCTAGGAGCCCCCACCTGTCAGAGTCCTGTCCCTATTGACCTGGGGTAGAAGAGGCCGTAGGTGGGGCTGTGGGCTGCCACGTTCAGTCCTGGGAAGAGGGGGGCATGGGCGTGAGGACGCATTGTGGCCTTAGCCCAAACCTCTGCCATCAATTGTTGTCCCCACTCCAGCTCCATTCCTGCATTGGCAAGGATTCCCCGGGGAGGGCAGAGACACGTGCCGCCCCTGGGTCTAAGCACCCACCCCCAGGGATTCTCTGTACCTCCTCCTGAGTCCTCTTGGGCGTCTGGAGCCTGCTCCCTGGCTGGAATTGCGTCTTTAAGACCTTTATGGGTCTTGTCTCGGGTCCCTAAAAAGTGGGGCCGTCTCTTCCCTTTTTCCACACTCAGGGCTGAGGCTTGGAATTCCCTTCCTGACATCATAGATGCTACCCTGCTCCCTCCCTTCCCCCAGGGGGGCCTCAGCACTGCTCATGGGAACTACCTGACTAGTCTTTGGCCCTGAACTTGGGGACAGCAGTTGGACGAGTGGGAAATTTGGAGTGTCCCCTCCCTCTTCCCAAGGTTGATCAGCTGTAGCAGATGGGGTCCAGCACCAGGGGGCAGGAGAGTAGGCTCTTCAGAGCCAAGGGGCTTCTTGGAGCTCCCTGTGCTGCAGCCTGACTGAAAGGCACTGGAGGCCTTGGAGCCAGACTGGGATTTCTGCAAGTTGCTGCTGGGGGTGGGGGTGGGGGGGGCGCGTGTGGAGCTTCTGGAGTGGAGCCCTCTGTGATCTTCTGGACAAGGAACCAGACTTTAAAAGACCGAGCTGGCCTGGGCCCAGGGGTGTAGGACCAAGAAGGGAGGGTGTTGGGGTGTCAGTGCTGCTGGGTGAGAGACAGGAGGTGGGTGACCGAACAGGTTATAGGCAAGACCAGCCCTGAAGTTCCCCAGGGAAGAGGCATTTCGAGGCGTTTCTACAAAGGGCAGAGACAACAGAAATCAGGCACAGAGGAGAGGAAGGGGGAGGGGGCCAAGGAGCAAGGTCCGGGGGGAGCCGAGGAGTGTAGAGAGGCCATTACCCATAGATGATGCCAATACTTACCAAGCACCCACTCCGTGCCCGGCCACAGGGACGCAGAGGCACGGGCAGATTCAGGAAAGGGGAAGGTGCGGCGAGGTGGGAGCTCGGGGGCGGGGGGACCAGAGAGGGATAGACAGAAACGGAGGTGAAGGGAACAGTGGGGGTGTATGTCCACAAAACTTTGAAACCAGAGATTTAACCAAAAAGAGTCCATAAACATGGAACCACCGCAAGGTCCAGAGGCAGGACCCGATGAAGATTCCTGTGGCTGGACTTTCCCAGGCCTCCGTTGTCTCATCAGTAAAGTAGGGAGAAGAACAGCTTCCTCACAGGCTGTCAAAGGCACGCAGTGGGATAAAGCACATTTAGGCCCTGATGCGGGGCCCCTTCTGGAGTGAGTCTAGCTCCAGCTGGGATGGCCCCGTATCGCCCCTCTCCTACCTAGGCGCCCCCTCAAGATCAGCCGCGGAGCAGGCTCTGGCCCGCCCACGGCACAGCCGAGGGGCTCCCCTCTGCCCTGGAGGCCAGAGTACAGCAAGCTGTCCCCTCTGAGGACAGGGTAGGACTGCCCAGCAGGTGGGCTGTGTCTTCCAGGCCTGGGTCTGGCCTTTGGCAAAGAGTCGGCTGGCCGGGGCCTGCCGAGGTTTGGAAAGGCAGCTCCTGAGGCACTGTGGGCAGAGGCTGAGTGATCCTTCCCTGGGGAGAGCACGGTGTGTGTGTGTGTGTGTGTGTGTGTGTGTGTGTGTGTGTGTGTGTGCGTGCATGCATGCACGTGCGCGTGTGTGCACATACACACACACATGTAAGAGACATGGTCAAGTAGCGTGGTCGGCACTGATGCGCTGGGTCTCAGAGGCGAGGGCTGCCTCTGTCCCAGCCGCAGTCTCCTTAGCTGTGAGATGAGCCCTGATCTGCACGGAGTCCTCTCACGTACCCAGCCTTCCCCATTCTGAAGTCTGGACTATGGTCATCGGAAGAGGGCAAACAACTGTCCCAGGACTGGCAGTTCCTTCGGGGTGCGTTCCTCCAGTTCCTTCCTTCCTGAGGACTGCCAGGAGCCTGGCTCTGTGCCTTGGTGTTGGGGAGGGAAGTGGCCACCCCAGCCGCAGAGCCTGGGAGCACTTGTGGGGCCCTCCTCTGTCTTTCCCGACTCTGGGAATCTCAGGTCAGGCTTGGACATTTAGTGCCATGCTTTGTACACCGTAGGTGCTCCATACTTGCACCCACCACCGCTGTTCTGCACGTCTTTGTATACAAGCGCTAGTGAGTGCTGGCCCAGTCTGCACACGTCGCACTGTCGACACACAGGGACAGAGGCAGCCCTCAGAGGCCTGCCTGGAGCCTCCCGTGGTTCCTGTGCGTGGCGGTCTCTCCGCTCCTCTCCAGGGAGCCCATGGCATAGGTCATTTCTTCTCGGAACCTGCTCTCTCCCCCAGTCCCCTGCCTGCCAGTGTGATCAGTTAGTCAGAAAATATTTGCTGAGCTCCTACTCTGTGCTTCTCATCACCCTTAGAACAAAATCCCCACACTTTACTGAGCGGGATCTGGACTCAGCCTACTCTCATCTCCCCTTCGCTTATCTAGCCAGGCTGGCTTCAGCCATTTTCCAGCTCAGGGGCTTTGCACGTGCCCTTCCAGCCTCTCGTCCTGTGTCTGGCTGGCTCTTCTTTAGCCTCAAGTTCTCCCTCATCGATGTCACCTCTGCCAAAAGGCTGGCTCCAACCGCCTCAGCTGAATGCGGTCGCTCCTTCCCATCTTTTATTTACAGTCAACCTCCTGTTTGCCCTTTGTTTGCTGTTTGTTCATCTGTCGTCCCCATTAGTGTGTAAGCTCCACGAGGGCAGTTCTGTCCTGTTCGCGGTTGCTCCTTAGTGCCCAGCCCAGTGCCTGGTTGTCACTAAATAACTGATGAATAGATAATAATCATGAGCTTTTACCGAATGTTTAGTTGGTGTTGTCTTAAATACGGGTGATAGTTGTCAGACCCACATGAGAGTCTTATGACTTGAGTCATTAGTGTTATCTCCATCTTATGGATGATGAAGTTAAGACACGGAGAGTTTAAGTAATTTGCCCAGAGTCACCTTCTAGGGAGTAATAGCCAGGCATTGAACCCAGAAAGTCAGACTCCAGAGTTTGAGTTTCTAACTATTCCTATATGGCCTCTTGGCCCAAGTGAATGAATGAATGAGTGAAAGAATGATAGATGGTTCCTGTCTTCAAGTGTCCTACAGTCCAGAGAGGGAGGTGGGCATGAAACATACTGTAATGATCAAGAGTGATGTTGATTATGGGATTATTGGGCCGTGGTGGTGGTTGGTTAATCTGTCTGGAGGGGTTAGCGGAAGTTCTCAGAGAGAAGGATACAGACGAACTGGGTTTTGAAGGATGAGTAGGAGTTTTCTGAATAAAGGGAAAGAAGGCATTCTAGGTTTCTCAAGTTTTAGGATGCACGGCTTCTCTTCTTCCCCGGGGGGAGTTTCCAGCCCACTCTCCTAACCCTTGTCCTCCTGCCTCCAGGTCCCCACACCAAAGTTGTGCGACGCATCTTCACCAACAGCCGGGAGCGATGGCGGCAGCAGAATGTGAACGGGGCGTTCGCTGAGCTCCGCAAGCTGATCCCCACACATCCCCCAGACAAGAAGCTCAGCAAGAATGAGATCCTCCGCCTGGCCATGAAGTACATCAATTTCCTGGCCAAGCTGCTGAACGACCAGGAGGAGGAGGGCACCCAGCGGGCCAAGCCTGGCAAGGACGCCGTGGTGGGGGCTGGGGGAGGCGGGGGAGGGGGAGGGGGAGGTGCGCCTCCAGATGACCTCCTGCAGGACGTGCTTTCCCCGAACTCTAGTTGTGGCAGCTCCCTGGACGGGGCAGCCAGCCCAGACAGCTACACCGAAGAGCCGGCACCCAAGCACACGGCCCGCAGCCTCCATCCCGCCATGCTGCCTGCCACCGATGGAGCCGGCCCCCGGTGATGGTCTGGGGCCAACCCAGGACCAGCCGGGAGGGGGCCCTCAGGCTGCTGGGACCGTGGGCTTCAGGGCACGTGGGGTGAGGATTGGGCGGCTCTGAAGCAGGGCGTGGACTTCATGAGCTTTCCTTGATGTCTGAACTTTTCCTTGATGTCTGAGTGCCCCTGGGGCTGGCTTTCCCGGTTCCTGCCTCAGTAGGAGGACAGAAAAATGAAGCAAAGTGGTAGGTACTTTTTATGAAGACGGCACAGTCGTCCCCTTTTCCAAATCCCTGAGACTTCTCAAGTAAGAGGCTCGAGCGGCACTGCTTTGGGCCTGGGGCGTGGGAGCCCTGTCTTTGCTGAGACCTGGGGTTGTCCGCTCTCTCCTGAGGCGTCTGGCAGCCTCGGCCTTGCCTGTAGCCCTTCCCAAGCTGGCTGGGGTGGCTTTTGTGGCCACACCGTCCAAGTATATAGGTACCCAATAGCTGCCCATTTCGTGGGCCCCATCTTCACCCAGGCCCCTGCCAGTCCATCCAGCTTGCCCGCTGCTGCAGAGAGCCACGAGCCTCGAGGTGCCTTCTTCAGGGCCTGGTTGAAGAAGACGCCCCGTGGACAGCCTGATCTCGACTAGCTGGGCCGGAGGGTCAGAAAACCCAGGAGCCCTTCCCTCTCACGCGGGGGATCGAAGCTCTGCTTTCTCCCTGCTCAGACTTGCCTTCCTCATCCTTGTGGCTCTGGGGACCGGGTCTGCCGCTGTGAGCCTGCCTTGTGGGCTTTGTGCGAAGGCAGAAAAAGGAGAAGTGATGAGAGTGAAATCGAGTAAGAGCTGTCTGGGGCACGTGGGCTTCAAATCGTCGTGATGTCTCAGAGCCACCTGCTTGCGTTCTCAGTGACACTCTGCGGTGGGTGCGGGGAGCTGAGACCGGGATGCTGGGGAGGGTGCTGGTGCAGAGAGTAGATGTGCAGCTCTGTTGCATGTTCTCCTGGGTGCTCAGAGGGACCCTCCTGTGGCAGGATGTCTGTTTGCTGGTGGTCTGGTCTGTATCCTGAGACCAAATTGAGAGCAGACCCCGTCCTGTGAATTCCTGGTATTGGGGATTGTGCTTGACTTCAGTTATCTGCAGGATCTCTAGGTCTTGATAGGACCCAGGATCTAGCCTGGTGCCCAGGGCCTGGGGAATCAGGGGAGACCAGGCCTTGGCCGAGACCCAGGCACACATATACACACATATTCACTTAGCAGACCCTTCGGCGTCCCTGGATGGTGCAAATTTCAGTCATCAAGGCTGTGTCTGGGAGGCTGGCTTAACCCAATACGAGCGCTCCCTGCCAAAAGTTGTACATGACATTTTTGTAAATCAAATCCTCATCGTCCATCTTTTAAAGAAAAACTACCACAAGTCCTTCGGTAAAGTGGAAAATCCTTTTGTGGAATGGCGCCCCCGCCCCCTCATTGAACTCGTGTGTCCGTCCAGATGGTGGGAGGTGGTTTGCAAGGCAAGGCCCGCCTGTGACCCACATCCCGAGCCCGTGGAACAAACCACGCACAAGCCCTGTACACCTGTCACTGTGCCCTCAGGGCACCCCAGCCAGCCCTGACCAGGCTCTGCTTTGAGATCGGAGGGAAGACGATGCTTTGGCTCTGCCCTGTCCACAGCGGTGTGGGCTTCAGCCTGGTGGCTTGCCCTCGCCATGGCAGGGCCTGGGGGACAGCCACATGCACACGGGGAATGAGCTCTGCCCCCTCCCCTTCCTTTCAGGTTGTGCGGTCCAGCTCGTAGGGGTGGGAGCAACGGGGTTAATGCTGGCAGCGCTCTGTCCCATTTCACCCCCCACTCGTACCTGGATGACCATGAAGACTGCTTCCTTTCTGATACTTGGAAGCTCCTGTGAGGAGCCCCATCTGACGGAGCACCTGTGCCAGGTGCTAAGGCTGTGTTTGCTTCCTAGGGGCTCAGGGTGACATGGAGTGGAAAGTGGCCACCGTGTGCCTGGGAGGATGGGCTTTAGGAGATGGGTCCCCCATTCTATCAGGAACTCAAGCTTCTGGCTCTCTCTTTTCTCAGACTTGCAGTGCGACCTGCAAGAGTTCTCTCTCTGAGTGTCGGTGTCTCATAAATACCCTGGCTCAGCCCATCTCCCCGGGCCGTGGTGTGGACGGAGTGGAATCATGCACGTAGAGGCATTTCGAGAGTGTGAGGCACTCCGTTGCCCTCAGTATCATTCCTGCAGTGGGGTTTCCCACCCTGAGTCCAGGACCCAGGCGGTGGGCCAGGTTGCCTGACTGCCCAGCATTTGGGTCATGCACGTTCTAAACCACAGAAGCCCACGTCCACTAGATTCTCCTCATTTCTCCAGATGGACCTCATTTCTGTTTTATTCCAAGGCAAAGGCACAGGAGGGAGATGAGAGACAGGATATGGGAACGTGGGCAGAATCGGTATAGAGTGCCACAGCTCCCCACGACCGGCCCGGGTAGGGATGGGCCACGTTTCATGTCTTTGTTAAGACCTCGAGATAGAACCACAATTTTGATTTTCGCTTCCAACCCCCCGCCGCCCAGCACACCCTTCTCTTTCCTTTGGCTCCTCTTCATCCGTAGATATTCTTCATCCGAGAAGAATATCTGTTTGAAATGGGGAAAAAATGTAAAGGTAAAAAGTCACGAGGCGCCAAGGGTGATCGTAAGTGACCAGAAGTAATCACACTTTTTAAGAAAAACTCATGTGCTTTTCTTCGTAGTGGCAAACGACGAGATGGTACAACCTCTATCCCTTTCCGAAAGCAAAACAGAGGGCACAGCATCTGTAGTCAGCTGACAGCTGGCTGGGCCTTTGGGGGTGGTCTCATCGTACTTGTGATTTCAGTGGTACGTGGCCCCCGCCGAAGGCTGAAGGCTGGCCCCCACCCCCCCACCCCGTTCGGCCGTGTACATAGCGCACTGTTCCTGCGGGCGGGCCCGGCACTTTCCGTCAATGTTGTACTGTACGTGATGCATTGCGTTGGTCTCTGCATTTTTCTGCAGAAGAGGAGTAACCGCTCCGGGTACCTTGACCTTTGTGTAGCCCAGAGGCCAACACTGTGGGCGTGTGACTCTTTAGCAACAAAACCCATGTGGTGATGATGTGTGTATATAAGGATATATGGGGAAGATTTCTAAATAAAAGTTTTACAAAGGGGCCTGGGCTCTGTGCTTGCATGTTGCGCCCCTAGGACTGAGAGGTGGGGCGTTCGAGGAAAGCCATGGCATGAACCTCTCTCCCCTGAAATGGGGGCTCCAGGACTCCGCTGTCCCCTCCTAGGGTGGGGTTTCACCCCCCCCCCCACCGCCCCTGCCCTGAGGCTCCCCACTTAGGGTTCCTGTTCTTTCCTCTCTGCCAGGCCTCACAGAGGCTTCTCAGCACTGTGCGTCCATGCTTTGGGCTTGGGGCCTCTGGGCAGAGTCCCCTCTGTGTGCTGGGTTCAGTGGCTTTTATCATAGGTTCAGGACAAATTGAGATCTCACCAGAGGAGGGTCCCAGGTTCCCCAGCGACTCCGTGGAGGCCGCTGCTCTTATGGAGGATTGGGGTGCAGGTCTCACATGGGGCTCAGGGACAGCAGCTGAGGCCTTGGGAGCCGTGAGTGGAGGCTCCGGCGTGGAAACGCCCTGCAGAGGCAGGGGCTCTGGGTTCTGGGGAGGCCTCTGCGTGTGGCCTGTTGGATCTTCAGGAACCTACCTCAGTGGGTCAGGTAGACATTTCCAACGAAGTACCAATCCTTCCTTTTTTCACTCATTTAACGAGTATGTGTTGAACCCCTACCAGGGGCCAGGTGTTGTGCTATAGGTACTGGGGATCTCGCAGTAAAGAAAACCAAGACCCTTGCTCATTTGCTTGAATTCCAGCAGAGAGAGAGTAACCACTCGGACGCACACAGCCGTAATGAATATGTTGGTTGTGTGGTAAATTAGGGGGGTTGGTGTTAAGGGAACCGGGGTCGGGGGCTCAAGGGGCCCACAGATAACTTTGGTTTTTTGGGGGTGAGGCTTGCTCAGCCCCCAGGCTCTGATCTTGGCACTTCCAGCTGTAGCTAGGAGGGCGAAGGCAGGACCATGCTTGGGGATACTGCTCTGGCCTTCAGGGAAGCTCCTTGGCTTTTAGGAGAGGCCAGGTATGCCTCTTCCCAGCCCAGGGCGAGGAGCTCCCTGGGCAGATAGACGGTGAGGCTTGGGCGTGGAATGGGGAGTCTGCTGGGCGCGGCCTGTGGGTCTTGGTCGTGCTGGTGGGTACAGCCACCCACCACCTGAGGAGCAGCATGGTGAAGGGACGCGCGAGACAGACAGACGGGAGACAGGGCAGGGCGGTCAGAGGAGCGGGAGAGTGAGCGTGGTGTGTCAGAGGCTAAGGCCAGAGGGGTTCAGGGTGGAGGAAGTGGTTAGCCAAGCCCACGGCAGCTGAGAGGGCAAGCGAGAAAGCGCCTGAGCGTGTTGGCTGGATCTGACCACGTGGAGGCCATGGATGACTTTGGTGAGAAGAGCAGCAGGGGCGGGTGGAGGCAGCCTGCCTGGACCCAGACTCGGAAGGGAGGAGTACCCACGTCTAGAAGGACATTTAGGAGGAGGCGAGGCCGTCCTTGTCCAAAGAGCTCAGGACGAGCTGAGCCTTGCGGCCACCAGCCAGAGACCATGGGGCTGTCTGGCTGGGCCCTCGGGGACCGTCTGGCTGGTGCCCCGTCCCCAGATGGGGAGACGGAGGCCAGAGAGGAACAGAATCTCCTCAGAGCCGCACGTCCCATGAACAGGGACAGCAGTGGCAGGCAGGGCAGAGTCGGGCCTCCTGCCTCCTGGGATCCGCCGTGTGGGTAATGGGGAAGGATGGCCGCGGGACCCCGCCGGACGGCCTCCGGGTCTCTCCAGCCTCTTTTCTCACCAACCCGCCCTGGGTTCTCTAGCCTGGCTGTTCTGGGCTGCAATTATCTTTGGCTGTCTAGTTTTTGCAGTTTTGGTTTCCACCCATCCTCTGCTCCCGCCCTCTTCACCTGGTTAACTTGTCCTCAGCATCCTGGCGACTGTCCTGACTCTCTGGGGTCACTGCCTCCCTGGGTCCCCTCAAGCCTTCCTTCACTCCGCTGGCCAACCTCTGCCTCCTTGTCTGCTTTCCCACTAAAACACGAGCTCCTTGAGGGTGAGTCCGTGCCTGAGGTGTCTCTTGGCCTCCAGCGCCCTGCCTAAGACCTGGCGCGGGTCCCTTTCGACATGTGCTGAGTGAAGAGGTTCCGCTGCCCGGACTCTCCCAGCGTGGTGCCAATGTCAGCGTGGATGCAATGAAAGGGCGGAGGGATGGGTGGGCGGGAGGCTGGGTCCTTCCTGCCAAGATGCCCTCCGCCTAAAACCGCAGTCCTAGGCTGGTCGGGTGCACAAGGACAGCTCTGGCCCTTGGGCTGGCAGAGGGCCTTGGGCAGCTTTGGTTGGTGGCTGGGGAGATGGGGTACTAGCTTTCTCGGGCTGGGCTCCTGCAGCCTGCTTACCGTCCTGGGCCCGGGCTGGGGTGAGATGGGGGTGGTGAGGATCAGGGGGCTGGTTATCTGGTCCATTCAGAGCAGCCTTGCCTCCCCACGCTGCCCACTGCCCTCTTTCCAGCTTGCCAAACAACCAACTGCTCCTTCAGGAGCCCGCCCTCCCTGCCTGGCCCGGTGGTGCCTGTGACCAGCCTGCTGTGGCACTGGGCACAGTGTCTAGCAGTAGAGGCTCAGCTGTCATGACTCAGAATAAGGAGAGGAGTCTGGCAAGGTCTCCCAGGCGCCCTCTCTGTTGTCCAGAGGAGGAAACGAGGCTTGGAGAGAGCGTGGGCTTCACCAGGGCTATGCAGGATTTGAATTCAGGTCTAAGTCCAGAGCCGGTACTCAGGGCCCGCAGCAGAGGAGGAAGAGGTTGCCAATAGGTAGATGGTGCTCTTGGTGCAGAGAGGCCCAGGCTCTGCTGGGGGCAGGGAGCAGCTCCGCTTCTCTGGAAATCTACCTGGGAGCTGGAGAGCTTGTCTGTAGCAACAGGCTCAGTTGAGGATGTGCTTGTGGGCTGTGGACACAGCTCAGGGAGGGAGAGGTCAGGACGCAGGTGGGATTGAGCAGACGAGGCAGCTTGGCCATAGAAAGAGCCTGGCCTTTAGAGGCAGATTTTACTGGATTAAGTTCCAGAGCTGCCACGTCTTCTTGGTTTTTCTGTTTTTTTGTTTGTTTGGTTGGTTTTTTTTTTTTTTTGGTGGCAATCCATGCCACAGCTGCAACAATGCCGCATCCCTTAACCCATTGCTCCAGGCTGGGCATCGAACCCGTACCTCGGCAGTGACCTGAGCTGCTGCAGTTGGATTCTTTTTTTTTTTTTTTCCTTTTGTCTTTTTAGGGCTGCACCTGTGGCATATGGAGGTTCTCAGGCTAGGGATCTAATTGGAGCTGTAGCTGCTGGCCTACGCCAGGGCCTCAGCAATGCCAGATCTGAGACGCGTCTGTAAGCTACACCACAGCTCACAGCAATGCTGGATCCTTAACCCACTGAGCAAGGCCAGGGATCGAACCCGCAACCTCATGGTTCCTAGTCGGATTTGTTTCTGCTGTGCCACATCAGGAACTCCTGCAGTTGGATTCTTAACCCATTGCACCATGGCAGGAACTCTGACTGCCACTTCTTATCTCTGCTGTGTGACTTTGGGTAAATCAATTAACCTCTCTGAGTCTCGGTTTTCCTGTCTGTTAAATGAAGGTATTAAAGCCTCCCGTATAGGGCTATATGGGGTTTCACAATAACATATGTAAAGTGCTTTTGTTTTGTAGGAAAAAACCATTGCTATTGCTGGAAATGGGGTTGGGATAACGCTGTCCTGGGAATGGCAGGAGAGGGAAAGAGGGCAGAGGAGGAGCTGGGAACGTTAACCACTCACAGCAGCAGGAACTCCTCTGGACCTGCCCTGTGCTGGACAGTGCTGAGGCGCCAGCGAGGGATCCTGCCTCTCCCTGTCCTCGTGGGGCTCCGAAGGCTGGGTGGAAGTAGGATAGAGGGGGACAGATACAGAGCATGACAACCCTGGAGGCAGGTCTGTGAGAGAGGGGCCCACCGGCTATGGGAGACCTGGCTCTGGCAGCCGAGGCCCAGAGTAAATGTTTTCTGAATTGAAGGAGCCTGAGGCGGAGGCTGGGGAAGGCTTCCTGGAGGAGGTGCCATTTCCTTTCTTTTAGGTGCATTGTAGGTTGGCACAGCCCGAGCCCCAGCATCTTTGCTCAATGGCAGATGCAAGCTGCTCCAGAGAGGCTGGTCCTCCCTCCTGGGGAGGATGCTGGTCCAGGCCACCTGGGCCAGGGCGGGGCTGCTGGAGCTACCCACTCCAACACCACATTTCCTCGGGCTCCTCCTTCTCTCCCTACCCACTTGGTCCGAGCCCTGCCTCCCTCCCCAGCTCCTGGCCTTCTCCGTCCACACAATAACAGGATGTGATCCGTTCACAGAGAGGAAGTGGGGAGGACGGGCAGGGCTGATAGTGAGTTTCTGACTCTCTAGGCTCCACGCCTCTCCTCCCTCCCCTTTGGACCAGCCTTAGAGGCTGCCTCCCTCTCCCAGGCTCTGCCTGCCTGGGAGTCTCTCCAGGTTCCGGAGGGATGGGTTTGGGGTCTCCAGGCTCGATTCAGGCCGGTGTAAGCCCATGGAGAGATACGTACTGCCTGCCTCCTAGCTCTGGCTTTGCGGGACCGGAGACGCCTGTTAGAGACACGGAGATTTGGAGAGGCTGGCCTGACAAGCTCTGGGCTCCAGGGTGGTTTTTGGAGCTGCCTGAGCCTGAGGGTGGGCAGGTGGGCTCCTCAGGGCTTCACCTCCCACCTGTTTCTGCCTGAGCCTGATCTAAGGCTCGGGGCAATACAATCCAAGAGGTCCACACCAAAGCACTGACTGCTCGGCCTTGCACAGAGAATGGGCTAGGCTGCCAGATGGGGAAACAGAGGCTCCGAGAGGCAAAGAGCTTGTCTAAACCCAGCAGGAACTAGGGGCTAAGCTGGAGCTAGAACCCAGGTGTCCTGGCCCCCAGCCTGGAGCCCTCTCATCCCTTAGGCCAGCGCTGCCCCTCAGAGCTCTGTGGCGATGGGCGTGTTTTTACTCCGGCATGGAAGCCACTCCGCGCATGTAGCTACGGAACACTTGAAATGTGACCAGTGCTACTGGTAACTGAATTTGACATTTTGTTTAATTTGAATGAACTTTAATGTAGACCTGTTGCAATGCCTCCCCTCCCCACCCCTCCCAGGGAAGAGCGGGTTTTGGTAGAGCGGGGGCCAAGAGTCCCCCAGCCCCGCACCTGGGAAGCTTGGGGAGGCGATTTGGGTCACCAAAGGTTAGCCTCACCTGCGCACAAAGGTCATACCAAAGGGCTGTGCTTGCAGCGCCGCTGTCCCACTGCCTCGTCCCGAGAACCCAGTTTGAGGGGACAGTCAACCCCAGGTTCCAGAGGAGGAGAACTCCAAGATCAAGGCTAAGTGATTGGGCCATGATCGAGTGGCTGAGAGAGAAGCCCAGCTGGGATTGTGACCCCGGCTGTCTGGGGAGTCAGTTCCCTCACCCCAATGCAGGTGACTCCCCTGCATACTCCAGGATCCCTGGGGGAGGCACTGCCCAGTCTCAGGCTGTTGGTATAAGAGCGCTGGGAGGGGCCGTCGGAGGAGGAGGGTGCCCCCCACCCCCATGTTACTCTGGGTGCTCCCCGAGACAGAGACTCAGTCGCTCCCTCCTCAGTCGCATCCTGCAGATGGTGATCTGAAGATAACACCCCTTCCCGCCCCGCATGGCCCACACCCCCTTCTTCTCTCGTAATTAACCCCGCCCCCTGCCCCCGCAAGACCCCTGGTGTTTCTGAGACCCAGTGGAGCTGCGGGACCCGAGTAGAAAACCCTTTCCCACCCCGTGCCTCTTGACAGCCCAGCCAGCTGAGACCCGGGAGCCATGGTCCTCAGCCCTTCCCAGCTCCCCCTCTGCAGCCTGGGACCTGCGATGCTCCTGGGTCCCAGGCTCTGCGGGGATCTCGGGGGGGGGGGGGGGGGGGCTGGGCCTTCTGCCCTCTGGCCGTTCCCACACCGTCGGCCAGGTTCCTTCTCTGGCGCTCCGCCCCCTCTCCAGCAGTCCCCCAGGAGCTGCTCGCGTTCAATGGGCTATCAGGCTTCCTCATCACTCTCACGGCCCCTCCCCACTACCCCTGAATTGCTGGGATCCAGACTCCAGCCACAGGCACTCCCAGCCCCAAGCCCCCGGGAGATCTCTCCCAGGACCTCCTGGGACCTCAGAGCTCTGAGGCCCGCTACCTGCCTTCCATGCTCAAGACTCTAGGTCCCGAGCCTCTGATTCTGTTGTTCGGCAATGGTGCCTTCTAGAGCAGCAATCCAAACTGGGGGCCACGCGCTGCGACGGCCCTGGTCTGCATTCATACTCGACTCTGTTGAGTCTAAAGGCAGGCAGAAGTCGAAGTCTCTATGAGCCTCAGGTTCTGCACCCTAGGAGTGGGCACTCAGGGATCACACACTTCTTGGACTCCCTTTGGCTTTTTTGGCGGCTGCAGCAGATTCCGTGGGGCAAGGCGAGGAGACGCTTACAGGATGGGCAGGAAACGGGGAGGGGGGGTGCATGGCTTGGTTATTTATTTATTTTTTTGAGGAGCGGCAGGCAGTGTTGGCCACGGGCCCCTTCAGGGTTCACATCTGCTCGGTTGGGGCTCGGCCAAAGCTAGCCTGGCTGGCCCAGTAGCCTGGCTGCGCTGAGGAGGGACCAGGCTGGCAGGCTTTCTGTATGATGCTAATGAGGGCAGTGGCAGGGGAGGAGGGGGAGGCACCGCTTTTGTCTTGCACTTGTCCTTGCTGGAGTGTCCTCAGAGAGAGACAAGGGGCCCTCCTCTAGACCCAAGTGGCTGTGATTAGCCTGCCATCACTCACTCTGATGGCTCCCAGTGCTTTAGCGGGGCGGGGGTGGACAGAGTTTTGGGGAGGGAGGGGGGAGCAAGCATGGTCCAGGGTCCCTTTCCTGTGTCTTCCAGGGAATGGCCTAAAAAATAGGCTAGTTTCTGATCCCAGTGAGATTCTCTTGCCTCCATCCTCTCTTAAGGAGCTGTTGAGCTCCTTACTTTCCCACCCGTAAGCCTTTGTGTAAACCTGAGATGCACTCCCCCTAGACTCCCAGACCCAGTAAGAGTCTTGTGTGTTAAACTTTGTCTGAGGCTGCACCTGCTGGCTCCCCACCCTTGGACTGGGGTCTCTCCTATTTCTGAACTACAGAGCCCCTTCGCCATATCTGGGTGCTGCTTGCATCTGCCTGTATCTGAGTCCTGGCCTCATCGCCCTATTTGTCTGTGAGCCAGTCATTACTCGGACGCTGTGTCACCGATCACCGGTGCCAGTGTGTGTGTGTGTGTGTGTGTGTGTGTGTGTGTGTTGGGGGGGTACATGGGTGCTCAGTAAATATTGACTGAGTTATTTCATCAGATCCTCGGGGTGAATGGACACAAATGGGTCATTACCATCATTTTATTATGGGCATTTTAAAATATATACGAAAACAGAGAGGATCAAATAATAAATGGCATGAATCCATCACCAGCTTCAACAATCATCCACATGGGTAATCGTGTTTCATTTGTACCTTCATCCCGCCCCCCACTCCCTGTCCTTGAAACAGATTATTTTGAACCAGATCCCCAACATCACGTTATTTCATCTGTAAATTCAGTTAAAAATCTTTACTAGTTGCTGAAATTAAACATATCTACTGAACATTCACTCCTTTTGGCTGTGTGCTAGGTTCTGGTAAACTCCTACTTATATTTCAAAGCGCAATTCAAATGTCACCTCTTCCTGGAAGTCTTCCCTGATTGTTCCTCTCCCCAGGGGAGTTTAATGGCTCTTTCTTTTGGGTTCTAATTGTGTATCTTCTCCACAGGAACCATTGCTTTTTAGTAATGGTTTTATTTATGTGAGGAGGAACTATAACGTATGCTCAAGAGCTTTAGAATCAAATAGATGTGGATTCAACTTCTGAATCAACCTACTTTCTGAGTTTAATTTCTCCCAACCTCAGTGTCCATGTCAGTAAAATGGGATATAGCGCTCACCTTATATTGTTGTGGGGATTAGCTGAGCTATGGCTCTGAAGCACTTAGCCCAGGCCCACAGTGAGCATTCCTTCAAGAAGTGATAGCATCACCCATGTGACATGGACTGAGCTGGAGGCAGGACCCAGGTGCTTCCTATGTGTGTCCTGGCACCTGGAAGGCCTTTCTAGAAGAGCATGGTGGGGAAAGCCTCCAGTTAGCCAGAAAAGTAGCAGACTAGGCCCTTCCACAGAGCCCTGGGGGCCCTGCCTGGCTAGGGATGGATTCTTCAGCCAGAGAAGCTCTGGCTTGACTTTTGGGCTATTCATGGGTTATCAGTAAAAATATGGAAAAGTAATGGTTTTGCCTTTTTAATGCATATTCAGTTTAATTTTAAACTACAAGCTTCTTCTTTTTTTTTTTTTTAATTTCCCACCTAACCAACATTTCTTGTTATAGAAAATCTGGAAAGAAAAGAAAAAGATGGAATAAAAATTCACAAACTCAGCCCAGATCACCAATGATGATGATTTGATGTATTTCCTCCCTTAAAAGAAAGAAACAAACAAACAACCTGTTCTTTCTTCTTTTCCCCAATGGTAAAATTGCATTTGCATTTTGTTTAACTTTTGCACACAGCTCCAGCCCTTTAAAGTCATTTTTCATTTTGAAGGTCAAAGTCTGGCCTTTCAGATAGTAGCTCCAAGCGTGAAATGGCCCGATGGTTTGGGTGTGGCTCATTTTAGAGTCAGAAGTGGTAAACGTGTGACCAGCAGAATGTACCCCTTCTGCCCTGCCCGGGCTTCTGTTCTGAAAAAGGACTGGTTTGGGACAGGATGTTACAGCTCAAACACTTGACACCCTGTTCAGATCTGCGTGCTCCTATTATTTACTAAGAATCTTATGCTACAAGGCATTCAGGTGTGTTACCCTCTGACCAATGCTGCGCAGCATTACTGGCAAACGGAGCCTCAGAGAAGTGAAGAGACTTGCTCAGATCTCCTAGTTCCTGGTGGGTGAGGATTTTGACTCTCAGCTCACCCTTCCTGTTCCCAGGGACTCAGCCTTGAGTCCCTTCACCCCTGCCCTGCCCTTTGCTGTGCTCTACCTCCTTCTGCAAGCTCACACCTCCTGCTTGCACACCTCTAGTGATGGGGAGCTCACTACCGTTCAGGGTCATCTCTGCTATCCCTAGACAATTCTTTGAGACAGGCCTCTCTCTCACTGAACCAAATCCAGACTGTGCGACTCCTCTCGTCACCCCAGCTCTGGGCTCCGAGGGCACAGAGCAGGAAGTCCCTCTGACCTGGGGCAGCCCTGCAGACAGGGGGAGGCAGAGATCCCCGAGGCTCTCCTTTTCAGGCTGAAAAGCTCAGCTTCTCCAAATATTTAATAGACTAATGGCAAAATTAGTAACGGGGGAAGAAGACAGTTTTAGGATGAAATAAAATCAGTTATGTGACAACAACGGCCCTGAAATATGAGGCATGCCTGATGCTTGTAGTTTGATCATAAAGGTATAAAGGTGACGTGTGTTGCTTCTTTATTGTCCTTCGGTTCAGATGCGGAGCCACTCCCTATCCACTTAATTAGGAATTTCTTAGCCCGACCTCTCATCCTTGCCTCTCCCAGCCGGATCATCCTCATCTAAGGCCTCAGCCACCCTCGTTAAGCCAGGGATTCTAAGCCTCTGATTCCATCTCAAATGGCTCCCAGGAACGCCAGCCTGACACCCCTGGCTACACCCTGAGAGGTCCCCCAGGCCCTGCGAACTCAGCCTGTCTGCACTAGAAGCCAGCATTTGTTTCATCGCTCGTTGTTTGTCTCACCCACCAAGATGCGTGTTCCGCCAGGGCAGAGCTGCGTAACTATAGTGCCCAGAACAGTGCTTGGCACAGAACACACTTTGAAAGCTGTTAAATGAGTGAATACATGCTCTCTTCTCACCCCTACCCTGCCTCTCTTCTACTATTCCCTAGCTTAAAAAATAGCACCAACATCCAGACATTGTCCAAGACGGGGAGCCAGGTACCACCTTGACTCTTCCCTTCGGAGGCCCTCGCTCCCTAGAGCCGTGCAGTCCCCGTGGCCAGTGGTACCCCTTAAATTGCTCTTCGACCCTCCCGCTTCTCTCCATGCACCATCTCTTTGCTGGATCCCACCCCACCCCACTCCACCCCCGCCTGCTCTGGGCTTACTGCCTTATCTAACCCACTCTTCAAGCTGTGGTTGGAGAGATCCTGCCAAAATTCAAGACTGCCTATGTCATTTCCTTGCCCCAAACCCTACAGTGATCCGGCATTATCTATAAGGTAAAGACCAACCCTCTTAACAGGTCCTGCAACGCCCTCAAGACTCCTTTCCCGAGCGCCTCTGCTCTCTGGCCAGGCTGATCTCCCATCAGCTCCTGCGGCCTGGCTCCTTCCCAGCCTGGAAGGGCTCTTCTGCACAACTGCCCAAGCCCAGCCCTTTGGATCTTCTCTCCCTGGGACCCAGGGCAGCCCTGCCTGGCTGCCCCCTTGTCTCCCAAATATGCATCTCCAGCTTGGAACTCACCTCTTCCCTCCAGACTCACCTACCATCTCCAAACCTGTTCCTTCCGAGCAGGAATGGCCTGGGCTCCTGAACCCTCCCCTTCTCAGCCTAGTGCGCCGAGGAACTCCAAACCTTGATATCAGCCTCGGGTTCTCTTTCCCTCACACTCCAAGCCATGGCGCGTTACTGGATTCGGATTCTATATCCCAGTTCCACAGCCGCTACCTTGACCCAAGCCATGGGTGTCTCTTGCCTGGAGTATTCGCTAGACTCCTCACCAGCCTCCCTGCGCCTGCTCTTCTTGCTCCCTGTGCCTCCTCTCAACACAGCAGCCAGATCATGTCTTCGAAGCCCTCGAAGGGCTTCTTATCTCAGTCTGACGACAAGCCAGTCCTCATGGTCACTCACAAGGCCCCAGAGGAGACGCCTTGGCAGTCTTTCAAAGCTCCTCTCCTGCCCTTTCCCTGTACTGGCTTCCCACAGTCATGCTGACACCTGCCTCAGTGCTCCCTCCCAGGGCCTTTGCACGCGCTGTTTGAACTCTTTGTCTGGAATTCTTTCCCCTCTGGCAGCTGAACAGCTTATATTCAACCCTCTGCTCAAATGTCTCCTCTTTTTTTTTTTTTTGTCTTTTTGCCATTTATCGGGCTGCTCCCGCGGCATATGGAGGTTCCCAGGATAGGGGTCTAATTGGAGCTGTAGCCGCTGGCTTACACCAGAGCCACAGTCACGCGGGATCCGAGGCGCGTCTGCGACCTATACCACAGCTCACGGCAACGCCGGATCCCGGATCCTTAACCCACTGAGCAAGGCCAGGGATCGAACTTGCCACCTAATGGTTCCCAGTCAGATTCGTTAACCACTGAGCCACGAGGGGAAGTCCTCAAATGTCACCTCTTAAAGGAACCTTCCCTGATGCTCCTGTGTGAAACAGCACACCCTTTGCTGCGGGACCCCATCCTCCTGTCCTGTCTCGCCTTTTGTTCCCCTATCGTCATGAGATCTACTTGATCTATTTATTTGTTTGCTTCCTCTAGAAGGTAAGCTTCATGAGAGCAGGGACTTTTTTGTTCACTGCAGGACCCCTGGCATCTCAAAGAGTGCCTGGTCCACAGGCAACATCAATAAACATTTGCCGAATGAATGAACAAATAAATGGTGGGCTTGATTCTTCTTTTTCTTGATTTTTTTTTTCACCCAGGGGGCATCCCCATTTATATGCTCTTAGCAGCTCCTTCCATCTCCTTTGAAACTCTGGAGCAGTGGGAATTAGATAGGGGTTTAATGGAAGCTCTACCTGTTGTTCGCGCCTGTGTCTCCGGTTCCACGCTAGACGCTACATGTGTGCCAGCAAATGAATGAAAGCGAGCTGGAATGCTCCTTGGGAAACTGACCAACAGGTAGGTCCTTCACAGAGGGAACGAGCTCTAGACACAGGAATACCTAGGGTTTAGCCCCATGTCGCCTACTAACTTACTGTGTGACTTTGAGTAAGTGACTGTCTCTTTCTGGGTCACCATTTCCCCAGCTGAAGAACGAGGAGTGAGATGACACTGCTCAGGATGAGCCTGTAGGCCAGAGAGACTGAGAAACCTACACCCATCATGTGATTCCATGGCTGACCTACAGCCCCGGGCAGGGGGGCAGGGCTGTGCTGGAAACACTGGGCAAAGATTTGGCCTTGGGACCTCTGCTGCCAGGCTGGTCTCTTGGCACAGGGCCAGCCCTTTAGTTTCTTGGCAGCGTGAGTGGGCAGAAGGCGGTGATTGATCGTCCCCCACTGGGGGGTCCTGGCCATAAATCTCACCAACCCAGTAGGGTCGCCTGGGACCCAGGAGTCACAGCCAGTACATTCCTTGGCTGGCTCCCCGGGGTGCTTTCGGCTCCTCCCGGCTCCCGGGCACTGGGACCCTCTAAGGGCAACGGGACCGCAGGCCCCGGCTCTGAGCCCCAGCAAGCCTCTGTCCAGAGAGTGCCAGTCTTTCTGCAAGCCTGACCTTGAGATCATGTGGCTTCGCTTTGAGCAGACCTGCCCCAGTCTCCCAGTGAGTCAGGATTTCTTAACACTTTGTACCATGGAAACCCCAGGCAGTCTGTGGACTGCTTTCCAGAGCAGAACTTTTAAATTCATATAAAATGTGTGGCATTGTGAAGGAGACCAACTGCACTGAAACAGATCTGAAAAAACTTTTTTGCTGTTTTTTTAGGGCCGCACCCGCGGCATATGGAGGTTCCCAGGCTAGGGGTCAAACTGGAGCTACAGCTGCTGGCCACGGCCATGGCCACAGCCACAGCAATGCCGGATCCTTAACCTGCTGAATGAGGCCAGGGATTGAACCCACAACCTCATGGCTCCTCGTTGGATTCGTTTCCGCTGTGCCAACAAGGGAACCCCTGTTATGATAATATTAAAAATACAGGTTTGCAATAGAGAGACTATGTGGGTTTTATGATAAGATCTAGTGGAAGTTTAGTCCCCATGACCTTTCTGCCTCCATCTGATGAGCAGAAATGGTGCATCCTGAATGGGTGCATCTGCAACAATCGTATGGTGATGGGAAAACATCACAGGGGCACTATGACTCGTGGCCTTCACGCCTGATGGAAGGAAATGGTGACTTTCAGTTAGCAGTTAATGAAACGCAGACGTGATGTTTTCCCCATGCGAGTTTAGGGGCCCGGTTCTGCCCGTGGGCCCTTGTGAAGGGAGTGCTAAGTGAAGGGAACCGGGGGAACAAGCACTGAGTCTGAGAGGAGAGAGACTCACCACAGCCCGCTTCCTCAGAACCGACTGAAACAAAAAAAAACCTAGGAGTTCCCTGGTGGCTCAATGGGTTAAGGACCTGCAGGTTTGATCTCTGGCCCCGGGACTTCTGCATGCCATGGGCATGACCAAAGTAAATGAATAAAATTTAAAAAAATAAGGAGTTCCTGTGTGGCTCAGCAGAAATGAATCTGATTAGTATCCATGTGGATGCAGTTTCAGTCCGCAGCCTCACTCAGTGGGTTAAGGATCCAGTATTGCCATGAGCTGTGGTGTAGGTCACAGACAGGGCTTGGATCCCAAGTTGCTGTGGCTGTGGTGTAGGCCAGCAGCTACAGCTCCGGTTCAACCCCTAGCCTGGGAACCTCCATATGCTGTGGGTGTGGCCCTAAAAAGACAAAAATGAATAAAATAAAATAAAGTCTACCCTAGTCTGTTAATGGAATCACGGAATCACAGGCTGAGGGAGTTGGAAGAGCCAAACCCTTTCTGCAGATGCCCTCGCTGGGGTAACGCGGTTTGCAGCCTCTGTACGTGCACTCCTAGGGACGGGAACTCACGCTCTTCCCAGGCTGACAGCTCTGCCTTCTCTCAACAGCTGTAACCGAGTCCCCTCTCACACAGAGACAAACAGGCACATGCTTCACGCCCGCAGCTAGAGGACAGAGAAAGATAAAGCCCCAACTAGAGCTAAAATACTTCATTTGTCCAGCAGTCATTTTCTGAGCTTCCCGGTGGAGAGCGCAAGGTAGGCACTAGATATGCTGCGACTCACCTGCATAAAGCTTTTGTGGGGTTGTGCTGACACTGGCGTGCTAGGGGTGAATGGACATGAAGCCCTCCTTCCAGGGAGACAGACACTAAAAGAGCAAACACACATCTCTTCACAGGCATTATCCCAGGGTGGGGTTTGAGATCAAAGGACGCCCCTTGGGAAAGTGACATCTAAGGCAAGACTTAGAGGACTGGTTAGCGTCCAGGCAAACAGGGAAGAGCAAGTGTGGGGGGGGGGCCCTGATGCGGGAGAGAGCGTGGCTATTACTAGCAAGTGAAAAGGCACTGGGGCCAGAGGAAGCCAGAGGGAGGGTGAGGGCGGGTGGTGGGGTCTTCAAACCCATGCTAAGAAGTTGGCATAGTATCTGAGGAGTCACTAGTAGCTCTGAAGGGGTTTAAACAGAACCTGTTTGGATGAATAAAACAAAGTCTCCAGGGAGTTCCCGTTGTGGCACAGCGGAAATGAATCAGACTAGCATCCATGAGGATGCAGGTCCGATCCCTGGCCTTGCTCAGTGGGTCAGGCATCCAGTGTTGACATGAGCTGTGGTGTAGGTCGCAGATTCTGCTGGATCCCACATTGTTGTGGTTGTGGCGTAGGCTGGCAGCTGTCGCTCCAATGTGACCCCTAGCCTGCGAACTTCCATTTACAGTGAGTGTGGCCCTGAAAAGAAAAAAAAACAAAAAACAAAAAACAAAACCAACCCCACAAACCCCAAAACAAACAAAACCCCCACAAATCTCCAGGAGCTCTCAGGCTTGCAGCAAAGACATTAGCAAGATGAAATGCAAGAATGAATTCAAAAGACCTTTTACTTCCGTGGTCTCAGCACCTTGAATGTGTCTTCCTGCTTTCCCCCAGGCTGAGCGCTCCATCCAGCTGCCTTCCCCAAGCTGTCTCTCTTGCTGGGTCCAACAGTTCAGCTAACCTTTTCCTAGTATCACCTCCTCCAGGATGCCTTCCTTAACGATTTAGCCAACAGTGCTTCCCTACAGCACAGCCCTGAGTGTGCCATGCCGTGTGCAGCATCACGGACTGTTTACTTGTCACTGTCCACCCTTCCTTCCTCCAAACCACCCCCAGGATGGGGTCGGATGTGGGGGGCTGGAAAAAGAGGAAGTTGCAGAACCTTCAGCTGCAAACTGGCCCCTTCTCTGCCCTCCCCAACTAGCCTGGGGTCGGAGTAGGACTCTGCCACCTGCTGGCAGAAACTGGAATGGCAGGCTGTGTGGGGTGGGGAGAAAGGGGACTCCCAGGAGCAGTGGGGTCCACTTTGGCTTTTCTGACGGGTAATCCCACAAGATCTAGCTGGATGCAGGGCCTAAGGTGACCTGATGACACGGGCTGGCAGAGCTGGGTTGGGAACAGGAGAGAGGAACTGAGTGCGGATGGAACAGTGGCTCAGAGATGAGTACACAGGGTCCAGCACGGTGGGGCTGCAAAGGCTTGAGTCCAGACCCTGGGCCCAAGCCAGAGCAGCAGCGGGCTCAACTTGCTACCATGGGGACCCAGGGCTGGTCCATACAGCTGGAGTGATGACCCCCCTCGTCTGGATGAGGACACCTGGAGAGCAGGGACCAGCTGAAAGCCAAGTGTCCACCCACACCCCCCTCTTCCGGAACAACTTGTTTTGCTCTAACGCTTGGGACTTTGACCCGGGAGGTGTGTCTTCCTCCCGTTGGTCACCTGATGTCCTTCCTGCTTATCCCCCTCCCCCACAGCCCCCAAAGCATGGCCCAGGGAGTCCTTGTCCTTCCCTGGGCGTCTGAGGGAAGGAGGGATGCTTGGATGAGAGACACAGCAGCTTGGGGACTGATAGGAGAGGCCGGGCTGCTCTTGGGAGGGGTGACTGGCTGGAGGGGGTTCACGGCAGTGACTTCCCTGCCCATCTCTTCAGAGACACCCCCGCCCCTGGGGTTTCTGCCTCCTGCTGCCTCCGGACTCCTTTTCCTTTGAAAGACCCTGTGTACTGGGTCTATGTCCTGGTCCCTCACTGCTTCCCTCTTCCCTTGGCTCCCTCCTTGCCCCCCCTACACACACACCCTGGGGAGACTAGACGCTCTCACGGCTCAGCTACCAACCCCATGCCACAGGCTGCTCCCAGATCACACCTCTCTACTCCAGACCCAGGATCTCGCTGCCTTCTGGATGTTTCCCCCGGAGGGTCCACAAGAATAATGCACCTGAGCCTGAAGCTCACTATCCCTCCCAAGCTCCTGAAACCTGCTCTGGCCCCTTCTGAAGTGCCGCCATCCGCCAGCTGTCGGAGCCAGAAACCTGGGAGTGAGCCTCAGCTCCTCCCTGTCCCACATTCCCCACTAGCTAATGTTGTAGTGATCACGTCTTGTCCATGGAGCCTCCTAAAGAGCGCTCAAGTCTTTTCCCTCTGCCCTGCCCTGCTGCAGCCCGCATCCCTGGCCGTGGGGCTGCTGGAGCCGCCTCCCTGTGACCGCCCTTTCTCTGGTCTTTGCAAACCCCTTTGATGCTCCCCTCTGTGTGAAAAGGGGCTTTCTTAAGTGCACACCTGACCCTCTGACTCCCCCATTTAAAAGAAGGCATCAGTGGTTGTTAAATTCAACCCCGTTCCTTGCATTCTAATCAGTGATTCCCTGGCTGTTCACGAAGCCACATGGTGCCTAATCCAGCCGAACCTTGTGCCAGGACACTCTGAAGACACCAAGTTGGGATGGGATGCCTACCAGAGGCATCGCTCGCCTCCAATTCAAGTCCCCCTGGCTCACCCTGAGACCCCTTCTTTGCATGGCTGCGTGTGTCTGCGGCAGTGGGCACACCTCCACACACACACAGGAAGCAGGGATGAGGCGTGATGCCTGGGTGCTGCCACTGGCAGTCGAAAGGGCTTCCCAAAGGGCAGCAGTCTGTTGGCTTCTGAGCAGAGAGGCTGTGAAGGGGCTTTAGCTGCCACGCTGGCTTCTGGGGACCCTCCGTTCCTCTGAGACTTTGCCCTGGTCTGCTGACTCCTTCTTTCTTGGATTCTCGGCATCCCTGACTTCTGGTACTCCTGGGGGCATGGATGGGAGTGGCGTGGAGGTGGAAGACCCAGCATGACCCTTGGTCCTGGGGCCTCAACAGGTACTTGAGTCATTCTCAGTTCCTGGGCCAGAGGGCATGATGGGTTCCCTGGGATCTTGGAGTTTGAGGGCCCCAGGCTGGACTTTCTGCTGGGGTGTCCTCCTTCTGTCCTCCAGAGCAGGGCTGTGTCCAGCACTTGCCTCTCTGTGATGGTGAAGAGGGATCAGAAGGTGAGAGCAGAGGCCTCTGACCAAACCCAGATCTTGTCCCTGCTTCCAGGGGCCACATCTGTGGCCAGGAGGAGGAGCTGGTCGGGCCAGGTCAGCTGGGCCAGGTGGGGAAGCCTGGGGCCTGGGACCCCGAGGCCCTCTGTCACGATGCCCATGGGATAGCATGGATTTGGAGAGCTACTGAGCTGAGCCCAGCATGCAAGGACAGAGCCAGGGCTGTGTCCCAGGATGGGGCCCTGAAGTCTGGCTTGGCTGAGTGAGGACAGGTGAGGGGAGAAGAGGAAAGAGGCCAGGCTCTGGGGGCGGGGACAGCCTTGCCCTTTCCCTAGCCTCTTCGGCTTTCCCCTTGCATCCTGAGTCAGCCAGCAAGTTTCTTAATCCCTCTGTCAGCCTTCCAAGTGGCCCCGCCTGCTGGGCTCAAGCAAGAATGTGTCACTCCTTTCCCAAGGCCCAGCCCTCCTGCCAGGAAAGGGGAGCTACCCCACGACTCCAGCTCCCGGAGGCCTGGGGCTTGGAGGTGAGGCCCCACTCTTCCCGCAGCTCCCTGATCCTCAGACCCCTGGTCTCTGGAAGATGACCTTGAACCAGCCTGGGTGGACTAGGCGTGGCTGGGGGAGGTGGACGGGAGGCCCGGGGAGCTCATTACCATGGGAGGGAGGGCAGGCTCCCCCCACTCCCTCCTCCTTCTCTCCTCGCCTCTTCCTTACCCGCTGCTCTCCTCCAGGATCACTCTGAGCCCTCAGCAGACAGCGACAGACCCCACAGCACCTCCAGGAGCCCAGATTCCAGCAGCTGGAGAGAAGGCCCCGGCAGGAGCCGCCTGCAGCCATGTCAGCCCTCAGCCTGGTCATTCTGGGCCTGCTCATGGCAGTGCCACCTGGCAGCTGTCAGCAAGGTAGCACAGGACCGGGCCAGCCTGGGTGGCTGCCGTGAGGAGAGGGCCAGGCTGGGTGGTGGGAACCCCGGGGGGGGGGGGTGGAAGGATGACTTCTGGCCTCTTGCATCACCCTTGGCACCTGTAGTTTGGAGGGGGAGCAGGGACCGGGCCAGCCAGGGGAAGCTCCAAAGGCAGACACCTCTGAGCCATGCTTCTGTCTGCGGCTTGTCTCTTACGAGTGAGAAATGGGGGCCACAGAGGACATGCTGGGTCTAGGGTCGAGGAGGGGAGTTGAGACCCAGGCGCCAGGAGCCGGAACTGCCCTCCAGGTGGCTGGGTCCTGAGGGTAGATGATCCGTAAGGGGGCTATAAGGAGGGGGGTGGGTAGCGCCTGCGCCGTTCCCCATCCTCAGACTTGTTTCAAGGGTTTGCTCATGGCCTGGGCCCAACGGCTCATCATTTCAGCTTCTTCCTCAGAAGACAATGCCCCAGTGTGGTCCAGATCCGCCTCTGTCTTGCTGTGTGGCCTTGAGCAAATCACTGCCGCTCTCTGAGACTCAGTTTTCTCATCCATAAAATGAGGACAATAACCCTGCCCGCCCACCTCCCAGGCAGCTGCCAAGCAGGGGGGGGGAAAGGCTTTGCATCAGAAAGCACCACACCCACCATGTGCTGTGCTCCCTGCACTGTGAGGCTGCATTTGCAGCAAAGGCTGGGCACTCGGCAAGTGGGACGTGGGTCCAGAGGGGGTTGGCAGAGGTGCTTCCAGAGCACCTCTCCTTTGCAGAGGCCCTGAGCTCTCATGCGTGTCTGGCTTCAACTTTGTCTCTCAGGTCTTGGATGCCCTCTTGGGAACTGAAGATCAGAGGGGTTGAGTAACTTGTCTGGGACACACAGCAGAGCAAGAAGGGACAGGACTCAGATCACTTCTCTCCTCCCCCAGGCTCCGCCCCAACACTACACGTTCACCCCAAAGCCCGCCTCCCCCCCCCCCCCCGAAAGAGGAGCAGGGGACTGAGGTCCCTGGTGTGTCTGGAAGGAGTTGGCTGCAGGGTCTGTTGGAAGCAGGGACGGGCCTCCCCGGGCTTGAGCCCTAACCTTCAGTCCTTGAGAAACCATTGACCTGAGGCAACAATGGGTCTGAACCATTGGTTTTTGGGGAAACAAGGAGTCCAAAATACGGCTTTTTGGAAAGTATGGAGCGTCTAGTAACCACACTGTGTATTGCCTGTTATCCAAAGAGATAAGCCGCAGGGCAGAGTTCCTGGAGCCCCCTCCTTCCCAGCACCTGCCAGGCTGAGAGAGAGAGCCCAGAGAAGAGGCAGGACCTCCCTGCAGCAGGAGAGCCTTCAGGTAGACTCAAGGAAGGACTTTTGAGTGGGACTGAGGCAGAATAAGGTTTCGGATGTCCAGCCTGGGCTCCTCATGATACAGGGAGGCACTAGAGACACGACGGTGTTGGCCTGGAGGGAGGACCCTTCAAAAGTCTCCTGCGGGCCTCTGTCCCCTCCTGAGACATCTGTCTGCTGCTGTGTGTCTGTCCTCGAAGGGCTGGTCTTCCTTGGGCTCCCAGGAGCACAGCGATATCCAGGGAGAGCAGAGCCCTTTGGGGACGTCAGCGGGTGAGGGCGGAGGCTTCTGGAAACCCTTGAGGGTTAGAAGTGGTGTTAGGGTCAAAGGGGAAAAGGTAGAACAGGTGCCCGGATGGGGCCTTGACCTGGCCTCTGGCCCAGTCCCTTGGGCCCCCAGCCAGAGGAGCCCAAAGGGGCTCCGGTTTTGGAGCTCCCTCCTGGGCCCCCGAGACCTGGAGGAGAGCTCACCCCGCTGCCTATCCTGCCTTTGCAAAGACGCTCGGTCCCACCCCTCTCTCTGGGCACGCCTGGCACCCTGGGCTGAGCAGCCCTGCCTGCCTGCACACCCACGCCTGCTTACCCAATCCCGGAGAAACCTCAGTTACCAAACAGGATCTCCTACGTGCCAGGCCAGTCCTATGCATTCTGGGCCGCCCCAGCCCCGCTGTCCGGGTGGCTGCCCTTTGGTCCCTGGGGCCTAGGCACTCCCTGGGGGGCCCTGCATGTGACCCATGGTGGAGGGGGTGGGGTGGGGGTGGGAGGGGGCCCTCTGTCTGGACCTCAGACTTGGATCTCTGACCTCGTTCCCTCCTCCGCTTTCCTTCTTCAAATCTGATCTTTCTCCAAACCACCCAGTGGGGGGCAGGGGCCCGATGGGTCCTCATTCTCCAGGAAATCTCCAGGCAGCCCTGGAGCAGGTGAGGATGTGAGCTCTTCCTGCCCGGCCTGTCCTGTTCTGCACGGGCTGGCCAGTCCCTGCTGTGGCACACACCTCCACCCCTTCTTTCCAGGCCTGGGGAACCTGCAGCCCTGGATGCAGGGCCTTATTGCCGTGGCTGTGTTCCTGGTCCTTGTCGCGATTGCCTTTGCTGTCAACCACTTCTGGTGCCAGGAAGAGCCGTGAGTACTGCCTGGGGCTCCGGGGGCTGGGCGGGCACAGGTAGGGTGGGCCTGGGACCATGGCCACTGCTCTCAGAGCAGTGAGAGGAAGGGCCCAGACCCCTCGAGGTGTAGAAAGGACCCCGAGACCCAAGGTTTCGGGACCAGAGCAGAGCCCCGCTGGCCGCCAGCCCTGGGAGCACATGCACTGGGAGCTCTGGGGAGACGTCACCCCTTCTTAGAGACTCAGTGTCCCTATCTGTGATGGGGGCTGTGAAAAGCCCTGGACAGGAAGTTTCTGCCCTTCTTTGGAGTCAGCTACGGTGCCCCACACGGGGTGGGGGTACAGGGAGCAATGCGACAGACAGGACTCTTGGGACCTCAGATTCTCAGACGGGAAGGGCAGGCCAGTGGGGAAGGGCCTGTCCCAGTGCAAGTACTGATGCTGGAGGAGCATTCAGAGGGCAGTGCGGGCCTGACCTGGGCGGGGACGGGCACAGAGGAAGCGTCTATGGTACATTTACCCCAAGCCCAACCAGGAGCGAGTCCGGCAGAGGGGGTGGGAAGAGCCTTGCAGCTGAGGGAAGAGGCACCAGGCCCCTGAGTGGCAGGTAGAGCACAAAAGTAGGGGGGCCCGGCTGAAACCCAGCTCACTCTGTGCCTGCAGACCCCTGGGGCAAGGCTGCATCTGCCCCCAGCTCCGCACAGGTGGCTTGGTGCCTGGGTGCCAGCAGCAGCCCCGCCCTGCCCATGGAGGGAACACAAACAGCTCACGGGCCGGGCCGGAAAAAGGGATGGAGAGGCCCGAGAGAGGCGGGGAGGTCGCAGGGCCCTGGGGCAAGCAGACCCTGGTGCAGCGGAGTCCTGAGCCCTGGGCTTTATCCTTAGTGCCCCAGGAGTCGGGGCAGGTTTGTGACCCAGTCTTGGGGTGCGAGGCGGCCCAAGCAGAATTGCTGGCTGCCCCGTGGCAGATGCTCTGGGCTGGGCCAGTCTTCAGGCCAGGAGAATGACGAGGAAGCTGAGCGTGAGGTCAGGGGAGAGGCTGGACTGCGGAGGCAGCAGAGGGGATGTCGAGACGGGACAGGCCAAGCTGTCTAGGAGAGCGTCGGGCCACAGAAGACAGCAGGGAGGAAGGACAGGGGTGACGTCCAGGCTGCTGATGGGACTGCCTACTGAGACACAGAACACAAGTGGCAGAGCTGGGCCCATTTGGGACGAAAGTCTGAGAGGCCTGCGGGATGTCCAAGGAGCAACAAGCCGCGGTTAGCGCCCTTGTGACCCACCTGCATGAGAGCAGTGCCTGGAGAGGTGGGGGCAGAGGCCACATCGCAGTGGGTTTAAACTTGAGTTAGAGGCGAGGAGATTTTTGTTGGAAGTATTTCTTTGCTGTTTGTTTTGTTTTTCATCTTTTTGCCTTTTCTAGGGCCACTCCCGTGGCATATGGAGGTTCCCAGGATAGGGGTCCAATCGGAGCTGTAGCCGCCGGGTCTACACCAGAGCCACAGCAACGCGGGATCTGAGCCACGTCTGCAACCTACACCACAGCTCAGGGCAACGCCGGATCCTTAACCCACTGAGCAAGGCCAGGGATCGAACCCGACACCTATGGTTCCTAGTCGGATTCATTAACAATTGAGCTACGATGGGAACTCTGGAAATATTGCTCTTCTCACATGGCCCCTGTTCTGCCTCCAGCGGCTGTACCTATCCCCCGAGGGAAACCTTCTGGAAATCCTGGGCAGACACTGCGTCCAGAATCAGGCTGCCGGCAGGGCTCTGCTGGAGAGGAGGTTTCTGCCCTAGAGTCCATAGAACAGGGCCTGGCTGGACACGGGGGAGGAGCGGGGACAGAGCGGGAGGGGACCCAGGGAGCCCTTCTGATGATCCCTGTCCCCAGCGAGCCCGTGAACATGGTCATGACCACGGGAAACAAAGCAGACAGGATCCTGGCAGGAACTGACGGCAAATACTCCTCCAGGGCGGCCAGCTTCAGGTGAGGTACTGGCATAGGCTGACCACCTGTGCTCCAGGGGCCCCCAGGGACCTCAGGACCAGGAGCTTCTGAGGGGGAGAGGGTGGGAAGGCTGGGAGCTCAGGTGGGGAAGCGCTCAGTGAGGAGAGGGGGCATTGTGAGCAACGGGGGCTTTGAAAGGACTGCAGGGAACATGCAACCTCCGTTTGGGGAGAGGGCTCAGTAAGGAGAAAGGGACTTGGAGGGGGAGGGGCTGAGGGATTGGAACTCGCAGGGAGGGGTGCAGTGGGGAAAAGGGGCTCAGTGTGGGAAGGGGGTGCTGAAGGGATGAATAGAGGGACTCAGTGCAGGGAGGGGGCTCTGTAGGGGGAGCTGAGTGGGGAGGCGGCTTCAATAGGGGGACGGCTCAGTGGGGAAGGGGAAGGGGCTCGGTGGAGGAGGGAGATGGGGTTCAAGGAGGTGGTGCTGAGAGGCCTCAGGTCTCTGGATGTGGTCAGGGGAACCCCTTTCTGGGGCTCCAACATTTGTTCTGGAAGATGCTGCCCTCACAAGTGCAGGATGGGGCAGGGAGAAGGGGATGGGACAGAAAGGGGGGTGGGACAGAAGGCGGGATGGCCCGTGTCATCCTCTTTCAGGTCCAGTGAGCATGAGAACGCCTATGAGAACATCCCGGAGGAGGGCAGGGTCCGCAGCACCCCGATGTGACCCTGCTTGCCTGTGACCCATGGCCAGCTCCCTCCTTCTCTGTATAGAAACTGCGGTAAGGGGCTGATTCCTCCAACCCCCACTGCCCGCCCTCCAGCCAAGGTCGGAGCTCAGACTGTATCCAGGTTGGGGCTCAGCTGTGGCCCTGGGGTCCTGGGGGGGGGGTCTCCAATTCAACTAAGAAGACCCTTCTGAAAAGGACGATGGCCCAGCACCTCTCATCCTGCCTCACCTCTCCTTCCCCCTGACGGTGGCGATGGCCCTTATTTCTGTGAAATAAAGACACTCTGTGCTTCTGAGTCTCAGTTCCAGGGGCCAGCCCCTCAGGCTTCCAGTGAGGCCTGATCTTGCTTTCTGGATCATCTTCCAAAGCCACTGTCACGGTGACTGTGGAGGACTTCCTGGGAAGCACCCTCTGGAAGAACCCCTAGGGCCAGGGACTTCACCCCCTGTTCCAGGCAGAGACCCTCCTGTGAGGCCCTCTACTGACCTGCCCTTCACAACTGCCCTTCTGGGCTCCTCTTCCTGTAGCACCAACTGCCTCTGTGCTCGGTTGGTTCGCTCATCTCTCATCCGCCTGGCTCTGACCTCCTCCCGTAGCCCGTCTAGGCTGGGCTTTGGGCACAGGAGGCACTAGGACAGAGTCTGGAGCTGAGACTCAGGAAGCCCAGATGTGAGTCTGGAGTCCCCGGTCAACTTGCTGTGTGACTTCGGGAGAGTCACGTCCGCTCTGAGCTCAGCTCACCCTCCGAGGGCTTGGCCAGCGTCACCCCAGAGCTCAAGCAGAATCGTCCTCACCAAAGCCCCTGATGCCCAGCCCTGGGTGGGGCCAAGGACTTGGGTCCCAGAGGGACTGAAGCGGAAGGGAGAGGACAGAGGGGGCATGACTTGGCCATGCTCGCTGACCCTGGAGGGCCCTCACCTCTGTCATTCTTATGGGAACAGCCTCTGCCTCTCCGTCTGGGGTGACAGCCTGAGGCAGACTCACCCATGAGCACCCCCAGATCCAGAGGAGAGGGGCTGGAAGGTAGGAGGCAGCCCACCTTGTCCCAAAGACCTCCCTCTGCCCCCTGTCCCAAGCCCTCCTGTCACAGCCCCTCGTTTCTCCATTACAGCTACTCATTTGCTGCTCCAGGCCTTCACCCACATAGCCCTGGGGAGATGCATCTGAAATCCAAATTATTCCTCTCACCTCCCTGGGGTCTAGTTTGCAGCCTGCAGCAGGGAAATATCCCTGAGCAGAGGGCTGGCTGGGGGCTTCGCGCTGCTGTGTGACTTGGGCCAGGATGCCTCCCCTCTCTGGGCTTCAGCCCAGTGAATGGGGGCTGTAGCTCTTGTGATTCCCACTTTCCTTTTGTGCACGTGGGTGGATGCCTTCTCACCCACCTCTGCCACGTTAAACCCTGCATATTCCTTTCTCTTGGCCCTGCCTGTGATCCTCTTCCTCCAGAAAGTCTTCCTTGATTACCCGGGGGGGGGGGGGGGGGGGGGGGGGCAGAGTCAGGTGACCAGCCAGCCTGGCCTCTCACTTACTGAAGGAGAGCCCAAGGTGCCTAAAGGGCATCTGCTAAGGCACCAGCACCCCCTTCTTCCTTTCCAGCCTCCTGGTCTGGACCTTCTGGCTGCAGGAAGCTACCTTCCCCCCCCATCTCTGCCCCCAGTTGTCCCTAGGGGGTTCCAGTCTGACCCCTCCCTGGCCTGCCTCTGCCTCCCTCCAGCCCCTCCCACTTGTGAGCTTTTACCAGCAGAGGCCCCTGGGAGCTGCTGTCCTGCCCTGGTGCGGGGGTCAGAGTCCCCAGCACCCTGCCTGGGCCTCCACGGACAGGACCGGGATGGTGGGAACCTCCCGGGGGCCATGCAGGTGCTGGGCTGACAGTGACCTTCCCCCCACCCCATGTTCCTGCCCTGAGAGGGGGCAGGGGGCATGGAGCTGCCGGCCCCGAACTGCCGGAGCCCCCCAGTCCTTATCGCTGGTTGCCACCTGCCAGCCCGCCCCGAGGAGGGAGGGAAAGGAGGCTGGGCCCGGGCCAGGGCGGTGCTTAATGACCCTCGGGGGCCTAATCGCTGACTGGCAGCCGCCGAGTGGCTCACGCTGGCTCCTGGAGGAGGCTGATAACGCACCAGCTGGGCCCCCCACCATCTATCGGGGCTGCGCAGCCAGTCCCAAGGGGGCGGTGCTCAGGGGGCCCAGGAGGGGGAGCCTCTGGGCTGGGGCGGGGCGGCAGGGGAGGTGGGGGATGCTCTCCGCCCCCGCCCTGGGGGAAGGGGATTCTGAGCTCCTTGATTGGCAGGCAAGGGGGAGGACGCTCCTTTGGTGCCATCCTGCTCCCTCCTCCGCCTTTTCGCCGCAGGCAGAACGCCCCCCACCCCCTCCGCCCCCGAACCTGGGCTCCTCTAAGGCTCTCCCAGCCTTTACCCGTCTCCGTCCCTCTGCCTGTTTCCATCTCTATCTTCCTGTCGCATCTCTCTCCTCTCCTTCCTGGACCTGAACTCACTGCTCACCAGTCCTTCTCTCACCTTTCATCTGTCCCCTCTTTCCAGCTGGCTCTCCCTGTTGCCCCCTCCGCAGCTCCCTACGTGTCCACGCTGCCCTAAAGCGGATGCTTGGCGGAGAAGTTCCGTGCCCGCGCTGGAGTCTGGCATCTTCGTGCAGCTTCCGCCCCTCTGAACCCTCTGCCTGCTCTCTGGGTAGAAGGGGCAGGCTGCCCAGACCCTGTACTAGGACGGTGGTTCTCCTACTGCCACAGGACATTCTTGCTCCCCTTGCTTCCTGGAACAAGGCTCGAACATTTCATGTTCTTCCCCTTCCGCAAACCTGTGGATTTCCCAGGGCTGCATTATAGGTTACACCTAAACTCACGCGGGAAAAGCTGCACGCAGGAACTGCAGAGTCGAAGGTGATGGCAGCACAGCTTACTTCAGTTAGACTCGAAGGGGAACTTCCGGCCTGGAGTTGGTTTTGCAAAAAGGCTGTGGAGATCTAGCTTGAGTGTCACCTGTTAGTAAGACAGAGACGCAGGGCGTTGGGATGGTTTTCAAGGTGACTTGCCTCCCGCTCAGAGTGACATGAGCAGAAATACTACTGCTCGTTGTGCTTGGGAGCCATCAGATGGGACTGCTGCTGGCATCTCCTCCTCCGGCCCAGGGTAGAGGAGCGGGGTTGGGGGGGGTGCAGAGAGCTGTGACCCTCTGTTCTCCTACCTGATCCCCTTGGACCGAGCCCACAGGTGAGTCAGATGCCTGGAGCAGCGGGACTTGCACTGGGGCGTGGATGGGAGGCATCTGCCTCCCCTCTAGATCTGGCCCAGGGCCTGGACCCCCCCAGCTTGGCCCTCCTCCCAGTGTTAAGTTCCCAGCAGTACATACAGTGGCCAGGAGCTCGGGCTTAAGATCCGTGCAGGCTCTGGTTCAAATGCCAGCTCTTCTTCCCACTGCGTGTGGGACCACTTGGCCTTGCAGATGCTCCGTGCACTTGCCGGGAGAATTGGTCCTGTCATGCCTTCCCCGCGAGGCTGCTGGGGAGATGCAGACACGATGTATGTGTCTGAGACTCGCCGGAAGTTCTCTAGGCTCAGCCCAGAAGCCATTTCTGGGAAGTGTGTCCCCAACCCCTGGGTTAGGGGTTTCCTTCTGTGCTACCCCAGCCATCTCTGCACTCACCACCCTGTGTGGTCTGTTCACTGGTCTGTGTCCGGCCCCAGGTCTGGGCGCTCCTCAAGGGCAGGCCTGGGCTGACTTTCCTCTCTGATCACCAGCACCCAGGTCAGGGCTGAGCCCAGGGAAGGGAAACCTGCGGGGTGGGAAGAGACCCAGAGGAAGGGGCTGAACCCAGTCATCTGTCCAGCTGTATGTCTGTCCATACCCCTCAGACACACACAGGCGCAGACACACACCTGCACCTGCTCGCGCAAGCCCTTTCCCCTGAAGGTCCCGGGGTCAGGGAACCCTGATGCTCCAGCTGGTCTTCAGTGGGTTGGGGAGGGGCTGCTCTTCTTCTGCCTGTAGCCTCGGCTGCCACCTGGTGGCTGCAATGGGAAGGGCAGATTCAGCAGAGCCTTTGAACTTCACACCTTTAGGGGACTCTTCCCCCTTAAGCGCTGGGACCAGAGGCTTTTCCAGGGCCTGGCCCCAGGGACCCCATAGGTTGTGCCAGCACGTTGCACCGTGGGCTTCAAGGGCAGCATGGCCTCCAGCGCCCCCTCCTTGTGTCCTTGGTGTGGTGTAACTTGCAGCTCCAGTTCAAATTCTATGCCCCCATCTGGACTTCCATATGCTGGGGGTGTGCCCAAAAAAGGAAAAAAAAAAAGATTTAGAGTAAAGGAGTAAAACTTTTGTGGTGCCCTGCTCCCTCGAGACCCTGGCCCCCTGGAGAAGCAGAGCAGAGGGAGTTTGATGAGAGAGAAGGGTGGAGGGAGGCCAAGGCCAAGTCCCACTCTGGGCCTGAGCAGCCTGGAAGACGGTAGAGCCACGGAGGACCCCCAGTTGGGTTGTGCAGGCCTCGGCTCTACCTGTAACCTGGTGAGACTGCATCTGCCTGCGGGGAGGGGCGCCTTTTTCTGATTCGCATACGGGCACCATTCAGGCTGGCGCACAGCACGGAGAATGGCAGGTGGGTGCCCGAGGACAATCAGGAGCATGTGGGGTGAGGATGCATTTGGACACGTGGCGTCTTGGAGCTCGTGGCACGTTACAGGGAGCAGACTGGGGGCAGCTGGGTGCACAGGAAAGACCTGAAGCTCCGTTGAGCAGGTAGTAATTGAGCCAGAGATTGTGTCTTCTAGTTGGCTGCCCACTGGGAGGGTGAAAGGCCAGGTCTGGGCCAGGCAGCCTGCACACAGCCCCGCTCTGACGCTAATGTCATGTGACTTTGGATCAATCGAGTCACCTGAGCTCCAGTTTCCTCCTCCGTAGACTGGGGGCAGTACATGGTGTCTGTCTAATAGGAGGTGTCGTGAAGATGCAAAGAAACGTGTTTTTCTCTGCACAAAACACACAGAATAGGGCCAAGTATACAGTTAGTGCACAATAACTGTTAGCTTCTGTTTTTCCATGGCTATTGTTATGCTGAAAGGATGGACTCAGCTGGATGCAGGAGCACACTGCAAAATCCTAGCCACCTTGAACTGGAGCAAGGCCCCTCACCCCCCACCCCTATGTCCTCAGCCAGCCTTTGGTCTGCAGAGAACTTTAGCCAGAGAATAAGTGTAATCGGAGAGGTGAGAAGATGCAGAACCCAAGGAAAACAGTCACGACCAAACAATACCAAATAATGATGGTTCAGCCCTTACGCAGAGTCAGGGACCTTTAGTTTCTCCTCACGGGCTGCAGGTGATGCTCGGAACCACATCCTCCGCGCTGTCTGTCGATCGCGGGGCCCCACCAGGTGGAAGAAGGGAACCACATGCCCACCAGACTGTAGCCAGGACATCAGCTGCCACGATTCCGACTCAGAGAAACGGGACCAGGCTGACCCTGGAAGGAAGATGCGCGGTGCTCCGTCAAGGGGGCTGCTCAGGCCGCGGCGCGACCAACACGCTGACTGCTTGTGGTCCCCTGCGTCTGTTTATGCCCCTGAAGCTCTCCTTTAAAAGCTCTTGCCCCCCGATGGTCAGGGGGGTGAGGGCGCCTGTGGACACAAGTCCAGCCTCCCCCGTTTGCCGACCTCAGGGATAAAGCAAATGTTCCTTCCCACCCAGCTCGCCTCTCTTTATTGGCTTTGAGCGGCGAGCAGCCAGACCCCCGGTTTAGCCCCTTTTACTGATATTGTGCTGTGAAAGCTGAAGCCCAAGGAAAGGTTGGCTTCTGCCCGAGGTCACGTGACAAGCTCGGGCGAGCCTCTGCATGGCTGGTGGGGACGGAACGTGCTGGACCCGGCTGCTCTCCTGGACCTCTGGACGCACCAATATAAGGGGGCTGGTTCGTTCTGCGTTGCTGAGCCGGTACAGTTAGGTAGGGGGACTTTGCAGATGAATAACCGGGCTTCAGACCAGTTCTGTGAGAAAATGCAGAAACAAAGGAAAACAGAGCCCCTGCATAGGACAAGGCTCAGTATTTGTTCGGTGAATGAGTATGTGTCAGCTAGTCCCAGCTCAGCCACTCAAATAATTTGCATGATCTTGGGAAAATCACTTGACCTCTCTGGGTCTCAGTTTTCTTTTCCATAAGTGGGCATTTAAAAAGAGGCTCTAGGAGTTCCCTGGTGGTAAGTGGGTTAAGGACCTGGGGTTGTCACTGCTGTGGCTCAGGTCACTGCTGTGGCATGGGTTTGATTACTGGCCTGGGGACTGCTGTATGCTGCAGGAGTGGCCAAAAAGAAAAAAAAAAAGAGTTACAGCTTGTTATCTACAAAGGGGACAATAAGGTGCTTTGGAATAGTTTTAGTGAGAGCTATTGTATGTGTGAAGTGTCCAGTAGGATGCCTGGTGCATGGGGGATCAGTAAACTGGGGCCCAAATTTTAGCTGAGAAACTTCACCAGATGATACAGGAATGTAAAGATATCCTTAGTTCGTGATTATGATGAATATTCTTTCAGTTTAGCTATTTTGAAGTCCACCGCCATGCAAGGGCACTGTCGGAGGTAGCTCACTGTCAGGGCTTTCTTGCTTTAATGCGTGAGACCTGAGCTGATATTGTCTCCCGGTCCATTATTTTCCAGTGTCTTTTTCTTATCGTAGTTTTCTCATATTACTCACTTAAGCAAAGTATACACTTTGTGATGGTACCCTGTGTGGTTTCACATTGAAACTTTGCTTCATATCGCCTGTGTGATGTTTGTTGAGGAATTATTAAAGATGTCCTTTTTATGTTTCAATAATTTAGCTTCCGTGACAGGGCCCAAGATACCAAATTTGGAAACTTTGGAAAGCTCTTGAGAAAAAGGGGTTGGGGCGGCTCAGCTGCATGTTTGTGGTGACAGTCCAGTGTGAAGCCCTAGCATGAGGTCTGGCAGACTGTTGACCCAGGGCCACCATGCACAGCCACCTGCTCACCAACCGCAGCCCATTCCTATCGCTCACCAGCTGCTGCCCAGTTGTACCTTGTCCTGTCTCCCACCCCAGCTGAGGGTATTAAAAACCTCCTCTCAAAGGCCATTCTGGAATTAGACTGCAAGCCGGCTGGCCTGCGTGGGCCTGGGCTCCGTTGATGGCTCAGCCGAGCTCCGCGGGCTCCCATTTGCCCAGAAAGCACAGGCACAGCCTCCCTGTCCTTGGAGCCCCACCGTCCTCCTGAATGACTCTGCTCCTGGGCCTCCTTGCCTCCACCCAGGTCCTGACGGCCCAGCTCTGGCTGGCGTGGGGCTGGAGCTCTGCTTCCGGGCTCTCTGCCCTCTGACACTGCCTCTCTCTGGATGGCCCCAGTCACTGTGCCTCTTTCGTCACAGCCCCGGAGCGACGGCCCTTCCTCCGGACAAACTGCCAGGGGCAGGATGACTCCATCGAGGCCCGTGAGCATTTCTGAGGCTCGTGTAAGACACGTGCTCACTCGTGGTTTCCTCAAGAGTTCAATCCGTTCCCACTTAATCAACTCACGGAATACAGTGGGGGTGGGGGTGGGGATGGGGGAAGATTCCAGACTGCTTTGGGGCCACTTTCTAAAAGACTGTTCCCAAAGTATGACACTTTCTTTTTGCCAAGTGCCTGCTCTGTCCTTTAGCCTTTCTCCCTGGTACTTGTAATATCTTGAGCAGCCACCAGAGGGCAGAGCTCACACAGCCCCTGGGAAGATCCAGGCCAGAGCAGCCCCGTTTCCTGGCCTTGGAGGGGAGTTGGCCAAAGCTGGGGGTCTGAGTGGACTGGCATTGGTAGGATCCCTGGGGAGAGGGGGGAGGGGCCCTCACAGAGAGAGCCCTGGCCGGAAGTCAGGGGTTGGGGTTCTAGACCTGGATGGACCTGCCCAGCCTCAACCGTTCCTTTCTTGAGGATACCGACAGGCTACGTTTTGTCCAACTATCCCAGCAGAAGCCTCCGGCAACAGAGTTTGTGACTCAGGCACCTGCTTGTTTCATGGAGGCCTCAGTGTGTGCAAAGCGCGGGACACACGATTGTGCTCATGGGCCATGAAGCGATGTTTATTAAAATGGAAGTTCTGACGGCTGAGTTTGTAAAGCAGGTCACCGAGGGGCAGGACGGTGCTGGCCACGGGGGATGAAGTTGGTCCTTGTTAAGCACTGCTTCCAGGCAGGGTTCGGAGGGATGGCAGCGAAGAGGTGGAGCAGCAGGCCAGTGGGTGAAAGACCAGGTGAGTTTACTTCCTGTACCTTAGCCCCCCGACCCGTTCACCTGGGCGCCGCCCTGACACAGAAGGCACGCTCCATAGCAGTGTTCAGGGTCACTAGCAAAGGTCTTCGGAGAGCTTCAGACATGAGTTCTGGGTCGCGAGTCGCTGCCTTGTGTCCTGGAAAGAGAGGTGAAGATCCCATCCTACAAAAGGCTCTTCTGTGTCTCTCCCCCCTTTCCCTACATGTCCCTGGTGCTCAAACCTTTATGGGGGCCGTTTCGAGCTTCTTCGGGCTCTGTGGCACAAAGACATGGCTCAAGACAGATGGGCAGTACACCTACAGCTATGAGAATGCAAAGAAACCCGCAAGCACGGGGAGGGAATGCTGTGTCCAAATCCCCCTTCCCCTCAGCTGCCTCGTGAGGCTCTGCCAGTGGGTCCATGCGGCTGCCAGAAGGTGATCTAACCTCTTTAACCAAAGACAACGCCAACCAGAGCCACTACAATTCACCAGACACCATGGACAACGCTTAATGGAAACGCACCAGGCAGGCCAAGAAACAGACTAATTTGGCAAAAAAAGCAAAAGCTGAAACAAACAAAACCCAGACAATCGTCATAGTCCCACAGATATTGGGTGGCCAGACAGAGACAGTGGCATACCCATGATCAGGAGTTCCCTGTGGCTCAGCAGGATCTGGGGTTGCCACTGCCATGGCTCTGGTGCTGGTTCGATCCCCGGCATGGGAACTTTCTTAGGCCGTGGTCATGGCCAGAAACAATAATAATAGAAATAACTGTGATGAACGTGTTTTAGAATACAGGGGCAAAGATGGAGAATTTCATCCAATAATCTATACAGAAGGGAGCACAATTAATATTCTGGAGTTACTTAGCAATGCTTTGTGGTTTAATAGGATGTCCTGCCTACGTGGCCTTTTAATGTCAAATTCTGCCCCCAGTGCATCTGCTGCTGGCTTAAATGACTCCAACACCAGCTGCTTAAAATTCCGGGCTTTGCTATGACTTATGTTCCCGATTCCTCTTCCCACTTAAAGCCGTGTGTCTCCCGCTGCAGATGTGCCGGAAGGTCTGCGTCTCGCCGTGGCCCACTCAGGCATGGGGACCAGCTTGGTCTCCGCAGACCCCATCTTTGTCTAGACTCCCCATGGCACTCAATGTTGAGCAGGCATTCCCTAGGGTACGGAGCCCTGTAATACTGCGAATGGGAATTCAGCTACAGGCCTACCTGTATTCAGTTCCTCTGAAGTATCTAGGGTTGCTAATATCCCTTCATCAACTTACCCATTCCCTAGAAGGCGCAATGAGAGACTATGAGGGGATGGAGTTCCTTGCAGTTAACTGGGGAAGAAGGCTGAGGATAAAGCTGTTATGCAGAGACGAAAGTAATGCAGAGACGTTGAGTTGGAGCCTAGATCAAACTGTTCTTGAAAGTCACTCTGCTACTACTTGTATGAGCCAATAATGTGCTCTTGCACTTGAAGTCAGTTGGAGTTTTTGATGTACTTTTTGTGGGTTACACCAAAAGGAAACCTATACAATCCAGCAGGAAGTCAGAATTATTTCTAATAATTCCCCAAATCAATCCAAAGTATCCTAAATTATACAGTTGTCCACGTGCAAAAGAATGCTGTTGGACCATATATTAAAAAATGAAAATGGATCGAGGACATAAAGTTGAGACCCAAAACAATAACCCTTTCAGAAGACATCATAGGAAAAAAGATTCACAACATTGGATTTGGAATAGATTTCTTGGGTATGACAACAAAGACCCAGGCAACAAAAGAAGAAACAGACAAATTGGACTTCACGAACATTCAAGAAAATTTTGCATAGCAAAAGACATTATGAACAGAACAAAAAGCCAACCCACAGGCTAGGAGAATAGATTTGTAATACATTCTTTTAATGGACTAATATCCAGAATATATAGACAAGGTCTAAATCTCAAAACCCAAAACCTCATAGCCATATTTTAAAATGGGCATTTTTAGGAGTTCCCGTTGTGGCTCAGTGGTTAACCAACCTGACTAGCATCCGTGGCAAGGGGGGTTCGATCCCTGGCCTCACTCAGTGGGTTAAGGATCCGGCGTTGCCATGAGCCGTGGTGTCGGTCGCAGACGCGGCTCAGATCTGCGTTGCTGTGGTCTGATTGGACCCCTAGCCTGGGAACCTCCGTATGCCACGGACGCGGCCCTAAAAAGACAAAAAAAAAAATTTAATGGGCATTTTTAAGCAGACATTTAAACAGACACTTCACCACGGAAGAACGGCCAATAAGCACAAGGAAAAATGCTCCCCATCGTTAATCATCAGGGAAAGGCAAGCAACACTGCAGTGGGCTGGCCATCGTCAGAAAAGCAGAAAACCGCAGATGCTGGTGAGGATGTGAAGCAGTGCGCCCCTTGCACACTCTCGGTGGGCACACCAACTGGCACAGCCATCACGAGGAGCAGGTGGAGGCTCCTCCACAAATTAAGAAGAGCCTTGCGGTGTGATCCCGCCGTTCCACTTCGGGGCAAATCCTCAAAAGAGTTGAGAGCAGAGTCTGGGAGGGATATGTGCACACACATGTTCACTGCAGCATGATTCCCAATAGTTAAAACACAGGCGCGACCCAGGGTCCACTGGGGGATGAACGGATGTCTGTACACAGAATGGAATATTATTCGGTCTTGAAGGGAATTCTCACAGTTGCTACAACACGGATGAACCTCCAGGACCTCATGTTAAGTAAAGAAGCCAGTCACGAAAAGAAAAACACATTATGTTTTCACTTACACGAGGTGTTTGGAGGAGTCAAACTCATGAAGACAGAAAGTATAATGCTGGTTGACAGGGGCCGAGGAGAGGCAGAAATAGGGAGTTAGTGTTGCATGGGAATAGCGTTTCGGTTTTACAGGGCGAAGGAGTCATGGGGGTGGATGCTTGTAATGACCGCCCAGCAGTGCGATGTAGGTGACACCGCGGCTGTGCCCTTGAGAACAGTTAAGACGGTAAATTTCACGCTGATGTATGTTTTACTGCAATAAAAAGAGTGAAAAAGAGATCAGGGGAGAGAAAGCCTTCTCAAAGAGATTTCTTCACAAAGCATTAGCTATGAAAGCTATTGATTAGTTTGGGTACATGAAATTGAAGGACACCTGTTGATGAAAAGATGCCATTTAGAAGCGAAAACCGGAGTTCCCGTCGTGGCCCAGTGGTTAAGGAATCCGACTAGGAAGCAAGAGGTTGTGGGTTTGATCCCTGGCCTTGCTCAGTGGGTTAAGGATCTGGCGTTGCTGCGAGCTGTGGTGGAGGTTGCAGAGGCGGCTCGGATCCCGTGTTGCTGTGGCTCTGGCATAGGCCAGTGGCTACAGCTGCGATTCGACCCCTAGCCTGGGAACTTCCATCTGCCGCAGAAGCAGCCCTAGAAATGGCATAAAGACGGAAAAAAAAAAAAGTGAAAACCCACGCACACAGTGGAAGAAGGATTTGCAGCACGTGTTACCAACACATGGATCCATTTCAGATCAAAGAACATCTAGAAATCCATGAGAAAAAGATATTATTGGAAAATGGGCAAAAATGAACAGTAACTTTATAAAGAGGGGCTCCAACCAGCCAAGCACATGTGAAAAGTGCTCAACCTCCTTAGTCAGCAGGGAAGTGAAAAACCCAACCATAAAAGACCCCAATACAGTTCTACACGGTTGGGAAAATGTAAAAGTCTGACGCTATAAACTGGGAGTTTTGTGGATCAGTGAGAACTCTTGCGTTGCTGGAAAGATCGTAATATAGAACCACCAGGAACCTGGCCGTCTATACCAGTTGTGAAAATATGCATCCTCTCTACCCCATCAGTTCCACTCCTAGGTGTGTGTGTTTGTGTACTGAGGTGTGTGTACAGAGACGCTCATGGCGGATTTATCTATTTATTTATTTATCACCACACCTGTGGCATGTGGAAGCTCCTGGGCCAGGCATCGAATCTGAGCCACAGCTGAGACCTGCGCCACAGCTATGGCAATGCCAGGTCCTTAACCCACTGCACCAGATTGGGGATTGAACCCACACTTCTTTTTTTATTTTTATTTATTTATTTATTTTTATTTTTTATTTTTATTTTTTTTTGTCTTTCTGCTATTTCTTGGGCCGCCCCTGCGGCATATGGAAGTTCCCAGGCTAGGGGTCCAATCGGAGCTGTAGCCACCGGCCTACACCAGAGCCACAGCAACGCAGGATCCGAGCCGCGTCTGCAACCTACACCACAGCTCACAGCAATGCCGGATCGTTAACCCACTGAGCAAGGGCAGGGACCGAACCCGCAACCTCATGGTTCCTAGTCGGATTCGTTAACCACTGCACCACGACGGGAACTCCTGAACCCACACTTCTATATCGACTTGAGCTGCTGCAGTCAGATCATTATTTATTTATTTATTTTTTGTCTTTTTGCCATTTTCTTTGGCTGCTCCCGCGGCATATGGAGGTTCCCAGGCTAGGGGGTCGAATTGGAGCTGTAGCCGCCGGCTTACACCACAGCCACAGCAACTCGGGATCCGAGCCGCGTCTGCGACCTACACCGCAGCTCACGGCAACACCAGATCCTTAACCCACTGAGCAAGGCCAGGGATCGAACCTGCAACTCATGGTTCCTAGTCGGATCGTTAACCACTGGGCCACGACGGGAACTCCTGCAGTCAGATCTTTAACCCACTGTGCCACAGTGGAATTCCAGCAGCATTATTTATAACAGCAAAGCAAAACAAAACTGGAAACAGCCTAAATATTCAGCAACACTGGAATGGATAAATGAATTGTGATCTATACAGAGTGGAATTCCATGCAGCAATATAAACAACTGAAAAGCAGTTACTCCGAAAAAAGAGTGACTCACAAATACACCGTTGTGCCAAGGAAACCAAAAAATATATGATTCTATACACGTGCACCTCAAACACAAGAACAACTCAACTCTAATTTTTACGGTTGCATGCTTGGGCAATAAAACTATGAACAAAAACAAAGAATGAGTATCATAGAAGTCAGGAAAGCACTTACCTCTTGGGGTTCAAACTTTTGTGTTTTTTTTTTTTTTTTTTTTTTTTTGCTCTTTAGGGCCATATTTGTGGCATATGGAATTTCCCAGGCTAGGGGTTGAATCAGAGTTGTAGTTGCAGGCCATTGCCACAGCCACAGCAACATGGGATCCAAGCCGAGTCTGCGACTTACACCGCAGCTCACGGCAACACCAGATCCTTAACCCACTGAGCGAGGCCAGGGCTCAAACCTGCATCCTTATGGACACTAGTCAGGCTTGTTACTGCTGAGCCACAGTGGAACTCCTCAGTCATTTTGAATCCGTGTTTGGGAAAAGCGTTGGTGTTTGTTTTGCAACATTTTAGGCTGTACATTGTGTTCCTTGTACCTTTTTGAGTGTATCCTATGTTTTACCATTTTTAAGTTTTTAAAACATGTGCCAGTTTGGCTCTATTAGCACCAGGAGATGCCCCCAAACCAAGGTTAATCAAAATTATGGAGCGGCAGCTTGGGTCATTTAGTGCAAGGCTCAAATCCACAGCCAACACCAAGAACGGGGGATGGGGACCAGGGAATGAGATAGGTGTGTATTTTTTCCATGTCAAGCGATTGGACGGCTCTCTTGGACCATCTGTCCTGGTAAAACCTGGAGTCCCAGGAAGGCCCTGCTGCATTCCTGCCCTCCACGGCACAAACAGGCCAGGCAGACTGTACCTTCTGCCGTCGCGCCATGGCCGGGACTGAGAAAAGTAATAAAACAGGGTATGAGGAGTTCTACCCGACTCACAGCCTTTTTCCACCGAAAAAGTAGAGACTGTCTCTGAGGCAGTGTAGGATTCGAGCACACTTCCCATCCTTCTAAATCCGTGCATGCCATCTCAGGGCACTGTCATCTCGCTTGATGCCGGAACAGAGAAGTGGTCAGACGTCTAAGGAGAAAAACGAGGCCGACACAGGGACACAGACCTGACAGGCAATAGGAGACCCAGCCCCAGGGAGTTCCCTGAGCTCATCTTGGCGGCGCTGCTGATGCTCAGCGTGCTTTGCTGTGCGGTAGAGATCCAGGAGCTGCCTCTGGATGTGGTTTCCCGTCCCGGAAACATGACCAGTGTCACTTCAGCCAGGACATCTGCTCTAAGGAAAGAGTTTTCTGTGTCCACTCTGAAAAAGACGGTGAAGATCTATCTCCCAAGTCAGTCATGGAAAGTCATTTCCTTCCATCAAAGCAATGGGCGTGGAAAAAGATTAATGCTTTAAAATTCAAAATTAATTCAACTGATATGATATATATATATACACATACATATCTTACTTTATATTTTCAAAGCTTCAAACAACTAGATTTATGTCAGAATGCCAGGCTTTGTACAAGTATCTATGAATCAACAGAAATCAGTTCGGCAGATTGAGTCAGGAGTAGCACGTATGTGCATAACTTTGGATTTAGTAATTCTATTTAAAAGAATAAACTCTAAGAAAATGTTTAAAAATTGCACAAGGAATTGATATACAAAGATATTTTGTATCATAGTCAAAAACTGGAAAGAGCCAGGAGTTGCACATATGTTCATACCTTTGATCGAGTAATTCCATTTAAAAGAATGCACTCTAAGAAAATGTTTAAGGAGTTCCCGTCATTGTGCAGTGGGAACGAATCCGACTAGGAACCATGAGGTTGTGGGTTCGATCCCTGGCCTCGCTCAGTGGGTTAAGGATCTGGCGTTGCCATGAGCTGTGGTGTAGGCAGGCAGCTACAGCTCCCACCAGACCCCTAGCCTGGGAACCTCCATGTGCTGTGGGTGCGGCCCTAAAAAGACAAAAGACACACACATACACACACACACACACACACACACACACACACACACAAAAGAAATTATTTAAAAATTGCACAAGGAATTTATATAGAGAGATATCTAATATCATAGTCAGAATTGGAAGGATATTTAATATCATAGTCAAAAGTTGGAATGGCTAACAAAAGAGAAAGGTAAAATAAATTTCTGACCATTGATAAAATGGAATATTACGTGGTAACAAAAGTTATGTTTCTGAATAAATCTTAATGAGAAGAGGGAAGATTTTGACTTAAAATTCAGTGGAAAAACAGTATAAGGAGTGAATTATATGTATATATCTATATATGTAGAATTATATTAATTTGAAATATACATATTGAAAAGAAAAAGTATTGAAAGAAAATAGTCATACAATTACCAAATGGGACTGTAGGTAATTCTAATTCCCTTTATTGTTTTCTGTGTATCCAATTTTTAAATAATGAATGCATATTATTTTCAAACCAGAAAATGCTATTGTAAAAGTCATCAGTTCCTGACAATTCTACTCAGCTTCCAAATCTGCATTTCCCAGGGCCCCATTCTTAGGAGTCTTGACCTAAAGGGCTCGTCTTTCCCACAGTAAATCTGGCCATCACAATGCAAATCAGACCCAAAGACTATGTTTTGGGTCCCTCCAAGAATTCAGTACAATTCAAGGCAGCAAGTGTTTACTGAACACTCAGAGACGAGGCTGGTAAATGATGTGTATATGGAGCGTTCTGGTTCAACAGAAAGGGCACGGAGTTTGGACTCAGAACTGTCTTGACTCCTGGCTTTGCTGCTTTCTAGGTACGTGACCTTGAGCCATTGACTTCATCTTCTGAGCCACCACTTCTCTTCTGTCAAATAAGGATATTCATAAATACCTTACAGAGTGGTTATAGTAAAAGACTTGACTTTGAGAGCTGGATTTGAAAATCGGGTCATTTGTGATACTGTACACGTGTTGGTGGGTGAGTTTGGTGAGGTGATCCAGGACCTCCCAGGCATTATTCACTTTTACCTGGATTTGGGTAGGTTCCTTGGCACAGGTGTCCAGCAGAGGAGGAAGAGGCTCAGGTGGAGCAAGAAGGAAGAGGATGTGGAGATGTCTGGAGGGACAGACCACAGCCATAGGCTCAAATCCCATTGCATTGACACCCTGCATCCACGACCAAGGGCCCAGCCTTCTAGAAGCCAAATGCCATGCCAGCCTGATTCTAAAAAAAACAACCCTGCATGTCCAAGGTTCAAAACAGGTATTTCTGGGCCCAGTGTTGTGCCTCCAAACAAGCAGAGGGCTCTCAGGCCCTTAGACAGCCCTTAGAACTCTCTAGCCATTGGGCCACCTGACCATGCATTGATCCACAGATGTGATGGCAGAACCTGGTCCTTTCTCTGAGTGGAGGCACTTTGAGCCACAGGGTCAGAAGCACCCTAGACCCAAACGCAAGTGTCTGGGAACCTCCCTGGGTTTCTTCCACCAATCTAGCTCCCACGGTGTCTCTGAGCTGGTGATGCAGCCTGGAAGCCGCACAGGGGCTCTGCTGGTGCCCTGGTGCCTTTTGGCCACCATGGGCCCTGACAGCAACTCTCAGGCCTTCCTCGGCCTCCCACAGCAGGACCTGGGTCTGCACTGGCCTGGGTCATGTGCCAGTGTGACTTGCTCACTCCTCTTGCTCTGAGGACGCTGAAATGCTCTACAGGCCGGGCTTTGACTATCTTGAGATCGGCCAGGGCGCTCACCCCACCCGGCATCACCCCACTTTCTGATATCAGCCACCCCTCTATTTAAGTCTTGAGAGCTGGCTTTGAGTCAGCGCCTTCATCGCTGGGACGCAGCTTGAAATGACTGACCCGTCAGCCATCATCCCCTTTCCTGGTTGGAGTGAGCTTCCTTCGAACAGGTGTTCCGCAGAGGGTGAAGCGGCTCGGGTGGAGAGGCAAGGAGAGGGTGGCAGAGCTCTCTGGGCAGAAAGAGCCCGGCGCTGGACACAGCCAGCCCCCCGAGGCCCTGCCGCACTGACACACGGCATTCAGCACCTGAAGCCTGGCCTTCCAGAAGCCAAACTCCTAGCTGAGCTGATTCTGGAAAAGTACACCTTCCACATTCAAGTCTAGTGTTTCTGGGTCCAGAGCTCCACCTCCAAACAAGCAAAGGACCCTCAGACCCCACACAGCCTGTCAAATTCCGATCTTTGGGCCTCCCAACCCAACAGGAATTGAGTTGGACACGTGATGGCAAAACTAGGTCCCCTCACTGAGTTGAGGCAAATTGGGACCCAGGGCCAGAGGCACTCCGTGCACAAACACAGGGCTCTGGGCACCTCCTTGAGGTTCCATGGGTCCATCTCCTATCCCCTTCTGAGCCTGGAGATGCCCGGGAGTTGCGAAGGCAACTGCTCTGCTGGCGCTCTGGCGCCATCTGGCGGACATGCCCTGTAACAGCAACTCTCAGCCCTTCCCCGGCCTCCCACAGCAGAACCCTGGTCTGCACTGGTCTCGGGGCACTGGCCAGTGTGGTTTCCTGACTCCTCTCCCTGGCAGCACACTGAAATGCACGGTGGGCAGGGGTGTGACTATCTCAAAGTTGGCCAGGACACTCACCCCCCCACACCACACCGTCCCACTCCCTGGAATCACACAGCCCCTCCTCCTTAAATTCACATGACCTGGCTCTACTTGAGGTCCCCCCACCAGGGGTCAAAGTCAGAAGGAGGAGACTCAGATGGAAAAATAAGCATCTTTGGGGAGAACTCTTGAAAGAAAGGGCACGTAGTTGAGCAAGCCTGCCCAGCAAATACCACTGCTTTTACCCACTCCATTTAAAACATGGTTGTCCTACTTCCCAGATGCCAAACCCCATGCAAGCCTGATTCAAGAAGTCTCCAGCCAGGTGTTTCTGGTCCAGAATCTGGCCAGGGCCAAAACCAAGGGTACTCCCACCCTAGATAGACTCAAACTGCCTGATGACTGTGCCGCCAAACCAGGCTGGAAGTGATCCATGAAGTGCAGATGGCACACGCGTCCCCTGGGTGAAGTCAGGAAATCTGGGCTAGAAAGTCAGAGGCACACTGTTACCAACGCCTCCTCTCTTTGGACCTCATCGTGGGTCCCCACAACGACAACCCCGTCTCTGAACCTCTTTGGCCTGGGAGCTGTGTGTTCTACCGGTCCTCTGCCGCCCTCTAGTGGCTCTGTGCTCTAACAACACCTCTCAGCCCCTCCCTTCCCACCCCACTATTTTAAATCAAAACACTCTTTATATCCCAAGACTGGCTTTAAATTGATCAGCCCCCCCCCCTTAATTCATGTGATTTGGCTTTAGGTCAGGTTCCCCCTCGGCAGGGCTCAAGGATAGAAGGAAGGAGCTCAGATGGAATAAGAAGGGTCGTTGGGGAGAATCCTCAAGAGAAAGGGCGCGGGGATGAGCACAGCCCGCCCACCAAAGTGCCACTGCTTCTCCACAGTCCGCGGTCAACACTGCCAAACCATTTTTCCAGATACCAAAGCCCACAGAAACCCGAAGCTTAAAAACTGCGAGGACAAGAGTCAAGCCAGGTACTTCTGGAACCAGAGTGTTGCCTCTGGAGAATCAAAGGCAATCGGACCCCAGAAAGACCCTCAAGTTGTCAGGCCACAGGGACACTCGACGTGGCTGGAAGTCCTTGCAGATGCTTATGGCAGAACTATGTCCTCTCTGTGAGGTGAGACAATTTAGGCTGGGGAGTCGGAGATGCCCTGTAACTAACCATTTATTTCTGGGCACATCTGGGGTTTCCACAACCCAAAGTCCGGCCCCATCTCTGAGCCTGGAGGTGCAGTCAGGGAGCTGCAGAGGGGCTCTGCCGGTGCTCTGGAACCGACTGGCAGCCATCAGGTCTAAGTCCAACTCTCAGTCCTTCTTCCTGGCTCCCTCGCAGCCCCTGGAGCTGCACTAACCCTGGGCATTTGCCAGCTTGACTTTGTTCCTCCTCTCCCTTTAAGCACCCAATCCAGTGCCCTGCAGACGGGCACTCACCCCAACCTACGGCTCATCCCACGACCTTCAAACACTCAGCTGCCCTCCCCCCCCCATTAAGTCAGGAGACATGCCTTTATGCCAGACCCCCCAACACGGATCGGGGACAGGAGGAAGAGGCTCAGGTGGAGAGGGAAGAAGTGCTTTTGGGGAGAAATGGCAAGGAGCTTTTGCTACTTGCAGTCCTACGCTGCCCTAATGAGGCCCTGTTCCCAACTAAAGCCTTGTGCTGTCCCAAACTACATCTAAGTTGTCCCTAACCAAGGCCCTGCACTGTCCCGAACGGTGGATGTTTGTCGTCCCTAGTAAGGTCATTAACTGTCGCTAACTAAATCCCTAACTAGACCTATGCTATCCCTAACTGTGGCCCTGACCTGTTCCTAAGACTTTGCACTCTTCCTAACTAGAACTAAGTGTTCCTATCTAAAGCCCCCACTGTCCCTAACTGAAGTCCTGTGCTGTCCTTAACGAAGGCCCTGCACTGTCCATAAATGAGGCCCTATGCTGTCTCTAATGTAGGGCCTGAACTCCCTCTAACTAAAGCCTTTTCTTGTCCCTAACTAGACTTAACTTGTCCCTGGCTAAGGCCTTTAGCTCTGTTTAACTAAATCTCTGAGCTGTCCCATCTAAGGCCCAGTTCTGTCCTTAACTAATGCCCTAACTCAGTCCCTACCCTCTCCCTAACTCAGGCCTTGCCCTGTCCCTAATTAAGGTCCTGTGCCATGCCTAACTAGATCTGCATTAGTGGCCTCTCCCTGGGCTGTCACCCCCACCCCCCAACTGGAACCTGAGGGAAGAAGGGACTGAGGCTCCGTTAGTTCCTAAGCGGGATGGTGTGGGTGCTGCCTGTCCCCCCAAACCCCCACGCTCCATCCCTAACCCCAGGACCCCAGGCTATGGCTGCGTTTGGAGATGTGGTTTTTGCAGTGGTGATCAGGGTGAAAATAAGGTCACTAGGGTAAAAATCCTAATCCAATAGGACTGCTGTCCTGTAGGAAGAGACTGGGACACTGGACAGCAGGAGAAGACGGATGGCTATACCCCAAGGAGAGAAGCCTCCAGAGAAACCAGCCTGCAGTCGCCCTGATTGCAGACAGCACCTCGCCCTGGGAGATGGGTCTGTTGTTTAAGCCGCCCGGTCTGTGCTATTTGTTGTGGCAGCGCCGAGCTGACTCATACACGGGGCAGATCAGGTCTCCGATGGGACAGGGCCCACGTTCCGTCCCCTTGTCCGTGAGTTACAGGAGCCTCAGGAGCTCAGGAGGGGGGTCCCCGAGGAGAGCACAAGAGAGAAGGGTTTAGGCATTAAGATGACGGTACCCACGTTACACGCGCCTGGTCCACACGTGCACTAGCTGACTCGGCCTCATGTGGACGCCCGTGTCAGCCTGACTGCAGGTCTCCGGCTTCACCACCTCCCCTGCGAGCATTCGCTTCCCTGCTGAGGGACACCTTCTAGAGGCATCCAGAACCGCAAACGTCAGAGAGCTCATGCCCACGGGTGGTCGCCCCTCTCAGGGCCCAGAGACCGCACCAGCATCCTGGTGACCCCGCAGCAGCAGGGGTCTCCTCCCGCTGCAAACCCATTTTCCTCCTCCTGCTCACAGCTGCCCGGCACCTCCCAGCCTGCCCACCGCTTGAAGCTGGGGCAGAGGGTCTCCTGTCCCCAAGGGGAAGTGGTGGAGGGGGGTGAGGGCCTTGGCCAGCCTGCGTCCCAGGACAGAGGGCGTGGTGCCCACATGGTCACCCCACCCCCTGCTGGATGGAGTCGTCCACCTGGAAACAGGCAGGAGAAACAAGGGAGACAGAGCCTGGGCCCCCGACACCCACTGCTCCGGACTCTCCCATGAAGGGGCCAGAAACATCTTGAGCTTCAGGCCATTGCAGGGGGTAGGGCACTTTGTTCCAGTAGGAAATCTTTGCCCTAAAAGCTACAGTGCTTTACAAAACCCTCCCCACCTGTTACAGGACATAAGGTTTAAATTCACTACAGTAAGACTCACAGCACGCTGCAACTGGACCAACGCACGTGGGTGTCTGAGCTCCCATGTGTTCCTGCAGATGCTGAGGTTAGTGGGTGTGGTGATGCTCATACCTGCAGGTAAGGAGCGTCCATCAGGGAAGGTGATGGGCTTGCTGAGCTCTCTGCTAACTCCTGGTACTGGCGGATAGAGTCTCAGGGCCTCCTTGATGCACATGGTGGTGTAGGGCATCTGGTCCAGGTGGTCCCTGAGCAAAGGCCATCCTGAGGCTGGGCAGAGTTGGGGAACGGGGGAGTCTCCACTAGCTGGGGGTGGGGGCTGGGCTCTCCGTCTCTGGGGCACTCACCAGGTGATGGAGGTGCCATCCCCCAGGAGGCCTTGGATCTCCTCCCGACATCTCTGCTGATGCTCAGGGTGGGAGGCCAGAGCATAGAGGATCCAGGAGATGCCACTGGCTGTGGTGTCATGACCCTCGAACATGAACGTGTCCACTTCAGCACGGAGGTCGGTGTCCGGCAAGCTGTTCCCCTTCTCCATCTGAGGAGGCAGGGGGAGAGTGCAGCTTTGCCCCGTCCTCTGTGCTTCTGGGCAAAGCCTCAAGCCTATGCCCCCGACACTCACTCGGGCAAGGAGGAGGATGTCCAGGAAATCCAAGTGCCTCTTCTTCCTCACGTTCTCCATCTCTCCCTGCTTTTGCAGCTGCGCCTTCCTCAGCTGGATCACTCGGTCTGTTTTGGAACCGCGGTTCCCAGGCGGAGCTGAGAGCTCTGGGGACCAGGTACAGCATCCACGGTAGCCCCACTGCCCTGCATGGCCCAGTCTCAGGGGCAGGTGGATGAGGATGAGCATGGGTGTGCATGTCAGGGCTGAGACTTCCAGCATCATGTGACACAGGCCTGGAATCCCCTCGATAGCACAGCCCCTTGGAGGTTGCTGAGAGGGGGTCTCAATCAGCCATCACCAAGGCAGTGACACATGAAAATCCCTGCATGGCCCCTGACACCCTGACTTCAGTTCCTAGTCCCTTCCCCAGGGAGGCACCCAATGTGGGGTGCTGCTAAAAGAGGAGCAGGAAGCTCGCTCTGTCCTCAGGATCAAGGCCAGTCCCTTTCAGATGTGCCTGATAAAGGAGTGGAGCAGCCCAGAAGCAGAAGCAGAACCTGTGTGGCTGCGCCAGCTTGCAGGTTCAGCGGCTCAGGCGGCTTCCAGGTCTCAGCCTATAGGTGATGCCCTTTAGGAGGAAGGCATTTCTCACCCGGGGGGATGAACAGGTTGCTGAGTCCCTGATGGCCTGGGGGTAGGAGTGGGAGTTCCTGAAGGGAGAGGATGCAGAGGAGACTGGACTGGTGGGAGTCACTGAGTTGGAGAAGGAGTAGGGCTCTGGGGGAGGGGTGTCCTCAGTCAGTGGGACAGGCCGCCCTGAGGCCTTTGTCCTTCTGCCCTACAGTCCTCCGGACCCTCTGCCCTTCACTAGTGACCTGAGGGGCCAGGCCACTGTGTCGGGGATCAGGATGTGTGACTGAGTCTGGGTTTGGTCTGGGCTGGAATCTGCCCGTGGTGGGGGGCTCCCTGCAGAATGATGCCTTTTGTGCTGAAAAGCATCCAGCTGTCCCAAGTGCCTGCCAGGGTGGTCCTCCCCAGCTGGGGAGAAGCAGCAGCTGCCACGGAAGGTGTGTCACTGACCCGTCAGTCTGGACGCTGCCCTGGTGGCTGAAGGCGCACTTCATGATGGTGTCCAGGGTCATCAAGGAGACGGGTCCCACGATCTCCAGACGTGGGTCCTGGGCGACGAGCTGCTCCCACTTGTCCTGCGGGGGGAGGGGGACAGTGACCCCGTTCTGCCCCCCCAGAAGGCCTGTGCTGGCAAGGCCAGGCTCTCTCTCTGCCTCTCCACGTCTTCTGAAGGCGTCCTCCCTTTCTAAGAACATGTGTTTAGCAATTTAAGACTGTAAAGCAGGGGTGTAATATGATGGCTATTTTCTCAGGAAATTTTATTATATAAATAAACAGGTTTTCTCCTAATATTCTGAATTTGCATTTAATTTGGAAACAATTTATGATGATGACCACCTTCCAGCAAAGCCAGAAAGCTGAGCTAGATGGTTGAGGTCGAACCTGGCAAGCAATTTTGTCAGGCAAGAGAAAGTGGAAGAGTCTAATACTGAAGCCCCTAGAAAAGGACCTCATAGACTTTTTTTTCCCTTTCACCCATAAAATGTTAATAAGATCAGGTGGTGAGAAATCAAAATCCTGATGGCGGGTGTCATGTGATGGCCGGACCCAGGTCTGAGAGTGTGGACCTGGTCTCATTTCCTCCCATGAGTGGCTCCGTTCCATGCAGAAGCCCTGGGCCCCAGGCCAGAGCCCACCTGAGTGACATGCTGGGATGTCCACCATGTGTCTGAGGCTATCATGGGCCAGGCCAGCCATGGGCAGCTCATCCTCATGCCCAGGGGAATGACACTTGCTCTAGTCTACTGCATAGAGACATAAAGGTGGGAGGAGAAAGGACCCTGGATACACGACGGCCCACCTTTCCCTTATCAATGACCAGAGTATGGGTCCAAGGTGATGCCTGGGTCTCATTCACTTTGGGAGAGCAGTGTCCACTCTAAGGTTGGGTGTATGATTCTGGACCACTGTGTCTGATGGCTATCTGAGAGACACAAATGTCTGAGAGTGGACTTTGGGAGTTGTGCTGGGGGTGAGTGTGTTCAGGTGAGACAGGGATGGACTCACCAGCATCACCTGGACAGAGTTGGCCCTGAGACGCATGTAGGGCTTCAGGACGTCATAGTGGAAGGCTGGGGTCAGCATCCGCCAGTGCTGGAACCACACCTGCCCAACCAACAGGAGCAAACCATCGCCTGGTCCATAGCTGGGTATGTTGTGGGGGTGGAAAAGGGATCAGGAGGACGACAGAGGACAACACGGGAGGAACTGAGGGTGGCAGGAGAAGGCACATCCTGTCAAAGGCAGGAGGGGCCAGTCTATTTCAGGAATGTGAATTTCCAAAATGTCTGGTCATATTGTGTGAGTGCAAAATGTGATCCCAGCTGGAGCATCTTTTCACTTGGAGAACAAGTTTGAAAAAGAGTCGGGGGCAGGTGATAGAAGGACTTAAGTCAAAGTCAGGCTGGGAACATTGGAGAGTCTGAGAAGCAATGGCGAAGAAGCTGAGATTCAAGTGGGCTCTCAGCACCATTATGAAGACCGAGGGCTTCATCAGAAGAGAAACGAGGCTTGATTCCAAGATGAAGGTGGTGACATGGTGCCAGGCACCTGCTGTTCTCTGTGAGCCAAAAAGGCAGCTCTTGGCAAACCCATGTGGTGAGGGGTCCACAGTTGTATTCAGAGGTATTCACCAAACAAGGGAGCCAAGAATTTGTGGATACCTGTGGATCTGAAATGTAAGGAAGAGCATTACAGGAAAGAAGGGAGAGCAAATGAGGCAGGCAGCCCCAGAGCACCTGTGGTCCAGACCAGGGGTTGCCAGGTCTTCCTGCTGATTGGCAGCTGGCACTCTGTCTCAAGTCACCTCCAATGGCCTCCCATCCCTGACTCTCTCTGTCCTGACAGTCATGGTGGGCTCAGGAAGGCAGACTCAGTGTCCCAGCCCAAGGACTGCCATAGGACTAAGATGGTGAATTGGCAGGAAATGCAGGTTCTGTTCTCAGTGCAAAGTATAAGGCAGAAGCCTGTGATTTTCCTATAGTGTGTGATGCTTTAGCCATCCAATGACCCAGGGCAGGGAAATGCAAGTCAGCAAGCTTAAGAATTTGTCTTTCATTACAAGGAGATCCTGCTGAGTAGCATTGAGAACTATGTCTAGATACTCATGTTGCAACAGAACAAAGGGTGGGGGAAAAAAAAGTAAATGTAATGTATACATGTAAGGATAACTTGATCCCCTTGCTGTACAGTGGGAAAATAAAAAAATGTATATATAAAAAAAAGAATTTGTCTTTCAGATCTGGGGAAATTTACATAAAAATCATCTCAATTGGGTTAAAAAATAAGGGTAAAAAAAATGGCCCCACAGTTATTTAAGCTTGTGTTTTAAGTGAGGAATGTTGCTCTTAGACTGGGTTGTGGGCTGTGGAAAACAGCATGGAGAGTTCTCAAAAAACTAAAACTAGAACTAACTTATACCCTGTAATTCCACACTGGCTATATATCCAAAGAAATTAAAAATGAAAACACTCATACAAAAATATATGCGACCTCCAATGTTCATAGAAGCACAATTTACCATCGCCAAGATGTGGAAACAACCCAAATGTCCTTCAACAAATGAGTGGATAAAGAAGCTAATAGATCGATCTATCTATCTATCTATCTATCTATCTATCTATCTATCTATCTATCTATCTATCTATCTATAATATATATAGATTCCTGTCTGTTGTCTCCACAGCCAGTGAAAGCACAGGGCAGGATCCTTCAGACAGATGTCTGGGCACCCAGGCAAGCTCAGGGCAGAGAAGATGGCACCGAGTAACTGGGGCAGGGAAGCCTCTAGAAGCCTGTTTGTGGGAACAGCTGAAGCTGCAGAGCCTGGAGAGGGGTAGACTCTGGAAGGAACAGCCATTGTCCTCAAAGGGCAGGGCTTCCAGGACAGCCTGCAGATGCACCTAAGGAAGGAGTGTGTGACAGAGCCAAGGACACCAGCCCAGGGTCCTGTGAGCGAGCAAGCTGCCTGGACTGGGGTGAGGAGCCAAGACCTGAGAGGTGAGCTGGCTTCTTACATGAGGCCACCTGCTAACAAACACGAAACTCTGTCCCTTAGACTTGCTGACCGTGACCATGCTCCGAGAGCCTGGCCCTCCCTGCCCTCCCACTCCCGGGTCCCCTCTTCCCTACCTCCCTGCTGTGTCCATAGAGCCAGTGGGAAGGAGGGGACGGGAACTGCTGGAGGGCTTTGAGTAGCCACTGTTTGCGCAGATAGAACTGTGGTGCCTCGAGGAGAAGCAGCAGCAGCCTGAACAGTGAAGCCACATGCAGGAGCCCCGGGACACTGCCCAGGGCTCTGATGGGGCTCAGCACAGAGACACTCATGGTGCATGGAATTCTGGACAGCTGACTGTCCCTGACTCTAGCTGGCCTCCCCTGAGCACCCAACCTAGTTGGGGAGGATGGCCCCGCCCACCTCGGATGGGGTGAAGCTAAGGGCAGAGCTCAGACCTGGCCCTCCAGAGCTGATTCACTGTGGAGGATGCACCTTGGAGGGGGCACCAAAAGAGTCATGCAGATCAGATATAGCAAGGGACGGGGACAAAGTTATCTTTAAGTCACCTACCCTCACTTTATTCCTATTTCTTTCCATCCGGGGAGTCTGGCTTCAGAAACTCTGCTATAAACCATGAACTTAAAGTGATGATTTTTGGGTTGAGACTCTGGTCCATACATGGCAGCCCCCAAACTTCCAGGGGTGTTTCATGTTTGTTCTGTTAATCTATTGTTTCCAATAGGGGAGAGCGTTATCAACTCCACACCATTGGTATAAATGCAAGCCTTGCTGTCAAGGGCAGCATTTGTGAGAAAGGCTCGGGCAAACAATGTGGCTGTATGTAGCAGTCATGGAAAATGATATTTATGGAGAATTTTCAATGATCTGAGAAAAGCTTATCGTACAACTGTCTGTAGAGTACGAGTTTCACTCTTAGAAAAGTGTGTTAGTCATGATCAATATTTATTAACCAACCATTCTCTCTTCCATTCATTTGGTACCCAGATACCCAGTGAAGATCTCCTTAAAGGTTGTCACTAGGTGTTCCATGTCCTTATACTTTCCATGGCCTGGAGCAGAGGACTGTGCCTGCTGATGATGCCCAATAAATACTTACTGATGTGATGAATGAATGACTGAAGGAGGGAATGAGGATAACTTTGATTGGTTAGATCACCATCTTGGGCAGACCGAGCTCAGATTTCAATGTCGTGTTTTTAAAAGGAAATTAATACATTTATTTCTAGATACTTCCTGGTTCAGCTTATAGGCCACAGAAAGCAGAGGAGATGGCAGTCTATCCCTAAGGTGGCAGCTTGAAGCATTTATTCCTGTGAGTAAGTCACTCTAGGCATTTCTTACTTCTAGGTTTGATAAATTTGGGTTTGATGCTGCTGCAACTTAACATATTCTGCTTACTTTTACTTCTCTACCAATCTGAATCTTCCAGGTAGAAACTTTTTTTCCTGTTTTTCTTTCTTTGTGTGTGTGTTGTTTTTTAGGGCCATGGGTGAGGCATATGGAGGTTCCCAGAGTAGAGGTCAAATCGGAGCTGTAGCTGCTGGCCTACACCACAGCCCCAGCAACACCTGATCCAAGCCAGTCTGCTACCTACACCACAGCACAAGGCAACTCAGATCCTTAATACACTGAGTGAGGCAGGGATCGAAACTATATCCTCACGGATGCTGCTCAGATTCATTTCCACTGAGCCATGATGGGAACTCCCCAGGTAGAAACTTTTATTTTTTAAAAAACATCCTAATTGATATGTAATTTATATACCATACAATTCATCCATTTACTCTCAATGGTTTTTCATATATTACATTATTATTTTTTAATTAATAAAAATATATACTATAAAGTTGGCTATTCTAACTCTTTTAAAATATACAATTCAGTGGCATTCATTATAGTCACTTTTTTTTTCTTTTTCATCCTCCCTATTGCCATATGGAAGTTCCAAGACCAGGGGTTGAATCATAGCTGCAGCTGCAGCCTACTCAACAGCTGCAGCAATGTCAGATCCCTAACCCACGGTGCCCCAGAGGGAACTCATATGTTCACTTTTGTGCAGCAATTACAACTGCATATTTCCAAAATTTTTTGCATCACCCAAAAAACTCTATACCCCTTAAACATTAACTTCCCATTCTGCCTTCCAACAACCCCTGGTAATCTCCTTTCTGTCTCCATGAATTCACCTATTCTACATTCCACATATAGGTGGGATCATGCAGTGTTTTCTGTTTTGTGTCTGGCTTCTTTTGCTTCAGGAATGTTCTCAAGTTTCATCCACGTTGTGGCATGTATCTGAACACCATTCCCTTTTATGATTGAGTAATATATTATTGTGTACAGTATATGCCACATTTTGTGTATCCATTCATTGTGGACACAATTGTGGACACATATTCTTTCTATCTTTCATCTATTGCAAATATGGTGCAATGAACATCGCCTGACAAGAGTGTATTTTGCATCCTTGTTCAATCCCTTTGGGTACATACTTAGGAATGGAATTACTGGATCACATGCTAATTCTATGTTTAGCTTTTGGAGGAATTGCCAAACTATTTTTGATGGTGACTGCACTTTTGCATTTATGAGTGATGAACAAAAGTCCCAATTTTCCCACATTCTGTCCAGCATTTGTTGTTTTATATATTTGTTTTTAAATAATTATAGCCATCCTAAAAAATGTGAGTGGTATCTAAGTTTTGATTTATATTTCTATAATGATCTATGATATTGAGCATCTTTTCTTGTGTTTTTTATCCATTTGCAGATCTTCTTTGAAGAAGGGTCTATTGAAGTCCTTTGCCTAATTTTTAATGAATTGTTGGTTTTTCATTGTTGAGGTGTAGGAGCTCTTTTTCATTCTGATATGTGAATGTTTTCTGCCATTCTGGGAGTTATCTTTTAACTCTTTCATCCATTTTGTGTTATCTTTGTATATGGTGTAAGATAAGAGTTTAACTTAATTTTTCTGCATGTTGGGATCCAGTTTTCCCAGCATCATTTGTTGAAAAAATTGTATTTTCTCTATTGAACTGTCTTAGCAGACTTCTTGAATATCAATAAGCCATATATTGGAGGATTTACTCCTGAGTACTCTATTGTCCTCTTTTGTCTATACATCTATCTTTATGCCAGTACCACAGCTGTTTGATAATTGTAGCTTTGTAGTAAGTTTTGAAATCAGGATGAGTAAGTCCTCCAGCTTTGTTCTTTTTAAATTTAGTTTTGACTGTTTGGAGTCCCTTGAGATTCTATATAAATTTTAGGAAGAGTTTTTCTATTTCTGTAAAAAAAATCGTTGGAGTTTTGGTAGAGATTCTATTGAATCCATTGATTGCTTTTGGTAGTATTTTCACTTTAACAATATTAAGTGTTTCAATCCATTAACATAGGATATCTTTCCATTCATTTATGTCTTCTTTAATTTCTTTCAGTCATGTCTTGAGAAGAACTGGTGTTATTTCTTCTTTACGCATTTGATACAATTCACCAATAAAGCCATCTGATCTGGAAAAAAAAGCCATCTGATCCAGGTTTTTCTTGTTTGAGAGGTTTTTGATTGCTCATTCAATCTCCTAACTAGTGACAGTTATGTTCAGATCTTCTATTTTTTCTTCAGTCAGTTTGGTAGGTTATGTGTTTCTAGAAACTTGTCAATTTCATCTAGGTTATCTAATTTGTGAGTGTACACCTGTTCATAGTATTCTTTTATTCTTTTATGATATTTTCATTTCTGTAATTTCTGATTTTTTAACTCGAATCAGCTCTCTTTTTTTAGTCAGTTTAGCTAAAAGTTTGTCCATCTTGTTGATCTTTTGAAAGAGACCACTTTTGGTTTTGTTGATTTTCCCTATTGCCCTTTTATTTTCTATTTTATTTATCTCCACTGTAATCTTTATTATTTCTTTCTTTCTGTTAGCATTTGGGTTTAGTTTGATCTTCTTTTTCTAAGTCCTTAAGGTATAAAGCTAAATTATCATTTGAGATCTTTCTTCTTTTTCAATGTATAAGATTACAGTTATAAATTTCCCTCCTAAAATTGCTTTCAATGTGTCTCATAAGTTTTGACATACTGTGTTTTTGTTTAAAGGTATTTTCTAATTCTCTCGTGGTTTTGACCCATTGGTTGTTTAAGAGTGCACCATTTAATTTCCAGATTTTTGTGAATTTTTCAGTTTTCTTTTGTTATTGATTTCAAATTTCATTCCATGTGATCAGAAAACATTAAGCCAATCTTTTAAAATTAATCAGACTTGTTTTGTGGCCTAGCATATGGTCTACCCTGCAGAATGTTTCCTGTGCCCTTGAAGAGAATGTGTTATTCATTGGAGTACTCTGTATATGTCTGTTAGGTCCAGTTGGTTTACAGTGTTGTTCAAGTCCTTTCCCTCTTTCTTTCTTCCTTTCTTTCTTTCTTTCTTTCTTTCTTTCTTTCTTTTTCTTTCTTTCTTTCTCTTTCTTTCTCTTCTCTCTCTCTCTCTCTCTCTCTTCTCTCTCTCTCTCTCTCTCTCTCCTCTCCTTCCTTCTTCCTTCTTTCTTTCTTTTTCTAGGGGTGCATGCATAGCACATGGAAGTTTCTAGGAGGCTAGGAGTGGAATCAGAGCTACAGCTGCCTGACTATATCACAGAAACGCAGGATCCAAGCTGATTCTGTGACCTACGCCACAGCAACACCAGAATCGACCCACATTTGCAAAGTATAACATAGCTCACAGCAGTGCTGGATCCTAAACCCACTGAGTGAGGCCAGGGATCAAACCCACATCCTCATACATACTAGTCAGATTTGTTTCCACTGAGCCATGACAGGAACTCCCTCTAGTATTTTTAACATAGGTTTTAGTCTTTAAGTTACTGTTTTAGAGTCTTTTCATTTGAGGCTGAAGAACCTTCTTTAGCATTTTTTTTTTTTGGTAGGGCAGGTATACTGGTAATAAATTTCTTCAGCTTTTGTTTATCCTGGAATGTCTTTGTTTCTCCTTCATTCTTTAATGATAATTTTACTAGATATATAATTTTCGATTGACATTTTCTTTCAGGACTTTACTTATAACGTCTCGTTGCCTTCTGGTCCTCATGATTTCCAGTGAGAAATCAGCTTGTAATCTCACCAAGGATCCCTTGTATGTGATGAATCACTTCTCTCCTGCTACTTTATGTCTCTGGGTTTTTATAAATTGACAATGATATGTCCGTGTGGATCCCTTTAAGTTTATCCTGCTTGGAGTTCATTGAGTTTCCTAGATGTGTATATTCATATTGATCGTCAGGTTTGGGAAGTTTTTGACCATTATTTCTTCACATATTTTTTCATCCCTTTTCTGCCTTATTCCGAGATTCCATATTGCAAGTATAGGTATGCTTGGTGGGTCCCACAGGTCTCAGGCTCTGTTTATTTTTTCCTTCATTCCTTTTTCTTTCTGTTCCTCTGACTGGCTGATTTCAAATATCTAATCTTCAAGTTCACTGATATTTTCTTCTATTTGCTTAATTTTTAAAAATCTCTTTGGTGAGTTTTTCTTTTTGTTACCATATTTTTCAGATCCAGAACTTCTGTTTGGCTCATTTTTATAATTTCAATATTTTCATTGATAACCTCATTTTGTTCAAACACAGTTTTTCTATTTTGCTTTAGTTCTTTGTCCATGGTTTCTTTAACTAATTGAACAGGTTTAAGATTGTTGATTAACATCTTTGACCAATGATTCCAATGTCAGAGCTCCCTCAGGAATGTTTTATGTCATATTGTTTATTTCCTTTGAGTGGGCTATATTTTCCTATTTCTCTGTATCTTTTGTAGTTTTTGTTGACAACTGGACTTTCTGGTTATTATGTTGCAGTAATTTGGAAGTGTAATTCTCTCACTCCTCAGTCCTTATTTGTATTTTACTTGTTGAGGGCTTGAGCCATCCTTTTGTGACTCTTCCAAACTATTTTTGCAAAATGTGTATTCTTTGTTGAGTATCATCAGCCAGTTGTTTTCCATTGTCTCTGGTCAGCCAGTGACCTGGAAAATATTTCCTTAAATGCTTGGCTCACAAGATGGGGGGAAATATATCCTGTCACTTTAAATTCCCTCTTGACTGGGAAGATATTTCAGCCTGTGGGAGCCAAAACAATTTGTGCTTGCCCCTCAGTGATGAAAAGCAGCAATCAACAACTGAAATTCTCAACTTTAGTTTTAGAGGACAAGGCCTTATTACCCTCACTGGCCCCCGCATGTTGCACTGGGAACACATACCCCTGTTCCCACAGCTACCTGCCCTGGAGAGAGTAACCACTAGTGCAGGAAAGCTGAACTTGACTGAAATGTACCAGCCTCTTCATCAAACTCTCCCCTAGATGCTGTAGGTATTCTATTAGACTCAGAGTTCCAAAATAGTTCCTTCAGGCATTCCCATTGTGGCTCAGTTTAAGGACCCAACATAGTGTCTGTGAGGATACGGGTTCCATCCCTGGCCTTGCTCAGTGGGTTAAGGATCTGGCATTGCCACAAGCTGTGTAGGTGGCAGATATGGCTCAGATTCAGTGTTGCTGTGGCTGTGGTGTAGGCCAGCAGCTGCAGATATGATTCTACCCCTAGCCCGGGAACGTCCACATGCCACAGGTGCAGCCTGAAAGAAAAGAACAAAAGAAAGGAAGAAAGGAAGGAAGGAAGAAGGAAAGGAAGAAGGAAGAAGAAGAAGGAAGAAGAAGAAAAGAAAGAAAGAAAGAAAGAAAGAAAGAAAGAAAGAAAAAGAAAGAAAGAAAGAAAAAAAGAAAGAAAATAAACAAGTTTCTTCAGACAGCTCGTACTAGCATTTCAGTGGAGAGCTGGATTCCTGGGGCTTCCTGCTCTGCCATCTTCCCTAATGTCACTCTGGCAGAGAGCCTTCTAATATTCAAATGTTTAAATATTTGCCTGCTTTTCCCATCCAAATCCAAGTTTCTCTTCAGCTGGGAACATTGTGTATCACCACTTCCTATCTGGAAGGAGAGTCAGAGTCAATTCTGAGAAAGTGAGACTTTCCTTCCTCAGTACTTAACACGGTGCTGGCACAGAGCAGAGCAGCAACAACAACCAGTGTCTACTCTACCTTTGCCTACTGCTTCAACTGCCCAGAGCACAATCACAGCGACTCCTCAATTTATCAAGGGTTATTTTTTTTACTTTTTGTCTTTTTGCCTTTTCTAGGGCTGCTCCCTCGGCATGCGGAGGTTCCCAGGCTAGGGGTCTAAACGGAGCTGTAGCTGCCAGCCTATGCCGGAGCCACAGCAATGTGGGATCCAAGCCGCATCTGCAAGCTACACCACAGCTCACGGCAATGCCAGATCCTTAACTGAGCAAGGCCAGGGATCGAACCCGCAACCTCATGGTTCCTAGTTGGATCCGTTAACCACTGAGCCACGATGGGAACTCCTATCAAGTGATATTAACCTTATTTTCCAGACCATAAAACTAAGGCCCAGAGATATCCATTGTGTTTCTCCAAGTGACAAAGCCAGTACATGTAGGAATCAGGACACATACCTCAGATACTGAACTCCAGTTTTGCTACGACCAGACAATCATTTATTTAACACAATACTATATTTTCAGTATTGTGCTAAATTAGCTTCCTTAATGCTTACACTCCCCTGCACTGGGTCTTGGTCCACGCCCTGACACGACTTCCTTACCTGGGCCAGACCTTAGAATCCCTTGTGGATGATCACGTGAGTCTCTCTGACTTCCATAAATTAGCCCCTACCCTGAATATTGCATTTTTTCCTGCCTTCTCAGCTCAGCCCCTCAGCGCTGGCTGGTGTCTGACCTCTCCCCTCTCCTTTCCTTCATCCTCCTTCCTTCACAGCTCATGCAAGCCCTCCAACTAGTTTTGGAAAATCCTGGCCTGAGCGCTGGCAGAAACACAGGCCAGTGTCCTTGCAACAGGTTCTGAGAGCCCAGCCTGGATTGTGCCTCCCTTGTCCATTCGACTCCCCTTGGGCCCTCTCCATGTTTCTGGGTCCTTATCTGTGAAATGAACCTTGTGCTCCCCTGTCTTTCACAGAGCCGTTGGGGGGATTAGCAAGGGAGTATTTCTGAAAGTGACATATTTCTGTAAGCTCTTGTGATTTCTACGTCCTTGTATTCCAGGTAAGAGTATTTTTTTTTTTTTTAATTTACAAGCGTCTAAAAGTCCATTTGTCTCTAAAGTCCCTTTGTAACAGAAATAAAGTCCTTCACCTAATCTTGTTACTTAACACATTTGTTCACATTGAGCATCTTTCTGTTAAAAAGATTTTCAGTTCTTCAACAGCACATAAGGTAATGTTCACTTTTAGCTTCATTCGCTCCAGTAGTGAATTCACTCCTCAAGAGTGGTAGCTGCTGTAGCTGGTTCATTCAGAATTTTTGAAAAGGGAAGGATGAAAGCATTGAAAAAGGGGTTTGAACTGTGGTTCATTCATTCACTTAATAAACATTCAGTCAGTGGGAAGCATGTGGTAGATGGTAAACTCCATGACCGTGTCCCTAGCTCTTTGCATCTTTGTTTATTGATGGAGTAAGTTTGTTTAATATGCATATCATTTGTTTAAGGTATGTTTGTATGATGGCTGAATGGCCGAATCACATACTCCTTACTTCACTTCTTTGGGTCTCCCTGGTTTGAACCTTGGTTCCTCTTTTCTCTCTTTCTCTCTCTCTCTCTTTTTTCTTTTTTAGGGCCGCATCTGTTGCATATGGAAGTTCCAGGCTAGGGGTGGAATTGGAGTTATAGCTGCTGGCCTACACCACAGCCACAGCAACGCAGGGTCCAAACCCCGTCTACAACTTACACCACAGCTCACGGCAAAGCCGGATCCCTCACCCACTTAGCAAGGCAACCTCATGGATGCTAGTCAGATTCGTTTCCACTGCACCACAGCGGGAACTCCTGGTTTTTCTGATAATTACAATATTTAAAAATGTCTCTGCACTCACGGCTCCAGCACTGTGCTCAGCACCATGCATTGAATTCTCACAGTAACTGCCAGTGATAGGTGCTGTCACCATTCCCATGCGTTACAGTTGGGGAAACCGAGGCTTAGAGAGGTTGCCACTTGCTTAGGTGCCACGTGAACGGAATGTCGTGTTCTGAAAACATTCTTCCAGCCACAGGGCAGCACATCGCAGCAAGTGTGTCAGGGGTTTGAGCTCTAAGTAGATTCGACCCAAAGCAGGACAATTGTTGGAGACATTTATCCACATGTCCCTCTTTCCCGCCCCCATGTACTCCTGGGATTTCCTGTCCTGGGGAAGGTTTAATGCAGGGCAGGCAGGGCAGAAAGGCTGGTTTCTTCTCTTGCTTTGTTTTCCACTGGCTGCCATCCAGATGCTATGCTCCCAACTCTGAGCAGTTTTAGGCAAAAGCATATTCAAGTGTCACTTTTGTTATTCAATGATAGAGGGATTACTTAGCAATTTTAACATCAAGAACTAACCTACTGATATGGACATACGTGCATTTCTTCCTCCAACCCAGTTACTGCAAGTGGAGGAAAATCTATTGTAAAAAATATAAAGGTTGCAAAAAAAAAACCCCATATCAAGTGACCCATCAGAACTATTTCTAATACAATGAAGGCTTTGAATAAAATCATTAAAAGTGAAATTGAAAAAATTAATACTTGTGCAGATCTGCTGAGATCACTATCATAAATACAATACACATGCAAGTTTGGCAAAATGTGTTCTTTATTAATTTTATTTTGACAATTCCCATCTTTGTCTCTATAGTAGAATGTCTTTCTCCATATTAAAAATTAAAAGCCATTTAAGTAACACAATGGGATAACTATGATTAATAGAGCTAGTGCTATTATCCATGGAAACTAAAGCAATTGGAAGTAGTAACACATTTATAATTTTGCTAAGGTCAGATTACCAAAAAGAATATTTCAAGTTTATTAAAATTCATAAATTTGCTTGCAAAAGCAAAGCATTGCCTTTATTTAGTCTTTGCCAAGTTTTCCTTTAAAGTTTTAAGATTCCATATTTGTTTATGTTGTTTTTGTTTACCAAAATAGGTACCGTTTTGTCAGTAAAGTTATGTGGCATTTACTTACAGAAAAATAGCTCTTTTTGTTATCCATAGAAAAGTTTGGGTCCTGTTTTATAAGAATATAGGAACTTGGATATATTTTTCCAACTTTGAGTAAGGTCCAGAGTTCACTGCAATTGGAGTAGGTAACATTGCTCTAAGCTTCAGGGATTTGAATAATTTAAGAAGATATGAAGAGTGGTTATTTGGGAAAACTTAGAAACAGATGATCTGAATTTGGTAATATTGAACACTTCAAAATATATAAATCAGGCTGATTTTCCTTTTTGTTTCTTACCAGGGTAAAATACTGATATTTACCCAATAACGAATGTGGGTTGATATTAGAAACTTTTGGTCAACTTATGGCTCACTCTATGTGTCTGTGTAATTAGAAGATCTGGCAGGGGAGAGAGGTTTTATGATACCTTGGAGTCACCATGTGATACAGAGGAGGACAGATCAAGGTCAAGTGACATCTTCTCTAGCCTTCAATTTGCTCTTCTGTAAAGTGGGGTTGGTAAGGCCTACCTAGGAGAACGGAGACAGTACATGTGAAGCATCTGGCATGTGGTGTGGGTTCAATATAATTTTGATATTATTATTATTTCAGGTGAGAGTATCTTGGCACAGGCTATTAGGCCTTAGAGTTAAGTAACTTATGTAATTGCTCATATAAAAATTTTTGAATTGCACTCAGTTCAAACAAATGGAAGGCAGCTATGCTCACCACTATACCACCAACGCACTACTCAATTCAAACAAAGGTGAGAGGTTGCTAAGTGCATTTGTTTAACTTACTGTTGAGAATAGCAATTTATTTAACTCGATATTGGGCCGATACACTCTTAATCAGATGACGTCAATGTGCTCCTCAAGTATTTTGAATTTAAAGTGATTTTGAAGCTATTTTAACAGTTACAGTTTTTTAAAAATGGTAGAGACTGGATCTTGACATTGTAAAAGTGAGTGATGTTAATATAATGTAAAACTATCATCAGACTTTTTTTTAATGGAATCTTTATGGGATTTACATCTTGTGCTATTTTCTGTCATCGCTGAAAATACCACATGATGTGAAACTCCGCCTCTGCCCCAACCTTTCCTTCCTCCTCCTGTTTCAAGGCTAGTGACTGCAGCAGGGATCCCAAGCTCTCTCTCTTCTAGGAACCAGGGTGGAGAAGAGATCTTAGCTTGCACTCTCAACTCCCCACCCCAATTCTTTCTCAGAGCCAGACTTTTCTGGGTGAGGGTTAATCCTTCCTCCAGAGTCTCGGTTAATTGCCATCTTACTCACTTCGCAACCCACTTTATTGGCCTCTATAGCTATCACTTCAACGACTCTTCCTACAGTTACCACCGACGTCCACAACGCTAACTCCAATCAGCCCATTTCACACGTGGTCCTTGTTGTCTCCGGAGTGCTCAACACCCATTTTTCACTTCAAGTGTTGCAAACCTTGAAAGTTTTAGAAAACGGAAGTGTGGAAGTGAAAGGTTCATTTCGAGTGTTGAAAAACACTCCCTGCTTGTGTGCCACCACCCTGGTGCTCCTGGTCTCCCTCGCACCTCTCTGCTTGTTCCTTTTCCTCCTCTGGAGCCTCACATTCCTTGAGCCAGTTTTTTAAGTATTGGAATTTCTCAAGGTCACAAAGCAACAGGATCAGACACCTTCAAAGGTCTCCCTGATTCACCGGCATGTCATCCCAAGAACCTGGGGAGACCAGCGCCACTGCCGTGTCACAGACAGGTGACAAGGAGGAAAGGAGAAAGGCCCCTGAAATTCACAGTCCGGAGAGAAGGGACTTAGGGTGAGCCCCTTTCCTTCTTTCAAGTTTAATTTCCTTATTTGGAATACAGAGCAAGGTCTAGCTAATCCGTATAGGTCCTTCCAGTGGTGGCAGTTACCCATTGCCCTGTATCTCTTTGCTTATGGAGCTGTCCCGCCACCAGATTGTGAGCTGTCCTACAGAAAGGCCTGCCCTTGACCCATCTTTATACCCTGGCATTGCCCAGCACTGGCTGGCGCACAGGGGGCATATGGGGACTGGCTCTAGGCCTCCTTCGTGAACATGTCCATTCTCTTGCCTCCAGGCTGTTGCAGGAGAAAAGGAAGGAACTATCCTTGGCCCTCTGCATGGAACCTGCTATGTAAATTCTACTGGGTCCCATCTTTTAGCAACTTGCTTGCTGAACAATAACCACAGCAGGGCTCCAGATCCCCACTCAATCCTCCCTGCCTCTGACAGGGCAGGTGAGGCCTCAGAATCCTCTAAGAAAATTGAGGGCATTTGGCATCAGAGACCTAATCCTTCCCTATCCTTCCTCACACTTCCACCGTGCTGGTCTTCCCAGTTGAACCCCTTCAAAAACTACAACTACTGTGTTAAAGTAAGGGCAGTAAAAAGAGATTTCTACCTAGTCTGGACACTTTCATAAGAAAGCCCATCTATGACGTTTCTCAGCCCCATCCCATCCAGCTCATCCATTCTAGCCAATGTCCCGTTCCCTCGCTGGCCCTATTTTTTCTCTCTTATTGGCCCTTTCTCAGCACTTTTCAGCACCATCTCCCTTATAAACAAGGACTAGGCTCCCGGTCATGAAAACAGCCATCATGTCAATGTATTCTTCTCACCTCCCTTCCCACCTGCCTTATGTTTATTCTCTTTCATAGACAAACTCCTCGACCTGGGGATGACTCCATTTCTTTGCTGCCCAATTGCTTTGCAGATCTTTGCTCTATTTTCCTCATTTCTCCTCTTTCCCCTTATGTCTCACTAGTTCAAGCGAATTAAATAACTATTTATAAATCACCTACTGTGTGCTTAGCCCAAAGATGGGCTCCAAGGGAAACCAGGTGAGGAAAAATAAATATTTGAACCACCATAGAGTTTTAGAACCTAACTAGGAAGGCCAGTTGTATATGCAGTGAGGTACATCATGAGGCTGCACAGGATTGTGCTGATGGTGGAATGAATAATAAATGAAAAGGTGAGCAAAGTATCAAATGAGAGCTGTGAAAATGAATGCTTTGATTGTTCACAGAGTAGACGCCCATGGACTGGAGGTGGTTGGAGACGTGTTTATAGAGGAGGTGAGCCTTGAAGATGAGTTTGAGAAGAGCAGAGACACACAGGATAAGAGTTGGGGGAATATCAAGTGGGTGGTTAGGGAATATTGATTCTTCTTGCTTTTGCTCTATTAGTGAATACAAACAAAGGGATTGTCCTGGATTTCTTCCCTACTGTGCCCACATCCAGTCAGTTACCAATTCCCACCAAAAATATACCCTAATATTTCTCCCACTCATCCTGCCTCTCTGTCCCAGGGTACTCCCCCAGTCCAGGACATTATCACAGCTCATCCGAATCCTGCAACAGCATTAGAATTGGGCTTCTAGTTCCAGCCTTGCACCCCCTATATACACACATAATTTATTTCCATAAGTGTTAAGATCCTGGGACTTGGATTCCGAGACTGCCTCGGTCCAAATCCTGATGCCATTTCTTACCCTCTGATGTCCCTGGGCAAATTGCATAAGCTCTCTGTGCCCCAATTTCCATCTATGTAAATGTGGGGATAATGCCAACCTCAAATATTTAATGTGAGAGTCAGATGAGATGCTACATATGAGTCACTGTTGAATAGCATTTGGCACTTAGTAAGCACAAATAAATATTTACCTGGTGTCACTATCCAAGTAGTCATCAGAGCACTCCACTATCTAACATGTAACTTTCCATCTTAAATCCTTTCAGTGGATTCTCATGGCCTCAGTAAAGTCTGAAATCCTGCCTGGTCCTGCCAAGCCTCACTATCTATGTTGCTGGAGGCATTTCTATGTTCTCTGTCCCCTTTATTGCAGCCAAGGAAATTCAAGTCACTGGACATTTGCCTATTTGCCAAGAGAAGGAAGTGATTGCTTCCCCAGAATGGATTTTTGAGTCCCAGTAACTACTGAAAGCCAGTCTTTGGCCAGAATAAATAATTTTCTAAGTTCCTTTATCTCCCATTAGCATATCTTGTTGGAGTGGGTTGTAGATCTTCACTCTTGGTTGGGGTTGAAAGAACAGAGGCAATATGAGGAAAGTTTCTACTACATGAAATGCAGGTAGTAGAAAAGCCATCTCTTCCAGCCTGGTGGGCTGGGGCAGGAAAGGGCAGAGGGGAGGAAGCCAGGGGTCAGGAGAGTAACTGATGTCTCCTATCTAGGCTAAACTCTGGGAAGGAAGGTGGTTGGACAGACTGAAAGAAAAGTTGGGAGCAAAGAGTTCCTTTTGGGAGGAACCAGAGTGAAAATGGAAGTGATGCAAAGAGAAACCATCACCTTCAAGCCTCTTTTAGGCTCCTGGGAATATTGCACAAAACCTGAACCATCACCTTCAAGCCTCTTTTAGGCTCCTGGGAATATTGCACAAAACCCCAAATTTCCTTTGTTTTCCAAGGAAGGAAATGGCAGCTGAAGGTGTGGCCTGGTCTCAGAGGGATTAACATCTCCAGCTAGAGTCTGGGGGGAGGGGGGGGGAGTGGGGGGGGGGGGGGACTGGGTCAGCTAAGGCGTCTCCAGGCGTTGACTTTGCCAAGAGAACTAACTAGAATTTCACCAACTATAGACAACACAGAGGACTCAGGGACCAGACTAGAGGTCTCACCAAGCTGGATCTTACCAAGCTGAAACAAGGCAGGACCCCCTTGGGCACAGATCTGAGGCCTTCAGTCCAACCTCCATGATGCAGACGCACAAGGGCCACCACACATGCATCAAATTTGGGGAAGAAGCAGGACACAGAGGAAGAATCTGAAAACCTGAAATGTCATGAGCCCCCCTTCCAGAAGAGACTGTATAAATCAGAAGATTCTGAGACACTGTCCAGTAGCAGCTTCTAGTTGAGGGATGGAGGTAGGTGGGAGGTGGGAAGGTCTGGGGACGAGGGAGCTGAAACACTTCAGTGTGGTGCCTGATGGGACATTCAAGGGGCCACTGGTCGGTCCAGATGAAGCCATCCTCAGAGGAGTCTGACTTTACCATTAAATCTGGCTCCAGAGACTGGGATGGGGGCCTGAGGAGAGGGAAGCAGTGAGGAGAGGAGAGCAGGGAGCCATAGCAGAGACTGGGTTTATCGTTCTGGGCTGTAACTCCAACACCTAACATGTGCTCTTTTAGCATAAATAAGTGAATGAATCAAAGAATTGTGGGCAATGTGCAAAAGGAAGGCTGGGTGTGGGGGGCAGCAGCTTGGGAAGCTGGGTCTGTTAGGTTCTGGTTCACCACCTGATAGGTAATAAGTACATTCTGGTTCACCACCTGATAGGTAATAAGTACAAAAACTCATCACTGTCTCATGATTTCACTCTGTTTTACTCTAATCTATGCTCCTGAATTAATTATGTCTTTTGCATCCAGGCCTGGCTTCATGGGCCTGGGACCTGGGCAGTCACACGGGTTCCTGAACTCAAAAGGGTGAGTGCTTGCTTTAATGCTCTGCCGTTGTCACCTTAAAATTGTCAATAAGTTTTTAACAAGACGTCCCACATTTTCATTGTGCACTGGGATCCATGAACAGTGCAGCAGGCCCTGTCTGTGTCTGTGTGGTGGAAATACTCTAGGATGGTAGCTATTTAGCATCTTTCCCACTCAGTATTCAGGGGACCCTCTGCTGGCAGCTTGAAATAGGACATGATGGACCCTGGCAAGCACCAGAAATCAGAGTGAGGACCAACTGTAAAATAGGTACCCGCACATCACTGGACAGGCCACATAGTATCAGTCTGATGATCATACACATCCACCACCAGCCCCCAGACCCTCGCGGGGTCTGACAGAACTTCCAAGTGGGAAAGAAGTTCTTTTTGCACAGCAGTTTATTATTTATTTGGGGCAAAGAAGAAAATCAATGACCTGAGCTTTGACATTATTTCAAAACCTAAATCCATCCCTTCCGGGATTGAAAACTCTCGCACTTGAACGATGCCGCTCTCTGATACGGAAGTTGTCCTGAATCAAGTTTTGCATCAGTTGACACAGGGCTAGAAATCCGGCAACTCCTGCCTGCCTGCCCGCCTCGGGCCAAGCCCGGGCTGCCCCCTCCCACTGCTCTTCCTTTCTCAGGGGAAAGCAGGGACCGTGCCAGCGCGCGGAGGCGCGGTGGGCTGGCTCTCCCCGAGAGTGGGTGGCTGGATCCTCCCCCCAGATCCCGGGCTGCAGAAAAGCACCAGGCCAGAGGCTGCGGGCCATCCGCGCAGCGCAGAGCGATGGAGTCCTCCTGGCTGGAGACGCACTGGGCGAGGCCCCTCCACCTGGCGCTGGTGTTCTGCTTGGCCCTGGGGCTGCTGCAGGCTGTCAAGCTCTACCTGCAGAGGCAGCGGCTGCTCCGAGACCTGCGCGCCTTCCCCTCGCCCCCGAGCCACTGGTTCTACGGGCACCAGAAGGTAGAGGGATGGAAGGGAGGGGTGAAGGAGGATGCTGGAAAGCGGCGGGCAGAGCAGCGGCTGCTTCCTTCTCTTCCTCCGGTGCCTCCGTCCTACGCAGACCTCTTCCGCCCAAGCCTGCGGCTCTGGGCATCCTCATTAGTCTTTAGTCTACGCTCGCGTGCCCGCACAGCCCTCCAGGGAAATGGAAACGCCCTAGAGCCACTGGAAAGGAGGTTTTAGGGGGGCTGGGAGAGGGCAATTTAGAGAGACAGAATAAGGACAAAGGAATTACATGGGAGGTAATTCATGTCTGCCTGCAATTGCTTCTCCCATCTCTTGCACTTATGTATTGTGTTCTAAAAGGCTTTCCACAGACTGTTGCTAAAAAAACAAAACAAAACAAAACAAAACAAAACAAAACAAAACACAGTCTGTTAGCCTAAATAATACTTATTAAGGGCAGAAGATGTGCCACATTGGGCACAATAGTTGCCACCCTTAGTCCTTTCCCACCGGAGATCCTGTGAAGCGGGGAGCAGCCCCAGCCAATCACACGAAAAATACCAAGGAATTGGAATTTGTAAGGTGGAGGGAGACCCCTTACCTTTGGGTCCCTCCTGTTCTCTAAATCTGCTCCCCCCCCCCATTCCTTGCTCTATTCATTCAACCAACTTTGAGTAGTGGCAGTTGTGTGATAGGTGCTGGATTCCCAAGTCAGATGCATACTTGGACCACAAAGAGAAGATGAAGATACAGGGGAAAGGGTACTTCGACAGAGGCCTAGGGACAAGGGGCTGTTGGAGGGAAGTACACATGTCTCCCCAGGGGAGGGAACAGCCTAGGAAGGGCTGAGCAGAATCTCAAAGGATGGGTGGGTGGGGAGGCTGTTCCCAGCAGAGCTACTGGGGGGTCTTTTGGCTCCCCCACTCCTGGTCCCCCTTCCCCAAAGCAAGCACTTTTGATTCTTTTGTCTATTTATTTAAATCATTACCTAAAAGATAATATTGCTATGCTGCACTTTTAAATTGAATCGTTTGAGATATCCATCTCTTAGCTCCCTATGAAGAGTTATCACACCTCACTTTTGACTGTCCCAATATAGTTATATTGTATGTTTTGATTAAATAGAAAAGTTAGTATTTATATTCTTTTGCTTATTTAAGTGTTATTTACCACTGACCAAGTGGTTGATTTTGTTCCTTTTCTTATAGAGTTTTTTCGTTTTGGGTTTTGTTTGTTTGTTTGCTCATGGGGTTAACTTTCTCCTTTTCTCCAGTGTTTAGTTTTCAATACCTATCACTATTGTCTTCCCCAATTTTTGAATCTGTTAAACACATCTCAATAATATTTCCAGACATCGAAACCTTAGCAAACAATCCCTCAATCTAGCAAACAATCCCTCAGTCCTTCTGCTTTTCTGGAGGCATTTCTCCCACAGACTTCTTCCCCTGTTCTAATCTGGACTCTCTAGACCTGGTACACAGATGTTGTGCTGTCCTGTGTCATATCTCCTGTCTCCTTGACACTATGTCTTTTTTGTTCCTGATTTATGTAATTATTTTTATGGGTAGCTTCTTGAGAATGAGTGAAGGAATGTTGGGTGAATTTTTAAAGCTCTGGAATCACAGTAAATGTCTTTATTATAATTTGAACTTGAATGATAGTTTGGCTGGATATATAATTATACCTTGGAAATAAAATCCTTTCAGAATTTTGAAGACATTGTTCTATTGTCTTCTAGCTTTCTGGATGACTTGGAGATTTCTTATTTTTTTCCAATTTTTTTTTATCATGGTCAAATATACCCAACATAAAACTTATCATAACCATTTTTAAAGTATACATTTCAGTGATATTAAAAATATTTATAATGTTGTCAAACTATCAACCCATCCTTCCAACTCTGTAACCCTTTTTCATCTTGAAAAAGTGAAACTCTTTACCTGTGAAGCAATAATTCCCCACTCCTGCCTTTCCCCAGTTCCTGGCAATTACCATTCTACCTTCTGTCTCTACAATTTTGACTACTCTACATATCTCATATAAGTGGAATCATGTAGTATTTACCTTTTTGTGACTAGCCGATTTCACTTGGCATGATGTCCTCAAGGTTCATCCATACTGTAGCATTTTTCAGAATCTCCTTCCTTTTTCAGGCTGAATAATATTTCATTGTTATGTCTGTACCACATTTTGTTTATCCATTTATCTGCTGATGGATACTTGGGTTGTTTCTACATTTTAGCTAGTGTAAACGTGGATGTACAAATATGTGTTTCAGTTCTTTTAGGTAGATACCCCAACATGGAATTGCTCTATTTTTAATATTTCAAGGAACCACTGTACTGTTTTCCATTGTGACTTAACCCTTTTGCATCTTGACCGGAAGCGTTGAGGTGTTCCAGTTTCTTCACATCCTTGCCAAAACTTGTTATTTTGTGTGATGTTTTAAATAGTAACCACCCTAATGGGTGCAAAGTAGTATCTCGTACTTTTTTTTTTTTTTTGCTTTTTAGGGCCGTGCCCGTGGCATATGGAGATTCCCAGGCTGGGGAATGTGAGCTGTAGCTCCTGGCCTACACCACGGCCACAGCAACGCCAGATCTGAGTCACGTCTGTGACCTACACCGCAGCTCACGGCAATGCCGGATCCTTAACCCACTGAGCAAGGCCAGGGATCAAACCTGCATCCTCATGGATGCTAGTTAACCACTAAGCCATGACGGGAACTCCAGTATCTCACACTTTTGAATTGCCTTTCCCTAATAATCAGTGATCTTGAGCAGCTTTTCATGTGCTCATTTCATTTGTATATCTTACTTGGAGAAATGTCTATTTAAGTCCTTTGTTCCTTTTTTAATTAAAACCATTTATTGAGGAGTTGCCATTGTGGCTCAGTGGATTAAGATCCTGACATAGGAGTTCCTGTTGTGGCTCAGTGGTAATGGACCCAGCTAGTATCCATGAGATCGTGGGTTTGATCCCTGGCCTCACTCCGTGGGTTAAGGATCCAGTGTTGCCATGAGCTGTGGTGTACGTTGCAGACTTGGCTCAGATCTGGTGTTGCTGTGGTTGTGACGTAGGCTGGCGGCTAGAGCTCTGATTCAACCCCTAGCCTGGGAACTTCCATATATTGCAGGTGCAGCCCCAAAAAGACAAAAAAAAAAATGCTTTTACTTTGTCTGATAAGGGAGTAAAAGCATTTGTAACTTTGTTTCTCAAAGAAAAAATCACCTGTTGATAAGTTGCTTTTATACCTTGGTGATTGTAGCTAATGCTGCTTGGGGTTCACGTCTTTTCATATGAGTGGGGGGGTTTGAGATATACACCCAAGAGTGAAATTCTTGGGTCATATAGTAGTTCCATTTTTAGTTTTCTGAGAAACCTCCATCCTGTTTTCTGCAGTGGCTGCACCAATTTACACTCCCATCAATAGGGTCCAAGGAGGATTCTTTTTTCTCCACATCCTCACCAACATTTGTTACTTGTAGACTTTTTTGATGATTGCCATACTGACAGTTGTGAGGTGATGATATATTGTCGTGGTTTTGATTTGCATTTCCCTGATGATTAGCAGTGGTGAGCCTCTGCAGTTCCTCTTTGGAAAAATGTCTATTCAGTCCTTTGTTTCTTTTGAATCAGGTTGTTTGTTTTTTGTTATTGAGTTTTAGGAATTCTCTCTATATTTGGTATATTAATCCCAGGTGTATGACTTGCTAATATTTCCTCCCCCCCCATCTGTGTGTTGTCTCTTGACTTTGTAATTATCATCTTTTCATGTACAGTTTTTTTTTTTAATTTCATGAAGTCCAGTTTGTCTATTTTTTTCTCTTGTTGCCTGTGCCTTTGCTATTGTAGGCAAGAAATCACCACCAGATCCAATGTCATGAAGCTTCTGTCCTATGTTTTCTTGGAAGCGTTTTGTAGTTGTAGGTCTTTGATCTATTTGGAGTCAATTTTTATATTTTAGTTGAGCGTACAACTTCATCATCTTGCATGGGGATATCTAATCTTCCCAGCACCACTCATTGAAAGTGTCTCCGTTCCCCATTTAGTGGTCTTGGCACCATTATCACAAATAATTTCACCATATATTGAAGGGTTTATTTCTGGGCTTTCTATCCTATTCCATTCGGCTATATGTCTGTTTTTAAGCCAAAACCATACTGTTTTGATTACTGTAGTTTTGGAGTAAGTTTTGGAATCAGTAAATGTGAACCAAGCAGCTTCATTCTTACTGAAGATTGTTTGGGCTCTTCAAGGTCCTTTGAAATCTATGTGAATTTTAGAATGGATTTTTCTACTTCTGCAAAAGCATCTATGGGATTTCGATAGGGATTGCATTGAATCTGAGATTGCTTTGGGTAGTATTCACTTCTTAACAATATTAAGTCCAGCACGTGAACATGGGACGTGTTTCCACCTAGTTCTGTCTTTTTAAATTTCTTTCAGCAGTGTTTTACAATTTTTACTGAAAAAGTCTTTCACTTGGTTGTTTGGAAATATGCAGCTTTCTAATACTTGGTAATTGTGTTCATTTTGATATGCAGGCAAATAGCAGGCTCCATTGGCCAGGAAAAACTCCTAGGTTAATAAACGCAGATGCTGATTATGCTTTATATTAAGGTGGTAAAGATGAAGTTAAGAATAGGACACTAACAGTGAATAATACAATTTCTTTGATACTTACCCTACCTCTCTCCATTTCTCTTTTCTCTCTTTCTGGAGCTCCTATTGGTTTGATATGGAGCTTCTGGTTCTTTTTATTTTAAACATCTTTTCTTCTTGATTTTATATTTCTAGACTTTCTACTAACATTTATAAATTTTGGCTGTCATAATTTGTATTTCCTAGAGCTCTGTCTTTTCTTCATTTATTCTTGCATCAATTACCTTACAAATCATTAAAAAAAAAAAAACCCTAAAACATAGTGGCTTAAGACAACAGCCACTTATTTAGCTCATAAATCTGTGGGTCAGCAATTGGATGGGGCTAGGGGGGTATGAGGTTCTGCTCTTAGGAGCCAGGCTCGGTTGACTTTAGTTTGGCTCACTGATGCATCTGCAGGCAGCTACCTGAGCAGGTAAAGGCGGTGCCTTAGTCCTCTTCCATCTGCTTTTTTTTTTTTTTAATCATCCAGCTGGTTAACCTGGCCTTGCCCACATGGTATCAGCGTCTCAAGAATAGCAAGAGAGCAAAGAGCTCAATATGCAAGTGCTATGAAGTCTCTGAGCCACGTTTGCTACTATTCCAAAGCAAAAGACATAGGCGAGTCCAAATCATTGGGGTGAGCATCACCAAAGTGTATAAACACAGGGAGTCATTAACCAGTTGAGGCCATTGCCGCAGTCAGTTTAATACATTCCTCTTTGTTATAGAATCCTGGTCTTGTTTCATGAAATGCTATATCATATCTTTTTTGAAGTATCAATAGTTTTGGTTCTTCTTTTTCCTTTTTTGTCTTTTTGCCTTTTTTAGGGCTGCTCCCTCGGCATATGGAGATTCCCAGGCTAGGGGTCGAATCGGAGCTGTAGCCACCGGCCTACGCCAGAGCCACAGCAACGCGGGATCCGAGCCGCCTCTGCAACCTACACCACAGCTCACGGCAACATTGGATCCTTAACCCACTGAGCAAGGCCAGGGATCGAACCCACAACCTCATGGTTCCTGGTCGGATTCATTAACCACTGCGCCACGACAGGAACTCCTTGTTTCACTTTTTTTGGACGTGTATTAGTAGTTATCTATTGCAGCCCAGCAAATTACCCTCAAACTTAACAACTAAAAACAACACATGGTTATTATCTCACACAGTGTGTGAGGGTCAAGAATTTGGGAGGGGTGTTAGTTAGCCGGGTGAGTCTCTGTGAAGAACTCAGGGCCTCTCATAAGGTTGCCTGGGATTGGCTGGGCCTGCAGTCATCTCAAGGCTCCCCTGGGGCTGGGAATCCACGTTCCAGCTCACTTACTCGATTGCTGCGAGGCCTCAGTTCCTCATTGGCTGTTAGACAGAGGCTTCAGTTCTTACCCACATGGACCGCTCACAACTAAGGTGATCCGGGTTGCCTGGTTGTCTCCTGCTTTTAGTTCTGGGAGTTTTGCAACCTGGGAACCTGTCTCCAGGCAAGCCGGAAGTGTTAGTCGTCCTAATCTCAAAACGGCAGCTTGCTTCCCCAGAGTAAGATACGGGAGAGCACGAGTGAGAGGGAGAAGGAATCTCAATGGAAGCTGCAGTCCTGCTCTTGGAACTTTTATCCCATCACTTCTGCTCTATGCAGTCAGTCAGCCTGACAAATCCTTGTACCACGTGGGAGGGGACAATATAAAAAGGTGGCGAATGATCACAAGCCATTTCGGAGGTTGGCTACCACAGTCTGTTTTGCCTTGTGCTTTTCGTGTCCTCGAACGTCAGATGGTCTGTGGCTGTCATTTTCATTGTCTAGATCGAGGCACCCAAAACGTTTGGAAATCTTACTTTCCCTGAGAGTAATCTCAACCTGTCAGTATCTATGTATTTTTTTCCCCCGCTTTCTTGGAGGTGAATCTGCCTTTTTGCTTAGGAGATGTCCAGTTGACTTCTGGTGTTCTGGAAGCCGAGAAAGGAGGTGAATTAAGGTTTGAATCATTTGTTACACAATCTCTCATAACCCCTCTATGATTCACCCCCTTCCCTCCACAGTGCCTGATTTCTTCAAGTCTTACAGCCTCCCTCGTTTAGTTTTTCTAGAAAATAAAACCTCTGATCTGTCGGTGGGATGTAAGTGGGTATTGCGTGGGGAGAGGGCGGAGACCCAGGACTGAACCAGCCCTTCCTTTAACTACTTCTCCTTTAAGTTACTGCTCTATAGCTAACTTTTTTTTTTCATTTAATCCGATTAACTTTTTCTAAACTTCTCATTCCTCAACTTCCATTTACTCTGTTTCTCATCAGAGTTTGATTTTCATCCAAACACCTTCCAGAAACTGAAATTGAGAAGGAGCCATCTATCAGAAGTTGGGAAAACTGAAAATGGCCCAAGAGATCTGTTCTACCAACTACTGAGGACGGTGTATATTCACATAGTGCTTCTCAAACTATCTGTGGTGAAGCACCCGTTTTTTTCCCCTCCATTCTGTTGTAGACCTTTACTCTCATTAAAGCAAAAACAAAAACAAAAGCAAAAAAACAGTAAAAAGTTACAGCAATTTCAAATTACTATAAACATTTCTAATGCTATCCTCAGTTTCTGTAAGGATCTTATCATGGACGGATCTGCCATGTTTTGAATTGCAATGTGTTAAAATCTTCCACTCTCTTTTTCCTTCCCTCCTTCCTTCTTTCTTTTTCTCTCTTTCTTTGCTTCTTTCTTTGCTTCCTCCTTCCTTCCTTCCTTCCTTCCTTCCTTCCTTCCTTCCTTCCTTCCTTCCTTCCTTCCTTCCTTCCTTTCTCTCTCTCTCTTTCTTTCTTTCGGCTGCACCTGCAGCATATTGAAGCTTCTGGGCCTATGCCACAGCTATAGCAACACCAGATCCAAGCCCCATCTCTGACCCATGCTGCAGCCTGCAGCATTGCCAAGTCCTCAACTCACTGAGCAAGGCCAGGAGTCAAACCTGCATCCTCACAGAGACAACATCAGGTCCTCAACCTGCTGAGCCACAGCAGAAACTCCTAAAGTCTTATGGTGACTCTTATTGTAAATTTCTTTCTTTCTTCCTTTGGTTCTAACGTCCATTTTTCTTTATCAATTTTCAATCTATAGTAGAGTGTGCATACACATTTTGATTTACTATATCTTCCTCATAGACTAATCCTCCTTATATATGAAACATTCCTTTTTATATCTAGTAAGACTTCTTGCCTTAAATTCTACATTATCTGATTATAGTGTAACTACACAAACTTTTTTGTCAGTATTTAGATGGTATTTGTTTATCCTTTATTTTTAACCTCTTGGACTTTATATCTTGTGTCAGTAGTATATAGTTTGGCTTTTTAAAAACACAGTCTGACACCTTTTGTCTTTTACTTGAAATAATTAGCCTATTTACATGTAATATAATTACTGATGTATTATTGAATTTTCAGAGGATAAACTTGATATTTGAGAAGAACTAAGACCCTGTCTGGCATGTAAGAGTGCTATGTAAGTGTTTGCTTAATGAAACATAAGTTCCACTATCAGACTGGGACCACCATAGCATCAGGCAGGAACCCTGTCTCAATTCCATGTCTTCAGCATCCAATACTCTGTACCTTCCTTGTTCTTGTTCTCTCTGTGCTGTTTGGTTTGAATCGTCCATTACTCCCTCACCAGTCTGTTGTTAAAGCAAAGTCTATTCCTCACTAACACCATTTTTATACTCTATTATCTGGTAGATGAATGGCTTCATTATAGGTTTTTTAAAGCTGCATTGAAATATAAATCACATACCACAAAATTCACCCACTTAAAGTGTAGAAGTAGTTTATATTCACAGAGTTGTGCGACCACAACCACAATCAATTTTAGAATATTTTTATCATATAAAAAAAAACCCAAATGGAGTTCCCTAGTGGCTCAGCAGGTTAAGGATCTTTAAGGATCTGGTGCTGTCACTGCTGTGGCTTGGCTTGCTACAGTGGCTCTGGTTCAGTTCCTGGCCCAAGAACTGCTGCATGCCCTGGGAGCAGCTCCCCCCCTCACCCCTCAAAACCTATATATACTCTTTAGTTATCACTCCCAAAGCACCCTATTCCCCCATTCCTGGGCTCATTAATCTACCTTTTATCTCTATATTTACCTCTTTTAGATATTTCATATAAATATAATTAAATAACATGTCTTTTGTGACTTGCTTCTTTCATCTATTGTAAGGTTTTTAAGGTTCATACATGTTGTAACATGTATCTGTGCTTCATTCCTTTTTGTGGCTGAATAATATTCCACCATGTGTGTATATATCACGTTTTATTTATCCATTTGTCAGTTGATGGGCATTTCGGTTGTTTCCAATTTGGGGCTGTTTTTGGACATTTTTGAACATGCTTTGAAATGTTTTCATTTCTCTGAAGTGTATGTACCTAGGATTGGAAATGCTGGGTTAAGTGAAAAAAAATCAGCGTTTAACTTTTAAGGATCTACCAACTGTTTCCCATTTTACATTCCCGCTAGCAGGATGTAGGGGAGTTTTGCAAGGGCAAAGACCTTGCCTGTCTTAGATTTCATCCTGCGTGGATGAGCCTTGCTACACATTTGAGCACAGTCACAGGGGTCCTGATGTGCAAAGAAACCTTAAGCCTGGCCCGTTCTTCCTGTGCGACCAGTCGCAGCGTGGGCTGTGGGGTTGTCTGTTCTCACCCTCAGAATTTCTAATTTCTACCTGTTGGAAGCCGAGAGTTTTCGCTTTTGAGTTTGCTTCAAGCCTCGCTATGTCTGTATAAATGAGCCTTCTGCCTTCTGCTGCTGCAAGGGAAGAGAATTAGGCTTTCCGCGCAGATGGAGTTGGCCAGTTTTCGGAGAAGCGTTTGCTATTAAGTCAGGAGACGGACTCCTTCCTCAGTAATTAGACAGGAAGGACAGGGAGCTGATGCCTGTGCATGTCCCATCTACTGACATTCTCTCCTTCACACGGAAGAAGCATTTTTTTCAGCATCCAGACTCTACTCCTAACCTAAGTGTGCGACGCCGGCAGCTGAGACAGGGTGTGTGACTCCACTCACTTCACCCTCCCCGTTGGGAGGACAGCGGCTCACAGTCTTTGTCATTCTGCAGTGACGTGGTCTGGGGTTGCAGCATGTGTTCATCCTGCAAAAGATGAATATGTTCACCTTGCTTAGAAAAGTACACCCTAAGCTTAGAAACCCCAAGGAGAGAGTGGTCCCTCGATTCCAGACAAAGGGTCAAGCCTCTACCTGTGGGACCTTATCCAGGCCTTGAGCTCCGCTTGCCGCTGTGGAGGGCATGAGGCCGGAGGGCCTGGCTCCTCTAATTCCCTTCATTTTTTTCCCACTGCAGATAATTCAGAATGGTGGAATGGAGAAGCTCGGGGAGGTTATAGACAAATACCCGCGTGCCTGTCCTTTCTGGCTTGGGCCCTTTCAGGCGTTTTTCTTTATCTATGACCCAGACTATGCAAAGACTCTTCTGAGCAGACCAGGTAAGAAAGGCATGAATCTCGGGATCCTAATCCTTCTAGGAGTGATATGCACAGCCCCGGGCAGGAGTCTAAAGGGACTAAAGGTGCAAAGATTGGCGTTGGGCCTTTCAGAGACACTGGGGAAAGTGCAGAGAAGTTTCCCCCCAGTCCTGAAGGGGCTTGCCTGCCCCTCGGTCCCTCCTCTAGTTCAGACTCACGGGAGCCTTTTTAGGTCCATGGATCTTAAAGCCCAGCCACCAACCCTGGCTGTCCAGGGCCTTCACTGGCTCTTCTTGGTTTTGTGAGTTCAGCCTCAAAATACTCCCCACTCCCAGTACCTTTCTTCTCCTTTTTTAAAAGTTGTTTATCGTAGTTGGTTTACAATGCTCTGTCCATTTCTGCTGCGTAGTAAAGCGACCTAGTCATACATATATTCCTTCTTTCTTTCTTTCTTTCTTTCTTTTTTTCTTTCCTTCATGGCTGCACCTGAGGCATAGGAGAGTTCCCAGGCTAGGAGTCAAATCGGAGCTACATCTACCAACTTACACCACAGCCACAGCAACGCCAGAGCCAAGCCACATCTGCGAACTACACCAGAGCTCACAGCAACGCCATATCCTTAACCCTGTAAGCAAGGCTAAGGATCGAACCTGCATCCTCATGGGTACTAGTCTGGTTATTAACTGTGCTGAGCCCTGATGGGAACTCCCACATATGCATTCTTTTTCTCATATTATCCTCCATCATGTTCTATCACATGTGATAGGCTATAGTTCCCTGTGCTGTACAGCAGGACCTCATGGCTCATCCATTCTAAAGGCAGTAGTTGGCATCTGCTAACCCCAAACTCCCCGTCCTTCCCACCACCTTATTAAATGTGACGTCTGCAAAGGAGTTCAGAGGTGGCACCGCCTCTCCTGACTCAGTAGGTAAACCTGATGCCACTCATCTGTTCACCAGTCTAACCTCTTGATCATAGACCACATGCGTTTTATCTTCTGCATATGTCTCAGCTGTGTTCCCTCTCGGGGCAGGGGGCATTGAAATCACTCAACCGGTTATTCCTCGAGGCTTCCAGGGTAGATTGTCTCCTAGCCCCAAATTGAAATGTGCCAATTTTTACTCCCTCAACTTGGTGACACCAAGGTCTGATATGTTCATCTTTCTCTTAATAAAACCTGATAAAAGAAAGCAGCCTCTTCCTGAAAGTCTCCACGTCTCCCAGTCCCCGGCTCTGATGCGTCTCACGTTCACCTTGTAAAGGATGTGAGCTGTAAAATACCCTCCTGTTAGGGCTCCCAGAACCACCAGAAGGGTCTCACTCTCTGGGGTCTGCCAGTCTCTCCCCTAATAGCTAATTTACTTTCCCAAAAGGAGGTGATATATCGTCCCGACTACTGCACTGGACACTCTGTAACCCTCGGGGAACCTCTGTTTCCATTGGAGGAAGTAGAAACAAGTGAGGAATCTGGGTCTCTGTACCTGTCTGCCTCGGGGGGCTGCTGTCGTCAGCTGCCTGAACCAAGATGTGTGGTTTCCCCAGTTTGGCCAAGGGCTATAGGAAAGGAGACCTGGGCCCCCTCCTACTCACTGCTTGTGGTTAGTGCAGGCAGAGGAAGAGAACCACCAGCCACGCTGGGAACTGTTCCTCTAATGTTTTCTTTTGTTTCCCTCGCTTGACTCCGCAGATCCCAAGTCCAACTTCCTGTACAAGTTCATGGATCCCATCGTTGGTATGTATGTGCGAAAGAAAGGGGTGACCCTCGGTCTCTTAAAGGCCCCTTCCTGTGTAGAGCATGCCAAGGAAACTCAAATCGGAGTTCACAAGCGTCGAGAGTATGGAAGAGCCATTCTGCACGTTTTCGAGGGGCAGGTCAAGGGGCAGGTCGAGTGGTGCAACTTCCCAGGAACCGTCCTCATCCATTTCTCTCCCCAAAGTCTCATTGGCAAGACAGCAGATGTGCGACTCCCTCCCACCTCTGTCTGTACAACTGCAGCTTTTCCATCCATATAGTCTCTATGTTATTCTTTCTTCTCTCTTGTTTGCTTGGCCCTTTTCCTTTCCTTTTTCCATATGCAAATCAGTAAAGGTTTGCTTCAAAGTACAGTTTGGAAATATTCCGTGAGCAGATGAATTAAGCTTTTTAGGCATACGATTGGTATTTATGTGAGACAAGGAAGGAATTAAATGAGAGAATAAGGTTTTGGATTCCCAACTACATCAGTTTGAATCCTCTCCCCCCCCCCCCCACCACCGCTGACTAGTTGTGTGATTTTTGGGGAAGTCCTCTAATTTCTCTAAGCCTCTGTTTCCTCATCCTTGAGAACAAGGATGAGAGTTACCTCTTTGGGGTGTTGTGGGGATTAAATGAAACACATGTGTTTTCAGCATTTGGTATAACGGCGGGTATTGTAACAGCGCTGGACTGTGCATCACAAGCCTGGCGTGTGGTAAGCACTCAGTGGATGATGGCGATTATGTATCATTAAACTTCAAGGTCAACGTACAGCCAAATCTTTAATGACCTCCCTGGTAACAGCAGGTTCAGGGGTGTCAGGTTTGATGAGTGATTTCACTTCATATCACTTCCAGGTGTGAAGCACAGAGCTGCACTCAGGAGAGGGCAGCTGAGTGGACACTCTTATCTAATTCCTTGTGAATTTTGTGTTCACGGTGTAGTTTACGGATTGGTCTGGGGTGGAGAGGAGGTGAACATTTGCTGCGCCTCTGCCGTGAGCTAGAGCCCAGGTCAGGCACCTTATGTGTACACCTTCATTTAATCTGTACGGGGCACAGCGAGGTAGAAATTTACCAGCACACTCTACCCGTGAGAAAACCAGACCTCAGGGAGGTCATGCGACTTAGTTACTCCACCGGTGGAAAGGAGTTGGTGATTTCAGGACTAGCGCACTCATTGGGCTTTAAAACGAGGGGTCTTTCTCACAGCGCTGGATACACATCCATCCCGGGGGGAAGCATCGAAACTCACTTCATTCTTCATATTTAAGTACCACGTCGATATCCCACCACGTCATGACTCCCCGTGTGTCAGAGCCACTCCATATCTGTGTTCCTCACCTCTCCTCCCTCATCTCATTAAAAAAAAAAAAAAATGGCATGAGGTTTTGTGCCTTTTATTTCTCAAGGAAAAGGACTCTTGAATCTGAATGGACCTAAGTGGTTCCAGCATCGTCGCCTGCTGACGCCCGGACTCCATTTGAACGCCTTGAAATCGCATGTGGAGATAATGGCCCATTCTGTGAACACAATGCTGGTACGTGGAGGGGCGGAGATGCTCTGGTGTGTTGCCAAAGGCTTCCCCCAGGGACTGCATTAGACGCTGTTAGGTGGGAAGTGAGAGTCAAAGGGGGATGATTTCTAGAAGTCAACCACCGTGCAAGAACCCACTGAGCAATGGGTGTCCGTGTAAGTCTTTGCTATGATTCTTTGGGTAAGAAAAGAAGAGGAAGATCTGGTCGTCTGTCTTAGGTTTATTTTGAAACCCTTTGCAGTAAAGCAAGTACCACGTGGTACGATTCAGACGGTAAGTGCTGCGGTGACAGGCAAGGGAACCAGCAGCAGCTGGAATAGCTTCAGGTTCAGAGGAGACTCCGATTTCACATGGACTTGAGTATGTGTGGAATGTGGATGAGAGCACTCAAGGCAGCCGAGTGAGTTACACGTTGTATCTACACATCTGCGGACGTGAGTTTCCTCTTGCAGGTCGAGTGGATCATCAGGAGCAGAAGGATGTCGCAGAAGGATATTCTCGTGGGTGGTCCCTGATCTATAAATGAGTTCTGTTCCAAAATTCCGCTAGTACACGGTGTATTTGTAATGCCTCAATTGCATTTATTTTAAAAACCAGACAAGTGATTCATTAATGCAACTTCATCATAATGCTTTAAACGCCACAAACAGAGCCACAGGTTCCTTCCGCCTTCGTCTGCACACCCATCCCTTTTCCCAAGAGAGACCCAGTGTCACCAGCTGGTTGGCCAGGTTCTCAGCCAAGCTCACAGGAGCAGATTTAACCTGAAGTCTGCTGGGATTGTGATGAGAATACCTGTGCGCGCTCTCCAGGCAGAGGGCTAGAGGTACAGGCTAGTGTGGGAAGGGGGCATTCTCTTCCGAGTCTGGTGCTGTGCACTTTCACGCACAGTTACGCAAATCGGCCAGTGGTGGTATTCGAGTGTATCTCCATTTACGAAAAGTATTTTATTCTATTTTCTTTTGATCAAAGTTTCCTTGATTTACAGTGTTGTGGCCGTCTCTGCTGTACAGCAGAGTGACCCAGGCATGTGTACATATGCTTTCTTTTCCTCACACTATCTTCCATCACGGTCTATCCCAAGAGGTTGGATGTGGTTCCCTGTGCTATACAGTAGGGCCTTGCTGTCTATCCATTCGCAATATTTTTTGTTTGTTTGTTTTTGTGTGTGGGTTTTTTAATTTTTCTTTACTTTTTAGAGCCGCACCCGCAGCATATAGAGGTTCCCAGGCTCGGGGTCCAATCAGAGCTGTAGCTGCCAGCCTACGCCAGAGCCACAGCAGCGCAGATGTGAGCCTTGTCTGCAACCTACACCACAGCCCATGGCAACGCCAGATCCTTAGCCCCCTGAGCAAGGCCGGGGATCAAACCTGTGTCCTCACGGATGCTAGTCAGATTTGCTAACTGCTGAGCCACAAGAGGACCTGCTCAAGTTTATGTTTAAATGTGCCTTTGGTTCTTGAGAGTAGTGATGGGATCAGGTAGCTAGCATTTGGGCACTAAAGAGGGAGGAAGCCCTTGTAGATATGGGCCTCGTATGAGATTATCTGTTTTGCTAGAACTCGGATCTGTTTTAAAGCAGAGTTATGATAATAACTGAAAGGCCAAAGATACTTAACTCAGCCATTTACTGGACACCCGGTTTGCTCTGTGCTCTTTCGCACCCAGTCGGGTGCATTTTTCCCTTCCTCCCTCCAAGGAGGCACTTGGCCTGTTTATGTGGACATCGATCCCCTGAAGCCTCATTTAAACTGGGGTCAGGAGGCCAGAAAGGGGAGCTCTCACATCCTACGGCTAGAGGGCAATTGCAGACCCAGTAGGAAGTGACCTCCCTGTGCATGGCGACTCCTTTACTACCCGGCAGGAGGAAGGGAGAACTTCTCCTTGCCCAGCAACAGCTCAGCCAACGAGAGACGGTCACAACTCAGCCAGTAAAACCAGCCCACTCTCCTTCAGTGGACCTTTGTGTACAACAGGTCCCCCGACTCCTCCTCCTCTCTGCAGGAGCTGCCCCTGCCTTTGTCCTCCGGACTCGCCTGTGCTTCACCAGAGGCCCCTTGTCCTAAGTGAACCCATTTTACTGATGAAATAACGGGTGACGGCTTGGGGTCCCCAAGTACCTCTATGGCCTTTGGCTCCTGCGCGGTCCGCACTGTCTCTGTTGCGTGGGATGCGCAGTGTCAGGGAGGAGGCTTCGGATGAAGGCGGTTTGAGGAGGTGACGGTGTCGATCTTGACCCCCGTGCCAGGGTGAGTGGGAGAGGATTTGTGGCACTGAGGACACGCTTCTGGAGATCTCTGCGCCCGTCACCTTGCTGACCCTGGACATAATCATGAGATGCGTCTTCGGCTTGGAAACCAACTGCCAGATAAACAGGTCAGTTAGAGGAAAGCAAAACAAAGCATACTCGTTTGCCATTATCTAAGCCATTTGTTGACATTTTATCCCCACTTTCTCTTCTAGCACCTATGATCATTACATAAAAGCAGCAAATGAAGGCAGCAATATAATTTTTTACCGCTTGTACAATTTCTTATATCACCATGACATCATTTTCAAGTTCAGCCCGAAGGGCCACCACTTTCGGCAGTTAAGGAAGATACTGCATCCCTACACAGGTATTTCTCGAGTTTGGGTGATCCAAGTCCCACACTGTTGTAATTGCACGGTGTCTCCCTACAGGAATAGGCCTCAATGTGAAAAGAGAAAGAATTCTTGTTCGTAATGAGTCTGTCTCTGAACATTGCTCAGATGAAATCCAAGTCCTTTAGAAGAGCTTGCTACATCCATAGAAGTAGTCTTAGTAGAGGTTTTCTCTATACTCCATCGTTTTAGTTTGTACAGTTTTTATTAAAGCAAATAAATGTGGGCATCTGACATTTCAAAGCATGTACGGCCTATGTCTTTTTGCGCAGTGATTGCGGTAATAATCACAAGCTAAAAACAGTCATGCGGCTTCGGAATGAGCAGAGGAATGGAGTGAGCAGGGACATGCATTCAAAGGAAAGGGGAAGCGGGGGCTGTTCAATGGGTGTAGAGTTTCAGTTGTGCGAGTCGAGTGAGTTCTAGAGATCTGTGGTGCAACATAGTGCCCATGGGGAGCACTTCTGTATTGTGCACTTGAATTTTTAAGTGAGCCTATCTCATGTTATACAGGAAAAAGAAAAGAAAAGAAGCTCTGCTCAAAAATAAATGGTTATTGAAACTGTGGCACTAGTGATGGGGGTGGCGAGGTCTTTGTTGCTGAGGCACTGCTGTGTGCATTGTAGGATGTTAAGCTGGATCCCTGACATCCATCCACTCAATGATAATAGGTCTCCTACCGTTGTGGTAACTAAAACATCTCCAGACATCATGGCATATCCCCTGGGGTCAACATTGTCCCTGGTTAAGCACCACTGCCTTCTAACCAGATTGTAAAAAGAAATTCATCCATGTCTTCCTCTAGCACTTGTGTGGTTTTGTTCTTTTTGCATTTACATCTTTGATGCACTTAAAGTTTATTCTTATATATGGTATAAAGGGTCGATCTCATTTTTCCAAATGCTTATCCAGTCGTCCCATCACCATTCATTTTATCTGTGAAGGTTTTGATTTCTCCTTCAAATCTGAATGAGAGCCTTGCTGGGTAGAGTAATCTTGATTGGACATTTTTTCCTTTCATCACTTGTTAAGTATATCATTCCACTTCCCTTTTGGCCTGCAGAGTTTCTGCTGAAAAATCTGCCAATAACCTTATTGGGGTTCCCTTGTATGTTATTTGTTTCTTTTCCCTAGCTGCTTTCAAGATTTTCTCTTTGTCTGGAGTTCCCATCGTGGCGCAATGGTTAACAAATCCGACTAGGAACCATGAGGTTGCGGGTTCGGTCCCTGCCCTTGCTCAGTGGGTTAACAATCCGGCGTTGCCGTGAGCTGTGGTGTAGGTTGCAGACGCGGCTCGGATCCCGCGTTGCTGTGGCTCTGGCGTAGGCCGGGGGCTGCGGCTCCGATTCGACCCCTAGCCTGGGACCCTCCATATGCCATGGGAGCGGCCCAAAGAAATAGCAAAAAGACAAAAAAAAAAAGATTTTCTCTTTGTCTTTAATTTTGGTCAGTTTGATTAATATGTGTCTCGGGGTGTTCCTCCTTGGGTTTATTTTATATGGTACTCATTGTGCTTCCTGGATTTGAGTGAGTCATTCTTTCCCCATGTAAGGGAAGTTTTCGGCTATTATCTCTTGGAATATTTTTCTGTCTCCTTCTCTCTCTCTTCTCCTTCTGGCACCCCTATATTACGGGTGTTGCTGCTTTTAACACTGTCCTAGAGTTCTCTGAGATGCTCTTCATTTCTTTTCAGTCTTTTTTCTCTTTTCTGTTGCGCAGCCATAATTTCTGCTAATCTGTCCTCCACCTCACTTATTTGTTCTTCTGCCTCCTGTATTCTGCTGTTAGCTGCTTCTAGTGAATTTTTTATTTCAGTTATTGTATTTTGCATCTCTTCTTATTTAAGTTTTATATCTTGTATCTCTTTGGTCAGTGTTTCCTGTAAGTTATCCATCTTTGCCTCCAGTTTATTTCCAATGTCTTTCATCATCTTCAGCATCAACAGCCTAAAGTGTTTCCTGGAGGCTGAGAATCTCCTCCTTGCTTAGCTGATTTTCCGGGGTTTTTCCTTTCTCCCTCATCTGAGTTATAGTTCTCTGTTTTTTCATTTTTATAGGTTTTTGGTGTGGTGACCTTTTTACAGAGAGTAGAATTATAGACTCTCTTACTTCTGATGTCTGCCTCCCTATGGCTGAAGTCGGTATGGGGGGCTTGTTGTAGGCTTCCTGATGGGAGGGGCTGGTAGGTGGAGCTGATTCTAATCCCTTTGGTGGGTGGGGCTTAGTCTCTGGATGGGATTAGAGGCATCTGTGTGCCTGAGGGGTCTTTAGGTAGCCTGTTTACTGAGGGGGGGGCCCTGTGATCCCACCTGGATTGTTGTTTGCCCTGGGGCTTCTCAACAGCTGACTGATGGGTGGGGCCAGATTTTCCCAAAATGGCCACCTCCAGAGAAAGGCACGGCTGCTGAATATTCCTGAGAGCTTTGCTTTCAATGTCCTTCCCTCACAACAAGCCACGTTCACCACTGTTTTCTCAGGATGTCCTCCAAGTACTGCAGTCAGGTTTGACCCAGATTCCTATGGAGACTTTGCTTTGCCCTGGGACCCAGTGCACGTGAAAGTCTGTGTGCACCTTTTTTTTTTTTTGTCTTTTCTAGGGCTGCTCCCACGGCATATGGAGTTCCCAGGCTAGGGGTCCAATTGGAGCTGTTGTCACCAGCCTACACCAAAGCCACAGCAACACGGGATCTGAGCTGCATCTGCAGCCCACATCACAGCTCATGGCAATGCTGGATCCTCAACCCACTGAGCAAGGCCAGAGATTGAACCTGCAACCTCATGGTTCCTAGTCGGATCCATCAACCACTGCACCATGACAGGAACTCCTATGTGCACTTTTTAAGAATGGGGTCTCCGTCTCCCCCAGTCCCATGGAGCTCCTGGCACAAGCCCCACTGGCCTTTAATGCCAGATGTTCTGGGGCTCTTTCTCCCTGTGCCAGATCCCCACATGTGAGAGTTTGATGTGGGGCTCAGAACTCTCACTCCTGTAGGTGAATCTCTGTGAACTAGTTAGTTTCCAGTCTGTGGAGCTTCCCACCCGGGAGATATGGGGTTGTTTATATTGTGAAATTGCCCCTCCTACCTCTTTTTGTGTCCTCCTCTTTTTCTTTGGAGTAGGATACCGTTTTTAAGGTTTCTAGTCCATTTGGGTGAAGAGTGCTCAGTCTTTAGTTGTGCATTTTGTTGTTTTTAGGAGAGAAGTTGAGCTCCAGTCCTTCTATTCCACCATCTTAATCTCGTCCCCTGAATTCTGCTTCTTATTTCAACCTTTGTTCATGGCAAGGACTCTATTCCCAGAAAAACACATTCATAAGAGTCAACCGTTCATTATAAAAGTTCCATCTTTTCCAGTTTTTTGAGATAACTCCTTTTATCATATCTAAATGGATATCTATGAACTTGGACCTATTTCTCAACTTTCTTCCTATTACATTGGTCTGTCTATTCATGTGCTAGAATTATACTGACTTACTTATCTTTCTGGTATTGATTTCTATTCCACTGAAGTCTGAGAGCATACACTGTGTGATTTTTGTCATTAAAGTTTATATGAGCGGGAGTTCCTGTTGAGGCTCAGCAGGTTAAGAACCCAACATAGTGTCGGTGAAGATGCGGGTTTGACCCCTAATCTTGCTCAGTGGATTAAGGATCTGGCATTGCTGTGAGCTGTGGCATAGGTCACAGTGCAGCTGGGAATCCCACGTTGCTGTGGCTGTGGTGTAGGCCTAAGCTGTAGCTCTGATTTGACCCCTTGCCCGGGAACTTCCATATGCCACGGGTAAGGCCATAAAAATAAAAAGGAAAAAACAAATAAATAAATAAAATTTATGGATGTGGCTATGGTTTAAAGTGATTGTTGATATAGATTTATAGCTACCATATGTTACTGCTTGCTATTTACTGCTTTTTTTCCCCCTCAGTTGAGGTAACATTGGTTTGTAAAAGTCGTGTAAAAAATTGGATAGCCTTGTAATTGTATATTGGTTTTTACTGATAACCATTGGAGTTGAACATTTCTTATAAGTGGTGTTTCATCTTCTATGAAATGGTTTTATCATTTTCTCATCTTTAATTCATTTGTAGGTTTGCTGATTTCTTATGTGTCTTTGCAGTGTAATTGTTTTATTAAAATAAAACATGTTTGTGATATATATGCATATGTAAAACATTTTTGCTATCTCGTTTGTCAGTGTTTTTTATTTTTATTGTGATCAAAGACACACAGCATAACATTTACTGTCTTAACCTTTTTCTTTCTGTACAGTTCAGTGCTATCAAGTGTATTCTTATTGTTGTGCAGCATCACCACCATCTACCTCCAGAACCCTTTTTATGTTGCAGCACTGAAACTGTGCTCATTAAACAATAACTCCTCATTCCACTCTCCCCTCAGCCCTTAGCAACCACCATTCTACTTCCTGTGTCTGTAAATTTTGCTAGATTCTCCAAGTACCTTATGTATGTGGAACCATACAATATGTATCCTTTTGTGACTGGTTACTTGATAGTTTGTCAATTTGTGATTCTATCCATTGATTTTCACTTGTTATCTACACAGTTATTAGTGATTTTAATCTACTTTCCTCTTTCCCCCTCCGTACTCCTATTTTTAGTAGGATTATTTATTTTTATTTTTATTTTTATCTTTTTAGGGCTGCACCCAGGGCATGTGGAGGTTCCCAGGCTAGGGGTTGAATTGGAGGTGTAGCTGGGCCTACGCTATGCAGGATCTGAGCCGTGTGCAACCTACACCAGAGCTCATGGCAACGCCGGATCCTTAACCCATTGAGCGAGGCCAGGGTGAACCTGTGTCCTCATGGATTCATTTCCACTGAACCATGACAGGAACTCCGGCTAGCATTATTTTCATTTTTAATGTTTATGTACTATTCTTCTGCCCACATGTCTGTCCTTATTTTAGCCTAAGATCTAGAATTAAATATATAAAATGCCCACCTCAATTATTTTAGTGAAGTTTTCCCAATCATCTCTTATTTGGATGAAGCTCATCCACTATAGATTCCTCAGGATGGGCCCACAGGCATAGCATTTTCTGAGTTTATGAAAGTTTATAACTGTTTTCTGGTAGACTTGATACTTGAAGGACAATTTTGCTGGATATCAGAAATTTGCCTCACATTTTTTTCCTTGAGTTTTTTAAAAAGTGCTCTGATCCTGCCTTGATTTATTTATTTTTCTTGAGAAGTAGGCTGCTGGCTTAATTTGTCATCCTTAAAAGTCACTTGACCTTTCTGTCTGGAGTCTCAGAGATTTTCTTTTTTCTGCCTTTAATGTCAAGTTGTTTTATCAGGATCTATATTGGAAGTGGTTATACCGTTCCAATTTTTCTAGGCATAGCACGAGCCCTTCAATATATAGATTTAAATTTTTTCTTATTCCCAGAAGGTTTTCTTGGATTATGTTTTTAAATATTCTGTTACATTTTTTGTTTGTTTGTTTTAGGCCCTTCAATTATATGTATGTTGGTATTTCTTTGCTTGTCTTTCTTTTCAATCCATTTCGTGTGATACTTTTTCCTCAAAAAATGAGCAATTTCTGAGGAAGAAAAGAATGACTGGTCACTTGCACCCAAATTTGAAATCATTTAAATTATGTTGCCTACCTAGTTATATAAAGTGTATCTTTGGTCTGTTGTGTTTGTCTTTGGAACTTTGCTCAAAAGTTGTCATGATGGGGAAATAGCCATCTGCGTCAATTAAATCTATTAAATATGATGTACTCATCCTGACCTCAGGAAATTAGGCAAAATTTTCAGCTATTTCTGGGCCATGGTTTGCTCTGTAATTTATTTTACTTTGATTGACTTTGCTGTTACTTTGGTAATGGGCAATTCTTATTCTACTGCAGCAAAGATAATCCAGGCTGGAAAGAATTCCCGCATGAATGAGAATCAACAGGGTAACACTCAGAAGAGGAAGTACCGGAATATTTTCGATATTGCCCTTTCTGCTCTGGTAAGTCTTTCAAGTTTCTGAGCCTACTCATATCTAGTCAATTGTGTAGGGAGTTGGATGAGCAGGGAGGAGGGAAGACAAAGGCAAAATTGATCAACTACTTTGAACAATACATTTGAATTGATGGGTGGTGCTGTGGGGTTTGAGGAAATTCTGTAACTCTGTCACCAGATGGAGACAGATAACCCTAAGTTTTTAACTGATTTAGCAGGATTTGGTGATTACCATAAAGATTCATTGTAGTTTTAGAGAAACACAGGAAGATGGGTCACAGGGTAAGCTAATAAAATGAGGAAAAGAAGATGCTGGAAAATCTGGACAAGTGTGGCAGAATGATTGCAGGAAGACTTTGCAAGGCCAGATTTTTTTTTTTTTTTGCTTTCTAGGGCCACCCCCAGGGCATATGGAAGTTCCCAGGCTAGGGGTCCAATCGGAATCTACAGCAAAGCGAGATCTGAGCTGCATCTGTGACCTACACCACAGCTCATGGCAAGTAGGATCCCTGGCCCATTGAGTGAGGCCAGGGATTGAACCTGCATTCTTATAGATACTAGTCGGATTCATTTCCACAATGGGAACTCCTAAGGCCAGCTTTTCTTATCTATCTTTGGTTCTCCTTTATCCCTTGGGCAAAGTATGGAACACAGTATATATCTGTTGAACTGAATTAAAACTAACACTTTCTTTTACAATTCTTTTTCCTCAAACCATTATTTTAGTTGGGTCTCCAAACATCTATAAACTGACATTGCATAAAAATATCTCTACTGTTCTTTCTAGGCTGAAAATGGTGACAGCTTCTCAGATACTGACCTATGGTCTGAGGTAAACACATTCCTGTTGGCAGGGCATGAAACCATGACAGGCGGCCTTACCTGGCTCCTCTACCACCTGGCTCTGTACCCTGAGCATCAGGAGAGATGCCGGGAAGAGATCAGGAGCATCCTGGGTGACGGGTCTTCCATCACCTGGTAAGAACCTGTATCCCCAAGCAGTTTATCCAAGTCTGCTCCACGGGATTTTTCCTTTATTCTTTCCTCTTGATGGCCATAATGCTTCAAGATACGCAGGTGGGAAAGCAGAAGAGGAGGCACTCTACTTATTCTTCTGTTTTTCTAGAAGATCCAAAATTACTCCTTTGTCTTTTGCACTCACTCATGCGTCGTTAGCTCTTTCATTGTATTTCTAGGCAGTGGTGTGTAAAATGTCCTACTTCTTTCTTCCTCTGAGGCCCTGGGACAGTGGAAACGGGGCTTGCATTCATAACTTGATGGCAGTGAATGGGGCTGTGATGGCTCAAATGGGGCTCCTCTTCTGAGGGACCTGAGTGAGCATGTGTATTTTTAAGCCTCCTGGTAGGCATTCTCTTCTATCTACTTGCTCACTCCTCAGAATCCGCTTTGGACTTAGAACATAGTAATAAATGATACCCACCGTCCATGAGTTTAGCCAATATGGGCGGAATATATTTAAAGTACTGAGATGCAGTATTTGGTGTGGATTTGGTGTGGGTCCTGCCCTCACCAAGCTCATACTTTAGTGCAGGAGACAGGCCCCATTCGCAAGATTGCAGTATACCATGTTAAGGGCGATGAGGTAACACATTGGTGACCACAGAGATTTAGGAGACTGGCACCTAAGCTGGCATGCAGGGCTCAAGGAGACTGCCTGGAGATCTGACACTCAAGCTGCCTCTTGCAGGATGGGTGCACATAGTGAGCTCACAACCCTTGACCTGGACTGGTCTTTCTAAGCTATTTTTCCAAGTCTTCAGCTTTATTCCTGTTTCTTGCCAGGGAAGAGCCTGTATACCATTGGATGCCTTTTGGTTTTTCCCCAGTGGGAATTTTAATCCTCTTTTATATTATTTCTACAATAACTTGTAAATGTATTTATTTTTACCTGCTTTTTTGTTTCTTTCCAGATCAATTTTTTATGCTGCCCTTATTTGTCAATATAAAGACTCTCACATAAAAAAGTTAGTTAGCCAGGTGGAAAAATTCAACTCCATTTGCCGAGACTTTCAGCATATCTTGCTGTCAGTCAGTGCAGCCCAGGTTACAGGTTTGCCCCTCAGAGATGCTGTTTGCAAGAAAAACACAGGTCCCCAGTACTGACCACACTCCTCACACCAGCTAGATATTTCACATATCATTGTTCTGCTGGTCAAAGAAAGATGGAAATGCTAATGGCAACCCAGCCCAGTGACTAGGGGGAAAACACCATATTTCAAATGCTAAGAACATTTGTTAAGGAAAATTTGAACGTCTATAGGTATAGCAGAGAACTCACTTTTTATGATGAAATACTGGTCATTTCCTACCATAAATTAAAGGTGTAATCTACACAGCACAAAATGCACTGTCGCTTGGTAAGATTTTACTCATTCATTGAGTTTAGAAACACTCTATATCACCTCCCAACATTATTTAGATATTTCAAACCTGACTAAGGTAGATATATGTACAACTCAAATAGTGACCTTCTTGTTCTTGTGTGGCCCATGTGAAAGGTGAACTCATAAAGAAATCTGCCAGGTTTCTGCCTAAAAGGAATCTGCCAGAAGACAAAGGCCAAAGGCTCTGTTAACTACCAGTTATTTTAATAAGAGAAATGGCAACAAGATTATAGAGAAGAAAGTATGTTTCCACGCAATAGTATTGCCTCATCGTTACATTTGAGGAGATTTGTTTAGGGCAGTCTGAGAATTGATCATTCTTTTAGACATATAATAAAAGCTCGCTGCAAAGAGCAATCTCTGCAAAAGTTGGAAAGTTGTTCATCTCCATTTGGGCTCCTCATCAACCCACCTCTGCGGTGGGTCAAAATGCCTCTCTTCTCCTAGCACTGGGGCTGAGATGGACAACACTGTTTTTCCTAAGTCTGAAAAGTGCTAAGCTAAGCAGAATCACGTCTCTTATTCTGGGCTCAAGGAGGAAAGAGTCAAAATTAAAATTTCACATTGCCAAAGAGCCAAAGCCTACCTTCAAAATAGTTACTCAGAAAAGCAGATAGAAGCACAGTGAAACAAAGAGACTAAATATATGGTGTCATTTTATTGAACCAATCTGGCTAGCTAGGATGCAGAGAAACATTTTTCTTCTTCTCGGAGTGGCCCTTGAAACTTGCTGTGGGGGACAAGTGCTTTTCATCCCTGGGGTGGAATCTTGAGTGAGTCTCACAGCATTTCCATCCATTTAAATCATAAGAGCAGTCCCATTTCAGTACTTAAGCTGTCTGGTCCAGGGCAATAATAAAAAACTTCAAAGGCTAATCCACTTAGAGCATCTCCATCTAATCCAGCTCATAGGTCCTTGGGTCTGGAAGCCAGCACGGATGATGGGGTTGTGGATTGGCTTCCACTTACCAACCATCCAGAAAGGGTCCCAGGAAGGAGAGAGGCTGAGGAGAAAGCAGCTGGTACCATGGCGATTTTGTCCTCTAAACGTGGTGGATATTCAGGGCTTCCTTTGACTCTGGATGGCTGCAGCTGTGGGATTTGGAGAGAGCCCCTCCCTGGGACTTTGCAGGGATGATTCACAAGACAAAGGAATGCTTATGCTTAGAGATCCTTTCAAGCTGGTTCCCAAGTGCTCCCTCTTGCCTGTTCATTGGCCCCTAGGACCCACTGGAGCAGTCCTGTTTTGTGCCTGTTGCTTTTCTGCCTCTCCGTCTGCTCTGAGTCACAGCCTTTTCTTTCAGTCTTGTGCTCCCCATACTTCCCAAACAGAGCACAGGTCAGCTCATCTATGTAATCCTTTTAAAGCCCCTCTTTGCCCCCTCCTCCCTTCCCCATGGTCCTCCAGCATTCCAACTATGCCCACTCAAAACACTTGGGCCTCCTCTCTCCACTCCTTAACACATTCCTTTTAAAGAAAACTTACTGGAGTATAGTTGCCTTCCAATGTTGTGTTAGCTTCAAGTGTGCAGCAAAATGAGTCAGTTGCACATGTGCAAGTATGCATCCTTTTTCAGATTCGTTTTCCATTTAAGCCAACACAGAGTGTTGAGTAGGTTTCCCTGTGCCATACACCAGGCCCCTATCATCGGTTTTGTGGATGATGGTGTGTGTATGCTCCTCATTTCTCCCTCCCCCCAGTGTTTCTCCGTTGGTAACCGTAAGTTTGGTTTCAAAGTCTTTGAGTCTGTTTGTATTTTGTGAAGAAGTTCTGTCGTATCATTGTTGGTGGATTCCACGTATTGGTGAACCCATATAGTGTTGTCTTTCTTGGTCTGACTTACTTCGCTTAGTATGATAATCCCTAGGTCCAGCCATGTTGCTGCAAATGGCATTATTTCCTTCTTTTTTGTGGCTGAGTAACTTTCCATTGTGTGTGTGTGTGTGTGTGTGTGTGTGTGTGTATACCATGTTTTGGATTTACATCATGAGTTAAGTGTTTCGAAACTAGTTTTCAGAAATGCCCTCAGCAGAAGTTTAGCGGTTCATTTTCTGATGAGGATACTTGGCACCTGTTCAGTTCCTCTCCTCTGGACCTCAGCTGATCCTGAGGCAGAAAGAGTCCCATGTTAACCTTCTGTTGCATCAACCGATTGGTCAAATAGCTTTTACCAGGAACGAACATCCAATAGAAACATCGACCCTTATTTACACTCTAGATGTGGAGTCTGAGTTGCCCTTGCTCCCTCTCTTGTTCCCACAGGGGCCAGCTGGGTGAGATGCCATACACCACGATGTGCATTAAGGAGTCCCTCCGCTTGGCACCTCCAGTCCTCTCCTTTTCCAGAGAACTCAGCAAGCCCATTACCTTCTCAGATGGACGCTCCTTGCCTGCAGGTCCTGGCATCCTTTTCCTAGCAGTTTCTGGAGAGCAGGGGGATCCTGGGGAACACAGTGACAGCGACCAGAAGGCTTCTTGGCTCTCGTGGAGTCCAAAGACACGCCCAAGGACAGCTGGTTTAGGGTGAGGCACCTGTTAGGTGCTCAGTGGGTAATGCCTCGATGTTCCCAAAGGCGCGGCGTCTTGTGCAGCCAAGCACAGAACCCCAAGCGCAGCCCAGGGTTTCTTGTGTTATGGGACACCGTTTCTAAGCTAAGCCTGGTCTGGCTGAGTCTGAGACCCGGGCGATGGGGACTCGTGGGGGATGAGTGCCATTATCCCCGTCTGGAAGGCTCAGGGAGGGCCTCTGTCTGCATTATCCTCCTCACCTTCCCCTGATAACCATGCAGCTCGTCACTGTTTACAGAGAGCCTTCAGATAGATTCTCTCATTCTTTCCCTTTAGAACATGATGTCCCCAGACCCTTCTACATGCTTTGCAGTCTACGAAGCACTTTCAGATGCCTTTGGTATACCGCAAACCCACCAGGGGGGGGGGTGCCAAAGTGCAGATGAGCAGAGCTGGAACTAGCTCAAGAGGCCCCACGTCCAGAGCCCAGTGTTCTCCAGAGCAACACAAGTGTCTGAGCAGGGCAAGTGGGAGGCCGAGGGGTCACATGAGACAACCCTCATTCACCTGCTTCAGTGTTCTCTTTGCTCTTGCCCTTAGGAACAAAGCCACAGGATTCCTTGTGCCGATACCAACAGCTTGTCACTGCCTGTCGCTTTGTTGACAGATCCAGAATTGATTTCCCAAAAGTATTTCTGGTGGCTGAATAGTCCTCAAATTGTCTCACCTCTCACAGTCTTTTCCTCACTCCCCATACCTCATGGATATTTGCCACATTTCCCTACCTTGCATGCATGAAGAGCACCACCAGAAACTTTTCATTGGATCTGCCCGATGGAAGTACAGCTCGGTTCTTATGCTCCCCAGCCATTGCCCCTAGGTACTTTACAACCCACTAGTAGACCCGTCAGTAATTTCCAGAAGGTGGCAGAAAACATGAGACTGGCCTGTCATTTTGACATCATGCCAACGGCTCCTTAAGATAGAATCGGGTATTAACTAGATCATCGATTTGAAAACTGAGGTGCCACCAGCGCCCCCCTTCCTGGAGGACCTTCACTGCTGGCAATCACCCACGACCCACAGAACTCGGCCAAGAGCTACTTCCTTCCCCTCAAGAAGAAGAGTCTTCTTGAAGAGCAGTGTGACAGGAGCTCATGATATGCTCTTTCCCCCACAATCTCATTGATTTCCTTCCTTTCTCAGGAATGACTGTGGTTTGCAGTATCTGGGGGCTCCACCACAACCCTGCCATCTGGGAAAACCCACAGGTACGCCTGTCTTACACATAAATACTTCCAAGAACTAACACTGTGCAGTTTACTTTGTGTTCGTTAGGCATGGAAGTGGCAAATGACACAACACGACAAAAGTAATCATAACCGACAATGTGACACTTTTCCACTTAAGGCCCACCGTCTCTTCCTCTCTTCCTACCTCATCTTGCTTTGGAGGGACAGCTTGGTGTAATGCCGTGCCATCTGCTCTAAATTGCCCCAGGCTGTATCTCAGTCGTTTTCTTAAGGAGCTCTCCCAAGCACTTAGCTAGACGTCCGCAAGGGTGTGGACTGTCCACAGCCATTCAGGCCACTCTAGGTCTCCTTTGCTGGATGTCACCATCAGAATTCTGGCAGGAAGGCAAGGGCCCACTCAAGGGGGGGAGAGTGGACTTGAGTGTGTTTGGAGGAGAACGTCAGAGAGGAACTCTCTGGGTAGGGTTTCGGGGAAGCCAGACGGAGCACATAACTGCCGCAGTGCTTACTCCTCTGGGCTTGATGGACGTGGGAGGGAGAGTTAGGAAACCCGGAGAGAGATTGCAGCTGGGGAAGGCCACTGGACAGGAGTGGTGGCTGTCAGCAGAGTGTGCAGTTAACCTTTGGCCGCCTGGCTGGGAGGCGCCCGGGGATGAAGTACCCTGGACGCGCTCCTCCCACTCTCCAGATCTCCTCTCCATGCCAAACCCGCTGGGAACCACAGGGGTCTGTTGGGAGCCCAGCGCAGGATGGGAAAGGGCGGAGAGGGGATCTGGAGAGGCCAGAAGGAGATGGGGAGCACTCCTGAGTCTCTCGAAACTCTAAACTCTCACAAAGTGGACAGACCCTTCCTTTTCCATAAGCTGCTAGTTTCAAATCTGTCGCGTGCAATGGGCTAGTGGTTCAACTGATCGCATAAGCATTTCCACTTGACCTGTAAGTAGGCGCCCGCCTCCCCCCAGAGTGAAAGATTACCAATGGCCATGGCGCTTCTGCTTTCCCCTTCCTTAATCTGGGTAGCCGACCAATCACCTGGGAGGCCAGACAAGTTCTGCAGGTCCAGAGTTGTGCCGTTTGGTGCGGTGGCCATGAACCACCTGTGGCTATGGAGCCCTTGAGATGTGGCTGCTTGGAGTGGAGTTGTGCTGGAAATGTCAAATTTTAAAGATGTAGTACCAAAAGATGGGCGGTATCTCCTTAATAATGGCCTATATTGAATCCACATTGGAAGGGTCATATTTTCTGTTGAGTAAATTCTTGTGTTAAAATCCGTTACCCCTTTTTCATATGCGGCTAGCAGAACATCTGAAATCCCAGATGTTCTGTATTCTATTTCTGTGGGTCAGGGCTAAGCAGCAGCTTAAGAAATGTGCTGATGGTGTGTGGGGGATGGTGGCGGGCTTGCCCTCTCATTTCAGGCCTTTGACCCCTTGAGGTTCTCTCAGGAGAATAATGACAAGAGGCACTGCTACGCCTACTTACCGTTCTCAGCTGGACCAAGGTGAGGACAACTTGAAGGTGTTGAAAACCCACACAACTGTTTGCTTGGGAACGGTCTTATCCTTGTAGCCCCTCAGCTCTCTGAATTCGTCCAGGGAAGCTCGTCCTCTCGCCTGACCATGCGTTCGTCTTCTTGCCTGGCCATGTGCCTATTCGAGCCCCTGAAAGGGCCAGTTAGTTTCCCAGAGCACGACACCTTTCTCTGTGTCACACTATACAGCCCTGCCTCAGAAAGCTACCCAGCAATGCGAGCTGCTGCTCATGGGCTCAGTGCAAGTTCACTCCCAACAAGGGAGAAAGAATTGTTTTTTCAAACTGTATTCCATCTTTATATGAACGTCCTAAATTATAAGTTACTTGAAGTGTGTATCACGAGGCGTTGACACACACACACACCGTGAAAGGCTCCCTCCCTGTCCAGTTAATTGGCACACCCTTCACCCTCCGCATTTGCCTTCTGTGTGTGTGAGGGAACATTGAAGTTCTACCTTCTTGGCAAATTTCAGTTCTGCAGTGCAGTGTTATCAGCTACGGTCACCCCGTTTTACACCCGAACCTCAGAGGAGAGACGGTCCTCTGGGCACCTCCAAGTGCCGCCTTGTTTAGGGAGGGCATCACCTGGAACCCCCCAGCTCACAGTCTTGCAGGGAGCCCTTCAGTCCAGCGTCCAAATGTTGGTAAGTCACTTAGTGTGACAATGTTGCCAGCGAAGTCAGACTTGTTGTTCTAGGAGCTTATGAAAGAGTCAGAAGGAACATTCCTTCTTCAAGTATCTCTTGCTTTGCCTTGATGTCTGCAGGAACTGCGTGGGGCAGCAGTTTGCGATGGCTGAGTTAAAGGCGGCCGTCGCCTTGATTCTGCTCCGCTTCTCACTGACGGCAGAACCCGCCAGGCCTCTCGTCTCCAGGCCCAATATTTTCCTCAAACCCAAGAACGGGCTCTACTTGCACCTGAAGAAACTCGCCTAATGCCAGCCCAGAGTACGATGAGTGCATACATTTTATTTGAAGGCAGGTCGTAGCTGATGGTTCAAGACAAGGGAGGAGAAGGCAAGCGTGGGGGTGGGGTTAAGAGAAGAAGGGCCGAGGGCCCCTGTAGAGCTGCCCATTGTTCAAAGCGTGTCTGTGTGACCCAAGGTAGCACCCAGATCTCTTTCCGTAGGACCGGCCAGATTTTCAGATCCCTTCTGTTTGATTCTGGCTCCTACTCTTGCCACATATCAAGCAAGAGTTTTGCTAGAAGTCTTCCATATAATTTTGATTGTTTTAAACTTTTTTTCAGAATTACACAGGTAATAGGCGAATGTATGCTCACTGTGAAAGGTTTACAACACTCGAAAAGCGGGTGGAGTTAGAAGTAACCTAGCCCACACCTCCCTGCCCAATCTACTGCCTTTCCTGAAAACGGAATAGTTTGGTGTGCATTCTTTCAGCTTTTCCCCTGTACAGGTCCTATGTGCATATGTATGTGTGTGTTCTTATCTGTGGGATCATATCCATATTGTTCTTGCTTTTTCTCACTTAATAAAAACGCATCTCATTCCTAGTCATAGCTTCGTGAAATTTTGTGATATGGATATACTATAATTTATTTAACTATCTCCCTCTTATGGGATACGTAGGTCATTTCTGTTTGCAAAGCGTGCTTATTGGCCACGTATGTTTATCTTTGTTTTGCTCTCTGTGATGTGTATTCCATTTATATTTATTTTCCTCTGAAGCCATTTGTCTTTTTCTTTTTTATCCATATGGGTTTTCACATGTATTGTGGAAAATAATCCTTGATAATAACATTTCTTTGTAATTTGCGCCCGTGCTTTCACTTTTTAAAACTGTGTGTACAGTGTCTGTCACCATGTGGGATGTCTAAACTTCGTGAAGTAAGCTATATAACTGTTCTTCATGGTCTTTGGGTGTGAGTCTTGGATAAGAAAGCCTCCCTTTGAAACATCATCAAGATATTCTAGGAGTTCCTGCTGTGGCACAGGGGGTTAAGGACCCAGCATTGCCACAGGTGCAGTGAGGTCAGCCATGTGTCACACGTGTGGCCACTGAAATAATAATAATAATAATAATAATAATAATAATAATAATAATAATAATAGTAAAAGATATCCTGTACACTTTCCCGGTGCTAACACCTCTTGCGAAGCCTAACAGAAACCTCTTAATGATCTCAAGCTTCGCCACTTATGTGGTGTTGAAGTGCCTCCTGCGTGTCAAATATTTTGATACACATTAGAGACTCAGTGGTCGGCATGGCCCCTGTCTTCGTGCAGCTTCTGTTCTAAAGTGGAAGTTGGATACCAGACAGACAATGACGGATTCACTGAGTGCCGGGAAGGAAGGGAGTGGGCTGAGCTAGACGGTAATCAAGGGGAACTTACTCTAGATGAGGCTGCAAAGAACATCTTTAAGGAGGTGAGATGCAAACTGAAACCTGAATGATGGTAAGAGAAGCTACCCCCACTATTCCTCCTGTGCCTGACAACAGCAACGTCATGGCGAATCGCTGGCCAAGTTAAATAGCCCTGAAAAGAACAGGGTCCCTGCCCAGGACGAGCAAACTGATCTTGACAGTCTGGACAGACAGTACCTGAAAAGCACGCACTGATGACCTCAAGAAGCCTCCATCGCCAGAAGAGCCCCTAGTAGAAGAACCTCAACAAGATGCAAATTTCTTTCTCTCTCCCGTGAAAGTCTCGAGGTGGCAGGTGGTCCAGAGCTAGCAGCGTGCTTTGCTCTGCAAGATCATCCAAGTATCCAGGCTCCTTCTGTCTTCCTCCACCGTCTGCACAGGGCTTTCAGTTAGGGATGTAAGAGAGCTGCCAGCTTCCGCCACTGCGTCTGCCTTTGAGCCAGCGGGAGCAGAGAGAAGGGCCTGGGGAGGCGAGCGCCTTTCCCCTTGGAGACATTAGCTGCAAGGTGTGTGCATCCCAGCTCTGCCCAACCCCTAGTCCCAAACCTGATGAAAGGGAGACTGAGCAATGTGGTCGTTCCCTGGCAGCCGTGTCCTCAGCGAAAACGACTTCTGTTGGCACAGAGAAAGGATGTTGAAGGGACACGGGGTCATCTCGGCCCCAGCCTATTGTGTATGGGCTGGGTCAGGTCTTTTTAAAATGGAGACAGTATCGGGAAGAGTGCTGACCATGGAGCGTGTCACGGCATTCAGAGTTTAGGAATCAGGAGCCAGCCTCCAGCAGGCCACACAGGTCAGTGTGTTCATATCCAGTCCCTCGTCTGGAGTGGGCAGGGAGGGCAAGCATCTTCAAGGCGTTCCACGGACCTGGCCCAAATACTGGCACATTTGATGAAACCAGCTTGCATTTTAATTGAGCACGCCAGGAACCAGAGTCTCCTTGAGAACACCTGCAAAGGCTGCAGCCAAGTGTCCCCAGCTCTCCCTCCAATCTCGAGAGGGCTTGTGACAATGAAGGCCTCAGCGAGTCCAAAGAGAAGAAAAGCTGCACGTCTCTCCCTGAAGGGAGCAGTCGAGCTTCCCTGGCAATCCTCTCCAAAACATCGAATAAGGACGCTGGCTTTTCTCTTACTCCTTCCCCCACGCCCACCCATGGTTCTGAGAATGACTGTGCTGGCCACCAGCCCGCTAAGGCCTCCATCCCTAGAGACTGCCCTGAGATGCACCTCCTGGGCTGGAAACAGGCTGGAGGGAACCACTTGTGCTTCCTCTCTCTTCCCCACTTGGAGCCAGTGACACTTGTTTGGGGCATACAGAGCCACAGCTGCCGAACGAATGGACCTTTAGGTTGGCCCCGACTGTAGCCACAGATTGACCCCGTAACCCTGTACACCCCTGGCCTAGCAGAGTGCCTGCGGCAGCTCAGGAGCTCAACGCATGCCTGTTTAATGGATGAATGAATTCATGGATGGATGAGTCGACAAGTTCACCATGACCACAAGCTCACCTTCCTCCCCAGCCCTCACACTGACCGCCGAGGCAAGGACTCGCTACTTCTGCTCCGAGAAGCGGGCATCGTGCCTCTGACCCACAGGCCCTTGGCATCGGCCTCAGCCTTGGCACAGCTCACACCTCCTGCCAGGGGCAGCACTCAGTCTGCCCTCCTTCTACACTCATAAACATTTATGGGACACCCACTGTGTTCTAGGCACTGGGGACACAGCAATGAAAAGCCAAAGACTGACCTCTTGAACCTTAGGTTCTGGAGGAGACCCAAACGACTAAAAAGGGGATGAATATGGAGTTCCCATTGTGGCTCAGTGGGTGAAGGACCTGACTAGTACCCATGAAGATGCGGGTTCAATCCCTGGCCTCACTCAGCTGGTTAAGGATCTGGCGTTGCCGCAAGCTGGGGCATAGGTCGCAGATGGGTCTCGGGTCCCAGGTGACTGTGGCTGTGGTGTAGGCTTGCAGGGGCAGCTCCAATTCAACCCCGAGCCTAGGACTTTCCATGTGCCCCAGGAGTGGCCATTCATAAACGAGAGAGAGAGAGGAGTTCCCGTCGTGGCACAGTGGTTAACAAATCTGACTAGCATCCATGAGGACACAGGTTCGATCCCTGGCCTCGCTCAGTGGGCTAAGGATCTGGCGTTGCTGTGGGCTGTGGTGTAGGTTTCAGACGTGGCTCAGATCCTGCACTGCTGTGGCTGTGGCATAGGCCGGCAGGTACAGCTCCAATTAGACCCTTAGCCTGGGAATCTCCATATGCTGCAGGTGCGGCCCTAAAAAAAAAATAAAAAGTTTACCTGTTTGAGTAGGGATAAATTATTTCTTTATTTTATGCTATTGTTTATATCATCAATATGAATTTTAAGTGCACTTAAAATTTTTGTTATGTAAACCTCTTTTCATAAAGTTGAAAGAATAAAGAATTGAAAAGAAGGTTGTTGAAAAGATAAAATGAGAGAACATATGTAAAGACATAGCATCAAGACAGGCATAGAGTGATCACTGATTAAGTTGCATTTCCTATGGGAGCCTGAGGCATTCATTGGCTTTATTTTCAGTATTCATGTGTTCCCTAGTCCTTTTCTTTTTGGAAATAGCATATGTTTGGCTGCACTGCCTATTCCGACCTTGTTGGGAAATAAGGAAGAATGTGATTTCCTGCCTGTATAGTAGGAAGAATTGACAATTGCACCCTTTCTCCATTCATGAGGATAAGATGGCACCCCTTACCAGAAGGTTTTCCCCAGAAGCAGGCTTTTTCTCTATATTTCCAATTCCTGAAAGGAGGATTTTTTTTTTTTTTTGTCTTTTTTGTTGTTGTTGTTGTTGTTGCTATTTCTTGGGCCGCTCCGCAGCATATGGAGATTCCCAGGCTAGGGGTTGAATCGGAGCTGTAGCCACCGGCCTACGCCTGAGCCACAGCAACGCGGGATCCGAGCCGCGTCTGCAACCTACACCACAGCTCATGGCAACGCCGGATCGTTAACCCACTGAGCAAGGGCAGGGACCGAACCCGCAACTTCATGGTTCCTAGTCGGATTCGTTAACCACTGCGCCACGACAGGAACTCCCTGAAAGGAGTTTTTTAAGCCTCTGGATGAGCATGTATTTCTATGTTGGGTACAATATGATAACATGATTTGCTATGACAATACTTTGATAAAGAAACTCATTCTAAAATGACTCTGTCAGGAGTTCCTGTTATGGTTCGGTGTAATGAACCTGACTAATATCCATGAGGATCTGAATTCCATCCCTGGCCTTGCTCAGCGGATTAAGGATCCGGTGCTGCTGTGAGCTGTGGTGCAGGGGGCAGACGAGGCTCGGAGTCTAGGTTGCTGTGGCTGTGGCTGCTAAGACAGCAGAGTGGAGAGAAACAGAGGCTGGAGCAGTGAGATGGCAAACAGGTTTATCCACCAACAGAGTGGCCTGGAGCGCTGAGGACGGAGAACTGAGGCTCCCTGCTATTGGGGTAAGGATTTTTTTATAGTTAGGGTTTCGTGTGGTAGGTCATGTAGTCTCAAGGAGAAAGGGGAAGGGGGCTTGGGAAATACGGAAGGAGGATTTAGGTCAGTAAGTGTGAATTGTAACAGTCTTTTTGGCTCTGTTTACATAGAGGCTAACAGCTCCTAAATTGTCTTGGTCCTGGGGCCTTCATCTGTGCCAGAGACTGTTTCCTGTTTGTTTGGTCAGCTGAAATCGGGGCTGGAGACTGGGTGGAGTCTTGATGGTACGGTTGTTTTATCTCCTTCATTTTGTATTCTCCAAGCCCCTCCTCTTGGAGTTTGGATCTGTGTAGATTTCCTGAATGAGGTGACTGTGAGAACTTAAAGCCCAAGTGATTTATACATTGTACGTTGTCTCAGGTAGCCCAGAGAAGCAGCAAAGCTCACTTCACTCTCAGGCAAGATCTTGTGATTTCAGAAGGCTAAACTCTATGGCCTGTAGGCCGGGTCCCGTGGAATCCTGAAGAAGACAGAAGCTTTCAAGCTTTCATGGGGTTTCTACAGGTGCAAAACCCTGACAAAATAACAGTAGAGGTCTTAGGTGGACCCCCATTAGATGCCAGGCACTGGGTGAGGCAATTCCACACACAAGATCCCACTCAAGTCACAAAGGCTTATTACGAGAAAGGAGCTCAAGGGCACGAGGTCACCTAAATAAGTCACCTTTCAGGATAGGACAAAATCTGGACTTCAGCCAGTTATATGAGTGGTCCCACACTTTCCAGTGCACGATAGTGCCATCATTTCTGACACTTGTCACCATGTCCACCTCCTATTCTAAAATTAAAATCAAAGCACAGTGCACATACTCAGACAGAGGCAGATACAGTCTACAGTGATGGCCGATACCTTACTAAGCACTTACTATGTGCCAGTTCGTTCCATCTTTTCGTACTGCTATAGCTTAACGACTTCAGTATCACTATCCTCATTTGACTGGTAAAGACATTGAGATTTAGAGATGAAGCAGTTTGTTTAAGGTTGCAAGGTGGATTAGAAGAAGGACAGGTTCCAGCTCAGGCCTCCATAACTTGGGAGAGAAGGTCCTGAACCAAGGCACGCAGATGAAGTTAATAACAGACGGGCGTGTGCGGGACTGTGCTCTTCATCTGCAGCCTCAGGACAAATAGGAGGGCTCCTTGCCCAAGGCCTGCATCTGGATATCGTAGTACAAGTCTCCTTGACGACCCCGGACTCATCACGAACTGAGCCTTCAGCCACCAGCGCAACAACCGGGCTGACAGGTCAATGACCAAAGGCAAGCACTTGCTAACCAATGACTAACTATGTCACCCACTATCATGCTGTAGTGGGTGACATTTCTCCTCCTGCAGGACCTTTAACTTCTACCCAGAAGCTGTGCGTAGCCTCACCAAACTCACCCACCAACACGTGTACAGTATCACAATGACCCAATTTTCAAATCCAGTCTTTTACTATAACCACTCTGTAAGGTATTTATGAATATCCTTATTTGACCAAAAGTCAAGTCTTTTACTATAACCACTCTGTAAGGTATTTATGAATATCCTTATTTGACCGAAGAGAAGTGGTGACTCAGAAGATGAAGTCAATGGCTCAAGGTCACGTACCTAGAAAGCAGCAAAGCCAGGAGTCAAGACAGTTCTGAATCCAAAATCCATGCCCTTTCCACTAAGTCAGAATGCTCCACATACACATCATTTGCCAGCCTCATCTCTGAGTGTTCAGTAAACACTTGCTGCCTTGAATTGTACTGAATTCTTGGAGGGACCCAAAACATAGTCTTTGGGTCTGATTTGCATTGTGATGGCCAGCTTTATTGTGGGAAAGACAAGCCCTTTAGGTCAAGACTCCTAAGAATGGGGCCCTGGGAAATGCAGATTTGGAAGCTGAGTAGAATTGTCAGGAACTGATGACTTTTACAATAGCATTTTCTGGTTTGAAAATAATATGCATTCAGAAGTTTCCATAGTGGCTCAGCAGGTTACAAACCCAACTAGTATCCATGAGGATGAGGGTTCAATCCCTGGCCTCACTCCGAGGGTTAAAGAATCTGGCTTGGCTGTGAGCTGTGGTGTACTTCGCAGATGCAGCTCAGAACCTGTGTTGCTCTAGCTGTTGTGTAGACCCACAGCTGCAGCTATGATTTGACCCCTAGACTGGGAAGTTTCATATGCTGTGGGTGCAGCCCTAAAAAAAAGCAAAAAAAAGTGCTTTTTGTAAAATTATGTAAAAATTGGATCCACTGAAAACAATAGAGGGAATAAGAATTACCTGCGGTCCCATTTGGTAATAGTGAGTGTATCTATTTCCTTTCAATGCTTTGTCTTTTCAACATGTATATTTCAAATTAATGTAATTCTACATATACAGATATATACATATAATTCACTCCTAATACTGTTTTTCCATTGAATTTTAAGTCACGAGCTTCCCTCTTCTCATTAAGAAATTATTCAGAAACATAACCTCAGTTGCTACATTATATTCCATTTTATTAATTGTCCATAACTTATTTTACCTTTCTCTATTGTTAGCCATGTAGGCTCTTTCCAGTGTTTGACTATGATACAAAATATCTTTGTATATCAATTCCTTGTGCAATTTTTAAACATTTTCTTAGAGTTTATTCTTTTAAATAGAATTACTAAATCCAAAGTTATGAACATACGTGCTACTCCTGACTCAATCTGCTGAACTGATTTCTGTTGATTCATAGATACTCGTACAAAGCCTGGCATTCTGACATAAATCTAGTTGTTTGAAGCTTTGGAAATATAAAGTAAGATATGTATGTGTATATATATATATATCATATCAGTTGAATTAATTTTGAATTTTAAAGCATTAATCTTTTTCCACGCCCATTGCTTTGATGGAAGGAAATGACTTTCCATAACTGACTTGGGAGATAGATCTTCACCGTCTTTTTCAGAGTGGACACAGAAAAGTCTTTCCTTAGAGCAGATGTCCTGGCTGAAGTGACACTGGTCATGTTTCCGGGACGGGAAACCACATCCAGAGGCAGCTCCTGGATCTCTACCGCACGGCAAAGCACGCTGAGCAGCAGCAGCGCCGCCAAGATGAGCTCAGGGAACTCCCTGGGGCTGGGTCTCCTATTGCCTGTCAGGTCTGTGTCCCTGTGTCGGCCTCGTTTTTCTCCTTAGACGTCTGACCACTTCTCTGTTCCGGCATCAAGCGAGATGACAGTGCCCTGAGATGGCATGCACGGATTTAGAAGGATGGGAAGTGTGCTCGAATCCTACACCGCCTCAGAGACAGTCTCTACTTTTTCGGTGGAAAAAGGCTATGAGTCGGGTAGAACTCCTCATACCCTGTTTTATTACTTTCCTCAGTCCTGGCCATGGCACGACGGCAGAAGGTACAGTCTGCCTGGTCTGTTTGTGCCGTGGAGGGCAGGAATGCAGCAGGGCCTTCCTGGGACTCCAGGTTTTACCAGGACAGATGGTCCAAGAGAGCCGTCCAATCGCTTGACATGGAAAAAATACACACCTATCTCATTCCCTGGTCCCCATCCCCCGTTCTTGGTGTTGGCTGTGGATTTGAGCCTTGTACTAAATGACCCAAGCTGCCGCTCCATAATTTTGATTAATCTTGGTTTGGGGGCATCTCCTGGTGCTAATAGAGCCAAACTGGCACATGTTTTAAAAACTTAAAAATGGTAAAACATAGGATACACTCAAAAAGGTACAAGGAACACAATGCACAGCTTAAATTGCAGAACAATCCCCAATACGTTCCCAAACCTGATTTAAAAATATTTGAACCCCAAGAGGTAAGTGCTTTCCTGACTTTTGTGATATTCATTCTTTGTTTTTGTTGATAGTTTATTGTCCAAGCATGCAACCCTACATATTAGAGTTTAGATGTTTCTGTGTTTGAGGTGCATGTGTATAGAATCACACGTTCTTTTTGGTCCTTTGTTCTTTTGCACAAAGGCGTATTTGTGAGGGTTACTCATATATATATATTTTTTGTCTTTTTGCCTCTTTAGGGCTGCACACCTGGCATATGGAGTTTCCCAGGCTAGGGGAAGAATTGGAGCTGTAGCTGCCAACCTATGCCAGAGCCACAGCAACGCATGATCTGAGCCGTGTCTGTGACCTGTACCACAGCTCACAGCAGTGCTGGATCCTTAACCCACTGAGCGAGGCCAGGGATCAAACCCGTGTCCTCATGGATGCTAGTTGGGTTCATTAAGTGCTGAGCCACGACAGGAACTCCTGGGTTACTCCTTTTTGGGGAGTAACTGCTTTTCAGTCATTTATATTGCTCAATGGCATTCCATTCTGTATATACCACAGCTCCTTTATCCATTCTACTGTTGGTGAACATTTAGGCTGTTTCCAGATTTCGAGTTAGGTTGCTGTTACAAATAATGCTGCTGGAGTTCCCACTGTGGCAGAGTGGGTTAAGGATCTGACTGCAGCAGCTTGAGTTGATGCAGAGGTGTGGGTTCAATCCCCAACCTGGTGCAGTGGGTTAAGGATCCAGCATTGCCACAGCTGTAGTGCAGGTCACAGCTATGACTCAGATTTGATCCCTGGCCCAGGAGCTTCCACATGCCACAGGTGTGACCATAAATAGATAAATAAATAAATAAATAAATAGATAAATCCGCCATGAGCGTCTCTGTACACACACCTCAGTACACAAACACACACACCTAGGAGTGGAACTGATGGGGTAGAGAGGATGCATATTTTCACAACTGGTATAGACGGCCAGGTTCCTGGTGGTTCTATATTACGATCTTTCCAGCAATGCAAGAGTTCTCACTGATCCACAAAACTCCCAGTTTATAGCGTCAGACTTTTACATTTTCCCAACCGTGTAGAACTGTATTGGGGTCTTTTGTGGTTGGGTTTTTCACTTCCCTGCTGACTAAGGAGGTTGAGCACTTTTCACATGTGCTTGGCTGGTTGGAGCCCCTCTTTATAAAGTTACTGTTCATTTTTGCCCATTTTCCAATAATATTTTTTTCTCATGGATTTCTAGATGTTCTTTGGTCTGAAATGGATCCATTTGTTGGTAACACGTGCTGCAAATCCTTCTTCCACTGTGTGCGTGGGTTTTCACTTTTTTTTTTTTCCGTCTTTATGCCATTTCTAGGGCCGCTTCTGTGGCAGATGGAGGTTCCCAGGCTAGGGGTGGAATCGCAGCTGTAGCCACTGGCCTATGCCAGAGCCACAGCAACACGGGATCTGAGCCGCCTCTGCAACCTCCACCACAGCTCGCAGCAACGCCAGATCCTTAACCCACTGAGCAAAGCCAGGGATCAAACCCACAACCTCTTGCTTCCTAGTCGGATTCCTTAACCACTGGGCCACGACGGGAACTCCGGTTTTCACTTCTAAATGGCATCTTTTCATCAACAGATGTCCTTCAATTTCATGTACCCAAACTAATCAATAGCTTTCATAGCTAATGCTTTGTGAAGAAATCTCTTCGAGAAGGCTTTCTCTCCCCTGATCTCTTTTTCACTCTTTTTATTGCAGTAAAACATACATCAGCGTGAAATTTACCGTCTTAACTGTTCTCAAGGGCACAGCCGCGGTGTCACCTACATCGCACTGCTGGGCGGTCATTACAAGCATCCACCCCCATGACTCCTTCGCCCTGTAAAACCGAAACGCTATTCCCATGCAACACTAACTCCCTAGTTCTGCCTCTCCTCGGCCCCTGTCAACCAGCATTATACTTTCTGTCTTCATGAGTTTGACTCCTCTAAACACCTCGTGTAAGTGAAAACATACTGTGTTTTTCTTTTCGTGACTGGCTTCTTTACTTAACATGAGGTCCTGGGGGTTCATCCGTGTTGTAGCAACTGTGAGAATTCCCTTCCTTTCAAGACCGAATAATATTCCATTCTGTGTACAGACCACATTCTGCTCATCCGTTCATCCCCCAGTGGACCCTGGGTCGCGCCTGTGTTTTAACTATTGGGAATCATGCTGCAGTGAACATGTGTGTGCACGTATCCCTCCCAGACTCTGCTCTCAACTCTTTTGAGGATTTGCCCCGAAGTGGAACGGCGGGATCACACCGCAAGGCTCTTCTTAATTTGTGGAGGAGCCTCCACCTGCTCCTCGTGATGGCTGTGCCAGTTGGTGTGCCCACCGAGAGTGTGCAAGGGGCGCACTGCTTCACATCCTCACCAGCATCTGCGGTTTTCTGCTTTTCTGATGATGGCCAGCCCACTGCAGTGTTGCTTGCCTTTCCCTGATGATTAACGATGGGGAGCATTTTTCCTTGTGCTTATTGGCCGTTCTTCCGTGGTGAAGTGTCTGTTTAAATGTCTGCTTAAAAATGCCCATTAAATTTTTTTTTTGTCTTTTTAGGGCCACGTCCGTGGCATACGGAGGTTCCCAGGCTAGGGGTCCAATCAGACCACAGCAACGCAGATCTGAGCCGCGTCTGCGACTGACACCACGGCTCATGGCAACGCCGGACCCTTAACCCACTGAGTGAGGCCAGGGATCGAACCCCCCTTGCCACGGATGCTAGTCAGGTTGGTTAACCACTGAGCCACAACGGGAACTCCTAAAAATGCCCATTTTAAAATATGGCTATTAGGGTTTTGGGTTTTGAGATTTAGACCTTGTCTATATATTCTGGATATTAGTGCATTAAAAGAATGTATTACAAATCTATTCTCCTAGCCTGTGGGTTGGCTTTTTGTTCTGTTCATAATGTCTTTTGCTATGCAAAATTTTCTTGAATGTTCGTGAAGTCCAATTTGTCTGTTTCTTCTTTTGTTGCCTGGGTCTTTGTTGTCATACCCAAGAAATCTATTCCAAATCCAATGTTGTGAATCTTTTTTCCTATGATGTCTTCTGAAAGGGTTATTGTTTTGGGTCTCAACTTTATGTCCTCGATCCATTTTCATTTTTTAATATATGGTCCAACAGCATTCTTTCGCACGTGGACAACTGTATAATTTAGGATACTTTGGATTGATTTGGGGAATTATTAGAAATAATTCTGACTTCCTGCTGGATTGTATAGGTTTCCTTTTGGTGTAACCCACAAAAAGTACATCAAAAACTCCAACTGACTTCAAGTGCAAGAGGACATTATTGGCTCATACAAGTAGTAGCAGAGTGACTTTCAAGAACAGTTTGATCTAGGCTCCACCTCAGCGTCTCTGCATTACCTTCGTCTCTGCATAACAGCTTTATCCTCAGCCTTCTTCCCCAGTTAACTGCAAGGAACTCCATCCCCTCATAGTCTCTCATTGCGCCTTCTAGGGAATGGGTAAGTTGATGAAGGGATGTCAGCAACCCTAGATACTTCAGAGGAACTGAATACAGGTAGGCCTGTAGCTGAATTCCCATTCGGAGTATTACAGGGCTCCGTACCCTAGGGAATGCCTGCTCAACATTGAGTGCCATGGGGAGTCTGGAAAGACGGGGTCTGCGGAGACCAAGCTGGTCCCCATGCCTGAGTGGGCCACGGCGAGACGCAGACCTTCCGGCACATCTGCAGCGGGAGACACACGGCTTTAAGTGGGAAGAGGAATCGGGAACATAAGTCATAGCAAAGCCCGGAATTTTAAGCAGCTGGTGTTGGAGTCATTTAAGCCAGCAGCAGATGCACTGGGGGCAGAATTTGACATTAAAAGGCCACGTAGGCAGGACATCCTATTAAACCACAAAGCATTGCTAAGTAACTCCAGAATATTAATTGTGCTCCCTTCTTTATAGATTATTGGATGAAATTCTCCATCTTTGCCCCTGTATTCTAAAACACGTTGATCACAGTTATTTCTATTATTATTGTTTTTGGCCATGACCACGGCCTAAGAAAGTTCCCATGCCGGGGATCGAACCAGCACCAGAGCCATGGCAGTGGCAACCCCAGATCCTGCTGAGCCACAGGGAACTCCTGATCATGGGTATGTCACTGTCTCTGTCTGGCCACCCAATATCTGTGGGACTATGACGATTGTCTGGGTTTTGTTTGTTTCAGCTTTTGCTTTTTTTGCCAAATTAGTCTGTTTCTTGGCCTGCCTGGTGCGTTTCCATTAAGCGTTGTCCATGGTGTCTGGTGAATTGTAGTGGCTCTGGTTGGCGTTGTCTTTGGTTAAAGAGGTTAGATCACCTTCTGGCAGCCGCATGGACCCACTGGCAGAGCCTCAAGAGGCAGCTGAGGGGAAGGGGGATTTGGACACAGCATTCCCTCCCCGTGCTTGCGGGTTTCTTTGCATTCTCATAGCTGTAGGTGTACTGCCCATCTGTCTTGAGCCATGTCTTTGTGCCACAGAGCCCGAAGAAGCTCGAAACGGCCCCCATAAAGGTTTGAGCACCAGGGACATGTAGGGAAAGGGGGGAGAGACACGGAAGAGCCTTTTGTAGGATGGGATCTTCACCTCTCTCTCCAGGACACAAGGCAGCGACTCGCGACCCAGAACTCATGTCTGAAGCTCTCCGAAGACCTTTGCTAGTGACCCTGAACACTGCTATGGAGCGTGCCTTCTGTGTCAGGGCGGCGCCCAGGTGAACGGGTCGGGGGGCTAAGGTACAGGAAGTAAACTCACCTGGTCTTTCACCCACTGGCCTGCTGCTCCACCTCTTCGCTGCCATCCCTCCGAACCCTGCCTGGAAGCAGTGCTTAACAAGGACCAACTTCATCCCCCGTGGCCAGCACCGTCCTGCCCCTCGGTGACCTGCTTTACAAACTCAGCCGTCAGAACTTCCATTTTAATAAACATCGCTTCATGGCCCATGAGCACAATCGTGTGTCCCGCGCTTTGCACACACTGAGGCCTCCATGAAACAACCAGGTGCCTGAGTCACAAACTCTGTTGACGGAGGCTTCTGCTGGGATAGTTGGACAAAACGTAGCCTGTCGGTATCCTCAAGAAAGGAATGGTTGAGGCTGGGCAGGTCCATCCAGGTCTAGAACCCCAACCCCTGACTTCCGGCCAGGGCTCTCTCTGTGAGGGCCCCTCCCCCCTCTCCCCAGGGATCCTACCAATGCCAGTCCACTCAGACCCCCAGCTTTGGCCAACTCCCCTCCAAGGACAGGAAACGGGGCTGCTCTGGCCTGGATCTTCCCAGGGGCTGTGTGAGCTCTGCCCTCTGGTGGCTGCTCAAGATATTACAAGTACCAGGGAGAAAGGCTAAAGGACAGAGCAGGCACTTGGCAAAAAGAAAGTGTCATACTTTGGGAACAGTCTTTTAGAAAGTGGCCCCAAAGCAGTCTGGAATCTTCCCCCATCCCCACCCCCACCCCCACTGTATTCCGTGAGTTGATTAAGTGGGAACGGATTGAACTCTTAAGGAAACCACGAGTGAGCACGTGTCTTACACGAGCCTCAGAAATGCTCACGGGCCTCGATGGAGTCATCCTGCCCCTGGCAGTTTGTCCGGAGGAAGGGCCGTCGCTCCGGGGCTGTGACGAAAGAGGCACAGTGACTGGGGCCATCCAGAGAGAGGCAGTGTCAGAGGGCAGAGAGCCCGGAAGCAGAGCTTCAGTCCCACGCCAGCCAGAGCTGGGCCATCAGGACCTGGGTGGAGGCAAGGAGGCCCAGGAGCAGAGTCATTCAGGAGGACGGTGGGGCTCCAAGGACAAGGAGGCTGTGCCTGTGCTTTCTGGGCAAATGGGAGCCCGCGGAGCTCGGCTGAGCCATCAACGGAGCCCAGGCCCACGCAGTCCAGCCGGCTTGCAGTCTAATTCCAGAATGGCCTTTGAGAGGAGGTTTTTAATACCCTCAGCTGGGGTGGGAGACAGGACAAGGTACAACTGGGCAGCAGCTGGTGAGCGATAGGAATGGGCTGCGGTTGGTGAGCAGGTGGCTGTGCATGGTGGCCCTGGGTCAACAGTCTGCCAGACCTCATGCTAGGGCTTCACACTGGACTGTCACCACAAACATGCAGCTGAGCTGCCCCAACCCCTTTTTCTCAAGAGCTTTCCAAAGTTTCCAAATGTGGTATCTTGGGCCCTGTCACAGAAGCTAAATTATTGAAACATAAAAAGGACATCTTTAATAATTCCTCAACAAACATCACACAGGCGATATGAAGCAAAGTTTCAATGTGAAACCACACAGGGTACCATCACAAAGTGCATACTTTGCTTAAGTGAGTAATATGAGAAAACTACGATAAGAAAAAGACACTGGAAAATAATGGACCGGGAGACAATATCAGCTCAGGTCTCACGCATTAAAGCAAGAAAGCCCTGACAGTGAGCTACCCCTGACAGCGCCCTTGCATGGCGGTGGACTTCAAAATAGCTAAACTGAAAGAATATTCATCATAATCACGAACTAAGGATATCTTTACGTTCCTGTATCATCTGGTGAAGTTTCTCAGCTAAAATTTGGGCCCCAGTTTACTGATCCCCCATGCACCAGGCATCCTACTGGACACTTCACACATACAATAGCTCTCACTAAAACTATTCCAAAGCACCTTATTGTCCCCTTTGTAGATAACAAGCTGTAAGTCTTTTTTTTTTTCTTTTTGGCCACTCCTGCAGCATACAGCAGTCCCCAGGCCAGTAATCAAACCCATGCCACAGCAGTGACCTGAGCCACAGCAGTGACAACCCCAGGTCCTTAACCCACTTACCACCAGGGAACTCCTAGAACCTCTTTTTAAATGCCCACTTATGGAAAAGAAAACTGAGACCCAGAGAGGTCAAGTGATTTTCCCAAGATCATGCAATTTATTTGAGTGGCTGAGCTGGGACTAGCTGACACATACTCATTCACCGAACAAATACTGAGCCTTGTCCTATGCAGGGGCTCTGTTTTCCTTTGTTTCTGCATTTTCTCACAGAACTGGTCTGAAGCCCGGTTATTCATCTGCAAAGTCCCCCTACCTAACTGTACCGGCTCAGCAACGCAGAACGAACCAGCCCCCTTATGTTGGTGCGTCCAGAGGTCCAGGAGAGCAGCCGGGTCCAGCACGTTCCGTCCCCACCAGCCATGCAGAGGCTCGCCCGAGCTTGTCACGTGACCTCGGGCAGAAGCCAACCTTTCCTTGGGCTTCAGCTTTCACAGCACAATATCAGTAAAAGGGGCTAAACCGGGGGTCTGGCTGCTCGCCGCTCAAAGCCAATAAAGAGAGGCGAGCTGGGTGGGAAGGAACATTTGCTTTATCCCCAAGGTCGGCAAACGGGGGAGGCTGGACTTGTGTCCACAGGCGCCCTCACCCCCCTGACCATCGGGGGGCAAGAGCTTTTAAAGGAGAGCTTCAGGGGCATAAACAGACGCAGGGGACCACAAGCAGTCAGCGTGTTGGTCGCGCCGCGGCCTGAGCAGCCCCCTTGACGGAGCGCCGCGCATCTTCCTTCCAGGGTCAGCCTGGTCCCGTTTCTCTGAGTCGGAATCGTGGCAGCTGATGTCCTGGCTACAGTCTGGTGGGCATGTGGTTCCCTTCTTCCACCTGGTGGGGCCCCGCGATCGACAGACAGCGCGGAGGATGTGGTTCCGAGCATCACCTGCAGCCCGTGAGGAGAAACTAAAGGTCCCTGACTCTGCGTAAGGGCTGAACCATCATTATTTGGTATTGTTTGGTCGTGACTGTTTTCCTTGGGTTCTGCATCTTCTCACCTCTCCGATTACACTTATTCTTTGGCTAAAGTTCTCTGCAGACCAAAGGCTGGCTGAGGACATAGGGGTGGGGGGTGAGGGGCCTTGCTCCAGTTCAAGGTGGCTAGGATTTTGCAGTGTGCTCCTGCATCCAGCTGAGTCCATCCTTTCAGCATAACAATAGCCATGGAAAAACAGAAGCTAACAGTTATTGTGCACTAACTGTATACTTGGCCCTATTCTGTGTGTTTTGTGCAGAGAAAAACACGTTTCTTTGCATCTTCACGACACCTCCTATTAGACAGACACCATGTACTGCCCCCAGTCTAGGGAGGAGGAAACTGGAGCTCAGGTGACTCGATTGATCCAAAGTCACATGACATTAGCGTCAGAGCGGGGCTGTGTGCAGGCTGCCTGGCCCAGACCTGGCCTTTCACCCTCCCAGTGGGCAGCCAACTAGAAGACACAATCTCTGGCTCAATTACTACCTGCTCAACGGAGCTTCAGGTCTTTCCTGTGCACCCAGCTGCCCCCAGTCTGCTCCCTGTAACGTGCCACGAGCTCCAAGACGCCACGTGTCCAAATGCATCCTCACCCCACATGCTCCTGATTGTCCTCGGGCACCCACCTGCCATTCTCCGTGCTGTGCGCCAGCCTGAATGGTGCCCGTATGCGAATCAGAAAAAGGCGCCCCTCCCCGCAGGCAGATGCAGTCTCACCAGGTTACAGGTAGAGCCGAGGCCTGCACAACCCAACTGGGGGTCCTCCGTGGCTCTACCGTCTTCCAGGCTGCTCAGGCCCAGAGTGGGACTTGGCCTTGTCCTCCCTCCACCCTTCTCTCTCATCAAACTCCCTCTGCTCTGCTTCTCCAGGGGGCCAGGGTCTCGAGGGAGCAGGGCACCACAAAAGTTTTACTCCTTTACTCTAAATCTTTTTTTTTTTCCTTTTTTGGGCACACCCCCAGCATATGGAAGTCCAGATGGGGGCATAGAATTTGAACTGGAGCTGCAAGTTACACCACACAAATGACACAAGGAGGGGGCGCTGGAGGCCATGCTGCCCTTGAAGCCCACGGTGCAACGTGCTGGCACAACCCATGGGGTCCCTGGGGCCAGGCCCTGGAAAAGCCTCTGGTCCCAGCGCTTAAGGGGGAAGAGTCCCCTAAAGGTGTGAAGTTCAAAGGCTCTGCTGAATCTGCCCTTCCCATTGCAGCCACCAGGTGGCAGCCGAGGCTACAGGCAGAAGAAGAGCAGCCCCTCCCCAACCCACTGAAGACCAGATGGAGCATCAGGGTTCCCTGACCCCGGGACCTTCAGGGGAAAGGGCTTGTGCGAGCAGGTGCAGGTGTGTGTCTGAGGGGTATGGACAGACATACAGCTGGACAGATGACTGGGTTTAGCCCCTTCCTCTGGGTCTCTTCCCACCCCGCAGGTTTCCCTTCCCTGGGCTCAGCCCTGACCTGGGTGCTGGTGGTCAGAGAGGAAAGTCAGCCCAGGCCTGCCCTTGAGGAGCGCCCAGACCTGGGGCCGGACACAGACCAGTGAACAGACCACACAGGGTGGTGAGTGCAGAGACGGCTGGGGTAGCACAGAGGAAACCCTTAACCCAGGGGTTGGGGACACACTTCCCAGAAATGGCTTCTGGGCTGAGCCTAGAGAACTTCCGGCGAGTCTCAGACACATACATCGTGTCTGCATCTCCCCAGCAGCCTCGCAGGGAAGGCATGACAGGACCAATTCTCCTGGCAAGTGCGCGGAGCATCTGCAAGGCCAAGTGGTCCCACACGCAGTGGGAAGAAGAGCTGGCGTTTGAACCAGAGCCTGCACGAATCTTAAGCCCGAGCTCCTGGCCACTGTATGTACTGCTGGGAACTTAACACTGGGAGGAGGGCCAAGCTGGGGGGGCCAGGCCCTGGGCCAGATCTAGAGGGGAGGCAGATGCCTCCCATCCACGCCCCAGTGCAAGTCCCGCTGCTCCAGGCATCTGACTCACCTGTGGGCTCGGTCCAAGGGGATCAGGTAGGAGAACAGAGGGTCACAGCTCTCTGCACCCCCCCAACCCCGCTCCTCTACCCTGGGCCGGAGGAGGAGATGCCAGCAGCAGTCCCATCTGATGGCTCCCAAGCACAATGAGCAGTAGTATTTCTGCTCGTGTCACTCTGAGCGGGAGGCAAGTCACCTTGAAAACCATCCCAACGCCCTGCGTCTCTGTCTTACTAACAGGTGACACTCAAGCTAGATCTCCGCAGCCTTTTTGCAAAACCAACTCCAGGCCGGAGGTTCCCCTTCGAGTCTAACTGAAGTAAGCTGTGCTGCCATCACCTTCGACTCTGCAGTTCCTCGGTACAGCTTTTCGTGCGCGAGTTAAATGCTGACCCCATGGTGTGGAGGCTGAGCCTTTCCTTCTATGGCGAAGTGTTTCCTTCTGGCGTAAAGGGTGGCTGGGAGATAAAGCGTTGCCCTTTCCGTGGGCATCACCTTTCTCTGCCCCTCTGACAAGCTTTCCGTGGGATCAGGGCCTGACGGATAGTGTTCAGTATAATATCATCATAAATAAAACCCTTGTGACAAAAACCAACAACATGTATTTAACAAAATGAAATTAGTTGAGGGAAACCTTGTTTCTTCCTTCAATATTAGCTTTGTATTGAAAGCAGCTTTGCTGAGATGGAGATATTCTGTCCAAAGGAGCATGGCGGAGGGCAGCAGTGCCAGCGACGTCCACGAGATCTGGGTTGGCACCTCGTTCCCGCAGATCACGTGCACATTCCTCTTCCTGGCGCTGGATGGCTGTGAGGAGTAGGCTAAGAAACAGACGGCAGAGGCTAAGAATTCAAAGTCAACCGTCCGCACATTTCACCAGTTCCTTAGATCTCAATGAGATCAACTCATTTTTAGTCTAAGTCGTGAAATCAAATCCATCTCCTGGTGACATGGTTGGCTACTAGGCAGCTTTATCCGTGCTGTCCTGTTCTCATCGTCACAGAGGTTAAACTGGCATTTCCTCTCTACTAGGAGACGTACCAGCTGGATGGCCACTGGCCCAGGCCAAACAGGAGAGCAGTCCTACAAAAGCAAGAGGACTGTTTAGGAAATTGCAGCGTACAATTTCAAAGCATGCAATGACTTGCAATGATTTGTAACAACATTTAAGCATTCGGTCATGTGCTGTTCCTATCCCTTTAGGGCAAATACTCAGTTTTCTTCTGGAGAAAGAACACTTCTTAGCGCTTATTACTCAGCACATTAGGGAAAGAACAATCTCTTTGAAGAGAAAGACCGTGACCTTGAGATTCAGCTCAGCTTGGGTTTGAATTCTCCTCTGCCCCTTCTCAGCTGCCCCTCAGCCTTTCTTTGGCTCCATTTCCTCATCAACAAAATGTGGATAAAGCTGTAGTCATCACACAGGACACCACAGCGACGCTTCAGCGAGAAGCTGTGCGACGTGTCTCGAGCAGATCCTTGCCCAGGTCACAGCTCAGTGATTGTTAGAGAATATTAGTGTCATTATTACGATTATTTGGCAAAGACTGTTTCAATTAAGTGAAACATTATACCTTCTTTGCAGACGTGGATTTAAGGACGAGAAAGAACTCCCAATGTCTTAGAATTATAATTGGCACCACTATTTTTATCGTTTCTCATTTTCCCCGTTAGGCTCATTATCCTGCGTCTTTTGTGTCAGGTTCGTATTTTTGTAAATTGAAGTATAGTTAGCATATAATATTATATATGTTACAGGCGTATAATGATACAATAGAGTGATTCATAGTTTTTGATAAAGCTTGTACTCCATCTATAATTGTTATAAAATATTAGTTATATTCCTTATGTTGTACAACATATTCTTGTAGCTTATTTTATTTTATTTTATTTTATTTTTGGCTTTTTTAGGGCTGCACCTGCAGCATATGGAGGTTCCCAGGCTTGGGGTTGAATCGCAGCTGTAGCCGCTGGCCTACACCACAGCCATGGCAACAGCAATATCAGATCCAAGCCACATCTTTGACCTGCACCACAGCTCATGGCAACACCAGATCCTTACTGAGTGAGGCCGGGTTCGAATCTGCATCCTCATGGATGCTAGTCAGATTTGTTTCCACTGAGCCATGACGGGAACTCCCCCTTTGGCTTATTTTAAAGATAACTCTTAGTCCCGAACCCATATATTGCCCCCTCCTCTTCCCTCTCCCTATTGGTAACCACTTAGTTTGTTCTCTAGATCTGTGAGTTGCCAGCATTTTTTTTTTTTTTTTTTGGCTGCACTTGTAGCAGGTGGAACTTCCCGGGCCTAGGGATCAAACCCACACCACAGCAGCAACCCAAGCCACTGCAGTGATGGTGCCAGATCCTTAACCTACTGTGCCACAAGAGAATGCCCAAAATTTCTTATTGGTACATAAAATAGCAGGGAATTATAAACCCAAGGTGCCTTGTGGATTAAACGAAATAATGGTCTATAGAGCAGGTCTCCTGCAGTTTTAGTCGCATGGTCGGCATTTAAATAAATTTTAGTTCTTAAAATCATCATGGGCAGTATTGTAAATCAACTATACTTCGATTTTCAAAAAATAATAAAATAGGAGTTCCCGTCATGGCTCAGTGGTTAACAAATCTAAGAACCATGAAGGCTGTGGGTTCGATCCCTGGCCTCGCTCAGTGGGTTAAGGATCCGGTGTTGCTGTGAGCTAGTGGCGTAGGTCGCAGACGTGGCACAGATCCCACGTTGCTGTGGCTGTGGTGTAGGCCAGCGGCTACAGCTCTGATTCGACCCCTAGCCTGGGAACCTCCATATGCCGCAGGTGCGGCCCTAAAAAAAGACAAAAGACAAAATAAATAAATAAATAAATAAATAAAACAAAAGCATTATGGGGAAAGAGAATTAAAATAACAAAACAAAAAAAGATTTTTCTTTAAAGTATTATTAATTAATTTATTATGTCTTTTTAGGGCTGCACCCATGGCATATGGAAGTGTTATAAGTATTCAAAAGGGCAGCTTTTACAATTTCCTACCTTCAAAAAAGCTATTGTTTGAAAGAAGGGAGGAAAAGCATCAACTGAGATTAAATCAGTACTTCAATTTTAAATTTCTCATCTTGCTCATAGGAGGCAATATGAAGCTTGTAATGATGAAGGTGTTCTAAGAAATAGATGAAGGGGCCTGAGTGGAATATGTCTGCTGTATAATAGGTATTCACGTCATATTTGATTAATAAATGGATTGAAATAATGAATAAATATATTCGAAGAGTTCAGTATTTCAAGGAAAACTTGTATGAAGTGAAGCAATATTTTTGCCACAGTAAAAAGAATCTATATGTGCTATTTTTACTTTTTATTTCATAAGGACACAACTAAAACCTTATAAACTTTTGCAACAGTGATGATCATCCTTTATACTACTTTTCGTTCTCAAAAGAATGCAAAGGAAAATGACTAATCTGCAATCATTTACATATCATATGTAATAAAGCTACATATGATCAAAAATGTATGTATATACTTAGATATATACCTTTAAATATACAAATAAAAAGATTCCCTTTGCTTCTTTTTTTTGTTGTTGTTGGGGGGGGCATGCCCACAGCTTGTGGAAGTTCCTGGGCCAGGAATCAAACTCAGATCCTTAACCTGCGACGCCACAAGGGAACTTCTTGCCTTTACTTCTGAAGAGACTAAGAGTTGACAGAAGATACCCATTCTCCAAAAAGTTAAAAAAAAACCTCAAAAAGTGAGAAATTATTTTCATCTGTTCAAGATTCATATTCCTGCTCTTTCCCAGGATTATCAAATAATAACAAACATTTACTGGAATTTTTGTACATGCTGATTGTAGAAATCACAGTTTTTTTAAAAAGGAAAAGAAAACTTCATTTGTATAATACAAATGCTCAGAAAGAAATCTCATCCTGTTTTCATACATATTTTTGGCTAAGACCATAGTCTTCTTGTGTTTATATGCAATAAAATTGATTTTTTTTCTCAATGATTTACCAAAGTACATCTCTGTATGTCAGCATACATTTTTTTAACTTTAATTTTTATTTTTTGCTTTTTAGGGCCAAATTTGTGGCATATAGATATTCCCAGGCTAGGAGTCCAATCAGAGCTACAGCTGCCGGCCTACGCCGCAGCCACAGCAATGCCAGATCCAAGGCATGTCTGTGACCTACACCGCAGCTCAATGGCAACGCCAGATCGTCAACCCATTGAGCGAGGGATCGAACCCACAACCTCATGGTTCCTAGTCAGATTTTTTTCTGCTGCACCACAATGGGAATTCCTGGACAATGTTCTATAGGCATGTGAGACCTGGAACTTGCATGAGACGGGCAGAACGGAAAGATGGACGGGGCCAGGGTAATACCCCTGAGCCGAGGCATTGGCCAAGCCTGGAGGGGACTTCTTGGCAATGTGTTAGTGCAAGAAGTTCATTTTCCTTACTGGGAAAGACAGTTGAATGCAGGTGTGCTGTTACTCGGCGCCGAAGGCATACGTCATCTGTTTGGGTGGAAGGTAACGAGAGCGTCAATGGACGTGATCATTTCTCTTGCGCAGAATCACCGGGACGATCCAGGCTGGTGGGGCAGGTCTGCTTCATGACATCTGTCAAGAGCCCGGCCTCCCTCCAGTCTTAATCTGCCATTCCCGAAAACGTTATTCGCATCTCCGCGTCCAGGGCCGAGGTGCAGCCCTTGGGAAGGGAAGAGGAAATCCAGGACAGGCAACGTGCTTTAAGCAAGTCAGGAGCGGCAGACATCAACCTCGCCCAGGTTCCGCTGGTCCAAACCGAGTCACACAGCCGCCCTCAGAGCAAGAGCCTCTGTGACATGCAGCCTCGCTTGGGGACAGGCTCAGGGCTTCTTGTTGTAGGCCTCCTGTCTCTGCTCCACCACCGAGGACCGGGTAATGAGAGAGGAGAACGTGTCTTCCGGGTCATAGGCCCTGGACCACGGGCCTCACGTGAAGGCCTGATGAAGAGCAACGTGCATCACGAGGAGGTTCTGGGCATCAAGGGATGGGACTTGGGTGGTTATCCTGCGGAGGGGTGAGTGTGGTCTGTGTCTGGGAAGAGCGTAAACCCAGGTATTCGGTGGCCGAAGGGACCCTTTAGTGCAGAGAGTGGCAGGGTCCATGCTCCTTCCTCCACAGCGCAGCGTTGTTGCTGTCCAGCCAGGGGCTCTATGTCCAGCTCTGCTCTCAGGCCCAGGACTCTGTTCTTTGCAACACGGCATGTGCAGAAGTGACGTGTACCACGTCTGAGATGAGGAGGTGAAAGCAGGCATGCTTGCTCCACACCCTGTCCCTCCGTCTGTTGGATGGAGCCAGAGAATTCCGAATCCTTAGGGGCCTAGCACGAGCCACGGATGAAAGGAGCCTGGGTCCTGACTCTCTCACACAGAAGCCTGCCAGCCCTCCAGGAACACCTGTATTGAACTGTGATGAGACTGAGAAATAAGCTTCCTGTACGTGTTGTGGTTACGCCACTGTGCTTTGGAGTTTTGGTACTTTCTACAGCAGACATAAACTTAATGGATTGATTTCTTCATCCGCTTTTTTTTTTCCTTTTTCTTTCTTTCTCTCTCGCCTCTCTCTTATTTTTATTTAATTTTTATTTTTTCTCTTTTTGCCTTTTCTAGGGCCGCTCCCACGGCATATGGAGGTTCCCAGGCCAGGGGTCTAATCAGAGCTGTAGTCGCCAGCCTTCGCCAACAATGCGGGATCCGAGCTGCGTCTGCCTATGCCACAGCTCACGGCAACGCCGGATCCTTAACCCACTGAGCAAGGCCAGGGACCGAACCTGCAACCTCATGGTTCCTAGTCAGATTTGTTAACCACTGTGCCACGACGGGAACTCCTCTCTCTCTCTCGTTTATGAATGGCCACTCCTGGGGCACATGGAAAGTCCTAGGCTCGGGGTTGAATTGGAGCTGCCCCTGCAAGCCTACACCACAGCCACAGTCACCTGGGACCCGAGACCCATCTGCGACCTATGCCCCAGCTTGCGGCAATGCCAGATCCTTAACCAGCTGAGTGAGGCCAGGGATTGAACCCGCATCTTCATGGGTACTAGTCAGGTCCTTCACCCACTAAGCCACAATGGGAACTCCATGTTCATCCCCTTTTTAGTCGTTTGGGTCTCCTCTAGAACCTAAGGTTCAAGAGGTCAGTCTTTGGCTTTTCATTGCTGTGTCCCAGTGCCTAGAACACAGTGGGTGGGTGTCCCATAAATGTTTATGAGTGTAGAAGGAGGGCAGACTGAGTGCTGCCCCTAGCAGGAGGTATGAGCTGTGCCAAGGCTGAGGCCGATGCCAAGGGCCTGTGGGTCAGAGGCACGATGCCCGCTTCTCGGAGCAGAAGTAACGCGTCCATGCCTCGGCGGTCAGTGTGAGGGCTGGGGAGGAAGGTGAGCTTGTGGTCATGGTGAACTTGTCGACTCATCCATCCATGAATTCATTCATCCATTAAACAGGCATGTGTTGAGCTCCTGAGCTGCCGCAGGCACTCTGCTAGGCCAGGGGTGTACAGGGTTACGGGGTCAATCTGTGGCTACAGTCGGGGCCAACCTAAAGGTCCATTTGTTCGGCAGCTGTGGCTCTGTATGCCCCAAACAAGTGTCACTGGCTCCAAGTGGGGAAGAGAGAGGAAGCACAAGTGGTTCCCTCCAGCCTGTTTCCAGCCCAGGAGGTGCATCTCAGGGCAGTCTCTAGGGATGGAGGCCTTAGGGGGCTGGTGGCCAGCACAGTCATTCTCAGAACCATGGGTGGGCGTGGGGGAAGGAGTAAGAGAAAAGCCAGCGTCCTTATTCGATGTTTTGGAGAGGATTGCCAGGGAAGCTCGACTGCTCCCTTCAGGGAGAGACGTGCAGCTTTTCTTCTCTTTGGACTTGCTGAGGCCTTCATTGTCACAAGCCCTCTCGAGATTGGAGGGAGAGCTAGGGACACTTGGCTGCAGCCTTTGCAGGTGTTCTCAAGGAGACTCTGGTTCCTGGCGTGCTCAATTAAAATGCAACCTGGTTTCATCAAATGTGCCAGTATTTGGGCCAGGTCCGTGGAACGCCTTGAAGATGCTTGCCCTCCCTGCCCACTCCAGACGAGGGACTGGATATGAACACACTGACCTGTGTGGCCTGCTGGAGGCTGGCTCCTGATTCCTAAACTCTGAATGCCGTGACACGCTCCATGGTCAGCACTCTTCCTGATACTGTCTCCATTTTAAAAAGACCTGACCCAGCCCATACACAATAGGCTGTGGCCGAGATGACCCCGTGTCCCTTCAACATCCTTTCTCTGCGCCAACAGAAGTCGTTTTCGCTGAGGACACGGCTGCCAGGGAACGACCACATTGCTCAGTCTCCCTTTCATCAGGTTTGGGACTAGGGGTTGGGCAGAGCTGGGATGCATACACCTTGCAGCTAATGTCTCCAAGGGGAAAGGCGCTCGCCTTCCCAGGCCCTTCTCTCTGCTCCCGCTGGCTCAAAGGCAGACGCAGTGGCGGAAGCTGGCAGCTCTCTTAGATCCCTAACTGAAAGCCCTGTGCAGACGGTGGAGGAAGACAGAAGGAGCCTGGATACTTGGATGATCTTGCAGAGCAAAGCACGCTGCTAGCTCTGGACCACCTGCCACCTCGAGACTTTCACGGGAGAGAGAAAGAAATTTGCATCTTGTTGAGGTTCTTCTACTAGGGGCTCTTCTGGCGATGGAGGCTTCTTGAGGTCATCAGTGCGTGCTTTTCAGGTACTGTCTGTCCAGACTGTCAAGATCAGTTTGCTCGTCCTGGGCAGGGACCCTGTTCTTTTCAGGGCTATTTAACTTGGCCAGCGATTCGCCATGACGTTGCTGTTGTCAGGCACAGGAGGAATAGTGGGGGTAGCTTCTCTTACCATCATTCAGGTTTCAGTTTGCATCTCACCTCCTTAAAGATTTTCTTGACAGCCTCATCTAGAGTAAGTTCCCCTTGATTACCGTCTAGCTCAGCCCACTCCCTTCCTTCCCGGCACTCAGGGAATCCGTCATTGTCTGTCTGGTATCCAACTTCCACTTTAGGACAGAAGCTGCACGAAGACAGGGGCCATGCCGACCACTGAGTCTCTAATGTGTATCAAAATATTTGACACGCAGGAGGCACTTCAACACCACATAAGTGGCGAAGCTTGAGATCATTAAGAGGTTTCTGTTAGGCTTCGCAAGAGGTGTTAGCACCGGGAAAGTGTACAGGATATCTTTTACTATTATTATTATTATTATTATTTCAGTGGCCACACGTGTGACACATGGCTGACCTCACTGCACCTGTGGCAATGCTGGGTCCTTAACCCCCTGTGCCACAGCAGGAACTCCTAGAATATCTTGATGATGTTTCAAAGGGAGGCTTTCTTATCCAAGACTCAAACCCAAAGACCATGAAGAACAGTTATATAGCTTACTTCACGAAGTTTAGACATCCCACATGGTGACAGACACTGTACACACAGTTTTAAAAAGTGAAAGCACGGGCTGCAAATTACAAAGAAATGTTATTATCAAGGATTATTTTCCACAATACATGTGAAAACCCATATGGATAAAAAAGAAAAAGACAAATGGCTTCAGAGGAAAATAAATATAAATGGAATACACATCACAGAGAGCAAAACAAAGATAAACATACGTGGCCAATAAGCACGCTTGCAAACAGAAATGACCTACGTATCCCATAAGAGGGAGATAGTTAAATAAATTATAGTGTATCCATATCACAGAATTTCACGAAGCTATGACTAGGAATGAGATGCGTTTTTATTAAGTGAGAAAAAGCAAGAACAATATGGATATGATCCCACAGATAAGAACACACACATACATATGCACATAGGACCTGTACAGGGGAAAAGCTGAAAGAATGCACACCAAACTATTCCGTTTTCAGGAAAGGCAGTAGATTGGGCAGGGAGGTGTGGGCTAGGTTACTTCTAACTCCACCCGCTTTTTCGAGTGTTGTAAACCTTTCACAGTGAGCATACATTCGCCTATTACCTGTGTAATTCTGAAAAAAAGTTTAAAACAATCAAAATTATATGGAAGACTTCTAGCAAAACTCTTGCTTGATATGTGGCAAGAGTAGGAGCCAGAATCAAACAGAAGGGATCTGAAAATCTGGCCGGTCCTACGGAAAGAGATCTGGGTGCTACCTTGGGTCACACAGACACGCTTTGAACAATGGGCAGCTCTACAGGGGCCCTCGGCCCTTCTTCTCTTCACCCCACCCCCACGCTTGCCTTCTCCTCCCTTGTCTTGAACCATCAGCTACGACCTGCCTTCAAAATAAAATGTATGCACTCATCGTACTCTGGGCTGGCATTAGGCGAGTTTCTTCAGGTGCAAGTAGAGCCCGTTCTTGGGTTTGAGGAAAATATTGGGCCTGGAGACGAGAGGCCTGGCGGGTTCTGCCGTCAGTGAGAAGCGGAGCAGAATCAAGGCGACGGCCGCCTTTAACTCAGCCATCGCAAACTGCTGCCCCACGCAGTTCCTGCAGACATCAAGGCAAAGCAAGAGATACTTGAAGAAGGAATGTTCCTTCTGACTCTTTCATAAGCTCCTAGAACAACAAGTCTGACTTCGCTGGCAACATTGTCGCACTAAGTGACTTACCAACATTTGGACGCTGGACTGAAGGGCTCCCTGCAAGACTGTGAGCTGGGGGGTTCCAGGTGATGCCCTCCCTAAACAAGGCGGCACTTGGAGGTGCCCAGAGGACCGTCTCTCCTCTGAGGTTCGGGTGTAAAACGGGGTGACCGTAGCTGATAACACTGCACTGCAGAACTGAAATTTGCCAAGAAGGTAGAACTTCAATGTTCCCTCACACACACAGAAGGCAAATGCGGAGGGTGAAGGGTGTGCCAATTAACTGGACAGGGAGGGAGCCTTTCACGGTGTGTGTGTGTGTCAACGCCTCGTGATACACACTTCAAGTAACTTATCATTTAGGACATTCATATAAAGATGGAATACAGTTTGAAAAAATACAATTCTTTCTCCCTTGTTGGGAGTGAACTTGCACTGAGCCCATGAGCAGCAGCTCGCATTGCTGGGTAGCTTTCCTGAGGCAGGGCTGTATAGTGTGACACAGAGAAAGGTGTCGTGCTCTGGGAAACTAACTGGCCCTTTCAGGGGCTCGAATAGGCACGTGGTCAGGCAAGAAGACGAGCGCATGGTCAGGCGAGAGGACGAGTGCATGGTCAGGCGAGAGGACGAGCTTCCCTGGACGAATTCAGAGAGCTGAGGGGCTACAAGGATAAGACCGTTCCCAAGCAAACAGTTCTGTGCATTTTCAACACCTTCAAGTTGTCCTCACCTTGGTCCAGCTGAGAACGGTAAGTAGGCGTAGCAGTGCCTCTTGTCATTACTCTCCTGAGAGAACCTCAAGGGGTCAAAGGCCTGAAATGAGAGGGCAAGCCCGCCACCATCCCCCACACACCATCAGCACATTTCTTAAGCTGCTGCTTAGCCCTGACCCACAGAAATAGAATACAGAACATCTGGGATTTCAGATGTTCTGCTAGCCTGCATATGAAAAAGGGGTAACGGATTTTAACACAAGAATTTACTCAACAGAAAATATGACCCTTCCAATGTGGATTCAATATAGGCCATTATTAAGGAGATACCGCCCATCTTTTGGTACTACATCTTTAAAATTTGACATTTCCAGCACAACTCCACTCCAAGCAGCCACATCTCAAGGGCTCCATAGCCACAGGTGGTTCATGGCCACCGCACCAAACGGCACAACTCTGGACCTGCAGAACTTGTCTGGCCTCCCAGGTGATTAGTCGGCTGCCCAGATTAAGGAAGGGGAAAGCAGAAACGCCATGGCCATTGGTAATCTTTCACTGTGGGGGGAGGCGGGCGCCTACTTACAGGTCAAGTGGAAATGCTTATGCGATCAGTTGAACCACTAGCCCATTGCACGCGACAGATTTGAAACTAGCAGCTTATGGAAAAGGAAGGGTCTGTCCACTTTGTGAGAGTTTAGAGTTTCGAGAGACTCAGGAGTGCTCCCCATCTCCTTCTGGCCTCTCCACATCCCCTCTCCGCCCTTTCCCATCCTGCGCTGGGCTCCCAACAGACCCCTGTGGTTCCCAGCGGGTTTGGCATGGAGAGGAGATCTGGAGAGTGGGAGGAGCGCGTCCAGGGTACTTCATCCCCGGGCGCCTCCCAGCCAGGCGGCCAAAGGTTAACTGCACACTCTGCTGACAGCCACCACTCCTGTCCAGTGGCCTTCCCCAGCTGCAGTCTCTCTCCGGGTTTCCTAACTCTCCCTCCCACGTCCATCAAGCCCAGAGGAGTAAGCACTGCGGCAGTTATGTGCTCCGTCTGGCTTCCCCGAAACCCTACCCAGAGAGTTCCTCTCTGACGTTCTCCTCAAAACACACTCAAGTCCACTCTCCCCCCCTTGAGTGGGCCCTTGCCTTCCTGCCAGAATTCTGATGGTGACATCCAGCAAAGGAGACCTAGAGTGGCCTGAATGGCTGTGGACAGTCCACACCCTTGCGGACGTCTAGCTAAGTGCTTGGGAGAGCTCCTTAAGAAAACGACTGAGATACAGCCTGGGGCAATTTAGAGCAGATGGCACGGCATTACACCAAGCTGTCCCTCCAAAGCAAGATGAGGTAGGAAGAGAGGAAGAGACGGTGGGCCTTAAGTGGAAAAGTGTCACATTGTCGGTTATGATTACTTTTGTCGTGTTGTGTCATTTGCCACTTCCATGCCTAACGAACACAAAGTACAGTGTTAGTTCTTGGAAGTATTTATGTGTAAGACAGGCGTACCTGTGGGTTTTCCCAGATGGCAGGGTTGTGGTGGAGCCCCCAGATACTGCAAACCACAGTCATTCCTGAGAAAGGAAGGAAATCAATGAGATTGTGGGGGAAAGAGCATATCATGAGCTCCTGTCACACTGCTCTTCAAGAAGACTCTTCTTCTTGAGGGGAAGGAAGTAGCTCTTGGCCGAGTTCTGTGGGTCGTGGGTGATTGCCAGCAGTGAAGGTCCTCCAGGAAGGGGGGCGCTGGTGGCACCTCAGTTTTCAAATCGATGATCTAGTTAATACCCGATTCTATCTTAAGGAGCCGTTGGCATGATGTCAAAATGACAGGCCAGTCTCATGTTTTCTGCCACCTCTGGAAATTACTGACGGGTCTACTAGTGGGTTGTAAAGTACCTAGGGGCAATGGCTGGGGAGCATAAGAACCGAGCTGTACTTCCATCGGGCAGATCCAATGAAAAGTTTCTGGTGGTGCTCTTCATGCATGCAAGGTAGGGAAATGTGGCAAATATCCATGAGGTATGGGGAGTGAGGAAAAGACTGTGAGAGGTGAGACAATTTGAGGACTATTCAGCCACCAGAAATACTTTTGGGAAATCAATTCTGGATCTGTCAACAAAGCGACAGGCAGTGACAAGCTGTTGGTATCGGCACAAGGAATCCTGTGGCTTTGTTCCTAAGGGCAAGAGCGAAGAGAACACTGAAGCAGGTGAATGAGGGTTGTCTCATGTGACCCCTCGGCCTCCCACTTGCCCTGCTCAGACACTTGTGTTGCTCTGGAGAACACTGGGCTCTGGACGTGGGGCCTCTTGAGCTAGTTCCAGCTCTGCTCATCTGCATTTTGGCACCCCCCCCCCTGGTGGGTTTGCGGTATACCAAAGGCGTCTGAAAGTGCTTCGTAGACTGCAAAGCATGTAGAAGGGTCTGGGGACATCATGTTCTAAAGGGAAAGAATGAGAGAATCTATCTGAAGGCTCTCTGTAAACAGTGACGAGCTGCATGGTTATCAGGGGAAGGTGAGGAGGATAATGCAGACAGAGGCCCTCCCTGAGCCTTCCAGACGGGGATAATGGCACTCATCCCCCACGAGTCCCCATCGCCCGGGTCTCAGACTCAGCCAGACCAGGCTTAGCTTAGAAACGGTGTCCCATAACACAAGAAACCCTGGGCTGCGCTTGGGGTTCTGTGCTTGGCGGCACAAGACGCCGTGCCTTTGGGAACGTCGAGGCATTACCCACTGAGCACCTAACAGGTGCCTCACCCTAAACCAGCTGTCCTTGGGCGTGTCTTTGGACTCCACGAGAGCCAAGAAGCCTTCTGGTCGCTGTCACTGTGTTCCCCAGGATCCCCCTGCTCTCCAGAAACTGCTAGAAAAAGGATGCCAGGACCTGCAGGCAAGGAGCGTCCATCTGAGAAGGTAATGGGCTTGCTGAGTTCTCTGGAAAAGGAGAGGACTGGAGGTGCCAAGCGGAGGGACTCCTTAATGCACATCGTGGTGTATGGCATCTCACCCAGCTGGCCCCTGTGGGAACAAGAGAGGGAGCAAGGGCAACTCAGACTCCACATCTAGTGTGTAAATAAGGGTCGATGTTTCTATTGGATGTTGGTTCCTGGTAAAAGCTATTTGACCAATCGGTTGATGCAACAGAAGGTTAACATGGGACTCTTTCTGCCTCAGGATCAGCTGAGGTCCAGAGGAGAGGAACTGAACAGGTGCCAAGTATCCTCATCACAAAATGAACCGCTAAACTACTGTTGAGGGCATTTCTGAAAACTAGTTTTGAAACACTCATGATGTAAATCCAAAACATGGTACACACACACACACACACATACACACACACACACAATGGAAAATTACTCAGCCACAAAAAAGAAGGAAATAATGCCATTTGCAGCAACATGGCTGGACCTAGGGATTATCATACTAAGCGAAGTAAGTCAGACCAAGAAAGACAACACTATATGGGTTCACCAATACGTGGAATCCACCAACAATGATACGACAGAACTTCTTCACAAAATACAAACAGACTCAAAGACTTTGAAACCAAACTTACGGTTACCAACGGAGAAACACTGGGGGGAGGGAGAAATGAGGAGCATACACACACCATCATCCACAAAACCGATGATAGGGGCCTGGTGTATGGCACAGGGAAACCTACTCAACACTCTGTGTTGGCTTAAATGGAAAACGAATCTGAAAAAGGATGCATACTTGCACATGTGCAACTGACTCATTTTGCTGTACACTTGAAGCTAACACAACATTGGAAGGCAACTATACTCCAGTAAGTTTTCTTTAAAAGGAATGTGTTAAGGAGTGGAGAGAGGAGGCCCAAGTGTTTTGAGTGGGCATAGTTGGAATGCTGGAGGACCATGGGGAAGGGAGGAGGGGGCAAAGAGGGGCTTTAAAAGGATTACATAGATGAGCTGACCTGTGCTCTGTTTGGGAAGTATGGGGAGCACAAGACTGAAAGAAAGGCTGTGACTCAGAGCAGACGGAGAGGCAGAAAAGCAACAGGCACAAAACAGGACTGCTCCAGTGGGTCCTAGGGGCCAATGAACAGGCAAGAGGGAGCACTGGGGAACCAGCTTGAAAGGATCTCTAAGCATAAGGATTCCTTTGTCTTGTGAATCATCCCTGCAAAGCCCCAGGGAGGGGCTCTCCCCAAATCCCACAGCTGCAGCCATCCAGAGTCAAAGGAAGCCCTGAATATCCACCACGTTTAGAGGACAAAATCGCCATAGGTACCAGCTGCTTTCTCCTCAGCCTCTCTCCTTCCTGGGACCCTTTCTGGATGGTTGGTAAGTGGAAGCCAATCTACAACCCCATCATCCGTGCTGGCTTCCAGACCCAAGGACCTATGAGCTGGATTAGATGGAGATGCTCTAAGTGGATTAGCCTTTGAAGTTTTTTATTATTGCCCTGGACCAGACAGCTTAAGTACTGAAATGGGACTGCTCTTATGATTTAAATGGATGGAAAGGCTGTGAGATTCACTCAAGATTCCACCCCAGGGATGAAAAGCACTTGTCCCCCACAGCAAGTTTCAAGGGCCACTCCGAGAAGAAGAAAAATGTTTCTCTGCATCCTAGCTAGCCAGATTGGTTCAATAAAATGACACCATATATTTAGTCTCTTTGTTTCACTGTGCTTCTATCTGCTTTTCTGAGTAACTATTTTGAAGGTAGGCTTTGGCTCTTTGGCAATGTGAAATTTTAATTCTGACTCTTTCCTCCTTGAGCCCAGAATAAGAGACGTGATTCTGCTTAGCTTAGCACTTTTCAGACTTAGGAAAAACAGTGTTGTCCATCTCAGCCCCAGTGCTAGGAGAAGAGAGGCATTTTGACCCACTGCAGAAGTGGGTTGATGAGGAGCCCAAATGGAGATGAACAACTTTCCAACTTTTGCAGAGATTGCTCTTTGCAGCGAGCTTTTATTATCTGTCTAAAAGAATGATCAATTCTCAGACTGCCCTAAACAAATCTCCTCAAATGTAACGATGAGGCAATACTATTGCGTGGAAACATACTTTCTTCTCTATAATCTTGCTGCCATTTCTCTTATTAAAATAACTGGTAGTTAACAGAGCCTTTGGCCTTCATCTTCTGGCAGATTCCTTTTAGGCAGAAACCTGGCAGATTTCTTTATGAGTTCACCTTTCACATGGGCCACACAAGAACAAGAAGGTCACTATTTGAGTTGTACATATATCTACCTTAGTCAGGTTTGAAATATCTAAATAATGTTGGGAGGTGATATAGAGTGTTTCTAAACTCAATGAATGAGTAAAATCTTACCAAGCGACAGTGCATTTTGTGCTGTGTAGATTACACCTTTAATTTATGGTAGGAAATGACAGTATTTCATCATAAAAAGTGAGTTCTCTGCTATACCTATAGACGTTCAAATTTTCCTTAACAAATGTTCTTAGCATTTGAAATATGGTGTTTTCCCCCTAGTCACTGGGCTGGGTTGCCATTAGCATTTCCATCTTTCTTTGACCAGCAGAACAATGATATGTGAAATATCTAGCTGGTGTGAGGAGTGTGGTCAGTACTGGGGACCTGTGTTTTTCTTGCAAACAGCATCTCTGAGGGGCAAACCTGTAACCTGGGCTGCACTGACTGACAGCAAGATATGCTGAAAGTCTCGGCAAATGGAGTTGAATTTTTCCACCTGGCTAACTAACTTTTTTATGTGAGAGTCTTTATATTGACAAATAAGGGCAGCATAAAAAATTGATCTGGAAAGAAACAAAAAAGCAGGTAAAAATAAATACATTTACAAGTTATTGTAGAAATAATATAAAAGAGGATTAAAATTCCCACTGAGGAAAAACCCAAAGGTGTCCAATGGTATACAGGCTCTTCCCTGGCAAGAAACAGGAATAAAGCTGAAGACTTGGAAAAATAGCTTAGAAAGACCAGTCCAGGTCAAGGGTTGTGAGCTCACTATGTGCGCCCATCCTGCAAGAGGCAGCTTGAGCGTCAGATCTCCAGGCAGTCTCCTTGAGCCCTGCATGCCAGCTTAGGTGCCAGTCTCCTAAATCTCTGTGGTCACCAATGTGTTACCTCATCGCCCTTAACATGGTATACTGCAATCTTGCGAATGGGGCCTGTCTCCTGCACTAAAGTATGAGCTTGTTGAGGGCAGGACCCACATCAAATCCTGCACAGATTGTATTGCATCTCAGTACTTTAAATATATTCCGCCCATATTGGCTAAACTCATGGACGGTGGGTATCATTTATTACTATGTTCTAAGTCCAAAGCGGATTCTGAGGAGTGAGCAAGTAGATGGGAGAGAATGCCTACCAGGAGGCTTAAAAATACACATGCTCACTCAGGTCCCTCAGAAGAGGAGCCCCATTTGAGCCATCACAGCCCCATTCACTGCCATCAAGTTATGAATGCAAGCCCCGTTTCCACTGTCCCAGGGCCTCAGAGGAAGAAAGAAGTAGGACATTTTACACACCACTGCCTAGAAATACAATGAAAGAGCTAACGACGCATGAGTGAGCGCAAAAGACAAAGGAGTAACTTTGGATCTTCTAGAAAAACAGAAGAATAAGTAGAGTGCCTCCTCTTCTGCTTTCCCACCTGCGTATCTTGAAGCATTATGGCCATCAAGAGGAAAGAATAAAGGAAAAATCCCGTGGAGCAGACTTGGATAAACTGCTTGGGGATACAGGTTCTTACCAGGTGATGGAAGACCCGTCACCCAGGATGCTCCTGATCTCTTCCCGGCATCTCTCCTGATGCTCAGGGTACAGAGCCAGGTGGTAGAGGAGCCAGGTAAGGCCGCCTGTCATGGTTTCATGCCCTGCCAACAGGAATGTGTTTACCTCAGACCATAGGTCAGTATCTGAGAAGCTGTCACCATTTTCAGCCTAGAAAGAACAGTAGAGATATTTTTATGCAATGTCAGTTTATTGACGTTTGGAGCTCCAATCGAATACTCGTTTGGGGGAAAAAGATAGCATTTCAAATAGAGTTTTAATTTTAATTCAATTCAACAAATATGTCTTGTGATCCACATTTTGCCCAGAGCATAAAGAAAACCAAAGATAGGTAAGAAAAGCTGGCCTTGCAAAGTCTTCCTATAATCATTCTGCCAGATGTATCCAGATTTTCCAGCATCTCCTCCTCATAAATTTATTAGCTTACTTTGAGACCCATCTTCCTGTGTTTCCCTAAAGTAATGTGAATCTTTATGATAATCACAAAATTCTGTTGAATCAGTAAAAACTTCAGACTTATCTGACTCCTTCCAGTGACAGAGTTACAGAATTCAGTCTTTTCCTCAAACCCCACAGCACCACCCATCAATTCAAATGTATTGTTCAAAGTAGTTGATCAAATTTGCCTTTGTCTTCCCTCCTCCCTGCTCATCCAACTCCCTACACAATTGACTAGATATGAGTAGGCTCAGAAACTTGAAAGACTTACCAGAGCAGAAAGGGCAATATCAAGAACATTCTGGTACTTCCTCTTCTGAGTGTTACCGTGTTGATTCATGCGGGAATTCTTTCCAGCCTGGATTATCTTTGCTGCAGTAGAATAAGAATTGCCCATTACCAAAGTAACAGCAAAGTCAATCAAAGTAAAATAAATTACAGAGCAAACCATGGCTCAGAAATAGCTGAAAACTTTGCCTAATTTTCTGAGGTCAGGATGAGTACATCATATTTAATAGATTTAATTGACGCAGATGGCTATTTCCCCATCATGACAACTTTTGAGCAAAGTTCCAAAGACAAACAGAACAGACCAAAGATACACTTTATATAACTAGGTAGGCAACATAATTTAAATGATTTCAAATTTGGGTGCAAGTGACCAGTCATTCTTTTCTTCCTCAGAAATTGCTCATTTTTTGAGGAAAAATTATCACACGAAATGGATTGAAAAGAAAGACAAGCAAAGAAATACCAACATACATATAATTGAAGGGCCTAAAACAAACAAACAAAAAATGGAACAGAATATTTAAAAACATAATCCAAGAAAACTTTCTGGGAATAAGAGAAAAGAAATCTATATATTGAAGAGCTCAGGTTATGCCTGGAAAAATTGGAACGGTATAACCAGTTCCAATATATATCCTGATAAAACAACTTGACACTAAAAGCAGAGAAAAGAAAATGTCTTAGAGACTCCAGACAGAAAGGTCAAGTGACTTTTAAGGAAGACAAATTAAACCAGCATCCTACTTCTCAAGAAAAATTAAAAAATCAAGGCAAGATTAGAGCATTTTCAAAAAACTCAAGGAAAAAAATGTGAAGCAAGCATTTGATATTTAGCATAATTATACTTTTAAGTATCAAGTCTACAAAAGAACAGTTATAAACTTGCATAAACTCAGAAAATGCTATGCCTGTGGGCCCATCCTGAGGAAACTATAGTGGATGAATTTCATCCAACCAAGAGATGACTGGGAAAACATTATTAAAATATCCAAGGCCAGCATTTCGTATATTTAATTCTAGATGTTAGACTAAAATAAGGACAAGGATGTAGGCAGAAGAATAACATATAAACCTTAAAAATTAAAATAGCACTAGTAAAAATAGGAATAGGGAGGGGGAAATGGGAAAAATAGATTAAAATTTAATAACTGTCTAGTTAACAAATGAAAATCAATGGATATCATTACAAATTGACTATCAAGTAGCCTGTCACAAAAGAACAAATACTATATGGTTCTACATATATAAGGTACTTGGTGTATCTAGTCAAATTTACACAGATAGGAAGTAGAATGGTGGTTGCCAAGGGCTGAGAGGAAGGTGGAATGAGGATTTATTGTTTAATTGGTACAGAGTTTCAATGTTGCAACATACAAAGAGTTCTGGATGTGGACGGTGGTGATGGTTGCACAACAATGTGAATAAACTTGATAGCACTGAACTACAGATAAAAAAGGCTAAGAAAGTAAATGTTATGCTATCACAGTAAAAATACAAAATACTGACAAATGAGATAGAAAAATTTAAATAAGGAAAAGGGGGATTAAGGATCTATGAAAGGACTAAATACTACTGTAGCCATAGAACAAAAATATAAACTTCTTAAATATCAAAAGATGTTATGTTAAGAGAAAGACAAATACCATATAATATTTATATTTGGATCTAAAATATGACACAAAAGAAATTATTTATGAAATAGAAACATACTCAAAGACATACAAAACAACTTATAGTTACCAAAGGCGGGAGGGGTTGGAAGCAGGATAAATTAGGAGTTTGGGATTAGCAGGTAAGAGGAAAAATATACTACATTTTAAGAGTAAAGAAGAGGGAGTTTCCTGGTACTGCAGTGGGTCAAAGAGCCAACATTATCACTACTGTGGCTTGGGTGACTGCTGTGGTGTGGGTTCCATCCCTGGCCCAGGAACTTCTGCATACCATAGGAGCAGCTAAAAAAAAAAAAAAAAAAGAGCAAAGAAGACATATCACATAGAGAAAGAAACAGTATATGCCAAGTTGAATAATATTCCCCTAAAATTCATGTCCATCCAGAACCAGTGAATGCAGCCTTTGAAATAGGGTCTTTACAGATGTGATCACCCACTAAACCACAAAACACGTTCCAGTAAATCTAAGAAGGCTGAAATCATTTCAAGTATGTTTTCTGACAACAATAAACTATAAGCCAGCTAACGAGAAGGAAACTGGAAGAAACACAACCCCATGGAGACTAAACAACATGCTACTAATCAATTAATGGATCAATGAAGAAATCAAAGAATAAAACAAAAAAATATTGATACAAATGATAATGGAAACTTTCCAAAATCTTTGGGATGCACCAAAAGCAATTCTAAGACAGAAGTTCATAGTGCTATAAAGCTATCTCAAGAAATAAGAAAAATCTCAAATAACAAATCCAAATGTGTATTTAAAGAAACTAGAAAAAGAAGAAGCACCACAGCCCAAAATTAGTAAAGGAAAGGAAATATTAAAGATTTAAGAGGAAATAAATGACCTAGAGACTAAAAATAATGTAGAAAAGATCAGTGAAACTACGAGTTGGTTCTTTGAAAAGATAAACAAAATGACAAACCTTTGGCCATACTCACCAAGAAAAAAAGAGGAAGCCCACTAAATAAAATCAGAAATGAAAGGGGAGAAATTATAAAAAACACCACAGAAACACAAAAGATCATGAGAATAATATGAACAACTATATTCCAACATAATAGACGACATAGAAGACATGAATAAATTCCTAGAAGCATGCAATCTTCCTAAACAGAATTATGAAGACAGAAAAATCCAAATAGCCTGATTATCAGTAACAACATTGAATTAGTAATAACTCAATTAGTTATTGAATTAGTAATAACTGAATTAGTAATAATTCAAATAACACCACCCAAACAAAATTCCAGTTCCAGAGGGCTTCACAGGTGAATAATATCAAACACTTACAGAAGAGTTAATACCTATACTTGAATTATTCCAAAATAACTGAGGCAGAAGGAACACTTCCAAACTATTTTGCAAGGCCAACATTACCCTGATACCAAAACCAAGCAAAGTTACCACAATATTACAGGCCAGTATCCCTAATGAACATGGATGAAAATATCCTCAATAAAATGTTAGCAAATTGAATTCAACAATGCATTAAAGGGATAATATGTCATGGTCATGTGGGTTTCATTCCAGGAATGCAAGGATGGTTTGACATCCACAAATCCATCAATGTGATACACTACATTAACAAATTGAAGAGGAAAATCATATGATCATCTCAACAGATGTAGAAACAGATTTTGGCAAATCTTTTTTATGACAAAATCTCTCAACAAAGTTGGAATAGAGAGACTATACCTCAATATAATAAAGGCCATATATGAAAAATCCACAGCTAACATCATACTCAATAGTGAAAAATGAATACTTCTAAGATCAAGGTCAAGACAAGAATTCCCATTGTCATCACTTTTCTTCAGCATAGTATTGGAAGTCATAGCCACAGTAATTAGGCAAGAAAAAGAAATGAAAATATCCAAATTAGAAAGGAAGTAAAAAAACTGTCACTATTTGCAAATGATATGATACTATATATAGAAAACCCCAAAGACACCACCCAAAATTATTATTTTTTTTAGACTATTCTTTTTTTTTGTCTTTTTGCCTTTTCTAGGGCCACTCCCTCGGCATATGGAGGTTCCCAGGCTAGGGGTCGAATCAGAGCTATAGCCGCTAGCCTATGCAACAGCCACAGCAACTTGGGATCTGAGCTGCATCTGCAACCCACACCACAACTCACAGCAATGCTGGATCACCACCCCACTGAGCAAGGCCAGGAATTGAACCTGCAATCGAATCTGTTCCTAGTCAGATTTGCTAACCACTGTGCCACAACAGGAACTCCCACCCAAAATTATTAAAACTAAAAAATGAATTCAACAAAGTTGCAGAATACAAGATTAATATATAGAAATTGGTTTTACTTCAATACACTAATAATGAACTATTAGAAAGAGAAGTGGGAGTTCCTGCCGTGGCTCAGTGGTTAACAAATCCGACTAGGAACCATGAGGTTGTGGGTTCGATCCCTGCCCTTGCTCAGTGGGTTAAGGATCCAGCATTGCCATGAGCTGTGGTGTAGGTCGCAGACGCAGCTTGGGTCCTGCATTGCTGTGGCCCTGGTGTAGGCTGGCAGCTACAGTTCTGATTAGACCCCTAGCTTGGGAACCTCCATATGCCATGGGGGCAGCCCTAGAAATGGCAAAAAGACCAAAAAAAAAAAAAAAGAAGAAGAAGAAGAAGAAAGAGAAGTGAAGAAAAAAATCCCACTTACGATCACATCGAAAAGAATAAAATACCTGGGAATAAGTAAAAGAAGGTGAAAGACTTGTACTCCAAAAACTATAAGATATTGAGGAAAGAAATAAAAGACTAAACAAATAAATGAAAGATGAAGCATATTCATGGATTGGAAGAATAAATATCATTAAGATGTTCATACTACAAAAAGCAATCTGCAGATTTGAGGCAATTCTTATTGAAATATTAATGACATTTTTCACAGAACTAGAATAATCCTAAAATTTATATGGAACCACGAAAGACATCAAAAAGGCAAAGCAATCTTGAAAAAGAAGAAAAATGCTGGAGGCATCAAACAATCCCAAATTGAAACTATAGTACAAAGCTATCATAATCAAAACTTATAGTACTGGCATTTAAATAGACATATAGGTCAATGGAACAGAATAGAGAAACCAGAAATAGGAGTTCCCATTGTGGTGCAGTGGTTAATGAATCTGAGTAGGAACCATGAGGTTGTGGGTTCGATCCCTGGCCTTGCTCAGTGGGTGGAGGATGCAGCGTTGCCATGAGCTGTGGTGTAGGTTGCAGACACGGCTCGGATCCTGCATTGCTGTAGCTCTGGCATAGGCCAGTGACTATGCCTCCAATTGGACCCTAGCCTGGGAATCTCCATAGGCCGTGGGAGCAGCCCTAGAAAAGGCAAAAAGACAAAAATAAAAATAAAATAAAATAAACAGAGAAACCAGAAATAAACCCACTTTTATATGGTCAATTGTACTATGACAAAGGAGGCAAGAATATAGAGTAGGGAAAGACAATAAACGGTGTTGGGAAAAGTGGACAGCTACATGAAAAAAAATGAAACGGGAACACTTTATTACACAATATACAAAAATAAATTCAAAATGGATTAAAGACTTAAACTAAAGACTTGAAACCGTAAAACTCATCAAGAAATCATATGTAGTACACTCTTTGACATCAGTCTTAACGACATTTTTTTTTGGATTTGTCTCTTCAGGCAAGAACAACAAAAGCAAAAATAAACAAATAGAACTACATCGATGAAAAAGCTTTTGCACAGAGAAGGAAACCACCAACAGAAGGCAACCTACTGAATAGGAGAAGATATGGCAAATGATATATCTGATAAGGGGTTGATATCCAACATATATAAAGAACTCATATGGGAGTTCCTGTCGTGGCTCAGTGGTTAACGAATCCAACTAGGAACCATGAGATTCTGGGTTCAATCCCTGGCCTGGCTCAGTGGGTTAAGGATCTGGCATTGCCATGAGCTGTGGTGTAGGTCACAGACGCGGCTCAGATCTGGCATTGCTGTGGCTGTGGTGTAGGCTGGAGGCTACAGCTCCGATTAGACCCCCTAGCCTGGGAACCTCCATATGCCGATGGGGCAGCCCTAGAAAAGACAAAAAAAAAAAAAGAACTCATATGACTCAATATCAATAGATAGAGATACTGAATAGACATTTTTCCAAAGAAGACACACAGATGGCCAACAGCCATATGAAAAGTTGTTCAATGTAATTATTAAGGAAATGCAAATCCAAATCGCAATTAGATATCATCACATGCCTCTTAGAATGGTTATCAAAAGGCAATAAATAACAAATGCTGGTGAGAATGTAGAGAAAAGCGAACACTTGTGCACTGCTGGTGGCAATGTAAACTGGTGCAGCCACTACGGAAAACAGTATGGTCATTTCTCAAAAAAATTAAGACTAAAACGACCATGTGATCCAGCCATTCCACTTCTGGATATTTACTGAAGAAAACAAAAACACTAATTTGAAAAGATATATGCACATCTATGTTCTTTGCAGCATTATTTACAATAGCCAAGATATGGAAACAATGTAAGTGCCCATCAGTGAGTGAATGAATAAAAAATGTGGTGCATATGTATAATGGAAACCATTCAGCCATAAGAAAGAAGAAATCTTGCCATTTGCAACCATATGGATGACACTGAAGGTATTATGCTAAGTGAAATAGATCAGATGGAGAAAGACAGATACTGTATTGTTTTACTCATATGTGGGTTATAAAAATAATAATAACCCCCCCAAAAAAACCCACATAAAACCACATAAATATATAGAATAGAGTAGTGGTTATCAGTGGGGGAAGGGCAGTGGGGGAGGGAGAAATGCATAAAGGGAATCAACTGTATGGTGACAAATGGAAACTAAAATTTGGTGGTGAGCCACACTATAGTCTATACAGTAGCTGAAATATAATGTTGTTTACATGACACTTGCAAACCAATTTACCTCAATTTAGAAAAAAAAGCAGTGAATAGCAAGTAGCAACACAAATGGCAGCTATTAATCCAAATATATCAACAATCACTTTAAACATCACAAGCCATAACCACACCCATAAATGTTATTTATTCATTTATTTTATTTTTTTCTTTTATTTTTATGGCTGTACCTGTGGCATAAGGAAATTCCTGGGCTAGGGGTCAAATCACAGTGATAGCTGAGGCCTATGCCGCAGCCATGACAACACTGGATCTGAGCTGAATCTGTAACTTACACGGCAGATGTGGCAATGCCGGCTCCTTAACCCACTGAGCAAGGCCAGGGATTGAACCTTCATCTTCATGGACACTATGTTGGGTTCTTAACCCACTGAGCCACAGCAGGAAGGCCTATACTCATAATTTTTAAAAGGACAGAAATCATACAGTGTATGATCTCAGACTACAGTGCAATAGAACTCAGTAACAGAAAGATAAGTAAGTCAGTGTGATTCTAACACATGAATAGACAGACCAATGAAACAGAAAGTCTAGAATATAAGGTCCAAGTTCATATCAACTTAGAATATGATTAAGGGGGTTATCTCCAATCACTGGAAAAGATGGAATTCTTAAAATAAATGCTGATGGGACGACCGGATAACCATTTGGAAAAATGAGATCGACTATTCATATCATATATAAGAATAAATTTTAGGGAATTCCCATTGTGGCTCAGTGGGTTAAGAATGTGACTAGTATCTGTGAGGATGAGGGCTAAGTCTCTGGTCTCATTCAGTGGGTTAAGGATCTGGCGTTGCTGTGAGCTGTGGTGTAGCTTGTAGACACAGCTCAGATCTGATGTCGCTGTGGCTGTGGTGTAGGCCTGCAGCTGCAGCTCCAAGTCAACCTCTAGCCCAGGAACTTCTATATGCCGCAGGTGCAACCATTAAAAAAAAGAAAAGCAAAGAATAAACTTCAAGTGACTCAGAGACCTAAATGCAAAAAGAGCAAAACCACACAAGCACAAGAAGAAAACATGGATGAATTTTCTTTAGGATATGGCTAGAAGGCAGTTCTTGACCAAGGACGATTTTGACCCCAGGGGACATCCAGTAATGGCTGGAAATATTTTAGTTGCCACAACTGTCAGAGTCCTATTATTATCGAGTGGATGGATGTCAGGGATGCAGCTAAACATCCTACAATGCACAGGACAGCTCCTCACAACAAAAACCTCTCCAGTCCCAACTGTCCTTAGGACTGTGGTTGAGATACCCTGGAAAAGGGAAGGCTTTTGACTCTCATTCAAAATCCAGATGCTTTTGCAAAAGAAAATATTGATAAACTTGACTAGATAAAAAATTTTAATGTGAAAAGGTTTTATTTTGAATGAATCAAACAATTAATTTTCCTCTAATATTCTGCATTTTGTTTTTGTCATAATTATGTAGTAGAAAGAATATGTGAAAATTTTTTTTCGCTAAGTTGTTTGTGGATGGCCCCAAACCCACACCTATTTATTCCAATGGGCTATACAAATATTCATATTTTCTGTGTAGGCAATGATGTGAACAGGTTTGAGAACTACTATCGTATATATTGCCCATTCATGTCTTAAGTGGTTTCTAACCTGCTTATCGGCACATCTTCCTTATACTATGGGCGTGTATATGTATGGGTGAGAGTATGCATGAGCAGGTGCGACTTGCAAGTTTCCTGGGGCAAATATATTTTCTTTTAACATTGATTCAGTTCTAGGCACTGTAAATCCCTGTAAGTGTTTTACATACATTAACTTATTTAATCATCACCACAAACCTGTGAGATAGGAGAGGCTCTTTTTATCTCCATTTGACAGATGACACTGAGACAAAGCAGTTACTTACCCAAAGTCATCCTCCTACTTTGTGGTGGACCTGAGTTAATTAATTGCCTGATAAAGATTCTCTGTCATGGTGTTCATGAAAAGTATGGTTGAATTGCTTAAAAAACTTGATTTCAACTTTTATGTTTCACTAAAACAATTATTATTATTTTTTTTGTCTTTTTGCCATTTCTCGGGCCACTCTCACGGCATATGGAGGTTCCCAGGCTAGGGGTCGAATTGGAGCTGTAGCCACCGGCCTACGCCAGAGCCACAGCAACGCTGGATCTGAGCCGCATCTGCAACCTACACCACAGCTCACTGCAACGCCGGATCGTTAACCCACTGAGCAAGGGCAGGGACCGAACCCGCAACCTCATGGTTCCTAGTCGGATTCATTAACCACTGCGCCACAACAGGAACTCCTAAAACAATTATTTTTGAACCAGCTTCTTTTCTTTTCTTTTTCCTGTATAACATGAGATAGGCTCACTTAAAAATTCAAGTGCACAATACAGAAGTGCTCCCCATGGGCACTACGTTGCACCACAGATCTCTAGAACTCACTCGACTCGCACAACTGAAACTCTACACCCGTTGAACAGCCCCCGCTTCCCCCTTCCTTTGAATGCATGTCCCTGCTCACTCCGTTCCTCTGCTCATTCCGGAGCCGCATGACTGTTTTTAGCTTGTGATTATTACCGCAATCACTGCACAAAAAGGCATAGGCCGTACATGCTTTGAAATGTTAGATGCCCACATTTATTTGCTTTAATAAAAACTGTACAACCTAAAACGATGGAGTATAGAGAAAACCTCTACTAAGACTACTTCTATGGATGTAGCAAGCTCTTCTAAAGGACTTGGATTTCATCTGAGCAATGTTCAGAGACAGATTCATTACGAACAAGAATTCTTTCTCTTTTCACATTGAGGCCTATTCCTGTAGGGAGACACAGTGCAATTACAACAGTGTGGGACTCGGATCACCCAAACTCGAGAAATACCTGTGTAGGGATGCAGTATCTTCCTTAACTGCCGAAAGCGGTGGCCCTTCGGGCTGAACTTGAAAATGATGTCATGGTGATATAAGAAATTGTACAAGCGGTAAAAAATTATATTGCTGCCTTCATTTGCTGCTTTTATGTAATGATCATAGGTGCTAGAAGAGAAAGTGGGGATAAAGTGTCAACAAATGGCTTAGATAATGGCAAACGAGTATCCTTTGTTTTGCTTTCCTCTAACTGACCTGTTTATCTGGCAGTTGGTTTCCAAGCCAAAGACGCATCTCATGATTATGTCCAGGGTCAGCAAGGTGACGGGCGCAGAGATCTCCAGAAGCGTGTCCTCAGTGCCACAAATCCTCTCCCACTCACCCTGGCACGGGGTCAAGATCGACACCGTCACCTCCTCAAACCGCCTTCATCCGAAGCCTCCTCCCTGACACTGCGCATCCCACGCAACAGAGACAGTCCGGACCGCGCAGGAGCCAAAGGCCATAGAGGTACTTGGGGGCCCCAAGCCGTCACCCGTTATTTCATCAGTAAAATGGGTTCACTTAGGACAAGGGGCCTCTGGTGAAGCACAGGCGAGTCCGGAGGACAAAGGCAGGGGCAGCTCCTGCAGAGAGGAGGAGGAGTCGGGGGACCTGTTATACACAAAGGTCCACTGAAGGAGAGTGGGCTGGTTTTACTGGCTGAGTTGTGACCGTCTCTCGTTGGCTGAGCTGTTGCTGGGCAAGGAGAAGTTCTCCCTTCCTCCTGCCGGGTAGTAAAGGAGTCGCCATGCACAGGGAGGTCACTTCCTACTGGGTCTGCAATTGCCCTCTAGCCGTAGGATGTGAGAGCTCCCCTTTCTGGCCTCCCGACCCCAGTTTAAATGAGGCTTCAGGGGATCGATGTCCACATAAACAAGCCAAGTGCCTCCTTGGAGGGAGGAAGGGAAAAATGCACCCGACTGGGTGCGAAAGAGCACGGAGCAAACCGGGTGTCCAGTAAATGGCTGAGTTAAGTATCTTTGGCCTTTCAGTTATTATCATAACTCTGCTTTAAAACAGATCCGAGTTCTAGCAAAACAGATAATCTCATACGAGGCCCATAACTACAAGGGCTTCCTCCCTCTTTAGTGCCCAAATGCTAGCTACCTGATCCCATCACTACTCTCAAGAACCAAAGGCACATTTAAACATAAACTTGAGCAGGTCCTCTTGTGGCTCAGCAGTTAGCAAATCTGACTAGCATCCGTGAGGACACAGGTTTGATCCCCGGCCTTGCTCAGGGGGCTAAGGATCTGGCGTTGCCGTGGGCTGTGGTGTAGGTTGCAGACAAGGCTCACATCTGCGCTGCTGTGGCTCTGGCGTAGGCTGGCAGCTACAGCTCTGATTGGACCCCGAGCCTGGGAACCTCTATATGCTGCGGGTGCGGCTCTAAAAAGTAAAGAAAAATGAAAAACCCCCACACAAAAACAAACAAACAAAAAATATTGCGAATGGATAGACAGCAAGGCCCTACTGTATAGCACAGGCAACCACATCCAACCTCTTGGGATAGACCGTGATGGAAGATAGTGTGAGGAAAAGAAAGCATATGTACACATGCCTGGGTCACTCTGCTGTACAGCAGAAACGGCCACAACACTGTAAATCAAGGAAACTTTGATAAAAAGAAAATAGAATAAAATACTTTTCGTAAATGGAGATACACTCAAATACCACCACTGGCCGATTTGCGTAACTGTGCGTGAAAGTGCACAGCACCAGACTTGGAGGAGAATGCCCCCTTCCCACACTAGCCTGTACCTCTAGCCCTCTGCCTGGAGAGCGCGCACAGGTATTCTCATCACAATCCCAGCAGACTTCAGGTTAAATCTGCTCCTGTGAGCTTGGCTGAGAACCTGGCCAACCAGCTGGTGACACTGGGTCTCTCTTGGGAAAAGGGATGGGTGTGCAGACGAAGGCAGAAGGAACCTGTGGCTCTGTTTGATGGCGTTTAAAGCATTATGATGAAGTTGCATTAATGAATCACTTGTCTGGTTTTTAAAATAAATGCAATTGAGGCATTACAAATACACCGTGTACTAGCGGAATTTTGGAACAGAACTCATTTATAGATCAGGGACCACCCACGAGAATATTCTTCTGCGACATCCTTCTGCTCCTGATGATCCACTCGACCTGCAAGAGGAAACTCACGTCCGCAGATGTGTAGATACATTCTTTCAGTGTAGATACACTCTCTCTAGGTCCCTTACGGCCTTCAGGCAGGTCCACTCCCATTGCAAAACTTTCGGTCCTGTTACCTCACTCGGCTGCCTTGAGTGCTCTCATCCACATTCCACACATACTCAAGTCCATGTGAAATCGGAGTCTCCTCTGAACCTGAAGCCATTCCAGCTGCTGCTGGTTCCCTTGCCTGTCACCGCAGCACTTACCGTCTGAATCGTACCACGTGGTACTTGCTTTACTGCAAAGGGTTTCAAAATAAACCTAAGACAGACGACCAGATCTTCCTCTTCTTTTCTTACCCAAAGAACCACAGCAAAGACTTACGCGGACACCCATTCTCAGTGGGTTCTTGCACTGTGGTTGACTTCTAGAAATCATCCCCCTTTGACTCTCACTTCCCACCTAACAGCGTCTAATTCAGTCCCTGGTGGAGGCCTTTGGCAACACACCAGAGCATCTCCGCCCCTCCACGTACCAGCATTGTGTTCACAGAATGGGCCATTATCTCCACATGCGATTTCAAGGCGTTCAAATGGAGTCCGGGCGTCAGTAGGCGACGATGCTGGAACCACTTAGGTCCATTCAGATTCAAGAGTCCTTTTCCTTGAGAAATAAAAGGCACAAAACCTCATGCCATTTTTTTTTTTTTAATGAGATGAGGGAGGAGAGGTGAGGAACACAGATATGGAGTGGCTCTGACACACGGGGAGTCATGACGTGGTGGGATATCGACGTGGTACTTAAATATGAAGAATGAAGTGAGTTTCGATGCTTCCCCCCGGGATGGATGTGTATCCAGCGCTGTGAGAAAGACCCCTCGTTTTAAAGCCCAATGAGTGCGCTAGTCCTGAAATCACCAACTCCTTTCCACCGGTGGAGTAACTAAGTCGCATGACCTCCCTGAGGTCTGGTTTTCTCACGGGTAGAGTGTGCTGGTAAATTTCTACCTCGCTGTGCCCCGTACAGATTAAATGAAGGTGTACACATAAGGTGCCTGACCTGGGCTCTAGCTCACGGCAGAGGCGCAACAAATGTTCACCTCCTCTCCACCCCAGACCAATCCGTAAACTACACCGTGAACACAAAATTCACAAGGAACTAGATAAGAGTGACCACTCAGCTACCCTCTCCTGAGTGCAGCTCTGTGCTTCACACCTGGAAGTGATACGAAGTGAAATCACCCATCAAACCTGACACCCCTGAACCTGCTGTTACCAGGGAGATCGTTAAAGATTTGGCTGTACGTTGACCTTGAAGTTTAATGATACATAATCGCCATCATCCACTGAGTGCTTACCACACGCCAGGCTTGTGATGCACAGTCCAGCGCTGTTACAATACCCGCCGTTATACCAAATGCTGAAAATACATGTGTTTCATTTAATCCCCACAACACCCCAAAGAGGTAACTCTCATCCTTGTTCTCAAGGATGAGGAAACAGAGGCTTAGAGAAATTAGAGGACTTCCCCAAAAATCACACAACTAGTCAGCGGTGGTGGTGGGGGGGGAGAGGATTCAAACTGATGTAGTTGGGAATCCAAAACCTTATTCTCTCATTTAATTCCTTCCTTGTCTCACATAAATACCAATCGTATGCCTAAAAAGCTTAATTCATCTGCTCACGGAATATTTCCAAACTGTACTTTGAAGCAAACCTTTACTGATTTGCATATGGAAAAAGGAAAGGAAAAGGGCCAAGCAAACAAGAGAGAAGAAAGAATAACATAGAGACTATATGGATGGAAAAGCTGCAGTTGTACAGACAGAGGTGGGAGGGAGTCGCACGTCTGCTGTCTTGCCAATGAGACTTTGGGGAGAGAAATGGATGAGGACGGTTCCTGGGAAGTTGCACCACTCGACCTGCCCCTTGACCTGCCCCTCGAAAACGTGCAGAATGGCTCTTCCATACTCTCGACGCTTGTGAACTCCGATTTGAGTTTCCTTGGCATGCTCTACACAGGAAGGGGCCTTTAAGAGACCGAGGGTCACCCCTTTCTTTCGCACATACATACCAACGATGGGATCCATGAACTTGTACAGGAAGTTGGACTTGGGATCTGCGGAGTCAAGCGAGGGAAACAAAAGAAAACATTAGAGGAACAGTTCCCAAAGTGGCTGGTGGTTCTCTTCCTCTGCCTGCACTAACCACAAGCAGTGAGTAGGAGGGGGCCCAGGTCTCCTTTCCTATAGCCCTTGGCCAAACTGGGGAAACCACACATCTTGGTTCAGGCAGCTGACGACAGCAGCCCCCCGAGGCAGACAGGTACAGAGACCCAGATTCCTCACTTGTTTCTACTTCCTCCAATGGAAACAGAGGTTCCCCGAGGGTTACAGAGTGTCCAGTGTAGTAGTCGGGACGATATATCACCTCCTTTTGGGAAAGTAAATTAGCTATTAGGGGAGAGACTGGCAGACCCCAGAGAGTGAGACCCTTCTGGTGGTTCTGGGAGCCCTAACAGGAGGGTATTTTACAGCTCACATCCTTTACAAGGTGAACGTGAGACGCATCAGAGCCGGGGACTGGGAGACGTGGAGACTTTCAGGAAGAGGCTGCTTTCTTTTATCAGGTTTTATTAAGAGAAAGATGAACATATCAGACCTTGGTGTCACCAAGTTGAGGGAGTAAAAATTGGCACATTTCAATTTGGGGCTAGGAGACAATCTACCCTGGAAGCCTCGAGGAATAACCGGTTGAGTGATTTCAATGCCCCCTGCCCCGAGAGGGAACACAGCTGAGACATATGCAGAAGATAAAACGCATGTGGTCTATGATCAAGAGGTTAGACTGGTGAATAGATGAGTGGCATCAGGTTTACCTACTGAGTCAGGAGAGGCAGTGCCACCTCTGAACTCCTTTGCAGACGTCACATTTAATAAGGTGGTGGGAAGGACGGGGAGTTTGGGGTTAGTAGATGCCAACTACTGCCTTTAGAATGGATGAGCCATGAGGTCCTGCTGTACAGCACAGGGAACTATATCCTATCACATGTGATAGAACATGATGGAGGATAATATGAGAAAAAGAATGTATATGTAGGAGTTCCCATCAGGGCTCAGCACAGTTAATAACCAGACTAGTATCCATGAGGATGCAGGTTCGATCCTTAGCCTTGCTTACAGGGTTAAGGATATGGCGTTGCTGTGAGCTCTGGTGTAGTTCGCAGATGTGGCTTGGCTCTGGTGTTGCTGTGGCTGTGGTGTAAGCTGGTAGATGTAGCTCCGATTTGACTCCTAGCCTGGGAACTCTCCTATGCCTCAGGTGCAGCCATGAAAGAAAGAAAGAAAGAAGAAAGAAAGAAAGAAAGAAAGAAAGAAAGAAAGAAAGAAGGAATATATGTATGACTAGGTCGCTTTACTACGCAGCAGAAATGGACAGAGCATTGTAAACCAACTACGATAAACAATTTTTAAAAAAGGAGAAGAAAGGTACTGGGAGTGGGGAGTATTTTGAGGCTGAACTCACAAAACCAAGAAGAGCCAGTGAAGGCCCTGGACAGCCAGGGTTGGTGGCTGGGCTTTAAGATCCATGGACCTAAAAAGGCTCCCGTGGGTCTGAACTAGAGGAGGGACCGAGGGGCAGGCAAGCCCCTTCAGGACTGGGGAGAAACTTCTCTGCACTTTCCCCAGTGTCTCTGAAAGGCCCAACGCCAATCTTTGCACCTTTAGTCCCTTTAGACTCCTGCCCGGGGCTGTGCATATCACTCCTAGAAGGATTAGGATCCCGAGACTCATGCCTTTCTTACCTGGTCTGCTCAGAAGAGTCTTTGCATAGTCTGGGTCATAAATATAGAAAAACGCCTGAAAGGGCCCAAGCCAGAAAGGAAAGGCACGCGGGTATTTGTCTATAACCTCCCGGAGCTTCTCCATTCCACCATTCTGAATTATCTGCAGTGGGAAAAAAATGAAGGGAATTAGAGGAGCCAGGCCCTCCGGACTCATGCCCTCCACAGCGGCAAGCGGAGCTCAAGGCCTGGATAAGGTCCCACAGGTAGAGGCTTGACCCTTTGTCTGGAATCGAGGGACCACTCTCTCCTTGGGGTTTCTAAGCTTAGGGTGTACTTTTCTAAGCAAGGTGAACATACTCATCTTTTGCAGGATGAACACATGCTGCAACCCCAGACCACGTCACTGCAGAATGACAAAGACTGTGAGCCGCTGTCCTCCCAACGGGGAGGGTGAAGTGAGTGGAGTCACACACCCTGTCTCAGCTGCCGGCGTCGCACACTTAGGTTAGGAGTAGAGTCTGGATGCTGAAAAAAATGCTTCTTCCATGTGAAGGAGAGAATGTCAGTAGATGGGACATGCACAGGCATCAGCTCCCCGTCCTTCCTGTCTAATTACTGAGGAAGGAGTCCGTCTCCTGACTTAACAGCAAACGCTTCTCCGAAAACCGGCCAACTCCATCTGCATGGAAAGCCTAATTGTCTTCCCTTGCAACAGCAGAAGGCAGAAGGCTCATTTATACAGACATAGCGAGGCTTGAAGCAAACTCAAGAGCGAAAACTCTCGGCTTCCAACAGGTAGAAATTAGAGTACAAATGCCACATTCAGAGGTGAATTTTTGCCTTGATAAGCAGATTACTATGGCTCATATACTTAGTTCTCCTAAATCTTTGATAATAAGATCCATTTACATCTGCTTCTTGTATAAAGTGGGAGCGTGGAGGGGAACCTGTGTGTGTGTGTGTGGATGAGCCTTGCTACACATTTGAGCACAATCACAGGGGTCCTGATGTGCAAAGAAACCTTAAGCCTGGCCCGTTCTTCCTGTGCGACCAGTTGCAGCGTGGGCTGTGGGGTTGTCTGTTCTCACCCTCAGATGAGGTGGAAAACTTTGGCTCCTAATTTCCTCTGTTATCAGCTGGCAGCTCTAACCCAAGAAGTGTTCTCTGGAGAGTTTAAGGCCCTCCGAATGTTGAAACTCTTGAAATTCAGTTTCTGAAATACTAGACTCTGTTTGGCTAACATGCCCCACAATAAAGCCAATGACGAGGATCCACTGATGGTACAAACAGTGTTTCCCATGAGTGCAAATATTTATTCATTTATTCATTTGCAGACAATAAAGTATTTATTAACTGCCTGTTATATATAATAGGCAATAGAGACACAGAGAAATATAAGACAAACAAGGGCTTTGCCCTCATGGAAGTTATAACTTAATATGAGGATTATTTCCTCAGGTTAGAAATTGGCATGGACACACTCAGCCACAGGCATTTGGTTTTATTTTCAGTAACTCCTGCCCGGATGAGAAGGACAGAAAGCTAATGTGAATCCTGTAACACAGGAATTTGCATTTCTTCATCCACCTATCTAAATACATTTGAAAATATGTATCACATATATTTAGGAAACTTTTTTTTTTTTTGCCTTTTCTAGGGCTGCACCCGCGGCATATGGAGGTTCCCAGGCTAGGGGTCTAATCAGAGCTGTAGCCTCCGGCCTACACCACAGCCACAACAACGCAGGATCCAAGCCGCGTCTGCAACCTACACCACAGCTCACGGCAACGCCGGATCCTTAACCCACTGAGCAAGGCCAGGGATCGAATCTGGTTCCTAGTTGGATTTGTTAACCACTGCGCCACGACGGGAACTCCTAGGAAACATTGTTCAGAAATACTCAGAAAATGCTTACTCCTCTGATAAATAGTAATAACTGACATTTACCAAGCACTGAGATGAGCTAGATGCTGCCAAGTACTTTCGATGCTTTATATTCTTTAATCTTTACATCAAAAACCCTATGAAGCAGATACAATTGCACTCACCATTTTACGGTTGAGGAAATTGAGCCTCAGAGAGGTTAAGTAGTCTCTCCAAGATCATATAGCTGGCAACTAGTAGTAATGGAACACAGCAGAACTCTGCAGCCCCCCAAGTACAAAAGCCTCTCCATGCCTCCTGATTCTTGTTTATAGAAAAGTTGAAGTCTCCCAGGCCTCCCTGAGTCACAAAACAGCAGGATCAGGCAGCTAATGATTAGGAAAATAGAGTCATAGACCCAGTGTCTGATGTACATTCCTGAGTTATTTTATAGATACTGTAACTGCCACCAGAGGAAAGGGCTAACAGCATGATGCCCAGATTGCAGCCATGACAGAAGCTGCTCCACCTTGAACAGCACTGAATCAATGGCTAGCACAGTTCCAAGAAATGGCCTTCAGAGAATGGGATTAACATTATTGCTCATAATAAGCTCTATTTTTGTGGACAACAAAATAATTGTAGCTTGTTCTGCCCATTTATGTAAACAGATGACTACAACTGCCAGCTAAGGGATGCTACAGCCACGTGTCAACTTTTCACATTCTGAGATGGTACCCTTTGTCAGCACGAAGTTACAGAAGAGGGATCATCACCCTTGATCACAGATGTGGAATGATGTTCTGATAAGTGAGGATTTGTAAGCGGCTTTTGGCAGGAAAGAGCTCTTCTGCAGAAGACCCCTTGTCTTATCATGAACCTTAAACAGCCACCCCCATGCTCTACTCATCTCTGGCCCTACCTCACCTTTCAACTCTTTTGATAGCACAATACCTTGACTAATGCGTTGTTTTTTTCCCCACAGGTCAAAAAGTAGAAATGAAGAATAAGTAATTAGCAGATTACCAGACCTCTTCCCCAGCTTCCCCTGTAGTAATCTCGTGGGCAAAGCATGTGAACAAGATAGTATCTAAAGAAAAATCACGAGACGTTGAAAAGCCAGAATGCAAGGCTGCACGCAGTAGCGGATGATGACGACTCTGACCCCCATCTCAATGATTAACAGAGATTCCTTCCCTTTTTTCCTTTGAAAACTTCCATAATTAAGCAGAGTCTTCAGAGATGGTTTTTGGGGGACAGTGAGTCCACCCTCTGTTTAGATTGGTGGCATTCTGATTAAAAGCAACTTTCTATTAACATTTCTCTCTCTCTGGTGCATTGATTTTCGAGTGGTGAGCAGCCAATTTGGTAACAGTAAGGATTCAAACTTAGGGTGCACTAAGGATCCCAAGTGGTGCTTTACTCTTTCGTTACATGGAGTTTCCATGAATTATGTACAAGTGCACACACACACACACACACACCTGTGGAAATACACAATAGGACTCTCACACTGGCAAGGAAACATTGGCCTACTGAATGAGTGTCAGTCTACCTGGTTATGTAGTCAGTAGATCTTTGAATGAATGAATTCTTTAGGATCTAATATGTATGTGCATTCAACAAAGTGGTTATTGAGCATCTAGTATGAGCCAAGCTCTGGTGAACATAGACTTTCCTCTCATAAACTGTATATTCTAGTGAGGAGGAGGAGAGTATGAATGAAAAACGTTGCCTTCCATATCAACAGACAAAGGATATTGTGGCCATCAAGCCATAACCCACTACCCCCACCTCCCATAATGAGCCTGAGGGAACTCAGGATGGAGATAAATGGGCTGCCCACTGCCAGTCCCACAACCACTGCAGCCAGCCCAGAGATGTACCCTGAGAAGACTCAGGATGGGAAAGAGCAGGATATTGGCCCTAAATAGCTAAGGTACGTATCAAAAGAATTATTTCAAAGAGCTCAGACTCTTGCATCTTCCCACACATAGAAAAGTACTAGATTCATTAACTGGAGATATCTGGCTTTCTCTAATTAACAGTAGTCTTTTGATGTTCTAACTACCTGGCCTTTGATGTAAAACTCCTGTATATCTGCCTCCTCCCTTCTTAGTGCAGTCCCTCAGAGCTTCTGAGAAACTGTGTCCCAGGCGTTACACCCTCAGAATGTCTGCCAAATAAGACGTGATTCTCAACTCTTAGGTGGTGGCATGTTTTCCCACAGGTGGAAGTGTACAGCAAGGGAAGATATAATATGGTGTCAGAGAGTGACGAGTACTGAGATAATGAAAAGAAAGTTAGGGATAGAGACTACTGGAGGCCCTATTTTAGTCTGTGTGACATTTGATCAAAGGCCTAGAAAAAGTGCTGGGAGAGCATTCTAACCAGAGGAGAGCATTTTCAAAGCCCCAAGGGACAAGTTTGCTTGCCATGAAGACATGAAGGGAGAAGGCTAGTATGGCTAGAGTAGAGCAAGGAGTGAAATTTCGTTTTCTTTCTCTCTCTCTCTTTTTTTTTTTTTAGGACCACAACTGCATCATATGGAAGTTCCTGGATTAGGGATCAAATCAGAGCTGCAGCTGCTGGCCTATGCCACGGCCATAGCAACATGGGATCTGAGCCTCATCTGACCTACACCATAGCTCATGGCAACAGTGGATCCTTAAACCACTGAGTAAGGCCAGGAACCGAACCCATATCCTCCTGGATACTAGTTGGGTTTATAACTCACTGATCCACAACAGGAACTCCCAAATTTTCTGGTCTTTTATGGAATTTTCCCTAAACAGAACTTTTCCCTCTGGAACCTTATGACTATACCTAAAATGTTACTGTCCTGTAAAACAGTTCCATCCTTTCCTTGTGACTCAATAAGTGGTGAATCATCAAAAAGAACATAATAGGTTAAGAAAAAAGTAAATAGGCAGGGTTGGTATATTAGTCAGCTTGATACATCAGCCATCTCTAACCTGCCAAATTAGGATAGAGACCTCTCTAAAACACACAAAAGATTATCTAGTGACATCAACAGATAATCTAGTGACCAATCTAGTGATATGGACTTTAAAATATTATGAATACAATAAAAATCTGAATTAAAATAAAACCATTCCATTTACAACAGTATCCAAAAGAATAAGAATTCAGAAATAAATGTAACAGAAGAAAAATAAAGCTTTTACAGCAAATGCTTCAAAATACTGCTGAAGGAAAATTTTAAAGACTTAAATAAATGGAAAGACATCCATATTCATGGATCAGAAGACTCAGTATTGTTAAAATGGTGATACATCCCAAATTGATCAGCAGATTCAGTGCAATTCCTATCAGAATCATAACTGGATTTTTTTTGTAGAAATTGTCAAACTGATCCTAAAATGTATGTAGAAACCAGAAGTATCCAGAACAGCCTAAATGATCTTGAAAAAGAACAAAGTAGAAGGACTCACACTTCCTGATTTCAAAACTTTCTACAAAGCAACAGTAATAAAGACAGTGATATTGGCATAAGATTGACATAGAGATCAATGGACTAGAAACAAGAAACCAGAAATAAACCTTCACATTTATAGGCGCTGGGAGATAATAGAAAAATAATTATATATACATATAAACAGATAGAGATATAGATATGTCTGCCCCTGGTTCCTGGCCCAGAACTCCTTGTAATTTCCTAAGTGATAAGAACCTAAGGAGATGGTCACAGGGACCTCAGGCTTATAGCCAACTGGTCAGAAGCACAGGTAACAACCTGAACTTGTGACTGGCATCTGAAGTGGGGTGAAGGTAGTCTTGTGGGACTGAGCCATGAATCTGTGGAATCTGATGCTATCTCCAGGTAGATAATGTCAGAATAACTCAATTTTGTATATAATTATATAAAATACTCAAAACTGTAGGACACCCAGCTAATGTCATAGAATTGCTTGGTGTAGGGAAAACTCCCACACATCTGGTGTCAGAAGTGTTGTGAGTGTGGTAGTTATGTGACAGTAAAGGAGTAACACAGGAGGGTGGATTGGCATTTTCCTACTCAGGTGCCAAAGCAAGTCAACTTGGGGGAAGAATAGTCTTTTCAACAAGTAGTGCTGGGATAACTGGTCATCTACATGCAAAAGAATGAAGTTGGCCCCCTTACCTCACACAATACAACAAAATTAACTCAAAATATGTCAAAGTTCTAAATAAAAGAGCTAAAACAGAAAACTCTTAGAAGAAAACATTAGGACCTACCCTCTGATTTGGCAGTGGTTTGTTAGCTATGACACCAAAAACATAAGCAATAAAGGAAAACATAGATAAATTGGAGTTCTTTAAAATTAAAAAGTTTGTGTTTATAGGAAACTATATCCAGTCTCTTGGGATAGACCATGATGGAAAATAATATAAGAAAGGGAATGTGTATATATGTATGACTGGTCACTTTGCTGTACAGAAGAAATATGGCAACACATTGTAAATGAACTATACTCTAATAAAAAATTTTAAAAATTTGTGTTTAAAAGACACTATAGAACAAGAGAAAATATTTGCAAATCCCATATCTAAGAAAAGACTTGTGTCTAAGATATATCTTCAAAAACTCTCTTACAACTCAATCATAAAGACATTTAACCCAATTAAAAAATTGCAAATGATCAGAAGAGACATTTAATCAAAGAAGATATACAAATGACCATGAAGTACATGAGAAGACATTCAATATCACTAGTCATCACGGAAATGTAAATCATAACCACTATGAGAGACCAATTCATACCCACCAGAATGGCTATTAATAAAAAAGACATATAATGACAAGTGTTGGTGAGTGTGTGGAAAAAATGGAACTTTCAGTGGAATTTTCACACACTGCTAGTGGGAATGTAAAATCATGTAGTCACTATGGGAGAAAGTCTTATAGCTCCTCAAAAAGTTAAATACTGATTTTTTATTTAACCTGGCATTTATAATCCTCATATACCTAAGAGAAATAAAAACATAGCAACAACAAAAAATGTTAAAAAAGGTTCAAATAACAGCTAAATTTGAAACAACCCAAAGATGACATAAACAGATGGAAAGATGTACCATGCTCTTGGATTGGAAGAATCAATATTGTCAAAATGGCTATACTACCCAAGACAATCTACAGATTCAATAAAATCCCTATCAAATTATCAAGGACATTTTTTGCAGAACTAGAACAAAATATTTTAAAGTTTCTTTGAAAGCACAAAAGACCCAGAAAAGCCAAAGCTGTCCCGAGAAAGAAAATGAAGCTGGAGGAATCAGGCTCCCTGACTTCAGACTATACTACAAGGCTACAGTCATCAAAACTGTATGCTACTGGCACAAAGACAGAAATATAGATAAGTGGAACAGGATAGAAAGCCCAGAATTAAACCCATGCACCTCCAATCAACTAATCTATGACAAAGGAAGCAAGAATATACAATGGAGAAAAAAAGACAGTCTCTTCAATAAATGCTGCTGGGGCAACTGAACAGCTACATGTAAAAGAGTGAAATTAGAACACTTCCTAACACCATGAACAAAAATAAACTCAAAATGGATTAGAGACCTAAATGTAAGACCAGACACTATAAAAGTCTTAGAGGAAAACATAGGCTAAACACTCTCTGACATAAACCACAGGAATATCTTCTCAGATCCACTTCATAGAGTAATGACAATAAAAACAAAAATAAACAAATGGGACTTAATTAAACTTAAAAGTTTCTGCACAGCAAAGGAAACCCTAAACAAAACAAAAAGATAACCCACAGAATGGGAGTAAATGTTTGCAAATGAAAAGACTGACAAGGGATTAATCTCCAAAATTTATAAACACCTCCTACAGCTCAATACCAAAAAAACAAACAACCCCATCAAAAAATAGGCACAAGGTCTAAACAGACAATTCTCCAAAGAAGACATACAGATGGTCAAAAAACACATGAAAAGATGTTCAACATCACTAATTATTACAGAAATGCAAATCAAAACTATTATGAGATACCACTTTGCACCAGCCAGAATGGCCGTCATCAAAAAGTCTACAAACAATAAAAGCTGGCGAGGGTGTGGAGAAAAGGAAACCCTCTTACACTGTTGGTGGGAATGTAAACTGTTATAACCACTATGGAAAAAAAGCATGGAGATTCCTCAAAAAACTAAAAATAGAATTGCTATTTGATCCAGCAATCCCACTCCTGGGCTTCTATCCAGAGGAAACCATGACTTGAAAAGATACATGTACCCCAAAGATCATTGCAGCACTATGTACAATAGCCAAGACACGGGAGCAACCTAAATGTCCATTGACAGAGGAGTGGATAAAGAAAATGTGGTACATATACACAATGGAATATTAGCCATAAAAGGGAATGAAATAATGGCATTTGCAGCAATATGGATGGACTTGGAAATTATTATGCTAAGTTAAGTTAGTCAGACAGTGAGACACGAATGGCATATGCTATTGCTTACATGTGATACAATGAACTTCTTTGCAGAACAGATACTGACACAGACTTTGAAAAACTTATGGTTTCCAAATGAGACAGGTTGGGGGTGGGGAGATGCACTGACGGTTTGGGAAGGAAATGCTGTAAAATTTGGTTGTGATGATGGTTGTACACCTATAAATGTAATAAAATTCATTAAATAATTAAAAACCTCTAAATATAATAAAATTTATTGAGTTTTTAAAAGAAGAATTAAGCTGACTGATTCATATTTCCTGATTTCAAAACTTATTACAAAACTACAGTAATCAAAACAGTATGGTTTTGGCTTAAAAACAGACATATAGACAAATGGAATAGGACAGAAGCCCAGAAATAAACCCTTTATTATATGGTTAAATGATTTATGACAATGACACCAAGGACCATTAAATAGGGGAAGGTAAGACTTTCAATAAATGGTGCTGGGAAAATTAGATATCCACATACAACAGAACTATGTTGTACCCTCAAATAAAATACAAAAACAGATCAAAGACCTAAAACTATAAAACACTTCAAAGAAAACATAAGACAAAAGCTTCACGACTTTGGGTCTGGCAGTGATTTCTTGGATACAACACCAAAGGCACAGGCAAAAAAAAAGAAAAAAATAGACAAGTTGGACTTCGTGAAATTAAAAAAAAATTTGTGCATGAAAAGATGGTATCAACAAAGAGAAAACCCTCACATTGGAGGGAGGAAATATTACTAAATCATACATTTGGGATTAATATCTCAAATATATTGAGAATTCCTAAAACCTCAAAAACAAAAACCAAAACAACCTTATTCAAATGAACAAAGGACTGAACATTTTTCCAAAGAGGATATGCAGATGAACACAGCACATGAAAAAAATGCACAACATTGCTAATTATCAGGGAAATGCCGATCAAAACCACAATGACATATCATCACCTCATACCTGTCAGAATGTCAATCATCGGAAAAGTCTACAAATAAAAAATGTTCGCAAGGAAGTGGAGAAAAGAGAATCCTTCTCATTCCCTGTTGGTGAATATGTAAATTGGTGCAGCCACTGTGGAAAACAGTATGGAGGTTCCTCAAAAAACTAAAAATAGAACTACTATATGACCCAAGAATTCCACTCCTTGGTATATATCAAAAAAAAAACCCAAACTCTAATTTGAAAAGATATATGCAACCCAAAGTTCAAAACAGCATTAGTTACAATTGTCAAGGTATGAAAACAACCCAAGGGTCAATCAACAGGAAGATTTTTTTTTTAAGAGAGAAAGTTACCAATGCTTTTACTCCCTTAACAGCCAAAGACGTGTTTGTGTGTGTGCCTGTGCGAGCAATATCGCTAACCCTTAAAAAGAATGAAATTTCGCCATTTGCAGCATCATGGATAGACTTGGTACTAAGTGAAATAAGTCAATCAAAGACTGTATGATATTACTTATATGTGTAACCTAAAAAAACAAACAAACTGGTGAATATTAAAAAAAAAAGAACATAGAGAACAAACTAGTGGTTACCAGTGGGGAGATGGAAGGGGGGGAGGGGAAAATAGGGGTGAAAAAACGGTTATTATTGGATTCCACAAAATCATGTGCGTGAAAGTTTTGAAAATTGTAAAGCACTATAGAATTTAAAGAATCTTTCATTTAGTAAATTTTTAATTTAAAAATTTTAATTAAAAAAAGGAACAAAGGACTTAAATAGACATTTCTCCAAGTAAGATATACAAGTGGAAATGAGCACATGAAAAGATGCTCAAGATTACTGATCATTAGGGAAATGCAAATCAAAAATATGGAGATACTACCTCACACCCATTAGGATGGTTACTACTATAAGAATAAACAGAAAATAACAAGTTTTGGCACGAATGTCAAGAAACTGGAAACTCTGTACACTTTTGGTGGAAATTTAAGATGGCATAGCCACTGTGGAAGACAGTACAGTGGTTCCTCAAAAAATTAAAAATAGGGTTACCATGAGATCAAGCAATTCTGTTTCTGGGTATATACACAAAAGAATTGAAAGTAAGGGCTCAAGGAAAAATTTGTACACCCATGTTCCCAACAGCTAAAAGGTAGAAACAACCCAAGAATCCATCAACAGATGATTGGATAAACAAAATGTGGTATGGACATACAGTGGTATATTATTCAGTCTTAAAAAGGAAGGAAATTCTGACATTTGCTGCAGTATGGATGTACATTGAGGATATGATGCCAAGTGAAATAAGCTAGTCGTAAAAAGGTAAATACCACACAATTCTACTCATGTGAGATACTGAGAGTAGTCAAAATCATAGAAATAGAAAATAGGATGGTGGTGGTCATGAGCTGGGGAAAGGTAGATGCGGGGTAAAGAATTTCAGTTTCATAAGATGAAAAAGTATTACAGAGATGGATGGGTTGATAGTTTCACATTATAAATGTTTTTATTATCACCAGAATGTATGCTTTATTTATTATTTATTTATTGCTTCTTAAGGCTGCACCTGAGGCATATGGAAGGTCCCAGTCTAGGGCTGAATTGGAGCTGAAGCTGCTAGCCTACATCACAGCCACAGCAATGTGGGATCCAAGCCACATCTGCAACCTACACCACAGCTCACAATGATGGCAGATCCTTAACCCCCTGAGCAAGGCAAATGACTGAGCCTGCATCCTCATGGATACTAGTTGGGTACATTACCACTGAGCAACAATGGGAATGCCTGAAATGTACACTTTAAAAATGGTGAATATAATAAGTTTTACTTTAGGTATATCTGACCACAATAAAAAAGTTGGAAAAAAAATAAGAAATTTCCAAGTCATCCTGAAAGCTAGAAGACAATGGAATGATGTCTTTAAAATTCTGAAAGAATTTTATTTCCAAAGTATAATTCTATACCCAAACTATCATTCAAGTTAAAAATTATAATAAAGACATTTACAATGATTCAGGAGCTCAAAAACTTCACCTGATGTGTCAGCATCAAGATGGCAGAGGAGTAAGACATGGTGCTCACGTTCCCTCACAAACAGATTAAAAAAAACCCATCTACATGTAGAACAATTAACACAGGACATCTACTGAATACTGGCAGAAGGACTTAAACCTACAAAAAGTGCAAGAAACCTTCCACATAAAGGTAGAACAAAAGGGAAAAAAAGGAGAGAGAGAAAGAATAGGGGGAAAAAAAGGAATATGGACAAGACCAGCACTCCTGAGAGGGAGCTGTGAAGAAGGAGAGGTATCTGCACACTGGGAGGCCACCTAACTGATGGGGAGATAGGCCAGGATGGAGAGGGAACCTAAAAACCTCAGAGAAAAGTGGAAGCAGCTGGATTGAGAAGGGCAAAGCAGAGAGAGAGCTGCACAGACCATCAGTACCACTGCCCAGACGCCACAGCCTGGGACAATTGGGCAGGAACTGGGCCCTGAGATGCAGGCTCTGGAGGTCAGTTCTTGGCAGAGGACTAGTGTTGGCTATGTGGAGACAGTCTGAGGGGCTAGGGAGTGGTGTGCCACAGTAAAGGAGCATGAGAAAAGGGCTGAGCCCACAGGAGAAGCAAGGCGCCATTGTTGGGGAGGGTGAGAGGAGGAAGGGCAGGACCACCATAGGACTATTTTTCTCTGCACACTCATGGGCTCTTAGGTGGTGGGGCACCTCTTGCATGGGCTACAGTGGAGGCATATACACCCAGAATATACATTCTTTTCAAGTGCACATGGAACATTCTCAGGGACTGATGACAAACTAGGTTACCAAACTAACCTCAACAAATTTAAGAGTATAGAGATTATTTCAAGCATCTTCTCTGACCATGGCATGAAACTAGAAATCAACCACAGGAAAAGAAATGACAAAAAACTGACTACATGGAGACTAAACAATATACTACTAAAAAAACCAATGGGTCAAAAAAGAAATCAAAGGGGAATTAAAAAATACTTAGAGGAGTTCCCATCGTCTTTCAGTGGAAATGAATCTGACTAGTGTCCACGAGGATGTAAGTTCTATCCCTGGACTCACTCAGTGGGTTAAGGATCCAGCATTGCCATAAGCTGTGGTGTAGATCACAAATGCAGCTCAGATCTGGTGTTGCTATGGCTGTAGTGTAGGCTGGAGGCTACAGCTTCGATTCGACCCCTGGCCTGGGACCCTCCATATGCCAAAGGTGTGGACCTAAAAAAAGACAAAAAAAAAAACCTTCAAGACAAATGTTAATGGAAACACAATCATTAAAAATCCATGGGTTGCTGCAAAAGCAGTTCTTAGAGGAAAATTCATAGCGATACAGCCCTTCCTCAAAAAAAGAAAAAAAATCTACAGTGGGAAAATAAAGAAAAAAAAATCTCAAATCAACAACTGAATCCACCATCTGAAGGAATTATAAAAAGAAGAAAAACAAAATAAAGTCAAGAGAAGTAAGGAAGTCATAAAGATCAGAGAATAAATCAAAATAGAGATTCAAAAAGCAATAGAAAAAAATCAATAAAGCCAAGAGCTGGTTCTTTGAAAGTGTAAACAAAATTGACAAACCAGATTCACCAAGAAGAGAGAAAGAACCTAAATAAACAAAATAAGAAACAAAAAAGGAGAAATCTCAATGGATACTGCAGAAATACAAAAAACATAAGAGAATACTATGAACGATTATATGCCAACTGATTTGACAACCTAGAAGAAATGGACAACTTTCCAGAGAATTACAGCCTGACAAAACTGAATCAAGAAGAAATAGATCAACTGAACAGATGATCACTAGAAATGAAATTGAATATGCACTAAAAACACTCCCTACAAACAACAGTCCAGGACCAGATGGCTTCTGAGGCAAATTCTACCAAACATACAAAGAAGAACTTATACCCATTCTTCTTAAACTTTTGCAAAAGTTTGAAGAAGAAGAAGGAACACTCCCAAAGACATTCTATGAAGCCACAATCACCCTAATACCAAAACCAGATAAAGATACTACCAAAAGAAAACTATAGGCCAATATCTTTAATGAATATAGACAAAAATTCTCAACAAAACTGTAGCCAGCTAAATCTGACAACACATAAAAAGATCATATTCCATGAGCAAGTGGGATTCATCCCAAGTTCACAAGGATGGTTAAACATATGCACATCAATGTCATACACCACATTAACAAAAGAAAAGTCAACGACTACATAACCATCTCAATAGATGCAGAAAAAGGATTAGACAAAGTGCAACATCCATTCATGATAAAAACTCTTACCAAAGTGGCTATAGAGGGAACATACCTTAACGTACTAAAAGCCATTTATGACAAACCCACAGCAAATATAATACTCAATGGAGAAAAGCTGAAAGGCTTCCCACTAAAATCTTGAACAAGGCAAGGATGTCCACTCTCACCACTTTTATTCAACATAGCATTGGAAGTCCTAGCCACAGCAATCAGACAAGTGAAAGAAATAAAATGTATCCAAATTGGAAGAAAAGAGGTAAAGTTGCCACATGCAGATGATATGTTACTACATACAGAAAACCCAAAGACCCCCCCCAAAAAAAAACTACTAGAAATGATCAATGAATTCAGCATAGTAGCAAGATACAAGATTAACATTCAGAAATCAGCTGCATTTCTGTATACTAACAATGAAATATTAGAAAAGGAAAATAAATTACAATAACTTTTAAAATCGCACCCCCCAAAATAAAATACCTAGGAATACTTCTGACCAAGGAGGGGAAAGATTTTTATTCTTAGAACTATAAAACATTAATCAAGGAAATTAAAAAGGATTCAAAGAAATGGAAAGATATTCCATGCTCCTGGATTGGAAGAATTAATATTGTAAAACTGGCCAAAGCAATCTACAGTTTAATGCAATCCCTACCAAATTACCCATAACATTTTTCACAGAACTACAACAACAAACCAAAAATTTATATAGAACCATAAAAACCCAGAATTGCCAAAGCAATACTGAGGAAAAAAACCAAGCAGGAGGCATAACTCTCCCAGACTTCAGGTAATATTACAAAGCTATAGCAATTAAGACAGCATGGTACTGGCACCAAAACAGACATACAGAGCAATGGAAGAGAATAGAGAACCCAGAAATACACCCAGACACCTGTGGTCAACTAATATTTGACAAAGGAGGCAAGAATATAAAATGGGGAAAAGACAGTTTCGGAGTTCCCGTCGTGGCGCAGTGGTTAACGAATCCGACTAGGAACCATGAGGTTGCTGGGTTCGGTCCCTGCCCTTGCTCAGTGGGTTAACGATCCAGCGTTGCCGTGAGCTGTGGTGTAGGTTGCAGATGCGGCTCGGATCCCGCGTTGCTGTGGCTCTGGCGTAGGCCAGTGGCTACAGCTCCAATTCGACCCCTAGCCTGGGAACCTCCATATGCCGCGAGCAGCAGCCCAAAGAAATAGCAAAAAAAGACAAAAAAAAAAAAGGAAAAGACAGTCTCTTCAGCAAGTGGTACTGGCAAAACTGGACAGCTGCATGTAAATCAATGAAACTAGAACACATCCTCACATCATGTGCAAAAATAAACTCAAAACGGACTTAAACATAAGACAAGACCCCATAAAACTCCTAGAAGAAAACATGGACAAAGCATTCTCTGATATCAACCATACAAATGTTTTCTTAGGTTAGTCTCCCAAGGCAACAGAAATAAAAACAAAAATAAACTGATGAGACCTAATCAAACTTTTTAGTACATTTGTACAGCAAATGAAACCACAGGGGAAAAAAACCAAAAGGACAACCTACGGAATGGGAGAAAATAGTTTCAAATGATGCAACTGACAAAGCCTTATCTCTAAAATATACAAACAACTTACACAACTAAACAAAAAAAACCAACAACCCAATTGAAAAATAGGCAGATGACCTGAATAGACATTTATCCGAAGAAGATACACAGATGGCCAACAAGTACATGAAAAAATGCTCAACATCACTAATTATTAGAGGAATTCAAATCAAAACTACAATGAGGTACCACCTCACACCAGTCAGAAAGGCCATTATTAACAAGTCAATAAGTAAATGCTGGAGAGGATGTGGAGCAAAGGGTACCCTCCTATGCTGGTGGTACAAATGTAATTTGGTACAACCACTGTGGAAAACTAAATATAGAACTGCTCTATGACCCAGAAAGCCCACTCCTGGGCATATATCCAGACAAAACTTTTCTTGAAAAAGACACATGCGCCCGTATGTTCATTGCAGCACTATTCACAATAGCCAAGACATGGAAACAACCTAAATGTCCATTGACAGATGAATGGGTTAAGAAGATGTAGTATATATACACAATGGACTACTACTCAGCCATAAAAAAGAACAAAATAATGCCATTTGCAGCATCATGGATGGAACTACAGACTCTCACAGTAAGTGAAAGTAAGTCAGAAAGACAAAAACAAATACCCTAAGATAACACTTACAGCTGGAATCTAATATATGGCACAAATGAACCTTTCTACAGAAAAGAAACAATCTCATGGACTTGGAGAACAGACCTGTGGTTGCCAAGGGGGAGGGGGAGGGAGTGGGATGGACTTGGAGTTTGGGGTTAGTAGATGCAAACTATTTCATTTGGAGTCGATAAGCAATGGCATCATGCTGTATAGCACAGGGAACTCTAGCCACTTTGATGGAGCATGATGGAGGCTAATCTGAGAAAAGGAATATATATATGTATGACTGGGTCACTTTGCTGTACAGCAGAAATTGACAGAACAATGTAAATCAACTATAATAGAAAAAATAAAATCTAAAAAAATAGATATCAAAACAAAAATAAATCAATGGGACCGAATCAAACGTACAAGCTTTTGAACAGCAAGGGAAACCATAAAAAAATAAAAATAAAAGTAAAAAGACAAGCTAAGGAATGGGAGAAAATAGTTTCAAATGATGCAAATGAAATGACAGGGGCTTAACCTCTAAAATATATAAACAACTCATACAACTCAACTTCAAAAAATGCAAACAACCCATTGAAAAATAGGCAGAAGAACTAAATAGACATTTATCCAAAGAAGACTTATATGTAATATCACTTATATATGGAAACTAAAATATGGCACAAATGAACCTAACAAAGAACAGAAACAAACTCATGGACATAGAGAACAGACCTGTGGTTGCCAAGGGGAGAGGGAGGGAGGGGGATGGACTAGGAGTTTGGTGTTAGTAGATGCATTTGGAGAGGATAAGCAATAAGGTCCTGCTGTATAGCACAGGGAAATATATCCATGTGATGGAACATGATGGAAGGTATTGTGATAAAAAGAATGTATAGAGAGTTCCCATTGTGGCTCAGTGCAGACGAATTCGATTAGTATCCATGAGGATGCAGGTTTGATCCCTGGCCCCGCTCAGGGGGTTAATGATCTGGCATTGCTGTGAGCTGCATACCTATATATGAATGGGTATATATATATGTATATAGCATTCATTCATACAAAAAATGTATATATATGTATGACTGAGTCACTTTTCTGTACAGCAGAAATTGAGAAAACATTGTACATCAAGTCCAATAAAAAATTTTTAAAATTTACCTGACATCCCTTCACTCATTCTCAAGAAGCTACCCATAAAAATAATTACATAGATCAGGAACAAAAAAGACATAGCCTCAAGGAGACAGGAGATATGACACAGGACAGCACAACATCTGTGTACCAGGTCTAGAGAGTCCAGATTAGAACAGGGGAAGAAGTCTGTGGGAGAAATGCCTCCGGAAAAGCAGAAGGACTGAGGGATTGTTTGCTAGGTTTCGATGTCTGGAAATATTATTGAGATGTGTTTAACAGATTTAAAAATTGGGGAAGACAATAGTGATAGGTATTGAAAACTAAACACTGGAGAAAAGGAGAAAGTTAACCCCATGAGCAAACAAACAAACAAAACCCAAAATGAAAAGACTCTCTAAGAAAAGGAACAAAATCAACCACTTGGTCAGTGGTAAATAACACTTAAATAAGCAAAAGAATATAAATACTAACTTTTCTATTTAATCAAAACATACAATATAACTATATTGGGACAGTCAAAAGTGAGGTGTGATAACTCTTCATAGGTAGCTAAGAGATGGATATCTCAAATGATTCAATTTAAAAGTGCAGCATAGCAATATTATCTTTTAGGTAATGATTTAAATAAATAGACAAAAGAATCAAAAGTGCTTGCTTTGGGGAAGGGGGACCAGGAGTGGGGGAGCCAAAAGACCCCCCAGTAGCTCTGCTGGGAACAGCCTCCCCACCCACCCATCCTTTGAGATTCTGCTCAGCCCTTCCTAGGCTGTTCCCTCCCCTGGGGAGACATGTGTACTTCCCTCCAACAGCCCCTTGTCCCTAGGCCTCTGTCGAAGTACCCTTTCCCCTGTATCTTCATCTTCTCTTTGTGGTCCAAGTATGCATCTGACTTGGGAATCCAGCACCTATCACACAACTGCCACTACTCAAAGTTGGTTGAATGAATAGAGCAAGGAATGGGGTGGGGAGCAGATTTAGAGAACAGGAGGGACCCAAAGGTAAGGGGTCTCCCTCCACCTTACAAATTCCAATTCCTTGGTATTTTTCGTGTGATTGGCTGGGGCTGCTCCCCGCTTCACAGGATCTCCGGTGGGAAAGGACTAAGGGTGGCAACTATTGTGCCCAATGTGGCACTTCTTCTGCCCTTAATAAGTATTATTTAGGATAACAGACTGTTTTTTTGTGTTTTTGTTTTGTTTTGTTTTTTTTAGCAACAGTCTGTGGAAAGCCTTTTAGAACACAATACATAAGTGCAAGAGATGGGAGAAGCAATTGCAGGCAGACATGAATTACCTCCCATGTAATTCCTTTGTCCTTATTCAGTCTCTCTAAATTGCCCTCTCCCAGCCCCCCTAAAACCTCCTTTCCAGTGGCTCTAGGGCGTTTCCATTTCCCTGGAGGGCTGTGCGGGCACGCGAGCGTAGACTAAAGACTAATGAGGATGCCCAGAGCCGCAGGCTTGGGCGGAAGAGGTCTGCGTAGGACGGAGGCACCGGAGGAAGAGAAGGAAGCAGCCGCTGCTCTGCCCACCGCTTTCCAGCATCCTCCTTCACCCCTCCCTTCCATCCCTCTACCTTCTGGTGCCCGTAGAACCAGTGGCTCGGGGGCGAGGGGAAGGGGCGCAGGTCTCGGAGCAGCCGCTGCCTCTGCAGGTAGAGCTTGACAGCCTGCAGCAGCCCCAGGGCCAAGCAGAACACCAGCGCCAGGTGGAGGGGCCTCGCCCAGTGCGTCTCCAGCCAGGAGGACTCCATCGCTCTGCGCTGCGCGGATGGCCCGCAGCCTCTGGCCTGGTGCTTTTCTGCAGCCCGGGATCTGGGGGGAGGATCCAGCCACCCACTCTCGGGGAGAGCCAGCCCACCGCGCCTCCGCGCGCTGGCACGATCCCTGCTTTCCCCTGAGAAAGGAAGAGCAGTGGGAGGGGGCAGCCCGGGCTTGGCCCGAGGCGGGCAGGCAGGCAGGAGTTGCCGGATTTCTAGCCCTGTGTCAACTGATGCAAAACTTGATTCAGGACAACTTCCGTATCAGAGAGCGGCATCGTTCAAGTGCGATAGTTTTCAATCCCGGAAGGGATGGATTTAGGTTTTGAAATAATGCCAAAGCTCAGGTCATTGATTTTCTTCTTTGCCCCAAATAAATAATGTGTAGCTCTTGGACGCAGCTCAGATCCTGCATTGCTGTGGATGTGGTGTAGGCCAGCAGATGCAGCTCCAATTCGACCTCTAGCTTGGGAACTTCCAGATGCCACATGTGCAGCCCTAAAGATAGATAGATAGACAGACAGATAGATAGATAGATAGACAAATAGATATGTGAATATAGCTTCAAAACTATTTTAAATTCAAAATAGTTGAAGAATACATTGAAGTCACCTGATTAAGAGTATATCTGCATAATATTGTATTAAATTAATTGCCATTCTCAACAGTAAGTTAAACAAATGCCTTCAGCAGCCTCTCACATTTGTTTGAATTGGCTGCAATTCAAAAAATGTTATTTGAGGAACCACATACGTAACATAACTATAGGGCATAATAGCCTAGGCCCAGATAAACACTCATCTGAAATAATATCAAAATAATATTGAACCCACACCACATGCCAGGTGCTTTAAGTGTACTGTCTCCATTCTCCTAGGTAGGCCTTGCAGAAGAGCAAATTGAAGGCTAGAGAAGATAAGTCACTTGACCTTGATCTGTTCTCTATACCACATGGTGACTCCAAGGCATCATAAAACCCCTCTCCTCCAGTTCTTCTAATTACACAGATCCATATGGTGAGCTGTAGGTTGACCAAAATTTTCTAATATCAACCCACATTCATTATTGGCTAAATATTAATATTTTACCCTGGTAAGAAACAAAAAAAGGAAATCAGCCTGATCTATACACTTGAAGTGTTCAGTATTACCAAATTCAGATCATCTAAGTTTTCCCCTATGACCATTCTTCATATTTCCTAATATTACCTAAGTTCCTGAAGCTTAGAGCAGTGTTACCTACTCCAACTACAGTGAACTCTAGACCTCACTCAAAATTAGAAAAATATATCCAAATTCCTATACTCTTGTAAAACAGGACCCAAACTTTTCTATGGGTAACAAAAAGCGCCTATTTTTCTATAAGTAAATACCACATACCTTTATTCTCAAAATGCTACTGTAACTGAGTATGGCCCTGAGGGGGTCCTGGGCACAGAGGACTTTCTATGTCCCCTGTTTCTTGTTTTTAAAAATGGGTCTCATTCAGCCTCCACAGCTCTCCTGTGATCCAAGGGGCAGGTTCAGACAGTTGCGGATAAGGGGATGCAAAGACAAGGGAGTGACAGTCAAGCAACAACGCAGCCTTGGGAGGGGATACTTGTTCCCTCTCAAGGGACGCACATACTGCTGTAGGCATCTTACACACTTGAGAAAATTTATATTCCTTATGCTTCTTTTAGAAATGAAAACTTCAAAACTGAACAGTTTGGACTCCTTCTTCGTCCTTTTCCCGGCCTTAACTGCACCCTAAACAAAATCACTCTTAGACTGAAGACCTGAGCACAGTTGCCTGTGGGTTAAAGATTATCAGCATATGATGTTTTTCAGGAACTTTCCTAGTTTATTCTAATCTCTGATCAATGTGCCCTTTTTGCAAGTACTGTTAATCTAGGCAATAAGCCAGAAGGCCACCATCATGGTCATGGCAAAATCTCCTGAGTTCAGCTTTGATGACTAAGATTCCCCATAAAGAAAGAAGAATGCATGTTTGTCCCGATCCTGATTCCTATCTGAAAACCTGTTTTCCTCTATTTTACTATAAAACTCCCTACAATTCTTTCCAGTGGGGGGGGGGGGGGCGGCAGAGACTTTAAGGCATTAGCCTGCTGTGGCCACTTTGCTGGGCAAAGCAATAAAAGCTATCTCTTACTCCTTCACCCAAAACTCCTGTCTCTGCATTTCTATTTGGCACTGGTGGACAGAGGCCGAGTTTCAGCAACAGTACCTATTTTGATAAACAAAAACACAATGTAAACAAATACGGGATTTTAAAACTTTAAAGAAAAACTTGACAAAGACTAAATAAAGGCAATGCTTTGCTTTTGAAAGCAAATTTATAAATTTTAATATACTTAAATATTCTTTTTGGTAATCTGACCTTAGCAAAATTGTAAATGTGTTACTACTTCCATTTTTTTTTTCAATTGCTTTAGCTTCCTTGGATAATAGCACTAGCTCTATTAATCATAGTTATTCCATTGTGTTACTTAAATGGCTTTTAATTTTTAATATGGAGAAAGACATTCTACTATAGAGACAAAGATGGGAATTGTCAAAATAAAATTAATAAAGAACACATTTTGCCAAACTTGCATGTGTATTGTATTTATGATAGTGATCTCAGCAGATCTGCACAAGTATTAATTTTTTCAATTTCACCTTTAATGATTTTATTCAAAGCCTTCATTGTATTAGAAATAGTTCTGATGGGTCACTTGATATGGGGTTTTTTTTTGCAACCTTTATATTTTTTACAATAGATTTTCCTCCACTTGCAGTAATTGGGTTGGAGGAAGAAATGCACGTATGTCCACATCAGTAGGTTAGTTCTTGATGTTAAAATTGCTAAGTAATCCCTCTATCATTGAATAACAAAAGTGACACTTGAATACGCTTTTGCCTAAAACTGCTCAGAGTTGGGAGCATAGCATCTGGATGGCAGCCAGTGGAAAACAAAGCAAGAGAAGGAACCAGCCTTTCTGCCCTGCCTGCCCTGCATTAAACCTTCCCCAGGACAGGAAATCCCAGGAGTACATGGGGGCGGGAAAGAGGGACATGTGGATAAATGCCTCCAACAATTGTCCTGCTTTGGGTCGAATATACTTAGAGCTCAAACCCCTGACACACTTGCTGCGATGTGCTGCCCTGTGGCTGGAAGAATGTTTTCAGAACACGACATTCCGTTCACGTGGCACCTAAGCAAGTGGCAACCTCTCTAAGCCTCGGTTTCCCCAACTGTAACGCATGGGAATGGTGACAGCACCTATCACTGGCAGTTACTGTGAGAATTCAATGCATGGCGCTGAGCACAACGCTGGGAGCCATGAGTCACACATGCTTTTATTGTTTTTATATACTGTAATTCTTAGAAAAACCAGAGTTCCAACCAGGGAAACCCAAGGAAGTGAAGTAAGGGGTATGCCATTCAGCCATTATACAAACATACATTGAACAAATAATATGTATATTAAACACATACATATCCCATCAATAAACCAAAACGCAAAGAGCTAGGGACACGGTCATGGAGTTTACCATCTACCACATGTTTCCCACTGAATGAATGTTTATGAAGTAAATGAATGAGCCACAGTTTAAACTTCTTCTTCATGCTTTCATCCTTCCCTTTTCAAAAATTCTGAATGAACCAGCTACAGCAGCTACCACTCTTGGGGAAATGGTGGGGTGAATGAAGCTGAAAGCTAGACACTACCCTATGTGCTGCTAAAGAACTGAAAAGCAGAGCCAAAAGCTTTTTAACAGAAAGATGTTCAAATGTAAAGATATGAGCTAAGTAACAAGATTAGGTAAAGGACTTTATTTTTGTTACAGACAAAGGGACTTACTTTAGAGAAAATGGACTTGTAGGCTCTTGTAATTAAAAAGAAAATCCATACCTGGAGTACAAGGAAGTGGAAATAATAAGAGCTTACAAAAATATGTCACTTTCAGAAATAATCTTCTGCTAATCCTTGCGATAATTCTACGAAATGCAGGGCAACACAAGCTTCATTTCACAGATAAGAACATGGACTCACAGAGCGTGCCTGGGGAGGGGGGGGGGGCGCTGGATGTACAAGTGAGACTTAATCCAGGTCTCTGATCCCAGCTTGGGCTCTCAGCACCTGTGGCAAAGACACGGGCATGTGTTTCACATTTGTGCCAGCCCTCTCTGGCCAGGATTTTCCAGAACTTGTTGGAGGGCATGCATGAGTTGTGGAGGAAGAAGGAGCAAATGAACGTAGGAAAGGAGAGAGTGGAGGTCAGACAACCAGCCAGTATTGAAGGGGCTGAGCTGAGGACACAGAATAAATACGCTGCCTGGGGCAGGGGGTAGTTTACACAACTCAAAGAGACCCACCTGACCGTCTACAAGGGATTCTAATATCTGGGCCCAGATGAGGAAGTCATGTCAGGGTGTGGATCAAGGCCCATTTCAGAAAGTTGGGGTACAGTGATGAAGCTAGATCCAGGTCCCCCAGACTCCAGGGTAGAACAAACACCTTACTCATGTTCCAAAGACCCTTCTTTAGCCTGTATTTTGAGAGTAAGGGTGGATGTCAGTTCTCTTTATTCTGGGAGGTCAGGAAGCCTTTGTCTTCCCCCTGCCCCATCCTCTCAAGTTGTGTGCTGCCATGGTTGTAGGTCAGACCTTGGTCAAGTCAATGCCTTGCTTCAAAACCATCATGGGTTTTGGAAAAAGTCCTCATTCTTGTTATGCCAGACTCATCAAAAATTAGACTCTAGGAGTTCCCATTGTGGTTCCAGGGTTAAGAATCCAACTAGTATCCATGAGGGTGCAGGTTCGATCCCTGGCCTTGCTCAGTGGGTTAAGGATCTGGCATTGTCACAAGTTGTGATGTAGGTCGCAGACATGGCTCGGATCTGGCATTGCTCTGGCTGTGATATAGGCCAGCAGCTATACCTCCAACTGGACCCCTAGCCTGGGAACTTCCACATGCTGCAGGTGTGGCCCTAAAAAGCAAAAAAAAAAAAAAAAAAGAAAGGGGGGGGGGTTCATTTCATACCAGGAGTGCAAACAGGCACAGAGTTTCAGCCAGGTCCCTCTTGAGGCCTTTCTTCCTGCACATTCCCCACTCCCAAGTCCTCCATGTCAGGAAAAAGGTGGTCAAGTCCAGACTAGATTCTGCTAGCCAGGCTACAGTCATTGCTCTCACTGCCACTGCCACAGGTGGCACTGTTGGAAACTGGTTTTGTTCTGTGCGAAGCCACCTGGAAGTGGTGCTGAGGTACCACTGATCTTGCCTAAGCTTCAGTCAGGGCCCCTCAGTTGAGGTTATTGCCAAGGTCACAGTTCTTTTTAGCTGACACCCTCTCCCATTTCAGCCACCGTACCTCAAAGCACTATACTAGAAAAATACTACCAGAACCAGCCACAAACCACAGCAAAGTACTACCAGAACCAGCCACAAACCACAGAAAATACTACCAGAACCAGCCACAAACCACAGCAAAAAAATTCTTTCCCCTAAAAATCTCCCTATCTCAAAGTATTAAATTTAATCACATCTACAAACTGTCTTTTGTCATCTAAGGTGACATATTCACAGGTTATGAGGATAAGAACATGGACATATTTGATGGGCTCTTACTCTATATACAAGAGAAAGTAATCCAAAAGTTAACAGAGGGTTTCGTCCAAGTAATTAAGAAGGCATTTGCATGAGGTATTTGGCAAACCCACTCATGAAATATAATATACTAGTTAAAATTCTTATTCTGTATTCAGAACAAACCAGTTTCAAATAATGAGGTGTTCTTTGCTCTTTGTGTAGCCTTGAACAAGCTACATCACCTCTTTGGATACTCAGTTTTCTCTATTCTAAAACGGGCATTTTTCAGTACAGATCCATACCAGTAGCTGAACCCTCAGTTCATACCAATAGCTGCATGTGGGGTCTTTTATGACTTACTAATGGAAGAGAAAAAGGCTAAGTATGAGGCACAGATGTGTTGGTTCAGTCTATGGTGCAAGTTGATAATGACTGCTGCTCCTCTGCAGCTCATTCAGGGGTGGTTCTGAAGGGCATAAATGAGAGGAAATCTTCCTAATGGACAGAACTTTGTGAAGTACATCTGATCATCCATTTAATGAGAAGCAGAAAAAGACTATGTACAGACTTGTGAGCAGGGGCAAATGGCTTGGATGGCTTGACTGAGATCTGGAGGGAGAAAGATTAGAAAATAGGACAAGGAGGTCTGGGAAACAGGCATGTGGATGGATAAGTGGCAATGGGCATGAAGTCTAAAGATGTGTGTATTGCATCCTAATACCCAACCAAGAGTTTCTATCACAAGAGAGCAATGGAAAACCTGGTAGACAAAGTATCTGGTCTTATATTTAGGTCTTTAATCCATTTTGAGTTTATTTTTGTGTACAGTGTTAGGAAGTGTTCTAATATTATTCTTTTACATGTGACTGACCAGTTGTTCCAGCACCATTTTTTTAAGGGGCTGTCTTTTCTCCATTGTATATTCTTGCTTCCCTTGTCATAGATTAGTTGACTCTAGGTACATGGGTTTAATTCTGGGCTTTCTATACTGTTCCACTGATCTATATTTCTGTCTTTGTGCCAGTAGCATACAGTTTTGATGACTGTAGCTTTGTAGATAGTCTGAAGTCAGGGAGCCTAATTTCTCCAGCTCCATTTTTCTTTCTCAGGATGATTTTGGCTATTCTGGGTCTTTTGTGCTTCCAAAGAAACTTTAAAATATTTTGTTCTATTTCTGTGAAATATGTCCTTGGTAACTTGATAGGGATTGCACTGAATCTGTAGATTGTCTTGGGTAGTATAGTCATTTTGACAATATTGATTCTTCTAATCCAAGAGCATGGTATGGCTTTCCATCTGTTTTTGTCATCTTTGATTTCTTTCATCAGCAACTTACAGTTTTCAGAGTACATATCTTTTGTCTCTTTAGGTAGGTTTATTCCTAAGTACTTTATTCTTTTTTGATGTCATAGTAAATGGGATCCTTTCCCTAATTTCTCTTTCTGATTTTTTGTTGTTAGCATATAGAAATGCAGTTGATTTCCGTGTATTAATTTTGTATCCTGCGACTTTGCCAAATTCATTGATGAGCTCTAACAGTTTCTGCTAATGTCTTTAGGATTTTCTAGGTATAGTATCATGTCATCTGCAAATAGTGATAGTTTTACTTCTTCCTGTTCAATTTGCATTCCTTTTATTTCTTTTTCTTCTCTGATTGCCATGGCTAGGACTTCCAAATCTATGTTCAATAGTAGTGATGAGGACATCTTTGTCTTGTTTCTGATCTCAGCTTTTCACCATTGAGAATGATGTTAGCTCTGGGTTTGTCATGTATGGCATTAATTATGTTAAGGTAGATTTCCTCTATGCCCACTTTCTGAAGGGTTTTTATCAGAAATGGGTGTTGGATTTTGTCAAAACTTTTTCTGAATCTATTGAGAAGATCATATGGTTTTTATTCTTCAGTTTGTTAATGTAGTGTATCACACTGATTGATTCGTGGGTATTGAAGAATCCTTGCATCCCTGGGATAAATCCCACTTGATCATGACATACAATCCTTTTGATGTATTGTTGGATTCGGTTTGCTAGTATTTTGTTGAAGATTTTTGCATCTATGTTCATCAGTGAAATTGGCCTGTAATTTTTTTGTGTGTGTGGTATCTTTGCTTGGTTTTGTTATCAGGGTGATGGTGGCCTCATAGAATGAGTTTGGGACTATTTCTTCCTCTGCAATTTTTTGGAATAATTTCAGAAGGATAGGTTTTAGCTCCTCTCTAAATGTTTGATAGAATTTGCCTGTGAAGCCATCTGGTCCTGGACTTTTTTTTTGTTGGAAGTTTTTAAATCACAGTTTCAATTTCAGTCCTTGTGATTGGTCTGTTCATCTTTTCTATTTCATCTTGGTTTAGTCTTGGAAGATTGTACTTTTCTAAGAATTTGTCTATTTCTTCTAGGTTTTCTGTTTTAATGGCATATAATTGCATATAGTAGTCTCTTATGATCCTTTGTATTTCTGTGATGTCCATTGTAACTTCTCCTTTTTCATTTCTAATTTTATTGATTTGAGTCCTCTATGTTTTTTTCTTGATAAGTCTGGCTAAGGATTTATCAATTTTGTTGATCTCTTCAAAGAACCAGCTTTTAGTTTTATTGATCTTTTCTGTGGTTTTCTTCATTTCTGTTTAATTTATTTCTAATCTTTATGATTTATTTCCTTCTGCCGACTTTAGGTCTTGTCTGTTCTTCTCTCTCTAGCTGCTTTAGATGTAAAGTTAGGTTGTTTATTTGAGCTTTTTCTTGTTTCCTGAGGTAGGCTTGTATTGCTATAAACTTCCCTCTTTGAACTGCTTTTGCTGTATCCCATAGGTTTTAAAGTGTTGTGTCTTTGTTGTCATTTGATTCTAGGTATTTGTGTGTGTGTGTGTCTTTTTGTTCTTTTTAGGGCTGCACCTGTGGCATATGGAGGTTCCCAGGCTAGGGGTCTAATCAGAGCTACAGCTGCTGGCCTATGCCGCAGCCACAGCAATGCCAGATCCAAGCTGTGTCTGTGACCTACACCACAGCTCGTGGCAATGCTGGATCCTTAACCCACTGAGTGAGGCCAGGGATTGACCCCAAACCTCGTGGTTTCTAGTTGGATTCTTTTGCTGTGCCACGATGGGAACTCCTGCTTCTAGGTATTTTTTAATTTCTTCTTTGATTTCTTCAGTGATCCATTGGTTGTTTAGCAGCACGTTCTTTAGTCTCCATGTGTTTGTACTTTTGCAGTTTTTTTTTCCTTGATGTTTGATTTCCAGTCATATAGTTTTGTAGGTCTGAAAAGGTGCTTTATGTGATTTCAATTTTCTTAAAGTTACTGAGTCTTGATTTGTGACCCTGAATGTGATCAATCCTAGAGAATGTTCCCTGTACACTTGAGAAGAATTTGTATTCTGCTGCTTTTGGATGGAATGTCCTATAAATATCTATTAAGTCCATCTGGTCTAATGCATCATTTAGGGCCTGTGTTTCCTTGTTGATTTTCTGTCTGGATGATCTGTCCATTAGTGTAAGTAGGGTGTTAAAGTCCCCCACTATTATTGCATTATTGTCAATTTCTCCTTTTAAGGTTGTTAGCAATTGCCTTATATATTGAGGTGATCCTATGTTGGGTGCATATATATTTACAATTGTTATATCTTCTTCTTGGATTGATCCTTTGATCATTATGTAATGTCCTTCTTTGCCTCTTATAATACTCTTTATTTTAAGCTCTCTTTTGTCTGATATGAATATTGCCACTCCAGCTTTCTTTTGATTCCTGTTTCCATGGAATATTATCTTCCATCTTCTCACTTTCAATTTGTATGTGTCCCTAGAAGTGAAACGGGTCTTTGAAGACAGTATATATATAGTTCTTGTTTTTGTATTCATTCAGCCAGTGTATGTCTTTTGGTTGGGGCAGTTAGTCCATTTACCATTATATTACCATTAAGGTTATTATTGGTATGTATGTTCTTATTGCCGTTTTATTAACTGTTTTGGATTTGGTTTTCTTGCTCTTTTTTTCTTCCCTTCTTCTCTTGTTCTCTCCTCTTGTGGTTTGATGACTATCTTTAGTGTTGTATTTGGATTGCTTTTTTGTTTGTATGTATATCTAAGTGTATGTGTATGTAGATTTTTTGTTTGCAGTTCCCTTGAAATTTTGCTATAGGAGTCTATATACACATACGAGATGGTTTGAAGTTGTTGGTCTTTTAACTGCAAGTGCATCTCCAGTGTCTTGCATTTGTACCCTCCTCTTCTCACGATTTCTGATTTGGGTAGCATAGTGGTGCATGAATGAGCTCCTACCTTTACTGTATATATGCCTTTACTGGTGATCCTTGTCATTGGTAGTATTTTTGTTTCCAGCTGTGGACTTTTCTTTTCCGTCTAGAGGAGTTCCTTTAGTATTTGTTGTAAACCTGGTTTAGTGGTGCTGAATTCTCTTAGCTTTTGCTTGTCTGTAAAGCTTTTGATTTCTCCTTCAACTCTCAATGAAAGCCCTGCTGGGTGAAGTGATCTTGCTTGGAGGTTTTTTTCTTTTCATCACTTTAAGCATATCGTGCCACGCCCTTCTGGCCTGCAGAGTTTCTGCTGAACAATCTGCCAATGACCTTATCGGGGGTCCCTTCTATGTTATTTGTTTCTTTTCCCTTAGCTGCTTTCAGTATTTTCTCTTTGTCTTTAATTTTGATGACTTTGATTAATATGTGCCTTGGGTGTTCCTCCTTGGATTTATTTTATATGGTCCTTGTTGTGCTGCCTGGATTTGAGGGAGTGGTTCCTTCCCCATGTTAGGGAAGTTTTTGGCTATTATCACTTTGGATATTTTTTTTTCTGTACCTTCCGCTCTCTCTTCTCCTTCTGGCACCTCTATAATATGGACCTTGGGGCATTTAATGTCGTCCCAGAGTTCTCTTAGACTGTCTTCATTTTTTTCACTATTTTTTCTCTTTTCTGTTCCACATCAGTGATTTGCACTAGTCTGTCCTCCACCTCACTTATTTGTTCTTCTGACTCCTGTATTCTGCTGTTGGTTGCTTCTAATGAATTTTTTATTTCAGGTATTGTATTTTGCATCTCTGCTTACTTAATTCTTTAATGTAGTATTTATTTGCTCAGTTTTACTTGTAATTTATCAATCTTTGCCTCCAGTTTATTTCCAGTGTCTTGCATCATCTTCACTATCATTAGCATAAAGTCCTTTTCCTGGAGGTTGATAATATCCAGATCACTTAGCTATTTTTCTGGGCTTTTTCTTGCTCCCTTATCTGAGTCATAATTCTTTGCCTTTTCATTCTGTATAGATTTTTGGTGTGGTCTCCTTTTTGCAGACAATTGAGTTGTAGCCTCTCTTGCTTCTGATGTCATCCCCCCTTCAAATGGGTTATTTTTTAAATGTTATTCTTCCTTCATGTGCTTACTGATTCTCTTTAAAATGAGGCATAATCCCTGTGAATCTTTCTCTATGCTGGCTCTGCAAACACTGGGATGACAACTATGAAAGGTAAGTTAGCCAACATAGTGCCCCATAATTAGAACACTAAGTTGAAACATAATAATAGAAATACCTAGGGAGACTTGGGAACACTGGGGAGGACACCTTGGGGTCAGCAGGCTCAAGTTTAAGTGCAACTCACCTGGTGTATCCTTAATATGGTTTCCTCACTCTGCAGTGACACAGGATCATGCAATCATCCCTCCCTTATACAGGTTTGCCTTGAGTATTATAGAGTTGTACTAGTTCAGAAGCCTGCCACAAATACCACAAACTGGGTGGCTGAAACAACAGAATTTAGTGTCTCATGTTCTAGAGACTAGAGCCCAAAATCAAGGTTTTGGCAGGGTTGGTGCCTCCTGCATGCTGGGCAGGAAGTATCTATTCCAGGCCTTTCTCCTTGGCTGGTAAATCACTAATTCTCAATATGTCTCTTCACATTATTTTCTCTCTGATTGTGTAACTCTGTGTCCACATTTCCCCTTTTTATAAAGACACTAGTCGTACTGGACTAGGGCCCACCCTAGGACCTCACTTAAACTTGATGACCCCATAAAGACCTTATCTCCAAATAAAGTCACATTATGAGGGACTGGTTTAGGATTGCAACCTGTGGACTTGAGGGGGCTCAATGTAACCAGTAACTCTAAGATAAGTCTCTGAAAAACACTTGTATACCATGGAGCCCATTACTAAACTTCCTCAAGCACCTACTATGTGTAAGATTCTGAAGGCAGCTTTGAGGAGGGCCCACAGATGGCCCATTTAAAGCCAGGATAGGGCCCTAGGCCAAGTTTCTGCAGGAGAGCAAGATCCAGATCAGAGCTCAGCTTCCCCAAAACAGTTCCAAACTCCTAACTGCTACTGATTGATCCAGAACACTCTCCCAGTTGCTGTCCTATTTCACCACCACTCTAAGCACTTGTCCTAAAGAGAAAGTTGTACTGATTTGACTTTCCCTCTGTTAAAGTACCTGAAGGACCAGGAGCTTCAAGAGGTACTGAGAAGGATGGAGAACTTCCCATGTGCCTGTCCCCGCTGGCTGTGGGGGAGCAAGGTTCATCTGGTGATCTATGACCCTGAGTACATGAAGGTGGTCCTGGGGAGATCTGGTGAGAGCAAAATGTGATCCCAGGTGGAGCATCTTTTCCTCCTTCACTACATGCATCTGGGTCTGGAAAATTCCAGAAGAGATTAGCAGTTCAGTCCTCAACACCTGAACTCTACCATCCAAACATACAGCCCATGTCCAACATTATACACTTAAACTGAGAGTTTAAACAGATGTGTGGGGCTGTATTTTTTCCTTCTTTCTTTTTTTAACCCTATTGAGATGATTTTTTATAAATATCCCCAGATGGTAAAGACAATTTTTTTTTTCTTTTTAGGGCTGCAGGTGCAGCATATGGAAGTTCCCAGGCTAGGGGTAGAATCAGAGCTGTAAATGCTGGCCTATGCCACAGCCACAGCAATGCAGGATCTGAGCTTGTGTCTGCAACCTACACCATAGCTCATGGCAATGCTGGATCCCTGACCCACTGAGCAAAGCTGGATCCCTGACCCACTGAGCAAAGCCGGGGATCAAACCTGCATACTCACGGATACTAGCCGAATTTGGTTCCTCTGTGCCATGACAGGAATTCTCTGAAAAACAAATTCTTATGCATGCTGATTTGCACTTCCCTGTCCTGGGTCATAGGATGGCTAAACTAGCACATGCTATAGGAAAACCACAGCCTTCTGTGGCTTGAAGACAGAGATTATGTTTCTTGCTGATTTGCCATCTTAGTCCTGTGGATCTTCTGCTAGGACAGAGTCTGCCTTCCTGAGCCCACAATGACTATCAGGACCAAGAAAGTCAGGGATGGGGGCAAGTGGGAGGTGGCTTGAGACAGACTGCCAGCTGACAATCATCAGGAAGGGCTGGCAGCCCATGGTCTGGACCACAGGTGCTCTGGGGGCTGCCTGCCTTGTTTGGTCCCCCCCCCCTCTTTTCTATAATGCCCTTCCTTACCTTTCAGATCCAAAGTTTACTTTAATGTGCAGATTCTTGTCTCCCTGTATTAGTAAGTACATATAACTAGTACTTAGACATACTCCCAGTTAGTTTTGCCAAGAGCTGCCTCTCTGGCTCATGCGACAACATGTGCTGGCACCATTCACCACTCTCATCTCTGAATTAAGCCTCATTTCTGACAAAAGTCTCACCCATTGTAACGGTGATGAAAGCTCTCCTGAAGCTCAGCCTCTTCAGCTCACTCCTCATGATTCTCCAATGATCTCACCATGACTTTATTTAAGTCCTTCTATCACCTGACCCCTTCTCTTTTTCAACCTTTTTCTCCAACTGTCACATGCTATGCACAAGCCATTTGGAATATTCACACTCCTGAAATGTACTGGCCCCTGCTGCCTTTGCCCATGATGTGCCTTCTCTTGATACCTTTGGTTTTCCCATGTTGTTCCCAGCCATCCTTCTGATTCAGCTTCTTGCCCCACATACATTCCCAACTGTGACCCAGGTTATGGTTTGCCTCTGCTGGATGGGCAGACATGGTTCCAGCACCAGGGGATGCTGACCCCAGCCTTCCACTAAGACATCCTAAAACCCTATGTGTGTCTTGTGGCCAACTCTGTCCAGATGATGCTGGTGAGTCTATCCCTCTCTCACCTGGACACATTCATACCCAGAACAGCTTACAAAGTCCACTCTCAGACACTCGTGTCCCCCAGACATCCATCAGACAGACATCCCAGAATCATATAGCTAACCTTAGTGTGGACACTGCTCTCCCAAAGTGAATGAGACCCAGGCACCTCCTTGGACACACACTCTGGTCATTGATAAGGGAAGGGTGGAGCATGGCGTATTCAGGGTCCTTTCTCCTCCCACCTTTATGTCTTTACACCATGGACTAGAGGAAGTATCATTCCCCTGGGTTCCAGGACGAGCTGCCCATGGCTGACCTAGCCAATGATAGCTTCAGACACAGCATGGACATCCCAGAATGACACTCAGGTGGCCTCTGGCCTAGGGCCCAGGGCTTCTGCATGGAACTGAGCCACTCATGGGAGGAAATGAGATCAGGTCCACACTCTCAGACCTGGGTCCCTCCATCACATGACACCACATCAGGATCTTGTTTGACCACCACCTGGTCTCAGCTGACATTTTACGGATGAAAGGAAAGGAGATCTCTCATGTGAGGGACCTCTGTACTAGAGTCTTCTACTTTCTCTTGCCTGACAAACTTGCTTACCACATTGGACATCAGCTGTCTAGCTCAGCTATCAGGACATAAAGACTTTCACTTAGTCCACTGAGAAAGGAGGCTTTCTGGTCTGGCAGAAGGTGGTTAACATCATAAATTGCTTCCAATTAATGTGAATTTGAAACATTAGGAAGAAAGTTGTTTATTTATATAATAAAAGTTTCTGAAAACATAGCCATGACGTTACACATGTGATTTACACCCTTAAACTGCTAACGACATGCCCTAAGAAAGTGAGGACATCCGCATCAGAAGATGTGGAGAGGCAGAGAGAGAGCCTGGCCTTGCCAGCACCAGAGCAGAGCAGGGTCACTGGCCCCCTCCCCCCGCAGGACAAGTGGGAGCAGCTCGTCGCCCAGGACCCACGTCTGGAGATCGTGGGACCCGTCTCCTTGATGACCCTGGACACCATCATGAAGTGCGCCTTCAGCCACCAGGGCAGCGTCCAGACTGACGGGTCAGTGACACACCTTCAGTGGCAGCTGCTGCTTCTCCCCAGCTGGGGAGGACCACCCTGGCAGGCACTTGGGACAGCTGGATGCTTTTCAGCACAAAAGGCATCATTCTGCAGGGAGCCCCCCACCACGGGCAGATTCCAGCCCAGACCAAACCCAGACTCAGTCACACATCCTGATCCCCGACACAGTGACCTGGATGCTCAGGCCACTAGTGAAGGGCAGAGGGTCCGGAGGACTGTAGGGCAGAAGGACAAAGACCTCAGGGCGGCCTGTCCCACTGACTGAGGACACCTCTCCCTAGAGCCCTACTCCTTCTCCAACTCAGTGACTCCCACCAGTCAAGTCTCTTCTGCATCCTCTCCCTTCAGGAACTCCCATTCCTACCTCCAGGCCGTTTGGGACCTCAGAAATCTCATTTTCTCCCACTGGAGGAGTGCCTTCCTCCACAGTGACGTCCTCTACAGGCTGAGCCCTGAAGGCCACCAGAGCCGCCGAACCTGCCAGCTGGCCCATCAACACACAGGTTCGGCTCCTGCTCTGGGCTGTTCCTCTCCTTCCATCAGGAACATCTAAAAGGGTGTGGCCTTGATGCTGAGGCAGATCCAGCCTCCTGTGTCCCTTTAGTAGCAGAGATAACCTGACACTGCGCATCCCCCTGGGGTAGGGACTTTGAACCAAGATGTCAGGGTGTCAGGTGCTATGGAGGGATTTTCATGAGTCATACTGCATTGGTGATGGGTGATTAAGATGCCCTTTCCAAAGTCTTCCGGGACACTGCTATGAGGGGATCCCCTTCCTGTGTCACACGAGGCTGGAAGTCTCAGCCCTAGAGTGCTCCCCATGCCCTCCCTCATCCTGATCCACCCGACACCCAGCTTGGGCCACGAGGGGCAGTGGGGATGCCCTGGATGCTGTACCTGGCCCCCGGAGCTCTCAGCTCCGCCTGCGAACCGCCGTTCCAAAACAGACCGAGTGATCCAGCTGAGGAAGGCACAGCTGCAAAAGCAGGGAGAGATGGAGAACGTGAGGAAGAGGAGGCACTTGGATTTCCTGGACATCCTCCTCCTTGCCCGAGTGAGTGTCGGGGGCATAGGCTTGAGGCTTTGCCCAGAAGCACAGAGGACGGGGCAAAGCTGCACTCTCCCCCTGCCTCCTCAGATGGAGAAGGGGAACAGCTTGTCGGACACCGACCTCCGTGCCGAAGTGGACACGTTCATGTTCGAGGGTCGTGACACCACAGCCAGTGGCATCTCCTGGATCCTCTATGCTCTGGCCTCCCACCCTGAGCATCAGCAGAGATGTCGGGAGGAGATCCAAGGCCTCCTGGGGGATGGCACCTCCATCACCTGGTGAGTGTCCCAGAGATGGAGAGCCCCGCACTGACCGCCCACCCCCCACCCCCAGCTAGTGGAGACTCCCCCGCTCCCCAACTCTGCCCAGCCTCAGGATGGCCTTTGTTCAGGGACCACCTGGACCAGATGCCCTACACCACCATGTGCATCAAGGAGGCCCTGAGACTCTATCCGCCAGTACCAGGAGTTAGCAGAGAGCTCAGCAAGCCCATCACCTTCCCTGATGGACGCTCCTTACCTGCAGGTATGAGCATCACCACACCCACTAACCTCAGCATCTGCAGGAACACATGGGAGATCAGGAATCCACATGAACTTGCCCACCAGCCACACTTGCAGACCCATTCCTGCCTCAAGTTAATTCATATTCCCTCTCTATTTAGGATGAGGTTGTGAAATGCTTGATATAGAAATTGAACACAGCAAAAGTTCAACATACAAATGCTAGCCCTAGAATGGGGTCTTCTCATCGAGCCCTCAGATTCGATTTCCCTGGGACCTGAACAATTGGGAGACAAGGAGACAAAAGCAGGGGAAGATGCGGTTCCTTCCAGAGGGGGGTCCACGTAATGAGGGAGCTCAGGGAACCCACTGTCCCCAGGTCAGGTGGCCAGTCCCTGAGGAGCCCTCAGGGGGATGCAGACAGCAGCTGATGACCAGGTCATGGCTGGAGAGCCCTGCCATGGCTGGAGGCCACCCACTGGCTCGCCTCCCCCTGGGACTGAGGCCCAGCCCTGCCACCTCCCGGCTGTGGGGTCCTAGACCAGCCGCATGGCCTCTCTGAGGCTCGGGTCCTCATCTGGACACGTGGGTAGGAGTGCCTTCCTTGAGGACTGCTGTGAGGAGTCCATGAGTCAATGTTGATTCCTCAGGGGCTCCCGGATGGCCCTTGACAAGTGGGAGTTGTCACCCGAGTCCCTCCTAAAAGGAAGCCTCCAGGTCTTTGGACTCTCAGGGCTGGGTCACGGTTCCGGGCTCCTGGTCTTTGATCCCCTGCTCTGTCACCTCCAGCCCACCTCCCCTGCCTCAGCCTCATTCATTCAGAGTGATGGGGAGTGGCTCTCATGGCGGCTGCCAAGTCTTCTGTGCAGGCACAGAACCCCTGCTGCCACGGGAACCATCGGTCTTCTCACCCCCTGCCCTCCCCACAGGAATCACCCTCTCGCTCTCCGTTTACGGCCTTCACCACAACCCGCAGGTGTGGCCGAACCCAGAGGTATGAGGATGGCCCCGGGAGGAGGGATGGGATGCCGTCCCCAGAGCAACACCTCCTCCCGCTCCTTCTCTGGGATTCTTGTCCCCTGTGGCTGAGAGGAGTTTGACCCCACTTTCCCGGCCCCTGTGCTCTCTCGGCAGGAGTTTGACCCATCCCGGTTTGCCCCGGGTTCTGCTCGACACAGCCATGCCTTCATGCCCTTCTCAGGGGGATCCAGGTGAGCCCCTCTGGACTGGGGTCAGCAGCGTGTCACCGGGTGTGACCCCACGTCTGTCCCCATCTGTGTCCCTGTGTGCTACATGCCGTCATGCCCTTTATGTTGGTGTGTTGAGAAGGAGGCTGTGCCCATGTACACAAAGGCCTTCAGAGCACGCCCCCCAGGTCCTGACCTCCTGACTCTGCCAGCGGCCGGACACAGCTCCGTGTCAGTGGCCTTTCCAGAGTGTTCTGGGGGTTTCCTCACGTTAGGCGTGTGCCTTTTCAGCCGTAGAATTTTTCATGAAATATGAAGGTCAGTTGTTTCTTTTACACAAATCTCAGTTACCTTAAAGGTGATTTTCTCTCTTCGCATGCTATTGATCCCGCCCACCGCCCCTTCTGCTCCATTCCCCAATCTGACACGCGGGGTCTCACTGCTATATAGATGGGTTTGGATTTCCAGCTGCCTTCCCTGTCCTGATTGTTCAAGCCAAATACGTGAACGGTGACTCTTGCCCCTTGAAGCCAGTTTCCAGCCCACTGCAGGGTTCTCTATTTTGTGCTCTCTCCCAACAAAATTTTGACAGCACATTAATATTCACATAGCCCTGGCACCTTTTCCAGTGAGAAAAATCTTTGTATCTAGCGGGAGTTATATGCTACAATCCCAGAATCGACATAGCCTAATGCTGGCAAAAAAAAAAAAAAAGAAAAAAAGGCAGGAACCGGAGGGCAATCAAGTGCTTTTGAGAGAAAATATAAAATATTACATTCGATTTGGATACTGACACTTGCATTTGTAAGGTGCCTTATAAAGCACACTTGAAATAGCGCTTGAGTGGAGTGATAGGCTCCAAAGTGACTGCTGAGAAAATCTTCAAAGGCTGCAGAGCTTCCCAAGAAAGGGTAATTTCCAGACCTTTGTCATTCATCGAAACAGTTTTTTCTCTGAGTCCTTAATTCTGTGAGTCGGTTTGTGAATCAACCTTCACAGAACAGGTTTGAGGCAAACGTTCTTCCAGAAATGGCTCTAGAAACGGGTTTCTGCCAGGGTCCAGCCCATCTTAGCGGGCATTGGCTGCACATCCTGAATCTGCCACTAGAGGGCAGGAGGTAAATGGTCAAGCATTTTGAGGATTGCAAACCTGCAGCCCCTCCAAGAAGTCTACAAGGCAGTTCACATCCTAGGTCAGAATTAGTACTGTCTTTCATTTTGCTGTGGGATTATTTTCAACATCATTAGTTTTATTCAAGCACAAAACTATTTACTAAGCCTCTCTCCCCGTGCCAAATCCTGTGCTTCAGAAACTTGAATATCTCCGACACACCCCAGCCTAAACCCAAATTGAGTCTTGAACCCACTTTTTTTTAAATAGAATTCTTCACCTGGTATATGGACTTACTGAGGCTCAGGTTCTTTGTGTCTCAGAAGAAATTCATTCAAGAGACAAAAAGATAGGCAAGAAATAGATTTCTTAAGATAGGACATTTTTGAGAGATACAAGCGGGCAGGCAAGAAGGATCAGCCCCGAGGATTGGGTGGGCTAGATTTTTAAAATCCAAGGAAAGTGGGGAGTGTGAAAAGACCGATCTCTCACCCATTCTTCCAGCAGACCACAGGCTTACATCACTAGCTCCTCCTCCTATCCTGTAGGAGAGTATTTGACCCTATGTCTTCAAAGTAGGACTGTCATGGTGCTTATTCAAATCAGCAGAAGGGTGATAATATATGTTAAAATATGTTGAATCATCTCATATTTCCATATAATGAGGGTCTCCTACTTTTGGGGTTTTTTTTTTTCTTTTGTCTTTTTAGGGCCGCACCCGCAGCTAATGGAGCTTCCCAGTCTGGAAGTCGAATCGGAGCTACAGCTGCCAGCCGACACCACAGCCACAGCAACATGGATGCGAGCCACATCTGTGACCTACACCACAGTTCATGGCAATGCCAGATCCTTACCCACTGAGCAAGGCCGGGGATCGAACCTGCAACCTCATGGTTCCGAGTCGGATTCGTTTCCACTGCACCACAACTGGATTTCCAAGGATTTCCAAGGGTTTCCTACTTTGCTATGACATCTCTCCCTTAAATTCCTGGCCTTGGCCCTAAAGCTCATTATCTAGATGAACATGAATTCAGACCTTTTACCTTTCAGTTTTCACTGGATGACCTGAGGCATAGCTCCTGCTTTTACTTATGGTTTTATAGTTAAACAAGCAGGCTTTATTCCGTGGCATTCTGATGGCTTTCTTGAGTGTTTGCCAACTTACAGTGGTCTCCCAAAGTTCCTTAGGTTTTGCTTTCCATCTATGGTCCCCTTCCGGGGCTTCTAACACTACCTGTGTAACTATCCTGCTCTATCCCTATCACTTTGAAATGGAAACACAGAGACACTGTCCCTGCCTCCAAGAGTTGACAAGCAAGAAACACATGGCTCTACTCCAGACGGACCTCATTCATTCATTCCTTCATCCAGTCTTTCACAAACTCACTCACTCATTCATGATGCAGAGGGCTCACGGTCCCCGGCTCCTGACACCGTCCCGGGCACGGGACAGGATGTTCCTTGAATAGAAGGGTGAGGGGGCTTGAGGTGTTCGGGGACCAAGAGATGCAGCCTGCAGAGGAGGTGAGGGTGGGCTGTCACTGGACTTAGCCTTGAGCATGTGGCTGGCAGAGGTGGAGGGAGGGCACTCTCTGCGACCGCAGCGGGAGCTGAGAGAGGAAGCGGAGCTGGAAGGCGAGAGGTGAGTGAGGAACCACGCAGGGAGGGCTTTGATGCCAACGGGGGCATCCGGGTGTGTCCTCCCCGTGACGGAGGCCATGGCAGGGCCTGCATTGCCAAACCTTTGGCAAAGGGACGGGAGGCAGGGCCACAGAAGAGGCCAGGTGAGGAGACCCGGGTCTGGACAGGAGGGACACTTCTGCGGAAGAAGGGGAAGGCTCCCGAAGGGGGCTGACTGAGGGGCGAGGGAGGCAGGAGGCTGGACTTGAACAGGGAGGCAGATGGGCGAGCCTCTTGAGGGTGGCTAAGCTGTAGCCCCTCCAGGGAGGCTCCAGGCCGCCTGCGTGGCCCCTCCAGGAACGGGCATTCTGACGTCCTTGCACAACTGTCGTGTTCTGTCTGGGGGTCAGGGTCCCTGTGTGTCCTCAGAGAGGATGCGGGCCTGAGAGTGGGGCCCACCCCACCCGCTCCAGGGCCCTGGCCTGGCCTGAAACCGAAAACCTGCCTGTGGACCAGTGAACAGAGCACTAAGTCACCTTTAGTGACTCACTTGACTCTGTGGCTGCAGCGCTGACATCCCCAATGGATTCCCGGGGCTGGGAGCAGAAGCAGGAGTGAGGAGCTGGCCCTGGAGAGGGGTGGGCTTCCTCAAAGGTCAGAGGACAGTGTGGACCAAGGCTGGGCAGCAAGACCAGTGTGACCTGCCAGGAAAGGGGGTCGGGCCGGGTCACTCGGACAGCCCTGAGTGCCCCCTTTCTGGCCAGCGCTCAGGGGCCCGAGCCGGCCCGGCTGAGAACAGGCTTTGACAGCACTCCTCCTTCTGTTTCCCTCCCTGAACCAGGAACTGCATTGGGAAGCAGTTTGCCATGAACGAGATGAAGGTGGCTGTGGCCCTGACCCTGCTCCGCTTTGAGCTGGCACCAGATCCCTCCAGGAAGCCCGTTCCTATTCAGGGAATTGTGTTGAACTCCAAAAATGGGATCCACCTGAAGCTCCGCAAGCTCCCGTAACCACTGGGGGGACAAGGACAAGCTCTGAAGGCCTCCTGCTGGCCACCCTGGCTTGCTGTCCCTCTCCCCTGTCCCCTGCCTCTTTGCCTCCTTCTCATGGGCCACCTGCAAGGCGACTTCATGCCCTACCTCCTGCACATCAGACATTCTGCCCTTCTCCCTCTCACCTTTCTCCAGCCACTGTATCTCTGTATCAGTCCACCTGTCACTAACCTACCTGGATCTCTGAGTGTCCACATCAAGAGCCACCACCTGCCGTCCTCCAGTCAGTCTGTCTTCTCCTTGCCTTTCCTCCTTTCTGCCTGGCTATTTGTCCATATATGCATTTTTTTCTGCTATAATACTTTCTTACAATTTTAGTGACTTACAACAACGCAAAATTTGTCGCTGATGGGTCCAGACTCAGACATCTGAAATAGGTGTTGCTGGACCACAGCAACGATGTTGGCAGGACCCCTATGTAGGGATGGCAGAGAAACTCTCTCTCTCTCTCTCTCTCTCTCTCTGCCTTTTTGAGGCTTGAGAGCTGCAGTCCTTGCATTCCTTGGCGCCTGGAGGCTCCTCCACGTTCAAATCCAGTGCCATCTATAAATGGCCCTCTAGGTCCATCTTCACATCACCTGCACTTTCATGAGGGCATTGGTGGACTCACGGGCCCACTCAGAGAAAACACAGCTATTCTGAGGCTCCGAGAATACCAAGTGGATGCCTTGGGCAGCCATTGCTCAGCCTGCCAAGTCCTGGGTGGCTAGCCTCACTCTGGGCCCCCGTCTGTCCCGTGCCTTGTGGGTCTACATGTTTGTCCCTCACGTGGCCTCCCTTCTGTCCGACTCCCTGATACAGTTCGCAGTGTCACCTGAGTCTGTGTGTCTTCCTTTGAGAGGCGATGGAGGGATGGAAGAGAGAGAAGGAATGGAAGGGAGGAAAGACAGAGGAGATGAGGAGGGGAGGACCCCAGCAGGCTGAGCGTGTCCCAGTGCCCCTGCCACCTCCCACCCTGGGGTCCTGAGGCCCCACACCCTGCCCAGAGCCTGAGGCTCCCGATGCAGCTGAGTTAGGAGAAAGGGCTCGTCTCCAAAGGCTCAGAGGGAAGAAGCTCACACCTGTCACCCCTCACCTGTCACCTGTCAGGAAGGAGCCTACCCCTCCCTGCTACTCCGCGGTGGCTTCCTCATACCACCTTCTTCAGAGTGGGGCCCAGCCAGAGCCCCTCTGCTCCTGAGCAGGAAAGCCTTACAGGCCTGGGGGCACAGGGGGGCTCAGGGGCGCAGTGCTTCATTCCCAGTGAGATTGGACAAGAACCCAGCCTGACCGTGTCACCAGTCCCATCAGCCCTTCCTCCCGCATAGGGCTAGCAGGCTCCTCAGTGGCACAAGTGGGCAGCTGTCACAAGGCAGGAACCAGGTGGCCACAAGGCTTGGCCAGTGTGAGAGGATGTCAGACCCTGGGCAGAGACCAGCCAGTGGGCCCTCCCGCACAGGACAGCCCCTGCAGCCCTGGCTTGTCTGCTGGGCCACCCTGAGGGAGGAGGGGCCTCTTCCACCCGGTCACTCTTGGAGACTGGGTTTGGTCCATCCTCCCCCAACCCTGGGCCCTGACCAGCCCCAGGCCCCTTGCACTCTCCCCCAGCGTCTCTTCAAGCACCCCTGCTCTCTTACTGGTTCTGCAAAAGGGTCCACCTCTGATCCCCACCCTGTCCTTCCCAGCCCAGGGCCCTGGGTGCCACAGGAGACCTCCCTGCAGCCCTCTCCGGTGGGGTGATGCCACCATATGCCTGCTGAAGGGACATCACCCCAGCTGGGACCTTTGGCCCAGTCCCCTGGTTCCTAGCTCACTGGGCTAGTTCATTCTGCACCAAGAAGGGCTCAGGTGGATGCTCAGAGATGGAAGAGGGTGGGACACGAGGGATTCCGGGGAGCATCCTGGGCAGGAAGCTGGGCAAGTTCTCTGGTGTGAGGTGATGGAGAAGGACTGGCCCTGGTCCCACTCAGAGTAGGGAACGCTGAAGACTCGCTCTCTTTACTCTCCCAGTGCTGAACCATTTTAATGTACCAGTGACGGAAAATCTATGTGCTTGGCCTCTGGGGGTGGGGTTGAGGGCAGAGACCTGAGAGTGACCAGGAAAGGGGGAAAGGTTTGGCTGGGAAGGTCGGTGTGCAGGTGGTTACTCGGCCTTGACTGTTATCTGGATTTGTGCCCAGACCGTGGGCTCCTAGGTTGTTTATGAATAACGCGTCCCGAGGTCGGGCAAAGGGGGAGGGTGTGGGGTTAAGCCGAGTTAAGCTTTGTGGGGGAGCAGGTCAGCAGGAAATTCGAGGCTCCTGAGAGAGTTGTTTTCAAGTAAATCTTCATGAAGGTTTGGTTTCTCATTCTGAATTATGGGCCTTGGATTTGATCTTGGGGGAGGAGTGTCATGAAGTAGGGATGGAAGAGCCTGAAGATGAAGGTTTCCCCATCGCTTGCTCTTTCATAGATGATCTCCACGAATTTTTTAAGTGCCCATCCTTCTAGCAACACTCTCTACCTCTTGAATGCCTATTCACACTTCAAGGAGAACTCTTCTTCTTTTTTTTTTTTTTGAGTTTTCTCCATCTCTAGTGGGCCTGGTCACTATTCATTATTCAAGCACAAGCCTTAACACTTGTATGGTACTGTTGTTGTTTTCTGCCTTTACCTGTAGACCAGGAGCTCAAGAAATGTTTCCTCAGTGAATGAACAAATGACTAAATGAGTAGTCACAGGAGGTACACAGGAAATGAAATAGCATCCCATCTTTCAAAGGAGCAACGGAGGCTCAGAGAGTACATGTTGTTAGCTGCATGTGTGGTGAGGCTGCCCTGGGGCTGGGGCTCCTGTTGCCAAGCCCAGAGCTCCATCCACCGGCACAGTCTCCCAGGACACAACCACACAGTGCACTGGGACAAGCCGTGGGGGGACCTGGCAGAGGCAGCTGAGGCTGGCAGTCTGAGGTCCAACAGAGAAGGGCTGCGAGCTCAAGGATTTCAGCTGGGACTCTCAAAGGCCGTGTTCCTCTGGCCACATCACCTCTCCTCTCTGAAAGGGGTTTTGACCTCTGAAATGGGGATAACGATAGAGGTAACCGCACCTACTGCACGTAGGGTAAATGAGCCAGTGAATGTGTGGGAGTCAAGCAAAGTTCACGTCTGCTTTGCTCGCAGCTGTGTCCCAGCACCTAGCCGACTGCCTGGCAGGTTGCAGATGCTCATTAGCTCTTTGGCAAGTGATGTGGAGAAGGAAAAGTGGGTTTTGCCTGGACAGCTGCATGCAAAGCAATGAAGCTAGAACACACCCTCACACCATGCACAAAAATAAACTCCAAATGGCTGAAAGACTTAAATATATGACAGGACACCATCAAACTCCTAGAAGAAAACATAGGCAAAACACTCTCTGACATCAACATCATGAATATTTTCTCAGGTCAGTCTCCCAAAGCAATAGAAATTAGAGCAAAAATAAACCCATGGGACCTCATCAAACTGAAAAGCTTTTGCACAGCAAAGGAAACCCAAAAGAAAACAAAAAGACAACTTACAGAATGGGAGAAAACAGTTTCAAATGATGCAACTGACAAGTGCTTAATCTCTAGAATATAGAAACAACTTATACAACCCAACAGAAAAAAAGCCAATCAATGGAAAAATGGGCAAAAGACCTGAATAGGCATTTCTCCAAAGAAGATATACAGATGGCCAACAAACACATGAAAAAATGCTCAACATCGCTGGTTATAAGAGAAATGCAAATCAAAACTACCATGAGATACCACCTCACACCAGTCAGAATGGCCATCATTAATAAATCCACAAATAACAAGGGCTGGAGGGGCTGTGGAGAAAAGGGAACCCTCCTGCACTGTTGGTGGGAGTGTAAATTGGTACAGCCACTATGGAGAACGGTTTGGAGATACCTTAAATATCTATACATAGAGCTTCCATATGACCCCGCAATCCCACTCTTGGGCATCTATCCGGACAAAGCTCTACTTAAAAGAGACACATGCACCCGCATGTTCATTGCAGCACTATTCACAATAGCCAGGACATGGAAACAACCCAAATGTCCATCGACAGATGATTGGATTCGGAAGATGTGGTATATATACACAATGGAATACTACTCAGCCATAAAAAAGAATGACATAATGCCATTTGCAGCAACATGGATAGAACTAGAGAATCTCATACTGAGTGAAATGAGCCAGAAAGACAAAGAAAATACCATATGATATCACTTATAACTGGAATCTAATATCCAGCACAAATGAACATCTCCTCAGAAAAGAAAATCATGGACTTGGAGAAGAGACTTGTGGCTGCCGGATGGGAAGGGGAGGGGAAGGGAGTGGGAGGGATCGGGAGCTTGGGCATATCAGACACAACTTAGAATAGATTTACAAGGAGATCCTGCTGAATAGCATTGAGAATTTGGCTAGACTCATGTTGCAACAGAAGAAAGGGTGGGGGAAAAAATGTAATTGCAATGTATACATGTAAGGATAACCTGACCCCCTTGCAGAACAGTGGAAAACTTTAAAAAAAATATTAAAAAAAAAAGTGGGTTTGCATGGCTTTTATCCCTCTCGCGGAGAAAGCTTTGCGCACACTATTTCCTCCAGAGGTAGCATATCTGGAGGCCCAGCTCTGACCTCTACCCTCCTCACCACCCTCCCCCAGGTGGGCGGGGCCATCCTCCCTGACTAGGCTGGATGCTCAGGGGAGGTCAGCCACAGTCAGGGACAGCCAGCCATCCAGAAGCCCGTGCACCATGACGGTCCCTGCCCTGGCCAGTGTCTCTGGGCTCCTGCAGGTGGCCTCCCTGCTCGGGCTGCTGCTACTTCTCCTCAAGGCAGCACAGCTCTACCTGCGCAGACAGTGGCTGCTCAAAGCCCTCCAGCAGTTCCCGTCCCCTCCTTCCCACTGGCTCTATGGACACAGCAGGGAGGTAGGTAAGAGGGGACCCGGGAGTGGGAGGGCAGGGAGGGCCGGGCTCTCGGAGCATGGTCACGGCCAGCAAGTCCAAGGGGGACAGAGTTTCGTGTTTGTTAGCAGGTGGCCCCATGTAAGAAGCCAGCTCACCTCTCAGGTCTTGGCTCCTCCTCCCAGTCCGGGCAGCTCCCTCGCTCACAGGACCCTGGGCTGGAGTCCTCGGCTCTGTCACACACTCCTTCCTTAGGTGCATCTGCAGGCTGTCCCGGCAGCCCTGCCCTTTGAGGACAATGGCTCTTCCTTCCCGAGTCTCTCCATCTTCAGGCTCAGCAGCTTCAGCTCTTCTCACAGAACAGGCTTCTAGAGGCTTCCCTGCCCCAGGGGTACCATGCCATACTCTCTGCCTTGAGCTTGCCTGGGAGCCCAGACATTTGTCTGAAGGATCCCGCCCTCTGCCTCATTGTCCCTGGAGACAACAGACAGCAATCTGAAAACTTGTCAGCTCTCAGGTACCAGGCTCAGCTGCTTGTTGGAGGTGAAATAAGGTGTAGGGACAAGGAGGCTTAGCTTCCTAAGACTCAGAGATGTTCCATACAGCAGTTTCAGAACTTCAAGTCTCATAAGCAACTGGCACACGTGAGCCAGGATTCCAAGATGGCGTCAGGGAGGGACAAATAACATCTGAGTTGCATAATCGCCCACCTGGGCTCCGCCTTCCCTGGACTCTGAGCTCTTGCCGCAAAGCAAGTAGTACCTCAGCCCCTGGACCCAGCACAGAGGCTGGCCCAGGGGGCGTCAGGCCACTGTGCGCAGTGACAGAAAGGAGGGACAGGAGGAGCTTGCAGGCTGAGGAAGGGCAGCGCCCACCTCGGGCAGCTCGGGCAGCCCTGGCCTGGTCGAGAAAGGGGCCACACGGAGAGAGGCTCACCGAGGGTTGGGGGATTAAACAAATGTTAGGGGGAGATCAGGGACTGCAGGGAGCAGAGGCCCCTCTTTCCAGGCAGCCTGATGAGAGGAGAGTGGAGCCATGACGGGAACTGGAAGCTGCCAAGCCCAGAGGCACTGGCCCGGTCCCTCTCTCCTTCCCCTCCCTAACCTCCTTCACCCCAAGATGCTCTGGGGCCTCCCCACCTGCCTGTGCATTCCAGCCTCTGGAACTCTGCTCCCGTGAGCCCCTGTGGCCTTGTCTGGTTTCCATCTCCCCTTCATGATCCTCTACTCTCACGGCCTCTTGATCCTTCTGTCTCCTCCACGAGACTGGGGGATGCAGACGGACAAGGATCTAGAGCCACAGCCTAAATCAGTGCCACAAACCAGGGCCTGGCACGGAGTCAACCCTCAATAAATATGTGCTCGACGAAGGGACCTGGCCCCCAGGAGGGCAGGTTGCCTCAGAGCTGGGAAGTCCTGACTGTCAGAGGATGCAGGCGGAGCGTGGGCACTCCAGTGGGCAGGGAGTGGCTGTGGGGCACATAGAAGCCCGTGAAATGGAAGCTGTCTGGGCCCCCGTGGGGATGAGAATGCCAAGGGCAAGAGACAAAGCTGAGTCTCAGAAGTGGAAGAGAGGCAGTTGCTCTGCGGCAAGGAGGATGGGGACACCACGCAGCAGAAACAACATGGGCAGAGGCGCCGAAGTGAGAGCAGACTGAGCCACCAAGGAGCAAGGGCAGCGGCATCTCTGGGAACCCAGGGGCGGGGCCTGTGCCATGGCCAGGGTGTCAGGAGGCAAGGCTAGAGAAGGGAGAGGCAGAAAGCAAAGGCCTTTGTGAACCACACGGAGGCATTTCCAAAGATTCCTGAACGCAGGGGCAATTGCACAAGAGCTGCTGGCTGTTGGTAAGTGAAAATACGATAAAAAGCGCCATATCAAGATTTCCAGTTGCGACTGGGCAGGTTAAGTCCTGACACAGTATCTGTGAGTGTGAGGCTTCTATCCCTGGCCTTGCTCACTGGGTTAAGGATCTAGTACTGCTGCAACTGTGTCACACGTCTGCAACTACACTTCCAGTTCAACCCCTAGCCTGGCACCTTCCATGTGCTGCAGGTGCAGGCGAATAGAAAAAAAGAAATCCATACATCAACATCTTAAATCAACACCCTTTTCATATGTATACATACAGATTCTGTCCCACAACTGCCTAAACGCTTATAAAGTAAAATAACTTTATACACACACGTGACTACTGGGATTTTTTTTTTCACTTAGCCATATACATCATAAACATAATTTATTTTAAACAAACATTTATGGTAGGAGGGATCAAGACGGCAGAGGAGTAAGATGTCGTGCTCACCTTCCCCCACAAACACAACCAAAAACACATCTACACGTGCCACAATTCACACGGAACATCTACTGAGCGCTGGCAGAAGAACGTAAACCTCCAAAATGGGCATGAAACCCTCCACATATTGTGTAAAAGAAAAGAAAAGAGAGCGAGAGAAGGAATCACGAGGATGCTAGCAATCCTGAGAGGGAGCTGTTAAAGAGAAAATGAACCCACGTCATGGGAAGACACCTTTCCAACGGGGAGATAAGCCGAGATGCAGGGACCTCAGAGTCGCCTAGAAAAGCTCAGCAGCTGGACTGAGGAGGGCAAAGCAGAGTGAGAGCTGCAGAGACCATCTGTACCACCGCCCCAGATGGCACAGCCTGAGACACTCGGGCGGGGGCTGGGTGCTGAGACTCAGTCTCTGAAAGTCAGTTCCCGGGAGAGGACCAGGGTTGGCTGTGTGGAGACAGCCTGAGGGGCCAGGGAGCACTGTGCCACGGGCTGGGGAGTGGATGCCACAGCCGAGGGAACCCGGGAGGAGATCTGGACCTGCAGGAGAAGCAAGGCGCCATTGCTGGGGAGGGTGAGAGGAGGAGGGGTGGACCGCCATAGGGATGTCTTTCCCTGCTCACACGCAGACTCTCAGGGGGTGGTGCGCCACTGGCTCAGGCTATGGAGGGAGAGAATCTGCTTGCTCAGGCTACAGGAGGCTGGGGGCCTCTTGTGTGGGCCACAGGTGGCCAGGCATCTTTGGGTGAGCTAAGGGAAGCGGGGAGGCTAAGGGCGACACAGTGCCTCTTGTGTGAACTACATGTGGCAGGGACACATTACAGCAGTCATCTCAGAAACCAGAAGGAGGCCTGGCCTGCCACCCATAGGGGTCTGGGAATAGGCTCCACCTGCAACCCCAGTCACCTCAGAGGTCGGCAAAAACACAGGGCACCGCAACCGACCACCACCTGTTGTTGCTCTCACTCCCCTGGGACCTCCCACCCTACCACTGCCACTGCCAAATGCTCCAGGCACCACCTAAATCTGCCTGAGGCTCATTACCATGCCCCAGGGCCCTGCAACTAGGAGGGGCCTGCACCATCTTCCTGCAGCTCCTTGCCACTGGCAAGAGACCAGCAACCAGGCACTGACTACTGGCCCCACCCAGTGCCTCCTTCTCCCTAGAAACACACTCAGCACCCTGGGGATACCAGCTTGCTCACACCAAAGAAAGAGACAGCAAATATCCAAACTCCCATGCCAAAAATAAATGGAAACCCCCCACAAAATACAAAGGGGCGCTCTGGCGTAGAAATAGCCCTCCAAGACCTCAGTAGTGGGTGTCCCTCAACCCACAGAAAAAGAAAATGATAGGTGAAATGAAGACGCTCCGGAGCCATTCCCAGTTACAAGAACAGGACAGCTCACCTGAAGCAACAAACAAGGAAACAGACCTCTGCAGCTTAATAGACACTGAGTTCAGAAGGGAGAGAGTGAAGATCCTGAAGGAACCAAGGGTGAGTATCAAGAATTAAGAGTGGATATAAGCAGTAACGCATATTACTTTAGAAAGGAACTCGAAAATACAAGGAGGAACCAAGAAAAATTACAAAATTCATTTGCAGAGATGCCAACTGAGCTAAGGTCGCTAAAAAGCAGAATGAATAGTGCAGAGGAACAAATCGGTGACGTGGACGATAGAATAATGGAAATCACCCAGTCAGGACAGCAGACAGAAGGCCAAATGAGAAGTCATGAAGCAATATACGAGATCTATGGGATAATGTAAAGCAGGCCAATCTATGCATGATAGAAATTCCAGAAGGAGAAGAAAAACGAAAAGGGAATTAAAAGCACATGAGAAGAAATCCTGTCTGAAAACTTTCCAGACCTAAAGGAAACAGTTACCAAGATACAGGAAGCACAGAGGGCTCCAAAGACGTGGAACTCAAAAAGGCCCACACCAAGACAGAACATAATAACAAACGGCAAAAGTTAAAGGTAAAGAGAGGATTCTAAAGGCAGCAAGAGAAACACAAAGTGTTAACTCTGAGGGAACCCCCGTAAGGGTATCCGTTGATTTCTCTACAGTAACGCTATAGGCCAGAAGAGACTGGCAAGATATCTTCGAAGTTCTAAAAGGGAAAAATATGCAGCCTGGAACAAACTACCCAGCACGAATATCGTGTAGAATAGGAGGAGAAAGGAAGAACTTCTCCACCAAACAAAAGCTAAAAGAGTAAAGAAGTGCTAAACCCATTCTAAAAGAAATACTGCAAGGGCGTCTCTGACTAAAGAAGAAGTACAAAGAAATGGGAGGGAGGAAATCACAATGGGAAAGCAGTCACCTCAATAAGCCAGGATACAGATCTGAAGGGAGACAAAGATAACCTACTACGAAAGTGACAAGGAACAGGAGAAGGACAAACACGAAGGTGTCAATCAAAGACTTCAAAATCATAGACCGTGGGGAAGGAAAGCAAGAAAATCTAGACTCTTTTGTAAATACCATATTTGAGCTTCTATGGCTATCGGGTTAAGCAAGCAGATAGAGGACGGGGTTAACATACTGGAAAAACAGGGCAACCACAAATCCAAACCACATCACACTCACAAAAACTAAACAGAAAAGGACAAAACCGTAAAATAAAAGGAAATCACCCAGCCAAAAAAGGAAAGGAACAAAGGAGAAACCTAGAATCCACTGGAAAACAAGGTTTCAAATGGCAACAAATACATTCCTATCAATAATTACCTTGAACTCCAGCGCTCTGAATGCTCCAAACAAACGACACAGAATGGCAGATTGGATAAAACAGCAACAGCCTACAATATGCTGTCTTCAAGAGACTCACCTAAGGGCAAAGGACACATAGAGGTGGCCAGTGAGGGGGTGGGAGAAGATAATTCATGCCAATGGACAAGACAGGAAAGCAGGAGTCGCAATACTCAGACAAAACAGACGTTAAAGTGAAGGTCATAAAGAAGGACAAAGAAGGACACTGTTTGACCATAAAAGGATCCATGCAAGAGGAGGATGTTACAACCTTCAGTACATATGCCACCAACATAGGAGCACCCAGATACATACGGCCAATAGTAACAGACAAAAAAGGAGAAATGGATGGGAATACAACCATAGCAGGAGATTTTAACACCCCACTCACATCAGTGGACAGATCCTCTAGGCAGAACATCGAGAAGGCTTCGGAGATCCTAAGTGATGCAATAGAAAGATAGACTTAGTTGACATTTTCAGGATATTACATACCCAAAAAATCAGAATATTCCTTTTTCAAGGGCACATGGAACAGTCTTAAGGACTGACCGCATACCAGGGCAGAGAACTATCCTCAACAAATTTAAGACTACAGAAGTTCTTTCAAGTATCTTCTCTGATGTATCACCAGGGCATGAAACTACAAAGCAACCACAGGAAAAGAAAGGGGAAAAAACAACTGACAGCATGCAGCTAAAAACCAGGGGGTCAATGAGGAAATCAAAAAGGAAATTAAAAAAATACCTCGAGACAAAAGCCAATGAAGACACAACCATTCACAATCTATGGGACTCCGCAAACGCAGTGCTTAGAGGGAAGTGCACAGTGACACAGGCCTTCCTCAGAAAAGAAGAAAAATCTCAAATCGACAACCTAACCCACCACCTAGATCAAGTGGAAAAAGAAGAACAAACAAAACCTAAAGTCAGCAGAAGGAAGGAAACCAATAAAATAGAGATTCAAAAAACAGTAGAAAAAACTCAACAAAAGCCAAGAGCTGGTTCTTCCAAAAGGTGAACAAAATTGACAAACCTCTGGCCAGACGCACCAAGAAGAGGAGCGAAAAAACCCAAAGAAACAAAATAAGAAATGAAAAAGGAGCCATCTCCACGGTTACTGCAGAAAAACCAAAAACCGTAAGAGAATACTGTGAACGATTACAGGCCAACTGATTTGACAACCTAGAAGAAATGGACAACTTTTGAGAGACTCACAACCCACTAAACTCAATCAAGAAGAAACAGATCAACTGAACGGAACCAATCACTAGAAACAAAATTGAATATGAACGACAAACACTCCCTACAAACAAAACATCAGGACTGGATGGCTTCAGAGGCAAAGTCTACCCAACGTAAAAAGAAAAACTTATACCCACCCTTCTTAAACGTTTCCAAGAGCTTGAAGAAAAAGGAACACGCCCAAAGACATTCCATGAAGCTGCCATCACCCTAATACCAAAACCAGACAAAGACACTACCAAAAAAGAAAATGGCAGGCCAATATCTTTGAGGAATACAGACACAAACATTCTCAACAAAATCTGAGCTAACCAAATCCAACAACATATAAAAAAGATCACGCACCAGGAACAAGTGGGATGCATCCCACTTTCACAAGGATGGTTCAACACATGCAAATCAATCAATGCCATAGACCACATTAACAAAAGGACAGTCAGAAACCACATGATCATCTCAAGAGACGCAGAAAAACCATTTGAAAAGGCCCAGCATCCATTCATGATAAAAGACAAAAGAAAAAAAAACAACCTCTTACCGAAGTGGGTATGGAGGTGACATACCTTAACATAATGAAAGCCATTTATGACAAACCCACAGCAACAATAGCGCTCAGTGGGGGAAAGCTGAGCCCCTTCCACCTTCCCACTAAAAGCTGGAACAAGACAAGGATGCCCACTCTCACCTCTCTTATTCAACATAGTGCTGGAAGTCCTAGCCACAGCAATCAGACAAACAAAAGAAAGAAAAGCTATCCAAATGGGAAGAGAAGAGGTAAAATTGTCACTGTATGCAGATGACATGATACTACATGCAGAAAGCCTAAGGACTCCACACAAAAACTACTCCAACTGATCAATGAATTCAGCAAAGTAATAGGATGGAAGATCAACATTCAGAATTAGCACAGAATACAGGATGTTGGGAACATTCTGTATACTAACAATGACATATTAGAAAGGGAATACCCAAATACAATACCTTTCACAACTGCACCCCAAAAAAATCAAATGCCCGGGAACAAACCTGACCAAGGAGGTGAAAGACTTACAGGCGGAGCACTATAAAATAGTAATCAAGGAAATTAAAGAGGATCCAAAGACATAGGAAGATATTCCATGGTCCTGGGCTCGAAGGATCAATATCTTTAAAATGGACATACTACCCAAAGCAATCTGCAGGTTCAATGCAATCCCTGTGAAATTATCCGTGACACTTTTCACAGAACTAGAACAAACAATCCAAAAATTTATATCACCATAAAAGACCCAGAATTGCCAAAGCAATCCTAAGGAACAAAAACCAAGCAGGAGGCAGAACTCCCAGACTTCAGGCAATAGTACAAAGCCACAGTCACCAAGACAGTGTGGGACTCGTGCCAAAACAGACACACTGACCAGTCAAACAGAAGAGAGAACCCCAAAACTAACCCAGAGCCCTACGGTCAATTAATCTTCAACAAAGGAGGAAAGACCATACATTGGGAGAAAGGAGTTCCCACTGTGGCTCAGGGGAGCCAAATCTGACCAGCATCCATGAGGATGCAGGTTCGGTCCCCGGCCTCACTCAGTGGGTTAACGATCCGGCGCTGCCGTGAGCTTTGGTGTAGGTCACCGAAGTTGCTCGGGTCCTGTGTTGCTGTGGTTGTGGTGTAGGCCTGCAGCTTCAGCTCCACTTTGACCCCTAGCCTGGGAAACTCCCTAAGTCGTGGGTGGGGCCCTAAAAAGACAACAAAGAAAAAAAGAAAGAAAGAAGATGTGGGAAAAAAAAACAGTCTTTTGAGCAAGTGGTACTGGGGAAAATGGACAGCCCCTTTGAATCAATGACACTGGAACACAACCTCACGTCATGCGCAAAAATAAACTCAAAATGGACTAAATACGTAAACATAACACAAGACACCGTCAAGCTCCTAGAAGGGAACATAGGCAAAACATTCTCTGACATCAACCATACAAATGTTTTCTTAGGTCAGACTCCCAAGCAACAGAAATAAAAGCAAAAGTAAACCATGGGGATCCAATCAAACGGACAAGTTTTGCACAGCAAGGGAAACCATATTAAAAAAAAATACGACCTAAGGAATGGGAGAAAATAGTTTCAAAGGATACAACTGACGAGGGATTAATCTCTAAAACAGACAAACAATTTAGACAACTCAACCATAACCAAAAAACCAACAACCCAACTGAAAAATGGGCAAATGACCTGAACAGACATTTCTCCAAAGAAGATATACACACGGCCAACAAGCACATGAAAAAATGTTCAGCGTCACTAATTACTAGAGAAGGGCAAATCAAAACTACTCTGAGGTACCACCTCACACCAGTCAGAATGGCCATCATGAACAAGACAACAAACAACAAGCGCTGGGGAGGGCCTGGAGAAAAGGGTTCCCCACTACACTGCTGGTGGGAATGTCAACTGGGACAACCACGATGGAAGAGAGCGTGGAGGCTCCTCAGAAAACCAAGTATAGAACTACCGTGTGACCCAGCAGTTCCACTCTTGGGCACATTTCCAGACAAAAGTTTCCTTGAAAAAGACACGTGCACCTGGACGGTCACTGCAGCGCTATTCACAATAGCCAAGACACGGAAACAACCTCCATGGCCCTTGGCCGATGAATGGATTAAGAAGATGTGGTGCAATGTGCTTGGGCTGTGGGATGGAAATCCTGTGAAATTGGATTGTTATGATCATTATACAACTACAGATGTGATACATTCATTTGAGTAGTTAAAAAAAATTCTGTACAAAAAAGGAAAAAAAAAGATGTGGTGCATATACACAATGGAATACTACAAACAAGAAGGGCTGGAGAGGGTGTGGAGAAAAAGGAACCCTAGTACACTGTTGGCGGGAATGTAAAGTGGTGCCACCACTGTGGAAAACAGTCTGGAGATTCCTCAGAAAACTAAACATAGAACTACCATTTGATCCAGCAATCCCCCTCCTGGGCATCTATCCAGAGAAAACCATGACTCAAAAAGACACGTGCGCTCCAGTGTTCATTGCAGCGCTATCTGCAATAGCCAAGACATGGAAACGACCTAAATGTCCATTGACAGAGCAGTGGATAAAGAGGATTCCACATGGTGGAATACGACGCAGCCATTAAAAGGAAAGAAATAATGGCATTTGCAGCAACGTGGATGGACCTAGAATTTAGCATGCTGAGTGAAGTCAGTCAGACAATGAGACACCAGCATCAAATGCTATCACTGACATGTGGAATCTAAAAAAGGACACAGTGAACTTATTTGCCGAACAGATATTGACTCACAGACTGTGAAAAACTTATGTACAAAAAAGGAAAAAAAAGATGTGGTGCATATACACAATGGAATACTACCCAGTCACAAAAAGGAACAAAATAATGCCATTTGCACTAACATGAATGTACCTAGAGACGCTCACACTAAGTGAAGTAAGTCAGAAAGAAAAAGACAAATACCATATGATGTCACTTATATCTGGAATCTAAAATACTGCACAAACGAATCTTGCCACAGAAAAGAAACTCGTGCACTTGGAGAACAAAGCAGTGCTTGCCAAGGTTGAGGAGGTGGGGGTCAGAAGGAATGGGAGTCTGGGGTTAATAGATGCAAAACCATTGCCGTTGGAGTGGACTAGCGATGAGATCCTGCTGTATAGCACAGGGAACTAAATCCAGACACTTGTGATGAAACACGATGGAGGACAGTCTGAGAAAAAGAATGTATATGTATGTGTGACTGGGCCTAATTGAGGTACATTAGAAATTAATGGAACACTAAACACACTCTAATGAAAAGAACCAAAAAAAAAAAAGTGAATGATTATCTCAAAAAAAATTTATATGTGTACTAGGATAATATTGAAAACATATAACAACGAGTATGGTAAAATACAACTAGTATATAAATTTCATTTTAAAAATGATCCATTTTATTCCCTAAAAGAGCAAACGGTATGAAAAATGCTTACAGAGTAATACAAGGTTGTCATCAATAGTCTATGCAAATGCCGGACACATGACTTCCAAAGGTTTCCAGCACCAGGGAGTCGATCCCTGAGGTAGGTTTCTATAGGCAGTACGTGGTGATGGCCCATACAAGGCTCTTCATGACAATGGGACAGAATCTGGACTTAGGACAAGGCTGGACAGCCGGCGAGGTCTGGATCAGAGCCCAGGTCATAAGAAAGAGTTCTAAAGGCTTAGTCCTGCTGACAGATCCACACCTATCTCCCTGTAGCCCTCCTGCCCTCCTCCCTAGCCCTGGAGCCAGAAGAAGGGATTTTTTGACTTATCTCTCGCCCGCTGACAGTTTCAAGAGGAAGGCGAGCTGCAACCCCTCCTGAAAAGGGTAGAGAAATACCCAAGTGCCTGTGCTCGCTGGAGGTGGGGAACAAGAGCCGTGGTACTGGTCTATGACCCTGACTACATGAAGGTGGTCCTGGCAAGATCAGGTGAGAGGGAAACCCCCATCCACATGGGAGCAAACCCTCCCTCCTGGGTGCATGGCCCCGGGTCTGTGAAATTCCAGGAGAGACTGACACTTCAGCCATCAATGCCTCAACTCTTCCAAACATTCTCCCAGCCCACAAGGCAGGCCAAGGCCAACAGAATTTGCTGAGAGTGAAAGCTTAACCAGCTGGGTGGAGCTGATTTCTGTCTTCTGTCTTTCCTTCCTTCTTTCTTTCCTTCTTTCTTTCCTTCCTTCCTTCCTTTTTCTTTCTTCCTTCCTTCCCTTCCGTTTCCTTCTTCTTCCTTCCTTTCTTTCTCTTTCTTCCTTCCTTCCTTCCTTCCTTCCTTTCTTTCCTTCTTCCTTTCTTCCTTTCTCCTTTCCTTCCTTTCTTCCTTTCTTCCTTTCTTCCTTTCTTTCTTTTCTTTCTTCCTTCTTCTTCTTTTTCTTCCTTTCTTTCTTTCTTCTCTTTCTTTCTTTCTTTCTTTCTTTTCTTTCTTTTCTTTTTCTTTCTTTCTTCTGTCTT